>NC_091828.1:55226562-56472500 GCF_038994185.2 Dermacentor albipictus | reverse complement strand
GGTTACGAGGCCGACGACAACGCCGACAACGCCGACGACGACGCGAAACCCAGGAACGGACGCCAAAGAGCCATTTGTGTAGCCAGCACTCCTCCACAGTCTCTCCTCCTCCCTTCTATCATCCTCCCTCGCCCGGAGAGCCGACAGCGCGCATGCGCGGCGGCGGAGCAGATTCGTCGGCGAGCTGGTTACGAGGCCGACGACAACGCCGACGACGACGCGAAACCCAGGAACGGACGCCGAAGAGCTGCGCTCTAAAATACCGCGGAAATGAATCCTCAGCGAAGAACACTTAGCAGAGCGATGTCGTTTACGTGCCGAAGGGACCCGGCAACGTCATGCTGCAGCGGAAAAGCTTTTATTGTAAGCAAAGCAATCCATTTTCACTGGCAGCTCCAAGCACCCAGGGCCATAATGACCAGCGCGCCTTTTATTTCTTTCAAAACGGGGCAGCCTGTGGCTATCGCCCCCCCTCCCCCCCCCAAAAAAAAAAGAAAAAGACGGTTTTGTTCAGCATCCTAATGCTCCTTCTATACGCATATGTCCCTTGGATGTGATGAATTCTTGCCAATTTCGGACGCCGACGCCGCTGGCGAGAGAGAGAAGAGGTGGCGCGGACCGGAAACTGCTGCAAAAGCGCAGGGCTGAGGCAAAGTGGCTTTGAAGCCACTTTGCCTCAGCCCTGTGCGTTACTATAAATCTATATAACTATATAACTATAATATACATATATATATATATATATATATATATATATATATATATATATATATATATATATATATATATATATATATATATATATATACTTTTCTTTGCGACGTCGCATGACAAGCAGGTGAAGGGGGCGGCGCCCACACCGTTTTTACCGATGGTGCAAGGCCAATAGCAGAAGTGGACTGCAAGCAAACTGAAATAGCTTTACATTATAGTACCCATGGTGTAGCCTTTTTCTGGATGTTCAAGTAGCGGGATCGATTCGCGGTAACCGCGGCCGCATTTGGATGGGGGCGAAATGCGAAAGCGCCTGTGTACTTAGATTTAGGTGCACGTTAAAAAACTCGAGGTGGTCCAAATTTCTGGAGTCCCCCACTACAGCGTGCCTCATAACGATAAAGTGACTTCACCATGTAAAACCGCATAATCTAAATTAATTTTTCAAAATCTGTTTAAAGAAAGGGCATCGCAAAAATTTCCGATAACAATCAGAATGAAATACCTAAATATTACTACCAACTTGTTGGAGCCGCTTCTTGCGTTTCTGGTTCGTGTTTTGCATTTGCTTTCTCGAAGAATGCTACATGATTCAGCTCTTTATTGCGCTATAAAAGATACTACTTTGGCCAATTCAGGGGAGTATAATTTATCATTCTTTGGCGCTGCCTGGAAAAAGGACATGCCAGCTTGGACTGAATCTTCGGTCTATCATTTGTGGTCGGCTGATACCTGGCTATATTAGATGCTGCACCGTTATTCTGAGTGCGTACTGATTCTTTCGGTCGGCTTTTCACTGTCAATGCAGCTGGTTCTCCATTGCTGCATTTTATTTCAATTTAACGGCCATCTTTCCCTGTATAACCAACCACTAAACAATTTCAAGACGCGGACTACATTTAGAAATCCGTGCTACACTGTCGAGTCAAAAGTAATACGACTGATGACATGTTCAAGACGGTTGACTTTGATGAATGAAGTTTTGTACTCAGTTCCCTCTGCTGACATAGTAGGTCACTAACTTGTGCTGCTACGCTTTGACAAGTGCTTGATATAGTGATGACATCAACTCAATTCGACTATTTCAATTCGCTTTTGCTTTTTAATTACTATATTTGGCGTCAACATACGCACGCGTGAATGGGAGCGTATTCAAGCTACCCTTGTTAGAAACGATCTGGCTGTGCCAGAAGCTGGCTGCAGACAGTAGGAGTAAGGACCTTTCGACAAAGAAAGTGAGGCATGCTGGTTTGCAAGTTTCATTTTTCACCATAGCATATGTTCTGACATATATGGCATATGGCTAAGAATGCCGTCCGATGATATCGTTTTTGTGTTTGCCATATCAGAAAGCTACTCTGAGCTCATTTACGAAACAAATATTAGAAGAAGCTGTTGAAACCTGAGGCAGCACTTTATCGTATTATAAATCAAAAGAGGACACTTCGTTCACGCCGCCTAATAACAGTGTTCATATATTTGGTGGGAAACAAACCGTGATCACGTTACTTGCCTTACCTTGTGTTACAGGAACCCCTTGCTCTTGGATCGTTGCGAGTTCTTGCGGTAAGAGGCTGCTTTTTGCACCCGGAAACTTCAAGCGCACTCTAAGCGTCCAAACTGTCCAGCTTAAAGTATGGCATAAATGCTAGGTAATAGGCATATTGCAAAGTGGTTCAAGTACATAGGTTACAATGCTTACCCGTGGGATTGTGGACACTGAATCTGACGTTCCTACTCATATTTCTTAGTGATAGATACGAACACTCTTTTTAAAATGTCCAGCTACGCCTAGTGAACGATAAAATAATTATACCGAAAGCAAAAATTTCTTAGGAGTGTGGCGGTATAAATATGGGGGCCGTTGAGAGATCCAATGGATGATTCAATTGATGTTAATGATGATGATCCAAGGTATATCAATAATAATACGATAACTAATTATTTATGTATAATACTAATATAATTATTAATGGAAACTGGCCCTGGCAACTTTTAACAACCGAACTCTGTCGAGTGAGGCTAGCTTAGCAGGAATCATTGACCAACTATCAGACACTGTTTGGGACTTACAAAGAAGTCTAACCCCAACGGTAAAACTTTAGATATTACCAAA
Source organism: Dermacentor albipictus (assembly GCF_038994185.2). Classification (NCBI taxonomy): domain Eukaryota; kingdom Metazoa; phylum Arthropoda; class Arachnida; order Ixodida; family Ixodidae; genus Dermacentor; species Dermacentor albipictus. Next base: position 56,469,670 of record NC_091828.1, on the reverse strand, counting down.
TTTGCAGCAGGCTTTAGCCTTCTTGTGCTACAAGAGTGCCACACCTGCCGAATTTTTATTGAGTACCGTTCGACTTTCGCATTCGATACAAGCCGTAATATGTGGTGCCACTTCCATGCCATGCATGCCTAAACTCTCGCTTTTCGTTATTTTTTTTTTCAGTGCCTTATCTACTACACTATTACAACGTCTCCGGCTGAAGTTGGAGGGCAGTTTGGATGCGACTTCGTTACAATTATTTCCAGAATATTGGGCAGCTCTGCATCCAAGGTGCTCGCGCCCTTTCTATGCACAGTTCAAAACACGTTAATGCTTGATTGCGCTGGCATCACGTGCTAGAACTTTCCTGGAATGCAGCGCTTGTGCTAGCTCAATGAAAACAGACTTGTATCGAAATAATCATCAAATAAAGCGAGAGCATCAAAATGTGCATGGCGCCCGCACTTGGTCCTATACGTTTTTCCTTTGTGAACATAAACATTTGTGTACATTTTATTCAGTAAATAGATTGCTTTCTTTTTGCTGTTGCCGCAGTAAATATTCAGTATTGTGATCTATGAGAACAACTTGGGTACTTACTATGCATGCACAGGATAGATAGAGATAATTTATTTGAAAGAAGGCAGAGAGGTCGGCCTGAGCTAAGGTGCTCTAGCCTGCTACGCTGCACAGGGGGAGGGGGAACGGGGACATAAAGATGTGATGAGGGATGATGATGACATAGCAAGAGAGATGCGCAAAGGCGAAAGCAAGTTCAACACTCTGATGATAAACATTCACAAATGTCATCCATGAAGCCACAATCAGGCTTCGCATCAAGTCTGTAGTCACCAATTAGAGTGAAAATAAAAATAGAGGCGTTAGGACGAAGCTGGTGGGGGCCTCCCCTGCGTGAACAGCACAAGCGCCAAACAAAATATTTATAGCATATAAAGAGCTGCGATAAGCGGCTCTAGCACGGCGAGCACTTGTAGGGAACTTTTAGCGGCCGGAGTCTCGAGGCCACCGAGAATCACGCGCATTGATTCTACTAGGTGCTTCAGCATTTTTTGTACACTCTCTCTCCCTGCCTTTCCTCTTCATTCTCTCTCTCTCTCTCTTTTGTACACTCTCCTCATTGTGTTCATCTCTTTGCTTGCTTGTAGTGTCGCCGGTTTCATTGGCCCTATGATTCTTGGCTTCATGGCGCAGAGGACCGCTAGTGCCCGCTGGCATGGCCGTGGGCCTAGAGGGCAGCAAAGGCCATTCCGTGTCTGTATCAGCCGGTGGAGGTGAATGTTTGCCGCGTGCTCTCGTCGACCTTGCAATATCAGTAGACGCCGTTACCGTCCTCTGTGTACGCACAGGCAGAGGTGACCGTGGTACCTCTGCCACGCTAGGTAGTTCTCCTCGAATGGTTTTGTGATGCTTCTGTCGCGAGCGTTGGCCACTTTGGCGAACAGATTGAGCAGCCTCTGCACGCGAAGATTGGTCTCTTGCCATTTTTCGAAGGATGCGAACCTCCTGTTTCATCTTCGGGCATTCCTTCGGAGTCGCTTCGTGAGAACCAGCGCAGTTGGGACATTTAAATGAGGACGCCTCACAGTCGGTGGTATCATGCTCTCCGCCGCAACGCGAGCAGGTGGCTTTGCTTCTACAAACAGCGCTCACGTGTCCTATCTTGTGACATTTCCGGCACTGAATAGGCCTCGGAACGAATGTTCGTACTCGGTGTATAACGTAGCCCACTTTGACGGAGGCTGATAATGTCGAAGAAGCAAACGTTAACTTGATACATCGGGAGTCCCCCAAGCGGTGAATGTCAAGAATGCGCACCGATGACCTCAAAAGACTCTTGAGGTCCGCATGCTTGATTTCAAGCTCTACGTCGGAAATCACTCCAGTTGTTGTCTCCTTCCCGTAAGTAATAAAGGAGCGGACGGGGATTGCGCTTAACTGTGGAATGTTCTTTAACTTCTCAAGTATTGCGGAATTTTTCACATCTATTGTCAGGATATTCTTGCGAGCGTTGATCCTGATTTCATTAATTTGCCCAGGGGCCAAACTTTCAAAATATTCGGTGAGGAACTGCCTGCTAAGGGAGTTCATGCTGTGTGACGTCGAGAGCGGCACGTAAGAAACCATGAAGGATTCTTGCTCACTCTGATACGATGAAGTCGCCTCAGTCGACATACGGCGCATCTTCTTCATGCGGCGGCCCATGACTACGGTGTACTCGCTGTCAGAGTCCATGGCTTCTGGCGTTGAGCTCTCCCAGGAATCGAGCTAGTCCGAGCTTCCAAAGGCACGTCGTCCAAAAATGAGCGATGAAGTAGACGACTGACTTTGTTCAGGTGGTCGTGGGAACATCTTCTTGCTCATCCTTGATGAAATAACTCTCACGAAAATGACAAGAACGTCAAAAAATGCATAACAGCAAGAGGCCCAGAACACCAGTGAGCTCTGGGCACTTCTTTCTCTTCCTCCTCCAAAAAGAAGCCAAGGAGGTTATATGCATGCACAGTAATTATTATAACAGAAAGTACGTTAAAACATTCGCTGGATATTTCAGCCCGAATAAGACAGTGTGTTCACACCGCAATGAAAATTACTCACAGTGCCAGGCAAAACGAAGACAAGCACGATCGCCACCCGATGACTACTGCTAGTCTTCCTGGGTGGTAGTCATGTTTCATAATGTCAATACACACCCCCACCCTCCCCCCCACGAGAGTGCCGACCGGGCACTTGTTAGGAAAGACCATAGGAGGCCGTCACGTTCGGCTTAGGCTAAAAACGTGCACGATAGCATTGGACGGTCGCAATGATTGACGGCGCTCTGTCGACGACTTGTTCGTTTCGGTTGTTGGTGATAAGCGGTTTTGAGCTTTTGGGTTGATATCTTGTACACGTTCCAAAATAGAAAGGAGGCGGTTCGTTCCACCGAGCCAAATACGATTCGTCAATTTGAACCGTGCCGAACGCCATGACGTCAATTGTGACGTGATATCTGCTGTCAATCATTCTGTGTTGTCTGCTATCAGACGAACGGAACGGAACATACCGCCTATTTCGTGAAGTAAAGAACGAACCGCCTCCATTCTATTTTGGAACGCGTACAAGATCGCACCCTTGGTGGATAGATCATGAACAAAGCATGTCCTCAATGACGTGGACTAAATGTACCGGTCTTGGTTTGTTAGAAGCTGTCGGGTTGCATCGTGCTGTTAGTCGTAAAAAAAAATGTCGGCGACATCCGTAGCGCAGCTGGTTCAGATGACTCGGATAATAGGGTATCGCGTCGCGTAGTCGTTCGCGATGGCAACCCACTTGTTGCGTGATGTCGAAGTCTGAAAAGAAGCACGATATCGAGGCTAACTTCAAATAGCGGTGCCATGGGAATGAATGACACGGGATGAAGCAGACTGGTTGGAAGCATAGCTGGTCACTTGCTGTGTTGGCATTGGTCGCAGCTGGCGACATATGGTTGCATGGAGCGATAGAGCCCCGGCCAGTAAAAACGACGCTTCACGCGATCATAAGTGCGGGTGACAGCAAGGTGGCTAGCGGTGGCCTCACCGTGAAGCTGGTGGAGTACAGCTGATCGCAGGCGTACAGGCACGATGGGAAGGCGTTCTGGACCGTTGGGGTGCATATTTTGGTGGTATAAGGTGCCGTCGCGAGGGCATAATAAGTGGAGGAAAGGGTCGTGTGTTGCAGAGCTACGGCTACTAATGATGGTACATAAAGCCGACTCATGGTGTTGGTCATCCTTTATATTAAAGAGGTCCGATATAGACAAGACGCAGGCGTTGGTGTCTTGCTGGATGACGTCAGGGAATTCCAAGGGATGCCGTGACAGGCAATCGGCATTTTTATCGAGCTGACAGGACTTCTGCACTAAGGAACACGAATGTTCTTGAAGGCGGAGAGCATTGGGACGAAGGTAACCTGTAGGGCCTTTGAGGAAATAAATTCTTCTGCGGCTCGGACAGGAGGCGGCTAGCGTATGCATTATTGCAGTCGTATCCGCACTGACCCTGAGTGAAGATGGCACTGATTCCATGACCGCTGGCATCTGTGCGAACTTCTGTCGGTTCAGCCTGACCAAAATGCGCGAAAATAGATGTCCTGAGGGCATCGATAATCACCAAAAAGGCAGCAGTGTGAGCCAGGCCCTATGAAAAAGCATCGTCTTTCTTTAGGAGCGCCATAAGGGGACGCGAAATGTCGGCGAAATTACGAATAAAACGGAGCAAACAGGGGCACAATCTGATGAACCTTCGTAGGTCTTAAGCGAAACAGGGTACGGGAAACTTCGTTGCGGTGCGAACTTTTTCAGAATCGCGCTGGATACCCGCGCGTTGACTGGACGGCCGAGTACGGTTGCTTTACAGCATCCGAAACGACATTTTGAGTCATGGAGCTGTAGTCCGGAATAGCCGAATACATCGATAATGGCTGAGAGTCGCTGAAGACTTCTGTGACATGTTGCTGGAAAAACAATGACGTCGTCAAGGTAGCACAACATGGTTGACCATTTGAAGCCGCGAAGAAGCGAACGCATCATGCGTTATGTAATGAATGAGAAGAAAGGGGGTCCCGTACTCGTGGCGCCGGCGCCAGAAATTATGTTCTATATCTGCCACCAAGGTTTGTGAGTAGTGACGCTGGCTAACTCGCCCAGGCTTAGTTCTAGATATAAAACAAATAACCAGGAAAGCCGATAAGAAAACGACGCTGCGGTAACTCATTTGCTGAGAGCATCGTATGCGTGATGCGACGACGTGAGATCGTTCCCCACCTGCGGCAGGTTGTTTTTTTCCTGCACTTTCATTTCCATTAATTTATTACTGCTTTAATTCAGTCAGCAATCACAAGTAATTTCCCCTTTCTTGTCCTTGGTGCCTTTGTTTTTAGAGTTCTTATAATATGACTAATAAATATCGCGCTTCTCGGTTAGCCCTCTTTCTTCTCGTTTATTACATCACGAGGGTCCCGAGTACGGCAACAGTGATGCCTTAGGTAGCATGCGTGAGTTTATTGAACAGTTACCTTCACCCAAAGGAGATCACGTAATTGTGACGCCTGCGGCAGAAAGGATGTTTTATATTCACGGCCAAGGTTTGTGAGTGGTGGTGCTGGCTGGCACTCCAAAGGCTAGTTCTAGTAATAAAACATAAATTCCGAGAAAAGTTGGTGGGAAAATTGCGCCTCTGTAGCTCAATAGGTAAGAGCATCGCACGCCTAATGCGCAGACCTGGTATCGTTCCCTACCTGCGGCAAGGGGTTTTTTCATCCACTTGCATTTGCTATAATTTATCCCTTTAATTCCATCAGGAAACGCAAGTAATTTTCCCTTTGTTGTCCCTGGTGCCTTTGTTTTTAGGGTTCTTATAATATGAATAATAGAAATCGGGCCCCGAAGTTAGCCCCCTTTTTTCTCATTTATTACTTAACGAAGGTCCCGAATACGTCAACAGTGATGCTTTCAGGTAGGATGCGTAGGTTTATTGATCAGTTGCCTTCACGCAAAAAGATTACGTACTTGTGACGCCTGCGGCAGAAAGGATGTTCCGCATCCACCGCCAAGGTTTGTGACTGGTGGTGCTGGCGAGCACTCCCAGGGTTAGGTCTAGTAATAAAACATCAATAACCAGGAAAGCTTATGTGAAAACTGCGCCGCAGTAGCTAAACTCGTAAGAGCATCGCACGCACAATGTGAAGACGTGGTATCGTTCCCCAACTGCGTCAAGTGTCTATTCGGCCACTTTCATTTCCATTAGCTTATCACTTCTTCAATTCAATTTGTAAGTACAGGTAAATTCCCCTATGTTGTCCGTGGTGTCTTTATTTGTTGGCGTCTTATGATATGATTAATAAATTGGGCCCCTGGTGTAAACCCATTTGTTCTCGTTCATATATGTATTGCGTATCTATATCATCATCATCAGCCTGCTCTTATGTCGGCTGCAGGACCAAAAGACCGGTCTCTGCGATCTCCAATTACTCTTTCCTGCACCAACTGATTCCAACTTGTGCCTGCGAATTTCCTAATTTTATCACTTCACCTAGCTTTCTGCCGCCCTCTATTACGCTTCCCTTTTCTTGGCACCCACTCTGTAGTGCTGCTGGTCCAGTGGCTGTCTATCCTAGATTTATATGCATACATTTCTTTTCATGCAAGCCTCTTCTAGAAACAGTCATATGAAACTCTGCGTAAGGTTGACTGCGACAGGCACCAGCACCGACTTCAATTTTATCTGGACGGCGCGGCGCTTCCTGTGGACCTCAAAAGCGTACAACTTGACTTCACAGGCCACATGTCACGGCAACTTGGCTAGAGCTCGAATGGATAATCCATTCATCTTCATTCTGCTGATAGGAAAGCGTACTGGCAAATGATATTGCACTAACGAGCTCTGTGGAATTGTGCTGCCATGCACTGGGCTGCTGTGTGGACTGGTCTGTAGCTTGAAATTGTGTTTCCGATATTAACTTTCGCTTCTTGCTACAATAATAGAACTTTGTCTTGACAAAGCAGAGATTGCGCGTCATGTTTGGCTAGAAGCAGAGGATATTAAAAAATCAAGAAACAGAGGTTAAAGTTAATCGATAAGAATCTAGATAAACTGAACACAACAAAGAACTAAACATTATCTTGCACTAAACAAGCCACTAATCAACAACCCACATGCTCCATAGAACCCAAACTAGGCGACCTCGAAGATCGTCTCATGAAATCGAATTATCTACGGAGCTCTCGAAGATAAAACTGAATATGAAGAAACTCTACAACACACAAAATAATGTACGTGTGGAGTGACACAAAGAAAGGAACAAAATAGAGTGTATTTACAAAATCAGCGCAGACAGATATCAAAATTGTAGCCAGCTCGAGCGAAACTCAGATGGCCGTCTTCGTCTTTCTTATTGCCATGTCTCTTAAGCGCGTGTTGTATCGCGATAGCAATAACGTTGTGAATGCCACGTTGAAACCATTACAATCTGTGTCGATAGAACGCATCCATTGAGTAGAACGATCTGTTGCAATTAGAGCTACATCATTCATGCTAAAACAACTACACTACAGCAACAGGACTTCAATTTTACGGAAGTGGCATAAACTTAAACAATCTAGTCTATTGTGTAGCGAAGGCTTCACATCGGGCGCGCTATTGAGAAAAGCTACGGAGCAATATCAAATAAAGCAAATCATCCGGCAACAAGTCACCCTATTTTACAACAAACTAAAATTAATGGTGATTTGTTCTGGTCGGACAAGCTGAGAAAAAGCACATCGCCTCTTTCAGCCGATCCTAGGTATCCAAAGAAGTACAAGCACGAGACAAGACACTTACCTGCTCGCCCTCAGGAATAACGTCACTACTAATCCTTTTGACCTCGAAGGCTTATAGCATAAGAAACAAGGCAGACAAATGAGGATATTTGCTGGTTTATTTTGAACCCGACGTTTTAGCGCTGAGAGTGTGCACGCTAACGGCTGATATCAAATACGTTTAGACATTGTCACCTAGGCAGAACATTCCTTGCCTACTTCAGTCGTTTTGATCGTATCTATCTAATACTGCCGTCATCATCTCATTGTCCTGATGTTGCTGTCTTCACGTTGTCGTCGTTATACCATCGTCATAATTTAAATAGTGACATCTACGTCATTGTCGTCAAGCCGTCGTCATTATAAACCTTAGTCGTTCGATCGATATCAGTTCCTTCTTTGCCATTCCATCTTCATTGCTTCTGCGTAATACACTCTTGGTCATGCCTCCAGGCTCATAGTCGACCTTGGTAAGCGAGTGCCATAGCAAAGCGCGACGACATCGGAGTATGTAGCATACAGCCAGAACAATGAAAGTCTCATAATTTCCACAACACGTGTTAAATCAAGTTGGCTTCAGCAAGGCGATCTGTCTTTAGATTGCTCTAGTGCTGTTCGCATTACCATCGACAGTCATCGTGAGAAGAGTTCTGCCATAGTTTTTTTTTGTAGGAGCGACATCTCGTCCAATGAAACCATACCAGAAACTCTTGTATGCTTTTGCACCTACCCATACCACTTAAAATATATCGCAGTGAACGATCACGCACCATGATTATAGCAGAGCGGATGACACAAGCATAATTGATACTCTATTGCGCGAATTCACCTCATTCTTAGATATGTCTAGAGGCGGTGAACTGATATTGAATTATCATTGGCAAAGGTTTACATATATTCTTTCCTCGTGTGTTGAAGCCTGCCGACCCACTAATAAGAAGAAAGTCAAAAAATGCAATCCTTGGATCATACGTACAGTAATTCGCGATAAGCTCAAGCCAGTAAAAACAATACCGAGATTCAAAGCATCGCACGCACAATTTAGTTAGCTTGGCAATGCAATTGATGATATGAAATCAAAAATAAAATATGCTGGAACATAATATTTCACCAATAAACTTCCACACCGTTTGAAAACATAACATAAAAAATTGAATGGTGAATGGTCCTTGGATGGTGAACGGTCACCTCCGCATCTGCGGCAGCGTTGTGAGCGGGGTTGGTTGCATATGTCGGGGCGGTGACCGGTCTGCCCGACAGCTATAGCAGGACTCCACCCTGTTGAAGAACAGTTACAGGCGGTAGAGGACACCAAGGTATGTGATCTATTTGGGTAGAGTGGTACTTCCGAGGGCGACCACCACGTGCCGGGTTCGACTCATGCGCCTGCCACACATGAAGGGTACACCAGGATTACGGATGCATAGATCTGTCAGGACCTCAGCGTCGCTACTGCCGTTGGGAGCATGAAGGACGGTGCCTCTGATTCCGGTGGTGAGGCGTACACGTCTAGCTCGTAGGAGTGGTAGTCCATATTGATGCATTTGATGCGCAAGTATGCCTGAGCTCTGTCGAGATACGGGATGATGATGGTGAAGGCGTATACCGGGTGCGACCGGACGGCGTCGCAGCACTCCCAGCACTGGTCCGGCAGCTTGGCGGCCTGGAGCAGGGCGGCACGCAGTTGCTTCAGGTTCAACTTAGGCAGCTCGATGGGGGTTTGTGGCCGGAGGACGAGGTGGAGTTCGTTATCCCTCAGGCGTGGCAGCGGCGCACCCCGGCGCTGTGATGGCGGCTGCGGTTTAAAGATCGTCGTGCTCCTCCCGTTTCCGGATGAGCCGTCTCCAGTGGCACTCTGGTGGGGGTCTCGTTGCTGGCAGTCCTCCGGGATCGGTGGCAATGCTGTTGGGCTTGCAGGCAGGATGAGTGCCAAGAGCCATTCGACCAATTCTACTTTGAGATAGTGTATCCTTCAACCTCATACTCCATGCCTGTAGGTGGCAGGAATACGGCAGGGCGACGGCTTTGGACGCGCAAGGCCTAGCTTAGCTGTGCTCGCGCTAAGCCTGTCAGGCCTAATGCGGTGAGCAATGTGGTCCGATTTCGGCAAACTCTTCAAGGAGAATCGGGTCTTGCTCGCCGTACATAGTGGTGTCCACGGGTTCCTTGCACCTGCTTGCTCCCACCCCGTACAGGGAGCAGACAGATGGGGGCCATTGTTTCCCCGAAAACGATGGCAGAAACCAGAGGCGATAAGGAGTGTGACTGCTCTCTCCGCACACTTGCAGCGTCGCCTCGCTCAAGGGGACTATGTTTTTATTGGACTTCAACATGAAGTTGAATCGCCTTTCAACAACTTGCTAGCTAAGCTCGGCACACGCTTGTCAGATCCTCTCGACTGTTCAAATGAACGACACGTGTTTAGGTATGTGGCACATTTTATAATTTTATTTGCTGCACGTTTAAACATTTGCGAAGTTCGAGAACACAATTTTAAATATGTGTTATGATAGTTTTCATCCCCTTTAAGGCACATTTGAATGGTCTGTAGACGGGATCGTCAGATTTCTTGATAGGAAGTTCGCATGCCTGGACCACCTATTATGTTGGCGCAATAACCTTTGAATTACAGTGATTCGAAACTAGTCAAGAGAAGCATAACAGATAAGTGCTCCAACAACACATTAAAATGCTGTTTCACATGGTGCGATTTTCAGTCAGCGACACAGCGAATTCCGTCGCTCAGCGATCGCCGCGACATCGTGGGCTCTCGGCGACTGGATTCCAACTAGTTCGTGGCGCCGTCGCTGAGTCGCAGCTATCGGCACGATTTAGGAGGGGCAATGTGTGACGAAACAAAATGCCGTCAAAATAAGCATGTACCTATTTTACCGCGCGTTGGTAGCTTTGGGGAGCAATGTCGCGCGCCAGATTTAGCTATGTTGGAAGAGGGCGTACCCAGCAGTGTTTGCGGCTTGGGAGCTTCATAAGCATTTTTATTTTCTTTCGCTTGCACAATTCGTTTAAAAGGAGAAGCTACACGCTATCCAGGTCGGGAGAAGGGCGACACTTCAACATAAGGCACGTACCAACTCGATCGCCACCGTCGCCAACCTCTTCATCGCTACAAGTTGCGGCTGCTGCTTATGCATGCACACTCAATAGTAGGTTGTTCTTCTGCAAACGCAAATGCTAATCCAGGAACAAAAGTTGTGGCTCCCATAGTAACAACGAAACTAGAGTGTAATAAAGGGAACCACCCCACCGACGCCGCACAAGCCGCACGCTCATACTTGCGGTGTTGTGCAGCGCCTAACTCACCGTATCTGCAAGGTGTCGTAAAGTCTCAACGCTTTTAAACGTTAAGAAATGATGTACTTATTCTATTATCGAGTAATATTAAGAAAATTACAATATTTCACTAGTTTTCAAGTTGTTTTTATTTAACGATGCAGGCATGAATACTTCGTTCGCAGGAGACAACCTTCCGCGTCGTTGGGACGGAAATCGTGCTGCCGCAAACGCATCTGAAAGCTGTTAGCGAAAATCGCTCGGCGACGTTGGCGGGAAAACAATTTTTTTCGCCCCAGTCGCGCCATGTGAAACAGTCTAAAGAAGTCATGCCCGCACCAAATGAACCACAGTTTTCAGAAACCGGTCTTATACTTATAGGAAGCTGGCTATCCGAACGGCGTATTGATCTCGGCAGCAGGAACGCTACTCAAGAAAACGAGCTCAAGAATGGGTCAGTATGATGCCCTAAACGATTCAATCTCAAAGAAGAAAAATATTGCCGTAATCCCCTACATCGAGAACTCTCACAAAGCAATAAGAAAGTGACGCTCCCTGATACGTAGGGGGTTGTCTTTTTAAGCTAGGAATGTGAAAACACCCGTGTACTTAGATTTAGGTGCGCGTTAAAGAACCCCAGGTGGTCTAAATTTCCGGACTCCTCCACTACGGCGTGCCTCAATCAAAAGGTGGTTTTGGCACATAAAACCCCATGATTTTTTTTTATTTTCTAACCAGCTAGAAAGCCTTTGAAGGAAAACAGATCCGACAAGAGAAGTAACAGTCGATTACGAACAAATATGTAGCAATAAGTTTGTGAATTGAAGTTCATTTGTAATTTACGGCATTCCATTGCTCTGCGGAAAACAGAATGTTGGCCAGTCCACCAGATGGTTAAACAAACGTATGGGAAACACAAGAACTAAGTGAAGAAGCTGCCACGTCACCGATTTCGTGCACTCCATCCTCAGAAGCGTGATTTTCAGCGAATGTTTTCATTCTATGCAGATATAGGACGAGGTCACCCATCTAATCAAAGAAGCTGGGCATATCGATTCACTTGGTGAATCCTGCATAAGCGAGCCACCGATAACGTTGGTGCCTAAAGAGTTGGATTTCCTGCTCGAGCGGTAGTAATGGTGTTCTGTGGCTACGTTCTCATGTTTCTTTTTCTTTTTCCTTGTTCGTTAGATCTTGCTCCTTTCACGTGACCTGTGTCACAGTGTACACGAAGTATATCGTCTGACTTGGTTTTGAAAATAAAGGCTGTTGCTGCTAGTAGCACTACGTGTGCGTATTCTTTTGTACCTCCTGATGTCATCCTTCCGTGTCCGCGCTACATAGGGCTCGATTCAAGGTGATCAGCCTAAAAGCCCACATTGCGACTCTTCATAAATTTAAGGAGCTGGAACTTGCATGGCTCAAAGCACTTTGGTATTTTTGCTGTTTATGTTTCCCTTGTGCGATTGCCTTTCGGTAAAACTAATTTGTAACATTCTTCGCATCATTCCAGCTGTTTAACAGCAGGCTTTAAAAGAAATTCGCTTCAGCGACAAAAGATGCCATTCTTAAATTAATATGTTGCTTGCGACGGAGAGCTTCAAGACATCAATGAACGTTCTTAATCAGTCAGAATGATCGCCGCGATTTTGACCAGAGCAACGTTGTTATAACGTTGACTGACTCCTTCTGTCACACGTTTTCTTTAATGCAGAAGCATTCTAGGGCTACTTCTCTCAGAAGCTAGTGAGACTATGTGATCCCGAGGTATACGTAGAGTCCTATAATGGTATAACTATATGAACATGTCTTACCACTACGTATGACTACTGACATTTAGGAATTATGACCATACATGGTGTGTCAACCATCATGCACTAGGATTTAAACATATACAAATGCCACGTAGTGGACATAACCAAGGTAATCTTGTTTGCCGTCCATTCGAAATACTCAGATTACTTCTTGCACTAGGGCGAATTTCATAATTGGACGTGGTTGATTAATCAACTTCTCAACTATTATAATTAGATCAACAATGTCAAGCATAAAATTTTAGAGCAACATGAAAAACTCCTGCGATAGCTTTATTTTAATGAATAGGTGCTACATGAAATTCTTTTTGCGAGCGTGAATGAGGTCCGCGAATACACGCTAAGGGCATCCAGCGGCCACTCGCGCGGCAATTCGCGGGGTTATTTCACACTCCGGAGAACACTTTCATGTAACATCTATGGAGGAACACAAAGCTGTATCAGGAGTTTTTTTTTGTTTCTCTACAATTTTCTCATTCGCACTTTTAATTTAAGTATAATATTTGAGACGTTGCTTAATTAAACCTAATGACTCAATTAGGCTAAGTGCAAAAAATAATCTGATTGCCTCCAAGCAACCGCAAACAGTATTACCTTGCTTCTGTCCAGCTACGTGGTATTTGAATGTTTTAAATCTTGGTACGTGATAGTTAGGACATCCTGTATAAAAGGAGTGCTGATGATTTTTTGATTAATTAGGGTTAATACAAAGCTAGTAAGAATAATCACGAACAAAATATTTAAGCATAAATTAGACTTCGTAAGAGTATTGAAGGGCAAAGAAGACTAGTGAGGAGTAATTGCGACAAAATTGCTTAATTATGATAGCAACTGTTTTAGAGCTAGGAATGACTAGGCTAATTAAAATTAATTTATCTTAGAATATTTCCCAGTATCAACAAAAATTTAAGGTAAACTATTGAGGCCTAATTTCGACAGATTAACAATAAATTGAATAGGGCTAATCATGATTAGCTATTGGAAGATTATATAGGCCTAACAGGAATGAATTGCGATTATTAGGTCGAAGCAATGTTAATCAAGGTCATCATTATCATCAGCCTATTTTATGTCCACTGCAGGACGAAGGCCTCGCCCTGCGATCTCCAATTAGCCCTGTGTTGGGCCAACCAATTCCAACAACCACCCGCGAATTTCTTAAATTGATCGCTCAACCTAGTCTTCCGCCGTCCTCGATCGACTGCGTTTTCCTAATCTTGGTACAGATTCTGTCACTCTAATGGTCCAACGGTTGTCTAGATGCGCATTATATGACTTGCCCAGCTCCGTTTTTTTCTCCTAATGGTAGTTGGAATATCGGCTATACCCGTTTGCTCTCTGATCGAAACCGCTCTCATTCTGTCTATTAACGCTATGCCTAGCATTCTTCGATCCATCGCTCTTTGCGCGGTCCTTAACTTGTTCTCAAGCATCTTTGTCAGTCTCCAAGTCTCTGCCCCATATGTCAGCACCGGTAAAATGCGCTGATTTTGCAGCTTTCTTTTCAATGATAATAGCAAGCTTCCAGTCAAGAGCTGACAATGTCTGCCGTATGCATTCTAACCCATTTTTATTTTTCTATGAATTCCCTTCTCATGATCAGGGTTTCCTATGATTAATTGACCTAGGTAAACGCACTCCTTCGCCGACACTAAAGGCTGACTGGCAATCCTGAATTCTTGTTCGCTTGCCCGGCTATTCATCATTATCTTTGTCTTCTGCATATTAATGTTCAACCCAACTCTTACGCTCCCTCTGTTAAGGTCCTCATTTTGTCGCAACTTGTCTGCAGTGTTGCTAAATCGAACAACGTCAGCGCCAAATCGAAGGATGCTGGAATGTTCGCCATCGATCCTTATTCCTAAGCCTTCCCAGTTTACTAGCTTGCATACTTCTTCCAAGCACGCAGTGAATAGCATTGGAAAGCTTGTGTCTCCTTGTCTGACACCCTCACTCCTCGCATGATCAAACCATTAATTAGTAGCCAGGAGTTGTGGGAGACTGCCCTGCGCAGCTCCGACCCCACCCTACAGGACCATGTCCTGAGGTGGGCTGAGGAGGTAGCGGAAGCCTACCACGACTGGTAGACGGAAGTCTAGCTATATGAAGAGGTGGCGGACCCCAGCTGGGACTGGAGTACTTAGACCTCCCTCACTCTACCCCGGCCCCTCTCCTACCTTAAAAGGGGAATAAACTTCATTCATTCATTCATTTCTTTATAGGTATCTTCCCACTTTTCTTCTGTAGGATTAAGGTGGCGGTGGAATCTCTGTTGATATTTTTCAAGGCATTTATATAAGCGGTCTGCCCTCTTTGATTACGCAATGCCTCTACGACTGCTGGTATCTCTACTGAAGAAAGCCATATAGAGAAGTTTACTGTACTCTGCGGATTTCTTGATTTCTTGATTGATGGCATGGATGTGATCCATTGTAGAGTAGCCCTTCCTGAAGTCAGCCTGTTCCCATGGTTGACTAAAGTCCAGTATTGCCCTTATTCTGTTCAAGAATATTATGGTGAATATCTTATATGATACAGGGAGCAAGCTATTTTGCCTACAGTTTTGCAATTCTTTAACGCCTCTCTTGTTGTGGATTAGTATATTGTTTGCATTTTTCCAGTTTTCTGGGAGCCTTGCGGTGGACAGACACTTCGTATAGAGAGCTGCCAGTTTTCCAAGCATTACGTCTCCTCCATCTTTGAATATATCTACTGTTATTGCATTTTCTCCTGCCGATTTTCCCCGTTACATGTTTTGGAAGGTGCTTCTTGCCTCATCCTTAGTTATAGGACGAGTCTCTGCAACTTATTGAATACTGCTTCAAATGGAGGTGTCGTGGCTACTCTAGGTACTGTACAGGCCAGTATAGAATTCTTCCGCTGCTTTTACTATACCTCCGAAATTTCTGATGATATTACCCTGCTTATCTCTCAGTGCACACATATTTGTTGGTCCTATGCCAAGTTTCCTTCTAACTGATTTCAGGCTGCGCTCATTTTTTGTGGCTTCTTCGGTCTTTCTCATGTTATAGTTTAGAATATATCTTATTTTCGCCTTGTTTATCGGTTTTTACAGTTCCGCGTATTGTATCTTACCTCATGAATTTGACACTTTCATTCTTTGTCGTTTCTTTATTAGGTCCTTTGTTACTTGCGAGAGCTTGCCTACTGGTTGCCTTAGGGCCTTGCCTCTCACTACAATTGCTGCATCTGAAACCAGCCTAGCTGCAGTTTCATTCATTACCTCTATGTCATCTTCTTCTCCCTGTATATGAGAGATCTGCATATTTGTTGGCAAGTGCCAGCCTGAAGTTGTCTGCTTTTACCCTTACTACCTCTACGTTGGCCTGTTTCTTATTGACCAATTTTACTCCTTCCCAATTGAAATTGAGGGGAATCCTAGCCCTACCTAATATATGATCACTGCACTTTGCCCTACCTATCACTTCTACATCCTGCACTCTGCTCGGATCGGCAGAAAATATAAAATCAGTCTCATTTCTTGTTTCACCATGAGGGATTTACCAGGTCCACTTTCGATTGCTACGCTTCCTGGACAAGGTATTCATTATTCGAAGCTTATTTATTTCTGCAAATTCTATCAACATCTCTCTTCTAGCATTCTTAGAATCGACGCCGTAGTCGCCCATTGCTTGTTCCCCAGCCTGCTTTGCCCCCACTTTTGTATTGAAGTCGCTTATTACTACAGTATACTGAGTTTGCACTTTTCTCATCCATAATTCATCGTTTTCATAAAACTGATCTACTTCATCATCTACTGATGATGATGAAGCTTGCTTCATCATCGTGATGAAGTAGATGATGAGGTCACTAGATGATGAAGTCACTACTTCATCATCATCATCAGCTTGAACTATCTTTAATCTTTATCTATTACTAAGTTTGATTACGACTACTGCAACCCTCTCATTATAGCTGTAGAATTCGTCAATGTTGCCCGCTATGTCCTTATGGATTAGGAATCCTACTCCGCATTGCTTCTTATCTGGAGGAGCTCTATAGCAGAAGACATGGCCGTTAGTCAGCCCTGTGTAAGCCTCACCAGTTCTTCTAATATCGCTAAGGCACACTGATATCCCAAACGGTGTCTGATAGTTCCTCAGAGGGCCCTGCTAAGCTAGCCTCACTCGACAGAGTTTGGGCGTTAAAGGATGACAGGGTCAGCTTCCATTGGTGGCCTAGCTGGACCCAGAGATTCTTAGCACCATCTGCTGCGTTGCAGGTCTTACCGCCGCTTTGGCCAGATGCTCCGCAGCTTCTGGGGACTGAGGGGCATGGTATAGTTGTTGGAGTTATTTGAGAGGTGGTGACCGTATACTGCACCAGAGAGGCCTATTCCTGTTCTGGTGAGGGAGTGTCTTTGTTGAAGCTTAGTGGACCTTCCCAATTTGGTTGTACCTGTATTAGTATAGCCCCACTCACTCTCGGCATCTTTTGCCGGGGGTCAAATGTGTCAGGCGTCACTCACAGCCTGCAGATGCAGTGTACTGGAGGAGATGAAATTCATGCTCACCACCGTCATATTAAAAAAAAGAGGATTCGAACTTTCAACTAAGCTAACCGAGCATTCGACATAGCTCAGTCAGATAATCCCCTAGGCGGCAAGGCTATCTTCTCGTCGACAAATACAAGATTAAAGGAAGTTATTTCATGTTACATTACAGACCATATTTCAGATTATTTATGACTACTTTAAGTTCACCCACTAAAATTAATAGTGACTAGTTACCTTCACAAATTAGGTAATTGCAACAAGTAACTGCAAAAACCGCGGCGTCTGTCGGCTGTCTGTGAAGGAGGGTTCTTTCTATACACTTAAACAAACAAAAAACAAATAAACAAGATTAAAGCTAGGGAATGCCGCCATCATACGATGAGAATCATTCAGATTCGTCAGAGACACGTGTTCTAGAATGAGGGACTCGAAAGAATGCTTACGGACTATCTGACATCTCCGAATAGAGGCTTACTGCAGTAATGTTTTTCTTGCTTAGCCTTTTGCTGATCATTTTGACGACTGAATTTATAGGTGACCTAGTTTTGACGTTGCCACAGCTCTGGGTAAATTGAGCTATCAATCTGCTGCTTCGTCAAAGGAGGACACGCTTTTTTTCATCGGTCAGAGGTCAGCATCGTCCACACAAAACACTTCCCCGAACTAGAACGAACGTGTTCTCACAACTCAGTGGAAGTATGCGTCACCTTAAAATCGCTTTGTTCTATATAACCTTCAAACCCCTATGTATCTCCTCGGCTATTAACGGTAGGTGATATTTTGTTGTCCCTGCCGGCGACTTCGCATTCATAAGAGAAACCAAGCAAATATTTGTAATTTATTCGACGACATCAATAGAGACACCACTTTCGCGTTAATCTTCAAATTCAAGAACTGCTGTATCGTGCACTCTCCAGCCTGGATCGACGTACGAGAACTCTTCGAATCTAAACCTAAATCTGAGCATGATTTCACTTCCGTAAATTTGATGCTTTCACTTTCTTTTATTTTAGAGTTCACGGAACATCGTCTCGTTCTTGTGGCAGTCGTGATGAGGATATGCTCGCTATATTTTCAGCAGCGTAACCTAAATGCATCCTTAGGACGGCTGTTTAGGTTGATGTGTACCCACTGAAGCAGGAAATACCGTACAGCTCAATGGGAAATCTCATCTATTAATGGTCAAAATTCTGTTCTGGCGATTGGCTGTATTAGTACAGATGTTCCCAGGATATTACATGGATATATTAGCTTATTGAAGTTGTTCCTCAGCGCAAAAGAAATAGAAACATCGCGTACGAACCCTATGTACCCTTTCTTAACAGAAAACGAAGATTTTGCCTCTGCAACACTTGTCCTTAGTTATTGAGAAAATCCGTTGCAGAAGAAGAAAGAACAAGAAAAGGTACAGTACAAAAGAAAGTATAAGTCAACAATGCTGCGGATTTTCTTATAGCAGGAAACTACTAGTATTATCCCCAACTTCTAGACTTATGCTAGCTGTGACACTAAGGAAGTATGAGAAATAGCTAATGTGGCTTCAAGTGAAGGGCGTGTAAGATATCAGAAACTAGAGATCAAGGATTGGTACAGGTGTCATAAAGCGTAAAATAGATGTTTTAAGATCGGATGGCTCTAATATGATTAATACAGATTTTTTCTCTTGTGATATGAAAACATTTCAGCTGGGTGTACACTTACAAGCCTTAAAGCTACTCTCAGACAGTAGGGATCAATTTAACATGCCTTCTCAAATACAAGTTATTCAACACATGACAAAAGCAAGGAGGAAAGAGCACAGAAGCGGCGCGGAGAACGTTAGAAAGATGTATTTTCAAAAATGTTGGGTACCGCATCATGCCCTGCTGACTCTTCGTTTGCCCAGATGAAGGTTTCAAGTTGAATGCACTGCTGATTTTTTTTCGCACACACATATGTGTGATAGCAGCCAGCGTTACCGTCTAAGGGGCGCTTTCTTGCTCACAGGTATTTGACTGAGAAATACCTATAGTTTTGACCGTGAACAACTGTACAAGAAATAATCCGCGTAAAGGCAATAACTTCCTGTAGAAAAGATGTAATTAGTGTGGGTTCTTGTCACACGAGCAGTATCGCTGTTCTGCTTCATTTATTCTAGTACACTCTGTTTCGTACAGTTGTGCAGAATACAGGTACGTAGCTATAAAGTTGACTGAAAGCATGCTAGCACAAATTATAGCTAAATGCGGTTTGCTATAATTGTTCCGAGCGCGAACTTTTTTTTTCAGGTGTCCTTACTGCGCGAGAAATGGAAATGACGGCGAACACAAACGTCTCAGCGGAAAACCTTCCTTCAACTACCTCTTGCATCGAGGCAACTATACCCGACGTATTCTCAATTGGAAAGGTAAGAGATTTTACCTTTCCTATAATACGCGCCTTTTTAAAGAGGTATTTAAAGAAATGTTGGCACTACACATATTCCGTTTACTGTCAACGCTAATTCGACTATTACTGAATCAATACGGCACACAACCTAATGCCACCGTCGAAACGAGTTACACGTGAGGCGTTTACGGTAGCGGGACTTCTCTTTCACGCTTCCCAAAGTTTCCTAAGTACACTCGACGCCATATTGAGGTGTCATCGAGAAGCCTGCACATGGCCTCCGCAATGCATGGCACACCGGTGCGTGTGAACGTGAAGAAATGCGTCATGCGGCAGCCGAGCTCCTCTCTTTCTTTTTGCTATAGGTACGGCGCAATCTAAGCGCGCTGTCGAGAAGATCGTGCGTGGCTGTTGAAATGAGAAGCGTGCTGCGCCGGTACGCGCGAACGCGACGAATAATTGTGGGTGATAATGATGTTTATTCTCATCCCCTTTTAAAGGAACGCGACAAAATTGAGCGCCCTTCAACTCTGTGAAGAAGGATTAACAGTGAACCTACGTATGTGCGACCCTTAATGGCGAATTGCACGTCCGCCGCGGGTCGGCCCGGTATTCAACAACCTTCAAGGTCGGCCCATGTATGAGGGCTTAAAGCCTGTTTCATCTCCGCCGCAGGTTGGCCTAGTATTGTACAATCTTCGGGACGGGTCCCCGTATGGGTAGTGCTAAACGCCTGCTTCAACTGCGCCGCAGGTCAGCGCTGCATTGTCCTATCTTCGTTATCGGCCCACGTTTGGTTAGTGCCTAATGCCAGTTTCCCCTCCGCCTCGGGTCGGCCCGGTATTGCGCTATCTTCAAGATCGGCCCACGTATAAAAAAATTTTTCGTCTACGTGCCGACGCGATCCGCCAGGTCCTACCAATAGACAGCTTCGCGGTAATATTATGGAGGACAATGTCACTTAGCTAGCCAGAATGCTTGATTTATTCAGGTTTCACTACATGTATTGCTATCTAGCCCTTTACTTACCTCATCTCTACGTCAGCTTACATACCTAAAACCTCTGTCAAAATATTGCATCGTTATCTACGCTTGCTATGAATGCGGTTCCATCAGTCTCTTTCCTGCTTCGTTGCCCCGCTTGCCCCGCATCCCGTAGCATATACTCAGTGTCCCAAGTTCGCGAGAGGTTCATTGAAAGGCTGCACATGCCCCGTGCATTTGTGGCGCAACCTGCGAAATCTTCTCGTTGTAGTCTTTGAGGAAACCTGGTGACGAGGGTTTGATTCGGCCCACCATCGGATGACTTTTAAAGATACTTTTCTTCGTTGTGGAGCAGTACATTGCCAGTCACACATAGATGTTTACCTAGGTTGGCGTCATATACGTTAATAGATACAGCGGCACACACCTACACGCACATACCTAGTTATCCATGTTGGCATCAAAGAGGTTCATTAAATACTAGCGCCTATCAAGTGGCAAATACCTAGTGGTCCAAGTCGGTGTCCGAGAGTTTCATTGCAGAGCGGAGCATTTCCTGTGGTATATATACAGGTAGATAGTTACCCAAGTTGGCGTCCAAGGCATTCGTTGAACAGTGTGATGCACCTGCTGGCATAGACTGAGTAATCCCGGTTAGCATCAAACAGAGTAATTTAAGGCCAACGCAGATTAAATGGGAAATACCCAGCGCTGCAAGTCCGCGTCCAAGTGTATCATTGAACAACGGTGCATACCCAGTCCCGCATCTATAGTGAAGCATGTCGGCGTGAAAGAGGTTCGTGGAAGAGCGACATATATATATATATATATATATATATATATATATATATATATATATATATATATATATATATATATATATATATATATATATATATATATATATATATATATATATATATATATATATATATATATATACACTGTGACATACTCAGTGGCTCATGTTGGCCCACGGTTGCTTTCGAACCCTGTTACCTCAACGCAGCAGCCTGGTGAGTTATAGGCCCAAGTGAGCCAAATAGGCGAGGAAACGGTTAAAGGTAATATGCCGGGTGTTTGATCGAATACTATCAAAATTATTTAAAGTTGCCTGTGGCACATAAGTCAATTGTAGTTCATGAACCGGTCTACTCGAAGCGGCAGGCACTACTTGCACGAAACTTTGATGTGCAAAATCAACTACCAAGAACTCACTAGTAAATTTTTCAGCTAATGATCTCGTGACCTTTATTGCAATTTACAAATTCTAGCAGTGGGCTTCGCAAGGCGGATCCAATTGGAATGAATTTTCAGGACGACACCAGTTTCTAGATATAAATTCCCGAACTTTGCGGAGAAACGCATTAGCGTTCCAGTTACTTGTGTGCTCCAGTACATCAAACGTCCTTTTGTTAAAAGTTAATTGGAACGATGTAGCAGGGTTTGTTTGCTTGCTTTAGGTAGGATACGGGTGTCTTAGTACAACTGGGCTTATTTTACCAGTTTCTTGATATTTACTGCTCGTTTTTCATAGGTACACACGATATCTCTTCATACTTCTTCTTTTCTAGAAAAAGTTAGCTGACATGATTTAGAAAACCTGCCTACCCACGTCAATCTTTGTCTGTTTTGTAACCTGCACTGGTCAGAAGGACCAGACGCAGTACACCAAACCAAACACCCTTTCCCTCGCTATCACAAGCAAACGCCAAACGACCTCAGTTTTCCAACCACGTTTTCTACTTGTCCTCTGCGAATAGAAAAGGGTAAGAGGCGGATAAATCCTCAGCGGCCTTACTTTTTTTGCCCACAGCAGTACGAAGGCCACTTCTGCTAGCTAACTGATTCCTACTTATTTCTCCAAATTTTCTAATGTCATCACATCACGTTATTCTCTACCGTCCTCGATTGCGCTTTCCTTCCTTTAACACCCATTCACTAACTCTTAAGAAAACCATATATATCCATAAAGACTTACAAATTCTGCTTGTGTAAACGACGCAAAGGAAAGCATTTCCTACCGTTACAAAGAGAAGTCGTCGTGTTGAAACATCAGCTTCAGTAACGTCCTTCGTTCAATGACTGTTGATCACGATGATGTCCGATGCCTTTAACTTATCGTCAAAATAAAACGAGAAAATAAAAAAACGCACCGCAGAAGCACTCCGTACGAATGGTTAACCAGCGAAGATGGAACGTGCGGCCCCGGTTTTCATCACTGGGTCAACTCCGACGGTTCAATAAACGACGGCTTGGTAGGGTGCCGGATCCTCGGTGCGTAGTTGCTGCTTCCGCTCGGCTGCACGAGCCTGTTCTTGTGTCCGAGCTGTAGAATCGGTACGGCATAGAGAGGCTCGCTCACGGCTCTGCTCCCGGCGTTGCTGATCGAAAGCTGCCTGCTTCTAATGAGTACATATGAAGCGTGCCCTACCCATTCCGGAGAATGAGAGAAACTATTACGCGGGCGCTCGGCTGCGACACAATGCAACGACGTCACTACTGGCGTAGCGAATTCAACACCAGTTAGATAGCACGAGGCCTTTTCACTCCCATACCTGACATCATGTTACCTGGCCCCACTGCCATAGAATAAAATGGGGATGCTCCTGCGAAGGCATGCGTGATTTTGAGGTCATCGCCTTCGTCACGCCAGCATCGTCAAAGCAAAATGCGGGCCAGGCAGCGTAACGTCATCGATCGGGTAAACAGGCCTTGTGTTATTCAGGTGGTGTCGGCTAACCGCTCGCCTCTCTTTCTCTTTTCTTTCGCGCATGCGCATGAAGCTGGCGCCGGAGGAGCTTTCGGTGTGCCTAAAAGCAGTGAAGAAGAAACTAGGAATAGGCAAGACTCAGGTGTATGCGTTAAGAGACAAAGCAGGCAATATCATTACCAATATGGATGAGATCGTTCAAGTGGCTGAGGACTTCTATAAAGACTTACAAAGTACCAGTGGCACCCAGGACGATAATGGAAAAGAGAATAGTCTAGAGGAATTTGAAATCCCACAAGTAATGCCGGCAGAAGTAAAGAAAGCCTTGGGAGCTATGCATATGGGGAAGGCATCTGGGGAGGATCAGGTAACAGCAGATTTGTTGAAGGATGGTGGGCAGATTGTTCTAGAACAACTGGCCACCCTGTATGTGCAATGCCTCATGACCTCGAGCGCGCCGGAATCCTGGAAGAGCGCTAACATAATCCTAATCCATAAGAAATGGGACGGCAAAGACTTGCAGAATTATAGACCGATCAGCTTACTGTGCGTTGCCTACAAAGTATTTACTAAGCTAATCGCAAACAGAATCAGGAACACCTTAGGCTTTTTTCAACCAAACGACAAGGCAGGATTGCGTAAAGGCTACTCAGCAATAGAACATATTCAGACTATCAGTCAGGTGATAGAGAAATGTGCGGAATATAGCCAACCCTTATATATAGCTTTCATTGATTACGAGAAAGCATTTGATTCAGTTTCAGATTCAGTTTTTACAGGTTCAGTAGACAAAGTATGGCAGCGTTCTTCTAATTAAGTGTTTTGCTATGGAGAGATAAAAGCATGTTTTAATAAACCTCAGTATTGCCATCTTTTAGGATAGGAACGCTGATGCTGCACCTTTCGTTGCTCGGATACAAATAGACGTTCTCGAACGTCACTGAACTATTAACGCTTAATCAATCTTTGGTGAGTGCCCCAGTAAAATTTCACCCTCACGGGATAAGTCCAATGCCTTGTATCTTCACAAAAATGCGTAGTTTGTCAAAGTAAAACGTTTGTATGTTATAATAGTGTAAATGTAGATTAGCAGCTAAGTGGTAAAGAACAGCTGAAACAAACAAATTTATCTGAGAGAATACCAATCTAAGATTTATGCATACCGACAGGGATACATTGGGCTCCAAAAAAACAGAAGGGGAAGCCTACAGTAGGTGTCGGCCAACAGAACGGCGGGAGGGGGCTAATCTGAAATGTCGGGACGGGTCAACTGAAATTTGGGGGTGGGTCAACTTGAAATTTGGGGGTGGGCCAACTCTAACTTTGGGATGGCCCAATGAATATGGGTGTGGGCCTACTTGAAATTTTGGGGTGGGTCCACTTGTTAATAAAAGGTGGGCCGACTTCAAATTTAGGGGTGGGCCCACTATATATGAGGGTTTGCCCACTTAAATTGAGAGTGGACCAACTGAATATGGGAGTCGACCTACTTGCAATATGGGGGTGGTTACACTTGTTACTAAAGGGTAGAACAACTTAAAATTTAATTGTGGCGTAGCTGAAATTTGGGGTTTGGCCAACTTGAAATTTTGGGATGCGCCAACCTGAAACTGGGGGGTATGCTTACGCATACTTAGAGAACTCCGGTAGAGTTAATGCATAATTTTTGGCTAACTAGGCCTGTTCTTGTATTACTCAATCAAAGTGACTTCATATGCATAGAAAACAAAAAAAAAATTTATTTTCAGTGTCTCGGACAACAGCGCGACTTCTGCGTGGAGGAGGTATGTCAAAACAATGTCTTGATATACCATTGCAGAACTTATAGGCACTGCTATCCTTCGTGGTATAGCATAAAGCATATGTTAGTGCACCTTAAAACCTGTTTACACGAATTTCCTCAATTTTCAAAAAAAAAAGGCGCATTGGCGCATCTTTTACATATTAAAATGACTGCGAATAACTAACCTTCCGAACTTTGTTTTCCAGACGAAGGTTTCTCGAGCCGTCGTGTTGGTGGGCGTAAGTAAGATTGGTATACTGCTCCGCTTTTCGCTGTTTCATCTTAAGGCGCTAGGATGAGTGAATATAGTGAGGTAGCTTATTGTCATTTATAAAACCAAGTCGTTGACGCTAGAAGAACGTTAAAAGTAGTCTTGCGGTTAGCCTCAGACAATGAACGAGAATTCAGTTTTTTGGCCAGCAAGTATAATAGCTATGATTGTCTTTGTGAGAAAATACAATTTAACCAATATAGCTATCAGAAAAATCTAAATCAAATCCTCTGGTTCGATGAACAGTCTAAACCCGCGTCATCACGATAGAAGAACGAGCTGCAACAAATAAACCAATTATATAGCTCGCTGTTCCGTTTATCGTCAATGGTAACTTAGGGTACGCAAATCTAAAGGAGGTAGCTGCAATGCGTAATCATATCGAATAATCGAAGTCCTCGTCGAAACAGCCATTCACAAAGGCGCGGGCGTCAACTTGTTGCAAACTAAAAAAAAAAACAGAGGCGATCGGTGAGGACACCGAAGCAATACAACATTGCAACGCGCTAATCCTGCCTATGTGACTATGATCACTGTCCGCCGTAGCCCTATGCATTCGCTGCTAAGGTTGGTGCAGGCGGTTCACACAGGCGCCTAACAGAAAGCTGTAGCTACAAGCCACGACAGTTGCAACAATATTGTTTGACTTTGCCCGTTTCCATGATACATAGCAACTGTTAGGGCTTTCAAAAATAATCTATTTGTCGCTGTGCTTAGCATGTCTTGTACATGTTCTTTTCTGATTTGTCCGCATGATATTGCGCTGCCTAAATCGGCTGCGAAATTTCAAAAAAATTACCACCGGCCTGTCCTTTACTTCTACATGCAATATGTATCTGTGCTTACGATAGGAATAGATCTGATCTGGCCCAATTCCGCTTCCGAAGCTTGATCACTGGATGATATATACACAATCTTTCCAAAATAATTCAACAGGGATTATTTAACTGTCCAAGAACGAGGCAGTAAAGTACCTTTAAATAGATCATTTTATGCACACAATGCAATTAGGACATTTAATCCAGTGAGTTCGCGAGACAGGCACTTGGCGCGAATCGTGATAATAATGCCAGTTCACGTTATTTATATTCGCGTTCTAGCTGGACTTGTCCCGTATTGCTTTAAAAGAAGTTTTGGTAAATGGTGGATGAACACTACCTTTTGCCTTAAGTTTAAGGACATGTGTCCGAAAACTGGAGCTAGCTTCAAAATTTGTTTCAGGTAATATTCTGAATTCACCGGCTTCAATTTGACATCTGCCATAGATGTTCTAGTGTAACAATGAACATTGAATACCAACAACCTATTCATGGGCATATATTTTTTATGTTCGTGAAATTAACGCCCACGCCCTCCAGTAACATACCTCAAAAAAGAGCAGCTAGCTGCATGACCCAATTTTTTAAGATTCTGTTCTGCAGAACTGTATGAAGAAAACGGTTATTCAACCAACACGGCGTCATAATAATGTGGACATCTATGCACCAGCAAACCCACACAACCTCATAACCGATGTGTTCAGTACCGTATGGAGACTTCTCACTAACGTTTTTAACAGGTTCAGCAGGCGAGGCTGATCGAATTTACGTATTCTTAAACAAGACAACGCAACGTTCTTTCTTGCTTCCTGCGTCCTGTCAAGGTGTTTCTGCTTATTCTTTTTTCTTATTTTGCCCTAGGCCGAAAACCCTACCTGCTGAAATTTACTTACCGTTGACTTCCCAAGTAATCCCAGTCGTGATTATATTTATCCTATGTCACTCGTACTCATTTGCTAACCACCGAATTCGCAGTGCACACTGCTTGGAGCTTTTGCGGATCTGGACACCGTCAGCGCTTTGATGCTGATCCGAGACATCTACGTCGTCCTCGCAGAAAGAAGGTTTCACAACGGTGAGACGCACTTGAGTGACCTTTTTATCACTAAACTAAATTAACACTGAATAGACAGCACTAAACCTCTCCTTGACTCTTCCTGCTTCATATAAAGCAATACACGATATAGTGACGTACCCGACTCGGCATCCTCTTTCTCAGGTCATATCTTGAAGAAAAATGAGCAGAAAAGAAACTGGACAGAAAAAAAAAACATTAGCCCTTGAATAGGTTCTCTGAAGGATCTTCACCAGGTGTACAACTATTAAAAAAAAAACAAGGTTCAGTTCTAGTCTATGGAAAAATACGCGTGCTACATCCACAAGATAAAGCGATCTCCAAAAGCACTGTCACTGCGAGCATGCCGTTGCATAAGGTTCTCAGACTAAATCATGCATTAAAAGGCCTTTCGGAATGGTTCACGAAAAATTAGTATCTTTTTCTATTGACAAACGCACCGCAAATAATAACAAAATGCAGCAGATCCAACGCGCCCTGTTGGAAACTACATGCAGCAAAGCTTGCGAGTTAGTGTTCACGTTCATCTTCTCATCTGGCTCAAGGATGCCCTGGAAGACGAGCTCTGCAAAGAGATGTACCATTGAACGCAACCAGCGTTTAGGGGTTAAAAGAGGCCAGCTGGCTTGCCGAGCCACTTGTTAAGCGTACCCGACCTCCTTTTGCAGGCGCAGATGCGACCGTCACCGCAGTTTTCAGGTGACGCAACGCATGCGCAACTTGAGGTTTGTGAATAAATCAAATTAAATTACGTAAAAAATCAAATTATGTGGTTTAACTAGCGAATACCATGATCTGATTATGAGACACGCCGTAGTAAGGAAGTCCGGACATTTGGACCACCTGGGCTTTTTCAACGTGTACCTAAATATAAGTAGACGGGGGTTTTCGTATTTCGCCCCCAACGA
Source organism: Dermacentor albipictus (assembly GCF_038994185.2). Taxonomy (NCBI): domain Eukaryota; kingdom Metazoa; phylum Arthropoda; class Arachnida; order Ixodida; family Ixodidae; genus Dermacentor; species Dermacentor albipictus. Next base: position 56,441,812 of record NC_091828.1, on the reverse strand, counting down.
AATACGGCCGCCGTGGTCGAGATTTCATCCCGCGACCCAACACCATAGCCATCATCAGCAGCCCAGAACATAGCCACTAAGCAACCACGACGGGTGAAGCAGTCACGTGCAGCCGGCGTCCGCAGGATTCGTCTTTTTACAAGACCTGCGACGTCCCCTTGTAGGACTCCGCGGTGCGCGGCTGGCGTTATTGCAGAACATTGTAGAAAATCATATGGCTAGTTGTTTGCGACCACTCACGAATCGTCCTCTGAAGAGAGGGCGCAACGCAGCAATTTTTCTTCCCAATTAAAAGCAATGACAGCTTTCCCGGATTCCATGTAATCCACAGTGAACAACCAGACAAGTCAGTAAAAGCACTCTCACCGTTCCCAGTGGCCAAATCTCTCAATCATCACATCGGATAAGGTAACAAAGCAACAAAACTCGCAAGCAGGGGCCTACTTCTTGAAATCTACGAAGACAAACAGCAGGAGAAACTCTCCAGGCTCAAAGTGATTGCTGAATTTGGCACCCCCATTTTGCCACACGGTTCTCGGAATACCATTCGTATAGTAACCTGCAAGGCAGACTTCACTGACCTAAGCGAAATTAAACTCCTGGAAGGACTGAAGGACCAGTGTGTTACCCACATACAGACAATAAACATTAGGTACGACGACAAAGAAACTCCGACCAAGTACATTATACTAACGTTTTAATCTAGCACCCCACCTGACACTGTTGAAATAAGATACTGCAAAGTACGCGTCCACCAGTACATCCCGAATCCTCCTTGCTGCTTTTAATGTCAAAGGTTCGGACACGGAACACAAAGCTACCGATGCCGACTCACGTGTGCTCAATACGCCGCCCATGACCATTCATCCGATGACTGCAATGCCTAAGTACACTGGGTAAACTGTGATCGTGGAAACGCTGCATATTCGCGATAATACCCCACCTGGAAAACAGCGAAAGATGTACGGGCACTCAAAATCAAAGAAAACCGCGGCTACCAAGAAGCGCGCAAACGTTTGTTCTTACCACACGAAGTTCATTTTTCCGATGTGGCGTCCGAAAAATACCATGTCCCGAGCGAGGGTCGCCGAAGGCTCGAACAAACTCCCCGTGGTATGCTTTTGCACATTTTTAAATATGTTGCTCTTACATACCACAAGAAAAAAGAAACACGGAACGAACACATAATGCAAGATTTCTTAGAATTGCAACAAAAATACAAAGAATGCACCTAGTTCTACACTGACAGGTCCGAGACAAATCGTACCGGAACCGTGGAAAAGTTGCCTTAAGTAGCCGCAGTTAGCTTCGGTCTTTACAGCCGGATTATAACGTTGCTAATAACCTTGAAAACAATAGTACTAACAGGACATTCGAAAAAAGGGCAGCTGTCATCACAGATTCAGTTCACTTAATGCCCTCTATAGAAAATGAGAGTGCGAACCTCTTCTCGTTGGCATCCTGAGCATGCTCGGTGAAAGGGAAAATAAGGATAAAGTAATTCGTCTCTGCTGGGCTCCAAGCCATGTGGGAATCCCGGGAATTGAAAAGGCGCACAAATAAAGAGCAATGACAGCCGATGAAGGATTAGCAGAAATAAATGTTCATCTCAAGAACTGTGTCCGGCTGGTATGTGCTTCGACCACGTGAAAGTGCCAAGGAATTGGCACGTTAAAATGAATAACGAACTCCAAATAGTAAAACCCATGCTGTAAGAGGGGAAGACATACCATAAGGAGTGTTTCATTGAAGTTATGTTATGTCGCGTTCGTATTGGGCACACGCATCTCAGACAAGTTTTTATCGTAAAATGAAGAGCAACCGGCTCGTAATCACTGCCAGGAACCTCCAAATATGAATCACATTTTACTATGTGGTTCCCCATAGATTCCCCAATATGTGGTTCCCATAATATGTGATTCCCCATAACCAGACGTTGGAGAAAAAAAGTCGCCGACGATTACGCTTCTTGGTAATGCGATGTTTGAGCGCCGCTGCTGCCTTACTTCAACATCAGTCAACCGCATACAGGACAAGCAGTACCGAACGGAGGAGGTTCTGCGTTTCCGATTAGGCAGCAGACACCGTGATCCGCCGCTACTGAGCCGGCGCTCTGTCGACATGCCTTCGCGCCCTCTTATAGTGGGTCACAGCCACGGAGAGAAGGGGGGGGGGGGGAGATGAGCAATTATTATTTAATGTTTCTTCTGAGGTGGGATGAGGAAACGGGTGGAGAATAGGGGTACTGAGTAAAGGTCACGCACTCTTTCACTCACAAAGAGGCCTCAATGTGGCCGCACAAGGTTGGGGTGGGAAGTAGAAGTAAGGGGGCGAAGCGCTATAAACTGTCATTCGAGTCACCGCAAAAGCGCCGCGCCAGGTAAGAGGGTATAGGGCAAGAGTGGAGGCGGTAGAAGAACAGCCAGGCGCAAGAACTGCCAAAGGCGACAAATGCCACTGGGGAACGCGCCACGCAAACGCGGAAGCGAGATACACGGCGGAAAGCCGTACAGCCACGTTACGCGGAGACGGAGGAGCGGACAGCCGTGGATCACGCGCGAGGCGGCAAGGATCGCCCACGGCCGGCACCACGCCAGTGCCGCGGCAGCGAGAGAAGGGAAGGCGAGGGCGGAGTGGACGGCAGCGGCGCGAATCACCGCAAGGCCAGTACAGTATAGGGCAGTTTAGGACAGTACAGTGCAGTTTAGGGCAGTACAAAACTATCCGCACATTTATAATAGGTGCGCATAAGAAACCCATATTTTCAGCAAACCTCCGTACGCTTTCTCAGGGTAAGCGTAATGAGGCTTATCGTATTTATGTGGTGGCGCGAAAAGCTCTTCCGACATCCCTGCGTCTCAAACGTTGTAGCCACGTCTGAAAAAAAAAAAAACAGGCTCGTCGTGTCAGGATGTACGCGGATATTTGGGCTGCTGCAGTACTTTCTCGACCTTGTGTCATGTTTCTGTGACAAATACGAGATGCGGTCTCTCCTCTACCGGTTTTTTTTTCATTTCTTCTTTCAGCTGGAAAGATGGTGGATTACTACTTGTATATAAAAAAGTACAGCGGGACCATCGGTGACCAAGTGTGTGGAGGAGAAATCAGGATTGCGTTACCAAATACCTGGGCCAAGGTTCGTCATTAAAAGAGAAATGAAAGTTTTTTAATGTTCTAAAATCGGACGTATAAATGCTATTACATTTGTGTTTGGTCAGGCCGTGAGCGTAGGCCAAGTGAGCAACAATACATGAGGGAGAAAAGTTGCCATTCGCTGGCATAAAATCCATAAATATACCAAGTGCAAGTTTTCAAGGACGTGTGACAATAAAATATACCAAAATTATGGTGCATTTATATCATGTTAAGGATTACCTGATCAAGACATAGCCTACAATTAAACAATAAAAATTGAAGCAGAATCTAACCCGTGCCTGTCGCCAATGCTAGAAGACGTCTGTCTATATGTCTCTGTCTGTCTTTGTCTACGGGCCGGCTGCTGCATGCTTGCATGTGTATGTTGTGTATTCTCACAGAGCAAAACACGTCAGTTTTTAACCAAGTAATGCGCGCATTTTCGTTTCCACCATGCGCAGTTAGTGTGACACTGGCGTGGTTTTGGCGCGTAGACTTCCGTATCATGTCTAGCGACCAGATTCCTAGCTACGACACGTATAAGTAGAGTCACTGCACTTATGGGGTGTTTTACATTGAAGTTTCCATGCCACACTTCATCCCGTGCGAGTAGTGCATGCATTTGTGCGCGCAAAACAATTGATTTGTTTGTGAATATCTTGAAACTTGCTTCTATGGTATATGTTTCTTCTGAATGCAGTGCATTAATGAGAACTTGGCGGGATGTGCACCAGGAGATACAGTCAAAGTGAGTATATGGTGCCGACCTAATTTCTTACGTAGAAACTAACGCAAACGTGCCCAGTGTCATCGCGAATGTCCTATACCATTACATTCCGCATATCGCTACACTGCACGAAAGAGGAGAGCAAAAGCAGGGTGAGAAATTTGTTTTGTCGGTCTTACATGTAATATTTATCACAAGAGCGTCCTATAGGAGTCTAATACACTCGTGATGGCGTAATATAGAAGAGGCGTTCATTTGTTCAGTCCTATAGCATAATTTAGAAACTTAGGTGTCGTCCATAAAACTATAAAAACAAAATGTAAAAGTCCCACCCACTCTTTCGATGGAAATTTCTAAAGCATTTTCAGGTTACCTGGCTATTTAGCCCGGCTAGGGTTGGTGCAAAGCGAAATCAATTGAACCAGCGTAAAATGAGTAGTCTGTGCGGGTCGTAAGAATACGTGAGTGTCATGACAGCAGCCCGATGACGACCAGCCTGAAGACAGTCGTATGGCGCACGATTTCTACGGCCATTCAGCGCGAGGTTAGGAGATGACGTTTATGAAATTCTACACAGGTAGTGGCGGATTGTAAGGAAGAGAAACACGAATTGTGACGTCATCAGCAACTACTTGTTACACACTCCTACGTACCTACAGGTATGTCATTTGTTGTACGTGAAAATAAAGATGGCATTTGTACTCCGGTAATGTTAAAATATGATTAACTTGGATGATCATCAAGTCGTTACAACATCGCACAGTGTCTACGCCGCGTAAGCTCCTACGAAATACGTACTGGAGTGAAGTGGGCGGTCCCAGAGATGGTACCGTTTAACACAGCGCCTAAAATTGCGAACTGTCCCAATAAAAGAAGACAAAGTGGCACTGGGCGCTCGCGCCCAGCGTTTCAAAGAGCTGGCTGCGTTTTGAACGACAGATGTATGCGTGCGATCGTGGCTTACTAACGATCTGTCTCAATAACAAATGTGCTTTTCTCATTGTTATTGATGCGAGCACAGCAAATTGCTCGTTGAGCGAAAGAGACGCCGTTTGTATTCTGTATTACGTAAATGACGCGCAAATTCTCATTCGCTACGACGCCACGTCACGAACGGCCCTCGACGGAGCAGAGCGGGCAAAAAGGAAACACATGCTTCCGGTTTAGCGTGACGGGTGTTGCGTGAGGTGAGAGCGTGTCGCCGCGACGCCACGTCACCCTCGCTCTCGCAAGCCAGCGCGCAGTCCATATCTCTCTCTTTCTCTCTCGCTCACCTCTGCTGGGCTTAGCTGCTGGGCGCGCCAGCCAGCCTTCGGGGCCGCTGCTGCTTCCTCGGCCTCTCGTCGCGCAGTACGCCGGTAGCTTGAGGCGTTGGCACCGCAGGTTGCTACTGCTTGCTGGCTCGGGCGGCGCGTACCGCTATGGTACATTACTCGCAGCTCAAAACACGAAGGGCCCCTCAGCGGTGTTCCATTTGACATCTGTTCATTCACAACTAATAAGAAGTGCTTAGGTGTTCTCGGATTTTTCAAGTTAGGTTTAGTTCTTCTTTGCCTGAATGAGTGGTTTTATCAAGAAACGAACAAACACCAACATTAATTGATTTTTTGAAGGAGGTTGTGTCCTTTTCTTTACTGAAAGCGCATATTTCATTTTAATTTTTGTTCAGAAGAGCGGCGAGTTGAGCAAGTTGGTTAACGTTCATGATTAGCGGCCGCGCAAAGACAAGGACGAAGGAAGACGACAAACACGACGTTTAACCGGCAACCGCCACTTTAGCGCCGTGTTATGTTTACAGTTCAGCTACCAACTAGTACAGTGCCGTGCTTTTTGTCTCGCTTCGTCCTTGCCCTTTGCGCTGCCGCTAATCGTGAGTTTTTGTGTTCTGTGACGGGAAACAAGGTATATCGCCATCTTGTTGATGCTGTTTTGCAGCTATCTGTCTATGCCACGATGTACAGCTCAGTACCTGAGCACAATGCGCTGACATGGTTGAAGAAAGTGTTTGTTTGATCTGTAGCGAAAAACTTTCTTTCTTCAGCTGCACTTTGGCAATCTACCTGAGGAGTCATGACTACAAAGTCAAATGCTTTCTTCTTGTGTTGTCTGTTAGTGGCATCATATGCAGCAAACCTGAAAATATACACCGCATATTCTTGCGAAGCCGCAACTCCGCGTTCTTGCGGAATGTTGTCGAACGAACTCTGAAAATGATCACCCAATAAATCCTTCGGTACGCGTTTTTGCTATGCCCAGACGCAGAGCAAGTGCCGGCTGACATGATGATACTTTTGTGCATGACCAGCATGTGGAAAACGCGCAGCGTGTGGAAACTCGTATATAAATTTGACTGCTCTTTCTAGAAACAATAGTTCGCCCCCCCCCCCCCCCCACCTCACAAATAGTCCCATGGCGGAACCCGTGAGGTATCTGCATAATAAAATTAAATAAAGGTGTGATAGCAATGCCCCCATAAACGAAAGGTCAGCAAGGTACCACTTAAAATAAACGTCTTACGTGTACGCGCGATGCCTTAGGGCATGAGTGAACTGACAGCGATTTTTTTCATAAAGTCGACGGTTTTGTGTTTCTGAAGGCCTCTGAAAGCATTTCAGGTAACTACAGTCAAGCGAAATTGTGTGAGAACTTTTCTTAGCACCAACTGCCTGCTTTGTACGTATGTCGTTGCTAACGAGGTAATAAAGAAATAAAACAGTGATCGATGCCAAGTTGTTAGAACACCGAGCTGCTGTGCTCAACGACAAAGATTCGATTCCGCTATCGTTTCAAATATCTTTCTTTGATTAAACCGAGCCGTAAGAACCCTACGTATGAAAAAGTTCCGAAAACTACGGTAAAGAATGCTCAGAATTCAAAAGAACTGCAGAGCCCGTAGTAAAATGTGGCATTGACAGATTGCCAGTAGGTGTATGACATATATATAAATTTATATTTTTATGCGTGAAAAAATAATCACCATACCTAATCTTTTGCAGGAAAGCACGATACAATCCATTGTGCAGCTCGAAGAGGTAAGTGCAACTGAGAACACTGTGTTTTTTTCAAAATGTCTCTTTTTCACCTTGTATACGCTTCAAAATATCGAAGCCACTGTACCGGGGGTAATTCAGTTCACTATGGAAGTGCACCTTAATAAGCGTCACATGCAAAGCTGAGCAGCCGACATCTAGAATAACGATCTCCAGTTCCTTGTGCAGGAATAGAGAAGAAGCATTTTGATGTGTCTGGCCAGCAAAATCATGCAAGTGAGGGTAGACTGCAGAATATTTCGCAGCACGACAACAAACTGTAAGAAGCAGTAGAATAACAAGTGTAGAAGACAGCGTGGTAAGACAAACATTGGAGTGAAAACGTTCGGTACGAGAAAAACTGATGGCAGAACTCATCCTAAATTATGGGGTTTTACGTGCCAAGACCACTTTCTAATTGTGAGGCACGCCGTAGTGGAGGACTCCGGAAATTTTGACCACCTCGGGTTCTTTAACGTGCACCTAAATCTAAGTGCACGGGTGTTTCCGCATTTCGCCCCCATCGAAATGCGGCCGCCGCGGCCGGGATTCGATCCCGCGACCTCGTGCTCAGCAGCCCAACACCATAGCCACTAAGGAACCACGGCCGGTGGCAGAACTCATCTTAAGATGTCTGTTGACGGTAATGCGATAGCAACCCACCAATGTAGCGACAGACCATATCCCTGAAGTCACGTTTATTTAAGACGTTTAGTGGTATTTCTGATGCATTAGTTGCGCCAATTAGATGCCACAATCTAAAATATCGTGCCACTTTGGCATGGCACTCGCTCGCCAAGGTCGTCCGTGCGCAAGGAGACCTGAAGGCGACTATCGGACGCCGACGCAGTGACAATGAATGACGAAAAAAGAATGACATCGATGGACCAACGGCAATGGCATATAATGAGACGGTTACAACGGCAGTCAGCTGTTGATTCTTAAATATCTCAATGGCATAATGACGATAACGCGACCATTACGACACGAGGACAATGAGATGACGACGATAGTAATGCCACGATGGCGTGACGACGACCGTATGGCGACAACTGGATGTAGACATGGGACCGACAACGATGGCACAGCAAGATGACATGACGAAGAGGAAATGGCAATGCATGCCTAATAGCGTCTGTGTGACGACAACGCGAAAGCAATGGCGGCATAATCACCACTGAATAACGACAGCATGATTTCTATAGAATGACGAAGAAGTAATGACGTCGAAGAATCGACGAAAGTTGTACGTCGACGATGGTACGACGAAAACGGGATGACGATATAGAGATGATGACTTTGGCGAAACAACGGGGGGGGGGGTAACAACAATGGCATGTGCAACAACGGTGTGATGACGATGGCGTGATAATAGCCAGATGTCCAAGTTACAATAATTATGATTGAACGACTGCGACGGCATCCCAACGACGGTATTACAACGAATACGTGACGAAGACTGTGTGTCGACGTTGCAGTGAAGACGATGACATGGCACCGCAATGAGGACAATTGGATGACGACGAATATATAATGACAATGGCATTGCAATGGATGTGGTACGAAATTTGTATGATGAGGGTGGCGTGACGACGACGGCATGAAGCGAGTCGGATGATGATGCTAGAGTGATTATGATGGTACAACTACGGCTGTGTCACGACAACGCTTGAAGTGAGGCATGATAGCAACTGTCTGACCATCACGGCATGACAAGGGAGGCATAATAACGTTTGAATGATAACAGTATGATTATAATACAATCCCAGAGAAAGATTGACGTCGATGCAACGACGAAGGCGGAGTGGCGACATGGCATGACGATAATGGGATGGTGCTATTTTAGTGATGACAATTTTAAAAGGACAGCGTGACAACGACGGAATGACGATTACTGCGTGACGAGGATGGCGTGATGGCGACGACGTGACGAGAGTCCGATGACAAAACTGGAATCAAGACGATGCAATGACCACGAATGCATCAATACCGCGAACAAAAAGCCCAAGCTATTGGACAAGTTGGACCACTGAGTCGGAGTACAAGGCGTGATGGCGACAGCATGATTGCAGTGCGATCAAGAAGGTGGAATAGCTGGAATGGCAGCAATTTAGCGACCACGACGGCATAAATATTCAACGAACTAACGAATGCATGACGACTGAATGACGACGATGGCGCGAAGACGACGGCTTGACGAGCGTCGGACGACAAAACTGGAATGATGGTAATGAACCAACTACGATGGCATCACGACCACGAGTCCGTACCTATTGGCCAAAGCTATTAGACAACTTGGCCACTGGGTCAGAATAGAAGAAACGAATGCCACGGCACGAAGATGGTAAAATTACGAAGCTGGAATCGTGAGAATAGAACCACTGCGACGGCATCCCGACAACGAGCATATACTTAATGACTCAAGCAGGTGGACAGCTTGGACCACGGCGTCGGCGTCAGAAGTTGATAGATAGATAGATAGATAGATAGATAGATAGATAGATAGATAGATAGATAGATAGATAGATAGATAGATAGATAGATAGATAGATAGATAGATAGATAGATAGATAGATAGATAGATAGATAGATAGATAGATAGATAGATAGATAGATAGATAGATAGATAGATAGATAGATAGATAGATAGATAGATAGATAGATAGATAGATAGATAGATAGATAGATAGATAGATAGATAGATAGATAGATAGATAGATAGATAGATAGATAGATAGATAGATAGATAGATAGATAGATAGATAGATAGATAGATAGATAGATAGATAGATAGATAGATAGATAGATAGATAGGTCAAGACGACTAAAGTAGGCAAATAATGATATTGGCATTAAAAAATTGGTCGAAGTTGTTACACCAAGATTGTCGAGTATGCGTAGGATTTCTCATCAGTACACATATTAAGAGAAACAAGATAAAAATATAGTTTGGATAAGACAGCGCTTTCGCATCTCCGCTGAAATTCTTTCCCCTCTATACTGATGTGTACACAAAAATATTTTGACACAACTTTGCGGAACAACACGAGCTCATGGGCGAAACTGTCTGGTAGGCGCGCGTCACAGTAAAGCTTGAAAAAAGAACAGAAAAGTAGTTCAGCTAAGGAATTAGAAGAAATGACCGCAGCGTTAGCATGATCGCGTGAGGGCGGTGAAGATAAATATTGTAAGGGAACGCAAGGTCCTCCGTCACTCCCCCTCCAAAAAGAATAGCATGTTTGTAATGAGTAGTGGCCACAGGATAATAATATACAGATTCAATGTGCAAACGCTTGCACGAAACGAAACAAAATGAGCACTCAATGGTCCCGATATAGAATGCGACATGTCTGATTTCCTAAAAGTAACTACCTTTCTTACCTAGTCATAGGGCCGGTCTAGCGAAAATTGGCCCCTTACAGTAATCTACAAAAATATTATATATTAGGCATTCTAAACTCTGTTGGTCACGATGCCACAAAAACATGTTTTGCGTGCACGTTTGCGTCCCTTCAAAAAATTTACAGTGCATCGCCAAGGACGTGTTTGACAGCGTTCCACAAGATGCGATTGAAGACCTCTTCTGCGACTTCCTCAAGAAGGTGCAAGTGACTTCCGCGGCCGGTTTGAAAGCGAAAGGCTTGCTTATGTTGGTATTCAAGGACAAATGTAAGTGATCACAGCTTTGGTGCAAATCCTTGAAACTTTTGCGCATGAAGCTGATATGTTTAATTACTGCAACGGGAGTTAACACAAGCACGTATGTGAATATTTTAGCTGACCAATTTTGAATCTCACTGATAAATTCTTGTACCTTTTTCTACTCTTTGTTGCGTATGTTTTCATTAAGTGTGGGGTGTTGCAAGTTAAGCTGGTGAAAATTTCTACTTGACTAATCTTCTGGAACCTATATTGCTAAAGCTGTTAGTGTAAAGAATGTTCATCAGAAATGCTTTCTGAAATAATTCACTACGGTATTCTTTTGTATGCTTCTGCACAGTGCCTTGTGCAAAGGCGGCTCTGGGTTTCAGCAAAAGCTGCTCTCTCGCGAGGTAGTGAGAGCGTGAAACTTTACTCGGTCCACAGTACACGCGAGTAAACTCGACGTCACCAGGCTAGGCACACTCGGGAACCATTAGGTCAAACCTGACGGCCCTCTCACGGGCCTTCTGTACTGCCAGGATTTGCGAGGTCTGGTCCTGGGCCTCAATAAGCTTCATCATTTCCTCTTGGGTGAAAGGGGGACCGGCAGAGGGTCAGCCCCACAGGACATGCTCGAACTCCCCATGACCACCAAACAGGGGGCAGTCCGGGCTTGGGAAACGTTCGAATCACATTGTGTGCAGTGCCGTGGGGCTGATGAAAAATCTTGTGACACAGCATCTTCTATGAAAATGAGGAAAAATAAAGTCATAATAATATTATTCATATGCATAATTACAAGAAACTAGAGTTCACACTCTGGATTTTGGATCGTGAGAGTGGCCTCGAAATCCACGCTCATAAAGCGAATGTCGGAGGTCATGCTCATGCACTTTCACATATCAAAGGCTCTAAAACGTACCACAAAGTCCTTCTTTGAATAAATTATACCTTTTATATGTTGATTGGGCAAGTAGGTTGGGATCAGTTGTCCGCTCATTATGAAGCAGAGTCAAGGCGAATAGGATGCATTCACCGTAATTTTCAAGCTTTGATGTACAATATTTTATTTCCGGATCACCGTTCAACGTACTATAACGAAGCTTCGGCATTACCATTAGTGGATAGCGGAAAGCTGGGTCGCTTAAATGCTGCTCGCATGAACCATTGTTCGGAATAACTCCAAACGAATATATATATTGCCGCCAGCATTGCGAGAACACAAGACGACCGCCACATCCCAACTGCGTTTAAAAGAGCCGCCACACCGCAAGCGTCAAGAAAAGCACCGCAAGGCAACGCTGGGCCGGTGCTGACAGACCGGTGGCTCGTGCGCGAGAATCGGACTGGCACGCGACAGGAGGCGACAAAGAAGAGAACGACGTTAGAAGAAGCGAAGCTCAAGGGACGTTTTTGTTGACGGGCACAGGTTCGCCCAGAATAAACTAGTTTTCATAGAAACGGCCGTCGTAACTGTTGGTTACATATCTGGTGGAGGTGCGGGGTATGACTTCAACACCCACACGCACCAGGGAAGGTAGCCCGGATCCCCGAAGTTTGGAGCCAACGGAATTAACGCCGGTCCACCAACGCACGAGCCGCCGCATACGAGGTGAGGCCCCCGAGTTTGGTCCTCTCGCCGATTCACCAAGGGCAGCGGCAGCAGTCAGCCTAGGTGCCAGTGCGATGGCTACTCAAGTTATGGCTCCTCACGTAGTCGTTGATTCACCCCGGACGCCAGAATCCTTTCACGGAGACACATTCGAGGATGCCGAGGACTGGCTCGAAAACTTCGAGCGTGTCGCCAGATATAACGGTTGGGACGAAACAAGGAAACTCCGGTATGTGTACTTCGCCCTGGAGGAATCTGCGCGCACGTGGTTTCAAAACCATGAAGCGTCGTTATCATCGTGGAACGACTTCCGACGAGAGCTGCTTGCTACGTACCCTAGCACGGACCGCAGAGAGAGGGCAGAAGCCGCTCTTCAGGCGAGGAACCAGAGAAACAAAGAAAGTGTGACCATGTACATTGAGGATATGAACCACCTCTTCCAACCACCGAGCTGATCCAAACATGGCTGAGGACAAGAAATTGCGGCACCTAATGCACGGTGTGAAACAGGAGCTTTTTGCCGGCCTGGTTCGTAATCCGCCCCGCACTGTAGCCGAATTTCGATCAGAGGCGACGACGATGGAGAAGACGCTGTAGCAGCGTGCGAGGCAGTACAACAGAGATGTAAGCCTCGCATCATTTGACGTTGGGTCAGGAGCCCTCTCCAACAACATGGACATCCTACGCGAAATGGTGAGGTCCGTCGTAAGGGAAGAGCTGCAGAAACTGCAGCTGGCTCAAAGCCCTCCGCCAGTGTCCTCACTTGCCTATGTCATACGCGAAGAAGTCCGGCAAGTAATTTGTGAGCCAGAGCCTCAGGTACGGCCCCGCGCACGGCCAGAGCGTCAGCCGCGGATATCGTACGCCCAAGCTTTACGCCAGGACCTAGGACGCGCCGACTTTGGACGAACGGCCACAATACCCCAGATACTTCCTCGCAATGTGCCGCCCATGGCAGAAGGAAGGCCACGTAAAAGCGATGTATGGCGCACTGCAGACGGGCGCCCCCTTTGCTACCACTGTGGAGAGGCTGGTCACCTATACCGGGAATGCCAGTATCGCCGAGTAGGACTGCGTGGTTTCTCTGTGAATGCACCTTGCCCTCGAAACGGTGAGCGCCCTGATGAAATCGAAGCATTTATGTCCACGCGCCAAACTATTCGAAACCCCCCGCAACATGAACCTCGATCGGCAGCGCCTATGCGTTATAGGTCGCCCAGTCCTCGCCCCTCTTCCATTTCACCGAGGCGTCGCTCACAAAGTCCGCGACGGGAAAACTAGAGCCAGCGACCTGTGGAGGCAAGGCCGCTGAAGCCCGGAACACCGAATGCCCTCCATCGCCAATCCGACAAGACGACGGCAGTGACGAACCGAAGAACCAGCGCCGTTAGTTCTGATGACGCCGTTACTTCTGAGTTGCCCGTCATCATCGACGACTTCGAAGTGACTGCGTTGATAGACACTGGTGCGGACTATTCAGTTATTAGCAGTGTACTCGCCAGAAAATTGAAAAAGGTATTGACCCATTGGACCGGACCCCCAATACGTACAGCGGGGGGACACTTAGTCGACCCCGTTGGAATGTGCACAGCAAGAATCGGCATTAGAGGCTTTACATACGTCAGCAGCTTTATTGTTCTCCCTGAGTGTTCCCGTGATCTGATACTGGGCATGGACTTTTTGTGAACGAATGGCGCAATTATCGACTTGCAAGAATCACGTGTGTTGTTTTCCACAGAAAATGCTGTTACCATTTCTGATACAGAAGAGCCACATATTTCCTCTCTCCGTATTGTGGATGAAGACGTGACGGTGCCGGCACGGTGCAGTATGACTGTCGTTGTAAGGAGTGACATATTTCGTGACTATGAGGGACTTGCAGACGGAAATATCGGGCTGCTACTGGAAAAGCAAATATGCGTGGCAAGAGGCCTAGTTCACCTGCGTAACGGATATGCGGACGTCCTTTTGACTAACTTTGGCACTGAGGCACAACTAGTGGCGAAGGGAACAGCCATAGCGTCTCTTCATGACTATGCGCAATTTGCGGATGTGTCAACCCTCGATGCAGCATCACCAGCTTCCGCCACCTTAGACAGTGTCCTTACCTCTATCGACATTGACCGAGAGCTGTCATCACTACAAAGAGATGAGATTGTGAACTTGGTCACAGAGTTTGCGGAATGCTTTTCGACTTCATCGAAAGTCCGTCGTACTCCCGTCGCAAAACACCGCATTGTGGTCGAAGAACCTGCAAGACCAGTGCGCCAACACCCGTACCGAGTGGCTCCAAAAGAAAGAGAAGCGATAAGAAGTCAAGTACAGGAAATGCTCAAAGACGATGTGATACAGCCATCCAATAGCCCGTGGGCATCTCCGGTAGTCCTGGTCAAAAAGAAGGATAACACCCTACGATTTTGTGTTGATTACAGGAAACTCAACCTCGTCACCAAGCGAGATGTTTATCCACTCCCACGCATCGACGACACCTTGGACAAACTACGCAATGCTTACTTCTTCTCTTCTCTGGATCTCAAAAGCGGATACTGGCAGATAGAAGTAGACGAGCGAGATCGCGAAAAAACAGCATTTGTGACACCGGATGGTCTATACGAGTTTAAGGTGCTCCCATTTGGTCTGTGTTCTGCGCCCGCCACCTTCCAGCGGATGATGGACACTGTTCTCTCCGGACTGAAATGGCAGTCGTGTCTCGTCTACCTGGATGATGTGGTGGTCTTCTCCACTACATTCGAGCAGCACATGCAGCGACTGAGAGCAGTTCTGGATGCTATTCGCACGGCGGGATTGACCATAAAACCCGAAAAATGCCACTTCGGCTTTCGCGAGCTCCGCTTTCTCGGACACATTGTCAGTGCTGAAAGCGTCCGCCCCGATCCTGAGAAGATCACTGCAGTAAAAATGTTTCCGAAGCCAAGAGACAAAAAAGCTATTAGACGTTTCCTGGGACTGTGTGCCTACTACAGGCGTTTCGTAGAAAATTTTTCTAAGATTGCCGAACCACTCACGCGACCGACAAAAGAAGATGTCCCTTTTGTGTGGGAGAAAGAACAAGAGGACGCCTTCTCTGAGCTACGACGACGTTTGCAGAGTCCTCCTATACTTGCCCATTTTGATGAAAATGCCGAAACGGACATCCACACTGACGCGAGTAACGTTGGTCTCGGTGCCATACTTATTCAGTGGCAGAATGGAGAAGAAAAAGTTATTGCCTATGCGAGCCGTACCTTATCAAAAGCCGAGACAAATTACTCAGCTACAGAAAAGGAATACCTGGCGGTTATATGGGCCATCAGTAAGTTCCGGCCATACTTATATGGCAGACCGTTTCGAGCCATCAGCGATCATCATTCGTTGTGCTGGCTGGCGAACCTCAAGGACCCTTCTGGAAGACTCGCTAGATGAAGTTTGCGTCTGCAGGAGTATGACATCACGGTCGTTTACAAGTCCGGTGTCAAACACAATGATGCTGATTGCTTATCACGTGCACCAATCGAATCTACGTCACCTGAATACGAGCAAGATTTCCCATTTCTTGGGGCTGTAAATATGACGGAAATGGCTCATAACCAGCGTACAGATCCGGAATCACTCCTGCTCATCGAGTACCTGGAGGATCGACAAGTGAAAGTGCCTCGAGTTTTCGTCCGCGGATTGTGTTCGTATGTCATCCGGAACAACGTCCTCTACAAACGAAACTTCGAGCACACTGGTGAGACGTTTCTACTTCTCGTACCATCATCGCTGCGAGCTGAGATCTTAGAAGCTTGCCATGATGATCCTGCAGCTGGCCACTTGGGCGTTAGTAGGACTCTGGCGAGAATCCGCCAGAAATATTACTGGCCGAAGTTGATGAATTCAGTGCTGCAGTATGTCAAATCATGCCGAGATTGTCAAAGACGCAAAACACCGCCACTCAAACCAGCAGGTTTTCTGCAACCGATACAGCCACCAGCAACACCCTTTGAACAAATAGGGGTGGATTTACTTGGACCATTTCCCGTATGAACGTCAGGAAAGCGGGGGATTGTGGTAGCAACCGATTATCTGACTCGGTATGCTGAGACATCTTCTCTTACAAAAGGAACCGCCATTGAAGTGGCTCAGTTTTTTGTCACACATATAGTGTTACGACATTGCGCACCTAAAGTACTCATAACAGACAAAGGAACAGCTTTTGTTGCCCGTTTGATGCAGTCTGTTATGAAACTAACACATACTGCTCATAGAAAAACCACAGCGTACCAACCGCAAACAAACGGCCTGACTGAACGGCTCAATAGAACGCTCGCTGACATGATCTCAATGTACGTGGACATCGAGCATGGGACATGGGACAGTATTCTACCGTATCCTACCTTTGCGTATAATACTGCAGTACAAGAGACGACACATTTCACGCCATTTGAACTTGTTTATGGTAGGACAGTAACAACGACACTAGACGCGATGTTACCTGTAAACAACAGCAGTGAAGACGACCCTAACGCTAGTGAGTACGTAGAAAGGTGGGAAGAAGCATGGCAGTTGGCAAGGCACCGTATCATACAACAGCAAAACGTCGACGCAAACCGGTACAACCTAGGGCGCAGAGAGGTACAGTACAACCCCGGAGACAAAGTGTGGGTATGGACGCCAATACGTACGCCCGGTCTTTCGGAGTAGCTACTGCGCCGTTACTTTGGTCCCTACAGAGTACTTCGCCGGCTAAGTCCCTTAAATTACGAGGTAACTCCTGAAGGCCAAGTCTGCTCCACACGACGCAGGACTCGCCCAGAGGTCGTACACGTAGTACGAATGAATCCTTACCATGAAAGGCATTGACAACGGGAATTTACACGTACGATCAAGCCTAGCACCAGCCATCCCCTGACCACTTTCCTTATAAAGCAGTTGGCTTCTCTATAGGCCTTTCCTACGCATCGGGCCGATGCTTCTTTGGAGGGGGCTAATGCCGCCAGCATTGCGAGAACACAAGACGACCGCCACATCCCAACTGCGTTTAAAAGAGCCGCCACACCGCAAGCGTCAAGAAAAGCACCGCAAGGCAACGCTGGGCCGGTGCTGACAGACCGGCGGCTCGTGCGCGAGAATCGGACTGGCAGGCGACAGGAGGCGACAAAGAAGAGAACGACGTTAGAAGAAGCGAAGCTCAAGGGACGTTTTTGTTGACGGGCACAGGTTCGCCCAGAATAAACTAGTTTTCATAGAAACGGCCGTCGTAACTGTTGGTTACAATATATATATGTATATATATTGCTGTCTAATGTAGAGAAAAATCTGTTAATTAAAAGGGGGAGTGCAAGTAAAAAGCAACGTGTCTCGTAAATTTCTTAGGTAGACTTAATATATTCCATTGCCATTCACATAAGGGGCACCGTTGGGGATACCAGAAAGTGGCGCCACTAGGCACGATTACCTAGATTACTGTACTTAGGCGATGCAGTTATTGTATATGTCCCGGCTTCCTGGGGGAGGCAACACAGTATTTCGAATGTGAAATGAAATAACACAGCAAAAACAATATATTATATGTCTACCTACAAGAGAGTTAAAATGACTGCACACGGTGTTTTCTGGATGCTTTCAGGTATTTCGGCATTAGTAAAAAGAAAACATAAGTTCGAATTATGTGTAACCTATAAACGAGCGCATGTTACCGCCACGGGTGTGTTTTTTTTTCATTAAAGTGAAAAACTTTTCATTATTATTTAATCTAGTGGCGTTTTATTTTATCAAAAGTTTAAGGTCACTTGTTCCGTGTGCTTTTGCCGAATGACGACACATAAATGTAATGTCCACAATGCAAAAACCTGCGCGAGGATTATAGCAATTCAACACCCACAAAATGGCGCTTCCGTGTTTTGGCATTTCTACACGTGCTGTCAACAATAATTACACGTGCTATCAACTGTAACGGCCTTGTGCTTTCTGAAGGCTTGTGCTTTCCACAAGTATGCCCGCATGGCGTCATTTAATATAGCTTGATGTTGAAACAAGCACGCGTAAACAAAAGGCCGCGTTAGTGAGACAACGATAGAATACATCTGAAGCGCATCTTGAAGATTTCTTTTTTTTTTCTACGGCAATAAAGCTTAAATAAATAGATTTATAATGTGACAGGAACCAGGGCTATTCAATTGCTGAGGCAAATATATTCTTGAACTGTATTTGTGAGGAAAGAAATATGTTCTTGTAGTGAATTTATGACACATTTATTACTCTAAGACGTGGCCTTTTCCTTTTCAGGTTTCTGATTCATTCTGACGCTGCCGGCTACCGCTGCAGAAGAACTTTAGCTGACTTCAACATACGTAGACAGCAAATAAAATGAACCGAGTCATAATGCTTCTTTCTTGCCCCATAAATTCACCAGGTGCATCATGTTAAGTATATTTAATTCGGGAAGACGGGGGTATGCAATGGTAAGCCTAGTGAGAGCTCTCCATTGCGAATGCGCTGCAGTCTCAAACCTTTTAATGTGCTCCGAAACGAAGTCGACAACAGGCAGTGGCAAAGTAAAGCTCGATACAATACTCATAGCGTTATCTTACCAGCATTACCTAATGTTGAAGCTCTATCGGTGCACGAGCAGACCACACAAACGTTCGTTCCTGGAGCATCGTGTGCAATAATATCTTTTTTTTTTCGCTTTTTCATACGTCACTGCGACAGTGTCACGTTTTCAGATCCTTTAGTGACGTGGCACTTAAAGGTACCACTACTGTAAGCATCGGCCATAGGAGTCTAGCAGAATACAAAAACTTGTTTGTGATAACTCAAGTGCCAATTGTAACAAAACTGCCTTCGGCTACATTAGTTACAAGTGATGGCTACATACTATCACAGCAATCTTAGCAGAGCTTCTGCGCTGGCAATTGCCTATTTTTCTTATTACAGCCTCTAAATAGCACCTAAGCAGCCGACGTGCACACGTGGTGGTTAGCGAATATGACGGAATTCCCAGCACGTCACCTTCGAGACGTTCTAATTTGCTGCAGGACATGGGTCACTTCGGGCACAGTGGTAATGGTGGCCTTCTTTCTTTTAAAGTATATAAAAGTAACATTTATATTTGTACGGTTCTCCTGGCGCACACACTCGAATTTGAAGCGTAAGATTTTAGCGTAAGACCTCAATATTAGTACCTAAATCTCGCATCTTATTTCCTGGAAGTTGGCCTTTACATCGCAATAAAACGTATCTTCATCGCAGGAGCTAGCGTCACTATTTCTTTACTTGTAGTCACACGTCGTCGGTAGCTCTCACGGTCACGCAGGTGAAGGAGCAGTCGCGTATACTCCATCTCACAACTTGTTTGGAACACTGCCGAAAATGCGGCGAGTGCACATGCAATATCCCTGTGCAGGGAAACAGTTCTGGGAGTAAGCCTTTGAAAAACGGTGGTATTAGAGAGTTCTTTTTTTTTATTGGTACGCAATACATTACAGCAATACGGGACATGCGAAGGACCTCTGCGTATGCACTCCCTATTGCGCGATTTCAGCAGGCACTGAACATATGACGTGGTGCGAAAACCCACATCGAGGGGCACTGCGCTTTTCTCTGGGCCAGAGTCAGCTTCCCCAGTGCTGCAAATGATTTGTGAGATGGACTATAAAAAAATTTGCGAGGCGTTTGTTCTTTGTCCCTGTTGCTGGATGGCGTAAATATATTTCCCTATGCGGTTTTCCTGGGGCTGCCGTCAAGTGAAAGGGATAAATTTTTACCTAGTTCGCAATGTTAAAAAGCGCTAGCCGGTGGACGACAACGCGAAGAACAAATCATAGCACCGTACTCCAATATTGGGAAAGGCGTATCTAGACGTGTACGCTTTTATTAAAAAACAAACATCTGCATACACACTAAGTTAGCGTAATATAAAAAAAAAAGACTAGTGTGCTGATAAATCCTAAAAACAAGCAAAACGTTTTGAACAAAGAAACATTATAAAGATATTTAAAAAAACTTTACCAGCGTAATACCAAACTGTACATTCCACTGATATCAGTTAATAGTTACATTATCATGGTCTAACGCATTATAATTACAATACTGCAAAACGCTGATTATATGAGTTCTGATGGACTTGGTGTTTTACCCTCCCATTCCTGCGCTGTATTAACGGTAAGTGAAACTTAGTTTACATCTTCAAGGCCCATTGCAGTAGGTAACCTAAAAATATTCTGCAAAAGAAAAGTCCAAGTTCTTCCGACCCCTTTATTGTCACTTAGTCATAAGTACACAGTTAGAAGCCATCTCCCCCATTTTGATATATAAAAAAGGCAACTAATAAAACGAGTTCCTGCAAACGCTGCCATGCTGGCTATCACATCAGGACGTCAGATCCACGTACTTGCGTCACGTGTATGAAGCAATTATTTCTTACGTGCATGGTTGCAGCACATAAGCGGTTTCTCCGTTTCGAAGCAAAACAGCGCCAGGCGTTGCAGCGATCTGTGTCACGTGGTTGTAATTGTCGCAATAGCTCATTCGCTCTCGCATAGCCAAGAATTTCATAGCCTGACTGTTGTGGCACTATCGCGGCTGCAGCCACTCGCCCAAAGTCTGTAGTCAATTACAATTTTATTTCTCTCAATGTGATTCCTTATACACGAACATCTTAACGCCATCAGAATTACATGCCGAAGGACAACAGGTGCACAGCTGCCTCTGTGATAGAAAAAACACGGCTCTTGTGAGCATTTTCACTTTAACCCGCAAAAACTCATCCTGCATTTTGTTAGCGTTATGTACGTAGCAATATCAATGCAGTTATCTATGCAAGATAAATTTTGGTAAGAAGCGATACATGTGCAGGGTATTCTGAAGCAGCTGTACCTTCTGGCTAATACTACTGATCGGTTGTAGGACTAGGTCCAGGCGTCTTTCCTTTTAGATGCCCAATTTAGCTGCACCACGGGAGCACAAGTATTAGTGCACTGAGCACTGCATGAGTGATGCTATTTTTAGAGCGATAAGTTATTCGCGCTGGCTCTCTGCGGATGGCTTCAGGATGGAGGTATAAGAAAGCAATGGTGTTAGTATGGTGCTCTTATTGTTAACTGTGGCTGCATGGTAGGTGTTGTAACCTTCCCATAGGATTTAAAGCAAGAGCCCTGGCGTCGTCTCGGCACTCAGTAATATCGTTTTGTCTGTAATATAAGATTTTGTATACAGAACGCAGAGTGGCATCTACCTTGACCGCTCTCTTTTTCACATATTTATATCGCAAAAGGTGCAAAAAACCTCGTTAACGTTGTATTGTGGAAGAAACGTTGCCCCAACTCCGCTTCACACATGTCATACGGACTTGTTTGTAACCCTTGATGAAGGACTCTATGTACCACTAAGGATGAAAGATTTCGACACACTGTTCTTTCGAGGTCCCGTCCATACTGTAAAACCGGAAAGGCATCTGAGCGCAAATTGTTATGCAACACTCTTCTCGCATTACCTTATCTCAACGATTGTTTACTGAAATGATTTTATGCCAAGCTCTCGTTTCAGCCGGGTCGTTCAGCGTGACCAAGTACATTGAGCGTACTAAGATGCGCCAGCACGCAATCTTAGAAGTTTTTTCTTTGAGGTTTTACATGCCAAAACCACTTTCTGATTATGAGGCACGCTGTAGTGGAGGACTCCTGAAATTTCGACCACCTGTGATTCTTTAACGTGCCCCTAAATCTAAGTACAAGGGCATTTTCGCATTTCGGCCCCATCGAAATGCGGCCGCCATGGCCGGAATTTGCTCCCGCGACCTCGTGCTCAGCAGCCTAGCACTATAGAAACTGAGCAACCACGGCGGGTGGTTTTAGAAGTCGATTACATCTTACTGTTGTTTCTGCGGTGTATTTTGAGCCGTGAACAAGCACGTAGCAGATACTGTTGGCTGCGCTGCCACAGCTATGATCTGAAGAGGAGTGGCGTATCCTGCAGGTAAGATTCTTCTCTGTTTGACCTGCCGTTGTAGGCCAGTGGCTATGGCGCTGCGCTGCTGAGCTTGTCACGAGTTCAATTACAAATTCGGCTGCTATATTCGGATGGGGGCAAATTGCAAAAATGCTAGTGTGCTTAAATTTAGGTGCACGTTATGGAACACCAGGCGGCGCAAATTATTCTTGCGTCCACTACTACGGCGTGCCTCATAATCACACCCTGGTGTCGGCACGCAAAACACCAGACTATATTATTCTTCTGTGTCTGGCATTACCTGTCGAAGCCAACGGAGTATTATCACTGCGTTCCGAGTCGACCACTTCGCAGAGTGGCAGGCAAAAGCTTGTGAAGAAGCTGGAAAAAGAAGGAAGAAGGACGAAGCCATCAATCCAGCCTGCACAACGCTGGCATAGCACACCGGTTTTACTACCTGCTGTAGACTTGCTTAAGCACGATTCACCCTGGAGCACTTGCTCAACGCTTTGGGCTCCGCAGTGACGTGCTTACAGACTTCCGCAAGTGGAGTCACGATAATTGTTATTACAGTGCCTTCCTTGATTCCTTCACAGGAGTAGATTACTTGCATTTTTATTCTTCTTTTACCATGGCTTAGGTAACCCTGATGGAACTAATAATAAAGAAGTGCTCATTGTCTTGGTGATGAAAAGCCAAACACGCTAGTTCTCAGCGTCTCTACTACACACAATGAGTGAATTTATGTGCATATGAAAGACAAACTTTGTAGTCATCATACCGTAGAAAACATCGTCACTATGGAGACGCATGCAGGGTGGCGGAAGAGTGAAAAGCAGAGAATTGAAGTAGATTAAACGGCCATTTGGCAACTCTGCACTGGGGGATGGGCTAAGAGTAGAAAAAATAAGAAAACAGAAGACGATCAAAAAGAACGCATCAGTTCCCACATTTTATATCTTTTAATGAGTCCCGTTTCATTTAAAAACGACTCATAAAATTTATTCTTACAAAATCGGTTGAAAACACCCAGAGCACCTTGTCAAACATTCTTCTAAAGGGAAACACGTATGTCGTTTCGCGATGCACACTTATCCAATTCAATACGCGGCATTCAAGAAATTAAGCTGCTTCTCACATGCTCCACATTATTTGACATGAATTGATGAAAGCCTTGTGACGGTTCCCTTAGGAAAATTTAAACAGGGAAAATCACAACGAAGAAATTATTTTTGCTAAATTAGTTTGCGTTAATAAATGCACGTGGTGAACCACAACAAAGGGCCCCAGACTGGGACAATTTTTTCGCGCATTTGTGCAACTAAGCTTTCTTCAATGATAAATTAATTCGTCTTTTACCGTCCTGTTGTTCAAGCCATACTGAAATCTTCAAGTGAATGTCACATCTAACCACCGATGCGCCACTGGTAACTCATTGTTTAAAAGGGCCCTGAACCACCCCTTGGCCTTGGTGAAATAACCTTGTCCGCAGGAAGTAAATGCTGCTGTGAAACTCCCATCCAAGTTTTGCTGTCGCACGCAGAGCGTGGAGCTCGCAAGCGCCACACGAAATCACCTTTCTCTCAAACGCTCTCTTTCCAACAAAAGCCAGCGCCTGATTCTCTTCTGATGCTCTGTTTTGTAATAAAAGCGGATTCTCAAGCGCAGCTGCTATTGGTAGTGGCGGTCGGCTAGGTAGCGAAGATGCCGCGGCCGCCGCGCGGTGCCGCCACAAGTCCACTGGCTAAGCGCACTACGGCTTGCTGAGGACAACCGCGTTTAACTTGTGTTTAGCGCGTCGGAGGCACCAAAATCGGAAGTCGTGGCGTCTACGTTAAAACGGCTCGCAATTGTGACTTGAAGAAGGCGGAGCATTGTGGGTGTGCCCAACTCCGCCGCAGCCTTCGCAGTGCAAAGCAATAAGAGGGGAATGGAGCACAGTGGATGCGACGTTCGAATGCCAAAAACTATGCTTCTGCTGAACACAATAAAGTACTTTTTATGACAAAATATTTCTGAAATCACCTATTTTCACTTTAAATACATTTCTTCACCTCAATAAAAGTGGTTCAGGGCCCCTTTAAAGTACCGCATCAGATTTTTGCTAAGAGGAGAATGTTGGCCGAATAATGTGACCGCGAGACCAGAAAGGTTCAGTGGCGTAGCAACAGGAGGGGCCGGGGGGCCGTGGGCCCCGGGTGCAAGGGGCCAGTGGGGGGGGGGGGTGTCATACACGTCTGAAGACACCCCTCTCTGCAGGCTACACCTGGGGGGCGGGGTGTCGTACACGTCTGAAGACACCCCTCTCTGCCGGCTACACCCGGGGGGGGGGGGGGGGGGGGAGTGACAGAAGACCTATGGGCCCCGGGTGCCAGACGACCTAGCTACGCCACCGGAAAGGTTACCACGCTTTACCGAATACCACGCTTTAAGTGCATAGCACGCGTTGCATAGTGTGCTGAATTATCAACCTTTCCTTAGATTCCGCGGTCAGTAAGCTTTCGGCGCTGACTTTACGCTCCGAAGTCCGTGGACTGCTTTTTGGCTGATAAGTGATGAGAAGAGGCGAGCTCTTGATGATAGAATGTTCGAGCGTAGAATGGTAGAATTTTCATGCAAGGCCAGGCGACTTTTCGACGCGAGATCTAGCGACAGAAGCTCAGTATGCTTTTCATTTGGTCACACTGGTTATAAATGAATACTCAGAGTAAATTAATCGTACCGAGCTATTCTGGGCAGACCTAGTGTACTGCACAGGTTCTATATCGCTGAACATTGTCATCATCATGTTCAGTGATACAGAATCTGTGCATTTCATACTGCGGATTCATATTCTACTTCTGGCTCGTCTTATGTCTCCTAATTTGTTAGCGATTTGCTGAGGTAGGCGGTTGTTTCTTGAGGTGTAGCCGAGGCTCCGGGAAGAAGACTCATTCAAATTAGAAAACTCGGACGAAGGCGTTAGGTTTTTACAAGAAGGGGCGTATTCATCATGCACAGTATTCAGTGTTGACGACACAGATTTATATTATTCCCTTACAAAAATCAGCTTTTGAAGAAAATCAAAATTGGCCTGATGAATAACGATGAGTTACATTTGAGGAATGAGACTTGGATGCCGTTTCAATCATTTCTCGAACTCTTCGCATTTTACTTAAACTCTACGTTTGCTGTCTGGGATACTGAAGTTATGATTCAGAAGCAGGGGGTCTACATTGGCTCTCAGGTGGCACAAATTCTTAGAGTGATTTTTCTCGCCTGTGTTGATTTGACGCTGGAGAGCGTCTTGACGAGAACTTTGATGAAGTGTTTCAGGTTGGTTGACTGCTTAATTAAATTATGGGGTTTTATGTGCCAAACCACTTCCTGATTATGAGGTACGCCGTAGTGGAGGACTTCGGAAATGTTGACCACCTGGGGTTCTTTAACGTGCAGCTAAATCTGAGTACGCGGGTGTTTTCGCATTTCGCCCCCATCTAAATGCGGCCGCCGTGGCCGGGATTCGATCCCGCGAACTCGTGTTCAGCAGCCCAACACCATAGCCACTGAGCAACCACGGTGGGTTGTTGGCTCGTTGATAATTACCCACTCTCAAACAACTTCTCAAGATATTGATATTATTCTCGCTGGCATTAATAAACAAGAAATGGGTCTCGGATTTGCTCACGAGCTGCGACCATTAAGGAAATTGAAGTTTTGGATTTAGAGTAACGATTACCAGCGCAACACATTTCTTGGCAATGTAGCCCCAGGACAAGCAAACCAATTTTAAACGACGCGTTGGCACACTCAAAACTAGGGAAAAGAAGCATTGTTATCACATGTTTAGGTTCCGCACTTAGAAAGGCATTCCCCCACCTCACAAATCTCAGCTTTTCGCAACAACTAAATCATCTAGAGAAGGCCGGAAATCCATTGTATGAATATGTGAAGGGCAAGTGATGAAAAAAAATTACTGCCCTTCCACTCTGTCAAGATTGAAGGATTTGTTGGCTATATTGCCGACAAATGTGTTGCGCTTGCAATCTTAACTGTAAATTCAAAAATTTAATTCCATTATTAGTCGGCAGCTCGTGAGTAAATCCGAGACCGATTCCTTGTTTTTTAAGGCCAGTTGGAAGGGTTTGGAATTGGATGCTTCACATACGTTGATGTGCCGACCACGCGTCACCGGTCGTGTCTAGATTGAACCTTTGGCAAGGACTTGTCTGGCATAGCAGCACAACCGGTCGCGGCGTAATACCAACGAAGCTATATTGGGATGACTATATAAACAACTATATTGATTTATATTGATTCCTACAGGATTACTATATGGATTGAATAAAGGCGCATGTAATTTCATGGTTTTCATGGTCTTTATTTTATCTCATTTGTTACCAAAGTGACCATAACTTTGTGGCCATTGAATTACGCCGCGACCAGTTGCAGTGCTATGCCAGACAAGTCCTTACCAAAGGTTCTATCTAGACACGGCCGGTGACGCGTGGTCGGCACATTAACGTATGTGAAGCATTCAATTCCAAACCCTTCCGACAGGAAGGATACAATCCTTTTGCCGCCGGAGCGTGCTAGGTCAACGTTAAAGTCGACGATTGATGGGTGCACTAATTTGTTTTATTACACTTTTCGACGCTCCAATGGAAACGAAGGCGCGCCGCCATCACACATTTTCGATATGGCTATTAAGTTCATGCGTCATAACATGGTCGATCAGATGATAACATTCAGAGCGACTGCCGTGACTGATAAGAGCACGCGGAAATGGTAATGCACTTCATATACAGATGGAAGATGATAACAGTCCGAGCAACCACTGCGACTTTTTATTTGTTTGCGCATTCGCATGGGGCTGCGTCGGAGGAGTTCTCTGCGTACAGGCGACAAACGGGCGGACGCACGGACGGATGAATCGGCTACACATACACAGCTTCGCTGTAAAAAGGCGAGTAATCCCAGAAGCAGATCGAAACGGGAAAAAGTTTACAGTCATCCCCGTATGTACATCACATGGGGCTTCGTAAAAAAAAAAGGCACCGATGAGATATGGTGTTCAAGCCGTCTTCTCAGCTAAAACCTCGTTAAGCAAGATATGCAATCAAGTCAATAGACCTTAGCAGGTGTCCAAGGCCATTTGTCGCATCAAGCACACATGGAACCTCGTGGCATGCTCAATGCGAGTTGTGTATGTCATTCAAGTTTCGTGCGGCAAGAAGGGTTTTGGGCAGACGGGACGCTGCCTTAACATCCGCCTCAAGGAGCACCAAGGTGCTATCTGGAATTCAACAGGCTCGAATCTGGACGCACATTGTAGGAATTTCCCATACAAATCTTTGTTTCAGAAGTGAAATATCTTGTAAGAATGGAAATCAAATTAACCGCGAGATTGTAAAAGCTTACGTTAAGCATGTTAACGCAGGATCATGCGTCAGCGAGACTTCTTTCCGCATCATAAAGAAAGGAAGTTCTTGAATGGCAAGATATGGTGGCACCCTTTCACCACCTGCACGCGTCACTTCATCACCTGATCCCATTCTTTGTATATTTATTCACTTATTTGAAAAAATAAACGAGTTGTTAGCCTGCGCTCGTATTGTCTAGTTGTTTTTGGCCTTTGTCCGGGTTGTGCTGCCCTCCCCTAGCAAAATATGTTTACCATTAACAGACGCCTCCAAAACTGCGTTTGTAAATTAACGCAATTTAAATTCAGAGGCGACACTTGCCAACGTCACGATATGATTAGGAGGCGCGCCAGAGGGAGGTGCTTCAGATTGATATTTAACACAGTGGATTCTTTCAAGTGCACCTAAATCTAAATACACGGGCGTTTCGGCATGTGTCTCATAGAAATGCGGCTGCCGACGTAGGAGTGAAGCCCATGACCTCAAGCTCAGCAGCGCAACATCATAGCCGGAAGCCTATCAACATTGTTTGTGACAGGATTTCATGTAGAGGGCACGTGAACTGTTTTTTTTTTTCTTAGCGTGTACCGCAAATTCCTGTGACACCATCGACGGTCATTATACCATTTTTTTATATACTATCAGTTTCAAATGAAACTTGAACAGGGGATCGCGTGGCCCAAGCATATATGATATAGTGCACTCCATCCAGTCATCACCATTGACAGGTGGGCACATCCGGTTCATCACACGTGGCTCCTGCCGCACGGCCGAATCTACCTTGCGATGACGGTGCAAACTGCACCACGCGCACCGGTGTTCGCGCCGACAGCACTCGTGGTTTCGGCGATCTGTGCGTCAAGACTCGCCGTAAACTGCAATATTCTAGCTTAATTTTTATTTTTTTTTATTTTTTCCCTTTCAAATGTAAGAACCCGAACAGAAACAAAATTACCTCACTAGAGGGGAATCACGTAGTAAGGCCAAACCGGATGTTCGCCCCTGTCAAGGGTGATGACTGGACGGCGCGCACTATATCTTCACTTATGCTTGGGCCACGCGCTCCGCAGTTCAAGTTTCATTTGACGCTGATGGTACGTGGGATTCCCGCAGCACAGCTATCGAACTTTCTCTGATCAGAGTATCAGCAGCCGGCGGGTCATTCTGAAGTTACAGTTGCAATTATCGGCATTCGCATCTGACGGCAGCGCTATCCCCTCCCTCCGCCCTTTAGAGTCGATCTTACCATAGAGAAAGGATTCAGCAAGAGCAGACACTCACTCACAGCCCAGCGGGCGAATTGACTGCAGCGCAACAAGCTGCCGACATTAATGCCCGAGGCACACTTCCGGTTTCGGTTTTGAGCGCGCGCGTTTCGAACGGGAGCCGGGACGTGTTACGCCAGCTGCGCTGATCGGCGCAGTTTCCTTCTTTTTTTTTTGCTGCTTCTACTGCTTAACCGCGCGTGGTCTTGGTGCGCGCTTATCTTATTATTTAGTAAAAATGATTGTGAACAATGTTTAAAAGCCTCCATCGAACATGTGCCACGTGCAGTTTCATAAGGACGCAAGTCGCCTTGTCAAGTTGGAAAACGTTTAGTTTCCTCTATATAAATGCCCCTTCCGGGCTTTTTGTGTATTCAGCCAACGTTGTGGCAGCAGCTAAACAGCAATGGTTCCCGTACGAAGCTTCACCGGACGGGGTCAGCTGAAAAAAGTAATTACAAGCCTGTGCAATTTTGGTATTAACACTGTTGTGCCATTACCACAAGCCCGGATTCCGAATCTGCAAGATGCAGAATTTATCCTGCGAGCGCCCAAATTCTCCCTTGAAATGTCAAGATGCTGAGCCGTCAGGCAGCGGTGTCCTGCGGGAGAAGCATCAACAGGCAACGTGTTCAGACGTGTCAGCGTGTGCCAGACAGCCCGGCGCCGCACCTCCCTTTGCCTGGAGGTCACCGCGCGCGCGAACTTTGAACCAGGTGGCCAGCGCGGTCGCTGGTTGGACCCCTCGGACGACCGTCGTGTGCTGACTTTGTATTGGGCCGTTTGAGTGACAATGGTTCCTCGGGGATTATAAAAGACGCGACGCGCTGCCTGAAAAACAGGATCCGCCGACCCACCGGGAGACAGTGTCGCTCCCGACTGGGGTGAGATGTGTCACGCGTTTTCGCCGGACGTCGCCGTGCGGGAACAGTCGCGTTTGTGTGAGCTCTCGGCCCCAGTGCCGATCCGATCTTGTCCTGTACAATGACCTGTATATAATGTATAAAATCCCTTTCGTTATTCTCATCGACGCCTGGCTCGGAGTCTTCGCCACCAACGCTCTGTCACGAAACGGGTGACGAGCGCTACGGGACCACAAAGCCGTAATCGTGGTGCAGCGGTACAAAGTCGTAACAACACCTTATAGAAATAATGGCTGTAGAGGCGAAACGCGCGGAAGTGGTGAATGGGCGGCATTACAAACAAAAACAGTTCCCTTTTAAATAGATGGCGTAGAAATTACCCAATTCATCTAAAGGAATGCCGTCCATATCACGAAAACATCGTATTGCCAAGCATTCCCCTCTTCCCGGGCCTTATTTCCTGCACTTTAAGAGCACGAATACACGGACGACTGTGCATTAGCCAAAGATCTTGGCTTCAACGAACCCGTACGTACGCTACGTATACACAGGTGGCCACAATATAGGCTCTCAGACCTTGCTGGACACCCACGGAATTCCTTCCGCTCGGACTCAAGACAAATACTTAGTTGAAAAACCTGTTTTCAGTCGCTTAAAATAATTTTCGAGTTACACGTTCCTGGGCCGGTATTTTGTAGCGATGCCTTTTCCGATTCTATGCTTTTTCAGGGTTTTCGCGCTTGGTCAGTGGTCAGAGCGACGGTCTGCCCACATTATCAACGGGATCAAGCAGCAGTGTGTGGTGGATGATAAGAATAGCATAGAATAAGGCATAAGGCATCCCTACAATATAGCGGCCCTGGCGTTTGTGCTCCTTGGCGTTATTTCTTGCGCGTTCTACCGTCACAAGCAACACACTCCAGTGTTATCACTCTTGGTAATTGCTCGTCGCGCTTTCGACAAGCGTGAGTGCCGAAAGAAGATGTATGTTGTTGCGGCGCGATGAAATCGTCACAAACTTCTTCCACTAACGCTATCTTCGGCTGGTCATTTCTGAGCACTCTGGAGCGCTCTCGCGAGCGGCGTTGTCTTCGGCTGGTTGAAAGAGGGTGCGCGCCCTGCGTTGGGCTGGTTCTTCTCGATTGCTCTCCTCTATCTTGGAGCGCTCTGAGGCGCTCCGCGCCCTGTCGTCGGAGCAGTCATCGAGATTGCAACGTCATCGCAGCGCCGGGTCGCTGCTGTTGGCGACGGCCCACGTAACCTTGGCAACCTAGGCCACTGCATGCTGGCGTCTCGACGAACGTTCGTCCCGCCGGCACGTCCGCCGGTTTTTCCGGCAGCGCCGGAAGCTTTGGATAGGCGAAACATCCGATATTGGCAATAGTCACGTGGTTTCGCATCAGCAATTTCTTCCTCCGAGAGCGAGTCGCACGTTCGGCTTGCGCGCTTGTCCACTACCTTTGAGCTCGGGAAATGACCGATCTACCCGACTCTGCTTCGGGGCATACAGGCGACCAGTCGAAGATACCATAAGATTCAGTACACGCCAAACTAACTGTCACCGCGGTCAAGTTGCTTTTCGCTGCGTCACGACAGGCGCGGCGTATGCGCTTCACAATTATCCCAAAATGTAGCCCAAAAATTACAATCATGTTGCGGGTCAGAGAAAGCATCACGAACTCGTCCTAATAAGATTCAGTACACGCTAAAAAAAGAAAAACTGGGCCACACGGCCAAGCTGCTTTTCAAGAACTGCGTCACAACGCGAAGTGCGGCGAGCTTGTCTCGAAAGTACCAAAAAAGGAGCGAAATTATTTTTCAAGAATGTTGGGCGTCAGAGAAAGCGCCACAAGCTTGACACACGAAACTGCGGCGCAGCGCCCTGTGGGCCGAGCGTGCCCAAAAACTACCCAAACAAGCTAAAATAAAGTTTGGGCTCATAGAAAGCATGGGAGACATCTCCCAGCGCGAGACATTAAGTCAATTTAGCTACGCTACCAGGACCGAGCTGTTTTTTGTTATTTGCTTGAAATGCGTCACAGACCGCCAAACAAAATTTGTCCCTTTGCTGTATATCCCCATAGTGCAGTGGTGCCGTGTCCGAGTATATAAGGAACACAATAATTCGCCGGCAGCCCAACAAACCAAGCTAAATCCAATAACTTGAAAACAGGCAGATGGGTCGCCGAACTGGGTAACGCTCAGATGTGCAGCCGGTCTCATTCGCTTCGGTGACGTATCTGAGTAGTTAACCATGAATCTGGCGCGTCACTGGCCTGTCGCTACGTAACAAAAGAAAAGTAAGCCGCAAAGTTTAACTTAATTTACACGCAGATTTTTCAGTTTTGCCGGGAAAGATATAAAAATATAAACAATGTATCTTAACATCATTTCGCAATCTTCTTTTTCGATGATTGCTGCAGCAGTCTGTCGACATTAAAGCTAGCACGACGTATTTCCTGTTGCCAGTTTTCGCCGCGTGTTCCTTCTTCTTAAAATTCTTTGTCTATAATCTCACTATGAATTCAAATTGTCTGTCTCCTCTTCTTGCAAGATAACGACAAAGCTTATCGTCGCTCTGCGGCAGCATGCATTCTGTAACCGCCTGCGCAACGAACGGACATACATGCCGTACGGTCTCCACCCGTCACTGAAGAGCAGCTAGGATTGCAGTGGTGCTCCCATGCCGTACTGTTTACAAGTACACAAAGGCATTTCACGTATTACTGCATATGTCCCGAGTGTTTGTATTCTTGTTCAATTGTGTACTTCTTGCCCAATAATACAACCTCGAAAGCTAATGCTTCCGTACCCTTAACTCAATACAGGGGGACGCGTAAATGAAGCACGTTCGATGTTCGTTATTTCTTGGGTGCAGTAAAGCATCCTCAGCATAGCAGACTTTAGGTTCATATGTTAAATTTGGGTTCTCTCGAGTTCTTAAAGGCCAACTGCAATGAAATTTCATTTGGGCTACTACAAATGCCTAGCGTATTGTTTAAAAGTAACCTTGAGAACGCCTCAGGGCTGGTAATTGCCTAATTTTGTTATTAACAGCTACTAAATAGCACCTACGCAGACGACGCATGCGCCTGGCGGCAAAGCGGTAGCGACGCGGATATGGCGAATATTGAAGAACCGTGCTCAACTGCTGATCGCTCAGTTGCGCGATGTCGCGCCAGGGCAGCCAGGCGCACTTCTCGCTCATCATTGGCGAGTTGACGGGCATCTGTCTCACGTGCGTTCTCCCTGCTCCGCTCGTGATTTAAGCTGTCGCCGGAATGCCGATGCGCTTCGTAGCCGTCGGGGGATGGAATACGCACTAGAGCATGAGCAATTACTGTGCAGTGCACGACGCTGAGCAGAGGAAGGCCGAACCCATCTTTCCTGCTCTAGCTTTCAGAGCGAAAGCGCGCACCGCGGACCAGCCAACGCGCGCAAAGCATGCAAACCGCAGTTGACGAAGCTGCACAAGCGCAGTCACGTAACCATCGAGATTCATTTGGCAAACGCATTCTCGGGACAAGTGCTATATGCAGAGATGGCGCACGAAAACCAAAGGTAACGCTCAAAGGTAAATTGTACTTAAGGACGATATTCTCGAGCGATCCTTTCCGGAGATGCATCATCTTCAAGCTATTTCCTGCCTCTCAAGATCGCACACGTCGAAATAGATTAACGAAATCCTTTCTGACAAAGCGCCAGAAACGAGCAGGTACCACATGCTGCATTTGTCAGGAAGGAGAACGCAACGCGGCGGCCATGGTGTCGATGCGACGGCAAGCCATGCAGGAATGCAATGCCGCCCTAGCATAATGGGCGAAGCTCATTCCGGTCTGTCTGGCCGTGAGTTTACGCACACTTGGCACCGAGCCCCTCTACAGCGGCCGTGCCAAGCCTCAGCTACTTATCATCCTTTAATAGGCTTCATCCAGTGAACAGGTGGAGCCACTGAGCAGCAGCGGATCAATGGATCGATGTTATGCGCGTCCCCTTTCATTTCATTTCATTTATTGTACCTTCAAGGCCCGAAGGCGTTACAGAAGGGAGTGGCACTAAATACAGAGCATGTGCAGATAACAGGGTATACTAATAATAACAAGAAAAAATTTGAAAGAGCGGATTAACAAAAGCAGTCTTCAATAGCAGTTCTAAAAGCAGATGTATCGGTTATGTTAACAATTGAGGCCGGCAGATGATTCCATTCATTGGTAGCTTTAAGATTAAATGAATAAAAAAATAGGTTCATGCGACAGTGTGGAACACTCAGTTTATGCCGATGGTCAGTTCGAGATGATATATATGCAGGTTCGGACAAAAGTTCACTTTTTAATTCCATATTGTAATAATAAATTTTGTGCATCAGTGATAAGCGTGCTAACTTCCTACGGGATGAGAGGAGAGGGAGGTTTAAAGTAGCCTTCATAGATGTTACGCTTGATGTCCGAGAATAGTTAGTAAGAATGAAACGCGCGCTATGATTTTGTATACATTCTATTGCATTTGTTATGTAATCCAAGCCAGTGTCCCATACAGAAGAGGCATATTCAAGCTTAGGACGTATTAGTGTTTTGTATAGAAGTAGCTTTAAGTTAGCGGGTGCCATAGAGAAATTGCGACGTAGGTAACCAAGCGTACGGTTAGCATTTTTAGTGATGTGATTTATGTGTGTTTGCCAGGAAAAATTAGATGTTATGTGGACGCCTAAGTATGTATAGGAACTGACTTCTTCGAGTACAGAGTTCTTCAAGTGATAGTTGGATAGGTTAGACGAAGCAGTATTGCGGGAAATCCTCATTAGTTTGCACTTTTGGCTGTTAAGTCGCATTTTCCAAGTATCGCACCAGTTAGTTACATTGTCTAGATCAGATTGTAGCTTTAGAGTGTCAGAATTTGATGATATTACTCTGTAAATGACAATCGTCTGCAAATAACCTTATGGAGGACGCTACACAGACAAATGTATAATATAAATGAGAAAAAGCAAGGGTCCGAGAACGGAACCTTGCGGCACCCCGGATCTGACAGGACAACGTGAAGAGTCAAAATTGTTAGCTGAGACAAATTGTGTTCTATTGGATAAGAAGTGTTCAATCCATGGGATAATGAACTTACGGTCAATGTTAAGTGTATTTAATTTGGACAAAGTAATTGGTGAGAGACGAGATCAAATGCTTTAGAAAAGTCTAAGAAGATGGTGTCAGTGTGAAATTCATTATCCAACGCGGCACAGATGTCATGTGTAAATGAAATAAGTTGAGTATCACAGGAAAATGATTTACGGAACCCATGCTGACGAGATGAAAAAAATGAATTTGTTTCTAGGAAGTTGATCAGATTAGAATATATTATATGCTCTAGAATGTTGCATGGCACATTTGTTAGAGAAACTGGCCTGTAATTTAAAGGTGAATTCACGTCGCCAGACTTAAATAATGGAACCACCTTGCCGACTTTAAAGTCCTTTGGTAATGAGCACGAGAGAATAGATTGCGAAAAAATGTTGCACAAAATTATGGATAAGTATACATCGGTATTTTTCAGAAATTTAGAGGTAATATCGTCTATTCCTGGCGATGACGAAATATTTAACTTACAAATCAAGTTCACGACACCATCGTAATCAAGTAACAAGGGCTCCATCTGAGGAAAATTCCTCTTAACAACTTCAGGTAGAGAGGCACAGGGCAACACGTTATTCAAAAATGATTTAGAAAACACTTCATTGAGTACAGAACAACATTCTTCTTGTGGAGCAACAGCACCATCTACATCAGTTAACGATATTGTGTTACATTCGGAAGCCTTGACAGTTTTCCAAAACTTTTTTAGTATTTTCAGTCAGCAGAGATGGAAGTGTAAAAGGAAACGCGTTTATCTTCTTTGACTGCGTTTTTAAACAGTGAAGCAACCTGCTGATACGCACGCCAACTATCAATTGTGTTACGTTTTTTAGTTTGGCGAAACAGCCGCTTCTTCCTGTTCAAGATACGTTTTAGGGATGCATTAAACCACGCTGCTCGATGGTTACACCGGACAACTCGGAGGGGTATGTATTTTTGTACTAATTCATTAACTTTATTTTTAAAGAGCGACCAGTTCTGTTCAACGCTCCGAGCGTAAAAGTCCAGCATATATTATTCTACAAAAGCTTCAAGTTGTGTGTTCATTGATGCGTAATCGGCTTTACTGTACTCTCGAATGTATTTTTGTTTGCTATTGGGACGGTTGACGTTTTCCTTAAGCTGGAAATGAAGAAAACAATGATCGCTAAGCCCTGGCAAAATACATAAAGAATGGACAAGATCCGGAGCGGTAGTCAAAACTAAGTCAAGGATGTTAGCACTAGTTGCTGTAGTTCGAGTTGGTTGAGTAATCAGCTGAGTAAGATGGAAATCAAAACACAAATCGAGAAATGCCTTGCTATCACTGGATGAGTCGGATACACTTGGCACAGGATAGGACCAGTTTATGTTGGGGTAATTGAAATCCCCCATTAGGAAAATGGGTGAGTGTGGAAACCTTGTTACGATGGTATTAAGCAGGTCATGAAGTTCAGCGCAAAACGTAGAGGAAGCGCTCGGTAGCCTATAACATGCGCAAAAAGAAACATCGCGGTGGTTTATGCTAATTCATGCGCAAACTGCTTCTAAACCAGAAGAAAGAGGAATGTGAAATGAATTGAGCCTGTCGGCCACTGCGATAAGCACACCACCACCTAATCTAGTACCACGGTCACACCGATAGATACAACATCGTTTTTGGCATTCGTATAATTCTTTGTTCGATATTTTTGACGATAGCCCGGTCTCTGTCAAAGTGACAATGTCGACAGTGCATCTATCGATTAAGGAAGATATGTCATCACGTTTATTTACAACACTAGGAATGTTAGAAAAGAGCAGATTAATATCAGGTGCAAGGCGGTGTGTGTTCGGGTTTAGTTATGCCGAAGGTGTGTCATGCGCAGAAGATCGAACAGCGGCTTGAGAAGGATGCCAAGATGATTCATCAGCCTCGATTCCGGACTTGATCTCACAGACACTGTTAGTTGATGGGTGGTACATATAAGCCCTTTTTTTATTATCAATTTGTTGTAGCGCACGGAAAATTGTTCACCGCTAGCTTTTCCAAACTCGATTAGTTTTTTGCGGGCAGTGCGGGTGGAAATGCAAAAATCTTCACTTGCAGTGATACCTGTCGTTCTCATTTGGGATTTTGAGGAAAATATATCGCTTTTTGTTTTAAAACTAGTGAACTCGGTTATTATTGGAAGGCATTTATTTGGCGAAAACTTTCCTAGTCTGTGGGCACGAGACATGGCCTCATTAGACAGTTCCATGTTGAGCGCTGAAGAAATTATGTCCCGCACTTTTTTTTCTGAAGCAGCCCACGTTTCTGTCCGGTCATGAGCGACGCCATAAAATATCAAGTTATCACGCCATGACCGATCTTCGAATTCATGGAAACGACTGTAAATGCAGGCCGTCTCCCTACCCACAGCCGTGGGTTGCGCCACCAAGCTCTTGCTAGTATAGTGCCTAATGTCCTACCTAGGTTAAAAAAGACAGAAACCCCGGGATGAATTCCCGTAATCAAATTTTCTGACCGCCCATTGTGACCTTTGTTTTCATACATCTCCGTATGTTCTTTTTTCTTTGTCGTTTCGCCACTTCTCTACCACCAATCTTCCTATCGCTACTTAATAATCTCTAGTGCGGACATATTTACCTTCCCCCTGCTCTCGCTGAGCGGAAGGGCTTCAAGAAGGCCACTTGTGGCTAAATCGGCCGCTGGGCAGATATCTTCACATTCGAATAACACATGCTCCATAATTTTCCTATAGCTTTAGCGCAGCATGCCCATTCCGCTTCTCACTTCTTATATCTCGCTTTATAGGTGCGTGTTATAGTTGGCGATGCATGCCTCATTTCGCTCCGGTGCGTTCTAGGCCGCGGCCTATCATTTGATGCCCATGTCGCATTGTTACTTTAGATCGCCGTACAGCTAGATCTGAAACGGGTACAGCTGCACCATCACAGTGGATCGCGATTTTGTCGATATGTGTTCAGTCGATCGCGATGCGCCCAACGAGTTCGAGCTTCCCGATCCCGATCGTAGGCTCTCGTCAGCACCGTCACACCGAGTGAGCTAAACTAACTCGACTCGAATTGTTAGATCGTGTAGCAGTGGCCATGCTTGATCGAAATCGAGAAATTCGATCCAGTCGGGCGCGATCTGTGGAACTGTGTAGCAACATGGTGCGCTAACGTTCTTTGTTCTTCGTCCTCGTCTGGCACGGCGCCAAAGGAAAGCTTTTGCGGTTTTGAGGCAGCTGTAAGCGGTCTGTCGTGGCTCACGTCTGAACATAGAACCGGGACCTACTTGCAGATGCAATCGGCGCAACTACGAGTCACTTCGCGCAGCAAGTGAGACAAAGGAGCCCTCGTTTACCAGGTCATTTTATTCGTCAGATTATCCTCGTCAGCTCGCCGCATTTTGAAAACTTCCGGAACACGCGCGGGTTTGTTGTCAGGATGATGAAATTATTAGGGCACATGCTGTTTGATTCGT
This sequence comes from Dermacentor albipictus, assembly GCF_038994185.2. Classification (NCBI taxonomy): domain Eukaryota; kingdom Metazoa; phylum Arthropoda; class Arachnida; order Ixodida; family Ixodidae; genus Dermacentor; species Dermacentor albipictus. The sequence goes on along the minus strand of NC_091828.1, from coordinate 56,403,633 downwards.
TCGGGACCCATTCGGAGCCATTTGCAGCTGAAAAATCAGATTTATTCACCACGACATCTGAATTTATATGACGCGAATGTTATTTTTCATCATGTGCAAGGATCGATTGCTTGCGAATTCATTTGCTTCCATACATGCTTTGATTTTGCAAGGTAATTTGGCAAATATAAAGTCGGACGAAAAAACGCACATTCTAAAGCTGAGCGTCTTACCCCAGGAGCCAAAACAGGTATCGTCTGTGAATTAGCGCTCGTTAGCATAAAATAACCTTCTTCGGCATCTCACGCCAGTCTTCTCCTGATCATATAAAGTGCTAAGCAGTCGTGAAATCAGCACAGTCGTGGAAAATGTATTTTAATGTTGAGCAGCTGAGTCGGCCTTGACCGCTGGCGTCCCACAAGCTGCGGAACGCGCACTTGTAGCACGATTTACAAAACAAACCCTTCTCAAAAATATGATGACAGAAGCTGACTTACCTCACGCCCCTCGCAGCTACGATCGATTTCTTTTGCCTTCAAGTTCGTAAGGCCTGCTAGGAAATATGTACCAATTTATCCGTGGCTGTGAGTCTTTTACGCAGTAGTATCGCCGGTTCCACTAGCACTTGTGCGCACATCCGTAATTTCGACACTTGCCCATGAAGCGCAGGCCATTGGACTGTCGGCAAACTTATCTGAAAAAAAGGGGTGGGAGGGCTAATTAACAAAGCAATGTGGTCCGAACTATGGCCGGCACGAAGTATTGGCGGCGAGGAGTTACGGAGTCGCCATCTATCGGAAGCGCCTCGCTGGCGTAGTATGAGGGATCACGTGGCGCGCTCCTCATAGGTTTTGCTGTCAGCGCTCACTGAACACACCACGCGCGAGCTCTCCCGGACATTTCTGTGAGTACTTTCGAAACGAGAGAAGTTTCTTACTGTCTAAATAACAATCTTGGGCAAACTGAGAGCACACAATCGCTTACAGACGCTATCTCTGTACCGAATACGTACAGTGAACGCACTGCGCGCGGTCGCCGCGATGGAGTCTCCCGAACCGGCTTCTTGCGTGAGAGGTAGGTAAACGCTGAGAGCAAACTATGTGAAATATGTTCTTATAGTGTTTGCATAACTAAATGCAGTGTAATAGAACGAAGCCTCAATGCAGCGATCACGCAGATGCAGCGATCGCGCCGCGTGCCCGTTTTCGCACCGTGCCGTGAGCTTTAGGCCGCAGAATATGAGCGTTTGACAGTATACAAGCAACCACTGTTGCGTGGGCGCTATCACAGCTGTTCCATCGGTGATGTGCCGTCGCGACGATTCAATCTTTTTTTTTCTTCTAAATTCTTTGACCTTTCAATACTATTTCTCGAGTTGCGTCGCACTGTATGTTTATCGGTGTTCTCAGCGCGCAATTTCCCGCTGCTCCTTTTTTGTAATCCAGTGCATTAATTCATAACACAAACATGACCATATGCCATGCTTTTTTTAAATGTGCTTCTTACCGCTGCCTTTCCATTCCACTGAACTTACCAGTATCTATAGCATCGACAAGTTCATAGACCAAACCGTCACGACATTAGTCGGGCAGCGGACTCGGGCGAGCGTCTCAGTGCGTGTTTTCAGAACATCGCAGACCGGGCGCCGTAGCAGAAATCTTCCTCGCGTCTGTGCTTGCTGCATACCCGAATTGTAGCCGATGACTGTTTGCCGGTTTTATGTTTCGCGAGCCAAGCTTCACACAGCTTCTTGTCCTGCGGCTACATGTGAATAAGGCTGACACTGTGCTCCGTTGCGTGCGTCCGGCATTGCGGCACCGAACAGTAGCCTACCATGTTGTGCGCCTTCAAAGGCAGCCACTACCTATTGTAGTGCTTTCAAGCGTTGTAAAGGAGACACTCGAAGCAGGAAAATCTCGCCACTAAATGAGGACCGCAGCGTACGAGGGAATTTAAACTCGTTTTCAGCTTGCTTCGCCGCGCCCGAATTAGCCGACGCGGCCGCTATGTCCACGTGATCCCTCCTAGCACGTCACGCCGACGGTGGCGCCAGCTTTTCCAGTGGTGGAGCTCGAGGCCATGTGCGCGTGAAGAAATACGCGTCGCGCCGGCCGAGCCGCAAAGCCACCTTGACAGAGCTGTCGCTTCGCTGCAGCAGATGGCGCCAGAGTAGCCGCAAACTATACAGATGGCTGTGGTTGTCTGGTCGGCCTGATATGGTCTCATCCGTCGACGAGTTTGGAGCACGAGGCGTCATTTGAGGGATCGCCAGTCGTTCTTGCGCGGGCGCGTGTAAGAGCGGGAACGAGAGAGAAAATCGGGGGGCCTTTTGCTCCTTGAATATATGTCTTTGCCTAGGTACTACGGAGGAGGTTTCTTAGCGCGTGTTGTGGGCGTTTGTCCCTAGGCGTTCAGTATTGCGGAGTGGGGTTGAGTTTGTTTACCCTCCGACGCTGGCTGTCGGCGCGGTAAAATGGTGAAACAGCAGGCACTGACGCCCGATTTGGCAACCGCTGTGTCGGATAGACTGTCTCTAACATGCTGCCCTCTTGCTAAGTCAGTCGTGGCGGATCAAAGCTTTCTCGCGCCTTAGGGCGATGTACCTTGTAAATAACATCACAGATGTTTCTGTGGGAACAGCAGCGGCCGTAGTATAGCTCGGGTCGCATAGATTGAAAACCTAGAAGGAAGAGCGCCTCAGCAATGGCGGTTGAACGCAAGTGGCTGAAAGGCTGCCGGTGACGATGACTGACTCAGCACCAGCGCCGCAGGCACAAGAAAGTCTGTTTGACGTACCTTCAGGGGCAAAGTTCTGACTGGTTCAGCAGAAGTCGCGGGGTGTAGTACTGCTGAACTTAGCGTCACAAGTTAGCGGCCGTACGTAATTATATATATTCAATCGTGTTTTTTTGTTAATTGCGACAACGTGTCATTATTTCGCATTATTGGTGGCGCCTGAAGGACACCAAAGCGGCAATAGGGACACCAAAGCTGGAAGCAGGTCGGCCTGTGTGTTGGGGCCGCGGAGACCGAAGCGTGTCGGGGGTGTTCACATAAAAAATTGACTGTCCGCGACAGCGGGCAGCCGATCTTAAACATCCCTGCTATCCGCAGGCCTCGGCAAACGCCAACCCCCGGACCAGTTCGGGTTCGCACCCCACAATATCTTGGGTGCCCTTGAGATCCTGCGCCGCCTGCTTTAATACAAGAGGTGCTCTCCTGAGGCCTCCGTTTGCCGGTTACATGTGCCCTCCTGGAGCAGTGGTTGTAAATATTCCAACCTACCGTCACGACGAAAAAAAGCGACCCGCGACTTATACAACAGTCAGAACCTTGCCCCTTCAGACCCAGGTATAACCACTGCCTCACCTCACTGCCTCACCGCGCGGGCAGCCAGCGGCTGAGCGGAAACAAACTCGACCGCACTCCGCAACGCCGGCATGTATAGGGGGACAAACGCATACAACCCGCTAACAAACCTCTCATATTGGCGGCGAGGAGTTACGGAGTCGCCATCTATCGGAAGCGCCTCGCTGGCGTAGTATGAGGGATCACGTGGCGCGCTCCTCATAGGTTTTGCTGTCAGCGCTCACTGAAAACACCACGCGCGGGCTCTCCCGGACATTTCTGTAAGTACTTTCGAAACGAGAGAAGTTTCTTACTGTCTAAATAATAATCTTGGGCAAACTGAAAGCACACAATCGTTTACAGACGCTATCTCTTTACCGAATACGTACAGTGAAGGCCACTGCGCGCGGTCGCCGCGATTTAGTCTCCCGAACCGGCTTCTTGCGTGAAAGGTAGTTAAACGCTGAGAGCAAACTATGCGAAATTTGCTCTTATAGTGTTTGTATAACTAAATGGAGTATAATAGAACGAAGCCTCAATGCAGCGATCGCGCAGATTCGCAGCGACCGACTGCGCGTCTGCATGCTTGTCCGTGCACTGTTTCGCTTTCACCGCGCGCGCGTTTTCGCACCGTGCCATGAGCTTCAGGCCGCAGAATATAAGCATTTGACAGTATACAAGCAACCATTGTTGCGTGGGTGCTATCAGAGTTGTTCAAAAATAATTTCATTGTAGAGACTTCGACGGGGACTGTGATGTGGCGTCGCGACAATTCAATCTTTTTTTTTCCTCTTCTAAATTCTTGGACGTTTCAATAATATTTCTCGAGTTGCGTCGCACTGTATGTTTATTGGTGTTTTCCGCGTGGGATTTCCCGCTGCTTCTTTTATGTAATCCAGTGCACAGAATTCATAACACAAACATGACCATATGCCAAGCTTCTTTTAATGTGCTTCTTGCCGCTCCCTTTCCACTCCAGTGAACTTGCCAGTATCGATAGCATCGACAAGTTCATAGACCAAACCGTCATGACATTAGTCGGGCAGCGGACTCGGGCGAGCGTCTCAGTGCGCGTTTTCCGAACATGCAGACCCGGCGCCGTAGCAGAAATCTTCCTCGCGTCTGTGCTTGCTGCATACCCGAGTTGTAGCCGATGACTGTTTGCTGGTTTTATGTTTCACGAGCCAAGCTTCACGCAGCTTCTTGTCCTGCGGCTACGTGTGAGTAAGGCTGACACCGGCCTCCGTTACGCGCGTCCGGCCCTGCGGCACCGAGCAGTAGCCTACCATGTTACGCGCCTTCAAGGGCAGCCACTACCTATTCTAGTGCTTTCAAGCGTTGTAAAGGAGACACTCGAAGCGCGAAAATTTCGCCACTAAATGAGGACCGCAGCGTACGAGGGAATTTAAACTCTTTTTAAGCTCGCTTCGGCGCGCCCGAAGCAGCCGACGCGGCCGCTATGTCCACGTGATCCCTCCTAGCACGTCACGCCGACGGTGGCGCCAGCCTTTCCAGTGGTGGAGCTCGAGGCCAATATTCAAGGAGCAAAAGGCCTCAGAGTTTCTCTCTCGCGCCCGCTCTTACCCGCGCCTGCGCACAAACGACTGGCGATCCCTCAAATGAACGTCTCGTTGGATCGTGCTGGGCAGCTGTCAGTATGACGCGCGTGTCCCGCTATCTGGCGTCATTTCAGGCGCAATTTCAGGCGGCAATCGCGCCTGAAATCACGCCATGTGGTTGAGGCTAAAACGGCTGAGGCGAAAAGAATAAATTTGCGATATATGTACGAAGGCCCGGTGGCGATCAGCAACCACACAGGCGCTAAGCGGCGAGCGCTCTACCGCGCGAGAGGAGTACGCAAAGAATGGTCGTAAAGGGGAAGCAGAATGGGGACTTGTGGAGGCCTAGACGACTTCTTTAACGCGACAGCGTTAAGGAGCTCGGGTCACAGGAAAGCCGGTGTTGCCGGCGTCGTCGGCGATGGCTGTGAGCGAAATATCTCCGAAAATACCACTCAGCCATGAGTGTTTTTTCCCTTTATTGCCAGCTTTGACATACAGAAACAATATACGAGAAAGAAAACTTGTCAACAAGGATTTTGCTGGCACGACATATTAAATTTTTTTCAATGCTGCAAGTTTATCTAGCATGTCAATCCATGCTGGTTGTTCAGGGAGTGCCCGATGGACATCCCTGAACCGTACTACAGATTCAATGAAGTGATCACGTATAGTTCGCGAAACTGACATCAGCATTGTTGAACTGCGTTCTAGCTTTCCACAAACTGTGGAGGCCAAGGAGCATTATAGCGTCATACGGAAAAGGCTCCGTTTCTACCGGTAAGAATCCTATTCCATGTGAATCTAAAGGTAACTCTTTCTTTACAGTCCTTTGTAGCGCATCCCAGAAAAAGATAGGATCCCAGCCATCTAGAAACGCATGCTCTATCGTTTCAGGCTTCTTGCATAAGAAGCAGTTAATGGGCCACGGGACAAAAATACCCCTGTTATGCATCCATGTTTTAACTGTTCATGTGTTAGTGTGTAGTTTAAAGAAAAAAGCTTTTACCGAAGGGTGTACTGGCATTCTTTTAACCCTTTTGAGGACATTTACTGGGCCTCCATGGTTTTACATACGGTAAATCGGTACAGGGAGCTTATTGTCAATTAAGTCCTTGTACAGTTTTTTTCCTAGTAATATTGTCGAGATACGGCACTGAAAACCGCACATGCAACATTCTGTAAGCAAGCACCACTTCTCGCAGGTAACCTTTAGCGGAACCATGCATTGCTTCACACGAGCATACAACAAATCCTGCAAGGTGACGACATAAAAGCACTTGCATGACTGTGCGAAGGAACACATCATTCTGATCGCGAAGGTACATAAAGCGCGACACACCTTGTCGCACAAATAAACGTGCCAACCCAAGGCTCCCTTTCTTTACTGGCAAAAACAAGTTTGTGCGGCTGGTCCTTTCCCAAGTCGATGCCCATACAAAAACGGCGAAGATACGGTTGATATTTTTGAATGTCGATCCGCGAAGCACACAGCACATTCATGACATACCATATCTTGGACGTAAGAAACAGGTTACAGAATGTGGCGCGCGAGAACATTGACAGCTGTCGCCCCTGCCACGCGTTAACCTTTCTTCCTTTGCTCTCGCCACTTGTTCATTCCAGTAAGGCTCAGCGTCGCGATAAGAGTCGAGAGGCACGCCTAGGTAGGTTGTTGCAGTGGTGGACCACCGAAATCGAGCGAAGTTTATTTATTTGCGCCCCGGTGCACTTGCAGAAGGATTCAACTACCACCACGGCCTCACAAATACTATTTCTATTTCAAGAGAATATGGCGATGTCATCGGCATACGCCAACATTTTCACCTGTGTTGAATGTAACCTGAAGCCAGTTATCTGTTCATTGTTTTGGATGGCCTTACACAAAGGCTCAAGGTAAGCCGCGAATAGCTAGGGCGAGAGCGGACATGCCTGCCTCAGAGAAGACAGCACTTGCACGCTGTCTGTCAGGTCCCCGTGTACAATAAACCGAGTTGAGCAGTTAGCATACGCCATACTGACACCGTCTGTTATTACGATTCCTACGTTGAGATGCTCTAATATGGCGGAGAGAACATCGTGGGAAACACGGTCGAAGGCTTTAGCGAGATCTAATTGCATCATAGCCACTAGATCGCCAAATACATCACAACATTCTAGCACACTTGGAGCTACGTGTACACCACTGGCCTTATGCGTGCCAACCAGCCTCTTTATCACACCCTGCAATCGTTTGATCAACACCTTCACAAATGTCTTATAGTCGAAGTTGGTAAGGCTTATCGGTCAATAAGGCCCCACCAAATGACGTTTTTCAGGTGCCTCTGAGTTCTATGGTTCAAAGCGAGACAAAAGCGCCTCTAGTGAATGCGGCGTTGCCTTAGAAACATGCCATAGAAACTTATACTGCGGTGTGTATCGGTAGTTACGAGCATGTAAATTACAGAAGTCGCAGTTAAACGAGTACCGAAGTACGTTTCCGCTACATTTCTTCTGTGCTTGGCGCACACGCAGAGCCATCTTGCGGCAAACGCAGAAGACTCCCTCCTCGCAATGCACGGCGCTGCCACGACAGGTGGCGCGCCACTGGCCCGCTTCTCCCCTTCGTCTCGTCAAGAGAATGGCGAGCGAATGAGTGGGCGGTGAGAACGACGTGCGATAATGCTATCGCGTTCCCCTCTTGAAGGCGAAGCTTATGCGTCCTCAAATTTTTTTTTAAATTTTAACTTCTCAATGAATCTTTCCTCGTAAATGTGTGACACCTTTCAATATAAAGGGTGAATGTGATAATATCTGTAATATGTAGAAAAAATAGGAAGCTCTTTAAAAGTACGGTCCTTCTTCAACGGGCACAGAGCTAATATAAATGCGCTTCGAGGTTGCTGCCTTCTCACCTGGAACAGCTTCTCCCTTATGTTACTTCTCTGATACCGGAGTTTCTTCCACTGTCCTCATTGATGCCGGCTGGTAATGATCGTAATTCAAAGGCGTAGTAGCGTTCGCGCTATTCCTGCTGACGGTTGTTTCGGGAACCGGACTGCAGTAGAGCTACTGAAATTTCATCAAAACCATGTTTCGGCAGGCGTAGTTGCCTTGATAAGGGCAACCCGCCGTGGTTGCTCAGTGGCTATGGTGTTGGACTGCTGAGCACGAGGTCGCGGGATCGAATCCCGGCCACGGCGGCCGCATTTCGATGGGGGCGAAATGCGAAAACACCCGTGTGCTTAGATTTAGGTGCACGTTAAAGAACCCCAGGTGGTCAAAATTTCCGGAGTCCTCCACTACGGCGTGCCTCATAATCAGAAAGTGGTTTTGGCACGTAAAACCCCAAATATTATTATTATTATTGATAAGGGCAAAATCGGTAGTGAAGTAGCATGTTTTTTTTTCTTTTGAAGCGCAAGCGAAATCACGTGTCAGTTTATCAAATGTATTCCTGCCCATGGCCGCTGCAGTGTAGCTTAATACCGGATAATATTGGGCACCCCTGTTATTGTTGTGATGGGTGATCTTTTTTTTATGTCTGATTTTATCTGCGCAGGCCCCAAAGAGCGAAACGAAGGTCCCATATATGCCTTAGTGTGCTGCCGTTGATTTAAAAGCCGTTTTCAATGGAGAAAAATCAAGTTCTTCGCTTAAGCGCCTCTTCAACTCATCATGTATTTCAGGTGAGAACCGCTTGTATTCAGAGAGGACATAGTATTTGTATTTGGTTCAGTTTATCAGAACGCGTTATGCATTCGTCGCAGGACTGTAGGCGGCATGGTATATACATTTCACATGGTGTTCGTGGAATGCTACCTCAAGAGCAGAAACCGAACTGCGAAGTAGCGTTGGTGGTCTGGAGACCTCACAAAGGCTGGACAGGCAGATCTTGGTTTTCGCGCCGCAAGGCAGGCAGCTCCGATGAGTCATGGCGCTCGTTCCGACACTGGGCTGTGCTCTGTAGCATCGAAGGGGAAAGAAATTTTTTACTCGATGCCGTAGAGAGAAACGGAGTACTTGTCGGGCGCATGCAAAACAATGATTCCAGCATCGAACCACACGAAAAGGTAAGCAATCTTTGAAAGCACAATTGTTTTGTCGCACGCTTGCGCCTAAGTGGGTTATTAAAATCGAGTATATTTTGCTACACTGGGAAAAATGTCCTTTTAAAGCATTCCAGACAGGGCGTCGGAACGAAACATGTTTTGTTTTGGTTTTAGTTTCGTTCCGCTTAGAGAAGTTTCCTTCCGGTTCTGCTCCGGAGCGAAAAAAAATATCCGTAGCGGTTCATACCCGTTTCCGTTCACATGCAAATATTTTTTGAAGTAACGATAAATATAGTAATTATTTTTCTCAATAATTGAATTAGGCATTCTTATGTCATGCTCATTGCCTGGCACTGCGCATGATGTCAGAGGCAGCACGCCATCAACTGTACTCTCCGAAATGAGAGACCGCTGTTCCGAAACGAACATGAACGCACGATAAAACTTCGGTAAGAAAGCGTTGTACCCGTAGAAAGCTAAAACAGGAGCGGTTCAGTGCGCAAGCCCTGGTTTACGATGCTGATCTGCTAGTAGATGGAGCGGTAGGTTTCGATTAGTGGAGCGCTCTACTGGCAATTGCTTGCACTATCCCTGCCTGACGTTGCCTGGCAGTGGTCGTTTCGAATTGCTGACTTTTCCCTTGTACCGAAAACCAATCAAATATATTTCAGTTTCACTCCGAAACTAAATAACAAACAAAGTTTCGGTTACGTTTATGTTCCGATCAAAATATCGTTTTGTTTCATTGATGTCGTTCCGCTCCGACACCCTGAGTAAAGGTGGCATAGGAAACGACTTTATGGTGACAATAAAGGCGAAGCGCAGTCGTAATCTAGTTTTTTACGTCCCACCATTGTTCATAGCCATAGCCATAAATCCTTCGTTCATCCGTATCTACCGTGACCACTTACTCTTCGTGTTGTCTTAAAGGCCTCTCACCAGGCCGCATAGCAAATTTCGGTTATACGCTCGAAGAAGTTACGTGCCCTCTACGGAGCGTTCTGCCACATGATTTTTTTTTCAAATTGGTTCCTTTCTTTAATTGGTTCAGGCCACCTAGAGGAGTTGCTAGCCTGCACAAGCGAAATTTTTTCCCTGTGTTCTCCCACACCGCAGCTCGAGGATCGCGTGACGCATACGTCACGGGCGCGGCTTCATTGTGTTTTTTTTTCTTGTTGCGTTTGTCTCGATTCGCGCAGCACACGATTTTGCGCGCTGTGCACGAGTACTGCTGACTAGCGGTATATGTCAGTGCTACGTTAATAATGAGGCAGACACAAGCGTATCATAGAGCGTGATCACGCGATGGAACACAGTAAAAAAGACGTACTTTCGTTGTCTGCGCGCGCAACTGGACGACGTGGGAATAAGCCGACAAAACGAAAGTAAATCTCCCTTGCTGTGGTGGCAAGGAATGCAAGCACACGTGGACATTCGCTTTGCGTGCTTTTATTATTTCTCTAAACTTTAATTTGTCTACTCAAGCAACAGATTACACAAATAACAGATGTTTCCCTGAATAATTATCGAAGTCCCGTGTCTCTACGAGTGACGTCACAGCAGTGCGATGTACGTAAGCGCACTTGTGCGATATATGTCGACCGTCCGGTTGGCAGCACTGGGCTCGCGAGGAGAAGGGCAAGCGACGGCGTTCGATTTGAAATTTCAGCTCTTTCCTCGGCGCGTAACGATGTAATACTTTGCAGGCACGATCGTTAGCGCGCATTGCATGGACGGTGCTTGTCAGCTCAAAATGGCGAGACCTGGTGAGGCAATACAGACTTCTGGGCACCTCATTCCCAATGTCATGCACGTATTCGTCACTCAATACTCAGGACACGACTTCAGGTTCAATCAAAGGATACGAAAACCTCAACTCACCCCTTCTGCGGCGAAATTGCAGATAAAGAAAACGTCATTTTCCGTAGCGAAGCACGCTTGGAAGAAAATACTGCATAGGTGCGTGGTGAATGGGGCAATGGCGCAATGAAATTTTGTCACGACATGAAATAATTTTTTGGGTTATCTTCCGACATTTTAGAAAACCTCCACAGCTCAATACCAAGCTGTTTTTTTTTTTTTACAGGGTCACAGAGACTAAATTACTTTCTTACGTTCAACAGCACATTGTGTAAACAGACGAGGAACTCCTTCTTGTACTTTGCTGTAGTAAATGCGGTTCGCGCAACTTGGACCGTAGAGCATGTATGTAAAGCTGCCAACAGATCAGCTAAGCTCTCCAGTAATCCACAGCGCGTGCAGCTAACAATGAGAATCCACAGAAAACCTAGCCCGCACCCCATTCTTGGACAGGGCTGGTTCTCGCCACTTTCTGAACCGCCGACGGACGCACCGTCGTGCATCAGCTGGTGGTTGACGTTAGCCATTTGGTGATACCATTTTACCACACGCCCAAGCGCGTATATCCACGCACACACATTCAAGGCTTCTAAAAAGCGTAGAAGTCATTGTTTCCGATTTGTTTCTGATAAGCCCCGCCCGTCGAAACACTGCTCGTTTGTGTTCTTTCTCTAGCAGTTTTGTCAGGGTACCCTCAAATACAGACTCGTCGATTTGAGTATTACTCAAACTTGTACCAGCTTGTGTAGTTTTATTATCAGAAAAGCATTAAAGAAATGATCGTAAAGAACAGCAAGGCACGAGTGTGCTATCAAGAGTTTTTGTTTAAGTAAGGAAACTGTACATAATTGTTTGTAAAGAAATCCACGTCGAAATAACATCTGCAGAACCCATCTCACGATGAATACCGACCGTAATGCGTTCGCATTGAATCAATAAGCGACCCGACGTATTGCTGTCGTCGATACGAGTTATGCATGAGGCGCGTACTCTAGCCTCCTAATCCTATTTCACGCTATGCTAAGAACACTTGGTGCCATCTAACGCCGACACCGCAAAGCCTGCGCGTGGCCTCCAATATGAACGGGGCTCCAGTGCGTGCGAATGCTGAGGAACGTGTCATGCTCCAACCGGGTTCCTCTCTCGCCTTTAGTTTTGGACACACTGCGCCATCTATCGAAATTTAAGAGAAGTCCAAGCGTGGCCTCCGAGATAAATAACGTGGCGCAGGGGTACCAACAAATCCTGAGAATTGCTCCCTGGCTTGCCGCACACTCAGTGGCACATTCTGAGTTACTCAAGTTCACGAGACGTTCATTAACAGAGACACATGCCCAGTGTATTCATGGCGTGGCTCGCTAAAGGGTTGCTGTCAAAGGCTTTCATTGAACATTTGTGGTGCAGCCTGGTAATGCTTCTGGTTCCTGTCCTTGAGGAAACCTTGTGCCAGGGGTTCCATTGCATTCAGCACCGGAGAAATTAAGCGGGACTTTTTCGCCATTATAGAGCGGCACATTACCAGTGGCACATTTGTGTCACACCCAGTTTGCGTCAAAGACGTTCACCGAAGAGAGGCACGCACCTTCTGGCACATAACCAGTAACCAAACTTGGCATCAAAGCGTTTCATTGAAGAACAGAACTGACCGAGCGGCAAATATCTAGTGTTCCAACATAGTGAAACTAGTTTCCAAAGAAAAACAACATATCGTTAATTCTTCTTTCATAAGAATCGGTAGAACAGGAAAATGAAACGTGTCTTCACAGAAGCTATTACATGTTTGCTTCGTGAACTCTCGCTCCGCTGTAATCAAAGGAGGACTATTTGTGGATCGGTGGCCATGTAGCAAGTTTGCATGGCGTGCAGCGTCCCGTTGGCATGCGGCGAAAGGCTGCCGAGTCGATTTGGCGGTGGCATGAGCATCTTGGTCCGGCTCCGTAGTGTCTTGGGCAGCCAGTGGAGAGGCGACGCGCTCAGCTTCAGGAATGCAAGTGGCATACTTCACAGCTTGCGCCGCGAACATGCAAAGGCGTTTGGCTTCACGCTGACGCGTCTCTCGCTGCTCCAAAGCGAGATTCGCCCATCGACGTTGCGCCTTTCTGTGCCGTTTAACGTAGCAGTGCCCTGAATTGGCGCCATCGCAATCGAAGCAGTATGCGGCGTGTAAGCACTGCTGATGCATGCTGAAGCTGCACCCCGTAAGCGTGAGGCTTATAGCGCGTGAAAAGACAAGGACGAAAGGAAGACGTGACACACACAGGCGCTAACTTGCAACAATCTTTATTTCGAGCAAAGGACCCATACATATACACAACATTTTCGCGCACATCATCATCCATGCGATGTTTGCAAAAATTCCGTACACACCATTGCGCAGGTAAGCTAACTCTTTGCTGGAAAGGGCAATTGATGGTTTTGACACACAGTTATCCCCAAGCCTATCAAGCATTTCTGCTTCCATAATTTCGCGAGTTTATCTTCCTCGGGCTCTTCCCACAAGGGAAGTCTCTGTATGCTGGAGCACACGTTGACTAGTCACTATCATCCACCCCGGCTACAATGCATTTCCAATGCCTGCAATGAGCGTCAAGGAACCCACCCTACTTTTCTGCTGCATTATACCGGCATTCACTTACAAGCTTGTTGAGGCACCTTCCGCTTTGCCCGAAGTAATTTTCCCCGCACTTTAAAGGAAGGTTGTGAACAACTGCTTCCGCACATTCAACAAACGGTTCCTGGTGTTTCTTTTTGCACGTGCCTTTGTCAGATAGGTCTGGTCTGGTTAGTCTGCACCGACATTGCAATTTTGTAGAAGACGAAAACACAACCCTAACATTCGCACGTTGACCTAATTTCTTTGGACGGTGCGATAGGCCGTGGATATATGGGATGACAGCAACCTTGTTCTTATCAGCACAAGGCAGGCTGGCGGAATTCTTTGACAGCTTCGACTTGAGCAGAGCCTCAGCAACGCTAATAAGTACATGTGTAGGGTAACCTGCCAATCGAAGACGGATGATCTGTTCGTTGAAGCTTTCGGTCACCAGCTATGCGCATGACTTACATAATCCGTTCGACAAGCATGTCTTTGTGATTCCACTCTTAGCCAACTTAGAGTGCGCCGACTGATATGGGAGCAGTGCCTTGTTCACACGAGGCTAGTACTTCCAGCTTGCATAGTCCTTCCGAAACAAAAACTTCATGTCTATAAACTGAATACTTCCGTCAGTCGGTAGTTCATGCGTTACATTTAGAGGAGATAAACCCTCGCGTATAAAAGAAAGTGCATTAGTGTTTTAAAAATCAAAACAGATATAGCTGCAGTCAAGTAGAACTAAAAAGTCATCGTCGTATCTAAAATCTCTGAGAATCTTAAAATCTGGAAGCCGACCACTCATGTTCTTGTCTAGCTCTGCTAAGAATATCTCGCTAAGAATGGGAGCTATTCACGATCCGAGGCAAATTTTCTCTTTCTCTATACAAGGCTGTCCTTCCGCTAGAATAAAACAAGACCGAAGATAAAAACTAAGTTCTAAGAAACCGTCATTTGACATCCCTGTGGCGTTCATGAAGGCAACGTTTTCCAAAGGCGCCAATAGAACACTGAACACTAGAGAGCAAACCTGAATACGGTAAGGAATAAAACAGGTCTGTTATGTCTACATAATGGATGGACACAACTTTATTCCGAATCCGGCAAATTTGACGACCCGGGCTCAGGTCTCCCATGAGGGGACTTCGAGGCCTTGCCTCGTCGACGCCTCTCGCGCTTGCTGGACAGCCCACTCTTGTGTCTTGAGGTTGGAGCTGCGCAGAGCGGCGGCCCACTTCGACGCAAGAGCCTCCGGAGCTACTGCCATTGTAGCTGATGTAACCCGACACTCCCACAACATCTGTGACAGCGTCGCTCTAGTCTCCTGACATAATTTGCAAAGAGCAGTCGGGTATTGCGCGGGGAAAATGTGCTGCAATCGCACCGGACTGGGGAAGGTTTGTGTTTGCAATTGTCGCCAGATGACTGCCTGGCGACGTTTCAGCATGGGGTGAGGTGGGGGCAACAACCGCCTGCCTAGCTGGTAGTGCTTGGTGATGTCATTGTACCTGACCAGGCGTTCTCGCGTGTTTTGAGCCAGCAGTTCTGAACTCGAAGAGGCGGTCTCCGATTCTGCGCGGCGGGTCAGTTCTCGCGCAGAGCGGTGTGCTACCTCGTTCAAGTTAATGAGGCCCTCATCGGTGGGGGTGGCGACGTGCGCTGGAAACCATATGATGGCGGTGTTATCGAAGTGCTGTCGACCAGCTTTCCTTAGAATCTGGAGAGCTTTGGAGGAAATGCGCCCCCGCGCGTTGTTGCGAACTGCGGATTGTCAGTCGCTAAAAACTACCTCGCAGAGGGGGTCGGTAAGCGCAAGCGCAATTGCTACCTCTTCTGCTGTTTCGGGGTATTCTGTTGCGACACTACACGCGTGCGTAAGCCGGGAGCCAACGTCTACGACTACCGCCGTGAACCGGTGTTCTCGTGTGTATTTTGCGGCGTCTACAAAGCGCGTAGTCCTCTTTCCACCCAAGGAGCGCAGCAGTGCCTTGGCACGGGCCTGGCGTCGGCCCCGATTAAATTCGGGGTGCATGTTTCGAGGTATAGGGGCGACAATCAGCGTGTCGCTGAGGTCAGGTGGAATGACCTGTTTCTGACCGTGTTGGACGTGGTAGTTGAAGCCGAGTTTCTGCAGGATGTAGCGGCCCGTGGCTGTCAGAGACATGCGTTCGAGTTGAGAGGTTCTTTGCGCATCCACAATTTCCTCAAGCGTGTTGTATACCCCCAGCTGTAGCAGACGAGCAGTGCTTGTGGACTCCGGTAGGCCGAGGGCGATCTTGTAATTCTTGTATGTCTACATAGAAGGCCTGAATATTCTTGTGTGTTGACGACCTGAAGTAATCCAATACCACACCAGTTTTTTTACAAGAAACGGGTCCTTAATAGGCAACATGTTGAGCGTTTTATCAAGATACAATGCTATACATTTTTGCCAGGTGCCGTTTTCAGACACAATGGCTCGAACAGCTGCGTCCTTCTGTGTGTCTCTACACTAAAGAACACATCAAACAATATGGACACAACTTTTCGAGCCATTGTGTCTGAAAGCGGCTAGTGTAGACCTTCTTCTTGAGATGCCTCCGAAACATCAATACAAGAAGCAAGGCAGTCTTGTAACGTTTGGAACGCACCAATTTCTGTCACACCACACCGATCAATGAATAGCTCACGCGAAGTCGTATCAGAAGCAGACCTCGAGGAATTATCAGAAGCTGAACTTCTGGAACAGAGGAAAGATCAAAATGTCACCAATGTAAAACGTATTATCTTTACACGGGACAACAAAGAAATCCCCACCAAACATATTGTCCTAACATTTGCATCAGGCGTTCTGCCGGAAACCATTGAAACTGGATAGATTAAGTTAATTTTCCGACCATATAACCCCAACGATAGATGATATTTCCAATGCCAAAGGTTCGGCCATGGTTCGCAGAGCTGTCGTGGTCAAATAAAATGTGCAAAGTGTGGAGTCCAGGGCCACCCCTCCGACAACTGTAGTTGCACACCTCACTGTGTGAACTGCAGTGGTGACCGCCCAGCCTACTCACGCTCCTGTCCGAACTAGAAGAAAGAAAAAGACATAATCATCCTCAAAGTCACAGAAAATATTTCTTTTGGGGAACCCAGGAAGAGCTGCTCACCTTTCCACAGCACACCTTATGCTGATGCGCCGCGTCGGGCGGCAGCGTCGCAGCGGCCAATGCCAGGAGCCCAGCCCGCGCGCAGCGAGCTGGCACTTTTGGCTCCTGCCCCTAGGGTGAAAGTACGTAAGCTTACTCCACTCAACCAGCAAAAAGGTCACGCTACCCTTAGGTTGCCGGCACCACAAAAGTCGTCTGCAGCCACCTGCGCTACGCGTAGAGATCCAGCAGGACCGAGCTGCCCGGCCCCTGCTGGCGCCGGCAACAGCAGGCGCAGCTGAAACCCAAAGGCAGCCCCATTGACCACCGAGCTCGTGGGCGTCGGGGCCTCGCCCTCCAAGGCGGGACTCTCTCGCGGATATTGCCGCTCGCAAGAGCGCGTGTCCGGCGCCTGACAAGAGGCAATGGACACTACGCCTATCCTGATGGCATACCAAGCGCCTGAGGAGTGGCGAGGCTCCCTCGACCACTCCAGAAAGGAAAAACCCGGCGTTACAGGGCCTCGAAAAAGCTCTGTAATCTAACGCAACACTTACGTTTTAACGCGACAGCGTTAAGGAGCTCGTGTCGCAGAAAAGCCGGTGTCGGCGTCAGCGGCGTTGGCCGTAAGCGAAAAATACCGGAAGGCAATTCATAAATAAAAACAACTTGCAAGATGGGCTGGGTGGGAATCAAACCAGGGTCTCCGGAGTCTCAGACGGACACGCTACCACTCAGTCATGAGTTCGATCATTCAAAGTCGGACAAAAACGGCTCTAGTTAATGCAGTGTTGCCTTACAAACGTGCCGTAGAAAGTTATACCGCTGTGTATACTGGTAATTATGAGCATGTAAATTACAGAAGTCGTAGTTAAACGCGCAGCGAAGTAGGTTTCAGCTGCATTTCTTCTGCGCTTTCAGCACACGCAGAGCCATCTTCAGGAAAACACAGAAGACTCCCTCCCCGCAATGCATGGTGCTGCCCCGACAGGTGGCGCACCACGCGCGCATTGCGGCTGTGCGGGGACCGGTGCGAGGCGCGTCGCAGCCCGGCTGTCCGTGCCGATCACGACGTTTGGCTCGCGTAGATCGTTCCCCCTCCGAGTCACCGAGTTCTTTTGTTCGTTCCGCTTGTTCAGGCGCACGTTTCGTTGCTGCACCGAACGCTGCGTTGCTAGACGCTCACCGCGTGATTGGTGGGTGCAAATTCCGATGCGGGGCGCCTCGTAAGTGATCGCTGCGCCGTAGCGCATTGTCTTACACCCCTTGGCGGGTCGACGGGAACGCTCTCGCTTTCCACTCTTGAAGGGGAAGCTTGAGCGTCCTCCAATTTTTTTGTACACACAGCGCCAATGTAGTTTCAGTATGGATACAAAAATTATTCAATGGAACGTCAGAGGTCTTAGAAACCTTGATGATGTGCATGAACTTATCCACGAACACAATCCAAGAGTGTTGTGTTTACAGGAAACGCAATTAAAATCGGAACACAAACTTTCTCCGACAGTATGTTACGTTTCGCAAAGATCGCGATGATGTTCTCGCATCATCAGGCGGTGTTGCCATTGTAATTCATAAAGATATAGCATGTGAACGTTTACAGCTACAAACGCCCCTTGAAGCAGTGGCGGTCCGAGTTGTTCTCCTAAACAAACTTATCACCATCTGCTCGCTTGACATACCCCACATTACCACTTACATGACTTACATGAATTCACCATTACATTACCAATACTTAAATGTTGAAACACCTACCCTTTGAAGCACAAGAAACCCTTCTTTCTCTCCACAACGCTGTATGGCCTTCTGGCGAGATCCTGTCTGCCTGGAAACAGGCCAATCATAATTACTATTCTGAATGTAGGCTAGGATTCGTCATCTGCTTCGAGTAACCGGCTTATAGCACTAACAAGCCGCCTCTGCAAAGTCCTCGCACAATTGATAAACCGCCGCCTACTACCTTTTCTAGAATCATACGAACTACTTGACCCATACCAAGGAACGATCCACCACTGACCATTTAATAGGTATTGAGAAACAAATTCATGGAGGTTTTGTCCAGAAACAGTATTTTTGTCAGTATTCTTAGATATGAAAAATGCGTACGACAGGGCGTTTCGAAATCTTCCATGATCTGCTTGGAATGGGAGTCTGAGGCAACTTACTGAATGTGATTCAGAGGTGTTTCTCCCATCGCACGTTTTGTGTCAGGGTTGGTAACGTTCTGTCTCGTCCGTTTACGCAAGAGGTTGGTGTTCCACAAGGTGGTGTGCTGAGCTGCATTCCTTTTATTGTCAGAATGAATTCGCCCCGCACTGTTATACAACGTACTATGTTTTATTCTGTATATGTGGATGCCATCCAGATAGATTAAAAATAATGTAATTTAAGTATCTGCGAGCGACAAGTACAGCCTGGCTTAAATAAATTGTCTGATTGGGCGAACGAAAACGGTTTTAAACTGAACGCTCATAAAGTATGTGCGTGTTGTTCTGTAAAAAGAGAGGTATACTGGCGGGCCCAGTAGTAGATCTCAATGGACAACGGCCATTTGTGAGCCGTGAACACAAATTTTTAGGTATCATCTTAGACTGCAAGTTAACTTTTATCCCGCACCTAAAGTATCTTAAAGCAAAATGCTTTGCGATTATGAATCTACTGAAGCTACAGAATCTACTGAAGGGCAAGCGACAAGAGATGCCCTATAAGCTTGCATAAAAGTCTATTATCACGCCTTGACTACCGAGCAATACTCTATAACTCTGCTACGCCTAATGCTCTTAAAATGCTAGACCCTATCCACCACTCAGGCATCCGCCTGGCTACAGGCGCCTTCAGGACTAGCGTTGTGCTAAGTCTTTACGTTGAATCTAACGAATGGCTTTATAATTAAAAAAAAACATATTTAAGTTTTTCGTATGCCTTGAAGGTAAAATCAGCTGTAGATCATACATGCCGTTACCCGCCGTGGTTGCTCAGTGGCTATGGTATTGGGCTTCTGTGCACGAGGTCGCGGGATCGAATCCCGGCCACGGCGGTCGCATTTCGATGGGGGCGAAATGCGAAAACACCCATGTACTTAGATTTGGGTGCACGTTAAAAAACCCCAGGTGTTCCAAATTTCCGGTGTCCTCCACTACGGCGTGGCTCATAATCAGATAGTGGTTTAGGCACGGAAAACCTCATAATTTAATTTTAAATCCATGCCGTTCAATTATTCATGACTTGTCCGTAGCCAGGTTGTTCCGTAACCACCCAGCCACTAGGCCTCCTCCGTCCTTCCGGTTGGAAGCGCTATCAGAATAAACAGGCGTCCCTCTTTTAGAGAATGTCCCAAAGGCTCCCGCTCAGCTTCCACCACCTTGGTAGTGGCACACTATCCAGTGTGACATCGCTTCCTCAGGAATATCAAAACGAGCTTCTGAGACCATATACATCCGCAGTTTCTTGGGCTTAAGTAGATGCATTGCTGTGCTGAATTTTATGCAGATGCTTCGAAGTCCTCTCATGGTGTTGCTTACGCAGCTCTAGGAGCATCGTTTTTAATATCCGGCACACTGAATCCATATGCCAGTATATTAAGGGCGGAAGCATACGCGATCCTGTCTGCAGTCAAACATATTAAACAGACAAATCTCACTAGCGCTATTGTGTTTACGAACTCATTGAGTATAGTGCGAGCCCTAATGAGTCTTCGAAAATCTAAGAAAAATGTTTTTAACCAACTAGATGCATTGCTATGCTTTGCTTATAACGACAATACAATCATCATACTTTGCTGGGCGCCTGGTCACAGTGGCATAAAAGACAACGAAACTGACGACAAGAACGGTATTTCAGTAGTTTTTAGCGAAAGTGACAAAAACATACCTACTCTAGCCACGGACCATAAACCATACTTACGTCACAAGCTCAAGAAGTACATGCAGAAACAGTGGGATTACGAGGTATACAATAAACTGCACTTGATCAAACCAAAGTTAAGCAATTGTATACCGGAGAAAACAACACGATACCAGGAAGTGCTTTTTTGTTGATTGAGAATGGGTCACACCTTCGGCACCCCCTCTCATATACTGCCTAGAAGTGACCCTCCCTCGTGTACAAAGTGTGGCGACAGCCTCACAGTTCTCCATGTCTTCGTACACTACAGGAAAATTGAAAATCAACGCAAAAATTACTTTCATTCTGCGTATCCTCAATGTATTCCATTTCACCTAGCATTTTTTTTTTCTTAGTAATGAACCGCTTTTTAAGGTAAAAGCAGTTTTCAGTTCTATAAATGAAGTTAATATTAAGTCATTTTTCCGGGTCCTGTCTAGCACAACCTCGCCTTGGAGGCTATAGCTACACGCACGTAGCTATTTAGAGCACGTGCCTCTGAGCTCTTGTTTCATTTCAAGAGCCCTATGAATGCAGAAGTGCTTGTGCACATCCTATTATTTATATCACCTTTTCATAACGAAACATTTAGGCCCTTTTATTATGAGTCATTGTCATTATTTTTATATTTGTATATTTTACGCGCCTACAGGGACCCGTTTTTAAGCCTCCTTGTTGCCGCAATACATCCACCTTTCCACCTCAATGTGACCATTGCATCACTTACACAATTCATTACCATATGTCATGGCGCTCTTTGGCCATAGCTGACCTTTTGCGCCAGTAAAAGCCATACATCCATTAAATAGCGCACGTGGTTGCAAGTGGCAGTGTTTTCTAAGCCCTAATCTCTTTGTATACAGGATGAAGGCGATAGATCATTGCAAACACTGTCGAAATTGTATAGCGAGCTAAGCCATAGCTTACAACGGCCATATTACTTTTGAGAACTTCTTGAAGAAACTTTTTGCAACGACTTTATTTGTTCCACATGCGTGTAGGCCCGCACGCAGTTTTTTCCTCGGACTCCCCTAATTTTACTTCAATTTAGGCTTGCTAGCATTTATAGTGCGGCCTGCGCAAGAAAAATGGAGGACGCTTAAGCTTCGCCTTCAAGAGTAGAACGCGATAGCGTTATCGCATCTCGTTCGTACCGCCTACTTAAACGCGCTACGCCAGCCAAACGTCGCGATCGGCCGAGATAGCTGGGCCCCGACGCGCCATGAAGGCGGACGCGGTCATGGGGCGAGTGGCGCGCCACGTGTCGGGGCAGCGCCGTACATTAAGAGGAGGGGGTCAACTGTGTTTGCTGCAAGATGGCTCTGCGTGTGCGCAGAGCGCAGAAGAAATTTAGTGGAAACGTACTTCGCTACTCGTGAAACTGCGACTTCTTAAGTTACATGGTCATAATTACCGATATACACCACAGTATAACTTTCTACGGTACGTTTCAACACCGCATTCACTAGAGGTGATTTTGTACCGTTTTGAAGGAACGAACTCGCGTCTGAGTGGTAGCGTCTCCGTCTCGCACTCCGGAGACCCTGGTTCGATTCCCACCAGCCCATCCTGCAAGATGTTTTGTATTTATGAAGTGCCTTCTGGGATTTATCGCTCACGGCCAACGCCGCTGACACCGACGACACCGGCTTTTCTGCGACCTGAGCTCCTTAACGCTCTCGCGTTAAAAGCTAAATTGGTCATTCCTCCTAAAACGGACAATAGTGCTCAGGAGCGCATGTACAAATAATTTATGAAAAACCGCCGCATTTACCCACCCATTTACAACTTTGCCTAAACATCACTTAAAACCTGACCCTTAGTTTTAGCAAACATAAACAAAATGCCTCAATTAGTGCTGTGGGATCACGGGGAAAATGTATTACGAACCACGTATGAAAAATGAAAACAACAAAAGTGGGACTGTTGATTCCTTGCAACATTACTTCATGATGAGCAAACGCTGAAATGTCACTACCCGTTACGCATAGGATATGTTTTGACATATCATAAACTTGGCTTTACGTAGAGCTTTCTGGTAAATTAAGAAACATACTCTATATGGCAGTGTTACATATGCGAACACTTGTTTAGAATTTTATTACAAAACGTTTATTTGATCCACACGTAGTTCACTTCACATACTGATTTTCTATATTGGTGCTCCTATTTTCACTAAGTGTGGTGTTAGTGGCATTTATATTTATGACGGCTCCACGGGCTAAATATTTCTGCACACGGGCTAATTTCTTGAACAGCTATTCTGCGTTTTTGAGTGCTTCTAGTCGCCCTAACCGAGTATCTATAAAGACAGACTAATAACTGTAGATTGAAGGCTACGCCATATCATGAAAGAATATTTCTTTCATAGAGAGGTTGATACTTGGCTCGCCTACACAAGATCCCGGTTCATTGTTATGACATGATTTAATGCTTAGAATGTGTATATATTTCCTATATTGATAATACTGTAGCAGTGCGCAGGCATCTCGATGAAAACACAAGGGAAATTGCGAAGACGTGTAATATTGACAAATATGTAGCATCCTGTGTACAAGCCAGACAAATATTGCCCTGTCTAAAAAAATTATAGATATTGTTTCTAAATTCTAAACGTGCTTTCGTCTGTTTCAGTGGCTCCTATTCATGTTTAACAGTGGTACTTCCCGAATACTTGTTCTCCTGGCCACAATTATATACCGTAGAAATTGTGAAAAACGTTAGGCCAGTTTACAGACACAAATAATAACGGCCAACCATGAAATCCTACCAGCAGCGAAAGTAATAGTGGGGCTATGTCGCAACTGTGATTTGTATTCTGCGCATAGGAGTTCGCAATATCGCGCATAATAGACAGTTTTAGTACTGCGTCATGATGATACGTACGCAGCACGCAAGGGCTTTGCGGAATGTAGGAGCGCGTGTCGCGTTGGGGCTTTTAGTACTGCGAAATGCCTACGTACGTAAGAGGGCGAGCGTTAGACGCCGGGCGCGTCGGAGCGCATTGGCCGTGTCCACCAGTACATCGAACCGTCGGCCAAACTAGACGCTGTTGATCTGACTAAGGTGATGTAACGTGTGGGCGCGTTCCCGCTTCGTCGAACTATATTTAGGCCTTTAAGAGACTCTACTTTTAATGCGGATGAAATGCACGAATCACATAGAGAAAAATAAAGACCAAACACTTGCTTTAAACTCTTGTCTCGCGCTCTCCCGAACGAACGAGAACCACGAGAGCAGCCCGCAAGGCTCCCTACGTACGCACGCAAGAATCGGATGCGTGCGTACGCAGCGGCCGCGTACGCATCTCGTAGCGTTTGTGTTGCGTTCTGCACATGCGCAGCTTGCAGAACGCAGCGATCTTACGTACGCAACGCCGTTGCGTACGCTACGTACGCAGTACTAAAACTGTCTAATATCACGTCGAGTTACAGGAATAGTCCGCAGAACCATTATTCTAATGCCTCGACCCATCACTTAAACTGCGATTTCCCTTTCATCACGTGATGCGACATTGATTTATCGGCTGTGGGTCGAAGTAACCTTCACCAACTCGTATAACTATCGAATTGGAATGGTGGACTCACCCAGGTGTGCTAAGAGCAAGTGCGAAGAGACCATCGTCTCTCCTTTGTTCCACTGTTATCGCTTCGATAAACAACGCTACTATCCAGTATTGCTTGAATCAACTCGACGATGATACATTTACCTAAGCAAAGGTTTTGTGGGGCTGGCCTGCGCCAAGAAAGCCACTAGAGCTCTTCCTAACAAGCTAAAGGCGACAAACTTCAGTGCCAGACTTTAGATGTGTAGCACTTGGATTAGTACATGTGAAAGTGCGATAAAGACTCGTGTCTTCTCTCTCTCTCTTTCTTTTACTCCACCTCACCCTCCCGACGTGTAGGGTACCAAACTGGACAAGGTCTGGTTAACGTCCCTGCCTTTCTTTCCTGCCTTCTGTCTCTCTCTACGCATAGCAGAGAGCAAATTTTCTGAATCGCCGTACTCCAGCAAAAACTTTAATAGAAGTATGAGCTCATTAACGCTTTCCGATCACGCAATAATTGAACTGAAGCAAAAATTTCTTTCAGCTGCCACTCGGCGTTTACAAGCTTAATTTCATCGACATCTCAGCAGCTTACGACACCATTTCACGACCAGGACGGTACAACAAGATAGACAACAACTGTCAAAAATGGGTTGTAGATTTTCTACGAATACTGGGGATAAGGTTGCCACCGCAAGTAAGGACCATTCAAGAGCTTATACCACGTGCTCGTCTTGTGGCCGAGCTAAAGGTAAAAGTTTTTCTTCGTTATGAAGTTGAGTGCTATAGATGACCGGCTTTTCCCATTAACAATGTGGACCTTTTTTATGCCCCGCTTCTCCTTTCACGCTTTCGTGATGTTTTCTTGATAATCTCTATTCAGCAGAATTTAGCAAGACTATACACGATACTCAAACGTTCCTTTATATGTTGTCCTCATGTCATTATGTTTTTAATCTACCACCCATATTACAGTGAAGGGTCTATGAATTGGCGCATTAAAAACTATACTGGGACATTATTACCAGCGTAGTGGGGTTGACGCCTCAACATTATCGGGGGTCACACATAATAAGAGTGCACTAAGCACAAGAAACTGAAAAGACAAACTTCCGTGTGTCCCTTTGGTCAACACAGATGGGTAGCTCAACCGCTCTGAGCCTCAGTCGAGACGGCTGTTTCCGTCATGGATTGAAGAATGTGCGTATAAGGCACGCTTACATTGCAAGAATTTTGAGGATCCCCCCCAAGTGACGATACCATAGGACCTAAGCAATATGCAAAATACTTTTTGGCATCAAAAGGCGAATTCGTATGACGGCAACCACCGTAGTGAAGGTACGCGTACTGCACGTTTACGCTGCAAGAAATGTAAGGTATCTCATCTGCTGATGCATTTGAGGGCGATCTCACCGCTGCCAAACAGTTGTAGGAGTTGAGGACGGACTTCGGGATGAAACACTTGGGAGGTTTATTTTACATTAATTACAGTGAGACGTCAATGAACAGTCGTACAGTCATTACGGGCCGGCAGCAATTCGGACGCTGCGGCCCGCGGCAAGAAGTTCGACAGAGGTGAATCAGGGAATGCTCTACGAATGCTCTGGGGAAATCTGGAATCCTCTTCTGCTGCTCCCGGTCTCCCTTTTAAGCCCTTCGATGTTGGTAGACGCGTCATGTTCGGCCAATGGGAGAGTCCGCTCAGATGACGCCATTTTCGGCCAATGGTAGGCGGCCGTGCGGTGGTGTCACACCCGGCGGCTCCCTGCGGGCTTGCCTTGCTGCGTTGCAATGCGCTCTTCAAAGGCGGACGGGGGGGACGCTTGGGCCCCAATTGTCCGAGGGCCCCCCTACTCCCGGTGGTATGGCCTCACTGGCTTGCAAATGCCCTCTTCAAAGGCGGATGGGGGCTACGCTGCCAGGCCTTCCAGGTACATCACAGCCGTCCGGTTGTCACGGCGCATTACAGCCGTCTTGCTTCGGGATCCACTTTACTTCCAATACTGCCGGGCTATCCCCTCGCTTTCTGGAAGAGTCAAGCATTGAATAGCTCCACCGGCGGCATACGAAGTGGAGGCCTTCAACTTGTTTGCACGTGCGCACCTCTGGAATGAGGCATCCGTGTTTCTGCGCTTCTCAATTCGCTGTGGTGCGATTCGATGTGGTCTGGGGAACTCGAAGGGGGCTCAGAAAAAGGTCCCGTATCTAACACTGCGGTGATTCTAAAGAACCCAAGTAACAAAATGATTTTTTAAAGATGTTCCTACCACTAGGATCTATTGTTTAATCTGCAAGTAACATGCAGTATAGCAGTTCACGCAGAGTAACTTGGATATGTGCACATTGCACCTTCATGCTGCCAGAAATCCTCCCTTTTGAATGGTCCTACTTTTGTACTATTTACCTAACAAACATGTAAGGAAACACATTTTTGGCGTAAGAGTCGGATTCACATGGGAGGATTGAAACCTCTGTAGATGATAAAGCAAGGTAGTAAAGCTACTTGGTAACATAATCCTTCAACCATAATGGGGGTTGTCTAAGACGTGTACGTCTACAGAGAACTGCTTCTGGTTGTGGACTAGGACCAGAGGAATCATTAGTCGTACAGGAACTGGAATGTGTTTCGGTGTCCTGATTGCCTGCAGGAGCCGTGTCTTGGGAAGGATTGTTGTACGGAAGCTCAGGAGATCCTTCTGCATGGGGTGAACACAGTCGCGGGGGTGAAACAGGCGGCTGTAATAAGTGGACGCAGCAGGAAAACTGGTACCAGTAGGAACTGGAAAAAATGGCGGAAAACTATCATCAAAGGATGATTTGTCATTGAGATGACTCCTTTCATCAGTCGTACAGGGTATTTCACCAGTTTAGAAGGATTCTAACGCAAGCCATTTTCAAGTTGCAAAGTACTCCGACGTACTTTGCGATATATCTTGAACGGACAGTAGTAGTTAGAACCACATATTTGTGAGTTACGTACTCTGACAAGATCCGCTGGTTGAAACTGAGGACATTTGGTTGCGCGACGACTATCTACATACTTTTTGGTATTTTCGTGTTTTTGACGTACTCGACTTTGCGCTTCTGGGCGCAACTTCGGAGAAGAAAACTCAGGAGGATTTGTAGGCATGTTTGCGACGTCAAGACGAGTTCTCAGTTGACGACTGGATAGACACCGGTAGTCATATGTGGAGTAAACCTGTAAATTGCCAAATATTCTAAGATTGCAAGCCTGAGGTCTTGCTGTTCCAAAATAGAAATTTGTGTGAATTCTATGAGGACATGGGTAAATCTTTCTACCTGGCCATCGGACTGTGCATAGTAAAGAGAAAACAAGAAATGCTTAATGCCTATCTCCCTCAGGAAGTTCTCAAATTCTACAGAAACCAACTACGGTCCATTCGTAGACACTATAGCATCAGGAAATCCTTCTTTACTGACTATTGAAATAAGCGTGCGCATGATGGCTTCGGACCTGATTGAAGTCATAAAATCAACATCGGGGCACTTGGAATGATAGTCAACGATGACTAAAACAAAATGTGCTTACTGTGGAATCCGATCAAAAGGACCTAATATGTCTATGGCTAATTTTTCAGCAAGGCTGTATACCTCTACCGTCCGAGAACATTTTCGTGCCGTTACTGGCGTGGTAATCCAAAACTTTCCATATCTGGGCCAATCCCGAAGATAGTGAAATACCGGACAGACCCACGGCGGAGGTTAACCAGGTGTTAAGCACTTCCCATACGTGGACCGATCCAGAAGATGGTGCAATTGCCGACCTACCGGCGGCGGAGATGAAGCAGGCGTTAAGCCCTCCCCATACGTGGGCCGATCCTGAAGATAGTGCAATACCGGCCTGACCCGGCGCGGAGGTGAAATGGCGTTAAGTGCTCCTTATACGTTGGCCTATCCAGAAGGTAGTGCAATGTCAGGCCGAGCCGCGGCGGAGGGGAAGCAGGTGTTAAGTACTCCCTATACGTGGCGCGAACCCGAAGATAGTGAAATACCGCACCGACCCGCGGCGGAGGTGAAGCAGGTGTTAAGCACGCTCCATACGTGGGCCGATGCAGAAGATGGTGCAATTGCCGACCGACAGGCGGCGGAGTTGAAGCAGGCGTTATGCACTCGCCATATGTGGGCCTATCTCGAAAATAGTGCAAAGCTGGGCCGAACCACGGCGAGGTGAAGCTGGCGTTAAGCGTTCCCCACGCTTGGCCCTATACCGAAGGTAGTGCAATGCCAGGCCGACCCGCAGCGCAGGGGAAGCAAGTGTTAGGTACTTCCCATACATGGGCCGATACCAAAGATAGTGAAATACTGGACCGACCCGCGGTGGGGAAGCACGTGTTAAGCACCCCCATACCAGGGCCGATCCTGGAGGTCGTGCAATACCCGACCGACCCGCGGCAGAGTTGAAGCAGGCGTTAAGCACTCCCCATACGTGGGCCGATCCCGAAGATTGTACAATACCGGGCCGACCCGCGGCGGAGGGAACCAGGCGTTAAGCACCTGCGTGGGCCAATCTTGAAAATTGCGCAATGCGAGGGCGACAGGCGGGCGTGCAGTTCGCCATTTAGGGGTCCACATAAACAGCTTGGCTTGCCATCGTTCTTCGTATAGTGGAAGGGCACTGAGCTTTTTCCCATGGTCATAACGGCCATTCGAGAAGTTGTAATTGAGCAAAAGAAGGTTTGGTAGATTTATCTGCTTGTTGACACACAAAACAGTTTCTCACCAGTTCCTCAATTTCTCTAGCGATGTGAGGCATCCAGTAGATGCCGCTCAGTCTGAGCTTTGTTTTAGTGATGCCTAAATGACCATCATGAACAATAGACAGGACTTTCTGACGGAAGGAAGCAGGTGGAAAGGTACGTTCATCTCGGAGAAGCAGATTATCCACGTAGGATAATTCAGACTGTAGGGCAATATATGCCTGTAATTCTGGCGGAATATCCGCAGCATTTATTCACCCTTTGATAATTTTTTTCTTTAATGCTTGGCAACTGGATCTGCCTCTGTAGGTGCTTAGAACTCTTCCATTGTGATACATGCTGAAACAGAAGACAGCATTTCCTCATCTAATGCTGGTTCCGATTCGGGAGGAACAGGTAGGCGCGACAATGCGTCCGCGATGACATTTTGGTCACCTTTGCAGTACTCGATGGTGAAAATATATTACAGCAACTTTGCACTCCACCTTTAAATCCTTAATGGACGCTCCAGGAACCCTTTGAAGACAGTGACATAACAAAGGCTTGGTGATCAGTTCGTACTGCGAACAGTCTACCCCACAAGTAAACATGACAATATTTGCAAGCAAAAAGGTAAGCCAACGCTTCCCGTTCGCAATGGCGTACCGCCGTTCTGCGGTAGATGACGTTCGAGATGCAAAATCCACTGTAAGGGGCTCAGTTCCACGTTTTTGCTGAAGGACGGCACCTAAGCCAACGTGAGAAGCATCCACCATTAAAACAATATTTAGATACGGCTTTCTTCCTCTCGTCTTGTAGTGCCTCGCATTTGGTTGCCAGGAGAAACGTGCAAAAAATAACGTTTCCAAGTGAACCACGGTACCGTAGGGGCATCGTGTAACGCAACGAAAGGCAGCATGGGCGGTGCGAATGCCATGCTGGGCACCGGGAACAAAGACGGTTTACCTCGTCGCCAGTTTGTGGTAGCTTCGACGGCACGGATGGACGAGAGACCTACGGCGTGAGGCATAATGGCCGTGGCAAAACAAGAGCCGGACTGCACTAGTCGGGTAACACACAAAGAAAGCGTTTATTCCAGTGAGTGGAAAGAAAATATGACAGGGTGCGCTTACAGCATTGGGCGCTGAGTGGCGCGAGCGGTCATAACCATTTGAAACCGAAATTGGATATGGAGACAGGCTATCACAGTGGAGGCGCGGGGTACGACACTGCGTGCCACGGAGTCGCAGCACCTAGAACTTCGCCAGAGCCATCGCCTTACCGGTAATTTGCCAACGACCGTACTTAAGGCTCATGACGGAAGTGGACGAATGCCAGGCCTACTTTTACGTGCTCAAAGGTCAGCGCCAGTTGGACCTTGACAGCACTACATTGAACCACACTCATTCGTGGGAAAACGGGCAAGGACGTCGACGAGTGGCTGACGTACTACACAAGGGTGAGCCTCTGCAACCCTCGGGCATCTGTCACTCAGCTTGAAAATGTCAAACTGTTCATAAGTGAGACAGCGCTGATGTGGTACGAAAACCACGAAGACTCCGTAACAACGTGGGAGCGCTTCGTTGAGGAAATTAAGAAGTGTTTTGGCGAATCCTACGCCAAACACAAACGCGTGGAGATAACACTAGCTCAAGGAGCTCAAACGTATGGAGAAACATGCACTGCATGCAAGAAGAAATCCTCAAGCTGTGCAAAATAGTAAATTCACAGATGCCTGACGAAGACCGAGTCGGACATCGCCTCAAAGGAACTACTGATGTCTACAATTTTAATATAAGATGGTACAAGTTGATTCCGTCTCAGATGAAGTCCGTCACTGCCGTACGTTTGAGGCGTTGAAGACACGTCCCACTGCGCCAAAATTTGGATGCCTGCAGAATGTGGCAGCCGTTGCCAGCGTCGATGAAAGCTCGTCCGCCGATCTTTCGTCTATTATGCGGCAGGTCGTGCGTGAAGAATTGCTGCGGCACCAGGTACTTGCGTGCAACGTCATGCATCGACCTGATGCTTATTATTCACAACACATGGCACCTGCAGCAGCCTGCGTTTCGTGGCGACC
The DNA here is from genome assembly GCF_038994185.2 of Dermacentor albipictus. NCBI lineage: Eukaryota > Metazoa > Arthropoda > Arachnida > Ixodida > Ixodidae > Dermacentor > Dermacentor albipictus. Next base: position 56,372,935 of record NC_091828.1, on the reverse strand, counting down.
GTTGCTATGTGTCACATACGTCAGCGACAGAGGCGCTCCATCGCCACGTAAGGGCACATTTACGCCTGAACACCGACTTGCAGAACACTCTCGCCCAGGCAGATTTGCACGCAGACCAACCGTTACTCCTGTGTGGCAGGTTCAGCTACTACGCTTTGCTACACGACCCCCAACGGCTGAGCACTTCGACGAACAGTTCATCGATCGTCGTTGACATGAGTGTTATAACTATGACGACTTCGGTCACATTGCCAGATACTGCAGTTGCCGCCAGCCACCGAGGTTCGACCGATCGACATGCCTAAGCGGTACTGCATTGCACTTGGGCGAAACGTATTCGCCCTCGGACACATATCCAGGAAACTTGCCTCACCAGCACCCAGAGCCCCTGCGGAACCGTTCTCGAGCATGCCATCGCAGACAGACACCACCACCCGCTCCTCGCGTAAGTCAGTTGCTCTCTCCGCGGCGTCGCTGCCCGTCGCACCCTCCGGGAAACCTGTCAGCGCCGGCGTTGGAGGTAATGTTGCTGGACAATGTTCGATGTCGACAGAGATACCTCAACACATTTGTAGGTTTAAGAATAAGGTGTCTGTATTAATTGACGCAGTTTCATCAATGGCCTAAGCGGACACGGAAGCAACCGTTCCAGTGATGAATCTTGTGTTTAAAAGCCTGCTAGGACGAAAATTAATGTTTCGCTGGGACCGTGCCGATGCGTTTCATGGAGTGAGTGGTGAGTTTTTGTATCCTGCCGGCGTGTGCAATGTAGACATTATCTTGGGTGATCAAATATTTAACGCAGAGCTCACTGTTCTACCTCATTCTACGCATGACGTAATCTTGGGCCTTGATTTTTTCAAATTGCGTAGTGCCACTGTCGACTGCAGAACGGGAGAAAACGCTATACGTTCGAGCTTTTCTATTGCTTTTATGGAAGGTCCACCGTATCATGAAAGTGTGCTTTGTGTATCCAACGATAAGTTTTTCCTCCGTTATCCGCAACGTGTGTTCCAGTCGCCCGTTTCCCTACCACCGACGGAACGTTTGACGCTACCGTGGAGCCCGATCATCTGAGATGCATCAAAAGGAATGTACTGATACTGTATTGCACGCTGTCAGTTATTCAGGGAAGCACTCACTTATGTACCGCAAACTGTTCCAGTGAACCTGCAATACTACCACAGGGTCTTAAATTTCAAGCCTACCATGAAGATCAAGCGCCGTCGCTCGCCATTCTTAGAGGCCCCCGATTCTGCGAATGAGCGCCATTTCGTTAATACATGCCTTGCTGCGCACTCCTCCATTCTAACTATGGTGAACAAGTGACTAAGCACTAAGCAGCGCCATGAAGTGCGGAATATTCTGCTAAAACGTGCCCGATTGTTTGACTTTTCGCAGCAAGAGGGGCCACCATTGTTTCCCCCTTCTAGCATACACCACAGCTTGAGGTCAAGGTACTGGCGGATTCCTTTTCACAAGGCAGACAAGGAGGAAAGAGCATTTGTAACACCAGATAGACTTCTTGAGTTTGATGTGATGCTTTGCGGGCTCTTTAATGCGCCTGCAACTTTCGAACGCTTTACGGACAGCAACCTGGATGGTTTGAAGTGGGAAGCATGCAGGAGCTATCTAGAGGATGTAGTGATTTTCGGGCACACAGTCAGTGAGCACAACGCACGTCTCGATCTTGCGCTAGACTGCTTGGGAAAAGCGTGTTTGGTGCTCAACTCGAACAAATCTAATTTTGGAGAGCAACAAACACTGATTGTAGGCCATCTAGTGCATGACGACGCCATACGGCTCGATCCAGCGACGACTGCTACTGTAAAAGCCTTCAAGCAACGTGGCCATGTAAAGGAGCTACGCAGTTTTCTGGGGGTTCACTCGTGCTTCCGCTGGGTTATTGCTGACATACCTGACATACCTCCGCTGACATACCTCCTCTCGAAGGCGTTCCCTTTGAATGGACTCCTGAATGTGAAGGTAGGTTTCGTGAGCTGAAGTTTCTTCTGATGTCCCATCCCATTCTCCGGCACTTCGACCATGCGGATCCAACAGAAATTCGTAAGGGCGCTAGTGGTGTTGGCATTGGCGCTGCCCTTATTCAAGGCGTCGACACTAAAGAACACGTCGTCGCCTCTGCGGGTCGCTCTTTACGTAAGTTCGGGCTCAACTACACCATCACAGAGCAAGGATGTCTTCCAGTGATTTTCGTAGCACAGCGCTTCCGGTGATACCTGTATGGGCGCCTTTTCTCTGTGGAGACAGACCATCATTTTCTCTGCTGGCTCGTTAAGCTCCGTGATCTGTTAGACCGGCTTGTGCGTTGGACACTTCGTTTAAAGGAATATGACTTCATTCTTTCTTTTAAAAGAGTCCGAAGGCACACCTACGCTTACTGCCTCTCGCGCATGCCACTTCTAATGACGGAGTGTGGCGCGGACAATTTGGACCGCTATATCGCATCACTGGAGCCGCGATTTCCTGATAATAATACCTTCAAGGTCGAGCAACAAAAAGTCAGAATGTTAGAGCCACTGCTCAAAACTGCAAGGAAATGAGGACCATCCACTCGTTTCTGCATTGGTGATGGGGTTCTTTACAAAAAGAACTATTCTGCTACAGGCACACAATACCTTCTGGTGGTCACGGAAAGTCTCCGTGTCTCCATCTTGAGCGCTATGCATGACGATCCAACATTTCCTCATTTGGGATCTGCACGAGCCCTCTACTACGGTAAAGAATGGTTCTACTGGTCTGAAATGCGCCAGATGACCGACCACTACGTGTCCATCTGCAGCGAGTGTCAACGTCAGAAGCGTCCTACGAGCGCTCTTCCTGGCCGACTACATCACGTGCCACCCCTGAAGACTCCATTTGAGCAAGCCGGCATCGACCTTCTCGATCCTTTCCCGTAGTCATCCGATAAGAATCGCTGGATTGTCGCGTGTGCCGATCACTTGACACGGTGTGACAGCTGCGATAGCATGGGTTACTGCAGCCTAAGTGTATGTTTTTCTGCTTCATTTGGTCATCTCCGACATGGACTTCCCAGAGTAATCATCAGCGATCGTGGGCGGCAGTTCACTGCAGAAGTGGTCGAAGAAGTGCTTCGTCTATGTGCTTCACGTTTTTGAAATTCCACCCGTATCATCCATAACCAAATAGCTTTAAGGGACACACGAACAGAACTCTTACTAACCTGCTGTCCATGTATGTCGCGTCAGATCATAAGAACTCGGAGAGCGTGCTACATTTCATTTCGTACGCATTTAACACCTCACAGAAAGAAATTACGGGCTACAGTCCCTTCTTCCTTCTTTATGCTCGTCCGCCTCGTTATACACTAGCCACTATCTTGTCGTTTTCAGCCACGATAATCTTTGTATATCCGAGACCATCTCTCTTGCTGAAGAGGTCCGACGACTTGCTTCTTTGAGCACTCGCGTTTCTAAGATGGCTCGAAGGCACGCTACGACCGCCAACACTCGCACGTCATATATGAACTTCGTGACTTTGTGTGGGTTTCGAAAGCAACCAGAACACATGAATCACGTGAAAAACTGCTGGTGCGCTATGCTTGACCCTATGTTATTACTTATCGTATAAGCGCATTAAACTACCGCATAGAACTCCTCACGCCCTATGGCGTGAGAACTTTCGCATGTCGCCCGTTTAAAGGCCTTTATTTCTGGACAGCATGCTTGACATGTCCGGCGGGTTTCGTCTGCTCGGAGCGTAATGTGACACTTTTACGTGCGTAATCGGTATACGCCTCAACAATAGGGGGCGAGGGGGGGCATCCAAGAGAGGTGAAGGAGGAAAGCGACGTGTGGCTGGCCAGCCGACTCTCCATAGGCGTTGAGCTGATCAAGGGCGTCGCGTCTAACTCTACGTGGCTTGTCAATAAACGGCTTTCGTGGGCGTAACAATATTATTTGTAGTAGTGCCATGCGCTGTACTAATTTGAGAGATCAGCATGCACTTTCAAGCAAATATCTTTAGCAGACAGAACAGTTATTAAGAAAAGTTCCGCGTGAATGCCGCAAAAGATGTAAGATTTCATTTGCTATATTTTAATTAACCGTACTGCCAACGTCTTGTGAGCTCACAGCAGGATGTGCATATGCGTTGCCGTATAGAAAATTCACTGAAAGAATAAATTTTATGAGAAGGATATAAAAACAGAGACGCAACATTGTATATAACTTGAACGTGTTACTAAGCGTCATTGCTACTAAACATACATTTATTTGTATGAATCCTAATTCCTGTCTACACGAACAAACAAAAACCTCACACAGAAAATGCGGGAAATTTCGGAATTAGAGTGAACGCAACCATTTCGTTATGCACGCGAAATATACAAGCTCATGCTAGCAGATAGTATGACTCTCGTTCGTTGGTTAAAGTGACCCGGCTCACACGTGGGCAGAAATTTCAAGCTACCAGGCCATGCATCCGACGAGCCGGTAGATCTGAAAACAATTCGAGAGCCTCCAGCAGCCACCGCAAAGCAATAACACGTTTGTGTGTCAGACTGGCGTTGTGCAGCAAACACTTCGTAACATTTTATGATACTAGCGAAGGAAACAGATAAAATAGGCAATATAAAAAGAAAGATAGTGGCGCGGCCTATAACTAAACAGCTGCCGTATCTCTGCGGTACATAATGTTCTCATGGCGTAACTTTGCGTGTAATAAATCTTTTTAGGTATTGAAATTTACAGGCAATACTAAACTTAAACATCTTTCTAATATTGTGAACTGTTGCCGGCATATTAGGCTACCTAACAAAAGTACAAGCAACGGCTGCTTTCGAAGAATTCGCCACTACCCTTAAATCGCAGAACAGTTTTCCGTGCTGATAGCGATTTGTAGTGGAGTACCAGCCAAATGTTTTTAACCATACCCCTTTTTTAACAAGAAAGCACAGTGTATTAGAGTATCAATTCATATTCGCAGAGTTTTATTTGTGAAAGGGTTATTTCTATTAAGTTTTCATTCACACGAAAACCGTTCTCTCACGGGATAATGCGTACGCCACGCATTTGCCCCTTTTGCAACATGCACAACACTTAGACATTTCCCGTTAATAAAGCTATAAGCTACACGTAGGATTCGTCTCTGTGCTTGCTCTTCCCCGGTATTTTGTACATTCAGAAGCAAATAAGTGGGCACCTTTTTCACTTGTAATGCACATGTATACACTTTCCGCAGCGAAAGAGCTTATTTTCCATCAATGTAACAGGCAGTTTCCTTATTCTAGCTTCCCACAATTCGGTTCGTACTGTAGCTATTCCCCAGACCTAGGTCTATGACAAATTTCTGGCAAATTTTTCAGCCACGTTGCACGGACATTTTATAGAATCATGTCTTAAGAACATATCTTACATTTCGTGATTTAAGCCAGCCGTGTCTACATTTCCTGACTGGACATAATAATTACGCTGCTTACTGTTGATGATAATAAATGTATTGCATTATTGAAATAGGTTTCCTCACTGCCGGCTTACTTCAGAAATCCAATGTTCCTGCAATAACACACACAATCAGTAGCTTCCTAGTTACATGAGCTGGGGCTCTTTTGCAGTACATTACCTCTGGGGCTTCCCTCTGTATGCACAACCCATGTTTTGTAAAAGTTATCGGCAATATACAGAAACAAAATCTGAATTACAACAATGTTCGCGGTAGAACCATGGGTAAGCAGAGAGCGAAATTTGGTGGAATCATAGCCACATTTGGAAATTCTTTTTTTTCATTTAATGTGTTGTTGATTTTTAAAAAAAAGCTGATGACAGCAGGCTCACTGTCATGAATGCGTTCCAGTGATGGACTGAAAGTATCACTGGAACGGGCAGACGCGCTCTTTAGAAGTCTTGAGAGCTCAATTTATCAGCTTCTTCTTCCTCACTCCTTCACCTGCACACTCCTCTATCTGCTTACTAGCGTGTTTTGACGAATACCTGCCGTGGTCATTGCTTTGGTCTGTGCGTCCCTTTCTAGTTGCACGAGTGTTTTGCGAGGTTCCATGATATGTAGCTAAATTGTAATTAGTGTCCTAGCTAAGGTTTCTAGCAAGTGACGTTATAAGTATTGTGTGATAAACGGTCATTGAAATATTGCGATGTTTGAATGAATGGAAACATTTTCTTGGAGAGTTCCATGAGTGTATGTAGTGTTTTTCTTGCCTCGTTATACTTTGGTGGCATAGTCAAGTGTTCGACGAAAACTCGTCTGGCGTGGAAACATATTAGTGCCAAGAAAACGTGCACTTGTCAAGAATAAAAGAAAAATAAAGAACAGGAACGGTTAGAAGAAAACGAGGACATAGTCGTCCTCCCTGCGGACAAGGAAAATGCCACTGTGGTTTCGGACCATGTGGACTGCGTCAACAAGATAAATGGGCTGCTTCAGGACACGTCGACCTATGCCAAACTGGCTAGGCATCAAACGAAAAAGGTGGAATCGGAGCTCCTGACGCTGCTTACGGAAGTTTTTAGGTTTGTCCCCCCCTCCCCCACGCCCCGAAAGAAAGCATCTCTACAACAGGTTGCTCTGCCACAACGGATCGGTTCCCGCTCTCTACGGACTGCCGAAAATTCACAAGCCTGACGTTCTAGTATGACCAATTGTGGGCTACACACGCTCGCCCCTGTACGAGCTGTGTGGCTACCTGCACGGTATTCTTCGACCGTTTGCAAGACTCACGCCCTCGTTCGTCAAAGACTCCGCTCACTTCACTGAGCAAATTAGAAGCGCCTGCATTGATAATGACGAGGTCGTGATGCCCTTTGACGTAATGTCAATGTTTACATGCGTGCCTATTCACTATGCGGTCGAGTGCTGCCGGGAACTTCTCAAGGCTGACTCTTCTTTGCCTGAACGCACGCCATTCGAAACCCAGGACACTTGCCACCTACTAAAATTTTGCCTTAAGAATACGTACTTCGTCTTTAAGAAGGAGTATAACAAGCAAATAATCAGCACAGCGATGGGAGCCTGTGTCCGTCGTTTGCGCCAACATTGCTTTGGAGGATCTGGAAAGTGCCGCCTTATCTTCATTCGGGACGCGACCAAAGCTCTTTCTAAGATACATAGACGACTGCTTCTGCATTATCCCTCGCCGGCACGCAACACATTTCTTCGAGCACCTAAATTCCTTCGAGCCGAGTATACAGTTCGCAGCTGAAGAGAAAACCAATGGGCGAATTCCGTTCCTGGATGTCCTCGTAGAGAGGACTTCAAGCTGCTTGAGGACTATTGTGTACAGAAAGCCAACGCACACGGGAAAGTACGTGAGCTTCGACTCAGCGCACCCAATTATTGGGCAAATTGCGACCTGTCGCAGCAGCACGTTATTCCCCGGCATCCCACGTGTGCTCCAGCCCCACGAAGCGTAGGCAAGAGCTACAGGTTGTGAAAAGGGACCTGTTAAGCAATGGTCACCCTCTACAACTACTCAGAACGCAGGAGCGCAAATCAGCGCAGCCTCGTCGTGAAACGGCGAAAAAAACAGTCAAGCGCGCGGCGGTACCCCGCAAAGTGGGAACAAGCGAAGCCCTTGCACGAATTTTTAAGGGCTACAGTGTACAAATCACCCGCGTGGCTTCCCGAAAACTTGACCAACAGCTGGTTCGCGTAAAAGACCCTTTGAAATACACGAACTACCCGGGAGTGATCTACAAGACACCATGCAAGGAGCGGGACGTGTCGCACATTGGTGAGAGCGAAAATTTTAAACCGCACTTGAAAGAACACATGAATGGCGTCGGCAAGGGCCACAGAACGGCGAATGCCCAGGCGGAATACTACGAACCAACCGGACACATCATAGACAGGGACTCGGCAGCCCTCATCGCAAAAGATGAACACTTACATGCCTATTCGATTTCCGAAGAATTTAGAACGCATGGTAGAATTTTAGAACGCACGATAAACAGGACGCGGGCTAATCTTTCCGAGATATACACCCGCACGCGGCGCCACCTCACCCATAATGAGCTGTACACCCCTGCTTATGTCTTCATTGTGATGAAGGGAACCGTACGGGGCCCGAAACGTCTGTTCTTTATTTTTGTTTTATTCTTGGCGAGTGCACGTTTTCTTGGCACCCCTTTCCTGGCATGAGCCACGTTTTCAGAGTGCGACTGCAACATTATGCTTGAGTGCGTTTATTCTTAAGGTGGCGTGTTTCCTCTTAATTATGCATTGAACATGAGAAGTAGAACAGAATGCAGCCAGATCACCATTCTGCAGATGACTAGCTATGTTACCCAGCAGTCTGATCAACTTTCTTCTCTACTTCCAAGGAGGCTTGGTTTGTAAACGCCATAGTTGAATATTTAAAGGAGAATGGAATGTTGACTTCTGTGCTGAAGTAATTTTATACAAATATCTATACTGCATTATTATTATTATTATTATTATTATTATTATTATTGCTATTATTATTATTATTATTATTATTATTTACCTTTGTAATGAGCGATCGCAGTCTTATAAAATATAGCAACCCGCTCACTTTTAATTATTGTCATAATACGAGAAAACACTTGTGCAAAAAAAAATTTTATTTGATTGGCGGCTTCCTAATATGCAGTGAATAATTATTTATTAATTGGTTTTCTAAACTATCCATTACTGGAAGGTTGCTTATCAAGAACGCCAGCATACGTTCCGCGCAAAGTTTTGCATGGTGAAATCAGAGTTCACAGTTATCAAACTCAATACAGCATATATTTTACGTTCAACACTGCAGGGATATCACAATATTGTATCGTCAAAGTAGTGCACATAAATATGTGTTGTTTTGTTTGCAATAAAAAACTGACATCTCCGTTCATACAAAACCTTATTGCAGCTGAAGTTGAATATTTCCAAAGAAACCGGAAATCCTGCAAACCCCTAGTCTTTGACTTGTCATTGAAGATAAAGCCAGGTTGCACGAGCGCGTTCAAGCTAAGCGAGGTTTCAAAATGCCTGCTCTACTCATACTCTCCCTGCAATGACGCGCCCGTTTATTTGGCCCTTCCACGTAACGGAGAGATGGGAAATTTCTTTTTAATAACTGGAGCCACGTTATTATCGCACCAGCGATAACACAAGAATGCAACGGCTGTCTGCGCTTTGATGGCGGCACGCACAGGAAGCCCAAACGCTACCGGAAGGCTCAGCAGCATTACACCAGCCAACGAAGTATTCCCGCCACAAAACGCAACCGGACGTCCTGACTTGGAGAGAAGAATGTTAATAACTTAATTGGCCTCTTGTATTGGTCTATTTCATCGAATGATAATGAGCAGTTTGATTTCCTGTAGTATACGAAGTTCGACTACTGTCTTATTGCGCACTTGTTTTTATGTATGTATAACTTCTTTCCTACCAAGAACTGCTATCTTTAATAAAAGGATGAACACTGGTAAAATATTTCATTACTTTATTAACATATACATATGTGGAATAAAAGTGTTCAATGTTTCATGGAACCCCAACACAAACAGAAGAAACTACAACAAAATTCATGGAGTTGATTCGTACACCGTCTTGGAAGCGACGCTTCCTTTCTTTCCAACCTTGCCGCCAACTGGCTTTGCATTGCTGGTACAGGTTTGGTATCTCACTATATATATATATATATATATATATATATATATATATATATATATATACACACATATTTTTTTTTGAAACAAGTGGAAGCGCACGTAAGCAAACAAAACAAATAACTAAGTTTTATGTTTCGGCCGAGGTACGGCCTTCATGAAGGCTGCGAATGCAGGCACCCAGAGCTCAATGTGCACGTTTTATCTGAAAGGGTGAAGCACATATTTAACAAAATGTACAACTACGTGAATACCAAGACTCCTACAATATAAACATGTTGCATAGTGCAAACTTCGATGACAACCCGCCAGACGAATGCTATACATCACCAAATCAACCGGCACCCGCTGAAGGTTAGCCTTAAGCTAGTGCCGTTTTTTTTTTTGATTTTGCAAGCGTGTTGGGCGTAGCAAATGTAAGACTCTAAGACGCTGCCAGTGGAATGCAGTGGAGAGGGGTCGCATTTAGCATAGAGCATGCGAGGGCTCGCAGCTTCCAGAAGAATGTTTCTCTTGTTCTTTTTTTGACGTTACTGCAGCTTTTGTGATATGACAAGCAGCCGACAAACACTGACACCAAAGACAACATTGGGGAAATTAGTTGTACTTAATAAATGAAATAAAGAAACAATAAAGTAATAGAAATTAAAGTGGATAAAAATACAAATTACCGCAGGTGGGAACCGAACCCAAAGCCTACGCAGTTCGCGTGCGATGCTCTATCGATTCAGCTACTGCGGCACCATTTTCCCATCCTCCACTTTCTTAGGTACTCATGTGTCCTAGTAGACCCCTGGGAGTGTTAGTCAGCGCCACCACTCACAGATCTTGGCGACGGACGTGTAATGGTACGCCCACACTAGCGACAAAAACGCGCGCGACACGCCGCACGCGGCAAGCGACCGCGCGGCAGACGCGTGCTGGCAAGTCCACAGTCGCGTTTTGCGGCACGCGGCAGCGTCCCGTGGAGTCCCGCGTTGTCTCGTTCCATTCGATATTTCTCGCGACAACGCGCTCTCCGTTCTGCTCATTTCGTCTTCCATCGGAAGTGTCTGTGTTTTTTTGCGCCACTGCCGGCCACGCTCAGGCATGTCGGATACGGACGAGGAGCTACTGGTGACTGTGAACACTATAATACTTGTTTGTTCTTGTGCGACGCCGACGTGCCAGACAGCGGACGAGAAAGTTTTGAGTGCGGTACAGGGACACTGAGGGCAAGGCGCGCACTCTGCTTCCCCACCTTCACCAATTACTCACCTGTCATGCCAAACTGCTGTCCATAATGTGCCAGCGGTTGGCGCGCAGCTCCTTGTCCGACGCTCGATTTATCATAGGGGTACGCATATCCGCGAACGGTTTCCAAAAACGCCTCCATTGCGAGGCGAATTCTTCGTCGACGCCTCAGTGGCGGTGTGGTAAGGCTTAACAAAAACAGCCCCCTTGACTGGAAATGGCCTCTGAGATTTTACGGCGCGCGTGTCACTGTTCAGTCTCAGAGCCCATAGATTATGATTCTTTGCTTATGCGACAGGTGGCGCCACAACAGCGCGGCTCGTAAAGCGGCTCGCTTCTGATTGGTGGACGTTTCGCGTCTGCCGCGAAAAATGGGTCTCGCACCCATTCGCGCGTTTGCCGCGCGTTGCTGCCGCTTTTCGTGAATCTTGCCGCGCGCGACAGCGCCGCTCGCCGCGCGCGTTGTGTCGCGCGCGTTTTTGTCGCTAGTGTGGACGTACCATAACGTCCTTTTTGCCGCAGGCGTCACGTTTTGGGTGAAGGCGACTGGTCAATAAACCCACACATACTACCTGAAGGCATCAATGTTGCCGGATTCGAGACCCTCGTTATGTAATGAACAGGAAAAAAGGGGGTTAACCGAGGAGCCCGATTTTTAATAATAATATCATAAGAAGCCAACAAACACTGACACCAAGGACAAAATAGCGGAAATTACTTGTGCTTAATAAATGAAATAAATAAACAATAAATTTATGGAAAAGATATTGGATGAAAAAACAACTTGCCGTAGATGGGAATGGAACCCACAACCTTCGCATTTCGCGAAGTTTCCAGTTCGGTTCCCACCTGCGACAAGTAGTCTTTTCGTCCACTTTAATTTCCGCTAATTAACGTTTCTTTATTTCACTTATTAAGCACAAGTATTCTCCCCTACGCTGTCCTTGGTGTCAGTATTTGTTGGCTTATTATGATTAATAAACATCGGGCCCTTCGGTTAACCCCCTTTCTTCCCATTTTTCGCAGCTCTTGTGATATATATATATATATATATATATATATATATATATATATATATATATATATATATATATATATATATATATATAAACTTTATGCCAGCTCCGGCAAATCGTTTTATCTTGCACCGTCAATGAGGTGTCAGGATGTGTGTCTGCTTCTGCGTAATCATCCAATAAATCGCGACATAAGACGCATGCATGCAACGTCGGCTCACTGGTTTATTTAAAGACAAGATACACCAATAAAACAGCGCAACATATTCAGCGGCTGAATTGATTTTCTTTTATTTCTCATATTGGCAGTGGCGTAGCCAGAAATTTCGTTCGGCGGGGGTTCACGTTCCAGCTTGGCCTGCACCTGATAAAATTTGTCGAGGGATCAAATCCATCAATGATAACTGCATTGTCATCGACAAGGATGCTGCACGCGAATTCTTGACGCTTTGCACTCTCAAGACTTGTAAAATATGTGTTCTTTCATAGAAGAATATGTTCGTATGGCCCAAACAATATAGCCAGAAATAACTGATATCAATGCTTTCAAGTTTTTTTGTCTATTTAAAAGAATATATCACACAAACTTTATAACTATATCGCTTCACTATATCACTATATCACTTTGTGGTCGTTTTGGCACACCGTGACCGGTCGTACTGCTATGCTAGACAACTTCTTGCGGAAGCTTAAATCTATACACGACCGGTGATGCCTGGTTGGCACATTGACGTCCGTGTAGCACTCAATTCCAAACCCTTCCAAAAGGAAGGATACAATCCACTTGCCGTCGGGGCGAGCTAGGTCGTCATTAAAGTCTTTAAAGCTTTTCGAGCCTCCACTGAGAGCGAAGGCGCACCGCCATCTCACGTTTTCTATATGGCCATTAAGTTCATGCGTCGTAACATGGTTGATCAGATGATGACATTCAGAGTGGCTGCCGCGACTGATAAGATGACGCGAAAATGGTAATGTTCTTTATACATAGACGGAAGATGATAGCATTTGGAGCAACTGCCGCTATTTGCTGTTTCTTTTCTTGCGCATGCGTATGGGGTTGCGCTGAGGCGTTTCCGGCGTACAGGCGACACACGGATGGGCGGACGGACGAATTAATCGGCTAGCCATATATATATATATCTTCGCTGTTAAAAGGGAATAACCCCAGAAACAGATCGAAACGGGAAAAAAGTATGCAGTCATACCTTGCGTACATCAGATGGGGAATGGTTTTAAAATGGCAGCTGTGACATAAGGTGTTGAAGCCATCTTTTCAGCTAAAAACTGCTTAAACAAGATACGCGGTCGTGTCAATAGATCTCAGCAGGCGTCCACGGCCATTTGCCGCATCAAGCACACGGGGCAGCTCATGGCATGCTCAGTGTGAGTTGTGTGCGCCATTCCAGTTTCGTGTTTCAAAAAGTACTTTTTCAAAAGTACGCTGCCTTAACATCGACCTCATGGAGCACCAAGTATTATCGGGAATTCGACAGGCTGGAATCTGGCCGCACATTGTAGAAATTTCCCACGAAAGCTTTTGTTTAAAAAGACTGAAATATTTTATTACAATGGCAACCAAATCAACCACGAGATTGTACAAGCTTACAGTAAGCATGTCAACTCAGGATCATGTGCCAGCCAGACTTCTTTCTGCATAATAAAAAACGAAGTTTTTAAATGGCAAGATATGGTGGCACACTTTCACCACCTGCACATGTCACTTGCAATACATTTTAACTCTCTCAAGGTTACTACAGCAACAAAGGAGAGAGAACGCCAGGCAAAAAGCTGCGTTCTTGCAGCTTGAGAGCCACCCTGCGCCCTCTGCCGGAGTGCATAGCCCAGCAGCTGATCACAACAGCAGTGGAAAAGCGCACTCACAAACACAAAGGAAATACAGCCCCAGAAATATCTACATCTGACATTTGCGTGAAGTTACGCCTCTACTATCACATAGACTTTATTAGACAAAAACTACTCCACATATTCTATGCACAGGAAACTCATTTACAGTAAACCGAGATACAATGCAAGTAAAATGAAGGTACATGAAGCTATAGGTGTGTTGTAATCACGAACTATATCCATTCAAACATGCGAATAAGTTTGGGTAATTTATGCCGTGAAGTCTGTTCAAGTATGATGTTGTTCTTTTGCAGAATATTGAGATACTGTGATAAATTATATGTCAGTGACTGCTTACCGTATGTTGTGCGGCAGAAAGGTACATTCCATGGCATTTTGTTCCGTGTATTGTAGGAAAGAATCGCATGAGTCAGGTTGAGACTTGATAAAAAAACTCATTCTTAGTGGAAACAGTGTTTTTATACATACAGATCAACCTGAATGGGAATAACTCTGATATTGTCGTGATATTAAACCTTGCAAAGTAGGGGCCCCTATGAGCACACCACGGTACATTAGGTATTAATATAATTGCTCGTTTTTGAAGTTTGAAGTTTATTTCCTTTCTTCATTACATAAAGACAGAGGAAACAAGAGCTAAAGGCCATACGGCCTGACAGGGGCTCTTGCTCCTAAGTGCGTTCGGGTTACATGATGATACGATGTACAAACAAAAAAAGCAAATATAACAGGAAAACAAGCAAGTACGATGTACAAAAGACAAGTAAACAAGATAATGTGTACATTATACAATGACTATGTGTAAAAGACATTTATGCTACAGTTTTTGTTTGTGCAATCACATTTAGCGCGCAGGTTAAGCATACATATATAGTGCATTATTAAAAAAAAAAATTAGTGCGAGAGCAATTTATGTGTAATTAATTTGATAGTGTATGAGTAGGTTTTTTATATATTGCTTAAAATTAGGCGCACAGAAATCAACTTTTTGCTCAACAATGTTTAGTAGCCTAGGTATTTGATAGCTTATATCCTGACGTCCGTAGTTAGTACGCGTGAATGGTATTTTCTTGATTTGATAACGTAATGGGTATCGAAAAGAAGTGGGTATGCTGACAACATGGAGCCTGTGTTTTTTTTATATGTAAGAGTAATCTATAATAAAATACTTGATTTGCTCGGATCACTAAATGTTTGTCGAAGAGATTGTGTGTGGGTAAGTCACGCGGCCTACCATGGTAGTTTTCAAAAATTCGGACTACTCGTTTTTGCAAGCCTAATAACTTATCATAGTTTTTTGTTGTAGTTGTTCCCCAGATCAAGACACAATAAGATAGCTTCGAGAAGAAAAGGGCGAAGTATATTGATTTCTTTAGCCATAAAGGAATTAAATCACCTATTTTATACATACAGCCTACTACTTTGCTAAGATCATTGCAGAGCTTATTGACATGATTATCCCAGGAGAGGTTTTCTTGGAACCATACCCCCCAAAACTTTTGCGTTGTTACTTGTTCTAGCCTCTTTGCTTAAAATAGAACAGTTATATTAACAGGCAATGGCTTGTTTATCGGTCTAAATATTATATATTTGGTTTTATTGACATTCAATTGTAGTTTGTTTATGTACAGCCATTCAGATAATAAATTTAAATAATCATTTATTTCTTTTTGTATGCATTGCAAGGAAGAATTTGCAAAGAAAAGATTAGTATCGTCTGCGTACATGATGATATTAGGTGAGGAAGAAATGTTAGGAAGGTCATTGATATATAGATTAAATAATATAGGACCAAGTATGGATCCCTGTGGCACGCCATTCTGTATTTTGAGAAGTGAGGAAGTGGCCTGATTATATGAAACAAACTGATAACGATCCGTTAAGTAGCTTCTCATTAACTCTAATGCTGTACCACGTATACCGTAGTCATAAAGTTTGCACAGAAGTATACCATGATTTACGCTGTCAAAAGCCTTACGTAGGTCCAGGAATAAGCCTACCGTGTATAAACGGTTTTCTATATTTTGCAGTATTTGATGTTTTATATTTAAGAGCGCATCCTCACATGATTTATTTTTTTGAAATCCGTATTGCGCCGTACTAATAATAGAATATTTCCTTAAGAAACCTTCTAGTCGAGTGTTTAGAACACTTTCAAAAAGTTTTGAAAAAAGAGGTAGTATAGATATGGGTCGGAAGTTGTTTACACTATGATCAGCACCGCCTTTATGAACCGGGCAGACTCTGGCTATTTTAAGTTTCCTAGGAAAAATTCCGGACTCAAACATTTTATTAATAATATGAGCTAATACATTAGAGATGATGTCAGACACATACTTTATAGGAGATGCCATGATACCGTCGAAACCTGCAGCACTGTTTGACTTAAAGTTTTTGATCACGCTCTCTACTTCGGATGATGTCACCGGAAATAGCATTAAAGAATTTTGCAGAGACGGTTTCACAGTATGCCCTATCTCTTCTGGATCTGCTGCAGAAATGTTGCTGCAGCATTGAACAAAGTGAGTGTTTAGGATAGAGACGGCTTCTTCACCCGAAAGAGTGCCCTTTACCGAAGCTATTTGTAGGTCTTGAGGGCTAGCCTTTCCTCCAGATATTTTCTTAATTTCCATCCAAACTTTTCTTGGATTCGTATATATGCGCGAGAACACCTTCTCATAATATTTTTCTTTTGCCTTTTTTAATTCTGAATTTACTTCGTTACGGTACTCCTTAAATTTGGCTAATTCATTCATGTCTCTAGTTCTAAGGAATGTATAGTACATTTTATTTTTGTTTTTGATTTTTGTAAAAAGCACTACATCTATCCACGGCTTTCTAATTTTTTTGGGTCGTTTTGTAGCACTATGTTGCGGGAAGGCTATGTCGTAGCAAGTGATTAGTTTATCGAAAAATGAATTGTATGCCTTATTTGGGTCACTTTAAGTTAGTTCAGATTCCCAGTTTTTTTCCCGAATAAGAGAGCGAAAATAGGCTAGCGTCGTTGTATCTATGACACGGTAGGAATATACAGGCGCATTATGCTTGCATTTCTGCGAACAAGGCAGAAAACAAAAAATGGGAAGATGATCGCTTATATCAGAGGACATGACACCAGCAGTCACAGCGGAATCATGTACATTAGTGATACAGACATCTAATAGGGTTTGACTGTGTGCTGTAACTCGTGTTGGCGAGGTTATAATATTCGAGCATGCGTAAGAGTAAAGCAACTGGTTATATTCTCGTGTTATTGTATTTTCAGCCATCATATCTATGTTCGTATCACCTAGTATGGCAAACATTTGGCCGGTGCCGCTGAGATAAGCTAGCAGGTTATCCACAAAGGAAAAGAATTCTTTTTTGTTCCCACAGGGTGGTCTGTAGACTACTGAAAATGTTCCTGCTTGAAGACGAATAGTGAGGCATTCAACGTTGCGATTAATTAGGGAGAAATCTGCAATTTTCTCCGAGTTTAGATCATTTCGTACATATGCTGCTAGACCACCACCTCTGGCGTAGGTACGGTTTAGTATGTGATGCCTGTAGTTTTCGAACTGTATCGGGTAGTCCTTATCAGATATCCACGTTTCAGTAAAAAGAAGAACATCGGGATTAGTGTTGGTGTGTTGAAACAATTCTTCAATTTTATCTTGTTTATTTTTTATGCTTTGGACGTTTAAATGAAAGATTGAAATATGTTTTTGCGAACCCGCAGATATATTTGCAAATGAAAGATAATCATGATATAAAGATTTATCGACTGAAGCCATATCTGGACTTAAATCAATAATTAATTTGACGAAATAAAGCTGAATATTAGGTTATCATCTTGCTGATATCTTCAGTGCTGAAAATATGCAGAACAGGAGATGTTTCATTGCGCCTTGCCATTACTTTCCCTCCAGTGGTCCAGACATATTTCCAACCAACCTCATTCTTCCTTTGTTTCGCAGCAATTAGTAATTGTTTACCTTGCCTCGTCAAATGCTCGTTAATGAATACAGGACGATCCTCATCAAAGCCAAGCATTCTGGCATTAATTTTTCCCTTTCGCGATTTAGCAAGAAAACTGTTCCTTTTGAAACGGCGCACGAATCGAACAATTATGTTTTGTTCATTGTGTTTCGCTGTCGGTACCTTATGGCATGCATCAATGTCGGAATCTTGCACTTCCTCTGCAACAAGTTCGCCAATCTTCTTTATAATAGCTATTGGCTCAGCATCAACAGGAACACCCTTGATTTCCAGGTTGTTGGAACGCTGGTACGTTTCAAGCTCCTCTAGTTTCCGCGTCAGCTTAGCATTTTGCCCTTTAAGTACCTTGTTTTCTGTTACAATGGCATCGATTATTTCTTTCAATGCTCCTAAGTCCTTAATTTCCTGTTTCAGTTCTTTTAGATCATCTAGACTTTTTTTTATCTCTCTGAGTTCATCAATTATCTCAGCGCGCAATTCGTCCACAGCTTTTTTTTGACATGAGGCTTCTGGACTATGACACTATTTCACGCTTGTAATGTCTAGAATGTTTAAGAAGCAGTTCGGCAGCAGTGCATAAATTTGAGCGGGAGAAAATCGAAAATGTATAGCGCTCACCTGCAAAACAGATAGATTTTAGTTGTGTGCTCAAGTTGCACTGCTGCCGAACTGCAAGCCTGGTCGTCGATCCGCCGCTTTTTAAACCAGCCGTGGTGTCCTGATGCCCTCTTGTGGCAGAAAAGGCGCCCAGGGAACCACGTGGGTGTCAGATGGACGATACAAGGCCAGGGCGATGAAGCTCCGCAATCTTGTAGGCGTCACCCCACTGCTCCACGTGCGGCAAATCCAGCGGCGAAAGCGATAGCTGCAAAGCAGATAGATTTTAGTTGTGTGCTCAAGTTGCACTGCTGCCGAACTGCAAGCCTGGTCGTCGATCCGCCGCTTTTTAAACCAGCCGTGGTGTCCTGATGCCCTCTTGTGGCAGAAAAGGCGCCCAGGGAACCACGTGGGTGTCAGATGGACGATACAAGGCCAGGGCGATGAGGCTCCGCAATCTTGTAGGCGTCACCCCACTGCTCCACGTGCGGCAAATCCAGCGGCGAAAGCGATAGCTGCAAAGCAGATAGATTTTAGTTGTGTGCTCAAGTTGCACTGCTGCCGAACTGAGCAAGTAGAACTTTCCTTTGGTTCTGCTTGGTTGTTGTCCCCCAGACCATGAGGCAATAAGCTATATGTGGCAATATAAATGCATTGTAAATTAATATTTTCACTTTAGGGGGAAGTGTGTGCCTCTGGCGACATATGATGCCATTAATCCTGTTTATTTTAGCGCCGATATTCTCAGTATGTTTATCCCAATTAAGAGACTCGGTCAAAGCAACACCAAGACATTTCACAACTGGCACGACCTCCATTTTTTGTTTGCTAATCAAGGGTCGAGATTTGCACCCACCGTTCTGTTTTTAGCTCGGAATAATATTGCTTTCATCTTGGTAATGTTAACTTTTAGGAAATTCTTAAAGGACCATTGACGCAGGAATTCTAAGAACTGATTGCCGAGTGCTAGTAGGTCTGTTTCTGTATTACTTGAGGCAAGCATTGTGAGGTGGTCTGCATACGCTATTATGTATACAGGAAGAGGAGCAGAAAATATATCATTAATGTAGATATTAAATAATAGCGGCCCCAGAATGCTGCCTTGGGGCACACCAGAGAGGATAGGTTGTGAGTCTGATATAGCGTGATTAAGGGAGACCATTTGTTTACGATATTTTAAATATGATTGAACTAAAGATAAGCTCGTTCCTCTAATGCCATAATAATTGAGTTTATGTATCAGTAAATCATGATTAAGCAGGTCAAATGCTTTTGAAAAATCAACAAATATTCCGAGTACAAGGAGCTTTTCCTCAAACGCATTTATTATGATCTCTTTTTGCTTAATTAGTGCCATTTCTGTGGACCCCTGTTTTCTGAAACCGAATTGACTCTCTGATAGAACTGAATGTTTAACTAGAAAAGTATGAAGTCTCACGTAAATAATTTGTTCCAGACCTTGGATAATATCGGAAGAATTGAAATAGGCTTGTAATTTGCCATATCCGAGGTAGCACCATCTCTGTGAATGACAGTCACTTTTGCTACCTGCATTTCGCTTGGAAAGACGCCAGATGCTCAAGCTAGGTTATAGATACGCATTAGCATTGGGGCTAGTATGTCAACTACAAACTTGAAGGGTTTGACCTAAAAGCCATGTTTATCTTCGGCTCTGCTACTTTTTAGACTTCTAAACACTGTCATGATTTCGTCTTCATGTGTGGGATACATGAACAGCGATTCTGGAATACATGGCGTGTTATACATGTAACCCACAGTTGTGTCAGAGGGACAGCATAATGTTTTGGTTATATTAACAAAGAAATTATTAGATTCATTACACAGTTCCTCCCCACTTACTGGTACATTATCTTTCATTAATGCCGTAATAGTTGTTTTTGAGGTGCGATTTAGTTTTTTGTTCAATTGGTCCCACTGGTTGTGAACATTTCTTTTGGATCCCTCGGAAAATGCATTACTAAAATACCTTAACTTGGCAGTTCCTAATTCGCTATTTAGCTGGTTTCGGCATTTTTTTTTATATTTCTCAAGCTTGGTAGGCTGGCGCAATTTTATGAATTGCGCAAACATTTTCTCTTTGGTGTTTATTTTTGCAGCAGTTCTTGCGTAACCCACGGTTTCTTGGGATTGCGTTTGCGCGGACGGACTTGCGGAAAACATTTGTGATAGAGAGTTTTTATTTTGAACATAAATGCATTATACGCCTCATTCACGTCTCCTAAAGATAGCATATCGTTCCAACTTGTTTCATATAGCATCGAAAGAAAACGGTCAAGTGGGCTGATATCAATGCGTCGAAAATGTGGAGAGGGTGCTGCGGGAACTCGATAAGGGCGTTCAGCTGGGAAAAAGGCAAAAACAGGGAGATGGTCACTTAGGTCGGACAGTACAGTGCCAGCTTTTTTTGTATCGCATTTTTCTGCGTTCGTGATTACAATATCAGTGGAGAAAGATGTGGAGCACGTGATGCGTGTAGGTACATCATCACATGTTCTCATTCTTTGTATATTTATTCACTTGTTTGAAAAAATAAACCAGTTGTTAGCCTGCACTCGTATCATCTACATTTTGTCCTTCGTCCGGGTTGCGCTGCCCTCTCCTAGAATTATGTACATCTTTAGCAGACGCCTCCGGAACTGCTTTAGTAAATTAATTTAAGTTCAGGGGTTATACTTACCAACACCACGGCATGATTAGGAGGCACGCCATAGTGGGGCGCTTCACATTGATATTTAAGGCCTTGGCTTTCTTTACCGTGTACCTAAATCTAAGTACATGGGCGTTTCGGCATGCACTCCATAGAAATGCGGCCGCCGATGCCAGGGTAAACCCGTGACCTCAAGCTAAGCAGCGCAACGTCATAGCCACTAAGCTACCACTAAGCTTTCAAGTGTCTTTCTAATAGGATTTTGTGAAAAGGGCACGTGGACATTTTTTTTATTTTTTAACGTGTACGGCCAATTCTTTTGCTGGACGCGTTCAACGGCCACTACACTCTATTTGTTGAAGTACGTGGGATTCCTGGAGCAAGTTATGGAATTAACCGGCTCTTATCAGTGTATCAGCAGCCGGCGGGTGATTCGGAAGCAACAATTGAAATTCCCGCCGTTGGCACCTGATGGCAGCGCAGTCCTCTCTCTCCCCCCTCCCATCCACGCACCCTCTAGAGTCGACCCCATTGTTACTGCAAATGGTCTGTCTTCTTTTCTTGCAAGATAAGGCCGAAACTTATCGTCCCTTTTCGACCGTATGCATTCAATACCAGGCTGCGCAACGAAGGAACATACATGCTGGATGGTATGCACCGTCATTGAAGAGCCGCTAGGATTGTCGTGGTGCTCCCGTGCTGCAGCGTTTACAAGCATTACAAAGGTATTTCACGTATTACTGCACATGTCCTCACGGTTTGTTGTCGTGATGCCTTGTTAACTTCTTGCCTAATAATCCAACTTCGAAAGATAATGCTTCCATGCCCTAAACGTAGTGTAGCGGGACGCGGAAGTGAAGCACGTTCCTTGTTCATTCTTTCTTGAATACAGTAAACGAAAACATTCCCAGTAAATCAGGCTTTACGTTAATAGGCAAAATTTAGTTTTTCGAGTTCTTAAAACTGCGCCTAACTCGCGCGTAGCGGAGACATCTCCAGTAAACACTATTTTCTGCTCTTGAAATATATATGCTTGGACAACTCCGAAGACATTGGGCGACGGTTCTTATTGAAGAAATTGATCCTCTTTTACAAACAAAAGCCGGTGTTGGCAAATTGGAAATAAAGCCTCTATATTTAGCAAATTTTTAGTCACTTGGATGACATTTGTGACCTTTTTGGACGCTTATAGAGAGTTTAGTTACATTTTAGTGACCCAATTATTCACACGCGTACTTGTTTATCTTTTTCCGGTGACCACCATTTCACGGGCTAACAAATTAAAAAGGCTATCGCACAGCGCAAAAAAGCGTCTTCCTCTATCTGAAGTTTCTGGACTGTTATCGCTCGCTCTACATCGTTTGCGTATGTTGTCGCCGAGCCTTGTGTAATCAGAGTGCGTGCGCAAAGAAAATAGTGATGTAGATTCTAGAACAGGCGCGAGCATTAGCAATTACGCAGGAAGGTTCATGGAGCGATGCATAAAGAGCCCGTGCATTTGATCTGCATCAGATTTCAGCGATCAATGCATGTGCTCGTCACTGTTGTTCTGCCCAGGTGTAGCTTGTCCTCGTTGGTACAGCGTCACCCAGTAAATAGTTTATTTAATCGCTCTTGCCGTCATTGTCTTGCTCCTCACCGTCACTACAACGTGTCGATATCCATGAAGTGGACCCATTATACTGCCTCACGGGACCCTGCGTCAATTCAGTGCCTCACTTCCATTTTATCAGAAGAGGGACATACACGCATCAATTTGAAGCTACTTCTCAAGGCACATGAAAGATGTTATATAATTGAGCCCCGTCTGGGTTCATCAAAGCTGTTTCTTTTGGCGAAGAAAAATATTGAAATATGGTACGTGTTTGGAAGTGGCGTGTTGTTCAGCGATCAAATTACTATAACTGATTCGCCAACGCCGTAAATAACCTAAATCAATACCAAAAACATGAAACACATCTTTGAATTACAGAAAATTGTTATCATCATCATCAGTTAGTGACTTGCTGCTAAAGCTAAAGTGTTGACCTTGTGTTAGGCCGCAACCTGGCGACTTCGACTCAACAAAGGTTACCAACACTAGTAATAACGTGCAGGCTACTTCCAATGTTGACAAGATCTAGCTAGAATTTGCACGAGCGTCTGCCTTCTAGATAAATTTCTAACTGTGCTTAATGCGTTTGCAGGCCAGGCCAAGATTGTAAGTGAAAAGTTTGCCCAATTTCTTTTGCTTAATTGACCAGTGATGCGAGCTCTGAGACACGCGTTTATATGGTTAGAATTACCGAATCCTTGAATTGAAACATATCTCGTACCATTGCTTTCATTTGAGAGAAAGAATGATTGATTATTATGAGTATGAAACAACCTGAACGAGACTTGTTCCAATCGGCGTTATGGCAGCATTAACGTATACTCTATATTTCATGCATCCATGCCTCTAAAGATTTGCATTTGAGCTTTGGAGTCTCCACCGGCTCACTTTTCTTTTGACGGAACAGTATTACTCGTCCGATGCATGGAAACTTCGGCCATGCTCGGTAAGACAACATTTTGTCCGTCTGCAATGACACTTCAGCTACATTTTGGAACATCTAATGAAGTACTTTGAACACACTGGCGAGGTCAAACTATGATTACCAGTCGCATATGCTTTTCATTTGCATTGGTGGTTTCTAAATGGAAGTAGCTTGCGCATATCAATTATTCCACAATGGGACAGGCCTTTGGAAAGCAGGGTTTTGCCACAGAACTTAAAGTACTTCAATGTTTTGTTCTTTTACATGTGACTTCCGTCTTCCCTAAGTGATTCCGGCGCAATATAACGCAACAACATTCCAATGTGTTTTTACTCCAATCTGCAGACGTCAAATTTACGTCAGTGCCGACGGAAACATCGAGTGGCGACTCGCTTCATTAAACGCTTTCCTGGTTTATAGGAGTTCGCTTTTAATTGCCTTGAAAGTGAATAGCCTTGCCTACCTAGACAGATTTTCGTTGTCTAATTGGCTGAAAAAAAGGTGCAGAGCACACGGAAGTAGAGACGGTTTCGGTGGAGCCGAATTAGCGCAGTGGCAGCAGATAACCGGATGAGGAGGGTGGCTGGTACCCCCGTCGGCTATTGGCCCTCGTCCCCTTGCCTAGCATGCCATCGTAGGAAATCGCCGCGGCGTGCAACCGAAGGTTAAAAATGCCGCTAAAACCGACTCTCAGCGACAAAGAATTGTTAAAGCCACGTCGCGTACGTTGCGAAAGACCTCGACAACATTATACTTCCACGCCCAAATTTTTATTATACACATTTCATTTTCCTTGGCAGCTCCAGGTAGCCAGTTACAGAACGATCAGTAACTGAACAGACAGGAATGATCTATTCCTTTCGTAACGGCGCAGACTCCGCCTATTACGAATAAAATGCAGTTTTGTTCGGCATATGAGTGCCTCTTTTAACTTTTAGCCGGTAAGTTTTCGTGGTTTTGGGACGTCGCGTGACAGGCAGGTGAAGTGGGTGAAGCCCAAAGACGTTTTCAGCAGTCGCGTGCAGCTCATGGTGAGAGAGGCGTATAATCGCAAAGAAATGTTTATCTTTTATTTGGTTTAGGTTACGTCGCGTGACAGACAGGCAAAGTGGTGGTGTCCCGAAATATTTTGACCGATTGTGGAGCGCTTATTGCATAAGTGGAATAGAAACAGTTTTGAATATTATTACGTAGTAGCGCCCCGGAAAACGTTGAAAGCCATAGTTATGCTATTTGACTATTATACTGTCGACTTCGTTATTATGCCACTGTCAAGCGTCGATATAGTGGCCATAATGAAGATTGTTCATAAACGTTCTTGCACAATACATATATTCTTTTCAAGAGTTTAGTGCACGTGTAAGAAGACAAAGAAATTGATCCAGCAGTGACAGAAATATGGATGGGAGCCCGTACTCGGTAGTGAAGGTATATAGCCAGTCGAAAAAATGAAAGCCTTTGTGAATTCGGCCTCAGGACTCGCATTCACGAAAACGATATTGCATAAGAAACACTCATTAGAACAG
This sequence comes from Dermacentor albipictus, assembly GCF_038994185.2. Lineage (NCBI taxonomy): Eukaryota > Metazoa > Arthropoda > Arachnida > Ixodida > Ixodidae > Dermacentor > Dermacentor albipictus. Next base: position 56,347,921 of record NC_091828.1, on the reverse strand, counting down.
CTCTCAGCCAATCGTAGTGTTCGACGTTACAGAGAACGCGGGAAATCAATGACGAACAGCGTTTAACTCGTAAAATACATACCAATTCACTAGTAGAGCCAAATTGATCAAGCTTTCATTTCGGAAACTAACGCTGCTTGCAACTGGCCGGTCGCCTTCACTAAATATGAAGTGAGTTACACAACTGGCAGGTATCTGTGATTCCGGACACGTCTAATGCGAGAATATTTTTTTAATAAAGCCCTTCATCTTCAGATGCTAAAATACACACAGCTTTCTGAAGCCGTGTGTCGGACGACAATATAAGAATGGTATAAACAGTACAATCAGCCAGCTGGCCTGGAACGTATGCACATTCACTAATGTGGTCTTTCCCCTTCTCCTGCGGGATCTTTGTGCCTTACGAAAACGCATCAGCGCATAATATTGTCACGTGGTGGTGACGTTATAAACACAGTAGCAATACAGTCAAAGACAAAACTAACTTTTATTGGGCGAACCTGTGTCCGCAAAACAGGCTACACTTATAGCACAACGATAGCGGCGAACACGGTCGGTGATCGTCGAAAATCTGATCAGCGGCTCAAGCGCGTCAGCTTTTATAGATCAGTCGTGGAATATACCAGATTAACCGATGGTACCCGCGTGCCTTCCCCAAAGTTCTACACTATTCGCGTCGCGCATACATGCAATCAGATTACACAAGTTGCGGTGAAAGACAGTGGAGGGAACCATCGATAACATTCCAGAAACTTCTTTTACATGCAGGCGCGTCCTGCGCTGCACGATAACATTTGTTAGGCGGCCAAACGTGGTTGCCGGATAAAGATAAGTATACGTGTCAATACACACTCGCTTCCATGGAGATTGTTCCTCGTAAAATTTCGGTACCGCTGAGGCAATGTAGAAGGCATGCCCCTAAAGAGGAAACGAGCCGGTCAATGCATTTTGTCTGGTAATGGCCCAAACAAATGTCTTGCAAAATTTAACATAGCCGCTACAGAGCTAATGCCGCCGTAAATAACTGCCCATTGAACAACCGGGCTACAATTTCGCGAATTTGGTTGCAAATATCACGTGGCAAAGTCAGTCCTACCTGGTCATGCACCTCATCGGGAAAACACCTGGCCTGTTGAAAACAGTACGCTTTAGTGCTAAGGTGTACCTATTGCAAGATGAGCTAAAATTCGCAAGGCGCACGATTTAAGGCACGAGGATCAAAGTTCGGATAAATGGGGACTGTATCACGTCCAAGTAGCTACGATACCGTACTTGCTAATAGTGCCCATGTAGGTACAGTAACAGGTCTGTAAGCTGCAATGAAGGCGTGGGTAATGTTGCTCCCTTCATACGCGCGGCAGGAAATCGGCTCAGTCATGCCGCTGTTTTATGAAAGGCTTCGAAAGCTTACTTCCAAAACTTACAGCACTGCGTCTGGTCACTCGAATTTTAGCATTTGTGCTTGAGGAACCGATGCCTGTCGTACACGTTAGTAAACATACTTGGAAAAAAGTTCCGCGCGAATTGACAAGGGCAAGAAGGAGACGTAGGCACCACGAAGCGCTTAATTCAACAATTTATTCTCTGTAAATTCGCATGCTTATAATACCAAGTGTTGTTTCGCACCACTATACTACTACAAATGACAAGTTTCCCTTTGCAAGGAAATCTCATGAGAACATCGACAAACACTTCGCTTACGCACATTCCGCTACTACTTCAGAAGGCTTCGGTTTCTATGGCTTTCAGTGCCATGACGTGACTGAGTGTTCATGAGATGTATATTTTCTGAAAACAGGCTGCAACAATTGTAGAAAAATGTTCAGCCTGTAGCCTGAATATTTAGGACACGCCAGTAAAGTCGTCGGAATTACGAAGATCATTTGGTTATGGATATTCAGGCCTTATGGATGATGCGTTATGTCACTAGAAAACTTAACTGTCCCTTAAGAGTAGACGCAATAGCTATCATTCAGATTACGGCCTTATGATGCAAGAAGAACCAGCGTCAACAGTGATATAGGTTGACATTTCAACTTTCTCGTAATATGTGGCAGTGCATTTTCTAAAATAAATTTTTTTGCTATAATTTCCATACGAAACTTTCCTATGACATTGGCTTTCATTAGCAGATGATTGCGTTTTCATTGAGTTCTGCCTTCAACATTTTTTCTCATCGACACCAGCCGGTACACCAAAAGCAAGTAGCGCTTTCATACGTAGAGGCACTGACCGAAAAGGCTATTACTTTTTTAAAGCGTTGCCTTAGTGTTTTCGCGGAATGACGCACTCTTAAGACAACGAGGCGCAGCCACATTCCTGGCTGCGCTGATGAGTTTTGCCAATTCTTAAATTTCAGGCCGTGCTTTCAATACAGGCAAATATCCCTTCAAGCAAGGGTTCAGTGCATCGTTCAGTGCAGCTATGTTTTCTCATATTTAGGCTGTCCATGCCTTAGTCCACATTTTCTTTCCTCCAGCCTCCATTTTTACCTGACTCGTACTGAAGTATACGCTAACAGACGTATACTGATATTTCAATTACTGAATCGCGAATTCTTCGTTCTCATGAAACCTTCCCACCTTCCTAACATGGTGTATGAACGTTGGTACTTAAAACTGCAGTGTTTTATTTATACAGTTCATTGCGTTTTATTGCCATGACTGCTACAATTTCGTTAGTGAATTACGTTAATGATGCCCCTTAGTAAAATCAATCCTGCTCCGCATTTTACATTTAACGAGAAAAAGAAAATAGTGTGCACCTGTAGCTGTCACCATCACTGTGTACGCTCCGTTCTTCATGAAAACCCCTTATTTTGCTAACATTATCCCTGTTATTTTTGATAATTGCTAAAACAACTCCGCTAAGACAGTTTAATTCGAGAGGGCCCGCATGTTTAAAACGGTTGCCCGGTTCCATATCTTTAATCCATGCGGGGCAACCTCTGTATGCCTCAGACTGGCCACGTCAAATAGTGTGATGATTTCGTCAGGCTTGTGGTGAGCGCCAAATGCTCCCCTAGTATAGGACGGCGTAAAAGGCAAATCACAAAGACAAGAAAAGTGGCCGTCACGTCACGCTTACCTCCTTCCGCAATAGAGTTTACCACAGTTACCAGAGGGAACTCCACCCGCCCTGATTTCCCAGTGGCTATGGTGCTGGGCTGCTGAGCTCGTGGTCGCGGGATTCAATACCGGCCAAGGCGGCTGCAATGCGATGGGGGCGAAATAGGTAACTAACCATGTACTTAGATTAAGGCGCACGTTAAAGAACCCCAGGTTGTCCAAATTTGCGGAGTCCCCCACTACGCCGTGCCTCGTAATGAGATCGTGGTTTTGGCACGTAAAACCCCATAATTTTATTTAAATAATTTAGAGGTAACTCTGGCGCTGCGATCTTTTTGCCACCATAATGATGCGTAGTATACGGATTTGTCTGACCTCCGTGCTTTGGGCTTCAGACATTCTTGTGGCTTCGTTTATTACGCTCTCTCTGGGCCTAAGTTGGCCTAGATGTCAAAGCGAATTGTAATTTTTTGATAAACTACTTTTTTTTTATAATAGACTTTCTTCACAATTTTAAAAATGTTTCTGTAGTTGTTTATAACACACTACATTTACAAAAATTATTACTTTTCAAAGTCACGAAGCTACTTAACTACTACTAATCCTTTGTGATGTCCTCGTTCAGTGCAGGACGAGCTGTAGGCAAATCCATTTACTACCTAACATTCCCGTGCTGCATGAACGGCCCTGATTGCAGCTCTCGTAGACACTAGCGTCAGAGTTTCATCTCTGGTAATTGTGTCAAACTGCACACCTTTCGCCATCCGCCCTGCCTCCTCTGCCGGCTACGCCCCCCTTTCCCCAGACCACTCGTCCGCCTTATCTTTGCTTCGGCGGCCGATCGCCGGTTAGCCAGCGCAGCCGCCCAGCCTCACGGCTCGAGTGTCGCTACGCGGAGCGCTGGCTTCTGCGTGTTATTGGACAGTTTTAGAATAGCGCTTGCAATCAAACGTACGCGGATTACGCACGTAAAGGAATAGTGCTATCCACTCTGTGCGTGTTCAGTACGTTATTTGGTTTCAGTGGCTTACGAGCGCTATGATAACATACGTTATTTGACGAGTTTAACGAACCTGTTGTTTACGCATGCTAAGAAATAGAGTTGTGGAACATGGTGGAGTAGGGGGGGGGGGGGGCAGCATCCATGGCTCCCACCTCAGCCTGAATTCTCGTCATCGCTGCGCTCTCACGTTCTTTGACCACCATTAACTATAGAAATAAGCTCTCCCTTCCGCTAAACTCACCTGAACGTTAGTCTATGAGTGCATAGCACGTTCCATTTCTGCGATCGTTCGGCAGTTCCGACGTCCGTAAGCATAACGACAAAGCAATGATAGGATGGTTCCTAATGAATCGTGTTGGCTTGTGCTGCATGGCGTGCGTACTCGCCAGTCGTCGCAGGTAGTGAATAGAATCGAATTCTAAATAGTTGAGCGTGAGAACTAACCTAAGGAGCGATAAGTAAACTTCAGGAGCGTGCCCTTGGGGATTGATTGGGAGGGATCTAGAAACGGCTTCAATTCCTTCACTCATGGGAATGTTGGTGTAAATGGCAGAAACATCCAAAGTGACTAGAATAGCGCGGTCGGGAAGGATTTAGTTGGCGTTGATGCAGTGGATAATTCGAAGGAAGTGCGGCGTGTCTTGAACGAAAGACGGGAGAGTGGTGGGTATGTTTGACAGGTGGTGATTTAAGAATTTAGATAGTGACTCAGTAGGCGTGTTATTAGACACAATAGGCCGACCTGGGAGTTCTGCTGTAAATATTTCTTTCACCGGAACTTTATGTATTTTAGGAAGAAGATAAAAGCGGCCTGCTGTTTTGTTCTTGGGCATCATGAAGCGATATTCAGATTGCGTGATTAGTTCCCTGGACAGGAGCTCTGCTATTGTGTTTATCACAATATTGCTGTAATCTGAAGTTGGGTTAGAGTCGAGTTTTCTGTAATGGGTGTAGTTGCTCATAGAGGCCTCATTCTTGTACTCTTCTATAGGCCAGATTACGATACTGGCGCCTTTGTCTTCTGGTTTTATTACAATATCATTCCTTTTCGCAAGTTCTTTAAGGACTTGGTGTTGAGCGGGGGTCAAATTTTTGCGTTTCCGGCAATGCCGCGTTGACTCTAGAATTTCCTTTTATATCAGTTTTATGTATAAATCCAGGTCTTCCCCCTATTCGGTGTCCACGTGCTAGGTGGTCTAAGAGAGTCTCTATCTTCTTTTCCTACATCTGGTCTATCGAAAAAGAACTCCTCGATGCGCATGCGTCGTGAAAACACTGTTATATTTTTGTGGAGTTCGTATTCGTTTACTGCGTTGTTAGTCGCACAAAACGTTAGACCACGTCTCAGGAGATCAACTTCTTCGGGGCTGAGACTCTGGGATATGTCTACTACATTGCTGCGGTGCTCTGGATGCTCGCCTGTAGGACTGTCGGTAGAGCTACGTGCTGCAGAGCTTACATTAGTTTCTTTGGGTGGATCTGCAGCTCTAATATCTTTGCGTTGGTATTTATCTAGTAATTCTTCCTCCTTAGTTCGGATGAATTGTTGAAGCCTCTAAATATTGTTACGTGTGGAAAGACACAGACGAAAGATGCTATTTACACGGTATTTACGATGGAGCCAGGCAGCCGGGCTGACACTCGCTCGTTCCAAGGGCACCGACCAACTTCTTCGTTTTCGCGGCGGCTCGTCTCTTGAGCATCGCTCGATGATATCGTAATAATATAAAGCGTGAATATAAGAATATTCCTAATATGTAGAAAACAATAGGAAACTCTTTATATGAGTGCGGTCCTTTTCCAACGGGCATAGAGCTCGTATTGCTACGCTTCGAGGTTGCTACATTCTCCCCTAGAGCAGATTCACCTTTACGCTACATCTCTGAGGCTGCAGTGTCTTCCACTGTCCTCAGTGATGTAGGCTGGTAATGTCCGTAATTTAAAGATGTAGTAGCATTCGCGCTGTTCCTGCTCACGATTGTTGCGAAAACCGGACTGTAGTAGAGTTACTGAGATTTGGTCAAAATCATGTTTCGGCAAACGTAGGCGCCTTGATAAAGACAAGTTCGGTAGCGAAGGGGTGTGATAGTGTTTTTGGTTAGTAAAGCGCAAGCAAAATCACGTGTCAGTTTGTCAAATGTATTCTTGCCCATGGATGTTGCAGTGCAAGCTTAATACCGCATAATTTTGGGCACCCTTGCGATTGTTGTGATGATGGCTGCTTCTTTTTTTATGATTTTACCTGCGCAGAAGTGAAGGTCCCATATATGCCTTAGTGTGCTGCTGTCGATTTAAGAGCTGTCTCCAATGGAGTCAAGTGAAGTTCTTCGCGCAGGCACGTCTTCAACTCATCGTGTGTTTCCGGTGAGACAACCATTTGTTTTTAGAGAGGGCATATTAGTTTTATTCGGTTCAGTTTATCAGAACGCCTTATGCCTTCGTTGCAGGACTGTATGTGGCATGGCATATGCATGCCACATCCTGTTTATGGGATGCTACCTCAAGATGAGAAACCAAACTGTGAAGTAGCGTTGGTGGTCTGGAGACCTCAGCCTCAGCAGGGCCGGAAAGGCAGATCTTGGTTCTCGCGCGGCAAGACGGCCAGCTGCGATGAGTCATGGCGCTCGTTCCGGCACTGGGCGGTGCTCTGCAGCATCGAAGGGGACAGAAATTTTTTGCTCGACGCCGTAGAGAAAAACGGAGTACTTGTCGGACGCATGCAAAACCATGATTCCAACGTCGAACCACACGAAAAGGTAAACAATTTGGAGCTCGTTTTTGAAAGCACAATAGTTTTGTCGCACGCTTACGCCTAAATGGGTTATAATACAGTATATTTTTGCAACGCTGGAGAAAATATCATTTGAAAGCATTCAAGACAAGGCGTCGAAACGGAACGTCTTTTGTTCTGCTTTTACTTTCGTTCTGCTGAAAAGAGTTTCTGTTCTGGTTCTGCTCCGCAACGAAAGAAAAAGGTCCGTCACTGTTTATAACGGTTTCGGTTCACATGCAGAAATTTTTTGAAGTACCGGTGAAGAATCCAGTAGTAATAATAATAAAAATATTAAAATATTAGTAAAAATAGATCATGCTCAGTGCTTGGCACTGCCAGTGCACGAAGCGGCAGCCTTCTTCAGTGGAGTGCTCGGCTGGCTATCGCTCGCACTATCCCTGCCTGAGGTACGCGCTTATGCGGACCCCTGAAGCTGGCGCTAATTCTGACGTTGCCTGACATTGGTTGTTTCGGATTGCCGACTGTTCCCTTGAGCCTAAAAGCGATGAAAAATATTTCACTTTCACTCCGAAACAAAATAAAAAATAACGTTCCGGTTCTTTTCTTCTTTCCGGTCAAAAATGTCCTTTTGTTTCGTCTTTGTATTCGTTCCGTTCCGACACACTGATTGAAGATGGCATATAAAGTGACTTTAGGGGGTCAATAAATGCGAATCGCAGTGGCAGTGTAGTTTTTACGTCCCAATATTGTGCGTAGCCATAGCCATAAATCCTGCATTCGTCTTGATCTAACATCACTACTCACTCTTTGTGATATTGTGAAGCGCCCCTCACCAGGCCACATAGCAAATTTCGGTTATACGCTGGAAGTTGTTACGAGCCCTCTACAGGGCGTTCTGCCACATGATTTTTTGAAATTGGTTCGTTGATAGCCGAGATAGAAATATTTGGGTGCCGCGAACCCATGATTTCAGGAGGCGAGGGCCAAGAGAGACAGGCGCTCTCTCCACTTGCCCAGTCTAGCCTCAACGCCACCTGGAGGAGTTGCTGGCCTTCGCAAGCGACATTCTTTCCCTGCGTTCTCCTATATCGGAGCACGAGGATCGCGTGACGCATACGCCTTCATTGCTTTTTGTTGCGTTTGTCTCATTTCGTGCGGCACACAATCTTGCGCGCTGTGCACGAGAACACCTAACTAGCAGCATAAATTAGCGCTACGCGAATACTGACGCGCACACAGGCGGATAATAGAGCATGATCGCGCGCTGGAACACGCTAGAAAATGACATACTTGCGTTGTCTGCGCGCGCGGCTCCACGATGTGGAAACAAGCAGACAACACGGGAGTACATCTCTCTTGCTGCGGTGCGAAGTAAAACAAGAACACGCAGACATTCGGTTTTGTATTTTTTTTAATTTCTCTAAACTTTATTTCGTCTATTGAAGCAACCGATTACACAAATAACAGACGTTTCCTTGAAGTCCAGAAACTCCTACTTTAAAACCAGCCGCCAGCGACAACACCCGCACGTGACGTCACTGCACTAACCCTTTAAAACTAATACGCCGAGGATGACGAGGCCGCCTTTGACGAAGATAGGTCCTCCTATCGAAACGTTGGCTAGCCTTTCTGAGGCACCTTATCCCTGTTTACAAACTTTATACCACAAGATGTTTCCTTGAATAATTCTCGAAGTCATGGGTCACTACGAGCGACGTCACAGCAGTGCGATGTACGTAAGCGCACTTGTGTGGTATATGTCGACTCCGGTTGGCAGCACAATGCCCGCGAGGAGAAGGGCAAACGACGGCGTTTGGTTTGAAATTTCAGCTCTCTCCTCGACGCGTAGCAATGTAACACTTAGCAGGCACGATCGTTAGCGCGCATTGTATGGAATGCGCTCGCTCAAGATGGCCAGAGCTGGCGAGGCAATACAGACCTTTGGTCACCTCATTTCCAATGCCATGCACGTATTCGTCACTGGATACTCAGGACATGACTGCCGGTTTAATCAAAGGATACGAAAACCTCAGCTCACCCCCCTTGCAGCGAAATTGAAGACAAAGAGAACGTCCTTTTCCGTAGCAAAGCACGCTTGGCACAAAATACTGCATAGGTGTATTGTGAATACGGCAATGCCTCTTTGAAATTTCGTCATGACCATATATAGATTTTGTGGTTATGTTTAGAAAATTTTAGAAAAGCCTCACAGTTCAATACTGAAGTAACTCGAGAAGCAGTTGCCAAAGAACGGACGCTTTATTGAAGGTTAGTGTTGCTTTTATAGTCCTTATCTTATGACGTCAGCCGCAGCCACTGCCGATTCACAAGAGGCATGGCCGGTGAATCTAACAAACAAATACGTGTCAGCGGCGCATGCTGATTCACAACAATTCTCCCCCCTTAAGGAGTGAAGCGGTCCGGGGGCCGGGGCTTCCGCTTCGACCTACGCAGTGTCACTTCAGCCCGGTCAGTCACTTGCGGCTCGCTGGTAGCAACCTCGGCTTCGGCCCGCCCGTCTGACGGCGTTCGAATGTCGGTACCTACTTGAGCCTGACTGTGACTGCTGTCGTGTCCTTGAGACTGTGAGTCTGCCGCTGCGTTCTGGCTGCCTTTAGTCGTTGCTGCTTGCACGGGGGCCTCGGGTTCCATCTCTTCTCCTCCCACGCTGGTCCTCCTGGTTTTTAGCTGGTCGAGGTGGCGGCGATGTTGCTCCCCATCTGCTGTCTTTACCGTTGCCATTCGCGAGCCTTCGGTGGACTCTAACGAGCCTGGTTTCCATTTGTCACCCACTCCGTAGTTCTTGAACCAGACGTCTTTGCTCAGCGGTTGGCCACTGTTGCACGCACCTGCAGAAGGGAATGGTCGTGACACGACGTTGTGCAATAAAGAACGTGGCTGATATCCGAGAAGCATAGAAGCTGGGGTTTGCCTATTTGTCAAGGGAGTGCGCCGATAATGCGAAAGAATGTGGTCCAGCCGAGCTTGCAAACTGCCGCGTGTGTTTTTGTTTAACCCCTGTTTGACAGTCCGTACTGCTCTTTCCGCCAGGCCATTAGACTGCGGTTTGTAGGGAGCTGTCCGCAAATGAGCGATGCCATTGCGCTTCATAACTGTCCTGAACTCTTCACTAGTAAACTGCGGCCCGTTGTCCGTTACCAGGGTCCTCGGCAAACCGAACCGGCTGAACATAGTCTGCAGTGCTTCAATTGTCTTTGCCGAACTGGCGGTCTTCATGGCGGTAACCTCGATCCATTTCGTATGGGAATCAACCACGATCAACAACATGTTACCTTCCACAGGACCCGCAAAATCGACATGGACCCTAGACCATGGCTCCTCTGTGTCCGGCCAAGGCACGGGTTGTCGGGCAGGAGGCATGCTGCCCCATTCTATGCATGTTGGACACGCGTTCACCAGCTTCTCAATGTCCCGATCGAGCCCTGGGTACCAGAAAACAGAACGTGCCAATTTTTTCATAGCCGTTATCCCTTGATGTGCATCATGCAGCATACGCAGCATTGACTGCCGCGCACTTGTTGGAATAACCGCTCGATGGCCCCAGTACACAATTCCATGGCTGTACGTCAGTTCGTCTTTCCTGTGCATGTACACGCGCAACGGCTCCTGAGCCGGTTGCAAGTACCATGGCCAGCCATTCTGAATGTAATTGCGGACTTGCGCGAGGTCGCTGTCGTCAACAGTCATTTTAGCCAAGTCACTCGCCGACAGAGGACAGGTATTGAGGTGATCGGTCAGAAGAACGTACTCACGAGCGTCATCTTCTGCCGCCTTAGTGTTGTTATGCTCCTGCCGCACCGGTAAACGGCTGAGGGTGTCTGCAGGAATCAACGTCTTTCCTGGCTTGAACTGGATTTTGTAGTTGTAGGCGCTCAGCAAGAGGGACCAACGCTGAATCCGGGCAGCGGCCATGGCGGGAACGGGCTTGTCGGGGCTGAAAAGGCTCAGAAGAGGTTTGTGATCTGTCACAAGCGTGAAATGATTCCCGAGCAGATATTCCCGGAACTTTGTAACCCCGAAGACAACTGCCAATGCCTCTCTTTCAATTCGCGCGTAATTACGCTCAGCAGCTGAAAGCGTTCGCGACCGGAACCCAATTGGTCGATCTTGCCCATTTACTCTGTGATATAGCACTGCGCCGACGCCACACGACGACGCATCGGTTTCCAAGATAAGCGGCTTACTTGGATCGTAGTGCGCCAAGAACTTAGCTTCCTCTAGCAGCCGCTTTGTTGCTCGGAACGCGTTATCTTGTCTCGCTCCCCACTGCCAGCGTGTGTTCTTTCTTAGCAGTTCATGCAGTGGCTCTAGAACAGTAGCCAAGTTTCCCAGAAATGAGTGGTAGTAGGTCACGAAGCCCAAAAACGCCCGCAGTTCCGCAACACCGGTTGGCTTCGGCATTTCCATTATTGCAGCAATGTTGTCCATCTTAGGTAACAATCCGTTCGTATTTATACGATGTCCCAGAAATTCAACTTCTGCTTGTCGGAACTTGCATTTCTGCGGATTCAGCTTCACACCGTGTTGCCGGAAACGTCTGAAAACTTCACGCAGCGTCTCACAGTTGCCGCGTTTCTCCGCGGCTACCACATCGTCCAAATATACTTGAATGCCCGGAATGCCTTGCAGGATGCCATCCATACGTCTCTGAAAAATCGCAGGGGCAGAGGCTACACCAAAAGGAAGCCTATTAAAGCAAAACAGGCCTTTCGGAGTGTTTACAACCAATATCTTCTTCGTTTCCTCGTCAAGCGGCAGCTGACTGTAAGCATCCTTCAAGTCGATGGTGCTGAATACTTCACCACCGTTTAGGTTTGCAAAGATATCCCTTATTTTTGGCAATGGGTACTGCTCCGTGACACATGCAGCATTTGCGGTCACTTTAAAATCACCACACAACCGAATGGAACCATTCTTTTTGATAACGGGAACCAAAGGTGTGGCCCACTCCGCACTGTCGACAGGCGAGAGAATGCCATGCTTAACAAGCCTGTCTATTTCATTTGACACTTGCTCCCGCATTGCATACGGCACAGAACGTGCTTTGCAGAACCGCGGCAACGCATTTTCCCGCAACCGCAAATGGACTGCGGGGCCATCAATTAGCCCTAGACCTGGCGTAAACAAATCGCCGAACTCCTCTAAGAGTGCGCTAACCAAAGTACTGTCAAGAACATTTTGCTCACCGGAGGTTTCCTCGCCGAGAATGCTTAAGACGGGCCTTCCGCTACGCTCAAATGCGCTGATGACATCTCGCCCGCACAAGTTCGGGCCATCGCATTGCAGTACGGTTAGAGTGGCATCTAGGGTCTTTCCCGCGTACGAGACCGGAAGTTTCAGCTGACCCCTCACGGGCACCTTGCCAAGAAAGCAGGACAACTTCAAGGACGTCTCGCGGATTGCAGGCCAGGCATTCCGATGCTTGCAGTATGTTTTCCACGTAATGATGGAGACAGGCGATCCGGTGTCCACTTGCATTGTCAGCGGAATTCCGCTCCAGCAGAGGGTGCGAACCACAGGCTTGACCAAGTTTACCGACGTAGTGTACAAACTCATTAGACAAAGTTCGTTGCCGTCGCTCTCTGAAGAATGCTTCTCACAAAGGGCCACCCTTTGTTTCCATACACACATCTTAGCTAGGTGCCCTTTACGTCGGCAGCGAAAACACTCCGCCCGGCGAAACTTGCACTTTGCTGCCTTGTGCTTAGTGCTACCACAGCACGGGCAAACGACGTCTTCGCTTGGTCGAGAAGTGCTCGGATGAGTCTTGTGGTAATACGGTTGACCTTGCACCTTGCTCCTCACGGCATGGACGTCGCCATAATCCTGTGTGCTCTCCATGTGATCAACGTTGAGAGCTGCCATCTCTGCTGCTAACGCTATATCTTCGGCTTCTTTCAGCGTCAGCGAAGGTCTGGCCAAAAGCTTCCGACGAACGCCGGCATCACGTAGACCACAAACAAGTCTGTCTCGTAGCATCCTGTCCCGCGCTTCGCCAAAGTTGCAACTGCAGGCCTTCTTCCGAATTTCCACAATGAAGTCCTTCGTTGACTCGTCGGGACGCTGGCATCTGGTGAAGAACTTGTAAGACTCCGCTATTTCGTTGCCCTGTGGCGCAAAGTGTTCTGCCAGCAGTTCAAGCAGCTTCTCATAGGTAAGGTCCTGAATCTTCGCCGGCGCGCACCGTACCGTTATTATGCCGACTGTTGCCGTGCTTAAGGCTACCGTTAGCAGGGCTCGTCGTTTCTTCGAGTCGACGATATCATAGGCTTCAAAGTAAGACTGCAGACGCACCTGGTAGGCATCCCAACTGTCTTCCGTTTCGTCGAAACCCGGTGGTCCGGCGTGAGCCGCCATGGAGCAGGCACGGCCCGGTGGTGGGCAGCCTCGTCGCCACTGAAGTAACTCGAGAAGCAGTTGCCAAAGAACGGACGCTTTATTGAAGGTTAGTGTTGCTTTTATAGTCCTTATCTTATGACGTCAGCCGCAGCCACTGCCGATTCACAAGAGGCATGGCCGGTGAATCTAACAAACAAATACGTGTCAGCGGCGCATGCTGATTCACAACAAATACCACCCTCTTTTTTCGGACCAAGAAGCCTGATATACTTTCTTACATAAGACGGCACATTGCGTAAACAGAACGGGAAGCACTTCTTGTGCTTGGTTATAGTTAATGCGGTGCGCATAAAGTCCACCATAAAGCGTATACGTATAAGTGTAAACCGATGAGTTAAATCCTCCAGTTATACCCAGCGCGTGTGCCTGATCATGAGAACCCGAAAAAAACCTCCCCTGCGGCCCATTCTTGAAGAGAGGACTAGCTCTCGCTACTTTCTGAACAGCGGGCTGACGCACGGTCATTCATCAGCTGGTCGTTGACGTGACCGATTTGGCGATCGCAGTTTACCACATGCCGAAGTGCGTGCACCCATGCACACACATTCAAAGCTTCTAAAAAGCGTGGAATTCGTTGTTTCTCATACGACCTGCCCTTCGAAACACTACACGTTTGTGTTGTTCTTCTATCAGCTGTGTCACGGTACTCTCACTATACAAATTCGTCGACTTCAGTATTACCAAAACTTCGACCAGCTGGTGCAGGTTAATTCCGATAAAAGCGTTAAAAAACTAGCGTGAAGAACAGTAAGGCATGAGTGTGCCATCAAAAAACGTTTTCTGGAATTGAGAAAACTACACATAATTGATTGTAAAGAACTTCACATTGGAAGAACATCGTCAAAACCCATCACTGCGACCGTAATGCGTTCGCATTGAATCAATATAGCGACTCAACGCATTGCCGTCATCGACACGAGTTATTATGAGGTGCGTACTCCAGGGGGGGTTGCTCTTTCGCGCTTTGCTAAGAACACTCGGCGCCATCTAACGCCGCCGCCGCAAAGCCTGCGCCTGGCCTCCCAAGTGCATGGCGCGCCGGTGCGTGCGAACGCTGAGGAACAGGTCAAGGTGCCGCCGGGTTAATCTCTCGCCTTTCTTTTTGGACACGCTGCGCCATCTAGCGACACTTCATAGAAGTCCAAGCTTGGCCTCCGAGATAAAAAGCGTGGCGCGGGGCTGCCTACAAATGCCGAGAATTGTTCCCTCGCTTGCCACAAACTCAGTGGCACATAATCGCAGGCACATACTGAGAGACTGAAGTTGGCGAGAAGTTCATGAAGAGTGACACGTGCCCAGTGTATTCACGGCACAGCTCGCTAAAGCGCCGGTGTCAAAGGCTTTCATTGAAAGGGGCAAAAACCCAGTGCATTTGTGGCGCTGCCTGGTAATGCTCCTGGTCTCTGTCCTTGAGGAAACCTTGTGTCCTGCATTCCGTTACACTCAGCATCGGAGAAATTTAAAGCGTCTTTTTCGCCATTGCAGAGCGGCACATCGCCAGTGGCACATATGTGTTACCCAAGTCGGCGTCAAAGATGTTGACTGAAGAGAGAGAGAGAGAGAATCAACTTTTGTGCTGAGCCCTTAGTGATGGTTGGTGCGCGCTGGCACCAGATGGGATGGAACCTTCTTCTCAGGTCCCATGTGTGTCCAGCAGTTCCTGGCCCCTAGCCGCCAGCGCGAGCTGGGTCGGTAGGTCGGGGCTGGACAACAAGGTCTCCCATCGCTCGGGGGGGTTGGGGCTGGGGAGGGTGGGGGGTAGGGATGGTGGGGGTTCTTGAGCTTAGTGCACTCTGCAAGGATGTGTGCTAGAGTGCATTTTGACCGTCTGAAAAAAGGGCATGAAGTGTCATGCTCTGTTGGGAACATCTTATGCAAGAGCACGGGATGCGCTAGCGACCCCGCTTGCGTGCGTCGCACGATCGTTTGCTGAATTCGGTTGAGTTGCGGATGCGGACGGGGAAGCCTACATCTGCCGCTTCTGTACATTTGCGTGATATCTTTGTAGCTTGTCACGGGGTGCGGTAGCCCTGGCTCGTCCTCGGCCCGGATCGACAGTTCTCGAGCATAGTGGTCGGCGATTGCGTTGCCTTCCACTTGCGAGTGAGCCGGGACCCACACGAGCTCAACGGCCCGCCCCGGTGATTTGCATTTGTTAAGGAGCGCTAGTACCACGGAAGAGATGTTCCCCTTGCGGCAGCTTGTGTAGGCGGTCTGGGAGTCTGTGACAACGGTCCTCACTCCTGGTTGTGCGAGTGCGAGGGCCACGGCCACTTCTGCTTCGGCTGTATTCGTCGTCCGTATCGACGCGCCTGTGACCAGTTTATCGATGGTGGTGACGACCGCCGTTGCTCTGGTTCCGTGCTTGGGAAGTGAGGCGTCCGCGTAGAGGACCTCGGGGTCCTCTTCCAGCTGTCGAGCCAGTGCCTTGGCCCGCGCAGAGCGTCTCTCATTGTTCCTCCCCAGCTGCATGTTCCGGGGGAGGGGCTTGGTCTTAATAATGTCTCTCCACGTTGTGGGGAGCGGCTCCATTGTTGGTAGCTGTTCAATTTTCCATCCTATCTTGCTTAGGACGGCCCGACCGTGCTCTGTCCGGCTCAGCCTTACCCTCTGGTGGGATAGGTGTGCTTCCACCAGCTCTTGCACCGTGTTGTGGGCACCCATTTCCAGCAGCTTCTGCGTTGACGAGTAGACTGGGATGCCCATGGCGAGTTTTACTACTTTCCTTATCGTCGTTTTCAGCGTTTCGCGGTTCACCTTCGCAAGCTGGAGGTACGGGGCGGAGTACGTTACGCGTGACACGACGAATGCCTGCACCAGGCGCAGTGCGTGTTCTTCTTTGATTCCTCTGTTCCGGTTGGTGACTCTCCGGATCATGCTCAGGACTTGCTCGGATGTGGTCTTGATTTTGTTGACGGCTGCGTGCGCCTTGCCGTCACTGCGCAACAGCAGGCCCAGTATCCGGATCTGCTGCGTTGGTTTGATCTCTGTCCCGTCGATGGTGATGATTATGTTCGGCGGCGGCTCTTTCTTTGGTTTTCCGGGCTGTACCATGAGCAGCTCCGATTTCTGTGGAGCGCAGCTCAGGCCACAGGTCCTGGAATACTCGTGGACGGTCGTTGCCGCTCTCTGCAAGGCTTCCTCCGCCCAGGCATCGGAACCCGCGCGGTTCGTCCACACCGTTATATCGTCGGCATAGAACGCGTGGTCCACGCCCTCGATCTGATTGAGTAGTTCGCGCAGGGGCAGGGGCAGGGGCAATCATGTATGGATTCAGCCAGCACCTGAGCACCCAAGACGTCTTGATCCAATTACACGAACTGGTGATTAAAAGAGCAACGAGGCACGCGCCCCGGGGTATACTGGCTTTGGACCTCAAAGGGGCCTTCGACAACGTGTCCCACGCCAGCGTGCTCGAGAACCTGCGCAAGACGGGGTGTGGCCGCAAGACCTACGGCTATATCAAAGATTTCCTAACCAATAGAACAGCAACTATCCGGATAGGAAATGAGCGGTCAGAGCCTGTGGAGCTCGGAGACAGGGGTACCCCACAGGGGTGTGTCCTGTTGACTGAAGAGGGGCACGCAACTGCTGGCACGTAGCCAATGATCCAAGTTAGCATCAAAGAGGTTCATTTGCATGGTAGATATCACGTGTGTTCATGGCACATATATTCATTTGGTTCACTTGAGTGGCACATATCGAGTGCACCACCACTGAGAAACTAGTTTCCAAAGAAAAAGGATATTGTTGATCCCTCTTTCATACGAATCGGTAGAGCACGAAAGTGAAACGTGTCTTCACAGAAGGTGTTGCATGTTTTCTTCGTGAACTCACGGTCCACTGCAGCCAAAGGTGCACGATTTGTAGATCGGCGGCCATGTTGCAGGTTCGCTTGCCATGAAGCGCCCTGTTGGCAAGCGGCGACCAGCTGCCGAGTAATTTCGGCCGTGGTACGACAATTTGGTGAGATACTGTAGTGTCTTGGGCAGCCGCTTGAGTTGCGACGGGCTCACCTTCAGGAATGCGATTGGCAGTATTCGCAGCGTGCTCTGCGAACAAGCAAAATCGTTCTGCTTCACGCTGGCGTGTCTCTCGCTTCTCCAAAGCGAGATTCGCCCGTCGACGTCGTTGCCTTTCTGTGCCGTTTAGCGTAGTGGTTTTCATAGTTGGTGGTATCGCAAGCGATACAGTAGACGGCATGTAAACACTGCTGATGCATGGTGAAGCTGCACTTCGCAAGCGTCGAGGCGTACCAGGCTAAATCGAATGCGAAAGACAAATGTGCCCAAACATGTGCCTGTGTACCTAAACAGCGTCGTCACCTGAGCAGAAGGCCTACACCGTCTACACCAGGCTACACTGCGTTGGAACCTCCGCTGCCCTGAGGCTACCGAAGCGCTCACTGTCGGCGCTCCTTACTCTCACGGCTACTAGATGGCGGCACCACCCCTGTCTTTTCCGGCCCGGCCGAAGTTCACCGACCCATCACGCTTCCCGGAGGCCGAATTGTTCAACGGGCGACCGAGTATAGGTATCTGGGCGTCAACCTCTGCACAGAGCCTTACTACACTGCTACCCACGAAGATCACCTGCGTACAGCGTCAAAGCGGGCCAGCAGTGTCGGTGGAGTATGTGGGGCTCCAACCGCTACATCACGGTTCGCGAGCTCTGGAAGGCGGTACACGTAACGCCATCGTTTGCATGTTGTCGTCGACTCGGGAGTGGTTGGAGTGAGGCCAGCGGGCCGTCGGGCGCCTGGGAACGTAGCCAGCAGCATCTGTAGGGCATGCGGCGAGGAGGACAAGAGCATTGAACACGTAGTGCTGCGATGCAAGATCTTCTTCCAGATGACGCCACCTTACCTCACGCACTGGGATTTCAATCCGCCGATGATGCCACGTCAGGCTACGGGGGGGGGGGGGGGGGGGGGAGTGCTGCTGGCTGCAGCGAGCGTGACGAAAAGACGGCTGAACCGAATGAACCAACTCTCTCTCTCTCTCTCTTACAACGTTATCGTTTTTCTTCTTTCCTTTCTCTTTTATCTATTATTTTTTCCTTCTTGTTTTCCTTTGGCCTGAGCAGTTTGGAATACTCACCCGTTACAAAGGGTACGTCCACAAGTTCAGTTCAGTTAGAGTTACCACAGTTCACGCGTTCGCACCAACGCTATATCCGTTACAGGAAGTTCGTGGTATACTCCACTATAAAACACTTTAGTGTTAAATCTCGTAAAGGGGAATAAGAGATGCACTGTACCACACAGAGATAACGAAAGAAATTGTGAACACAAATTGCTTGGTACAACTGTTCCCTTTGGCAAAGCAGCATCGTAGGGCGCATGCTAACACACAAGTAAACGCATTATCACGAATGTTAATTACGCACACGCCGGAGATATGCCCGTAGCGCACTACAAGTTTTCGAGGCGCACGCTTTTCCGAATCCATAATATCCTAGGGATGTACAAAAATACGGCTGCAGAGAATTACTCCCAAACAGCGCAACTGGTTGAAAGCTGTACTGTTTTCTAAGCCCTAATATGTCCTTGTAGTGTACAGAATAAAGAAGAAAGACCACTGCACCCACACAGGAAATCATACGCCTAGTTCAGCCGTAGCGTACAGCAGCCGTATTACATTTTCGAGCATTTGTTTAAGAAAATTTTTTGCAATGGCTTTATCTACTCCACATGCGCGTAGTCTCGCACACAGATTTTTCACACCCGCCGTGGTTGCTCAGTGGCTATGGTGTTGGGCTGCTGAGCACGAGGTCGCGGGATCGAATCCCGGCCACGGCGGCCGCATTTCGATGGGGGCGAAATGCGAAAACACCCGTGTGCTTAGATTTAGGTGCACGTTAAAGAACCCCAGGTGGTCAAAATTTCCGGAGTCCTCCACTACGGCGTGCCTCATAATCAGAAACTGGTTTTGGCATGTAAAAACCCCAAATATTAATTAATACAGATTTTTCATAGGACTCCCCTAATTTTGCAAAAATTTAATTTTGGTGGCATTTATAGTTGTACCTGCGCAACACGCAAAATTGGTCATCACACCTAAAACAGATCATAGCGCTCTGCAGCGTATATTAAATTATGGGGGCTTTAGGTGCCCAAACCACTTCCTGATTATGAGGCACGCCGTAGTGGAAGACTACGGAAATTTCGACCACTTGGGGTTCTTTATTTTGCACCTAACTCTAATAATACGGGTGTTTTCGCATTTCGCCCCCATCAAAACGCGGCCGCCGTGGCCAGAATTTGATCCCGTGACCTCGTGCTCAGCAGCCCAGCACCATAGTCACTGAGCAACCACGGCGGGTTATGAAGCGTATGTACACGTAATTTATTGAAAAGGCCGCAATCGCCCACTAATTTCCTACTTTGTCTGAACATCATCTGTAACCCGGACCTTACATTCAGCGAACATAAACAATTAATTATTTATCTTGGGTCACCTGGAAATATATTACGAACCTCGTGAAAAGAATTAAAATAAGAAAAATGAGACTTTAGCTGTTAATTGCAACGCTATTTCTTGATACACAAACGCTGAAATGTCACTGGCCATTACAATTAGGATATTTTTGACACAGCATAAACTTGGTCTTGCGTAGAGCTTGCTTGGTAAATAAAGAAACATAGCCTATACCTCAGAGTTACAGATGCAAACACTTGTTTAAGATTTTTTTTTTGCGAAAGCTTCATTTGATCCAGAAGCAATTGACTTCGCATACTGATTTTTAGTATTGGTCCTCTACTTTCGCTAAGTGGGGTGTTGGTGGCATTTGTAGTTATGCCAGGGCTACGGGCTAAATACTGCTGAATACGGGCTAAATCATGGGAATTGGTATTCTACGTTTTTAATGCTTCTAGTCGCTTTAACAGATTATCAGTAAAAACAGACAAACAATGGTAGATTCAAGGCTATATCATACACTCTTTGCATGTTAACGCTTATGTTTACCTTTAGTTGCAAGTAACCTATAACATAAAGCTTACTAGGTTATGGAACCAACTTCATATCTGTGTTTTTGTTGATTTCCATCGCGGCTAGAGGTTACACGCGTCGAAGCGGCTAAATTGAAGGTTACTGCAACGCCAAATTACTTGTAACCCCTTGATTATAACTTAACACAAAACGTGTAATTCGTGGCTCAGGGGACCTATTGCATAGATTGAAAGTTTGCTGGTTATTCTGTCGTACTGCGATCCTGATATGACAATTTCGGCCAGGGCTAACGTGTGAAATATGGTGTGCAGCCGCGCGACGGAGGCAGGTTGGACTAAATTAAGATGTTATTGGTGCCAGTCGTACTGTTTGTTTTTGCAATATATATAAAAAAAGTTGAAATCTTGCACGAGCGCATGCTCAAGTTACCCAGCAGCAACTCAGTGGTCAATAATATGTATACATACGTGCCATTATAATGTAAAAGCAGGCCACAGAATCCCTGAACATACATCGGAGAATATTCTGGCAAACGATGCTGGGGCATAAATTATAGCTACTCTTCAGTGTGGTGGAAAAGCCCCCACTACCATTGCTGGCTTCGAGGCTGTGGTATGAAACCTACCAGCACAAAAGCTAAACGCGGATGCATTATGGTGGTTGAATATACATTTGTGCCCAATATTTTTTTTTCCATTTCCTTGCGTATCAATGCTTCCTGTAGTCGGGTTTGTTATATCTTCTCCTGGAACACGACACCCTTTAACAGCAGGACGCGGACTGAAGGGCCCACGCAGGCGCGCGCTGGAATACTGTAGAAGCTCTACGACCGACACAACAGAAGTGCCGAGCAGGCCCAATAACTATTCTGTAGGGGAGAAAAATGATTTCTACACTGCAACAGAATGTATATGCCACTGTGTTTTTTTCTTTTTTTTTCTTTCGAAAGCATCAGATAGGGTGGTTCCTAAACTGCAGCAAATTCCGGGTTCCTGAGAGAACGCCCGACACGCACCACTTTTGCCCGCTCACTAAGACGCGAGGAAGCCACTGCTACTTTCACATGACAACGCGCAACAGCCGCTCCAGGAAGGTCTCGTGGAGAGATAAACGGGCGCTCACGGTATAAAGCAACAATGGCGGCCGGCCAAATGAGCAGAGATTACATTTACGAATACAAAAGAATAGCAACATATTTCAACTATAGAATATTAGAATCTTGATATGCGGTTAAGTGACAAAATCCTCCAAATGACCCACTCAATAACCCAGTGGCCCTCAGTCGCCAGCAACTGCGGAGCAGCTGACCAAGGTGGCGATCAGACTTGTAACGCAATAGAGGGTGCTAAGAATCTCTGCGTCCGGACAGGCCGCCAATGGAAACTGACCCTTGCAACGTTTAACACTCGAACCCTCTCGAGTGAGGCTAGCTTAGCAGGACTCTTTGATGAACTCTCAGACATTGTTTGGGATATCATCGGGATATCATTAGAAGAACTGGTGATGCTTATACATTGCTTAAGAACGGACATGTCCTCCGCTACAGATGTCTGCTAGATAAGAAGCAATATGCGGTACGATTCTTAACACATAAGGACATAGCGGGCAACATTGACGAATTCGACAGCATTAATTAGAGGGCAGCTGTAATCGTAATCAAACTTAATAAGATGTATGTATTAAAGGTAGTACAAGCCTACGCTCCAATATCCAGTCACGATGATGAGGAAGTAGATCAGTTTTATGAAGATGTTGAATTAACGATGAAAAAAGTGCAAACCCAGTACGCTGTAGTAATTGACGAGTTGAATGCAAAAGTGTCGAAAAAGCAGGCCGGTGAACAAGCAATTGGCAACCTCGGCGTCGATTGTAGGAGCGCTAGAGGCGAGATGCTGGCAGAATGCGCAGAAAGGAATAAGGTTCGAATAATGAACATCTTCAGGATGCGTAGCAACAGAAAGTAGACCTGGAAAAGCCCTAATTGTGAAACAACAAATACATTTGACTTCATGCTTTCTGCTGATCCCAGCATAGTGCAGGATGTGGAAGTGATAGGTAGCCTAAAGTGCAGTTATCACAGGTTAGTGAGAGCCAGGACTCACCTTAATTTGAACAGAGAAAGAGCTAAGTTCGTCAAGAAGTAACAGATCAACCTAGAGGCAATAAGGGTTAAAGCAGACAAATTGAGGCTCGTACTTGCAAACAAATATGCAGCCTTAGAACAGAGAGATGACGATGACATAGAGCTAATGAATGAAACAGTAATTAGGCTGGCTTCAGAGGCATCAATTGTAGTGAACGGCAAGGCACCAAGGCAACCAGTAGGCAAGCTCTCCCAAGTAACAAAGGACTTAATAAAGACACGACAAAGAATGAAAGTATCCAACTCAAGAGATAAGATAGAATTTGTGGAAATGTCAAAACTGATCAACAAGGCGAAAGTAAGTGATATTCGAAACCGTAACGTGAGAAAGGCTGAAGAGGCCGTAAAAAATTCACGCAGCCTGAAATCAGTGAGAAGGAAATTAGCATAGGAGAAACCAAGATGTATGCACTGAAAGATAAGCAGGGTAATATCATAAGCAATCTCGAAGATATAGTAAAAGAAGCGGAATAATTCTATAGTGGCCTGTACAACCCTGTATACTCCGATGAGTCAGGATACCACTATTAGAAACAGTAATGACCAGGATACAGAAACTCATCCTATAACTAGCGATGACGTCAGAAGGGCCTTGCAAAATTTGAGACGAGGAAAAGCGGCTAGAGACGATGGACTAACAGTCGATTTAATCACAGATGGAGGAGACATAACGCTTGGAAAACTGGCGGCTCTTTATACGAAGTGTCTATCGACTGCAAGGGTCCCTGAAAAGTGGAAGAATGCAAACATTATACAAATCCATAAAAAAGGTGATGTTAAAGGAGTGAAAATTTATAGGCCCACTAGCTTACTCCCAGTATTATATAAAAGATTTACCAAAATACTCTCCAATAGAATAAGGGCAACACTGGAGTTTAGTCAACCAAGGGAACATGTTGTCTTCAGGAAGGGATACTCGAAATGGATCACATCCATGTCATTAATCAGGTTATCGAGAAATCCGCAGACTACAATGAGCCTCTCTTATGGCTTTCATAGATTACGAAAATACATTTGATTCAGTAGAGATACTATCAGTCATAGAGACACTAGGTAATCAAGGAGTACAGAACGCTTACATAAATGCCTTGGAAAATATCTACAGAGGTTCTACAGCTACCTTAATTCTACAGAAAAGCAGGAAGATACCTATAAAGAAAGGGGTCAGACAGGGAGACACAATTTCTGCAATGCTATTCACTGCGTGTTTGGAAGAAGAATTCAAGCTATTAAACTGTGAAGGCTTAGGAGTAAGGATCAACGGCGAATATCACAGCAACCTTCGTTTTGCCGATAACATTGCTCTATTTAGCAACAATGCAGACTAGTTACAACACATAATTGAGCATTTTAACAGAGTGAGTGTAAATGTTAGATTGAAGCTTAATATGCAGAAGACAAGACAGGCAAAGCAACAAGAGTTCAGGATCGCCAGTCAGCCTCTAGAGTCTGTGAAGGAGTAGGTTTACCTAGGTCAATTAATCACAGAGAACCCTGACCATGAGAAGGAAATTCATAGAAGAATAAGTATGGATTTGATGGCGTACGGCACACATTATCAGCTCCTTACTGGAAGCTTACCTTTATAATTGAAAAAGAAGGTGTACAATCAGTGCATTTCGCCAGTGCTGACATTTGGGGCACAGACTTGGAGACTGACAAAGAAGCTTGAGAACAAGTTAAGGAGCGCGAATTGAGCGATGGAACGAGGGTTGCTAGGTATAACGTTAGGAGAAAGAAAGAGAGCGGTTTAGACCAGACAGCATACGGGTGTAGACGATATTATAATTGACATCAAGGAAAAAAATGGAGCTGGGCAGGTCAGGTAATGCGTCGGTTAGATAACCGTTGGACCGTTAAGGTTACAGAATGTGTACCAAACAAAGGGAAACGCAGTCGAGGATGGCAGAAGACTAGGTGGAGCGATGAAATTGGGAAATTCGGGGACGCTACTTCGAATCGGTTGGCGCAGGACAGGGTTAATTGGAGATCGCATAGAGAGGCCTTCGTCCTGTAGTGGATATAAAACAGGCTGATGACGACGATGATGATGACACTTTCACGGCACTGCAGCGTGATTGTTATATTTAGTTGCGCTCTATAGATAGATACTATAATCAAACGCGCTTCAGCTTCAGCCAAACGTGAGCGCAGTCATACCTCCTCTGCGTTGTGTAGCTCTCAAGAAGCATGCCGGGAAGAGTATCGCCCGCGCAGTCTTTTGTAACGGTCGTGTCGCGCTTTGTTTCGCCGCTCTAATTACGCTTTAACGCTCTCCTATTTGGTGGCGTAGGCTTATCAATCGTGTTATGTGCCTCAGCCGCTTGTGACGCGTGGTACAGTTACCAAGAAGACTCCTAAAGGTGCGCGAGCCGCTGAAAAGAAGCCATGTGGCCATAGACGCGGCAACCTAAAGTTTGCCCGCGCGGCACCAGCGCCGAATGCTCCCCTAGCGGACCGATGGAAGTTTCGAGGGTCGTCGCTGCGCTGGCGCGCGCCCGTATTCTGTACGGCGGGAGCGCTCGTGCGCGTGGTTTTTGCGATTCCGAATGCGACCTCATCAGCCAGTAAAGGTGGCACGCAATACTGATGTGTTGCCGATTGCCACAGTAGCCTCGAAAACACGAAAGGTCCTACGCCGCCCGTGAAGTTCTACAGATTTCCTGGGAAGTGGTACGAGAAGGACAGACGACAAGCATGGATAACTGCAGTGCGCGGCCGAGTCAAGTAAGGCTCATACTTTCGCATTCGCGTGTAATACCTTGAAAGCGGAATAGTCATATGCCTGTTTTTAGTGCACGGCCGTTTGTTTAGTAGTGTCGCGTTGATGAATTGTGGTGGCATCCGCCGTTTGTTAGCGGTAAATGCATGCGTGTTGCGCCGCTAAGCTCTACGACGCGTGCTCGATTCCCAGCCACGGCGGCCGCATTTCAAAAGGGGCAAAATGCATGAACACCCTTGTTACCGTGTGCTTTGATTTTTGTGCACGTTAAAGAACCCCCAGGAGTTAAAATTATTGCTGAGACTCCCCATTACAGCGGGCCTCATAATGATATCGTGGTTGTGGCATGGTTTTGGCACTTAGAACCCCCGAATTTATTTGATTGCACTGTGCCTTCCCTCGCGATCGGCATGGATGAGCTCAAGAGAATTATTTCCCTTTTCCAAACGCGGCAACTTAAATTACTAGTTGTGCAGGTAACGAAAGGGGCCACGCGCTACTTTTGTGTGGTAGCAGACCGTATTTAATGCAAGCCGCGGTCGTCGCGTGCGTCGGGAAGCGGCAGATCGGAAAGCAGCCGCTCGAGACGTGCGCGTTATGTTTGTTGTTTGCCCATGCTTTCTAAGTATCTTAGTGTGCAAGTATGATAACTTGTAGTGGTACCACTCTTGTAGAATAATATATGCACACAATCACAGAAACGTTACCTTTGCAAACATATTATTGGGAGTAATTTAATCCCCACAACAAATAGGCACACACACTGTTTCATTTATACGCGATGCAGATGGAAGCGGCGCCAAACAGACCAATGGCAATCACAACAGTCTTCTCAGCAGTCAGTACCACCGGGACATCTGCTTTCGTACTGCAGCGACGCAGCTCTTGAGCAGCAGCAAGACACGTGTGAAACAGACTCCAGAATATGCCTTTGTGAAGTGACGGAACCGTCAAGAAGCAGCCCAATGGATCTGCAGTGATCGAGTAGTATGACAACAGAAGTTTCTGCTGCCAGTGTGACTTATGTTGTAATTGAAATAAAAGTGGCTAAATTTCTGAACATGGTGCGTACCTCTAACTCGACGTCGTCTACGATCTTGTCGGATACCTGTGACATGCACTTGGCTTTCACTCTCACATCACCGTCCACAATTTGTTCAACGCCGTACACGTTCGGAAGCAGACGCTCCCCTATCGTGAGGTTGCCGCCACGAAAAAAAAGCTGTCGGCGTCGGCAACCTTCTTGAAACCGCACGGCAATCTTTGCATCGCTGTTGCGCAAGCAGGCGATCTGCCGCCGTCGAAAACGGAGCGCCGTGAGAACGAGCAGCGAAGAAAAGCGCGGACGGCACAACGTAAACGAAGCGGAGACTACGCCACGACGCGACCGCGCTGCTTGACGTTTCCACATTGGGGCGCTGTCAGGAGAGGCGCAGTAGCGCCGCCTGGCCATGGTTTTCTCGTCTATGGAGCAGCAAAATGTTTGGCGCGCTGCATGGCCGCTGCTAGGAGACGCATGGCCGATGGACAGTGGTAAAAGTTCTTCGCGTACTTAAAGGTGGTGAGCGTCGCTTTTGTTGTGCCGGGTTAACAAATGCCGAAGACAGCAATAAATGTGATGTAGAAGAGCAATGCTACCTTTAATTATTTATTTGCTAGTTTGTGCGTGTCGTACCTTTTACCGTGAATTCATGCTCGTGCTTACGCTACTGAAATTTATTCAAGCAAACTATCTGCTCGGTTCATAAGCACAGTTATTTTTTTTGTATCTGTATCAGTGGTTATTCCTAAAGCTCGAGTATATGTTCCACTTTTCTGCGCAAGCACAGCATTAGACCTCA
Source organism: Dermacentor albipictus (assembly GCF_038994185.2). Classification (NCBI taxonomy): domain Eukaryota; kingdom Metazoa; phylum Arthropoda; class Arachnida; order Ixodida; family Ixodidae; genus Dermacentor; species Dermacentor albipictus. Next base: position 56,321,037 of record NC_091828.1, on the reverse strand, counting down.
TGCACGGGACTGGTGTTTTGTGCTGATATCGTCATATGTTTACAAATGAATTGTAACCTATCCTTAACTAAAGAACATTGATTGGAGTAATTCAATTTGCAATCACCTGATATCGCGTTTTTACTGTTAAACTGTCCCATTCTTGCGGTGTTGTTCTTTGTACGGGAGCGGAGTACGAACTGACGTTAGAATTTCTTGGCATTAATTAGTTTGAATTATTAATAATTTTAAAATAATTATTCTTGAATTTTTATTGCTACCAAAATTTTCTTGATAGAGCATGTTCAAATTTTGGGGTTGTATTTTATATATTCTGTGGTAATGTTTTATCTATTTGTGGTTTATTTATGCCTGTTTCATTAGATGTTAATAGTTGTTTACAGTGCGACTTGAACAAGCAACTATGAGATTGTTAGATTAGTACTCTGTCCTTGTAGGCCCAGCAAGGAGATCGGAGAATTAGCAACTCACATACTGGCCACAGGCGGACATGATTGTGCTCTCTACAAAGCTGAGATTGTCTTCCTTATGATAGTATTTAGACATATTATACCCAAACCTACAACATTTATTTCTATTTGCATCATTGCTGGTGCTGCTGCAGAAATAAACGTGTGCTGCCACGCAGAGCTGTGTTCGAAGGCTTCTTCATTATTGCTTCATGGCCATGAAGAAAAAACAAGAGAGCAAGAAACGGTGCATTTTGGTTGTGAAGGGTAAATGTTGAATTACCTTGCTTTGTACTTGCAAATAAAGTAACCATTACATTTTGAATAAATATTTTGTGTCAGCTTCTCTTTTCAAGCTGCTACACAGATCATTTCCATAATGTGGGTTCTGCTGCCTTATACCTCCAAAAATTCGTTTTGATACAGGCACTTTTGCCAGCAGAAATGTGCAGTAATTTTAACGTGTGCCACCCTCGCATACGTGCTTTCCACTTTTTAAGATGTGATTATTAGAAATCTCACTATAATATCTCGACGGCATCATACTGCTTGCAGAAAGCTTTCTTTCAACGTGGACCACAGAAAAGAAATGTGTTGCGGTTCGAACCTTTGTACTGCGTATTCACCTCTACAAAAGCAGCACACGTATTTCACCAATTATTCTGTCTTTTGCACATTTAATCCTGAAATTACCAAGTATATGTGACAGCTCATTTAAAAAGATGAACTTTTATAATGCGTCGTGCCTTCTTTACTAATTGTAGCAAGCTGCGCTGTGTAAATGAGCTGCGCTGAAGGAATAGCAAGGTGGCAAAGGTGATTTATAGACTGATCCGGACTGTCTCTGAATATCAAAAATATAAAATTTGAGTTGAAATGTTGATTTCTGCAGAACAAGCTTATAGAAATCGCAACAGCATTTCAAAATTAATCGTTAGTAGGAACATGCCAATACCTGACTGATTATCGTGTAAATAACCAATTGTGGTTAACGGCAGAGCAGTTAAGTCAACATTCCATTTCCGGTTGCGGGAAGCATTCTGCCGCAGATACTCTCGAGAACACATACTGGAAACATGCTATAATATGTATTGCTGTTCCAGTTGAGATGTTCATGCACCGAATGTTGCTGCAGAGCGTGCACAAATAATAACTAAATCAGCAACGCACTTCGTTGCAGATACTGACTTCCAATTTCTGGAAAGTCGTGCCATGCACAACTTATGGTAAATTGGTATGCTTTCAGTACTTGCTGGTTTCAACATACTATGACATCTCCCCTAAAGAAATGAAAAAAAAACATTTAGTAAAACATTGTCTCTAAACAATTTTATTGCCTATCGCGCAAATTCTGATTTCTGTCGCCGCTTTCAGTACTTGCTGGTTTTAATATAAGAGTGCATCTCGAAACAATATTTCTTTCATGGACAAGCTGATACTCATCTTTCCTCTACAAGATTCCGCTTCATTGTTATGACAGCTCTTAATGTTAAGAATCTTCATAGATCTCCCAGATTTATAATACTGTCTCATTGTGCAGGCATCTCAATCAATGTCATATTGACAAATACTTAGAATCCTGTGCACAAGCCAGCCAAATGTTGCCCTGTCTAAAAAAAGAGAGACATTGAAAGAGCGTAGGTTATGGCGTGTTGGTAGTCCATAACTGAGATTTCTAGCGCACGGAAAGAGACGAGAGACAGAGGCAAGTCGCGGACACAGCGTGTTGCCTCTGTTGACACAGATATATTGTTTCTAAATTTTTCCTAGCCTTGAAGCTGGGTATATTTGTTTGCCTTTTTTAAAGTTTTGGGCGTCTGTTTGTCGCTGCCAAGTCGGGTATCACCACATGTACATTTTTCCCAAATAAATAAAAATTCACTTGATATATTCAGCGCTGCATACTCTTGTCCTTCTTCATGTCCAGTCTTTCCGTGTTTTTCCGAGAATGAATTTGACGGCTTGGAGGGTCAATGACCTTGGCGCAATCTGGGTCGCTGCGTGTCAGTGACAGCCATACGTAAAGGTAGCGCCTTTTCTTGAAACAGTGCAGCTTAGGCCGCTCGCGACGAGTCGGAGAGTAGAAGTTACCGTTAGCGTAGTTCCAATAGGTGGTCCAATGGTACCAGCATCAACCCCGTGAGTGCACATAATGAATTTCGGGAAATGGAGAAAATAAGCACATAAAAGTTAATCTCGGCTCTATATAAGATTATTTTCAAGCATCCACTGAGTACCTTGCTCCTTAAAAGGCGACGCTCTTATTCTAAAGTGATCCTCAAGTTAAACACAACAGACTAGGACAAGCGGCTATGTCCTGAACTAATGTTCACAGTGCTACAAGTGCTACTGTAATGTGCGGTGAATTTAAGCGGTGACAGTGACCGACTGTTATTGTGCATCAGTGCTCTATTTTTTCTTTCTCTATCTCTATTTTCCTTTACCTTTACGTCCCCTCCCTCTCTCCGAAGCGTAGGGTAGCAAACCGAATCTTCCCCTCTGGTTAACGTCCCCGCCTTTCCCCTTTCTTCTCTCTCTCCGTGTGTATGAAGGTAAATAATACTGCGCATTTCTTGGCCCCTTTATAGGTTTGAAAGCTACTGCCCTCTACGTGTGTTAGGACACGCAGAGGGCGTCTCTTTCATAACATTAGGGTTATTTCATAGTACGTGTCTCAGGTGATTCGTAGTATTTATTTGAGAGACTGGCTCATGCACCGGTTTTTTAAAGAGAATAATACATGAGATGAGCTACATTTCACGGTAGACCCCTCTACCAAGGGCACAAGATCACGGTGATTTGAATAGATGCATTACACAACTACGCAATGTAATTGTTCGTTTATGCTGAAAGTCAGTGCGGATTTATACAAATGAGCCGTGGAAATTACGTGCTCTGTAAATACTAGGTCCAAAGGAAGAAATGGTATTGTTAATTACTTCTTCTAAACATACGTGGTTTCGTCTACTTCAGAGGCTGTTGTTCATGTTTATAGAGTGGTACCTCCCGAATACTTGCTCTCCTGGCCACAAGTGTTTACCGTAGAAATTTTGAAGTACAGGCCAGTTTACTGACACGAATGACAGTACCAGGTTTTATGCGAAGCATATTACGAGAGCTCAACCCAGCTACTCAGGCGCGGCGGTGTCGCCTTGAATACCACGTGACACCGTGACGTCACGACAGAGGAGAAGTGGCTTTGGCTCAACTCTTGCAAGATGGGCTGGGTGGGAATCGAACCAGGGTCTCCGGAGTGTGAGACGGAGACGCTACCACTGAGCCACGAGTACGATGCTTCAAAGCGGTACAAAAGCGCCTCTAGTGAATGCGGTGTTGCCTTAGAAACGAGCTGTTTGTAAGGCTCAGGCGTGCGTCGCTTGCTCAGGCGCACATTTCGTTGCCGCGCCGAACGCTGCGTTGCTCGACGCTCACCGCGTCCAATGCGGGGCGTCCAAGGCGAAGCAGAGTAACGCATGAGTTGTTTCTTCGTCTAGCCGAACCAAATATAGCCAAGCAACAGCAGTTCACCAAGCTAAACAGTGGTTCAACAACTAAAATAAAGGCTAGTATGCTTCGCATCCTGGGCTTAACCTTACCTAAGCCACAGCCATTTTTATTAAAGGTCAGCCACGAAGTCATTCCAGCGGCGAAAGTAATACTGAGGCTCTGTAGCAAATATGCTTTGTATTCTGCCCATAGGAGTTCGCAATCTCGCACGTATCATCACGTTGAGTTACAGGAATGCTCAGCAGAGCTCCAACCGTCGATTATACTGCCTCAGCTCATTACTGAAACTGCAATTACCCAAAACTGATTCGCCACGTGACGCAACATTGTTGTGTCGACTGTGGGTAGGAGCAACCTTCACAAACTCCCATAGCTATCGCATTGGAATGGCAGAAACACCCATGTTCGCTAAGAGCAAGCGCGAAGAGACCATCGACTCACCTGTGTGCCACCGTTCTCGCTTCGATAAACAACACTAGACTCCTCAGTGTTGCTTGAATAAACTGTACGATGGGACATTTACCTAAGCAAAGGTCTTGGGAGCGTGGCCTCCCAGTTCATTAGCCCAGAAAGCCATTTGAGATCTTCTAAAATTCCCGGAGGCTACAGATTTGAGTGCCCTATTTGTATCCGCCGCACCAGCATAGTGCATGTCAAAGTGCGATCAGGAGTCACGCCTTCTCTCTCTCTCTTTCTTTGTCTCCCTCCTCCCCCTCCCGACTTGTAGGGTAGCAAATTGGGCAGAGTCAGACTAAACTTACTGCTTTCCTTTCTGCCTTCTCTCTCTCTCTCTCTCTCGCTACGCATCGAAGAGATCGAATTTTGTGAATCAAGACACCCCAGCAAAAACTTTATTACAAGTATGAACTCTATGTATGCTTTCCGACCACGCAATATTTGAAGTTAAGTTGTGATAATTTCTCTTTCAGCTACCACTAGGCGTTCACAAGCGTAATTTCAACGACATATCAGAAGCCTACGTCGCCATTTCAGCACCAGGGAAGTACGATAAGATAGAAAACCACTGCCAAAAATGGGTAGTTGATTTTCTAAGACTAATGCGGATAAAGATGCCACCGCAAATAAGAACAATTCAAGAGCTTATCCCACGTGCTCGTCTTCTGGCCCAGATAAAGGTAAGAATTTCGCTTGGATGTGAAGTGCTGTATTACACATGACTGCTTTTCCCACGAACAATGTGGACCTCTTTTGGGCAACAATTAATCTTTCACGCTTTAGTGATCGTTTCTTGAGAATCTCAATTCAACAGCGTTTAGTGAGACCATACCCGATACGCCAACGTTCCTTTATATGTTGTCCCTATATGGTGAGGTTTTTAATGTGCCATATTAATATTACACGTGATTGAAGGGTTTATGAATGGACACATTAAAAAAAGTATTATTTGTGGTACTGTCAGGCGCTGTACTGATTTCAGAGATTAGCATGCACTTTCAGTCAAGTAGCTTCAACAGACAGAACATTTATTAAGAGAGGTTGCGCGCGAAAGCCGCAAAAGATTTAAGATTTCATTTCCTATATCTTATTTTAACCACGCTGTCGATGCGTTGTGAGGTCATAGCAGGATGCACATACGCAATGCCGTATAGAAAATTCACGAAAAGAATACCTTTTATGAGAAGGACATAAAAACCGGGAGACACAACATTGTTTAAATTGTGCTTGCTGCACAAAGGACAATACTAGTAAATATACATTTATTTGTATGAATCCTAGTTCCTGACTACACGAACAAGCAAGTACCACACACAGCGAATGAGGGAAAGTTTCGCAACGAGAGTGAATGCGAACATTTCGTTAGGCACGCGAAATACACAAGTTAATGTTAGGAGAAAGTATGACTCGTTCGTTGGTTAATGTTACCCGGCTCACACGTGGGCAGAAATTTCAAGCTACTAGGCCAGGCATTCGACGAGCTGGTGGATCTGAAAAAATTAGAGAGCTTCCTGCAGGCATCCCAAAGCAAGAAAACGTTTGTGTGACGAGCAAACTTTTTGTAACATTTGATGATACTAGGGTAGGAAACAGATAAAATAGGCAATGTAAAAAGTAACATAGTGGCGCGGCCTATAACTAAGCAGCTGCCGTGCGGGCTGCTAGGCTAGCCAGCGTAGCAGGACTCTTTGAGGCAATATTAGACGTTGTTTGGGATATCGTTGGCCTTAGTTAGGTTAGAAAAACTGGCGAAGCTTATACAGTGCTCACAAATGGCCACGTCCTGTGCTATAGAGGACTACCAGATAAGAAGCACTTGGCAGTAGGATTCCTAATTCATAAGGACATAGTGGGGCAACATTGCGGAATTTGACAGCATTATTGAGAGGGTAGCAGTAGCCGTAATCATACTTAATGAGAGGCATAGAATGAAGTTAGTACAAACCTGCGCTCCAACCGCCAGTGACGATGATGCAGAAATAGAACAGTTTCATGAAGATGTTGAATTAACGATGCAAAAAGAGCAAACTCAGTATACTGTAGCCATGAGCTACTTCAATGCAAAAGTGGGGAAAAGCAGCCTGGTGTACAAGCAATTGGCAACTACGGCGTGGATTCTAGAAATACTCGAGGAGACCTGTTGGTTGAATTCGCAGAAACGAATGAACTGAGAATAATGAACACCTTTTTCGATAAGCGTAGCAACAGAAAGTGGACCTGGAAATGCTCTAATTGTCAAACAAGAAATGAAATTGATTTCATACTTTCTGCCCATCCCAGCATAATGCGGGATGTAAAAGTAGGGTAAAGTGCAGTGATAATAGCTTAGTGAGGGCTACGATTCACCTCAGTTTGAAGAAAGAAAAAGTAAACTTGGTCAAGAAGAAACATGCCAACCTAGACCCAGTAAGGGTAAAAGCATACAAATTCAGGTTGGCACTTTCAAACGAATTTGGAGCCTTAGAACAGAGAGATGAAAATGACATAGAGGCCGTGAATGAAACCATGACTAGGCTGGCTTGAGAAGCAGCAATTGAAGTGGGAGGTAAGGCCCCAAGGCATCCAGTAGGTAAGCTCTCCTAAGTAGCAAAGCACCTAAAACAAACAACAAAGAATGAAAGTGTCCAACTGAAGAAATCAGATAGCATTCCCGGAACTGTTAAACCTAATTGGAGAAGTATGGGAGAGGCCTTTGCCCTGCAATGGGCGTAACCAGGCTGATGATCATGAATCTAGCTGCACAGTTTGGGATTGATTCGAGGGCAAGTGTGAGTGGTTTGAGCGGGATCCCATATGGCGCATGCGTATTCGAGCTTCGATCGTACCAATGTTTGGTAAAGAATTACTGTAAGGGATGAAAGCGCAGATAAAAAATTACGATGCCGGTATCCAAGCATGCGCTTAGCATTATTACAGACGTACTCAATGTGGGTGTGCCATGAGAGGTTATTTGTGATATGAAGACCGAGATACTTGTATGAGTCAACAGGTGTTAGCTGATTACTATTAAGAAAGTATAGGGGAGGGTCACTGCATTTTGAACGGCGGAAAGTTTGCATAGCTGTACATTTGGTTACGTTAAGTTGCATTAGCCATTTACTGCACCAGATTGACACATTATTCTGATCGTTTTGCCGTTTGCTAGCATCAGCTGGATTACTAATCTTATTGTAGAGTACACAGTCGTCAGCGAAAAGCGTAATAGAGGAAGAAGTAATGCAGTCAGGGAGGTGGTTAATATAAACGAGAAAAAGCAAGGTGCCCAGCACGGATCCTTGCGGCACTCCCGATTTTACAGCAGAGGAAGGAGAAGAGTAATCATTAGCTGTTACATACTGTGTTCTGTTAGTCAGGAAGTCTTTAATCCAAGATAAGACGTTAGGATAATATTAAGTTTGCTGAGCTTAAGGATTACTAAATTATGTGGGACCGTATCACATGTCTTGGCGAAATTCCGAGAAATGCCGTCAGTATCAAAACCTAGGTCAGCAATAAAGAACAGGTCATTGGTAAATGATAATAGCTGAGTTTCACACGAAAAGTGCTTCCTTAAGACGTGCTGACAAGGGTTAAAAAATTAATTGGTTTCTAGGAAATTAAGTAGGTGTGAATATATATGTTCTAGAATTTTGCAAGAGATACGGGTAATGAGATAGGGCGATAGATCTTGGGTGAACGCGTAGTACCTGACTTGTGAACAGGAACAACCTTCCCATCTTTCCAGTCGCCGGGTAGAATTGAGCACTGTTCTTCAAAGGATTGTTCAAAGGATTGTTCAAAAATTTTAGAGTGAATAATAGATGAATACAGGGCCGTACGTTTTAGAATTTTCGTCGTGACTTCATCGGCTCCTGCAGATGAAGATATTTTTAAGCCATTAATTAGATTGGTTACGCCGTCCCAATCTATTACAATGGGATCCATAGGTGGGAAATTCCGAACCGCAATCAAAGGGTTACAAACAGGCGACACTTTATGAAAAACTGATGTGAAAGCATTATTGAGCACAATGCAGCATTCATCGACAGGAACAGCGATGTCGGAACGTTCTAAATGTATTTGCCTGTTAGTTCTCCCGCCAACTATGCTCCAAAATTTACGAGGATTACTGTGCAACTACGGAGGAAGCGCAACAGTAAAGAAAACGTGTTTTGCTTCAGCAACCACCCCAACATAAGTAGCGTTAGCGGCTTGATAATCTGACCAAGGTATCACGAGGTTCGAACGTTGCGCGCATCGAAACAAGCGCTTCTTTTTGTTGCGTAGGCGGCGTAATGTTGTATTGAACCACGGGGAACGTTGGTCAGATTTAACGATTCTTTTGGGTACATAACGATCAATAAGGTTCAGTAATTTGCTTTCATACATCAACCAGTTATCATTGACCGAGCGCTGATAAAACTCAGCAATAAATCCTTCAACAAAGCGTTCCATTTCTGCCGTCATAGCCTGAACATCGGCTCTAGAAAAATCACGGCTATGCTTTACACTTTTTTTTTATACAAAGACGAGCTTGGATATCAAAATGCAACACTAAGTGATCACTTATTCCTCACTGATAACTTATTGCAGAAACAAGGTCAGGTGAGGTAGTGAAGATCAAATCAAGTGGGTTAGAGCAATTAGGAGTAATGCGTGTTCGTTGGTGTAGGACCTGAGTGAGGTTGAAATCAGTACATAGGTTTATGAATTGAGTACACTCAGACGAATTGTGCTCTAAAGAAACAAGTTGGGATTGCCACTTTATGTTCGGGAAGCTAAAATCACCCAGAAGGATAGAATGTGAATTTGGATACCTTACAAATAATCTGTTCAGAATATCGTGAAGATCGGAACAAGAAGAGGATGAGGCAGTAGGCGACCTATAGCATGCGCAAAAAATGAAGCCACGAGAGGAAAAATTTGCGCGTGCACAAATCATTTCCAAAGACGAGGCAACACCAATAACTGGAGCGTTGAGCGCATCAGCGCTGCCAATTAAAATGCCTCCGCCCGAGCGAATGTCGCGGTCATACCGATAAATCTTCTATGCTTTTTCGCAATCGAATATTTCATTGTTATTTAGTTTTGCTGACAACCGCGTTTAAGTAAAAATGACAATATCTGCCCGGCTAGAATCAACGATAAAAGAAAGCTGAGCACGTTTGTTGAAGATACTGCGTGTGTACTATCAGTTTTTGACGAACTGAAAAATTTTCTTTTATGTGAAATGTGACACTATGCACTGTATAGTCCGATTCTTGTTTTAGACCTTCTTTCTTAAGTACTCCAACACGTAATTAATTTTTTTCTTAAGTTTTTCCTTCCTGTTTTACTTTAGTTTTATCTAGTTTCGCAATATTGCTTACTGCCGTTATATTGTCTATTTTTACTTTACTTTGTAATTGTATCTGTAATTTGTATCTACTTTGTAATGTACCGATTCAGCTGCTGTTGCTTGCCAAATGAACTTTTGTGTTAACCATGAACAGTAGGTCCCAATTCACTTTTAACTATGGGACCTCTTTCTGTATACCACTATCTATATAATATTTTTATGTAATAATAAAAAATTGATTGATTGATTGAGTCCGTAATTCCAAAGAAAAAACAAGATGCGCTATGCTTATATTAAAAGGGTGTGCCTATGCAAAAAGAGAACAACTAGATAGAAGAGTTTTTCATTCGCATATGAGCAAAACAGTGTTGCCAACACATTATCTATTCATTCTATTGGAATTTGAAAAACCCCTAATAGATAATGGTGACAATGAATAAAAATGGTGATCAGGAAGAATGTACATTCGCTTATTTTTCTATATTTCCGCAGAATCCTGAAAGGCTGTACTTGGCTGACAAAGAGACAGATTCCTGTGCCACTGGTTGCACAGCACACGGCAGTGCTCTCATTATGGCGCCTCATAACGAGCCTTCTTGTAAAGTGACTATGGGATTTACACCTATCGGGAACCGCAGCGTCCAAACGAAGTTTCTCTTTTCGTCGAGCAGTTCTTCAACAGCAGTAAGCCATTGCTTTATGCACTGGGAAGTCTACTGCGAGTTTGACGATGGTGATTGCTGGAAAATCGAAGCTCTGCAAGAGGAGGGCAAACTCGTGCCTTACATGAGATCCACTGAAACAAGCAATCTACCACGGGACAAGGTAAGTACATTCGTCCTCACAGTAGTGTACTTGGGCAGCGTATATAAAGCCGTTGATATACACGTTTAGAATTCTTTCACATGTGCGTCCAAGGTTGTCCCACTCGATCAAGAGTGCACACGTACCCCAACAGAAGGGTGTTAGTGGAGCTGGCTATAACCTCCCTCTGCCCATTCTCTTCACAAGGTTAAACAGTAATATTAATAAACTTTATCGATCAATAGATGTAGCGGCCCGGGATCAGGCGAAGTCTTCGTCCAAGGTGGGTGGCGTCATGTGCCCTAATTTTGCTTGGTCGTAAAGGTCTTCGCTGGTCAGCTGAGCCTCGACTGCTTGACCACTGGTTCCTTGATGAGGCTATTGATTTTTTCTCGATTCAGTCGTGCATCCATATATGCAAAGAAAAATAATTGACATGTAGCGTTCACTCTAGTTAGCATTAATTTTACATTTTTCTTACCCTGGAGTAATATCTCTTTCACAATGTCACCGCAGTACTTGCCCAGCTACTCAATAATTGATTATTGTTTCAAAGCAATTTAACTCTTAGATTTAGTTCGTACTAATTTAAGTTTTTCATCATTACTTGAATTCTTCCTCAAATATTCCAGTTGCTTCAGTTGGTGTTAAACGCCTTCTTTATACCTGAATAGTGATTACCCGCTCATATTGAGTACAAGTCATCGACCGAGGGCAAACAAAACAACAAAGAGCAACTGCCGGGCTCTATGGTGCTTGGCGATACATTCAAAAATTACTAGCAGCTCGGCTCCCTCTCTTGCTGTCATGCACGCAGCTTGCTCAGTGACGAGCTGGCTCAGTGGCATGTACTAAACATGGCACCACTCTGGTGGCATGTGAAAACTAATTCGATATTGCCACAGGGATGAGAGTAGCCAAAAGGGATAAGAAATTGTATTTACAAAATATATATAGAGATGGCTGCAGGCTAGATGGAAGAACAACACGAGTGCTACTCTCATCGTCGTCTTCACCGTCTTTCTGGCCCATTCTTCCATGCTCGGCAGGATGCGTGCTTCAGTGCGCGGGAATAGCGCGTAACATAGAAAGCCCCCTGGCAAGAGCTTAAGGAGCCGTAGGATCGTGTCCGGCAATGCCAGTCTTAAGTCGGGAGACGTGCACGATATCAGTCGCGGACGCGGCAGATGCTCGACTGTCCAGTGGAGAAATTTCGCACGTGATGTCAGTGACCTTGGGTAGGACCGATACATTGCAAGGCCTGGAGTAGTGGGAAAGAAGCTTTGGCGACAAGCCCACGTGGCGGCAAGGCATCCAGAGCAGGACCAAGGATACCGGAGAGTAATTAACGACTCTGTGATGGCGATCGTGGTGGGCCTTCTGGGACAGCTGGGAGGCATAAAGACGATCCCTTGCAATCTGGCGAGCCGTTGCAGCCAGAGAAGCTGCATCGCGGACGTAGTTTGTAACAGGGTACACAGGTGATGGTAATAGAGTCTCGAAGGGCAGTGTGGGATAGCGGCAAAACAAGAGATAAAAGGGGGGAAAGGCCAGGGGTGTCAAGACTTGACGAGTTGTAGACGAATGTCACATAAGGCAAGGTGCTGTCCCAATCACAGTAGTCTGAGGAAACGTACATGGAGAGCATTGTGGTCAGCGTGCGGTCGAAGCGCTCGCTAACCTCATTGGTTTGTGGATTGTAGGCAGTGGTAAGCTTGTGACGTTTGGAACACGAACGAAGATTGTCGTCGACGACTCGGGACTGAAATTAGCGACCATGGTCGACCAGGAGCTGCCGAGGAGCCCCGTGGTGAAGAATAACGTCGTTAAGGAGAAATTCCGCAACGTCAGTGGCAGAGCTTGTTGGCAGTGCCCGCGTGATAGCGCATCGCGTCGCGTAGTACGTTGCTACGCCAATACATTTGTTCCCAGTCAGAGTTGTTGGGAATGGCCCGATGAGATCAAGCCTGACTCGGTAGAACGGGACACCAGGAATGTCTATGGGTTGAAGAAGACCGACTGGCGACAAAGATGGATGCTTGTAGCGCTGGAAGGATTCACAAGCAGCGACGTATCGACGCACAGAGCAGTGGAGGCCTGGCCAGAAGAACCGACGCCGAACGCGATCGAAGGTGCGAGTTGCTCCGAGATGTCCAGCTCCTGGGGCGTCATGGAGCTGTTCGAGAACAGTGGAACGGAATGTTTCGGGAACAACCAGAAGTTCCGGGCCATCGGAGCTGGTGTTGCGTCTGTATAGGATTCCGTCCCGAAGCACTAATAATTGTGGGGATGGGGTACAATGATGAGAGTGGAGACGGGGGATAATTGACCGCCAATTGGCATGGCGGAGCTGTTCGCTGCGTATGTCGGTTAAAGCGGATATCACGAAGACACAGGTGTACGAATCGTGCTCTCACAAGTCAGGAGGATCCACTGGATGACAGGATAGGCAATCCGCATCCTGGTGCAATCTGCCAGATTTGTAAGTCACATCAAAGCTGTATTCTTGCAGTTTCTCTGCCCAGCGACCAAGTCGGCCAATCGATTCTTTGAGGGAAGACAAGCGACAAAGCGCATGGTGGTCTGTGATGACTGAAAAGGTGCGGCCGAACAAGTATGGTCGAAACATGCCGACAGCTTGAACTAGTGCAAGGCACTCGCACTCAGTGATGGAAAATTTGCACTCAGAAAAGAAAAGAAGGCTACGGCTATCTGATGCATCCAGGCGCCGGATGTTCGCACTGGAGCTGCCAGAGAATGTTGTTGGTCACCGCTGTGGGACATCGGGATCTCAAGTGGTGTTGGGGGCAGTCAAGCGAGGCGTCGGCTCCCGGCGTGGTACTTGCTGCAGCAGCTCCGTCGTCTTGGTCGAAGTACCCAGCACCTCCACCACAAAACTGTTACGGTTAAAGTTAAACAGGCTTTATTTAAGGACCGAGATTGATGGTGAAGTAAAGATGGCGTCCCGAGGCTGCACACGCATGCACACGCTAACGTCTTCTTCTTCTTCTCCTCGCCCGGCTCATGCCGTAGCAATTTCATTAACCCGCATTTGTTCCCTCACCCAATCTACTCTCTTCTTATCCCTTAACGTTACACCCATCATTCTTATTTCCATAGCTCGTCCTCAATTTAAGCAGAACCCTTTCGGTAAGCCTCGAGGTTTCTGCCCTATACGTGAGTACTGGTAAGACACAGCTGTTTTACAATTTTTTTCTTGAGTGATAATGGCAACCTGCTCTTCATGATCTCACAATGCCTGCCAAACGCACCCCAGCCCATTCTTATTCTTCTGATTATTTCCGTCTCATGATCTGGATCCGCGGTCACTACCTGCCCTAAGTAGCTGTATTCCCTTACCACTTGCAGTGCCTGGCTACCTATTGTAAATTGCTGTTCTCTTCCGAGATTGTTGAACATTACTTTAGTTTTCTGCAGATCAATTTTTAGACCCATCCTTCTGCTTTGTCTCTCCAGGCCAGCGAGCATGCATTGCAATTGGTCCCCTGAGTTACTAAGCAAGCCCATATCATCAGCGAATCGCAATTTACTAAGCTATTCTCTATTAACTTTTATCCCCAATTCTTCCCAATCCATGTGTCTGAATACCGCCTGTATATACGCTGTGAATAGCATTGGAGAGATCGTACCTCCCTGCCTGACGCCTTTCTTTATTGGGATTTTGTTGCTTTCTTTATGGAGGACTACGGTGGCTGTAGAGCCGCTATAGATATCTTTCAGTATTTTTACATTCGGCTCATCTACACCCTGATCATAGATGAAATCAGTGAAATCAATGAAAGCTATATGTAAGGGTTGGTTATATTCCGCACATTTCTCTATCACCTGGTTGATAGTATGAATATGGTCCATTGTTGAGCAGCATTTTCGGAATTCTGCTAGGTCCTTTGGTTGACAGAAGTCTAAGGTGTTCCTGATTCTATTTGCGATTACCTTAGTAAATAATTTAGAGGCAACGGACAGTAAGCTGATCGGTCTATAATTTTTCAAGTCTTTGGCTTCCTCTTTCTTGTGGATTAGGATTAGGTTAGCGCTCTTCCAAGATTCTGGTACGGTCGCAGTCATGAGGCATTTCGTATACAGGGTGGCCAGTTTTTCGAGAACAATCTGCCCGCCATCCTTCAACAAATCTGCTGTTACCTGATCCTCCCCATCGGCCTTCCGCCTTTGCAGAGCTCCCAAGGCTTTCTTTACTTCTTCCGGCGTTACTTGTGGGATTTCAAATTCCTCTAGACTATTCTCTATTCCCTTATCGTCATGGATGCCACTGGTACTGCAGAAATCTCTATAGAGAACTCCTCAGCCACTTGAACTGTCTCATCCATATTAGTAATGATATTTCCGGCTTTGTCTCTTAACGCATACATCTGATTCTTGCCTATTCCTAGTTTCTTCTTCACTGCTTTTAGGCTTTCTCCGTTCCTGAGAGCATGTTCAATTCTATCCATATTATACTTCCTCATGTCAGCTGTCTTACGCTTGTTCATTAACTTCGAAAGTTCTGCGAGTTCTATTCTAGCTGTAGGGTTAGGGAATTTCGTACGCTGGCGTTTCTTGATCAGATCTTTCGTCTCCTGCAACAGCTTGATCGCATCCTATCTAACGGAGTTACCATCGACTTCTATTGCACACTCCTTAATGATGCCCATAAGATTGTCGTTCATATCTTCAACACTAAGGCCCTCCTCTTCCTGAATTAAGGACGAATACCTGTTCTGTAGCTTGATCCGGAATTCTTCTATATTCCCTCTTACCGCTAACTCATTGATCGGCTTCTTATGTACCAGTTTCTTCCGTTCCCTCATCAAGTCTAGGCTAATTCGAGTTCTTACCATCCTATGGTCGCTGCAGCGCACCTAGCTGGCCACGTCTACATCTTGTATGATGCCAGGGTTACCGCAGAGTACAAAGTCTATTTCATTTCTAGTCTCGACATTCGGGCTCCTCCACGTCCACTTTCGGAAATCCCGCTTGTTGAAAAAGGTATTCATTATCTTCATATTATTCTGTTCTCCAAATTTTCTAATAACTCTCCCCTGCTATTCCTAGAGCCTATGCCATATTCCCCCAATGACTTGTCTCCAGCCTGCTTCTTCCCTACCCTGGCATTGAAGTGGCCCATCAGTATAGTGTATTTTGTTTTGACTTTCCCCATCACCGATTCCACGTCTTCACAGAAACTTTCGACTTCCTGGTCATCATGACTGCATGTAGGGGCGTACACCTGTACGACTTTCAATTTGTACCTCTTGTTGAGCTTCACAAGACCTGCCACCCTCTCGTTATTGCTATAGAAGTGCTGTATGTTACCAGCTATATCCTTATTATTCAGGAATCCGACTCCTAGTTATCGTCTCTCCGCTAAGCCCCGGTAGCACAGGACGTGCATGCTCTTTAGCACTGTATATGCTTCTTTTGTCCTCCTAACTTCACTGAGCCCTATTATATACCCCATCTACTGCCCTCTAATTTCTCCAATAGCACTGCTAGACTCGGCTCACTAGATAACATTCTCGGGTTAAACCTTGCCAGGTTCAGATTCCAATGGCGGCGTGTCCGGAACCAGGGATTTTTAGCACGCTCTGCTAAGAATCCCTGGTTCTATGCAGTCTTAGCTTTCTTCAACTGAGCGGCGATGGGTCCACTCATGACGGAGTAATCAGCTCCTGTGTCTACTAAGGTGTTCACTGCGTGGCCGTCGAGAAGCATGTCGAGGTCGGTGGTTCTTTGTCTTGCGTTACAGTTAGGTCTTGGCGTCGGATCACGGCTGCGTCTCGTTGACCTGTGGCGGGTACGTGGCGCAGTCAGGTCGTCTTTCGTCGGCGTACTCTTTGCTTCCAGACTTTGTCGGGACGGCGGCGTGTCATTATGTTGTCAAGGTAGTTTCCTCGGCGTCTTCGTCGGCGACGGAGGATCATCGTCAGTTCGACGAACAGCAACCGCACCTCCATCGGTTGCTGCTTTTAGTTTTCGGATATGGGCTCGCAGACTGGCCCCGAGCTGGGCCGGTGTATGCTCGGCGCTGCGGCGACAAGTAGCTGCATGATGACGGCGAACGGGACGGTCGTCGAGGGCTCCACCGAGTGGTGGCGAGGCAGTCCGCGATATCGCGAGGCCGTTCGCCAATGTGTGGTCGCGGCACGTTAACGGCGAAACCTCGCTGCCCCATCTCTCGGTATGGGCATCGGCGGTACACATGGCCGGCTTCTGCGCAGTGTAGCAGAGCGGGCGGCGGTCGGGGACTCGCCAAAGGTCCGTCTTCCTCGCGTAGGTGCGCTGGGCGATGGGTGGGCAGCAACGGTGGACGATAGAATTGCGGCGTTGCAGGGCCCTGGCGTGGTCGCGGAGGGGGACCTTTACGGCGTGCCACGGCAACGTATGTCATCGCTTCTGGCTGGGGCTGTGGTAATTGTGGTTGCACCTCAGGAACTCCATGCGATACCTACAACTCCTCTTTCACGATGTCGGCGAGCGAGGCCACTTGAGGCTGCGGCGAAGGCAAGACCTTGCGTACATTTGCCCTGATAGTCTCGCGCAAATCGTCCGTGGCCAGTGATTGAATTCCTGCGTAGTTGGTAGAGTTCGTACGGCGGATGAATTGCCGGTTCCACATTTCGAGTGTCTTCTCGATGCTGGTGGCCTCGTGACGGAACTCTTCAACGGTCTTTGGTGGGCTTCGGGTCATTTCGCCGAAACGTTCTTCTTTCACACTACCCATGAGTAGGCGGACTTTCTTCTCCTCGGGCATATGCGGGTCTGCGTGGTGGAACACACGGTTCATTTCTTCCGTAAAGATGGCAACATTCTCGTTAGGTAGCTGCACTCGGGCGTCCAGCACAGCTTCGCCACTTTCCTGGCGCACGACACTCGTAAAAGTGTGCAGGAAGCCGCTACGGAAAAGGTCCCATGTTGTCATGGTCAACTTCCGGTTCTCAAACTACGTTCTGGCGGCGTCTTCTAAGGCGAACTATGCATACCGCAGCTCGTCGTTGGAGTCCCAGTTGTTGAAACTCGCGATTCCTTTGTAGGTCTCCAGCCAGGTTTCCGGGGCTTCTGTAGCTCCTCCATGGAAGGTCGGTGGGTGCCGAGGTTGTTGCAGGATAACGGGGGACGCTGGGGCAGCTATTGGGGTTTTCTTGGCCACGATCTTTGTCGTCTCAGGCAGAAGTCGATGCTCTGGGCTTGCACGGCTTGCGTGCAAGCCGTGCAATTCTGCGGCTTCCACGCTGGTCTTGGGCGATGCTGGTTTTGTCCTCAAGCTTCGGGCTTGGATCGCGTCTTTGCGGGGCCGATCGGTACATGAACGCACAAGCACCTCCACCAGATTTCACGTGGTAGTGACGGCGAAGAAAGCAGTGAAACTGAGAAAGACGAAACTAGCGTTTTATTGGGTGAACATGTGCCCACAAAAGCAGGCTACCCAGTCGGCGAACACAGTCGGCCATCGTCAAAATCTGATCAGCAGGTCAAGCGCGTCGGCTTTTATACATGAGTCATCGAATGTTCCAGAGTAATCGCTGGGACCCGCGTGCCTTCCACAAAGTTCTATATTATTCGCGTCGCGCGCACATGTGATCAGATTACGCAAGGTTCGTTCACAGACACCGGATGGAAACATCGATAACATTCCAGAAACTTCCGATACATGCAGGCGCGTACTGCGCTGTGCGATAACATTTGTTATGCGGTGAAACGTGTCGCCCGATAAAGATGAACAAGTGCACGTGTCAATATATTACCTAAACATATTTTCCCTATTGTGTTCCTTAGTGTTATCTTTGTCACATTTTTGGTGGAGGTGCGGGGTACCAACACGATACAAGGAGCTCCGCAGCGTCCGACATCTAGTTCTTCCCACAATAACAGACGAGGCGGATCCCACCGCAACAGTGGCAACGTTAATGGCTGTCGTGCCCGAGCCAAAAAACCCAGGCATATTTTGTGGAACTGATGATGTCCACGTTGATGAGTGGTTGGCGATCTACGAGCGAGCAAGTAAGAACAACCGATGGGATGATACGGTCCTGTCGGACAACATTCGCTTTTATCTTCCAGGGACAGCAAGGAAGTTGGAAGTTCGGATACCTGCAAAGAAAAGATGTGTGCTCTGTTTGTCAAGTCTCTAGGTCGAAATATCGCGGCGAAGAAGAAGCTAACATGATGTGACCAAACATGATCGAATGGCTGAGTCTAGGAAAGTAGGACACGTGCTTAAAGGTGTAGCAGATGATGCGTTCAGTCTGCTAATCTGCAAGAACTGTAACACGCTGAATGCTATCATTCAGGAGTGCAAGCGTTTTGAAAACACCAAAAGTAGTAGTATTGCCCATCAGTTCACTCGACTTCCCCACACCGCAGCAACGTCGTCGTGCGAAGACACGCCTGCGTCACAGCTCCCGCTAACCACAGAACACGTGACGAAGATCATAAAGCGTGAAATTGAGGCTTCCTGCTTCTCCGTGTCTCCTTGCCTGTGAGTCCAGCTCTACCGTGGTACCACTTGTCCAAGCGATCATTGTCAGGAGCTGTCTAATGCTGGCCTGAACTCTGTGTTCACCCATGCTGTGTGCCCTCGCTCCCTCCCGCCCACCTGACCATTTCCCAGGTTCCTATGCCTAAGGCCAGAGCCTACGTCACCGCAATCCGGCTGAGTGGAGGACTATTGATGACTGGGCCACTTGCTTTAATTAGCAGTCGGATTCGTCACGTTGCCCGCTATAACAATACCTGTCTTAGTCACATGCGCCCTATACTCCAAGCCCTCGCTAGGAGACCAATCCTGGTCGCTTCCAACCTTCCAGAGAGTCTCTTAAGTCCAACCGTGACAACGCCCTGACCATGATCTACCATTCATCTCCACGCGGTCATCAGTCCCGTTCGCCGTTTCCTCGTAGCCCATAATCTCGCTCCACACAGTTTCCCCGCCCTCCATCGCTAATTGAACGCCTGCCTCCGGAAAACTACACGACGCACCTCCTCGAGGTCAAGCTGCATAGACAACTCGCCCGCAAAATCCTCTGACCACATTGCCGACTAGACGCGACCTAATTGACGTGTAGGTGGATGGCAAACTTGTCGCTGCTCTCATTGACACGGGGGCACCGATATCAGTGATGCATTCGGAGCATCGCCGTCGACGTAAGAAGGTCCTCAGGCCACCCACGTTACCGCTCATCGGCGTCACCGACGCGGAAACCGTTCCCGTCCTTGGTATATGTTCTGCGCCAATACGTATGACCGGCTGCTGCACGAGTGCATTACTTGCTCTGCTCGAGCGCTGCTCCCAACAACTCATCCTAGGCCTGGACTTTCTATCTGCCCATTCTACCTCATTTATTGTGGAACCGGACTGCTTCCTCTTCACCTACCTTGATAGTATGACGCTCCGACCACAGTCAACAGCGTTTGTGTTCCATGGATTACATCCGTCTGGCACCTCGATGCGTTATGTATGTGACCTAATGCCTCTTCCTTTCATTCCCGATAGCGGTTGCGTCCTGACTCCCATTGTTGACGTTCTGTTTGCCAGAAATGTTGCCGTTCCCCGTAGCATCTTCACCGTTTATAATAACGGCGCATCCCTCCCAACTTCAACTTCAGATTTTCCAAACAACTTAGCCGAAATGGTATCACCCTGGCCAACGTCTCTTCTATCGATGAGTATGCCATTTTTGCATTAGTTACCGGTGATTCCTCAGTCCCCGCTTCATTCCCCATTTCAAGCCGTACAGCCAATCGTGATATTACCGAGATGAACTCGCCTTACCTCCTTCCAACACATTCTAACAATATCGGGCACATGTTGATGGCTTATCGCAACATATTTGACACTGATGCCCACCCTTTGGGTCAAACAGCTGTCGTCACACACCGTATCCATACCGGACACGCAAACCCCATCAGACGACGTTCTTATTGTGTGTCCCATTCTGAACGACAACTAATTCAGTGGAAGGTCGAAACTAAACTCGCGAAAGAAGTCATTGAACCTTACTGCAGTTGCTCGGCGTCACAGTTAATGCTAGTGAAGAAGAAAGAAGGTACATGGCTCTTTTGTATAGGCTAACGTCACTTGAACAAGGTCATGCGAAGGGACGTCTACCCCCTGCCGAGAATCGATGACGCTCTCGACGGTCTCCATGGGTCTGCCTACTTCTCTATCGAACTGCGGTCCGGAAACTAGATTTCTGTAGCTCGCCAGGAACGAGAAAAGACTCCATTCGTTACACCGGATAGACCTTTTCAGTTTAGGAAGATGCCATTTGGCTGTGTAATGCCCCAGCAACGTTTGAAATAATGGTGGACTCTCTCCTTCGCGGCTAAGAATGGTCCACGTGCCTGTGTTATTTAGATGACGTCATTGTTCTTCTCCGACATTTCAGAGCCACCTTACAGGCATAACGGCAGTTTTTATATTTTTCTGCGAGGAGGCCTACAGCTAAACTCATCAAAATGCAGTTTTGGCCGTCGTGAATGCACTTTGCTAGGTCACCTTGTCAATGCTCGTGGCGTGAAGGCAGGTCCCGACAAAATACTTATCTTCAAAACTCTGCCAGTACCACTTCGGCCAAAGACGTCGGGAGCTTCGGCGGCCTCTGTCCTTATTTTCGACGCTTCATCCAGCATTTCGCCGACATTGCCCGCCCCTTAAAGCAACTCCTGAAGAAAGACGCATCACCTTCGCGGGGTTTTGAACAGGCTTGTGTCTTTTGCACATTCACTAGATTATTATCACCCCACGAATCTTGACTCATTTTGACCCTTGCGCGGCCACTGCAGATCGCACCGATGCCAGCGAACACAGCATCGACGCTGCCTACGTCAGAGGCAACAAGGACAAGACCGGGTCATCGCCTATGCCACTCGACTCCTCTCCCCTTCAGAGCGCAAGTTTTTGCTAACTGGACGCGAATGCCTCGCTTTAGTTTGGGCAGATGCAAAATTTCGACCATACTTGTTTGGCCGCGCGTTTTCGGTCATCACAGATGATGATGCACTATGCTGGCTGCGCTCCCTTAAACTGGACGATTTGGTCACTGGGCATCGAAGCTTCAGGAGTGTACCTTTGATGTCCATTACATGTCCGGCTGAATGCTCCAGGATGCCTACTGCCTCTCCTGTCATCCCGTGGATCCTCCTAACTCCGCTGCCCAAAATGCCGACGCGTGTGTCTTCGCCATCTCTGATTTTAGCCATATCCTGAAGGCACAGCTAAATTATGGAGACTTGGCTACATCGTCCACCCGCTGCCCTTTCACCACTCCGACCCATCTTTCCACCTGCTGGTGCTCCGTGATGGTATTCTCTACCATCACGGAGCAGCTCAGCAGCATCACGGGCAGGGGAAAGTACAAGCAGCTCAGTCTATCTGCTTGTACTTCCAACATCTCTCCATTCCACTGTGCTCGAACAGCTACACGATGTCCCAACCGCCCGTACATAAGTGTTCCGTGCATATTACCGGGTGCGGCGTCGCTTTTTCTGGCCAGGCCTTTACCGTTTTGTGCGTCGGTAGGTTGCCGCTTTTGAGTCCTGCCAGCGCCGCAAGCGCCCGTCCTTGTTGCCCGCCGGTCCGCTTCAGGCCATCGAGATAGCAACTGTCTCGTTCTACCGCGGTGGTCTAGCACTGGTTGTACCATTACCAACTTCTTTTACGGGGAACAATTGGGTTGACGTGGCCACTGACTACACCACACGGTATGCCATCACCCGGGCAGCCGACAAGCTGTGCCACTTACGTCGCGGACTCACTGCTTCACGATGCCATTCTCCACCATGGCGAGCGATGACAGCTGCTGAACTATCGCGGTAAATAATTTTTTTTCAAGTCGTTGACAACATCCTTGGTTCGTGTTCCACGCGTCGCAAGCTAAGCGCAGCCTGCCATCCGCAAACAAATGGACTTACCGAACGTCTTAATCGCACGCTGACCACTATGCTATGTACATTTCGGCAGATCATAGTGATTGGGACAGCACTTTGCCTTTTGTGACATTCGTGTAGAACTCCTCCCGCCACGACACTGCTGGATTTTCTCCTCTCTACCTGTTGTTTGGTAGCCACCCAACGCTGCCCTTTGAGGCTCTCCTGCCATCAGATACCTGTGTTCCTACAGAGTACGTCCGCGATGCTGCTGCTCGCGCTCAAACAAATCGCCAGATTTCACGGTATCATCACCCTATCTCGCAGGTATCCCAAAAGGCCTGTTATGACAGCCGCCACAGAACTGTTCACTTCTCCCAGGCTTCTTGGTGCTTCTTTGGACGCCGTCCCGCCACGTGCGCCTGTATTCGAAGCTTCTGTCTCACTACTCTGGACCTCAAAAGGTTTCCCGCCCGCTCAGTGAAGTCACATATGAGATCGCCCCGGTAGACGGTACCTTATCATCGCCCTTACCACCTAGTGATATTGTGCACGTTGCCCGTTTGAAGCCCTACTCTCCTGACAACAACCCTTCCCTTCTATTAGCGCCGAGACGGCGCTCCCACCGGTTGTGGTCATATGTTAAAAGCTATTCCCATACGTTCGAGAGGGCGCAATCAAGGGGAGGAAGACGAGGATAGAAAAAAATTACCGACGATTACGTTACTTCCTAATGCGAAATTTGAGCGCAGCAAATAAGCTGTTTCACCTTTTCGATAGATTGAGGCAAAGAAATCGAGCAACACATGTATGCGCTATCACAGAATTTTTTTTTTATTTTTCACACGTATTCCTTTAACAAAGACTCCACTAACAGTTCTTGACAGTCATGAAGGAAGCTTTGTGGTCGGAGAAATAGGCTGATATATGTTCGACTTGGTACACCAATGCTTGATTCTCAAAGACGAGATCTATACAAGTGCCTCGCGAGGTTGTCACAGCCGTGGGACGCGTTACGAGCGAGAGGAACGGGATGTTCTCCCGCATTCTCCCACAACCCGAGACTCGCAGGAAGAGGGGGGAGGGGGGCGGCGTGTACACCCAGCGGCAAACGATGGGGGCAGAAGCGCGCGCAGCAAGCGGACAACACGATAAAGGGAGGAGGGAAGAGATAGCAGCGACTGACTGATGCCGCTGACGCCGATAGTGAGTCAACCCCTATCCGCCACACAAGAACAGGGGGGGGGACCCTTTCCTCCTCTTTCTGCATGGCGGCGACGGTGTTCTATGCAGTCACGTTATCTTGAATCTCTAGCAGCGTCAGCGGCATCCAGCGGTATCAGTCGGTCGCTGCTAGCGCTGGGGGGATGAAAGGGGGGCGGAGCTGGTTACGAGGCCGACGACGACGACGACGCGAAACCCAGGAACGGACGCCAAAGAGCTGCGCTCTAAAAAAAAAACGCTCGTGTGATGGTTGTTCCGCCATCTGGTCTTCTCTGTCTATATATTACCTAAACACGTTTTCGCTTTTCTTTTGCCCAGTCTTATCCCTGTCACAACACCTTTAGTTGGTGAAGAAGACAGCGACAAATACTAAGCTCGTTTCGTTCTCGTAACACCCTCGTTGCTCTTTTAAAGTTAGGCTCAACTTAGCTCAAGCGCAAAAGGTGTTGCCGGCGATGCGGTAGAGGCGAGTGCCATCTAGAGCCTTTGCAAGGAACCGGGCGCGCCGCTCCGTGGCCCCCAAGACCCTCGGGTGCCGTCATGCGCAAATGGCGGACGCTGTGGCCGGTCTATGAATGGTGAAACGCTTCAAAATGGGTTTGTTTGAGTTTTCGCGTAACAGAATTGTGTTTCTCGTATAGTTAAATTACAATCCGGCGCTATCATATCTGTAGGTTGTGTGTAAGTCCTACTTTGCGATTTTTCTGCGTAGTTTACCTTGACGAATTCAATTAGTTCAGTAGCCGAAGGGCCTGGATAAAGGGCCTGGGTATGGGTGACTCGAAAATTCTTTTGCCGAAACGACATCCGACACCGGACGCCGACGACAGATTTTCTGGCACGTGGGGCCATTACGCTATCGCGTTAAAGAAATGTTATTCACAGGATATCAATTAAATTTCTTCTCCGGGACATACTGGAACCAAATTTCCTGGTTACATGCTGCACTGTTAGCAGAAACTACAACTGCATACGCCAACTAAAGGCACATACCTATACACAGAAACAATCGTCTTAGTAAAATTTGTACGATTTCCATACATTATTTACCCTTAATGTACTTTCCCTGAAATGTGATCCACTTGTGCTTCTGCTTTCTTCCGACTGCTGGCTTATGGCCTTGAGTGATTCTGCTCTTTTCCTCTTTAGTTTTATATGTGCGAAATTAAAATTCTAACCTTCTGAAGCTACCCACATTCTGCCCTATGATCACTACGCCTATTCACTTTCGCCCTTCATGCGTCCACCTCTCTCTCGTTTCTCTCGAAAGAAGACCAACAGTATATCGATGCACAAATTCAGCGAACGCTGGTTTCGCGTCTGCCACAGCTCAAGCCTTAGTCTTAGACATACTATCTTTCCAGGCCGTATAAATGTGTAAGCATGTTTTTTTGTAAGTACCCCATGGAAATCTGTCCATCACGCGAAAAGTGTAATGCCTCGTATCTGCACAAAAATGCGTAATCGCCGAACTTCAATAATGTATTCTTTATAATAGCGAAATTGTAGATGATTCATAGCTTGAGAGAGATGAAGGAGAATTGAAACAAAAATATGTCAAATTTATGAGAAAACAAACCCCTGGGGATGCGTAGGATTCCTAAAAAAAATACCTGCAGAAGCTTACAGCAGGCTTGCGCAAACTGAAATTTGGGAGTGGGACAACTAGAAATGTGGTAGTGGGCCAACTTGAAATCTGAATGTAGGCTAACTAAATTTTGGGTCAACTCAAATTTGTGGTTGGGCTAACTTGAAGTTTGGCGGCTTCCCAACTTGAAATTTCGAGCGGCCAACTTTTGTGGTGGGCCAAAATAAATTTGGGGCGGGCCAAGTAGCAATTTGGCGGTGGGGCAACTTCAAATTCAGGAATGGGCAAATCTAAATTCAGGGGTGGGCCTACTCGAATTTTAAAATTACCAACTTGAAATTTCCAAGTGGTCCACCCACATTTCTCAGTGGGCCAACTTGAAGGGCGGGGTGGGCGAATTTGAAATGTGGGGTTGGGCCAGTTTGACATTGGGAGGTACCCTTACGCATATTATGACAACTACAGTGGAGTTTCTGCATCCTTTCTTGGAGGCTGGCGATACTTCGGCTCAGGTGGAGCGTTGCTCTTTTGTTACTAGTATGCGTAAGCTTTGCGTAAAAGGGCATAATGCCCTTGATACATATGTCCGTGGTACCATGGTAGACAATTTGAGTGATTTTACTTTCAATATTTAGCATGAACTCACCCTTCGCCAATAGCGACGCGTAAATATTGGTACCGCGAGAAATTGCGTTATGAAGGCTCTGCAGTGCCAACGCTAATGCTGTGGCGCAGTCTTCATAATCTTCCATTATATCACTTCCCGTCTCGTTGCCCTCTTTCTTGGCCTACCAGCGCCAGCACCAAAAGCCGGCCTAACTATCAGGAAAAGAAGGCTAGCACAGACCACTCGCAAATAAGCGGTTAGCTTGGGTGTTGGCGAATGCCTGCGCAATGATGGTAACATGTGATACCACAGTTTTCAGCCGTAGTAAGATGTCTGCACGCGTCGGTCCTCGGTCGTCAGCGTATCACGCATAGCTAAACAATTGTTGCGATAGCAATTACATGGGCACTCTCGGCGTATTTCCTCCCATTATCGGGATGTTTCGTATAAAATCCAAATGCAATTATATTGTGGCCGCAGACCGTATGCTGTGCGTACGAGTGAAAACATGTGAGGGTGACCAGAGGATGGTGGCTCTATCTCACCCTCGGAATAGGGGAAGGTGGGGAAGAAGCGCACTATAATCCATAGCCAGCAATTTACTGGGAGGCGGAGTAGGGGGGCTATCTACTCCGACGGCGGCTGGCTATGGTGCGGCTGTGAGTGGCCGGGCAGGCCCTATCTTGAAAGCGACCTGCGATGGGTACAGAGTTTAGAGACGCCGAGGACTGATAGGTTCATGTGTGCTGGCTTCTAGCCGCTTAGTTCACATGGAAGCGAGAGGCTGCACGAAGGTTGACTGACTCGCTATTGCTGCCTTTCCTAACTCCGTCGTTTTGATAGCGAGTGAGGGCAGTCATCGAGAGAGGTGTGTTGACGTTTGCTTTGCCTGCGGGACACCATGCTTATTATTTCGTTAAAAACTCATGTTCTAATGCTTACTTGTTCAATAAAACTATTATCTTGACTTCAGATTGCTGTTTAGTAATGTGTTATAAGGTTGCCTAGTGGCTAAATTGTGGGGCTACTAAGTGTGAGGTCGCAGGATGAAATCCCGGCAATGGCGGCAGCATTTCGATGGGGTCAAGATGGAAAACCATCCCTGTACTTGGATTTAGATAAATGTCAAAGGACCCCAGGTGGTCCAAATTCATGCGGAGTCACCCAGTACAGTGTGCCTCATAATCACGTCGTTGTTTTGGCGCAAGAAAACCCGTTCAATTGTAATTCGCTATAGCAACCGATGCTTCGCGTTGAGGGCGAAACTGCGACGCCTTTAAAGGGCCCCTGAAACGGTTCGGACAAATTTTGTAGACGCGTAGGGTACAGCTTAGGTAGAAAATTCGCACCACAATTTAAGTGAAGCGTTACGTATTAATGGAGCTACAAGCGATTATAAGTTACCCTCCTCCCCAGCCATGCTTTTCCTCCTCAACTCGTTCGCCGAGCGAGCGGGGCTAAGCTCCGCCTTCGCTGGTCCTGCGTCATGATGCGACGTCACATCTTCCACTTCCGGGTGTTTTGGAGCCCGCCCCCACCCGCGCGAAACCTCTCCGCTAGCTGCTTGGCTGTCGACCCCAAGCGACAGCTATCGAAGCAGCGTGCGTTGCGAGCATTCTGTCGTAGCGCCTAACGTGTCTGGTATTCCGTTAACCACAGGCAAGCTGGTCATTTCGTCAAATGACTGGAGGCATAAACTCAAGCTGATGAAGGAACTTTGGCGTAGACGTACGTGAGCGGCCTTCTCGGTCTGCATGGTCCAGACACTTGTTGGCGCAGCGCTTAACCAGTCAAACAAAGCGCTAATATTGCTCTAACAAAGTGTAAAACATCTTAAACATTTATAAAAACAACGTGTTGATGATTACGCTCCTGCGAAAAATACGGACCAGCAGCAATGAAGGAAACGCTTCGTTGCTGCTACTGTGTATGGTTGAGCTCTATGCCGCCAGGTGGCTGCACCGTGCAGACAATTCACATTTGCCCTTCTGCTCATCTCGGCTCATCCCGTTACGGCACAATCAAGCGGCCAGACCCTGTCCCCTTGCGCTTATGTTTGCCTTAATACGGGACTCGCGAAACGCTATTGCGTTAGTAATCTTCCGGTGTAAAGTGACGGCCACAAACGCGCAATGCTGGCGCTGATCGGATAGCGGCAGTCCGATGCGCAGCAGCCACTTCGCTCGTACGCTGCCTTGCAGAGGGACACAATGTCGCAGCTTGACATATTGCCAGTCGCTACGTTTGCAGCCCACAAGGCAACAAAGTCGAATCATAGTGCTCGCGAAAAGACTGAGACCAACTCTGACCGCGGAGCTCTCGTCAAAATGGAGTACGTTGTAACACAAGCAGACGACACCTGCTGTGTGCCGGAAGTGCTTAAGTGTACTGAAAAATTATTCTTGTGCATTCTCTTTATGCTACATTCTTTTTATAAAAACAAATTAACTAACATTCCAACTATTACGAAGATCATCTGTTTACCATAAAGTTAGAAAAATTATCGATCACGCGCCCTGGTCAGCCAATCGGATAGCTCGCCCCACTGACGTCATATGGGTTATTTCGGTCATGTGGGTAGGGGCGGCTTAAAATTCCGCCGAGCAGTGCGCTGCGATCGGCAGCGATGTGCATTTTTAAAACCTTATAATGAATTACACGCTTTACGCAGAGCACTTAGATGTGTCAATTAATGATCAGAAGGACCTACTCTAACGACTCAGTACGTTTGTAGAAAATCGTCAAAAGCGTTTCAGGGTCCCTTTAAGGATGCACACGCGATCATCCTCACTGTTTGTACCTGCATCGACCTAATGTGTGCTTTGTCATTTCAGGTATGAGAAATAACGCTGATGTATCATTGGTTGCTCTTAGTCCGCGTGATCTCTGGAAGTGCTTTAATAGCATGTCACATATCATTAACGACAGTTTCTGAACATACTGCTCCTTCTGTGACTCTTGATTTACTTATGCATTACACGTCATATACCAATGAAGCACTTTCTCTTGCAGGTTTTTCTAGGAGCCTTCCAACTCAGTTACGAGGATGTCTCAAAAGCTGTGCGTTCCAAGGGAACAATCAAACAGTATCATGTTCTAAAACACAACTGCCAGATGTGGCTTATAGCTTTCCTTATGGAGCTTAAGCTTCCGATTCCAAAAGAGGTCTCGACAATTGCCGTGAGCGTAAGTAGTGCTGTGCTTGCAGAACGCTTCTATACTGAAGAACTACGCGAAGATCTTGAAGAGCGAGCTGAAGTGAATGAAATTACCGCTTTTAATTCCTTGGAAGACAGAGAGAAAGAAAGAGGAGGAAAAATGGGAAGGTTAGCCAGTACAGGCTGGCTACCCTGCGCTGGGGAAAGAGGCATTCGCACAATTCGCACAAGACGGTCGCACAATTCAAAAGTCCTTAAAACTTGAGCAGAGCCCTTACGGCCTTGTAGGCCGACACCCGCCTGGACCAGTGCCCTAGGATCTTCCCCTCTGGGAAGGGACGATTGTACAGTTTTTATAGCTCCGTCGTGAGCACTTTTCAAGACACATTGCAACGGGGAAGAGGTGCTCAATCGTGTCTTCTCAGGCACAGTTGTTGCAAGGAGGGTGGTCGGGGATTTCGATGCGGAAGGGATACGCGTTTGTGAATGCCCCGCCGAGCCACAGGCGGCACAGAAGTGCTGTATCGGCTCGTGGTAACCCTGGTAGACGACGGAGTGGCAGAGGTGAATTCAATCTGGAGACGTGCGTTGATTAATTCACTGGTGTTTCACATAGTTTGCGTGAGCTCGCGTATCAGGGAGCGAAGCCTAGTGGCTGCATCTGTTCTCGACATTGGCACAGGTTTACTGTGGGCACGATCGTGGGCCAATCAGGCAAAGTAATCCGCACTCTGATTTCCTGAAGTTTTGCAATGACTCAGTATACACTGGTACATGAAGCTGTGCCCTTTGTCGATCGCGTGAAGGTGGAGTAGTAGCATGTCTGCGACTAATTGCAAGTTCGGTCCGTGGCTGAAAGGGGACAGCAGACACTGGATAGTTACCTTCAGAAATGCTACACTTAGCCTAATAGCAACAAATAGAGACAATGCGCATTGCAAGCTCATATACACATGCCCGGTAGTCGTGTACATGAGTGCGTAGGAGACATGGCCTTCGATAAAAATTGACTTTATGTGTACATTACCTGAAAATCATGTGTGAAGATGCTCGAATATTTTCTTTACAGATTGGAAAGATCTTCTCTGGCCACGACAACCCATACGAGTTTGTTGTCAAAAAAGTTTCCAAAGCTTTTCAATGTACAACAAAGCCCTGTAAAGGAAGTGCTCCTAAAGAAGAGGAAGAGATGGAGGAGATCTAACAACAGCGCTGAGGAGAACAAGAAAACCAACGAGACCACAATTTCTTAGGTCGACGTTACTCTGTCTGAAAAATCCTGAATAACTCTATCGTGTGCAGTGCCAGGGTATGTTTAAGGTGAACAAAACAATTAGCAGTGCGCATTTTTGTTTGTGTGTAGAGTTTTGATAAAAAGAGCATAGTTCAAATTGCTTAATAAGGATAACTTAAATGCATATATAACTCGGCGGGAGTTTTCTATAAATACATCAGGGCCAAGATTTACCACCCGAAGCACTCTATAGCCTAAATTAGAGACGTATATAATTTACAGATAGACCTAGATCTAAAACAAGATTTCTGAACGAAGGCCGCATGTAGAGACGTATATTAGTAAACCTCTATTAATAACACCTGTCGTGGCGGCTCAATGGTGAAGGCGTTCGTTTCCAGAGCACAGCGTAACGGCATAAGTTATTGGTAATGCTGCCGGCATCCAGATAGCGACGGATGCAGAAATGCTCGTGCATTTACACAAGTTGCGTAAAATTAACTGCGCCCCTCATAACCTAGTTATAGTTCTGAGACGTCAAGCCCAAAACTGCGGTTGATTTCCCTAATTATGTTGCCATCAGAACTGCAGCAGTGAGCAGCCAGTTTTAGGCCCGCACAACTCTGTAAAGATTATCTTCCGTTCCTAGGACAATACCTGACGAGTGTCCTGCTACAATTCATTATTGCATAGTTCAGTAGAATAGTTCTTGTGTCGTTTTTTTTGATAATCTTACTGAGTCGTACGATTTTGCATAACGTCTGAAGTGTGTTTGTGTTTGCGTATTAGGTAAAGTTTCTTTCAACATATATTGCTGCTGTTCTTCCAAGTCTGACTGCCCTTTTCTGCTTGGGCCTCTTTTCCTTTGCACCATCAAAACATTGCAGATTTGGATTATATTCCAGTTTCAGTAATAAGACCTGTGAAAAAACCACTATTGCATGATAATTCTTAACTGAAACAGCGACTCAATTTTGCTACAGATTATTAAGACACATTTCAGGACGCATTCAATCTCGGCGGTGGCATTTGCCTTCCCGGACCCTGCAAAAATATCCGTGTACCACGCATTGAGCGCACGTTAAAGGACCCCAGGTTGTAAAGATTAGCCCCGGAGTCCCCTACTATACTATCACGTTGTGATGACCCACTTATGGGGGCAAAGGTTCGTGTTCTCAATGGTTCGGTCGGTTCTCTTAGGCGGAGCCTCCGAGAACCCAAATGAGGACAAAGCCGTTGGTTTGAACACACACACAAAGACTTTTAATCAAACAAAAAAAAGGAGGCGTAAACTAAATAGAAGGAAATAGAAAAACATGCAAAACCCTCAAGCGGACATTGCGGTAAGGAACATACATAGATAGGCCTTGCATGAGATTAACGAGGGCGTGAGTCCGGGCTTGCCACGAGGGCGGGGACGCGTCACAGTCTCGACGCGGCAACGCGATGAGAAGCTGGCAGAAGGAGTGGCGCCGGTCTCACCAAAGGTCGCGGCGTAGGCTGACCGACCGGGCGCCGGGAGCGCGCCAGCTCCGGCTATAGGCGAGGTAACGCTGGCGGCTGGGTGGCAGGAGTGGACGGGGCGGCGTTCTGGCCGGGCAGAGAGCTCGGGCCCGTAGCCCGACTGCTCCCCTCTCGCCCACGGCACGGAAGCTCGAACGCTGGCCTCGGGCAGCAGACGGCACGGCCGACGGGGTGGCGTCCTGGCCGGGCAGCTGGCGTAGAACTCGGGCCCGTAGCCCGACTGTTCTCGTCCTGCCCACTGGCGCAGAAGCTCACCGCCGGCCTCGAGGAGCTGACGGCACGCTCAGGTAGACGGGCGACGCCCAGGAACAGGTTGGCAGGAGGCCCCGGGCGGGTGAAGTCCTGGTGGGCTCGGGTCCGGAAACCGACGGCCCGTCTTCAACGCCCGCTCCGGTGGTTGACCTCCTCCTGCCGTCGTTTCCTGGGACTCTCCTGGCGTCTCCCCGGCGTCTCCCTGCGTGTCCTCTAGCGTGTGCTCTTGCGTGTCGCCCCGTTCTGCCAGCGCACCACGCTTTTTCTTTTGGTCTGGCCGATTTGGCATTTTCGGATTGGCTGCCCGACGCTCCGTGGTCTTCCTTGATTGGTGAGGCTTTTCTTCTTTTTGTTGGCTGTCATGCGCCGCGCGTTCTCGTGCCGGACGCTTTTCGGCGTCGTTGTCTTCCTTCTTCCACCTCGGCGCGCGTGCACTCAGCGTCGTCTGCTCCTGACCGTCGCGCTCCCCGCACCATGTCGCGCACCACACATCACACAAGCCCCTTTTTTTTACCGAGTTTTTCTGAGGAAAAACTGCCGCTCAGTGCGCGACATAGTTCACGTATACTTGGCACACTACAGTCAAGGTCCGTTCACAAGAACGCACCGTATGGTTCCAATGCACAGTTCACAGAGTGGCACAGATGAAACCGTTAAAGGAAAACACTAATTCAAAGAAAGCACACCAAGTAAAAAAAAAAACAAAGAAACTAGCATCAAACACTAACAGCATGGCATTGCGATGACATAACCTTGCTATGGTAACGGAAACATCAAGAGGTGTAGGGTTGTAGACCCCCATGTATTCTACTCATGTAGTCCGCCCCAACATTCTCAGATCCCTT
This sequence comes from Dermacentor albipictus, assembly GCF_038994185.2. Lineage (NCBI taxonomy): Eukaryota > Metazoa > Arthropoda > Arachnida > Ixodida > Ixodidae > Dermacentor > Dermacentor albipictus. The sequence continues at coordinate 56,288,189 of NC_091828.1, read as the reverse complement.
GATATGTTCTACATGAAAGGTATATTCTTGTAGTGCTAAGCTCCATCGCAGCACTCTGCTGTTTAGGTGTTTCGCCCGTGATAAATATTGTAATGGTTGATGATCAGTCTGAACTATGAAATGTGTGCCATATAAAAATATATGGAACTTTTCTATAGCTCAAACTAAGGCTAGGCATTCTCGCTCTATCGCCGAGTAGTTCTGCTCTCGAGGCAATAGTTGACGACTGGCATATGATACGGGGTGTAAAACTCCATCGTGCTCCTGCATAAGGACTGCCCCGATGCAGGTGTCAGAGGCGTCGCTGCGTAGTGTGAACACTCTTTTAAGGTCAGGAGCCTGTACTATGGGTTCAGATGCTAACGCTCGCTTTAGTGCTTCAAAAGCGGCTTCTCTCTCGGTGTTCCAACATATCTTGTTCTTTTCCCTTTTCTTTGTCATTTCCGTCAGAGGCTGTGCCTTCTCTGCATAGTGAGGTATCAAATCGCGGTAGTATCCCGCCAATCCGAGGAAAGAACGGAGTTGTCTCTTAGTATCGGGTCGGGGAGCTTGAGCTATCTCTGCAATCGTGCTTTCCACTGGATGAATTGTCCCGCCTCCTATTCGATGACCGAGGAAAACTATCGATGTTACGCCGACTTCGCACTTCTGAGGCTTGATTGTCAATCCGGCTTCTCGGATCCTTTTCAACAGACAATGCATTGTTTCTATATGTTCCTCCCAGGTTGCCGTAGCGATGAGAACGTCATCGATGTAATGAACTACGTTGGGGATTCCCTGTGTTCGCAGAGGCGGAAGGCGCATATGTAGGCAAGAAACAGCCAGAAATTAGTCTGTCTGACTTAGCCACCGTAGCCCAGCGATTGGGTTTGCAGGGGGAAGACTTGCACAGGTGGATGCAAGACAGGTGGCTGTTAATATGCGCGAAAGCTCGGAGGGAGTGCGAAAGCCGAGTGGCAGAACAGGCGGCGGAGAGGGCACGCCTGGAGGAGGAGCTTCGCAGGGTCCGCGTTCGCATCAAGGCACTCGCGGATGCTTGTTCCGAGGGGACAAGATCCGCGGTTAAGGATGCAGCACAGAAGTACAGCGGCGACCCAATGGTTCCCTCCGACATGGCCTCAGGCCTCGGCGAGGAAAAAGTGTCTCAAGGAGAGACGACTTGTGACCACGCCATTGTAGGCAAAGATACCGTTAGGTCACAAGACAAGAAGCAGATTGCTTCCGTATCTAAACCAGTGCTGTGTGGGTCTGGCGTAGACGATGACTGGTTTGTGCAAGGTGCAAAGCTACCATGCATAAGCATGGTTGAGAATAAAGTTAGAGCAGAGCAACCCCTACAGGCTAAAGATAGCACGTTGGAGGGTTTGCATCATGATCAGGAAGAACCTGAAAATATCAGGGCTCCTGAGGAACCGTGTTTGGTTTCCACAAAAAGTATTGAGGGGTCTTTACTGCGTCCCTCGACTCAGACAGAAACTATTTGTGACTCTATGCGCACTTGGGAGGGCTCAGGCCTCCCTACAAAATCAACTGATGTTTTTAAGGATCCAGAACATCCTATGTGTTCTCATGCTTTTGTGTGCGGTTCGACCATTTGCACTGATGCGGCAACCATGCATTACAATATTCACTACCTTAGAACGCAGGCAGTGACTTGGTCGACACCATGCAAAGACATTAACGCCTGGAACGTTATGGTCACGGACTGGTCAATGCACTCTGACCGAGAAAATAGATGTCTGGTCCGCCTCATGTGGGAGAGGGTCACCTGAAGGAGCCGATGCTTCGCTTATGGCTCTTCACGGACTTGTGACCTCGGACTTCGTGACTTCAACTTGATTGTTTGTAGAGTGTGTCGTGATAGCCTGTGATGCTACAGTTTCTTTCTTGTCATTTGTTATGGTTTCTTTGAATTGTGTTTTCCTTTAACGGTTTCATTTGCGTGCTCAGTGAACTGTGCGTTGGAACCACACAGCGCAATCTCGAGGACAGATCATGACTGTAGTGTTGTGCGCAATCTCGAGGACAGATCATGACTGTAGTGTTGTGCGCAATCTTGTGGACAGACCATGACTGTAGTGTTGGGAACTTTGTCGCGCACTTAGCGGCAGTTTTTCTTCAGAAAAACTTGTTAAAAAAAGGGGCTTGTGTGATGTGTGGTGCGCGACACGGTTCAATGATCGCGACGGTCAGGAGCAGACGACGCTGAGTGCACGCGCGCTGAGGTGGAAGAAGGAAGACAACGACGCCGAAAAGCGTCCGGCACGAGAACGCGCGGCGCATGACAGCCAACAAAAAGAAGAAAAGCCTCACCAATCAAGAAAGACCACGGAGCGTCGGGCAGCCAATCCGAAAATGCCAAATCGGCCAGACCAAAAGAAAAAGCGTGGTGCGCTGGCAGAACGGGGCGACACGCAAGAGCACACGCAAGAGGACACACAGGGAGACGCCGGGGAGACGCCAGGAGAGTCCCAGGAAACGACGGCAGGAGGAGGTCAACCACCGGAGCGGGCGTTGAAGACGGGCCGTCGGGTTCCGGACCCGAGCCCACCAGGACTTCACCCGCCCGGGGCCTCTTGCCAACCTGTTCCTGTGCGTCGCCCGTCTACCTGAGCGTGCCGTCAGCTCCTCGAGGCCGGCGGTGAGCTTCTGCGCCAGTGGGCAGGACGAGAACAGTCGGGCTACGGGCCCGAGTTCTACGCCAGCTGCCCGGCCAGAACGCCACCCCGTCTGTCGTGCCACCTGCTGCCCGAGGCCGGCGTTCGAGCTTCCGCGCCGTGGGCGAGAGGGGAGCAGTCGGGCTACGGGCCCGAGCTCTCTGCCCGGCCAGAACGCCGCTTTCGTCCACTCCTGCCACCCAGCCGCCAGCGTTACCTCGCCTAGCCAGAGCTAGCGCGCTCCCGGGGCCCGGTCGGTCAGCTAACGCCGCAACCTTTGGTGAGACCGGCGCCACTCCTTTCGCCTGCTTGTCGCCGCGTCGCCGCGTCGAGACTCTGACGCGTCCCCGCCCTCGTGCCAAAGCCCGGACTCTCGCACTCGTTAACCTCATGCTAGCCCTAGGTGTGTTCCTTACCGCAATGTCCGCATGAGTGTTCATTTTATGCATGCTTTCTGCTTCCTTCCATTTACTTTATGCCTCTTTTTAGTGTGATTAAAAGTCTTTGTGTGTGCGTCCAAACCAACGGCTTTGTCCTCATTTGGGTTCTCGGAGGCTCCGCCTAAGAGAACCGACCGAACCATTGAGAACACGAACCTTTGCCCCCATAAGTGGGTCATCACAACTAGTAATCGGTCCCATGACTTTGGCTCTTCTTGGCACATCTTGCGTAGCATTTGTTTCAACGTGCCATTAAATCGCTCCACCAGACCATTACACATAGGATGGTACGGCGTCGAGCTTAGATGTTTGATAGCCAGCAGGTCATTTATCTCTCTCATTAGGTCCGATGTGAAACAGGAGGCCTGATCGCACAGTATCTCACGTGGAAATCCAATGCGAGAAAACATTTCTATCAGTCCTTCGGCCACCGTAGCCGAATCGATCGACGGCAAAGCTATCGCATCTGGATATCGGGTAGCGAAGTCCACCAGGGTCAGTATGTATCGGTTACCCTTATTTGACGTAGGCTTTAAGGGTCCGATTATGTCCACTGCCACTCTTTCAAATGGAGTGTCTATTAAAGGTAAGCGACCAAGAGGTGCCTTGCCCACCTTGCTCTTAGGATACGTTCGCTGGCAAGTGTCACAAGAGCGTACGTATCTTCTCACTGCTTCTTGGACTCCTGGCCAGTAGAAGGATTCTAGAACACGATCGATCGTTCTCTTGATTCCTTGGTGCCCTGCCATCAGGCTTTCGTGCGCCAGAGTGAGCACTTGGCCCCGCAATTTTAGGGGTACTACCACTTGTTGGGTTGTTTTGCCCGAGGACAGTCGGCAACGGCGATAAAGCACTCCCTTTACTACATCGAATGAGTAGGATGCCAATCTTTTGCCTTGGAACACTTGACCCACTTTGTTCCTGCAAGACTCTAAGGTCTTATCTTCGTTCTGGGTCGTGGTAAGATCCTTCCTGGTTATTTTCAAGGCGCTGATATTGATCGCGGATGTTTTCGGCTGTTGGTCTCGGCTCTTGATGCCGACCAGCAGAGCATCCGGTGAATGGTCTTCTCTCTTCGTTCTTTTCCGACTTGCTATACCATCTTTGATGGGCTTCTTCAGTCTCTTTGGCCATGTTTTATCTGGATCGTGAGGTTCTCGTGAGCCTGGTACATTTCCGATAATAACATCGTATAGAGGAGCTCTCATACACTTTACAATCGCTGCACCAGAAAAATAAGGTGAATCAATTTCAACCTTGGCCTCGGGAACTTCAATGCTGCTGCCATCCGCCAGGACAAGCTTTGTGGTGGTGCCCGTCAGAGCCTTGTCTGGTACGAGGGAACGACGCACGACCAGCGTGTTGCTTCCTGTATCTCGCAAGACTGACGCGGTCTGTCCGAAGACGACGCCCTTTAGCACTGGCATCTTGCGTGCTACAGTCCCTGTGTGGGTCTTCACTGTGCTAGTTACGTCTTGTTCAACGACTGCTGTGTTGGAATCTTCCAGGCATTCTTCTGGCGACAATAGGCAAGACGTCTTCTTTGGTGGACCGTTTTTCTTGGTGCAGGCCTTGACATCATGCCCGGGCTTACGGCAATATCCGCAGTACGGTTGCCTCAGCTTAGATCGGCAGTCCGACGCCCCATGGCCCAGTTTCCCACATACGAAACATCGCACTGTAACTTTCTCGGATGAGCTTCCAGTTTTCTCTGTATGGTTAATGCCTTCCGATTTCTGCCGGAACACCAACAAATTGGGCTGTCTCTGAGCTTCTAAGAAATTATCGGCTGCTTCGGCCATGTCATCTAGCTGGCGGTAGCTCTTCTCGCGCAGGAAGAGTCCTAACCGATGATGACAGTTGTTCAGAAACTGTTCCGTCACCACCAGGTTTCGAAGTGCCAAATACTCCTTTTCGGTTTTGGACATTTCCACCCACCGATCAAAGAAACTCAGTAGCCTAGTTGCGTACTGCTTTGCAGTTTCGCCATCTTGGGGTTTGCTCTGTCGGAACTTCTCCCGATAGCCTTCCGCCGTAAACCGAAAACGCTGGAGCAACGCCAACTTGGCTTTATCGTAGTCGAGGGAGTCTTCTGGAGACAGACGTCCAAAGACTTTCAGAGCTTCTCCGCTCAAGCATAAACTTAGAGCCGTGGCCCATTTGTCTCTAGGCCATTCTTGTCCGGTGGCGACGCTTTCGAACCTTTTTAAATAGGCATCCAAGTCGTCCCGGCTTTCGTTGAATCCCGGCATTAAACTGTGGGGATTCACGCTGAATGGGGCACTCCCTCCTGGCCCTCGGTCAGCTGTCCTTGCAGCGTCCGTTGCCGCCATTTGGAGGCGCAACTGAAGCGTTCGCTCCTCCAATTCTAGCTGCCGTTGGCTCGTCTCGCCACGATTACCCTCAGCTTCCGCGACTTTAAGCCGTAACTGTAGATTTCTCTCCTCTAATACAAGCTCCTGCTTTTTAGCCTCGCGCTCCGCTGCCCGCTCTTCTCGCTCCGCTGCCCGCTCTTCTCGCTCCCGCGCTTCCTGCTCGTTCAACCATGCTCTCAACTCCGCACCTTCTAGCCCCATGCGCTCGGCTAGCGCTAACAAGTCTCGTGTGTTGGCCATAGTTCCTAGCCGCTAGAGAAAAAAGGTCCAAACGAACGGCTTTGTCCTGTCGCGGACGCCAATTTGTGATGACCCACTTATGGGGGCAAAGGTTCGTGTTCTCAATGGTTCGGTCGGTTCTCTTAGGCGGAGCCTCCGAGAACCCAAATGAGGACAAAGCCGTTGGTTTGAACACACACACAAAGACTTTTAATCAAACAAAAAAAGGAGGCGTAAACTAAATAGAAGGAAATAGAAAAACATGCAAAACCCTCAAGCGGACATTGCGGTAAGGAACATACATAGATAGGCCTTGCATGAGATTAACGAGGGCGTGAGTCCGGGCTTGCCACGAGGGCGGGGACGCGTCACAGTCTCGACGCGGCAACGCGATGAGAAGCTGGCAGAAGGAGTGGCGCCGGTCTCACCAAAGGTCGCGGCGTAGGCTGACCGACCGGGCGCCGGGAGCGCGCCAGCTCCGGCTATAGGCGAGGTAACGCTGGCGGCTGGGTGGCAGGAGTGGACGGGGCGGCGTTCTGGCCACGAGACGGTCATTAGAGGAAACGCCAGTTCACGGGATTGGCCAGTCGTTTCAGCGGGTGCGAGAGAGAAAATCTGGGGGCGTTTGCGCCTGAAATTTCTCCCTTTGCCTAGGTACCACGGAGGAGCAGTTTCTTTGCTCGTTCTGTCCCTAGGCGTGCCTGGCGTGGCGGCATTTTGCCATCCGTCGGCTGGCGATCCGTGCGTCGTGTACAAGTTTTCCTCGTGCGTCTCCTTGGGTGTTGCTGGCACAGTGCACTGGCGCGAACGATTGTTGTCATTTCGTCAGTGGTCTCCCGTGAAGGCGAGTATGATATGGCGTTGCCCTGTCACTACCAGTGTCACACGTATACTTCTGATCGCGATCGGCACCGATCCGGATCGAAATTCTCGACTGTGATTGGGTCTCTCGCTCATTTTGTCCAAAGGAGGCAATCACGACCGCGAAATTCGATCAGGATCGGGCGTGATCGCGATCAGCAGTGAGCCAGAACACAAGATACACACACAGCGCACACTGTCAACAATTTCATTGCGAAAGCATTGCGACCTTTGAAGATTAGAGCATGGCACTAGTCACTTGATAGATATAGCATATATTACATATATAGCAAAATATATAGTATATTCACAGTTTGCCCTGTGTGTGCGTTTTCGTTCCTTGCTTGTGCCTCTGTCACACTGGTATCTTACCGTCCTCGCGAATTTTTCCATGCGTCGAACGCTTCGAGAGGGCTCAGTTGCGCGTTATTCAATTGCCATCATTTAAACTTTAAAATACTACTAACTTGTAGCGTGCGGTCTTTTTTTTCACGTTTCTGTGTCTTCGTCCGCTTCCGCTGCTGCCTTAGTATGTTAAACGGCAAACTTCTGACTGCTATTGCAGAAGTCTTGGCGTCACAAGTTGGCGGCTGGACGTAATAATATTTATTTTAAGTCCAGCACGCTTAGGCCTCCGCCACTCCAATCTACGGACCATCCTGCTTCCAGCTTTGATCTCCCCACTACCCCTTGGGTGCTCTCAGGTCCTCTCCTGAGGCCTTTGGTTGCATGTGCCCTCCTGGAGCAGTGCTTGTAAAAAATCCAATCTATCGTCGCGACTTAAAAAGCGACCTGCGACTTATACAACACCAGTCAGAACCTTGCCTAGGCGAAGCCGAAGCCTCCCTCCCTCTTCCCCCCCACACACACACCTAAAGTGCCAATACCAGTGCTTTGTCACCCACATCATTTGAGGTTTCTTTTCACTTTCCTCGACTTTTTCCCTTGAAATTTTACTGAGGCTAATAGCTTACTGCATCCTTGTTGGCGCAGACTTGAACGGCTTTTAATTAATATTTTCGATTATTTCTGCAAAAAAGAATATTAAATTATGCGGTTTTATGTGCCGAAACCACGATCTCATTGTGAGGCACCCCATAGTGGGGGACTCCGGAAACTTGGACCACGGGGGGCTCTTTAACATGTACCTAAATCTAAGTACATTGGTGTTTTCACATTTCGCCCCCATCGAAATGCGGCCGTCGTGGCCGGGATTAGATGTGGCAATCTCGAGCTTAGCAGCCCAACACCATAGCCACAAAGCAACCACGGCGGGTCACTTTATTTCTTCAAATCCTGACAATAGGGGGACACGCCCATCAGAAGCACTCGCGGTGGCTGCCTTATCCATACTTTCTCACTTCAACATTATTTTAAAGTTCCACTGTAAACACCATGCACATATGCAATATATTTAAATATACACACAGGACAAAGTTTATAATATTTTTGAAAGAGATGGAGGCAGCCAATTAAGAATTATTTCTAACGGTATGGATAGCCTATGTCTAGAGAATGAATATGTTGTTGTAAGCTCACGACGCTTCAAATTGTTTTGCGTGCTTTTTTGATCATTAATGAAACCTATAAACTTCACTGACCCCGTCAGCAGACTCTTTTATCCACGGCGTATGAAATGCATGTGAATGTTGTGTGTCTCGGTGTTGCTTCTCTTTACAGTAAGCAATGTCAACGACTCATGAAAAAAAGAACATTTCTAATAACTTACAACATTTATTACGTATGGGAACATTGTCACTTACATGCAAACGTAAATATATACAGAGTGTCCCAATTAATTATAATGCACCAAGATTTAAAAAGAGAGCAATGCGTTACTCGAAGAAAACCTAGCGCATATTGTTTGCAGTACATTGCAGTAGCTGCCAGTAATTTTTTCGTTCCAGATTTAATTTGGTCATTTAATTAGTTATCTAAGCCGACATGTACTATCCTAATTATCAAATGATAAATGAGGCATCTAAAGGCACAGCCAAGGGACACCTAACTGCGATATTTTCAGCGACGTACTAATTGTGTACTAATTTTTTATGATAGATAAATAAACCCTGTGAAATATGGAGAATACTACATGACTGTGCTCCCACTCGCATCATAAAGCAGCGCCCTCGAACATGCTCCCTCTGAGTAATCCAGGACGAAATAAAGGAAATAAAGAAAAACATTGTGATCGACCTAATGCCTTATCTGCCGCATCCCTGCCGAAGTAACACGTCTTGTTTGGTGTTACCTGGAAAATAGTTGTGATAGCTGTTGTTTTAGCGTAGATAAAGTGCACGAATGTTTTTTTTTTTGCTACAGAACCTGTCACCACAAAAGTGAATTGACGTCAGTGCAAAGATTTAAAGGTACGTTTTGTTCCATCCCATTTGCCATGTGTTTCTCTAATGAGCACCCGGTAAGCATGATCCTCGCCTTGGCATCTGCAAATGGCAACAAGAGGAAGACTACAAATATGTATATCAGTAATGGAAGTGTGGCGGTAGACCAAATACATCGACTATCATCAGAAATTGTGAAAACCTGAGACAAACCGGCAGCTTCAACAAACCAGCGGAGGACTCCATGTTTGAGTCCTAGCCTATGCAGGGATGTTCTAGCATTTATGGCCTCAAATCCTCATGCTAGCATGCAGAACGTGGCCGCCCAGGTACCAATTTCCAAGTCAGTTTGGAGAATTCTAAATGACAGCCTTTCAGCCGTCCCACCTTAACCAGCAACAATGCTTGGAAGATAGGGACCCGTAGAATCGTTTAAATTTCTCGCAAAAGCCCATGAGTCATCATACCTTTTGAGCAACATCATGTGCACAGATGAAGCCAATTTTCGCCGAAACGCCTAGGTACATTTGCATAATGTGCACTAGTGGAGGGACTCCAATCCACGCTGTGTGAAGTGCAATAGGCACCAGTACCAGTAGTTGCCCAAATTGTGATTCAGAATTTACGCTGGTGCTATAATCGGTCCCACCTTCTTCGATCACATACTCACTGGACAGTGTTACATCAACAAAATCCTTGAAAGAGTGGTGGATGAGTTTCTCTGTGAAGTCCCGCTGTCAGCTCTTCCGCTTCTGTGGTATCAGCAAGATAGGGCACCCGCACACAGCAGCAGCCAAGCACAAAACTGGCTGGATGCGACTTTCAATGCGCAGTAGATTGGAAGGCACAGGCCTGTGAATTGGCCCGCTAGGTCATGTGACCTCTCTCCACTCGATTTCTTTCTTTGGGGTTATTTATGTGAATGATCTTGCTTACGTAATTGAGACAGAGTCAGATTAGTTCAAGGCAAGGATAACGGATGTCTGCCGTAGAACTCCGGCGTCGGTCATCAAGAAAGCCACTAAAGATGTTTCATATTTAAAACAGCACCAAAAAACACGGACAAGGAAGGACACAGAACGAGCACTGACTGCCGACAACACCTTTATTGAAGCGTGCACAAATATATACAATTCGCAATGGGCATAAAGAGAGTAAAAGAAGAAAGGGAAGGCGAGTCATCGTCATTCAACTCCTGCTGTGCATGCGTCAATAACATTAAACTTGAGCAAGGTTAGTGACATGTTAGTCGCACATTCAGCCACACAAACTATAAACAAAAATACTAGTGACCTATTTCACTAAGTGTCCCTTAATTCATAGAATAAGGGTTCTCTCTACTTTAACATGTCCAGCCAGCTCAATTGTTGGCGGCGGTGTGGTGTACAATCTTTACAACGATGTGACCGGTATTACGAACGATTTTGGAGGTCCCAGGCACTTTCTTATGTCTTTGACTGTACATGTCAATGCCCATCTATCTGTCACCCTGAAGGTCCAAGCCAAGTAGGTCCACTTGCTAAGTTTCTGTTACTGAGTAAGATGCATGCTAATCCCATTTTTTTTTAAGACTTGCATGCCAAAGAACCAGCAATAAGTGCAACATTTTTTCTCAAAGTATAGATCAGAAGACACTTCTTGAAGCAAACCAGCTTGGTGCCTTTGTACAAATGCTGCTTAGTCACTAAAAGTCGTACCATAACATGTTTGAGGAAAATCGATTAGAACATTGATGCTTTAATGCAGTGCTGCTGTCGTGCTTAACACTGCACTGTAAGTCAATTAGAACGCAGTATTTTGTCATTCCAGTTACAGTGGAATCTTGCTAATCCCAGTGGTTCTGAGGCACCACAATGCATTATTGCTGTAAACATTTTGCAAAGCCTTTGCCAGTAGGCAGTGAGCTGTCATGCTCATTTCAATATGCCTTTGTCTTCTTCACAACCTTCTGTTATACTGTGAGATGTGGATCCTTCAAATATTACAGGAACTTGCATGGCTTGTGTACAGGATACAACATTTCCTGGGAGTGTTCTCAGCCTAGGTTGTGAAAGACTGCTTTAAACTCATGGGGACAACTGAGAGTGACAAGAGGCATTATTTTGTTGAGGTAAGCAATCCTTAAGCTAAACCAAGAGGTAGTATGCATGATTGGAACTGAACTTTCATATTGAGTGAGCAATCCTCTAGCAGCACTGGCACGATGCTTAGATCTCTGTGCTTCGTGCAGTTCTTTTTCTTTGCCTTGTTGTTGCCACAGTGTTTCACTTCCCTGCATTCGTGTCATTGACTCTTGCTAAGCTTGTGCAATTTTTCCTCCATGCAAGCATGGACTGATTTATCTTCTGTTTGGGAAACAGTCATAGTTTGTCCAGTGACCCACTGGGCTATGTGAATAATGTACATAATGATACCACTTCAGACTTTTAAATCATCATGATGTCGATGGCACTGTCTACAAAACTATCACCACTGGACTGCCCCTCTTCAGCGGGCAAGACAGCAGCAGCACCAATAGGTGTGGTACCATGATAATGCTTACTGCATATGTTCTGACCATCCCTTCATTGCTTCATAGCTTCATTGCCCACATAGTCGGTGCCTTAATTTTATTCCTACTTGTTGCCCAGGTGGTGTCCCAATCCTGTAACCCTCTGGTGAGTGGGGATATTGAGATGAACCATCGCCCTATTAGACCAACAGGATAAAAATTGTAATCTTGGTCCCCCACTTGATTAATGGCTAATGTCATGACTATTGTAGGGTTGATAGCTCAGATATGTTGAAATAATTTTTGCTCTTCAAAATGAGAAAACACATGACATTGCTGAACTGTGGCTGTTCGTCAACTCTTGATATTAAACTATAAAAAATCTTCTTACCGCCCTCAAATAGTTTGTGCGCGGTTTACAAGCTGGAACATACATTCAACAAACTTTCTCCTCAAAACTTAATAACCGCTTCTCAGAATTACAATATTGGAAATTGTTCATGGCAGAACAGCTCTTTTTGCATCATTTTGTGGAGTCTTGATAACAACAATCCCTTGCTATTGAAAGTTGTAACATTCTTTTCATTAACATTGAAGTTCAAATGCTTTCAAGTCCTCTTAAATAAAAAAAAAATAGGAGGCTTGGGACATATTGTGGTATAGGGCCTATGCAGGCATTTTTTAAACTGCTGGAATAACAAGTTAACATTCACGAATGCTTGTACTGAGAAAAAGGTACTGAGTTCGATTTATCTAAGCAGTGGTTCATACACACCTCTAACACCACCCCAGGAGGAGCCAGACACTGCCAAACTTTTTCCAATATACCCCCCTCCCCACTTTCTCCCGCACGCAAGAGGTATTCGCCAAATGCCAGTTAGGTCAGAAGAGACAAAATAGAAAGGTCTCTTTTTGCACCTCTTGTTCATCGAGCAATGTTTAAGAAAAAATGAGGACATACAAGGCACTGTTTCCAACTAAATTTTTTATCCAAGAAAACCAATATACAGTAAACTACCACTTGAACGTCACTTGAACAAATTAGTCAGCTGTACGAAGTTTTTTATGTCCCCCATCGAAACGCCATTCAACCCAATGCAAATGCCTTTCAGTTTAACAAAATTCAGTACAGTGGCATTTCACTCCTGTGAACATATTATGCTACATCATCATCATCATCATCATTTTTATTTTCACCACTGGATACAAGGTGAAAAAGGGAGAGCTGGGATAAAACCGAATTCTCTTCGGCTTGACAAAGTTCCGGTCTCCCAGACAGGCACGGAAGCGGCTGGTGTAGGAATACAATTACGGATAAAGTGTGGATATAAGAGTTTTTAAGCGCAAATACATATAGAAATTTTCATGTTATTACATGGAAACTAGTTGTAATACAGTTGTGTCAAATGACTCCCAGTATACAATTATGATCTGTTATCTTGCATATTATTATTTAACACAGGCTCAGTTGCATATATCATAGTGGACTTGGAAGCACCAAACGAGCGCGGATGCTGATCAAATTTTTTCTGATCGCAGAGATCGTGCTGTCGAGGACCAGATTCGTCGACGCAGGGTCTGAGCATGCACTGCATCAGGCCTATCTACTGGTACCTCTGGCTGTCTGCCCTGCTGGCTTCATCAGACGAAACAAGTCGCAGGATGCTGTACCACGTGCACTGCACTGGGACCACCTGACCAGCACGGTGACGTCGACGGAGACACCATGGCACCCGGATAAAAGCAGCAGCCTTTTCGACGTTACCTTCAGTGGACTTGGAAGCACTGAACGAGTACAGATGCTGATCAAATTTTTTCTGATCGCACAGGTTAGTGACCAGCATTTAGTCTCTTCAACTAAAGACAATGACATAACGTTAACGGTGCTCCCAAGTCCACAATGCTGTGTTGCTATTTTGCGGGATTGTTTTAATGTTGTCCGCTTAATGTTACTAATATTCGGAGACGTTGAACAAAATCCAGGCCCTGACTCTGATTCAGATGAATGTTCGCAACGGGAACGAATGAAACGCATTCTAAGAGAACAAAAGGAAACGAACAAAACACTGAAACAACTGTCTTTAAATATCAAGCATGTGGAGACAATAGTTGCAGATTTGCAAGAAAGAATGACAGTTATTGAGAATGAAAGGGGATTATGGAAAGAATGCGAAGACAAGATAGTACACTGCGAGGAATCTTGTAAATCTACCATGACGCAAGTAGAATTTCTGGCATCGAAGGTCGATGATCTAGAAAATAGAAGTAGGCGGAATAACCTAGTAATTTATGGATTAAGAGAGAGCTCTGCTGAAGATGTTAAAACACTTGAAGAAGAAGTGCGAGATGGTATATTTAGGAAGATCCTAGGAATAGAAGTTAACTCAATAGAACGAGTTCACAGAATCGGTACAAAGCAAAGCCAAAGGACACGCCCCGTTATTATCAGGCTATTCAACTTCGCTGAGAAAAACAAAATATTATCAAACTGCTTCAAGCTGAAAAACACCCAGATTTCAATATCCGAAGATTTCTCAAAGAAAGTACGCGACACACTTGCTAAATTATGGCGTTCTGCAGTAAGTGACAAGGCGAAAGGGGCAAAGGTATCTCTGGCATTTGATAAACTAAAAATAAATGGCAAAACCTTCATATGGAATGAGTGTGAGGACAGAAGAAGTGAACTATCTAAACCGATAACTTCTGCACACGGTGGCTCAGCAGCTCGCGATTGCACGTGACAAAATGCGCGCAGTGTAGTCAATAAGTTCAGCCTACTTGAAAGCATAGTTGCAGCCCATCAACCACACGTTATAGTCATCACGGAAACCTGGCTTCACGAAAGCGTCCAGGATTCCGAAGTGTTTCCACCTTATCGGCTCATACGGAAAGACAGAGAATCGCGGGGGGGGGGGGGGGGGTGTTGCTGTCGCAATTAAATCTAACATAAAATTCACAGTTTTAAAAAGCATACCTGACCATGAAAGTGTATGGTTTAAACTTACATTTAATGGAAAAAGCATATTTCTGGGTGGCCTATATCGACCTCCGAATGCGCCCCCTGTATACCCAGACGTTATGCACACTTACATTGCACAACACACTAATTCACGTTCCAATATTATCATCACAGGTGATTTCAATTTACCAGGAATCAATTGGTCTAATCTTTCGCACAACAGCTGTGACGCAAAAAGTGCTGAATCTCTATTGTTCATGTCATTTACCTTTTCTCTAGACCAGCTAGTTTCCGAACCGACTAGAATAGCTGGTCGGTCATGTTCTGTGCTTGATCTGATGTTCGTAAGCAGTCTATTTCAAAATAACACATTAAACGTTGAAAATAGCATTTCGGACCATAAAATGATTGTATTCTCCTGTCCAATTTTAGGAAACCGTGAACGCGTTAAGCCATCGATTGCTGTTATCAGGGATTACTCAAGAGCGGATGACAATGCTATCTCAGAATATTTAAACGCCTGCTTTCTGCAGTTTTCATTACTTCATGATGTAAATTAATTATGGTTACGTTTTAAGCGTATTGTGCGCTTTTGTGAAGAAAACTACATTCCCTCCAGAAATAAACGAGTGAACAGAGAACATCCTTGCGTATCGTGTGAAATAATACATTTAAAACGAAAAATTAAAAGGAAGCGCAGAAAGAAAACCACACGTGACCTTCAAGATCTCGTACGCTTATTACAATATAAGATCCATATGGCCAAGGAGCATTTTTTCACTGTTACTCTGCCTTCTTACCTGACGAATAAACCACAAAAATTCTGGCGCTACCTATCGAGGGAGCGGCACACCGTATCGCAGATTACTGTTTCAAACGGGACAGTTCTTCAGCCTGACGTCATAGCAAGCAAATTTTATGAATTTTTTCAACCTGTATTTAACAGAACTACCTTTAACTGTCCCTCTCCACAGTATCAGTTCGAGACTCCAATGCCTGAAATAGATATCGACCAACAAGGAATTTTTCGACTCTTACAAAATCTGGATGTAAAGAAACCCTGTGGCCGTGATCTTATATCAAATGCATTTTTGCAAAAGCATGCAGTTTGGACGTCAAAATACTTACACGTAATTTACAGGCGATCTTTGGAAACTTCAGTGATACCTGATGACTGGCGAAGGGCCAAAGTAATACCTGTGCACAAATCTGGCTCTAAACTCGACGTAACTATAGACCTGTTTCATTAACATGTACATCCAGTAAATTGTTCGTACATATTATTTATAAGGCCATAATATTGCACTTAATATTTTTAGAGTAAGAGTGACGATTATTCACTCAAAGAACAGTTTACACCCTTTCGAGTGCCCCTTCTGCCACACAACGATAATCGTCATCTGCCTTGATGCGTTTTTTTATTTAACGCTGCGAGCCCGGTAACGAACGGCACGCGCGTTATCAGCATGATAGCATTGCCTGTTACTTTCCTGTCGGGAATGCTATGTCATTCTGATAACGCGCATGCCGTTCGTTACTGAAAAGTACCGGGCTTGCCGCGTTAAAGAAAGGAAATGTGGGCAAGCAGATGACAATTATAGTTGTATGGCAAAAGGGTGTAATTATGCTTAAGAGTGTATGCTAGCCACCATACCCTTAGTATAAACATATCTTCTCTGTAAAAAAAAAAAAGTAACACAGCGATTTTCGTCTGGCGACAACAACAACAAAAAAAGGTCGCTTCCAAAGATTGTGCGCAGCTATTAGCGGCGAGAATTAGGAGTGGCGCCCTCTCGCGAGTGACGTCACGGCCAGGACGCCGCTCGCTCTGGCTCGCTCGGTTGCCGCGCGCGCTCGTTCCCTTCGTGTATGCTTGGGGTATGGGTGGCTCGAGCCGTACGTATTGAAGAATACGTCGGCTTCTTTCAGCTGCCATACCTTAACCACAGTTTCTTCTTCAAAAGCATGTGAGTCGAGAAACTTTGCGGCTTGGATATCGCAAGCTAAGCAGCGTTAAAGGGGTCTACTAGGTTTTGCAATGCATATATGCGCCGTGTCTATCGGTAAATTTTGACAAAAAAAAGAATATCTGCAAATTCAACGCGCGAAGTTGTGTGTGATGCTTCGCTAAACACTTAAAGGGAAGCTGAAGAGTCTGTCGAATTCAATAAGACGCTCATATACGGATGCGGGAACCTTATAAACCATGTAGGTCAAATTTGGGGGTTTTTTTTCAAATAGGAGCGACGTAATCGTCGGTTGAAATTGCACTGTAGCTCCGCCCCCCGTCGAATGCCGCGCGCTGCTGCTGACGCTGACGATGCGAGCGGAGACCGGAAACCGCGGTGTTGTGACGTCAACTTTAGTGTTTTGCTCCTTCGCAGCCTGCGCGACCGTGCCTGACCGTGCTTGTTTCTGCGTGCGTGCCGTCATAATCTGCTTCGATCAACCCTGCATTTCTTTGTGGTTGCGTCTGTGTGTATGTAGAGTGGTGGTCAACGTGCGCAGCATCAACTGATGTGGTGGGCCGATCATGCCGTCTTTCTGTGCAGCCTACGGTTGCACGAACACCAGCGGCCGCGACGATGTTGTCTTCCATTGCTTCCCACAAGACAAGAAGCTTTTAAGGAAGTGGGAGGCTGCTGTAAAGAGAAAGAATTTCAAGCCCTCAAGAACAACACTGCTGTGCTGCAACCATTTCCGTGACGACGATTATCACCAGAATTTCCACTAGCAGGCTTTCTAAACGCAGCGCGAAAAGATCGGAGCAACGAAAACAAAGACGGCACGAGTGCGGACTGACTGATGATAACTGGTGTTGGAAGGCCTTATGAATACACGAAGTCGCCCAAACCTGGATTTTGATTTACTGCGAGCTCCTTCATGTCAGCACGCTGAACGGAAGGTGCATGTTTATTTCCCGCCCTCGACGCAGGTTTCGTCGCAAAGCGCCGCGAATTTTCTATTTGCACGTGTGTTGTAAAACAGCCTGCACGCAGCTACCATAACGCAGTGCAAATGTAGAGTTTGCATGTTCTGGAAAGCCGGCGCACGCCAGGATGCTACGCTCCCCCCGTCTCTCGCGCACAGCGAGAAACCGACCGTCTCACGTAGCCGACGGAATTCGCCGCCTTTACGACTTCGGTTATGAGTAGTGTGCGGATGGCGCACAGATGAAGGTCACTACACGTACTGCATGAACCGGGAAGCTTTTCACGCGTTTGAACCGTCTTTGTAGGTTGCCGACAGCTTTGGACAGCGCACAAATGCCGACGATCGCATCCCCGCTTACGTTCCACGAGGAGGCATGCAGGAACACAACACTGCAGTTGTTTGACCGGAAACGAGCTCACTAGATCGGCGAAAGATCGGCGAGATCACTAGATCGCTTTGCAAAAAACATACTCACCAAAGAGCATTTCCAACACGAGGAGATCCCAAGACTTCGCTTTCATTCTCGTCGAAAGCACTGCTCGCACCAGCATCGTTTACTTCTTCGAGAGGCCGGCTCTTTGCAATCGGCTCGTACATGTAGGGAGCAACGCCGAACTCTTCAGAAAAACGCAGTCTCTCTCAATTTTCTATTACCGCTTAATTTTCCATTACGGCACCAAACTACCTGGCACCGCGCTTCATGGGGAGCGGCAGCGGTCGGTCGCTAAAGTTGACGTCCCGGGTCGCCCAACCAATCACAGGCGGAAACGAGACGCGCGAGCTGGGCGTGTCCGCTGCTGCACTTTTCGTCGAAATAAAATATATTTGCGCTTTCTTTCGCTCAATTTCGATACGATATTCGAATTCGGAGGGTTGAAAACCATTATGTACACATGTTCACTCATTTTTTCTGGAAAACCTTTCAGCTTCCCTTTAACATTCCTTTAGTATTTAGCTATGAGAGGCATTGCATTTTACGTGGAAGAAAAATTTGGTAATTGGCGTCAACATGTCATCCGATGTTAGAAAGACACTGCCCAGCGAAGCTGTCATCATGATTCCTATTACTCTGGTGTGTTGTTCTATTCAAATATGCCCATTCATTAATGCGTAAAAAAATAGTTAGGCGCGTATTTCTTATGAAAAAGTTTGCTGCTACTTTCATCCCCCTCTGAAACAGGCCTCCAAATAACAAATTGCTCATGGCTGCTAACACGACGGCGCGTCATGTAGAGTATTTACATAGTTAATTCACAAACACCATAGTAGCAATCACCTGAGAGAAAAGTTTCATTGTTAAGATCGAGAGCCACTCAATTGAAAGTGATGAAATGTTTCATAGTGGCCCTAAGTAGCCTTTATCGACAATATGGCACACCCCTGATCACGTAACGGTAGCAATCGACTGTCCGTATAGCGAGGCACGCTATGATCGCGAAACCCATCAGTTCACTACAACTTCGAATTAAAACCATAAAGCATTTTTTTACAGCGCCAACTGGAATGGCTGAAGTATTCTCGAGCTACTACACCGCAGCTTAGATTGCCTACAAAAGGAAAATTCAAGCACGTTCTGTCTCATGATGTCTCGATCCAGCGTTATTTAATTATACAAACGGATAACAATTCGCTTCGTCGGTACATAAAAGAGAACCTTGCAGGCTAAATTAAGTTTGCTCCAATCCAATCGCAAACATTCATAAAGAAAGCACCACACCACAAGCCTTGCATATACTTTCACTTGATTTCTGACCCTCCACCGGGGGAATTTCGATATCTTGAATATGTCCCATACTACTAGTCATTGACGCTTCGACTTCTTTCTAGCTGCAGCTATGCGGTCCAGCAGGCATGCTTCACTAAAAAAATTGGGCCGAGTAGCCTGTGTCAGTTCGCCAAACAGATTCGTCATGTATATTCCTCAAGCAACAAGCACCAGTAAATTTCTCAAATGAGTTTGATTTGATTTGATTTATTAATTTCCATTTACACACACACATGTACAGAGGAGTGGTAAATGGAGGTGGATGAGGGAAAAAAGCCGCACAGACGCGGCTTGAGGTAACCTCACCCCCTTAGGTACAATATGGCTGCATGGGGTAACACATCAAGCGCCATATAAATTACATTTATATAGTCGCCATAAAACATTGCAGTTATACAATATATGAAAGAACAGTGAAATATTTCCACAATAACAATGCAAAACACACTGCGGCATTGAAATAAATAAATGATATACACTAGGTACCATAAACAAAAAAAGAGGAACATAACAAACATTATTACAGTAAAAGCTCGTTAATTCGAACCGCAAGGGGAAGCCTCTTCAGTTCGAATTAACGAAAGTTCGAACTAATGAAAGTGAAGGAGGGCAACTAGTACACTGCGATTTGGAAGCAGTAGGGCATGTCAGAAAGTGATGGCGTGTGCTGCGGGCACACGCCATCTTCAAGTCGAAGCTCCGGGTCCGACTGTGCCACACCACCGATGCCCATCGAAACGAACGTGAGCCGAGGCTTAACACCCATCACAATGAATCGCGACGGCCGATACCTCCTAAGCTGAAAACAGAGGTGCACAACCGATGAAGACTGCCGAGACAAAGACGCTGAACATGTGAAGGTGGCGTAGGCCCTGATTCGTAGGTTCTTGATTGTAAGCGCAGCTGCGACGTACTTGATTCGCTGTGTTTCGGAGCTTGCCGTGCCATCTCCGCACAACATTAGCAGCTGTACAAGATTTGCAAAGCCTCCGAGATTCGCAACGGGCAAGAAGTCTCGGAGGTTACGTAGAACGGAGAGGCGGCAGCCGCCGCTGCCTTCTGGCTGACCCCGCGTCGGTTAGATTTTTTTCCGATTTTGCCTTCTGTCGCCGTTCTCTCCGTTTCGGAGGCAATACAGCCTTGTGTGTAGGCAGTAGGCGCGTTTCTCTGGCCGTGTGCCAGGCGAGCGTAGTTCGAATTATCCGTGAGGGCACCTTCTCGCGTTCGAATTAACGGACTTTCTTATACATAGACTTCTGTGGAGCTTGGCCGGGCCAAATCGTACAGTTCGAATTATCCATAAATTCGAATTATTGAAGTTCGAATTAATGAGCTTTCATTGTAATCATTAACAAACGTGCTCCAAAGAGGTGAGTTGAACGTGTAGCACGGAAAAGGGAATATATATTGGTACATTCCTATTTGTACTATGTAAATAGCTGTAAGCCTTCATTAACTTTACTTCAAGTTTCCGCCGCGTATAAAAAATAAACACGTGAAGAACCGCCTAGTGTTGACAAGCAGGTAAAGAAGCAAGTGAGGCGTGTAGAATCTAAGCTCCAGTATTAGTTAAGTCCCCGTGCTACTGCCGAGCGTTTCTGTGAGGAAATGCAAAAATTCGATATTATACCATGAACTACTCGTCGTGAGCTAACCTGTTTTAGCGGAATAAAATCAACGTGACTGCTGTAGAAGTCATATATAGCCAGCTTTGTGACATACTTGTTGCACCGCGGCAGGTATGGTATCATAACTGGATTCCTATAGGCTATGCTTTTGCGATTGTCTATCCGCGTATGAAAAACCCGCAACGGGCTGGTCTGCGTCGCTTCGGCTGGCACTGTAGCGCTGCCTTCGAGAGCTGCATTGTTGTCTAAGAAATTAGCTCTTTGAATAAATGTTCTCAAAGGAAGACGTCGTAAAAATATATTTGAGACGACCACCATAAGTATACAAGCAGAGAGAACGAGGGCGAACAAACGAAAACACCGCAGAAAGCGCCCGGACAACGCCCGAACTGTAGCAGACGACAGGCGAGAGTCCGTGCCCTGACGTCACGCTAGCGGCGCTCGCAGCGCCGCTCGTGTTCGTTCTCGGGGCTAATAGCCAAGCCGATCCACGCCTAAAACTTCCCAAAATGGCCGACTGCATCGTCGACGTCGTTAATACACTCTAATCGTTCACTTGATTTTTCGCTGCATTGGAAATGCAAGCGGTTAATTTCGCCGAGTGAAATGTCTCGACGCTTTTCAGCGCCCGTCTCGTGCTTCTGAATAGAGCTTGCGGTATTGGCGTGAACAGACAGGCAAGTGGACGTATTTATTCTAGTTATTGAACAGTTGCTTATCTCACCTCAATGCGAAATTCTTGACTGCGTTCTCGAGTTTTGTTTAACGGTAATGAGAAGGAGTTAGATAATGCACAGAGGCAAGGTTTTGTCTGGTCTTGCAGGAGTCCCAGGTGCTTTTTCCGCCGCGTACACTGTCGCAATCGTTACACGTCTGAGAAACCAGACTGGCGGCGCATAGGTAAAGCCGGCTGCCACTGCTAGCCACAGTCCCCTACCTTGTCGCTATAAAGAGGAAATTTGTACGTGTACTAAGTGTACGCAATGTTTCTTTGTTTAGTATAATTTGGCGGCGCCTCCAGCAGACAAAATGTGGATACCATACTGCTCCTTCGGTTCGGGCTCGGCAATGCCTCCGCGTGGAGGGCGCGTTTAAGAGGAAGCTTTAGCTCGGGTGTTCCAATCTAAATACATGTAAACGGAGTATTCGTTTTTCTCGGCAACCACTGCACCAAATTTGACGAGGTTCGTTACATTTAAAACAAATGCTTAGAATCTAGAATTTCTGCTGGGTACACAAAAGATTTAAGCGAAACAACTGATGCAAAGCGGGGCATGGTGCTTTCAGTGCCCAATTTTTTATAGAACATGTAGTTTTCCATTATAAAGGGAACTGTAATGCGATGTCTTTAAGTAGGGGTTGTCTTATATTCAGAGTCGACTTATGTTTCAATATGAACGGGAATGAAGTGTTACGCAAATCTTCTAACGAAATTTACCCCTGCTGTTTAGTTTCCATATTGTGCGTAGAAGAAACAGTGCGTGCACTTTCAGCTGCTCAGTTTATCTTCAATGCTGCTCTCATTTTGTAGAGTTCATCACATGTGCATGTGCAACACATTGGCGGAGGCAATACGAACTGCATTTCTCTCTAGCTGGACAAGTCGGAATGGCAATGCACCTTGGAGAACAAGACTCGAATTGTGAAAGTCTGGTGGTAAGTCAGAAGTAATATATTTTCATTTATATTTGGTGTTAACTTTCCAGCGCAAACTTTCTATCCTATTGAAGAAACATTTAGCCCCCTGTTTGGCCTGTTTTTTGAGGGCCTTACATCAGGCCCCCTAGCAAGTTTTATAGCGTCCTCGATCACCTTGCCCCGAGGTTGCGCTGAAACCAGAATGGTGCGCCTTGCACTGCCGTGGTGGTGCACTGCGGAGGGTCAACATCGAGGACAAAACTGCACCCATTGCAGGGTGCTTGCATGCAGCGCTATTTTGCCCCTGGCGCGCAAGACGTGCGCGAACGTGCGCGCGCGCACATTTTGTTGTTTGCAGGTGCTGAGCATCTGCGGCAAGCGCTCAAACCTTGTCAAACTGCATGCTCCGACATACCTGGTTGCAAGCAAACACCAATGGATCTTATAAATAATCCTGGCGACCCTTTCAACGAACCTGTCCACTTTCGGCCGCTCTTCACCACATTGTTTTTGGACGAGGTCGATAAGCATGCTGTCTTCGCTGTCCGAAGAACTTGAAAAAAGCTCATCGATTGCGGCAATTAGCAGCGCTTCCTTTCTCATTGCCGACATCTCCACTGGCTAACTCCGTCAACTCCATTGCAACCGCAGCTATCAGGCCAGAGCATCCACGGTTCTGCAGTCGGCAGTGCGCGCGCGCGTCCCGCAGTGCTTGCTGGGATTGCACCCCGGCGCACCGCCGATTTTCTCGGTGCGAGACGGGGCAATGGAAAACCGCTCCAACAGGGTGCGCTTCCGGTGATCGAGGATGGTCGGTGCGGTTGATCGAGGATTAAAGTGCGCAGCAAGGCGCCCCGGTGCGAGTGATCGAGGACGCTATTAGTTTACACTGCAATTTAAAGCTTCTTGAGACCCGAATACAGCCATGGGACATAATTACTTTTCAAGCTGGTTATTATTGCCTCCAGGCATGTTTCGAACATGAAAGATGTTTTTTTAATAACATAGTTTTAAATAACTGGCATCTTTTTTAAATATCACAGTCATACGTAGACAGGCTAAGAGCTGCATCTCCAAGTAAACATCTCATGCTCGCTATGGTAAAAACTGCATTTCATTGCCTGAACGCAGAGGTGAAGATGGAGTTATGTGTAGTAGACTGTTACTTGGCTGCTGCATCCTGGATTTTCATGCATTAATGAGGAATTCAAAACAGACTTCAAGGTTGCGTCCTGCTGTTTGTGACAATGCAGAGGTCTACATCAATTTAGTGTGAAATTTCTTGAAAGTAGATGAGAAGAATATGAGTGAACCACTTTCGACAGTTCCACATGCATTGGACTTCATATCCACGATGAATGTTTGGAGTAACGACTTCAGACTTCTGGCATTTCTTTACAGAAATAATCTTTTAAACTGGTTTATTATTAGAGGAGACAGCAGAAATTGAATGCCCTCTTACCACACCACCATGAGGTGAGCATGACTGCCAACAGAGAGACACTCTGCCTCGAGTAGCCTCCGCGAGCGACGTTCCTTCCTCGTCTTGTCACATACTTGAGCCGAAGAACCACATTGGGTTCACGTGACTAGCACCACCCGCTTTTTTTTTCCTTATCCGGTTTTGTTGCATGGCACATTTTCCACCGTGGCATTGCGCATTCTGAATTGGGCGATTTACCTAAGTAATGCGTCATGGCGAGCGACACTTTTAAGACTCTATTTTGTTTGTGTTGCCTTGACTCTGGCTGGGTGTGGCAC
Source organism: Dermacentor albipictus (assembly GCF_038994185.2). Lineage (NCBI taxonomy): Eukaryota > Metazoa > Arthropoda > Arachnida > Ixodida > Ixodidae > Dermacentor > Dermacentor albipictus. The sequence goes on along the minus strand of NC_091828.1, from coordinate 56,264,119 downwards.
TTTCTCGAGAGGGAGGAAAGTGGTGTTTCATTTGAAATTTCAGCGGTCTGCACAGATTTGTCGTGAATACCTGTGTCATGTGCTGTAAACTTAAGAACAGCATTAAATACATTCTCTTAGTGGTGAATGCAACGCATACTTATCTTTTGCGCACAAAGAAAATGTGAACAGTGTACAGTGCTCCCACTTCTGCGTCAGTCTGATAAAAAGGCCAACAAAGAGTGATACTGCACTAAATCAAGTATCTTGAAATTGGGAGACATACTAGGGATGCTTCTGCAGCAGACATGATTGGCCAGAGAGGTTAACAATGTACAGCTGCTTGCAGTGACCATATGCACAGCACCATTAGTTTTGTGCCATGCTATAGTTCTATCAAAACCGCCTAAAATTCTTGCAGCTTTTTAGGAAAGCATTAGTGGCACATAACACTGTGCCTATTTTTCCTGTTTTTTGAATGTATATTTTGCTCCCACGTAGCTGATGCGACTCAAAGGTTTATAGTCCTGAAAGCTTGTTTGCTTTGTTATGAATGTTAACAAAAACTTACGTGTGCAAGCTTACCCCTGCCCACACTAACGCAGACCCAGTGAGTTTATTTAGTATGGAAAGCTAAAACAATGTAGTGGCTGCACTATTGTTATGACTCTGTCGTAATGATAGATGTTGCTGATTTTATGAAGTGCTTGTTTTCATCACTCAGGATATCACCCAAAATGCTAGGAGGCAAAAAAAAAATATATAATGTTCACAAGATATGGTTGAGTAGAGGCTGGGTGGTGGCAGCCGATTGAGGGAACGAGCTCGCCTGCGGATCTTGCGACCACAAGAGGTTCAAGTAGATTTTATCGCATTAAAGTGCAACAAGTGACTAGAAAAAAAAAAAGCCTGGGCATGTCATCAAAAGATACCGTTGGGAACAAAAGTCTATGGATCTACACGCACCATGAAATACCCAAATTTTTTTTCTTACTTGCCATGTTGGCGTACACTGGTCCACAGTAAAGTTGCAGAATGGGGCGGGCCCTCCGTTTCATTCCTACTTGACAAAGTTGAGATTTCTTAATTCCACTCCTTTTAACTCCCCAGAATGCCAAGAGTTGTACTATTTCTCCAACTTTAAATGAAATTCTTACTATAGTTGTTTACTAGTTGTGCCTTTCAACAAAAAACTTATTTTTGAAGTTCTGACAACATTGCAGATAATGTTATGCTTCTTTAACGAGAACATATTCGCTTTGTGACCTTTTATTTTTGCAGTGCGTTGCTAGCTGTATAATCTCTCTCATATCTACTCTTTTTGACAGTACATGCATGTTACCTGCGCAAGTGTAATTCATGAATAAATAATGTGATTGCAGAATATATTCAGTAATGTTTATCTATAATGGCATCAATTGGGCAGATTTAGTTGGAATGGAACTGGCACAGTCCTGTAGTGCTAAACCTTCACTAGAATAAGACTGCAAAAACAGGTATCCTTGCCAATTACTCTAAACTAGACTAGGCCGAATTTTTTTACATTTATAAGTTTTTACTGAATACTGGCTCTTTCAGTATCTACCTATAGGTCACTATCTCTGCCGTGGTACTTACCAACAAAATGGTATTCTGCTTATTGTGAAATTCTGAAGTCCTGGAGACTGTTCCAATGACGAGCTTTAATTGCACTTAAACACTAACCTTTAGTTGCCAAGAATGATTCTATTTAGCAAGAGCATGCTTGGACTATGACACAAGGATGGAGGCCAAAAAAGTTACTGCCCTTCCACTGCTGTGAAGCGGGGTGCAAGCGAAGCTTGGGATCTGCTGCTCTTTGTAACGCCTCACGGCGAGAGCGGCACATCAACGTTGACCCCTTTCTCGAATGAGTTCCCGGTGGCATCAATCAAACATTGCCTGTTCTTTGGCCAAACGCACAACACGTGGCCTGCTCCCACTGCCATTCCTTCAATGCAGCCTGCTCTTTGGCAGAACAGACCAAACGCGGCCTCCCCATCTGACTGCTGGGCCTGAACTGGTGTCAGGCACGCGAACACACCCTTTCCCTTCTCTGGAGGAAGGGGACGCCCGTGATTGGCTCATGCCATGCGCTGCTTCTACTTACCCACCTTAACCCTTTGAGGGTCGATTTTTTTGGCCACATGCGACCACTCAGTGTCGATTTTTTTTATTGCACATTTAAATTCTTCAGAGGGAGCTATTTCGAAAAAAAATTACTGTAATTTTTCTAGGGTGACCGTAAAGTGAGAAAAAAATGTTTGGCGCTGGCATAGATGGACTGTTTATTCATGAAAAACAATAAAAAATAGCAAATAAAGTTATAAGATTTTTAAAAAATTGGCGCATTGTTATACACAATGTGCACACGAGAAAAATACACAAGAAGAATGCGCACACGAAAATTTTTTGCAAGTCTCAAATGTTCCTTTTGCACTAATACTTCTTCAGCGTGTGGTAGTTCTTGAAGCATGGCTCCACGCAGAGCGGTTTGTTGCACTCAGCGCGCATGTACCTTGTGTCCTCGCGATATTTTTGCTGCCAAGTGGTGTTGGCGCAGACATGGCACCTCCTCTGGGTACTGCTTCCCTGAGCAGACGTGGGAGGCAACTTCGGAATAAAGGGCCAAAAAAGGAAACGCATGCACGGCGGCATCCTTCGTATGCGGACCCCTGTGAGCAGCAACCGAGCGGGTAACAGGCGGTCACCCTTTGAGTGACAAGAACGAGATAGCCATCAGTTTTGCGAGCAAAAGAAGCCGAAACCGCGTGCGGAACAAAACCGAAACTAACCGCCGCGCGCCCGCGAGCGCGCCAATGCGCGAGCGGTAGCAGACGCGCCGGAGCAAGAAAAAACTATAGAACGAAAATTGAAAGAGAGAGACGCGAGAAAAAAATTTCATGTATTCCCACATACTAGCACCACATGCCAGGCAAGAAAAAGCTATGAAATTAGCGCGCGTTTTAAACGTACAGACGGCGCCGTATATTTACGGCGTCGACCCTCAATGGGTTAAAGGCAGCATTTGATGAACTGACGGTGGCTGAATCGGTTAGCGTGGTGGTCTCGCAATCCGGAGGTCGGTGGTTCAAATCCGCAGCCTGATAAGCAATTCCTATTTTTGCGCAGCTTGGGTTTTTTCGCGCGGTAACACCGACACCAGTGAGGCAATACAAGCTTCTGTTAAAAAGGTTGCAAGTGGTTGCATCTTGTGCCCGTTCCTGTATCAACAGGACATTGACATTCAGTGTTATTTTTCACTGTCAGAAGTATCCTCGAAGAAAAAAGGGGAGGGGGTCAACACTAAAGAGACAACGTCGACGTACATGGTAGTTGAAATAAATCGATGATTAAATGTTGATTATGCTGTCATGTACGACGCGCAAATTGTTAGATGGATCTGCCGAGCTTCAAGCTCACGTGTCAGCACTCTCACTGGCCTGTTGAGCATGTGCAGTGTCGGTAAGATTAGCATTTCCTCTCTTCATGGTGGATCCACACGACAGACGAAATCCGTCTTTTTCGCGACGGACGGCGCATCACGTGACTATGCGTCACTGATTTGTACCGTCCGCGCGTCGTCCGCCACCCCCACGGACGGAAAATGCCGTGCTATTTTTCGCATCCGGATTTTGGGAGTTGAACGCTGCGGATTTAGCCTAGCATGCTCTACAGTGTGGCAACAAGCGCGGCTTTGGGATCTTTCTGAAACAGCTTCATCGCTGCTGACACCATTCATGTCTGTTCGCGAGCATGCGACTCTCACAAGAGCGACTGAAATGAACCTGAGCGGACGAGGTAACTTTGTTCTTACATCTTGTGGAGCAGTTCGCCGCGTTGTGGGATATGACTCACCGATAACGCGGACATGAGAGCGTAACAAGACCTCTTTCGATGAAACAAGCACTCGTCATCATCCAATTCGGACAAAACGACAGCCATTGCGGCCAACCGTCGTTTCCTTTCGATTGCCATTTTCATTCAGAGTGAAAAACACGTATGACAAAGTCTTTGTTACACCGATGGCGCCATCTAGAGTGAGTAGAAACAAGCAATCATAATAACTTACGTCCACTGAGATCCGCCCGGGCCGCCACAACATCGTCGACGCCATGTTCAGCCATACAGCCACTCTAAGCCTACACGCCGAGAATCTGAGTATCTCTTTCAGAAACGGTGCCCACTCATCACGAATGGATTGCTGTCGAAGCTTCTGGACACAAATTTAAACCAAATACAAGCCTCAGTTTGAAAATTACGGGTCACACAGTGGACGACGACGACTTCACAGGTTCGAGGCGGACGGCAGTCGCTTCGGGTGGTGCCGCCATGTTTATTTTTCCGGCGCGGTCGTCTGCTCAGTCTGTCCATCGTCTGGATGGGCGGCGGATTAAGCATCTGCGGCACAGACTTGCGCGGAGCCGTCCGTCGTGTGGATACACCATCAGCGTTGACTGCTGCATTGTGGCGTGGTGGAGCACTGCCATTACGAATCCCCTCACAAACTATGAGCTACCAAGCTGCACTAAGACCAGTTTCACGTCTTTGCGCACTCAAGAATGACAGCACGCATGCATGCGCACTCAGATGTGCATACATACAAATTCTTGATTACGTCTCTCATTGTATTGTTACACTAAGGTACGTTTTAATACTGGATAAAATTGCTGCTTAATTTGCACATCACATAGCATTAATTATAAAAAATTCAGCATGTGCATATTATAGCCGGCTATAAAGGAAAAAAAGTTACGGGGCTCCTTCCAACACATCATGCTATGTTTCACAAGCTGTTCCAACAATGAAATAGAGATGATTACACAATGGTGGCCGCTTTTCATAAGTTAGCTTCGCTGGAATACATCCGTGTTAGTGGCAAAGCATACGAATTTGGTTTCGTGTCGTGGTGAACTGTGCAAGCTATTTCCGGCCCAAATTTCTTTTTAAAGAGTTGCACGCATTCACCATCATCATCATCCTATCTTAAAGTTCAATGCAGAACGAAGGCACCTCCCTGCAGTTATCATTGTCTTGCACTAGCTGATGCGAACTTGTGCTTTCAAATTTCATCATCCTTGGCGAAGCTTCCCTTCCCTTGGCGCCCATTCTGCAACTCTAATGGTCCTCTGGTTATCTACCCTATGCATTACATGGCCTGCCCAGCTTCATTTTTTCCTCTTAATGTCTACTAGAATATCGACCATCCCCATTTGCTCTCTTATCCACACCGCTCTCTTCCTGTCTCTTAACATTTATCATTCCATTGCTCTTTGTACGGTCCTTAACGCGTTCTCGAGATTCTTCGTTAACCTCCAGGCTTATGTGCCATACTGCATGCTTAGAAGAACAACGTGTCTACCAAGTTGACATTTTCAAATTCCCTGATTTTTTTCAGGTTTTCACCAAGTTTCACGTCAAGATGAGCTGACACCATGTCACCTGATGCTGTCACTCTCTGGTAAGCATGTTAAAAAAATAAAAACAATGCAGTTTGGACAGTAAGGAGTAGTGTTTATTTTATTCAAAATAGAAAACTGAAACGAGGGGTTTGTAAAATGCACAGCTACTAAAATATCTTCGAAAGAAACCCGGTGCCCCTTTACTCTGTGAAGGCTGACCAGCGAAGCTGCGTATGTGGGCCCCTTAATGGTGAACTGCACCTCTGCTGCGGGTCAGCCTGGTATTGCACTACCTATGGGATTGGCCCATGTGTGGGGAGTGCTTAAAGCCTGCTTCATTTCACCACCTTCGGGATCAGCCCACATATGGGGAGTGCTTAATGCTTGCTTCACTTCTGCCTCGGGTTGGCCTGGTATTGCAATTTCTTCAGGATCGGCCCATCGTATGAAAAATTGTTGGTCTATGCGCGGATGCGATCCGCCAGATCCTCGCAATAGACAGCTTCACTGTAAAAAAAAAGTGGTCTAGCTCAGGGCAAATAGTCGAACATTTTAAAATGCAAATAAAAAGAGATGCATACAAAAGCAAATAGAGCTATTTGTATCAACTGATAGCAAGCTCATTGGTATTATGCCCGAACTTTGTCACATATCAGATTCTCCAAGCAACTGGAAAGTCAACCTCAACTGTCCTGAGATACTCTCAGACTGCACATAATGCCTCAGTGTTGCATTTCACTGCACTGTTTAAGGGGTTTATTTTGGTGTGGATGTGGGTAACCTGCATCTTAGTGTCAGCCAACACTTTGCTTTTTGAGCTCAAGCTCCTTCAAAGAGGCGGCGGCACAGTTTCTTTCCCCGTCATTCCTCAAAGCAATGGTCCTTCCTATTCTTGTCCTCGTTCCACAGCGTGTTCGCCCCATGGACCATTTGAAGCATCCTTTTGATCAGTTGTACAGTCCGATTTTTCAGAGTCCCTAAGGGCCGCTACAATGTCCGAAAAAATGAATGCATGTCTTTTACTGCCCTTAAGGGCCCAAATCGCCACAGACACGTCCGAAAAAGCTCTGAAGGTCTGCCAGTACACTTATTAGGCATATAGGTGCTTGCACTGTGACAGGCGACGGCAAGTGCACGTATATGTGCTGCGTCCCATACACTTCACCGCGTAGCATCACTGTGCTGAGGCAAAGCTGCCTTTCGAGGACCAGCAATATGCAACGCGCCGTGCTTTACGAGGATTGCAGAGGCAGAGTGGGTACCATTGCTGACAGCGGTGAATTCTTTCAATGAAAAAGACAGCACTGAATGGCAAGAACCATAATAGCATACCTAGGCCTAGCGTTCCCGCCATGGTGATTACAGTGGCCAGTGGATCTGCGTGTGAGAGTGTCAATTCAAGGTGGCGAGATAACACGGCGGTGTTGACTTTGATTAATGCCATTTCAAATCTGCAGTTGCAGATCAATGGTGAATATCTCGGCAACAGTGGGGACAAATTACTAGTGACCTTGACCAAAAAAGAGTTAGAGTGTGTTTGAAGATTAATATGCAGAAGACAATGTTCAAGAATTCACATCGCCAGTCAGCCTCTAGAGTCTGTACAGGAGTAATTTTACCTAGGTCAGTTGCCCGCAAGGGACCCTGATCATGAAAAGGCAATTTACTTAAGAATAAAAATGGGTTGATATGCATATGGCAGGCATTACCAAATTATGGCTGGGAGCTTACCACTGTCATTGAAAAAAAAAAATTAAATTATGGGGTTTCACGTGCCAAAACCACTTTCTGATTATGAGGCACGCCGTAGTGGAGGACTCTGGAAATTTCGACCACCTGGGGTTCTTTAATGTGCACCTAAATCTAAGTACACGGGTGTTTTTGCATTTCGCCCCCATCGAAATGCAGCCGCCGTGGCCGGGATTCGATCCCGCGACCTCGTGCTCAGCAGCCCAACACCATAGTCACTGAGCAACCACGGCGGGTGTCATTGAAAAGAAAAGTGTACAACTATTGCATTCTACTAGTGCTAACATATGAGGCACACATTAGAATGAGGTAAATACCGTAATTAAACGTTGTGATATATGGTTCTTGCTTGAAAAGTTTCCTAGGGCAAGCATAAATGGGAGCTGTTGACACGCGATCACACGTGTTGAATGCATACATTGTTTCCTAAGCATCGCCGAGGTAGACGTGCTGCCACTAAAGGGGTCGCTATTGGGTTCACCATAGGGGTCAACAGCGAGTCACTGTTCCAAGTTCAAATTATCCTGCGAAGGCCAATTTTACGATCAAAATAAGAGATTCGGGACTGTAGAAATGTATGACTGCTGGCCAAGACCTTTGGCCAGGATTGAATTACCCGGAGTCGAATTCACAGAAGTCGACTGTACCATATATAAGGCAGTGGACTTCGCAGCGAGAATGTATCTCCTACTACACATAGCAGAATATTGGCATACTGCAGTGCTCAGTGGCTGCAGAACAGTAGACTTTGATCCCGGCTGAAAGTCCCAGCCGACACACGTGCATTTCTATAGGTCCAAACTTTAGTTATTTTGATACTAAAATAGGCCTTCACCCAATAATTCCAACTTGAGCAGTCGGCATGCATGCCGACCCCTACAGTGAACCCAATAAGCGACCCCTTTGGTGACACACCTCAGAGGACAGTAGATGTGTTAAACAGACTTTATCTCCTGCAGGAAATGCCTATTTTCTGCCTGCCCAGGAGGAGCTCCAAGCAGTAATCACAGATCAAAACGTCTGATTGTGTTATTTACCCATTTCTAATGTGCCATCTTTAACAAAACTTCCTTGGCGATTTTCGTATGCTTTACCGCATAACACGAATGTATTGCGGCGAAGCTCACTTTGGAAAATTGGTTGCAATGTGCAACACATTGGACCCTAGTCCATTTTTTTTTAAATAGAAATTGTGTGCGCATTTGATTTTTCTTTCATTTTAGGGGCTTTTGTCCTTTCTATGCTAGTTTACACTTTGGACACACAGACAGCGGGCGTGTGTTTCACTCTGGGGCATGTTAGAATCTGTACGTAAACCATGGCAAATAAATCAGTCATGCGTGTTGGCATTTCTTCTGCATCTTCTTAAATTTGACCCACCAAATAATTCAATCTGTTTCATCAGTCCCGTCAGAGTCGAATTAACGGAATGAAGTTAACTGCATTTTGCTTGCTGCTCAAAAGTATGAGCTTGAATAAAAAACATAACATTACAACACATAGGACATAAAGGAGACAAATGAAGTGCTGCAACATGTGCCAACTTGCCTAAGTTAGCACTATATAAGCTTGAACCCAGATGTGCCAGCTGCATTAAGATTGTGACAAAATGTAAAATCGCATGTGTTGGAGACTGAGTAGGTTGGCTTTCCTTCTTGAAAAAGTGTTGCAGAGTGCCTGTTAAGGATTCACTGATTAATGCTGTCAAACTGTCAACAAGGCTGCCAAAAATTATTCTTAATACAACCCTTTCATGGACACAACAAGGTAACAAATTGTTTTGTGTGTGAAGCATTAAGAGTATATTCGTGATCAAATATTGTTCTTAAAAAGTGACCTCAACGAGACAGCACACGACACCACACAAGATCTAACTCGCTGTGTGAGCCCGGACTCCCTCTCGGCAGGATGGGCAAGCGAGCGCGATCCCCTCGTCACTTACAACGATCTCACCCACCATTACAAGTTAGTCAAGAGAACCATGCTGCTACCACACAAAGCGCCCAATAAAGCACAAGAAGTCATGTACAGGTAGCTTCAGACGGGCACCTACCCATGCCCGGCCTTCCTGCACAAAATCTTTCCGGATGCGCACCCTCACAATGCGTGTCTCTACTGTAAGGATGTAGCTAGCCTTGATCACATGCTCTGGGCTTGCCCCCTGGTGCCGGGACCACCAAGGGAGAGTGGGACCAAGCTCCACACAGCTCGGACCTTGAAGCACAGCTCTGGGTTGTCCATCGAGCCTGCGACGCGGCGGAGGGGCATGGCCTCTCTGTCTTGACGTGGGCTTGGCCCGCTGCGCACCAATCGCATGTACCAACGGACCGCAAGAAATTTATTCATCCATCCATCCATCATCAAAGCAGTTGTCAGAAAACATACTGCAGGGAACAGCTAAAACACTATGCATTTCTCATTATAGTGATATTATGTGTGCGTGAGTTTAATAAATAGATAACTTGCAGGCGTGTGTATGGCAAATTCAGATGCTAACTTCACCAAAGTCATAAAAGCACACAGCACTCTACTTAAAAGAAATCTGAGCATTTGGCCACTGTTGTGTCACCAATGTGCACTGTTATAGCCGTCTTCATTACCAAGCAGAAATACACCCAACAAACTATTTTTTGGGCATGCATGAGAATTTGGGTATCTTTGCAACACAGCCACGTACCTCATAGAGGCAATTAATTATAAGGACAGCTGAAATTTTGGATTTTTGGAACCATTGTTGAGTGTTGTATAATGCCGGTTTTCAAGCGTCAATTTTGCTGCAATATAGCTTGCTACGGGAAGAAGCTTATGCAATGTATCGTGGTGAAGCATACCAGCAGTGGAAAGGGGCCATTGTAACATGGTATGATTTACATTTCTTTATTTACACACATACATACTCTCTTCTGTTACAGCACAAGCACCAAGAAGCCTAATAAGTGTTGTGGTTGGTTTACAAAATTAAGAAAAATTAAATTATGGGGTCTTGTGTGCCAAAACCACTTTCTGATTATGAGGCATGCCGTAGTGTGGGACTCTGGAAATTTCGACCAACTGGGGTTTTTTAACGTGCACCTAAATCTAAGTGCATGAGTGTTTTCGCCTTTTGGCCCCACTGAAATGTGGCGGCTCTGACCGAGATTCAATCCTGCAACCTCGTGCTTAGCAGGCCAACACCACAGCCACTAAGCAACTAGGGCGGGTACAAAATTAAGTTCCTTGCCTATCCAAACAAAAATGTTTGCAACATGATGTGCATGGTATACCGTCCTTGGGAAGGCAAGCTTACTTGGTTGCTGTTGGCTTTGTGTCTTGCTTCACTCTTGAGCAGCACTTACTGACTGCACAGTAATAACAAGCTCCACCAAATGGCTAGATTACTTCTGTACTACTCCAAATGTCCCAAAATCTTTTGGAACACGAAGTAGAAAAAAAATTCTGCTCCTAAACTGCTCCAGAATGACAACTTTGTGCTTGAAATCCTAAACTGTCTTGACCACCACCACTGAGGGGTTGATCTTCAACATCACTTATGTACTTAGATAAAATCTTCAGTAACACTTACTGGTTGTCTAAACATTTTGAAATGGTTTCACAGGTTCTAATTTAACACTTGTTATCTGCACTTTTTAAAACATAACAGTGAATAACAATTTTGGTATCAATTTCGGTAACATATTTCAGTATTCTACAGTTGATTTGGAGGATTATGCGCCATCACTGGTCTGCAATTATGGAAGTTTAGAGATAAAAAAGTGGGGGCAAGAATGTCTACGTTTTACACATTGTCGTTGTACAGAACAAAACCTATGCAAGTTGCTATAAAACTTATTTATATAGTATTTCAAATTACCCAAAGAGAGTATGTAAACAGCTGGGGTTTCATAGTTCTAGGTTCTTGTTATGTTTTCGACTAGCACCTCCCTTTAAATGGCAGTAAAAGGCATGCATAAATTTTTTTTTTGGACTGCCTGATTTTCTAAATGTTTTGTTTTTGCAGTCCTCAGGGAACCACCCCTTGCCGCCAAGAAAAAGCACCTTTGACTGTAGCAGTAATCAGTGATTCGCCTAATTGGCAAACAGTTCAGGATGCCAAACAGCCTCGAGACAGCTGTACCTCTGACAGAAGGCACTAATACACAGTGCAATGCACTGTTTCTGCACTTTAGACTGTGGGATTCTCATCCCTTACTCTTGGGTCAAAGGGACGACAGTACAGTAGTGCAAACAATCACAAGGGAATTTATTGCACGTTTCATAGATCAATGCCTGCTAGCCAAGTTGCTATCCACAAAACATGCCAATGGGCGCGCGACAAATCGCGGAAGTCCGACTCACCGTGACCGGATAGCGAGCGAATATGTTTGCCCCTTGCTGGATCCCAACGCCTGGTTGTTCGTGTGCACGGTCACGCGAACGGTGGCTCTTTCACACAAGGCCTCACGAGACGGTCTTGCAGAAGCATGGATCGGTGCACGCGTGGCACGTCCGCGCTGCTTGCCGTCCCAAACCAAAGAGGAAGCGTGTTCTCCCTTGCGCCCCCAAGTAACCCTGCCGTGAGGCGGCGTTGGCAGTGCAACACTTGCGCCATCTCTCGCATGGCCTGGGGCCCGCGGCGAAGCCGCAATGCAGGAGACGGAAGCTATACAGGAAAAACAACATATCAGGGGACGTGCGACAGTCGCGCATCCCCACAAGACAAATGTGATAAGAGCTGTATTATGTGACCTATCATAACTGCGTGGTGCCAATACAGACAGGATATGCAGGGCATGTAGCGATGAGGACAGTAGCAATGGAATGATATCACCAGTGTACAGAGCGATGAATTCATTCTTGCTCTGTTACTGATAATCGAGAACTGCATCAATTAAAAAATGTGAGAAAAATTAAGAGAAAAATCATGTGTGAAGGAATACTACTCATCAAATCTATTGCAATTATTCTCAGACAGCATTCCCTCTTTTTTGCTTTTATTATTAGTGCATTTATATAGTACTGCTCACCTGCTGTTCCAAGTGTTCCATCGACACATACACGATCAGTTCCAAGCCTCTTGAAAAGCTCCTGTTGTGGTATGGTCATGATGACTAGCATAAAATCTGTCATCCAAAAGGTCCTCATTTTTTTCTCTAAAAGAATGTCACTTTTTGGTGTTTAAAGAAGAGCAATGGGTTCTCCTTTTCACTATGCATCCTCTCAACCCAGAGTTGCACGCTCACATAGTCATTATCATGCAGCCGCTCGGTCTTTGAGACTCTGGCATCCCTCATTATGTTGCGGAGACCTCTGGCATCCCTCATTATGTTGCGGAGACCCTGCTTGCTTAACAGGTTAATGCGGTGCAATGTCTCATCCACGTTGGACTGCACATTATCCAGTACTGCATCAATGGACACGCCTTCTCGCAGCTTGTCTTGAGAGAGTAGAGAAAAAGTGTATATTAGTTGAAGCATAAGTAACTATTACCGAGCACGCAAGGAAGTGAAATGGGCACTGATGAACATTTTTAATATCATTATTTAGAATTCCTTTAATTGAATAATGAGTTACATTGCCTTACAAAAACATTTTGCAATGGTGTGTGTTAAATAGTTCAAGCTGTCGCAATTTTTGTTCTTTTTAGGTCAGTTCTTTGCAAGGACATGGTGCTATGCAGCCTTCAGCTGCTGAAGAGGCAAGATTACATTTCTGAATTACACTACACGATTACATTACATTTGAAGAGGCAAGATTACATATTTAAGTGTTTCAATTTTTGGTGTCATTGATAAACCGTCATAGGGATTATCTGCACCAGTGCTATCAGGTACGTAAGTGAAGAAATTTATTGTGTGTACCAAGTTTACAGCTAGGCTGCCAATTTCATCCTTCACTGTTGGTAACCTTGTCCGCACAAAAGACATTACTGAAGCATTGTGAAAGCATTGCACTGGACTGGACATGTGAAGATTGTGGTTCATATCCTACCCAGGGCAAAAATGTCTTCCACTTTTATTTCCTTTACTAAATATTGCCATTATTTACAATTTCTATCCTTCAGTTAGAACTTCATTTTCCAATTACATTCCATAGCAGAAGTTATTGCCACTTCCATAGTGGCATGCCACCATAGAAGGGCAAAACAGAGTCGGCAATCGAAAACGTGCAGCATTTCCAGATTAACTTAAATATAAACATCACTGTTACTGACTGCATTGATGGACATAATTTGATTAATGTCAATATAAAAATTTTCAATTAAAGCTTTCAGCAATTATTTATAGAGTTGATTTATCAGTCACTCATCCATATTTACGGAGCAGACACACCTGTGAACGTATGCTTTGAAGGCTATGCAGTCATGTGGGTTTTTGAGTTAAAGGTATTATTTCAGTCAAGTAGAGTACTGACTGGACACTTGAAGCTGTTTTACGAGTTCATGTCTAATACCCAGGGTGTCTACCAAGTTGACATTTCCAAATTCCCTGAGTTTTCCAGGTTTTCCCCGAGTGCCATAGCAAATTTCCCTGAGTGATGCAGAACTATGTTTTATATCAACACGGGCTGAAACCATATCACCTGATGCTGTCACTCTCTAGTAAGCACATGAAAAAAAAAGCAACTTAATCCAATTTGAATACTAAGGAGCAGTGTTTATGTTATTCAAAAAGAGAATAGACGGCAGGGGTTATTAAAATGCACAGCAAATAAAGTGTCTTCGAAAACAATTGCAAATAGGGTCGGACATCATCAAATACGAATAAAAAGGAGATGCATACAAAGGCAAATATTTTCTAATATGAGCTATTTCTATCAACTGATAGCAACCTCAGTGGCATGAGGCCTGAACTCTCACAATTGAGATTCTGTCTCAACAGCTCGTAAGTCAACCTCAACAGTCCTGACATACTCTCAGCCCGCGCACAACGCCCGAGTGTTGTGTTGCACTGCTTCAAAGAGTGTATTTTGGTTTGGATGAGAGACACCTGCATCTCGGCATCAGCCAAAACTTTACTTTTTGAGCTCGAGCTCTTTCAAAACGGCGGCAACAAGCTTCCTTTCTCGTTTATTCCTCAATGCGTAGGTCACTTCTGTTCTTGTCCGCCCCAAGGACCATTTGAAGCATCTTAATCAGTTGCACAGTCCACGACCGATTTTTCGAGCTCCCTGGGGCTGCGAAAACGTCCGAAAAATCGGTCAGTTGGAAAAAAATGAATGCGTGTCATTTACTGCCCTTAGGGGCTCAAACCGCCGCAGGCGCGTTCGAAAACGCTCTGAAGGCCTGTCGGTACACATATTAGGCATACCTGTGCTCGTACTGTGACAGGAAATGCCGGGTGCCCGAGTGCGTAATTTATACATACTGTATTCCGTGGCAATAGCCCCTTCCCACGCTTGTTATGCTTCACTGCAATACTTTTCCGTAAGCTTTACTGAGTAACATTTCTGTACAGAGGCGAAGCTGACTTTCACGAACCGGCATTATGCAACGCAGTGTTTTCCAAGTTTCTAAGCCAATCGCAAGGACCACAAAGGTGGAGTCCGTGCCATTGCTGACAGCAGCGAATTCTTTCAATAAAAAGTTCGGCACCTAATGGCAAGAAGCTTCGTAGCGAACTTCGAAGCAGCTAGGCCTAGCGTTGCCGCAGTGGTGGCAACGGGTGCCAGCGGATCTGCGTGCGAGTGCCGGTTCGAGGCGGCGAAGTAATCAAAACGGCAGCGGTGGTGCCTTTGATTAATGCCGTTTCGAACCTGCGGTCGCGGCAAAACGTCCGGAAAATCGGACGGCAAGGAGTTCTTACGTCGGAAATTTCACACGTTCTGATACGTTGACACTATGGGGTACGAGGTGGCGCCGCGAAGCCGTCCAAATTATCAGGAATCCGGAAAGTCGCTCGTTGACTGTACACTGGCAACTCCTCCTGCCAACGACAGGGCGTCAAAGACGAGTCATTACGATTCCTGTCTGCTACTCGAGCCAGCATTACCGCGACTTTCGACCCTTTCAATAAAATTGCCGCTAATTTTCCCTGATAGAGGCCCAAATTCCCTGAGTTTTCCCTGACTTTTTCCAGACTACTCAAAATCCCTGAGAATTCCCGGTATTCCCGGTTGGTAGGCACCCTGAATACCCCTGTCACATGGCAAATCTAATGTCATTTACAACGAATGACATTTCCTGATAATGCCATTTCTTTGGTGTCACACGGTAAAACGTAAGGACATTTTCGGAACTGACATTTACAAACAAATGACTTCGCCAAAGTCATTTGCATTCGTTTGGAACTGAATGCGTATCCTCGACACCACAAGTTTACCAGTGTTTTGCAAACAGTACATGCTTCTTTTTTGTTTTAACAAGAAATAACTGTTATTCTATCCATTTTATTACCTAATTATTGCTTTAACGACATTAAAGTCCATCACGTGCGTAAATTCAGAAAACTACTCTCAGTTTAGTGACCAGACAGCCCTCTTTCGCTGCAGCAGTTGTGTTGGTTCTCACCGGAGCATCGGCTGCGGCCACTTCAATTGACTTGGCGTAAAAGCGTGCGCGTGTTTTCCTGTGGCACGCTCCAAGAATGAGGATATTAGAAGCTCACATGCACATCAGAACGGCGATGACATGCAACTGCCCTTCTCTTACCACTTTAGCAGATGTAGCGGACGCACGTATCGCTCTCTTCGCCCTGTTGCTTGCCTTAGCTGGACTCGACTTCGTTGGCAATGTCGACAAGTCAGTGATCAAACGCTACGGTTTGAAAGCAACGATCACATATTCTAGTGGAATTTAGCATATTGGAAAATAATTATTGGACAAAAGTGGGTTTGAGCCGTGTCTTTTTTTTACTATCGTCATTGTCATCATTTTCAAATGACAGTTTTCGCCGTGTGACAGCGCACTGTGATAATGACATTAATCGCGAGAAATGTCATTTGTTGGAAATGACATTAGATTTGCCGTGTGACGGGGTATAAGCCTAATTATCGTGATCATTCCAATCATGTTTTATTCACATAGCTGATTCATGAGCATTCAAAATATTTAGGTACCATAGGTGCCACTATTCTTTTCATTTTCGTCCAAGCGTATTATACAACAGTGTAACTTATATATGCAAGACCAACATGAGATAATCTTTTTCTCCAGCAATGTGCTTGCAGTTTATTTTGCTTGCTAGAATGTGCGGCTCATGAAAATTTTTTTTACTTAAGTTTATTGCCCTGAAATGGGTAAGTACGACATTTTAGGATAAGTGTATAAACATGCACAATCGCATTTCACAATGCTGACCCAAGTTAAAATAGATGCATCTTATACAATGAGTTATATACACATATTTTTTCTTTGAAGGTTGTGAAAAGAGGGGGAAAGGGGGTGACTTGTACAACAGTTCAAATTATAGTCCAGAAAGTATGGCACATGGTTTGTGAGCCCTACATATGGTAGAGTAAAATACAACTTGAGCTGATGAAAGTTTCACATGGAAAGCACATCTGCTGTGGATGACCTACAGTAGTGGTGAGAGGTCGCAGTTTCATCAATGTCTGTAATACTTGCACATCAGTTTCAGCAAAATGGCAGACATAATTATGTACAATGCACCTTAAGTAATCCCAAGTGGAAATTATTCCAGCTTACTGCTATTTTGAGACATTGAATCCCACTAGGATCATAAGTCATACCAATCCAGTTAACTGCAAGCCTGAAAAATAAAGCAGAAAGAGAAAAAGCCACAGTCTGCTGCGTGGCCTACAGTGCACCAGGAGGCACTACACCTTCCTGCTTGGTACATGAAGTGATGCAAACAAGTATAAAATAACTAAAGTCGTTGCCTGCAATAAGAATAGCCATATAGGTCAAATATAGGCCACTGGCTGTGCCAAGGTAGTTGTTACCACTGTGAAATTGGAGAGCGGTTCCCTTTTCTCTATCTCTCTCTCTGAACTCTTCAGGCATTGATACAATGTAGCAAAATGATAAACATGTTTATGATGTCTTTAACTATAATGCCCTGCAGTCGGTAAAGGTGGCCTCGAATTATGTGGAAATCATTGAATTTCAAATGCACTAACATGTGCTCCAATTTCATTGCATGGTCTGGCATGAGTATTGCCTTGTATTTGGGATGTTGAAAACTCAACCACTCTTTATGTATTATAAAGCAGAGCAAAAGCGGTTTCTTACCAGCAATAGCAGTTCTTTCCGACTTGGACAGAAAAACACGACCCAGTTCAAAGTCGTGGCCTCTGTGCTTGAATTGGAAAACCACATACATACATGTGTTGTCTTCAGTCACAGCCATTGCCGCAAAACATCTTTTTCCACACTTAACACTTGAAGGCCGCTTCAGCTTTTGTTTACTTGTAGCTGTGGAAAAAGATAACCGGGTGGTTTATTCTAACTTAAGCACTGGACTTCCAGCACATGCTTAATGGTGGTTCTACTACACCATTTACACCATTTAGCTACTATTCAACTTGCCTGAAACCTGGCTACGTGAACGGCGCAAAGGTGCGGTATTTTCACGCTTTCAGGGCAACGCAGCGTTTTCAGCAGGGGTATGAGAAGAAGACTTAAATATAGGAAACAAATAGTGAATGTGCAAGTAATTCAGTTTGAGATGGATCATCTACTAGACTTTTCAAATATTGAGTAATATTTGCAGTAATGCAATGGATTGCCCGAGGTCAATGCATTGCATGCAGCATTTCAAGGGCACTTGGTTTGTCTCTAAACAAGAACACAAAACAAATCTGCGTTTTTACATGCCAATACCACGATCTGATTATCAGGCATGCCTCTCTCAGTAAAAATTCGTCCTGGCTGTCAACACCAATCGAAGCACATACTATATGCAATGCTAACAGGGTACGGTGACAAAAGCAGCATTCATAGCAAGCACAATGGCATGCGCTGAGACCCATTGACCACTGGAAGGCACACAGTTTGCATTGCATACATGTGTTCTTGCACGTGGTTCAGAACTGTATGGCAATTTGTGATCCTTTAAGTACAGAAACTAACTTCTGTGCACACTTGTGATGGTTGTTGACTTGTGAAAAGAGGGGGAGGTTACTTGTGCCAGGTTCAAATTATTGTCCGGAAAATGTCGTATATGGTTTGTGAGCCCTGCATATAGTAGAATAATATGCAAGTTAAAGTGATGAAAGCTTCACATGGAAAGCAGATCTGCTGTGATCTTATGCACTCATACAGCAGTGCTTCATCAGTTATCAAAAACCCATACGAATGATCTCGGAAACAATCGCCAATCGTACCAATATATTAACACCATGCTTCCTGCGACTGCTTGCAGCCCATATCACAATCAACAAAAGCTAATTTCATGGCACACTACCCTGACCATTGGCCCTAATCAGCACCGCTTCATCAGGTCGGTTGGGTATCAGCAACTAAAGCTACAGTTAGCTGATGAATCGACTCATATCTATTTGCAGAGGCCAGCAAACCACCTTGTAACAAAAGAGTGCATGGAATGGTAGCAATGTTGTTTGTGTCCACCACTGCCATCTTTGCATCCATTTGTGCTATGGCCCCTCCTTCTGGACGCCGTTCATAGCCTCGCGGCAGTCTCTTGTCGAGCTTCTTGCATTGTTATCGGGTGTAATACACTTGTGCATACGCCATAGTGCATATGAAAGCACATGCGTCATTTGCAATGCACATAAGACATTCACCTTCACTTCTTTTGTTATTTGTGACAGAGCGAATTGTTTTAGTGCAGTTGTAATTTCTTACCTCTCCGACGCCTAGGCACACAGCTGCTTTCATTAGCCCACAAAACTTTTATTTAATTATTTACAAAGGCTTTCTACCTACTTAAATAAAAGTACTTGCAACATACTGGCATGGTACCAATTGGCTGGTTCTGGGTGTTAAAATTTTCTTAAATGTGTAAGCATCTCTATGCTTACCAAACCTCCATCACGCAAGATAAAAATGTGGGCCGACCCACGGCGGAGGTGAACAGCCTTCAAGCACTCAACAAAGTGAAAAGTGCATACAATATAGATAGAGCATGCAGCAGCAAGTGGCTTTACCTTTGTTTTGCCTGTCGCTACCACGAGATCGAAGCAGCGCTCGCAAATCTCTCAGCACACACCGCACCGTGCCCCTTTCGCAGATCGCTTTCAAGATATGGGCCCGCTCTTCAAGGCAAAGCGACGAGAACACGGCGTTCAAGATATGGTCCACGCAGCGCATAATGGTTTGACGTAGATGGATAAGGCACTAAAGAGCAGTATCAGCTTGTAATGATCAGAATGTCATCAGCACACCTGGTGCTGCCGTCTGCAGCAGTCCGTGTTGCTGCAATGCTGCTGTTTATACCGCTCATATTAACTTCCATAACACTTTTTTTTGTTCAAGTACTCTAAAGAGCCCAGGAGGCATAGGGGTGGGGGATGTTACGATTGGCCAGCGGGGATAGTGACCTTCTGGCTTCGCTGCAATAAATCGCTTCGTGAAGCCAACAACACGCCCCCTTCGAATAGCCCTTCGGAGCCAGTAAGGCTAGACACGTTTGGCGGACAGGATTGTTAGCTGGTTCGCTGTCACCTTCAGGGACCAATTGGAGCAAGAAAACTCCTGGAAATGTTTGTTCTATGGCGTTCCCCCATGTACTCTGGTAAAAGTCACAGTCATGACAGATTCAGCAGCTAACTGCAGAGTCAGCTCAGGAACCAAGACGTGCCAGCTTGAGTCAAGCGCGACAACACCTGTCTATGAGGCCCCACTCATTTTGGTGTGTTCAGTAAAACAAAAGTGCAAGAGAGTGTGTGAACCTTCACCCTCAAAGGCGGGTACTTCGACGACTTTGGACGCTTTGGTTGGATGAAGGTTGGATGGCAGCTTTCCCTGGCCTAGGGATCTAGTAAGGACAGAGAGTGTTTAAGCATTTTCGGCTGTTCAGTGTGCATTTCAGTCATGCTAGACTGATCAGATGTAATGTTCTCCACCCTTCATGTAGATATTGTAAATAAATCCCCTACTCCTCATTCTTAATGAGAACAAGTTCCTCCCTTCAACAACATCCTTAGCATGAATGAGTCGAACAATGGTATGGGCCAGGTACCCTTTTCATGGCAGACACCAACTCTTACAGGGATTACAATGAAAGGAGCAAAAAATACCAAAAGTACACAACTAAACAAGAAATATGAATTGGAACAACATGAATTAGTGCAAAAAAATGACTTATTACAGGGTATATACAGTGTGTGAAAAAAACATAGTAATGACAAGGTTCAAGGTTCCTAAAATACTTGCCTTATCACAATGAGCTGTTTCACATTACAAAACAATGGAAAAAAATTTAAGTATAGATTCCTAAACAGGAAAGCAAAATTGCATATTAAATAAGAACATCAAGAAATGCAACTGGAACAGAACAGCAAGGTAAGAGGTAGTTCAGATATCTAGGAACAACTTCAAATTATGTACAAATGAGTCGTGTCAGATAGCGAGGAGGAGAGGTGAGTGGAAAAACAGATTAGTGTGGGCGAAGATGGGTGCGATTTTAAGTTGGTGATCAAGCCGTCAAGACACACGTCACAAGCTAGTCTGATATTTAGAGTAACGTGGGACAACCGATTGGAGTAAAGTTTATGAAAGAAGGACAATATTGTCAGAAGCCTGCGTATATTGAGAGAAGCTAAATTAATTTAATATTTGATTTCCGTAACTCTAGATGTATGCGAGTAGTTTCTTGTGATGAAGCTAGCAACCTTATTTTGCAAGGACTAGTTTGTGTTCGAGGTAGGCCTCGACACAAACTAGAGTCAGAGTCAAGTAAGCGAGAAATTTTGTCTTGGAGTTAGCCGGGTGCAAATAGTGCCTTATGAAGCCAAGTGATCTGGTTGCTTTAGTAGAGTTTGCCGTTTTTACACTCTGCTAAGCAGCTGAGCGGAAGCGCGAATGCACATGCGCCCTCCGCTTAGGTGCAAGCGGGCTGGCGGAGTCAGAAACACGGTCCGCTTACAAGCTGCCTGAGCAGAAGGTTGCTGCCATTTTTTCCTAGCAAGGGTGGTCGATGCACACACCCACTCTGGCTCGTGCATCAAGGCACCTTGCCTGCCTTGCTCTTTACAAGATAGATTTGCACAGACGAAGACTTATGTCTGCTAGAAGGTGCGCATGCTGACCTATTTGAAAACCTCGCAGCGCGGGAGTATGTGATGCACGCTGTGCAGCACGTTAGCATCAGAAAGGACCAGATTGGATGCAAAATGCAAGCTCGCTGGCTATCACGTGGCATTCCCCAAGATGCATTCCAAGATGGGGTTTATTTTCCACTGGATAAAATGGACCGGTAACGCATTACAAGTTCATGTTTAGATGCTTTATGGACAAATAAGCTATATGTTTTCGTTTTACTTATAAAAGTTTTACTTATAAGTTGCCGAAAAGATGCCGATTATGTAAGTTTCATCTTTCCAATAACGTAAATTTTTATGAGAATAAACAATGTTGTCTTTTTCTAAAATTGATGGGAACCTTATTTCTGGATCAACCCTCGTATGTCTATCATGTCATTAACGTAAATGTCGAAGGGGACCTAAAATGCTGCCCTGTGGGACACCTAACAATATTGCCCTGTCGAAGGAAATACTATTTCCAATGACAATGTATTGCCTGCAATCAAGCAGATACGAACACAACAAAATGTGTCATTCCGTGTACACCGTTGGCAGTGAACTCTGTTAATAAAATCTTGTGTTGCATTGTCAAAAGCCTTGCTGTAGTCAATAAATATCCGGACCACTAGGTTTCATTTTTCTAGCTTCTTGATTAACGCCTGCTGAACAAGCAGTGCAGTTTCTGTAGAGCAGGTCATCAAAGCTGTTTCTCCATCGCCAGGGTTCGTGTCATGCTCTCCAACCATGATTCCTCACTCCTTTGTGCCCTCCAGAGGGGCACGGTCATGGGCCCCCCAAACAAGGGGCTTAAATCACCACAGCAATTAAATTGCAATTTTTTGCTTTTAACATGCTTCAATGCAATACATTGCATAAGCTTCCCTGCTTAACTCAACTGTAATGCGGCAGAGGTGACTTAAGGAACACTTTCTAGACATGCCAAACAATATGTGCATTCTGGTCCGAACTACACCTGACTTAACATTCCGACACGTCGGCATATGGATGGCCCTTGTGCAGTTTAAGAGCACGAATACGCATGCTGGTTGTGGCTTGAGGAAATGTGATTGCTTAAACAAGTTTCAATGCCAATGCCCTAGACTGAGCTTCACCGCAATGCAGTTGTGTTGTGCACTGGAGCTTCCGTGATGTATTGCGGTCCATCACTGCAGCAACGTCAGAACCAGCTTTGAATGGGTGTCAGGTGAGTTATTAGATGTCTCGGTGCTCATATTGCGACAGATGACGGCACATGTGCGCATGTATAGCCGGGAACATGTGCAAGGCTGTGTTGCATTCTCGTATACGGAGCTTGCATATGGGCGAAGCAAGGGCCCAAATCACCACAACCCTGCCGGAAATAGCCCTAAATCCCTGCCTGTACACTTCTTAAGGGTCTCGGTACTTTTACCGTAACCGGAGATTGCACATATAATAGTATATTTTCAAAACTTAGCTCATTGGAACATCTTCCTGTTCATGCTACGCACACAAAAATGAGGAATAAGAGAAAAATTATGCAGATCCCACACCCTGTGGGAATTGATGTAAGTGAAGCTTTCCATGCTGGATGCTCTGATTGACGATAATTAGCAGTGTTGACGGCTAAAGCTTAATTTCTTCAACATTTAGGCTAACATGAGATTGGCGAATTGATGTTAAACGTTACCTTGTGGGCACCACTGCTGTTTGCCTGCGCAATAGGCAGAACACACAGGGAGGGGTGTTTGCATGAGGCATTGTTGTGGGCCATATCTTATAACTCCTGAGAAGGTTGAGTGTTGTCATTTCCTCATATGGCACATCGCGTTATGGCGGAAGTATTAAACTTGGATTGTGGGGCTGTACGTGCCAAAACAACACTCAGATTATGAAGCACAGCATAGTGGCAGACTCCAGATTAATTTTGACACCGTGATGTTCATTAATGTGTCCCAAAATCTAAGTGCACATGGGTTTTCTATTTCGCCCCTGTCGAAATGTGGCTCCCGCGATTGGGATCAAATCCATGACCTCTCGCAATGCCATAGCAGCAGAGCTAATGCAGCGGGCACAGAAGTGTTGATTTGACGGTCAACCACTTCTGTAGTGTTTCCTGGACGCTGCGGTGCGTTTTAATTAATGTGGCTCTGCTTCTGCACGCCCTGTGTGAGTTGCTCGCTTGACATATTTGCATGGTGTTTCTTTTTTCAGAAATAGCAGCAACATATTGCACTGTGCCTTGAACATAAGCACCCCGCAATCGCTGTTGTATGTTAGTGGAGTTTCCTTGCCTTCTCACGTCACTTCCCCCATCTTATATGGGAACTGCCTCTTCTCCCTCTTCTCTCTACAGTTCTATCTGTGTCCCCTCTGGCCTCGCACGTAAGCATTGCAGTTTCTTCAGTGCTTCCGAAAGGAGTCACGGATAATTGCAGCTGTCAGGTGGCTAATGTGACAACGGCCAGGGAGCTCCAGAGGGCATTGTGCACATTCGATGCGGTGGGGTGAAAACAAGCTTCTCCCATCTCCTTTCCTCTCTTACTTGTGCCTGTCATGTATATACACACTCTGAACACCCCCCTCCCCCCTCCGACGTGGTGTGTGTGACATCAGCAGCTGGAGTGGGAAAGTGAAAAGAAGAGACAAAGAAAGCTTCACTTTAAAACAAAATGCGTAAAGGTTTCTATGCTTACCCAATGAAAAAACTCGTCCGTCACGTAAGATGATTGCTTTCAAGATAAGGCCCGCATGAGCGAGCGAATTGTAAGATCGGGCCTGCGCAGCCGCGCCATAAGCAGCGGCCGCTAATGTACAGTTGATAATGGTTTGCATCGAGAGGAGGCAGCATCATTGACATCTACGTATGACGTCTACCTAACGTGACACTGTTCAATTACGTCACGTAGAACAGCACGCATTGGCCAATGCTCATCTTCCATGAAGCAGCAACATCATCCAAACGCACCATGATATAAAAAGTGAAGAGTGCTACTACTGGCCTCTGCTTCATACTTATGCTGGTCTTGGTTTAACATTTTGGTGTTGCATCTGCGCTTCTCCATTTCATGATTTTTTCGTGGCATTTCTCGCAATTATATGAAACGCAGCAGCATATGACGACAAAACAGTAGGTGATCAGTAGCAAATGCTTATGCATCATTTAGATAACTCCGACAGGATGCTCTGCATGTAATTTTATCTTTTTCCACTTTCAGTATGCTTCAGCGCTATGGTATGCTTGACCGCGTAACCTTGCTATGTCCAGTGTTTGTGACCCTTTCCCACTGTTGGTATACTTCATCACAATGCTAAGTGCATGGTTGAATGCGTAACACCACTGTATTGGGATGAAGCTAACTTATGGGTCTGACATTGGACAGCTTTAATTTAGCGTACGCAACTATAGCGTAGGCTATACGCTATAGTATATATAGCGTATGCTAAGCAGCACACATTTTTTTTAGTTTTAGTTGGCCTGTGAGATGTTCAGATCTCAGAGGCCATGTGCCGTCATTGCAGCTATCTCCCTACTGTAGCTATAGGTGGTGCTAACATGTCGGATGTTTCTTTCGTTAGGCTTCGACTCACTCGAAACGAGAAGCGATCTCGGAAACACCACAAGGTTATCCATAATACTCTGTCATCGAAGCAGCCTGAGACTAAGCAAAAGCCATTTACACAGTCAGTTGCTAAGAACGAAATCCATTTACAAAAGCAACGCCAAATTCAATTCGATCAAAGCTGGCAGCCGGGGCCGCCGCCATGTTTCACGCCAATTCCGCAAACCACACAAAGACGCTAATGCTCAATCTGAGAAATAGTGTGTGTACGCTATACGCAATGGGTCGTTTAGCATTCTGCGCATGCACAGTGATGTATGCTAAACTAAAACTGTCTATTATGCAGCACATTTTAGATGCTTGCTGGTTTTCCAAAAGTCCAAAAGCTGAGATACAACAGCGTCACACACTATCACGTGAGGAAAACGAACCGCAGCATGCAGCAAGTAGCGTCAGCATAAGCACTAGATTACAATCGAACAGCTCTAGAATGAAGACCACAATTAATTTGCCTGTAGTACAAAGAAACCAATGCGTCCATGGTGGCTGATTTACGTTTATAAAACGAATGCCGCACCAGTGCCGCCACTGCCCCGCGAAGATGTCACCAGGGTAAGCTGTGCGCTAGCGCTAACAGCAGTGTATTTGAAGAGCGTGCTGATATTACTAGTGCTGTTGCTCTGCCCCAGGATTCACTCACCTCATATGCTACTTGTTGTAACGGATCAATGGCTGACGAATGCATGGATAGGCTGCGAATGTCAACGAAGGCGACCAAAAATTTTGCAGCAAGGGAGGCTTGGGGTACTAGACAATCGGGGGCTTTGCTTTGCATGGTTCCTGCATTTGGTTGGAGAGCAAGCTGGGAACCTCAATGGAGCACAGGGTGGCTACAGTAGAACATGCTGTCAGGGATATTTTGCAGAGAAAGATTAGCGGTCTATTTCATTAAGTCTCTCTTGAATTCTTGTTAAAGATTTTCTTTTGTTGAAAGTGCTTAGCTATTGTGAGCAGTGAGCTGCGCAACCTTTAAAACAAAGTGACCTGCATAGCGAAGGATTTTGAAGGTGCGAGCACTTTGTTAAAAAGGCTTTGACTACATAGATATATTCAGAGCAGCGCTTTCTGCCCTTTAGCCCATGCAGAATTTGTAGGTCCTATTTGCGCCACCAGGATCTGCCGATGTACTGCAGTGAAGCCTTTAATATGTGTCCCAATGTCCAATGCTGCGGAGTTCAATATATCCATTTAATGTCTGAGCAAGTTTGATGTATGAAGTTTCATATACATGTAATTCTCTTGGTGATTCACCACCTGTTATTTAAGCAATAATTCTATTTATAATTGTTTCATATAACAAGGTTCAATTGTAATGAATTATTGCTATATGACATTCTTCCCATTATTATAACTAATACTCTCAAGCTTGGAACCTCCAAGCTTCCTCATACACTTGGCCAATGTGACAGTACACCTGACACAACAAGCCATGTCGTACACTTACTCTGTGCATATTCACAGCCCATGCAAGCTTGTGCTGAAAGCTTGTTGCTGCTTGCAGAGGTAAACATTTCACTTGACTGTTGTAATGATCTCGCTGACTATGTGATGGAATAAACAGTTACTCCACAATAAAACATAGTATGAGGCCATTTTGTAAACATGAGTTTGAAGTAAAACTGTGCCATGCATCATCGAAAAAGGAAAACAACATTACAGGGATGAGCATAGTTATCGTGGGCTTGTCTCTATAGCTTTTATGTCTTGCTTTGTCCACATTATGCTGCACAGTTTTAGTTGAAGCGGTTATTGGCTGGCAGACGTCTTCCCATCATGTTACTACAAGTTTTGATGAAAGCAGTCTTGGCCAGCCTCTCTACCCCTGGTTCTCTGGCTTAGGTGCTGGTGCCTCCAGTAGTTCAGATTTGAATGGGTGCAAATTAATTTTCCCTCTCAGTGAAATCATACCAACTTTCCCAGGTTACCGGGCTTCTACAATTCCTCCTAAGTTGGACTTGTTCAACAGCTTTACCGAGTACTTTAAGTAGGCAGTGTATTCTATGTCGTAGGGCAAACAGAAAATTAGCATAAGCACTCTTGCTTTCAGGCTGCCATAGACTTCGAGTTAAAAGTGCAGTCCAGATCAACATGTCCGACCTTGATCCCTCCAGTCTATGTGCCAGCCTTCCCTATGAGCCAATACTTGTGCAGGTGAACATACCTTCTTTGTTCCATGCAAAACATTTTGTTAACTGTTTCCAGGAAAAAGTAGTTCAAGCATAAATGGCTAACACATGCTCTTCATACCAGGTTGCCATGGATAATGGAGACGATAGGAAAGTACAGGCCAGCGTCGCTGTCCCAGATCCATCCGTCAGCTTCTCTGTCACAGGTCCATGTGTCCTAACTGCTGGTCTTCAATGGGAGTTGACACTGTCTCCTTCTATAAGGGCATTTTCTGACACACTCTTCTGTGGGAGAATGCCCCATTCATAAAAAGAAACAACAAAGATTGGACACGAAATGGTGCAGCTAAAAAAAAAAATTACTTGCTGGGTTCGCCACCGGGCCATACGCGTCGGCGCTCGTGACTCGACAAAAAGCAGCCGCAGTGGCACGCGCAAGCTCAGGCTTCACATAGTTTCGCGCCCATCGCAAGAGAGGCACCTCACGGCTACATTCGGATATTGCCGGCGCACAAGGAGGAAGTGCAGAAACATGCACGCTTGCAGTCTCGGAGGAATGCGCATGCGTGCAAACTTGATACCGTGGGTGCACAGCTAGAAGGGGAGAAGGGTCGTTTTTCCACACGCTCGCGCACCCTGTAATATTTTGTGGCCGAGTGTACATACTAGACATTGTCTGTAGTGCTTATTTTTGAAATGTGATCTTTTGGGACATATAACACATATAATATGCATCTTGGCTTTGTTGCGCATTAAGAATTTATTTTATAAATACTATGTAATTATCTGAAAAGATTAATGTTTCTTTAGATTTCACACATTTCTTTTGCTACATTGTAAATGTATATCCTGATAGATTAGTGTTTCGTATGTTATGCGTTTGCCGATAGGAGACTTACTGCTGCCATGCAAGGGCCTTCAGGCACGTTAAAGCTGTATGTTGCAGCTTTTCGCCTTGAGGACACCCAACAAAGTTTGTTGGAAATAAAACCATTTCTGGTACAATAAGTCGAAAATTCTATTTGAAGTCGCTGCCTCTAGACCCTTTGTGCCAACCGCCATTTTGGCAAGGCTGTGTAATGTCTGGGAATAAGGCTGCTTCGATGGATTTCAAGACCAGATAGCAGCCTTCCTTCGCACACTCTAGCACCAAAAAGGGCAGCACAGGTGTCAGTGTTACTTGTGCTACAATTCCTTCACTTGTGCTATAAATAGCAGCAGCAAACTGCCAAGATGCAAAAGCAAAACAATGAATGAGGGCCATAACGTATTTCCCAGCTCCTGAAATCAGTTCCAGTGTTTGCAGTAGGCAAAGGCATGGCCTTCAAGATCAGCTTCGATTACCAGTGGGAACAGTTTCCGAGGGTGCCAATTCATTTCATCAAGACTGCACCATCAAAAGCAGTGTTGCCACACTGCTTTTGATTCAAGTGTGGGGAAAAAAAATTGAAGTGAAAATTTTCTAACACATTGAATGCAGTCAAATTTTTTTCTGTTATGCTTTCCTTTTATTTCAAAACAAAAAAAAACCCCGAAATCTATGAAAAACAAGAAGCAAAACAGAAAGAAAAATATCTCAGTATAGGGCGAACATCATTGCACAGTGTTGTGAAACCAGATGTGCATGCCTGTGAGGGTGATGATTGGCCAAGTGTGTGCACTATACATTCAGTGATGCTACAGGCACGCACTGTGCTGTTTGCGTTTCATTTGACGGTGATAGTACATCCACACAATGTAGCCACAGGGACAAGTGAGCAGTCAAGTGAAGCTTTTTGAGATCATGTTTAGTTGGATCATGCAAATAAAATGCATTAATTAATCATATGCCATGGAAGATACAAGCACAAGTACACAAATTACTGTGCATGACAGGAGTGGCTGCGAAGATGTATAAGGCTCACACAAAGGACGGACAGCGGACAAGGGACGATGATATTTAACTAATTTTGCCAGGGAAAATGACTTAAAAGTTTGTGCATTAAGTACAAAGAAAATCCGAGGACACCTAAGCACTTCTTATGAGTTCTGAATACTTTAATGTCCAACTGAACGCCACTGAGCAGTCCGAGTTATGAACTCCTCGCGGGCAAGCGGGTACGTTACGACGCTTGGCATATATTGATTTAGCCTTACCAAGGCACAATTAGAACACACACAAGAGCTTGAGTAGACAAGGAACAGGTGGTAACACAGGCTTGCGAGGGGGAAGGTGATGTGTTGTCGTAGCAATGCACTCTCCCCTCGCGAAGTAGCGCAGCAGCAGATGTTCCCATTCGCTCGCTTTCCTCCGCTGAGACACGAGCCAGCAAGTGCAAGCTAGTGTCATGAGCGCACCTCGTGTGCTCACATGGCGTCACAGTCAACGGAAATTAAGCACCGTTTTGCTGCTACGGATGCTGCCGGCTTTTTCACTGAAGGAACCATTTAACTCTTGCATAAAAAAAAATCCTGTCACTGACCACATAATAAACAGCAATAAAGAAATTCCATTAAAAGTATTGCATCAAACCAGCTCGGAGCACGAAAAATTGACCAAAACTGTCAGGCTTGGCTGCTGAAAATTGATGTCTTGTAGCAAGGTTTAACGAGCACAAATGATATGCAAGAATACTCAGAATGATGCGAATGCTCAGATGCTAAGCTCTGCTCTTGTGCAGGAGCTTGGCAATGCAGCTGGCATAAATGCCAGTCTTCTGACAACTACACTGGTTTCATGAAAAGTAGGTTATTCTGGCAAGAGTATCACTGCAACATCACTGCACTACACTTTTACTGCACTGTGTCAGATAAACAAGTCAACAGACGTCTGAAGTGGTCCAACCACAATTCACAGCTGGAGAACAGGATAGCAACCATAGAATTTGGCGAGATGATTAGACAACAGGCAAAGAAGAGTGGACAAATGTTGGAGGTGAAAGCTGTTCTGTTTGACTGTGACGAGGTGTATTGGAGTCGTCAAGCAACAGGCAATAGCGATGGTGCTTCCTAGCGTGCCGATATTGTTCTGGCTTCAAGGCACATAATGGTGATTATTGCATTTTATAGTGTCCCATTCTTCTTTAGATGACAAAGTATTTAAATTTGTGTATTGGTTACATTTGCAGTGATGTCCAAAATCTAGATTTGTAGTGGGCAAATACTTAAAAATTAAGCTCAGTGGTTTTACATGCCAAAATCACTAAATGATGATGAGGGATGCAATAGTGAGAAACTCTGGATTAATTCTGAGCACCTGGGTTTAACGTGCACCCAATGCATGGTGCAGAGCATTTTTTGCATTTTGCCCCAATCCAAATGTGGCCGCAGGGGCTTGGATTTGATCTCACGGCCTTGGGCTTCGCAGCCAACACCAAAGCCACAGCACCAGTAACATTAAAACAAAGCAGTGATTTGATAAAGCGTGTAAGAGCACAACAGTTTTTAAGCATTGCTTCATGCTAAGGTCTAAGTCATAAGCTCGGTACTGTCACACAACAGCCACATTAACCAGATGAACAATGGGGATAAAATGCCAAATTAAGCTGCAAAATTATGAAGCAAAAGCCTTTGAAGCTGTGAAGTTCTTTAGGAACTTGGACGGTGCGGACATTTGGACATGCAAAGGATGCAGTCTTTGGAAACAACTTGCCAAGTTAATTAGTTGTTTTTTACCAAAGTAATATTTCATCACAAAGCAAATAGCTATAATTTCAATATGCTCCAAGATTGAATGCCCTATGATAAAGATTTCTATTGCATTTCTAGCAAGTTATATGGCGCAACCAAAGGTAAGAGACATTTGATGCTAGTGTCCAATAAATTTCAGTTATTAGAAAGCACTCGTCCTGTGCCCTTCTGTGTGTCTTCCGTTATTTCCGCACTGATAAGTAAGTATGACGCTAGTGACTGCAATAGAATACGTGAAGGCCGAGAAAATAGCAATGGCAATGAAGAGCTATTGCTTGAACAACAACGCCAAAAAAAAGCTTAGGTGTAGTGACAAAGCAGAAAGGCAAGAGAAAGCAGCAGGCAAGATGTGGTGAGCAGGGGGGTGGGGTGTGGGGAGGAGTATTCTGTAAGAGCCCACCTAGGGGACTGTCCATTACGGCCGCTACTGATTGGCTAGGGCTGCTCGTCTCCTGCTCTCACAGCCGAATCCAATCAGCAGTGGCCGAAATAGACAGCCCACTAGGTGTACTCTTACAGAATACCCCCCCCAGGAGAAAATGATTAGATGGATTCTTGCCTTGTGAAGTGCAGCAACTGCTCTTTTTTTTTCTGTTCAGAGCAAACGTGAGTGAGACTGGAGATGTAATGGTGATATGAGGCTTTGATGTGGAGATAAGCTGTGGTCTGGGATGAAGCACAATTTTGGTTTCCAGCTGTGGATGAATTTCCAGGAGACCCTGCAGATAAAAGTTTTTTAGCAATTAACAATTCACGTATCTGGCGAAGGAAATCATTACAGTGAACATGCGGCATAAGCAATAGACAGCCAGGCACATATAGCAAAAGACAGTGCCACTGTAGATGAATGGTGACAGGGAAGAGCAACAAAAAGTGATCAAGCATGTGCAGGGAGAAGGGTACAGAAAAAGTACAAGGGATCACACAAAGGAGATCAGTTTGACAGTGACGACAAGAGCAGCACTTATGAGCACAAATTTCAGAAGAAAGTAGCAAATTAATTGGGTCATCAGTTGCCAAAGAGCAAGCATTTTCTGTCACAAATGCTACTGATGCCAAGCATCAGTCCTGGCGCTGTTAACGAAATGAAGGCGCAGTTGTGGCAAGAGATAGCAGCAGCAGGTGTCTCATAAAAATGGCAGTAACAGGCTGGTACACTTGGCTACAGTGAGCCAAGTGTACCAGCCTGTGCTTCTGGAAATCTGTCACCTATGTCGAGTTGAAATGTACTGCTAAAGTGGGTTTACGTCGGAAAGACTTTCTCGCCCGTACGGCGCTCGTGCCGAGTTGGTGTTGACGGATTATTGATTTAATGAGCCATCTTTCGTCTCATTAAAAATGTTTTGTGTCTCTTCCCGGGCGAGGAGTAGGGGCCACAGTGTAGACCAGGCATGCTCTCCTGGAGCAGTACCTTTGCTCGTGCAACACTTTTTGTACGCTGCTCTCTGACTTTTAAATGGAATATTTGAATGGTCCCCTTCGATATAAATAAAGGTTCTTCAGCAAAACCATGTGCAATAAATCGGTAAGCGGGAGCCGCAGAGCTAGCGAAACGGAAGCAAAGCAGGCAAGTCGGACGTACATTTAAATTAAATTATGGGGTTTTACGTGCCAAAACCACTTTCTGATTATGAGGCACGCCGTAGTGGAGGACTCCGGAAATTTCGACCACCTGGGGTTCTTTAACATGCACCTAAACTTAAGCACACGGGTGCTTTCGCATTTCGCCCCCATCGAAATGCGGCCGCCGTGGCCGGGATCGGATGTACATTTAGACAGAGCGTTATTATAAGCTCAGGTGCTCTCGTGAGGGCTCCGTTTGCCGGTGATGTATGCCGTCCTGTCGCAGTATTGGTAAAAATCCATTATATCGTCGGGACGAAAAAAGCACCCCGCCACTTCTATAACACCAGTCGGAACACTGCGGCCGCCATCACCTTTTAGAGTGGTCTACGGCCATAAATTGCATAACGACTTTCGCTTTTCCCGGCCAGCTACAGGGTGATAAATGTGTTTCGGCATGCAGACATGCATGTTCACGCGTATCTCTTGAAGGGTGCAGTATGCACCGATAACCAACACACGATGGACACGGCGTAATGCTTTGGCATTACGCCGTGGCATTAAGTTATCCGATTGGTCCTCCATATCACAGGTTCATTGATCCCGTCGCACGTTCCGTATGTTACCAAAAAGCGCAACAAACCTACCGGCAACATCCAAGGAGACGCAGTTATGCACGACGCACGGCACGCACGGCTTCGTCAAAAAAGGACACATTGATTTGAAGGAATCGCCAGCCGACACACGGCAAAATGCGCGCCTAGGGACAAACGCATACGAAACAAGCAAATCGGCTTCTCCTCCGTAGTACCTAGGCAAAGGGAGAAATTTCAGGCGCAAATGCCCCCAGATTTTCTCTCTCGCACCCGCTGAAACGACTAGCCAATCCCGTGAACTGGCGTTTCCTCTAATGACCGTCTCGTGTTCTGGCCGGGCAGAGAGCTCGGGCCCGTAGCCCGACTGCTCCCCTCTCGCCCACGGCACGGAAGCTCGAACGCTGGCCTCGGGCAGCAGACGGCACGGCCGACGGGGTGGCGTCCTGGCCGGGCAGCTGGCGTAGAACTCGGGCCCGTAGCCCGACTGTTCTCGTCCTGCCCACTGGCGCAGAAGCTCACCGCCGGCCTCGAGGAGCTGACGGCACGCTCAGGTAGACGGGCGACGCCCAGGAACAGGTTGGCAGGAGGCCCCGGGCGGGTGAAGTCCTGGTGGGCTCGGGTCCGGAAACCGACGGCCCGTCTTCAACGCCCGCTCCGGTGGTTGACCTCCTCCTGCCGTCGTTTCCTGGGACTCTCCTGGCGTCTCCCCGGCGTCTCCCTGCGTGTCCTCTAGCGTGTGCTCTTGCGTGTCGCCCCGTTCTGCCAGCGCACCACGCTTTTTCTTTTGGTCTGGCCGATTTGGCATTTTCGGATTGGCTGCCCGACGCTCCGTGGTCTTCCTTGATTGGTGAGGCTTTTCTTCTTTTTGTTGGCTGTCATGCGCCGCGCGTTCTCGTGCCGGACGCTTTTCGGCGTCGTTGTCTTCCTTCTTCCACCTCGGCGCGCGTGCACTCAGCGTCGTCTGCTCCTGACCGTCGCGCTCCCCGCACCATGTCGCGCACCACACATCACACACGTAGAAGTGACAGTAAAGGACCCAGTAGCAATACTGTGAATGACGAAGCTAACTTTTATTGGACTACCTGTGCCCACAAGAGCAGGCTACACTTAAAGCACAACGATAGCAGTGAACACGGTCGGTGACCGTCGAAATGATATCTGCCGGTCAAGCGCGTAGGCTTTTTTACACGTGTCATCGCACATTTTAGAGTAATCGCTGGCGTCCGCGTGTCTTCCAGAACGTTCAACACCATTGGCGTCGCGCATACGTTCAATCAGATACAAAATGTCCGGTGACAACAGACAGTAGATAGAACAATCAATAACATTCCAGAAACTTCCAGTACCTGCAGGTGCGTCCCACGCTTAGTGATAACATATTTTTGACGGTGAAAAGCGCTCACACGAAAAAGACACCCTTCTTCATAATCTTCCTCAGTCTGCGATAATCGAAATAGAAACGTAGGTTTCTGTCCTTTTCTTCATCAAGACTGCAGGAGATGCCCACGGGCTTCTCGACGGCTCGATGATGTCGTCGCGCAACATTTGGTCGACTTGTTGCCTTGCAGACTCACGTCCTCGCGTCAGAAATCGTAAGGACTCTGGCGGAGTGGTCGTGTGCGCTCTACGATTATTATGCGATGCTTTGCAATTGGTGTTCGTCGAATCCTCGATGACGTCGAAAAACAGCCCTTTTATCGTCTGAGATTTCTGAGCTGTTGCTGCTTACTCACGGAGAGACTTGAATTTATGTCGAAATCTGGTTCGGGAACTATGTTGGTCGGGGTAAATGTGGCGAAATCTGACAGGACAAGAGCATTGCGTGTTTCTTCAATTTCCTCAAAGTATGCGATCGTCGTGCCCTTATTGACGCGCATTAACTCCTCGCTGAAGTTGGTCAACATCACTTTCGCTTTTCCTCCATGCAGTCGAGTGATCCCTCTTGCAACGCAAATTCCATGACCGAGCAGTAGACGTTGATTCTCCTCGATGGCGCCTTCTACGTCGATGGGTGTTTCTGTGGCGATGGAAATAACAATCCGGGAGTGAGGTGGGGTGCTCACTTCGAGCACAGTCACGGCCTGGTGCCTGCGACAGCTCTCCGGCGGTACCGTTTGTTCTTCCGACAGCGTTATCGACTTCGACTTCAGGTTGATGGTTGCGCTGTGTTGGTTCAGAAAGTTCATGCCGAGAATGACGTCGTGTGAATACTGTTTGGTGAGATGACGAAGGTGGCAGGATAGGTCCGGTCGTGAACCGTATTTCTTGAAGTGCTAATTCCAGTTGGCGTCATTAGGTGTCCTCCAGCTGTCTGGATTTGAGGCCTTCCCATGCAGACTTAACTTACTTCAAGTGGGCGTCGATGGGGCCACTCACCACGGAGTAGTCGACTCCTGTGCCCACTATAGCGGTGACTGCGTGGGCGTCGAGAAGCACGTCGAGGCCTGTGGTTCTTTGTATTACGTTGGAGTTGGGTCTTGGCGTCGGATCACGGCTAAAGCGCGTTGACGTGTGGCTGGAACGTCGCGTCGTCAGGTCTTTTCTCGGTGCATTCTTCGTTTGCAGGCCTCGTGGGGATGTCGGTGTGCCATTGTTGTGTCGTCGAGATAGTGTATTTGGCGTCTTCGTCGGCGGCGGAGGTACTTCGTCAGCTCGACAAACAGCAACCGCACCTCCATCGCTTGCTGCATTTAGATGTGGGCTCGCAGACCGGCCCCAGGCTGGGCCAGTGTATGGTCGGCGTTACAGCGAGAGGTAGCGGCCTGATGAGAGCGAACGGGATGGTCTTCGAAAACGCCTCTTAGTGGCGGCGAGGTAGCCGGCGATGGCGGGGTAGCGACGGCGGGGTAGGTCATCGCTTCTGGCTGGGGTTGCGGGGATTGGAGCAGCACCTACGGAACTTCCAGTGGTCGATGTACTTCATCCTTGAGCATGTCAGTGAACGAGGCCACCTGGGGTTGCGACGAAGGCAAGATCTTGCGCAGTTGTTCGCGCACAATGGCCCTGAAGGTATCTTGAAGGTCGTGGGAAGCCAGTCTTTAGACGGCACACTGTGGCGTAAGCGTTTCGCAGTTGTATTGCCTAGTGCACATTTGCAGAGTTTTCTTGATTGTAGATGACTCTGTAGAAAACTCAGTTACGGTTTTCGGCGGGTTGCGGATCAGTCTGTCAAAATGTTCTTGCTTGAAGCCCCATATCAGGAAGCGGACGTTCTTCTCCTCCGACATTTCCGGGTCGGCGTGCCTGAAAAGACGGGTCATCACCTCTGTGAAGGTCGCTATGGTCTCATTTGGCAGCTGTACTCGGGTTTTTAGTAGAGCATCGGCTCGCTCTATGCGCACGAAACTTGTGAATGTCTGCTGGAAGACGCTTCGGAAGAGGTCCCGCGTCGTTGAGGTGGCTTCTCGATTCTCGAACCACGTCCTGGCGGCGTCTTCCAATGCGAAATAGACATGTCGGAGCTTGTCGTCACTGTTCCAGCTGGTAAATGTAGCAACCCTCATACACATCTCCAGTCAGCTTTCCTCGTCCTCGAATGTTGAGCCGCGGAACGTCGGTGCCTCCTTGGCCTGCCGCAACACGATCGGCGTTGGAGACACTAAGACACTAATGGCCAAACAATGAAACCCTCTTTTGCTCAGTAAGGAAGCCTTCATTGCGGTGAGGCCACCTTATGTCACTTTGAAAGCTTCCTTACTGAGGCGCCCTCGGTGAAGGCTTCCTTGGTACTTCCTCAGCATAAGGGGCCAAACAATGAAATCTTCCTTACCTCACTAAGGAAGCCTTCATTGTGGTGAGGCTACCTTATGTCACTCTGAAAGCTTCCTTACTGAGGGGCCCTCGGTGAAGGCTTCCTTGGTGCTTGCTCAGCATAAGGTAGCTCCAAAGCTACCTTCATGCGTCCTTACGCCGCTCCTGGTCCTGAACGAGCGCTTCACCTCACTGCTTAACCGCGTGGCATTCGCTTGCGCATGCGCAGTGTCGCCCACCTGCGGAGAAGCGCGAGCACGGTACGTCTTGCCAGGCATGTTCGTTTCAATCATGCGTGCGGCATGAAAGCATTGCTAGGCGTTGCAAGACGCCGGCGTGCCAGCGCTGCTGGAGCACATCAAATTTTGCAGTGTAATCCGCAGCATTTTTTTAACTTTAGTAAACAAAACTAGAAGAAAGCGTCCATGCTTCTCTATATTAGCTATGCAATTTAAAGATTGTGCGACGATACAACATT
Organism: Dermacentor albipictus; assembly: GCF_038994185.2. Lineage (NCBI taxonomy): Eukaryota > Metazoa > Arthropoda > Arachnida > Ixodida > Ixodidae > Dermacentor > Dermacentor albipictus. The sequence continues at coordinate 56,227,045 of NC_091828.1, read as the reverse complement.
TTTAATAGAATAATGGTGTTCGCGGAAAGATTTGAAGAAATAATCTCGAACCCAGGCACGCGGCAACCGCTCCTTAGGTGAGGACGGGTGAAGGGAGCTTTCAGAGTACGCTTGCTTCCTCCATCGGTCCTTCGCTGTAAGGAAGCCTCAAGTAAGGTTAGGAAGCACTCGAAGGAAAGGAACGTTTTATTGTTTGGGCCAAGCTACCTTCATGCGTCCTTACGCCGCTCCTGGCCCTGAACGAGCGCTTCGCGTCACTGCTTAACCACGTGATGTTTGCTTGCGCATGCGCGCTGTCGCCCACCTTCGGAGAAGCGCGAGCACGGACCTGAGTATTGCCAGGCACGTTCGTTTCAGTCACGTGTGCGGCATGGAAGCGTTGCTAGGCGTTGCTAGGCGTTGCACGATGCCGGCGTGCCAGCGTTGCTGGAGAACATCAAGTTTTGCGCTCTAATGCGCTACTTCCTTAGATTTAGTAAACAAAACTAGAAAAAAGCGTCCACGCTTCTCTATATTAGCTCATCAACTTAAAGATTGTACGACGATACAACCTTTTTTATTGAATAGTGGTGTTCTGGTGTTCGCCTAAAACTTTTAAGAGATAATCTCGAACCCAGGCTTGGCGGCAACCGCTCCTTACGTGAGGACGGGTGAAGGGAGATTTGAGAGTATGCTTGCTTCCTCCATCGGTCCTTCGCTGCAAGGAGGTCTCACGTAAGGTTAGGAAGCGCTCGAAGGAAAGTAACGTTTCATTGTTTGGGCCTAAAGCTGTCATTGTAGCTGCTGTCGTGTCCGTGCGCTTCCTAATCTTCGCAGGCAAACGTCCGTGCTCCGGGCGTAGTCCTTGCAGCCTGCGGCTACCTCTCTGGTCATTGGCGATGTTGGGGTTCTCTCCGTGGCTCTGGCTTGGATCACGGCTTTGCGAGGTGGTTCGGTACATGAACGTGCTAGCACCTCCACCAGATGTCACGTAGTAGTGACGGTAAAGAACCTAGCAGCAACCTGTGCCCACAAAACAGGCTACACTTAACGCACAACGATAGCGGCGCACACAGTCGGTGATCGTCAAAATCTGACCTGCCGGGCAAGCACGTCGGTTTTATACACGAACAGTCAAACGTTCTTGAGTAATCGCTCGCAGCCGCGTGTCTTGCAGAAAGTTCTACACCATTCGAGTCGCGCATACATGCAATAGGAATAAAAGATCCGTTGACAACAGGCAGGGGATGGAACCATCGATAACATTCCAGAAACTTCCGGTCATGCAGGCGCGTCCCGCGCTGAGCGATGACATTTATTAGACGGTGAAAAGCGCTCACCACAAAGAGATAAACGATCCACATGTCAAAATGGTGTGCCTCATCTAAAAAAGTATTTTGTTCTTCTAAAGCTTAAACACGTTTTCAAACAGTAGTGCGTGTAACTACTACGATTTATAACTATAAGTTTCTCTGCATCGTCCCTAAGTAGTGTCGCGCACAGCGAGACGAAAAAAGAGAAAACAAACGACGGGAACAATTACATCCCAGTGGCTCGCTGGCGCCGATGATGGGGTCGATTTCGTTGAACAACCAACGCACTATTTGTTTCGAGAAACGAAAGTGACGCCAGCATTTGCATTCTGCCATTTCTTCAAACGCATCTCGCACTGCCACTCGCTCTCCTTCCTCCTCGAGCAACGCCAGCGCAACAACCTAAGTTCCCACCGCAAGTGCCATTTTCTCGAAATGAACTATGGATTGGATCCGAACGTGCCATTCCTCAGCCGCAGCCACCACTTGGATTCAATCCATTGCACCAGACACGCCATGCGAAGCCGGTCTCGCAACGAGCGAATGATCGCTCCAAACTTCTCAACTGCCGTCGGGTTCGGCACCTAGCAGATGACGTGCTTGCTTGTACTATGACTGACAGGAGCGTGTCGTCGTTTGCCGTCATTTTGACGTCACCAAAAAATGTGGCCGCGCCCCACGGCTGGCGACGCCGGCGCGGAGAGCAGGCTAATCGCGCGCACAGGTTTAGAACCAGTGCGCCGACCAAGTATCTCCGATCGCACCTCTGGTATTTCTTTATCACTTCTCGGCTATAACGTTACTCAAGGTAACTACATCTTCCCTCCTCCTCCGCTTTCCGCCTCATGCTTTCACTGTAGCCTTCTCCTTCACTTTCCTCCTCGCGCTCTTTTAGCTCATCTCCAGATGCACTCCTCGTTCGCTTTCGTCTTTCGCTAAGCTTGTTTGCTCCTTACGAGGTACAACGCCCAGGCACGCTGACGCTCAATGCAGGAACGGGTGCCTAAGAGCTGCGTTCTACAACCGGGCCATCCAGAAAAAATAGGGCAGCATACAAGGGAAATCAACAAAGGCATTGCGACAGATGGCACCGTGCCTTGTAGAGAGAATCTGTACCACTGCGGATAGCCCTCCGCATTCTGTCCAGCCCTGCAAAAGGAGGTGCAGTTCTGTGACAAGGTCACATGACACGCATTCGTACACACATGGAGCACAGGAAGCGGCCTCACCAGACGTAAAGCAAACTGCGGCTGTTACTGCCTAGACTGCGCATAGGTTTTTTTGCCATTTTGACACTTTATTAATATAATTAGCAAGGATTTCGTCTGTTTAGCGAACAATTCTTCTATTTAGCGACCGGAGACCGGAAGCAAATGGCGGCGATATGTGAGCTGCTTTGTGCCTCTAACTTCTTAACTTATCCTTGCAGTTCTTAAGTATTAACATGTATTTAAGTGAGTAACACATATCATAGATGTAGTCTCCACGTGCTCGAAAACGTGTTTCACCTTTTTGTTGCGGACTTTCCGAAATTGTTAAAGGAGCTCATTGACTTATTACGGTGCTACTAAAATCTCGGGATCATTTGCGGCTGGCTGTTATTAGTCATCAGATTTCGCGCCGTGAATGAGTAGGATTCTCCCACTCCATGTTAGTGACTGCGTCCGGGACCTGCATTCAGAAATGCAAGGGTGAAAAAAACTGAGGATATTCTGAAGGCGTATGTTTCTCATTGAGCATATCCAAATAACCAAACAATATAAACCTAACAACGTATTACCGTGCATTTAAGAGGACTGTATGGGCTGCATGTGGTATTCACGTGCTCGAAAAAACTGATACCTTGCGCTTCCATGTCAAGTACGGTTGCTAAACGAGCCATAATTTCTCTGTGCCTGAAATTTGTGTAGACTAGTTTTAATAGTAACATATTGTGCCTTCGCCTTCAGTCTACTGGCTCCTTTTTAGAACGGTAGCGGTGGCCAAGGCCCTTTTGCAGAAACTGAAGTATAAACGCAAACCTGAGCTTATGGTCATAATAAAAAGGCCTGAAGTGGTGCCCTACAGGCACAGTGTCACACAAACTGAGAAACATCGCACTAAGTGAAAACTATCTATTGTTTTTTTAGGAGCCACAGAAGCTGGCTGGTCTATGCCCACGTAGTTTCGGGCCACTAAGGAAGCGGCCTTGTGGCAAGAAGGATGCAAGGCCCTATGCCACTGGCGCCGTTCGCTTTGTCTATGAAATTTCACTTGCCTGCGGTAGGGCCTATCTCAGACAGACCAACCAGTCTATAAGCGATCGAGCGTAAAAAACATGATTTGTCTTTTTATATTAAAGCCATATCGCATTATATATATATATGTTTTATATATATATATGGTTGTAATCGACTGTAGTTGTGAGTTTGAACTTGTGGATTTTCTCCTTGTCTCGTTTAGAGCATGCGCTTATTGCAGAAACCTATTGTGGGATCAGCCCATCCAGATAAAAGCCATACGTGCTCGTCGTTTACACAGGAGCACTTACATCCTTTATGGTGGTGTTTGTAGCTATCCCGGACCTCATGCCAGCTGCGGCCTTTTCAACTTGCCGTGATATTTTGCACGGATTCCACACTAGCAGTCAGGAAGGTACAAATTATCGGCTCTCTCGGCATCAAATCCGATGTGCAGCTGCTCATGGAATTGTTCCGGTGCCATGCTTGAGTGCTGTGGTTTTGCCACTCTGCACCAGCTCAGATGGCTGCCCATGCTGTCTGTTATCCACGAGATGTGGCGAATCTGCTACCGTTTCTCCAGCAGTCTCTAACAGATGCATTATTCCTAGACAAAGCATTTCTCCTGCACTCCGCGCGTACACTTATTGCCATGCGTAGTGTGACATTCTCAGTTGTTTATTTCGCTGTGACAGGATTTCGCTCAGGAAGATCACCGCGGACGTCGCACTAACTCCTGGTTTCCGTGATACAAGGGCTTACGGTGTGTTCCCTGCGTCTTGTCTTTTCTGCATGCATCTACCATGGTGCCTAAATTACAATAACTCCTCAAAAGCTGTCTATGCTTAAGATGACCTGTGCCCACCATCTGCAAAGTTTGGGCAGCATTCGAGCTGTCCGTCCGTAGATTTTGTCCAGGAACCTGGCCTCTACATGCTTGTTTGAATTATGCCGTAGGATGTAGCTTGGCGCAATAAAAACATATTTTGGTCTATCTATGACATAGATATTGCATATAAATAACGCCTTATTAATTTGCACTGGCTTATTCAATGAAAACTTGCCCCATTTGTCTTGATCACGTTCTCTAAATAATGCTTTCCCAGCGCAGAAAGAATTGGGGAAATGCTTTAGCCTTTCTAATAAACAGTTCATCAGCCAAAATGTTGCCTGCATATTTTAAAAATAGGATAAGGGTCGCTGCTTCGCATTTTAGAAGCATTGTTTTGGCTCAGGTAGCATTTTGTCAATGCTGTGCACAAATTCTAAGAAGGCCAGCTACACCGGCCTGCAGGAATTTTTTTTATTTATCGCGCTAAGATGACTCTCCTGAATAAAATGATGAGATTTCTTATATTGCACAAGAAAAGACGTTCTCAGGTACTGTAGCTTACGAAATAGCACAGAATATTACCGTTGCTAAAGTTGCTCTTCAAAAGTAAATTCAACGACCGCACCAAGTTTTCTGCAATGTAACAGACAGAAACTTTTCATTTCACTAAAAGTTAGAGAGAGGCTGTACTTAGACGTACTACAAGCCTCCTAACCATGTGCCATTTCTAAGAAAATTATCTAAAACTATCACTAATCAGCATATCTTTGCACAGAATTGAGTGCTTTGTGTGCCAGAAATTGGCGCTACAATTGAAGGGAGCGTTTGACAACGTGTCCCACGCGAGCGTGTTGTAGAATCTAAACAAAACCCGGCGCGGCCGAAAGACATTCGGCTACATAAAAGATTTTCTGTCATACCGAGCGGCGACCATCAGGATAGGGGAGGAGAAGTCGGACCCTGTCGAGCTCCCTGAAGGGCACCCCTCAGGGATCGGTCTTGTCGGCCCTGCTCTTCAATCTGGCCCTGCTGCCCCTGCCCGATCAACTCAAGCAGATCGAAGGCGTGGACCACGCGTTCTACGCCGACGATATTACGGTGTCCTCAGAGTCCTCTACGCGGACGCCTCGCTCCGAAAACGCAGCGACCGTGCAGCGGTGGTGGTTACATCAAAAGACAGACTGATCGTCAGCGCGTCCCTGAAGACAACAGACCCCGTAGTTGCCGAAGAAGCGGCTTGGCCCTCGCACTCGCACAGCCGAGCGTGGACACCGTAGTCACCGACTCCAAGGCAGCCTACAGACGCTTCCGCAGGGAGGTAATCTCGAGCAATAAAAAGAGCGCTAAACGACGGGACGAGTGAAAGGACACAGACAACTGCGCTGTGTCTGTGTCCTTTCACTCGTCCCGTCGTTTAGCGCTGTTTTTATTGCTCGTAATCATGAACCAACCAGCCCAAATGCGTACTCTTTTGAGGTAATCTCCTCCGCGGCCCGAGCCATTCTAGCCAAGCACAAGCCTCCGGGAAGAGCCATAATGCTCCTGTGGGTCCCGGCTCACTCGCAGGTAGCAGGCAACACCATCGCCGACTACCATGCCCGAGAAATGTCAATCCGGGCCGAGCCCGAGCTGCAAAAGGTACCGCACCCGGTTACCAGCTTTCGGGACATTACCCGGATGTACCGAGAGGAAAGGTGTAGACTGCCAGAACCGCACCCCAAGCTCACCAGCCAACAACAGACGATCCTGCGTCGAGCGCAGGCGGGATCGCTTGCGCATCCTGCACTCATGAACCGCATGTACCCTGTGGAATACGATATGCTCTGTCTTTTTTGCAGAAGAGAAAAGAGCACCCTGCCGCACGTCTTGGCAGAGTGCACAGAACTCAAGACCCTCCCTCCTCCGCTTCCCACCAACACCCCCAATCTCCAGCCCCTTGAGCGATGGGAGACCTTGTTATCCAGCTCCGCCCTACCGATTCAGCTCGCATTGACGGGCAGGCGCCAGGAGCTGCTGCGAACATATGGGTCTCGTAACTAGGGAACCACTCCGTCTGGTGCCTGCGTACACCACCGATTTATTTCGGGCCCAGTAAATGTTGCTTCATCATAATCATGCAATGTACGTTTTAGCTTCTAAACAAGAAGTAGCAGCAATTATAGACAATTTCGTTTCCGGTTCTAAGAATTTACAACAGCTTCCAAAGACTGCTGCATGCATGTTGATTTATGTACCTCTCAAAATTATCACTCCATGCCTACACTCACCACCATGTTGCCTCAAAGTGCCTGACCGAATGGCCAAAGAGATAGAAAGAGAAAACAAACGTTTAGGAATTGTAATCAGTGAGAGTCAGTTTTCACCCAAGGCAGCCCAACAACCATAACCACGATAAAGTTTTTGCAACTTTGCTACTTTTCTCATTCATTTCATGTTGCCCAGGGCTGCCTGCCTAAGCATTTCCCACTTATGCCCAAGACTGTCCTTGTCACATAATTATCTCCGACCGTATAGGTGCTGCCCTTTTTTTTCATCTTTAAATGCCTACACATTCTTTGGCAAGTAACTCAGCCCCGTCACGCGCAAAGTGTAATGCCTTTTAACTGCACAAACATCTTTGCAAATTTAAGACATTTAATCGTTAGAATAGTGTATATTTAGATTGTTTGTACCTTTTCAAGCTATAATGAACAATTTACGCCAAACAAACATTAAAAGACATTACCCATATAGATACATAGTGCTCCTTAGAAAAAGAAGGTGGTAGCCTATGGTCCAATGGGCCAACTATGGTCCAACTATGGGCCCTATGGTACAAATGGGCCAACTGAAATTTCGGGGTGGGCCAGCTTGTACGCTCCTGGTGGCCCAAGTTAGGTATGGGAGTGAGCGAACTTAGATTTGGTGCTGAGCTAACTTGAAGTCTGGATGTGGCACAACTTAAATTTGAAGGTGGGCCAACTGAAGATTTGGGTCTGAGCCAACTTCAAATTTGAGGGGGGGCGGGCGCGACTTAAATTTGCGAATATTCTTAAGCAGAATTAGACAATTATAGAGGAGTTTCTACGTTCCTTTTCTTTTTGAAATGCAAGGTAGTATGATAGCAGAATGCTACCCTGGTGCATTTATAATTTCTGGTGGTGCCTCTTTGCGAGCCATCGAAAACGGTTCAAGTCTCGTAAGTGATGACATGTCTCATTTAAACAGGTGCATGACCTAGTAGGTGCTCTTCTGCATTCCCTTATTTATGCATGAAAAAAGGCAAATCGGCACTCTAATAAACAAGGTTTAGCATTAGAGAAAGCATGTTTCATTACTTGGAAAAAAAGCGGCCGATCCCATCTCATGATGATTGTCGACGGTTCTGCATTCAGACTTGAATCAACATAGCGAGACAACGTATTACCACTGTGAAAACGAGTTATGTATAAAGCTCGTAGAGCAGCACGATTCCTCTTTCGCGACTCCCCAAGAACACCCAGCGCCATCAAGCGCCATCTGTACGAAGCCTGCACATAGCTTCCAAAATACCTGGCGCGCCGGTGCGTGCGAATGCTGAGAAACGCGTAAGCGGCAACAGTGCTCCTCTCTCGCGCTTCTTTCTAGACATACTGCACCATCTATTGGCATTTCTGAGAAATACGTGCGTGGCCTCCGAGACGAGAAGTGTAGCGCGCCGGTGCCTGCGAAGGCGGAGAATTGTTCCCTCGGTAACCGGTACACTCAGTAGTACGGACGTAGGGACCCAAGTTGACAAAGTGTTCAGGTTTGATTGCACTTTGCATCGGATAAGTTTAATGGATGTTTTTCGTCATTGTTGAACGGCATATTCCCAGTGGCACATGCCTAACTACCCAGGTTGGCGTCCAAGACGTTCTGTGGAGAGCGGCACGTACCTACCTAGTTCCGCATCTACAGTGAGCTATGTCGGAATAAAATATGTTCCTTGAAGAACGGTGTGTATGTCAACATACGGACAGGCGCAGTCACCCAAGTTTGTCCGATGGATGGTTTCGAATCCACAGCACAGCAGCCTGATGCGTTAGCCATTTGTGCACAGATTACCGAGTGAACCAGGAAGGTGAGATACAAACATACACGGAATACATATATGGATACACAGATACCAACATGCGCAGACCCCCAAGAAGTGTGCGAATACCCTAAAAATGCTATCCTATTAAAATCGCCAGTGTAGCTTTAGACAGTTTTGCACAAGTCTAGCTCGCTGACATGCACTTTGCCCTATATTTGAGGCAGAGTCATCCAGCACTCCGCTTTGAGGAAGCGCATATTCTAGTGACAATGATACATAAGGTGACGCAATCACATCGTCCACTTTCACCTACAAAAATGTCGTCCTAGACCGACGCTTTAATTGCAGAAGCAGGTCGTTATGACCAGGGCAGACAGCGCTCGCTCTACACAGTAATTCATTGGCATGCTCTTTGAAACGGGGTGGTGGCAAATGATAACTCAGCCTGCTTGAGAGACAGAGAGAGAGAAGAAACATCTTTGTGAATGTAGCTTCGGAGAGGCGCACTCATTACAGGATGCCCTGAGCTCGGGCCGCCTCCTTGGCCCTCGTGATGAGCCGTTACTAATCCTCGAGGTCAGAGCTGGCCAACGCTCTCGCCCAAACCTCGTTAATGCGATACGTATTTGGAGGCTTTAGTGGGGTCTGTACCCTACTATATGCCTAAGCGAAACGGCTTCTCCACATAAGCGGCATTGCGGAGAAAATGGCGTACGACCTACGATACGATTGCTGGTTGGGTCGCGGAATGTATTCACTTATAGAGCCAGGAAGAATATCTCCAGCTCTCTACGTAGGGACTTGTCTGGGGGACAGTATGTTCTGCGGGTTAGCTTGCAATGTTTTGTGATGTCTTGGTACGAGAATATAGGGTGCATGCTCTCTCACTCAGATTCTTAGGTGTCAGCTAGGCGGGTCAAATCTCGAGCTACGAAGTTGGCGATCTCGGGGGAATATTTTGTAAAAGTCCACATAGTGTACTATCCCTTTCGGCCACTGCTGCCTGGGTAAGGCGTCTCCTCCTCGCTCGTACAGCCGCATCCAATCAGCAGCGAACGAAATGGGCAGTCCACCAGGTCCATTGTTACAGAATAACACCCTCCCCTGGTTGCCTGGAATTCCTTGGTTAGCTAGTGGCCAAGTGGTCATCACTGGTCTCGTTGGCGGCCTTTGATTGATGATTCTGAGAGTGCTGGTATGTATTCTACCGTTAGCGAAGCTGCGACACGCTTGTGGAGAGTCGATCACTATGACTCCAACTTCTGTTTCGGAGAGCGCGAGGGCTATGGCCACCTTTTCGGCTTGAAGGGGATTGATTCGAGGGAAGGAAATGCAACTCCTATGTTGTTTGTTCGCGATTACCGCGACTGTTGTGGCTGCCTGTCCGCGGTAAAACGACGTATCCGTGTAGGCTGTAGAGCGTTGCCTCGTGTATTGCTTCAGTCCGGCGCCCGCTTCCCTTCGCTGCGCCTGGTGAACTGGGTGCATGTTGCGAGGTAGGGGAGGTACGGTAAGGTGGCGAGTGGATGTACGGGGCAGAGAGCCCCAGGCATGAGAGGATGGACCTCCACGTTTCTTTGACTACCACCGTTGACCGCTGGATGGACAGATGAGCCCCGATCAGCTCCTCGGCCGTATTGTTCGGTCCTAGCCAGAGTAGGTGCTCTGTGGACGCATATGTTGGCAGACCCATCGCCTGCTTGAGTTAATGAAATATGCTGTACACGCTTTATTTTCAAACCCCATTTTCCTGTACACCTTCATTTCCTTTTTATCTTCCTGAACCTTCTATATCTACGTTGTACCGCTACCGATACTTGTAACAGATCCGGTCGTATCAATATCTTCCCTCCTTTTTTTCAACCAAAACTAAATGTCCCTTGCTTCATGATGATGATAACGATTTATTGGCATTCCCTTCGGAATGGGGCGGTAACAAATAGTTACCTAGCCTGCTTAGCACATCTTCAAACAACACCTCTATCGGCCGCCCCTGCAAGGATGTGCGTTTTCTAGGAGAAAGCGTTATTTTTCGCGAATAACTAATCATAGAGGCCATCTCTCAAAACGTCCCGAAGAAATAGGCTGTCCCTAGCCTGACATCTCATTCAAGCCGTACCAATTTTTACGGTCGCAAACGCGTTGCAAATTGCATGCGAAAGTTAAAGTAAATGAGTAAATGATAACGCTAAAGATTTTGAGGTCTTTCTGGCGAGTAAAAACTGATGTACGCTAAAATTATTCCGTCGATTGGTATATTGTTGGAAGCCTATAGACTCAAATGACTCAGTTTTCAGCTCGTTGCCGCAACAGCTCTTGAAATGTCGGAAAGGTTCTTGCAATATCATAGTTTTTATATACAGGTCGCAGAATTCAGCGTGGTATACCTATGAACGTCGCTTCCCCTGCAGCAGCGCATCAAAGCGATAGGCCAGCGCTCCTGATCACCATAGACCTTAATCGCTGAAACCACGTCCGCAAGTATGGAAATTCGAGGTCGGCCGCATCTTTATTTCTTTCATCGCCGCAGCCTAATTTGGCGACTTTTCACCAGAAAGCATGTCACGAAATGCACGTCATTTAGTTACAGTTCTTGCCTTATTTCTTTCTAAGCACACTAAAGTTTTCGAGAAATATATTTGCTGAATCGTTTCATGAACTACGAACGCGCTTACAAACTTTAGCATATTAGATATAATGTATCTTAGAGAGCAAATTCAGATAACTTGTGTTTGAAGCTTGTTTCTTTCTAAAGAAGATTTATTACTGAGCAATATTTCTTGCCCCTGGAGCCATGTTCTGTGAAAACGTGTTTCTGCGACTCTACGTTGTTTGAAACATACTAGAAGAATGATTAGCGTTCAATGTTCGTAATTAAAATACACAAAAGTAGAAAACCACCAGCACTCGCAGACGTATTATTCGTGCAAAGCAATACAGTTTAAGCTACTTGACGCAGTTCAGTTGGGTTAAATAAAGCAACATTTTTGCGCCCATGGTCTTGGCGCAAATGAACGCTATGTGAATGATTGCAGAAGTGTGTTCGCGCAGTACGGACCTGTACTTTGAAAACTAAAATTATATTTTCAGTATGCGGCGTACGTGTCTAATCATTGGAAGTATTGCCATATTGTTTCACAAAATTTTAGAAATAATACAAGTGTTCATATTTTTCAACACGACGAATGCAGAGGAGTATATATGATTAAATCATGGGAAAAGACAACTGAGCCGGTTAATGTAGCTTGTCTTGCAAGAAGAGGCTATGACTCCAATGGCAGATGTTTTCTTTAGGTTACACTCACAAAGTTTTGCAAGACGTTGCCCTCGGCTACAGATATCACAATAGCTGTAGCATTCTGCTATTCTGTTCTTGACGCACCCTGTTGCAGAGTCAGGTCACGTCACCCTGATACAACTACTTGTTCATTTCTTTCGTACTTGTGGGAATGTGCGCCAGCCCTTATTTTAATGTTTTGGATCAATTGAAGAAACGTAGGAATGAAACCTGACGGTTTTCTAGAAACACTCTCTTATTAGAATTGCGTACTTCCTGTATCGCTACGGTGATTTTGTCGCGATCATACAACCACCCACCGAACGCCATAGAATTTTTTTTCCTCTGTCTAAATAAACCTCAGTTTTCCAGTCGGCAGTGCGTGAGTAGAGAAACGGCAGCTGAGCCTTCAATATGGTACCACTAAGCTACACATTTCTTCTTCTGCCATGGCGCCACAAGAAATGAGTAATTCGCGCTTGAATACTAATCTATCAATATCCCAGGAAGCTTAAATATGTACACGTTCTGAGCCGGCCTACTTTTGAAACGTTCATGACATTTAGATAAGACTTCATGGGCAATATCATTGTTACTTATTGCTCACATATTCATTACACCTCAGTTGCACTAATAATGGTGTAGTACACAAGATTTGATTGGTTCTACATTAGGCAGAATGTCTGCAATGATTGTCCTGAAACATAGCCAGGTTGAAGTACTACATGACTTTGACTCGAAGGCCACTCATTCAAAAAATTAATGCGTGAGCAATAAAAGAAAACAGGTGCTTAATGGCCCAGTCACTATCAAGAGTTTAGAAGGCCGAGGTTTTGCGAAAATGTTAAATTTTTCTACCCTGCTAGGCCAGTAGCCAGCAAAAATACGCAAAAGTGTTGCGCACTGTGGACCAGCTCATGCTGCAAATCCGAATACCACGCTTTGATTGCATAGCACGTGTTGTATAGTGTGCGGAAATATCAAGCTTTTCTCAGATTCTGCGGTCACTAAGCTTTCGACGCTGACTATACGTTCCGAAGGCAGTAGACTGCTTTCTGGCTGATAGGTGATGTGAGGAGCCGACCTCTTGATGATCCAATATTCGATCTTAGAATGGTAGAACTTTCATGCAAGGCCAGGCGACATTGCGACGCGGATTTAGCGATAGAAACTCAGCATGCTTTTACAGCGAAGCTCTATACCCCTACCGCCCAAGGAAATTTTTGTGTCGTTGTAAGCGAAAAACTCCCCATGCGTGGGCCGATCCCGGAGATAGTGCAATACTGGCCCGACCCTGGTGTTAAGCCGGAGACACACGGTCCGATTTCGTGTCCAATCCAGCGTCCGACGCACCGGAACGGCAGCGGGAACCGAGGTGTTTTGCCGTGCAGAAGCGCCGGATCGGACGTCCAGCGTGCGACAAGCTGGGCAGATTAGAGAGTTTTAGTTTAGGGGACGCAAGCGGCTTGCGTACGCAAGAACTAGGGCTCACGGTACTGTGCATGCGCAGACCCATACGTAGAGGTCGGCGCATGCGCAGTACCGTGGTTCCTAGCTCTTGTTTACGCAAGCCGCTTGCGTCCCCTAAACTAATGGCGTTTTAGAGCGCAGCTCTTTGGCGTCCGTTCCTGGGTTTCGCGTCGTCGTCGGCGTTGTCGTCGGCCTCGTAACCAGCTCCGCCCCCCTTTCATCCCCCCAGCGCTAGCAGCGACCGACTGATACCGCTGGATGCCGCTGACGCCGCTAGAGAGTCAAGATAACGTGACTGCATAGAACACCGTCGCCGCCATGCAGAAAGAGGAGGAAAGGGTCCCCCCCCCCCCTTGTTCTTGTGTGGCGGATAGGGTGCTCTTCAGTTGCCGACGCGCCGGTTATTTCACGTAGGCCCCGGCACGTCGACGAATACGTGACCACCTTCCCACGGCTAGACCTGGTTCTTAGCGCTGCGGAAGCGAGGGTATCATATTGTTTGTGTCGGCATCGGCGGCGTTGTCCCTGAAACCAACTCCGCAGCTGGGGTTGACTCACTATCGGCGTCAGCGGCATCAGTCAGTCGCTGCTATCTCTTCCCTCCTCCCTTTATCGTGTTGTCCGCTTGCTGCGCGCGCTTCTGCCCCCATCTTTTGCCGCTGGGTGTACACGCCGCCCCCCTCCCCCCTCTTCCTGCGAGTCTCCGGTTGTCAAAGCGCCGGCTCGAACTTAATTCCTTTCTTCGCTCCTCCTCCAATGCAACCCCTGTGCGGTGGCAATCAGAGAGCCAGATCGGTGGCGGCGGATCTGTATATGTGCACCGCCCGAGCCGAAATTGCCGCTGCCGTTCGCCCTATGCGGTGGCAATCAGAGAGCCAGATCGGTGGCGGCGGATCTGTATATGTGCACCGCCCAAGCCGAAATTGCCGCTGATACATGTGTTGCTCGATTTCTTTGCCTCAATCTATCGAAAAGGTGAAACAGCTTATTTGCTGCGCTCAAATTCCGCATTAGGAAGTAACGTAATCGTCGGTAATTTTTTTCACTGGTCGATTTGGAGCATGATTTTTTGCTCCGCGGCAACGAATCCGAATTTCACTGGTTGATCTGGAGCGGGTTCGCGCGTCCCACTGGTCGTTTCGAATCAACTCGCTCCGCGCCGGATCGCTCTCACTTGCTCCGCCGCCGAGACGCGGATTCGGGCGGAAATAGAACGCGTCACATGGCGTCACTTCCGTCTTCAAGCGAAATCGGTACCCGGTCGGTACGCACAACATTGTGTTGGGCATAGTTTGCGGAACCGGTTTGTGTCACGTGCACGCAGACTTCCTGTGTGATCTCCCGCGGAGCGTTCGTGCGCTCCACTGCCAGACTCGGATTGGTGAAAGCCGAGCGCTCGCTCGAGGATTCAGGCGGCTGCTCCAGATCGACCAGTGAAAAACGCCATAAAACTCTCTATTTTCATCGTCCGACGCGTCCGACAACCGCACCGTCGTCTGGCCGCAGCCAATGACAGCGCGGCTGGCATGTGACGTTCTCTGACGTTCCCACCACGGAGGCGGCGCTGGCCGGCTGGTTTCTCGCAGTCTTTTTTTTTTTCTTGCCTGCTGCAGTTTGTTTCCGGCACGATATAGTTACCAGTTCAGTAAAATTATCTCGAACGTATGCCTGGTATGCAAAGCAGCGCCTAGCACACTAGCGCTAAGCTACTGGCGAGATCGGGAGCCGCGACGCGAGGACATTTCGCGGGCAGGCATCACACACAAGGCTGCTCGCTTCGCTTGCACGTTTGCCCTTCGCAACGACTGCGTCGAGTAAACCGGTTGTATTTAATTACGGGTGACCTAAGTGTACAGTGTTAATTGTTTTGGCAAACATAAGCGCTCTTCAACGAGCTCGGGTTGGATCATAAGCGTCATCGGCCGCGGCGTCCGCCTAGCTAGGCCTACCGGCCCTATCGATGGCTCTTAGCGGAGTCGCCAGTGGACAACGCGCCGTCGTAAAGTGTGCTGTCACTCGCAGGGGCATAATTTGATTGGCAATGTTCGCGTAAAGTAAAGCAGTGTTGTGCAGAGTGGTTTATATTGCGTTTCTCGACGTGGATATGAACTCAAGCTGGGGAGCTGGATGTGGGCGGAGCTTACGCGCCGCTCATGCCCAACGTTGCTCATGCCGTAGCATGCAGCGCCGCACGTCGGATCAGACGCCGAATCGTAGCGTGTGTCTCCTGCTTTAAAAGCGCAAAACGTAGACGGGACACGAGACGAGAAGGCGACACCACAAGCGCTGACTTTCAACAACCGCTTTGGGATCGGCCCACGGCTTCCGGATGAGCCTTCCCCATACGTGGGCCGCCCCAAAATTAGTGCAATGCCAGGTCGACCCGCGGCGGAGGCGAAGCAGGCGTTAAGCACTCCTCATACGTGGGCCGATACCGAATATAGTGCGATGCCGCGCCGACCCGCGGCGGAGGTGCTGTTCGCCATTAAGGGGCCGACAGATTCAGCTTCCCTGGTCATCCTTCTTCACAGAGGGCAAGGGCACTGAGATTTTTTCTTTGGTAACACTGGTGATATACAAATACTGAAATGAAATTATTTTTACCGTGGTATTCCGGACAGACGGAGTGTACTGCACATGTTATATATCGCTGAACATTGTCATCATCACGTTCCGTGATACAGAGTCTGTGCATTTCATACTACGGATTCATATTCTACCTTTGGCCTGTCCCATGTGTCCTAACTTTTTAGGCATCAGATTAGATAGACGGTTGCTTCTTGACGTGTAGCCGAGGCTCCGAGAAGAAGACCCATGCAAAATAAAAATCTCGGAAGAAGTCGTTAGGTTTTTACAAGAAGGGGTGTATCCAGCATGCACTGCGTTCAGCGTTGCCGTAACAGACTTATATAATTCCTTTCCAAAAAATCAGCTTTTGAAGACAATCAAAGTTTGCCTGATGGATAACAATGAGTTAAAATTTAGGAGTAAGAGTTGCGTCCCGGTTCTGTCATTCCTCGAGCTCTTGGTATTTTATTCAAACTCCACATTCGTTTCTTGGGATAGTGAAGTTATGATTCCGAACCAGGGGTCTGCATTGGCTCTCAGGTGGCAGCAATTATTAGCGAGATTTTTCTCAGCAGTGTTGACCCGGCGCTCGAGAGCGTCTTGACGAGAACGTTGATGAAATGTTTCAGGTTTGTTGACACCTAGTTGATAATTAACCGCTCGCAAAACAATTCCAAAGATATTGGCGTTATTCTCGCTACATTTGATAAAGATGGAATGGGCCTCGGGTTTGCTCACGAGCTGCCGACTAATAATGAAATTCAAGTTTTGGATTTAAAGTTAAAATTAACGGCACGGCATATTTGTTGGCAATATAACTCCAGGAAAGCAAACCAATTTTAGATGACGCGTCGGCACACTAAAAACTATTGAAAAGATACATTGCTACGACAGGCTTAGGTTCCGCACTTAGAAAGTCATGCCACCACTTTACCAATCTTAGCTTTTCGCAACAACTAAATCGTCTAGAGAAGGCCGGTTATCCGAAATCCATTGTTGTATAATTATATGAAGGGCTAGTGAAGAAACAAAAATTTTGCTCTTCCACTCTGTGAATAAGAATAACCGGCGAAGCTCTATTGGGATGACGATATTGATAACTATATTGATTTATATTGAATGCTATAGGATTTCTATACTGATTGAATGAAGACACATACACATAAATTAGTGGGTTTTATTGTCTTTATCTTATTCGTTACCACAGTAACCATAGCTTTGTGCTCGTTTTCGTACACCGCGACCGGTTGTACATTTATAATAGACAAGTTCTTATAGTAGGTTACATCTATGCGCAACCGCGTGCTCGGCACATTCACGTCCGTATCGCACTCAATCCCAAACCCTTCCAACAAGAACGATACAATCCACTTGCCGTCAACGCGCTCTAGGTCATCACTAAAGTCGATGATTGATGGGTACACTATTGCGTTTTATTATGCTTTTCGACCCTCCAATGGGAGCGAAGGCGCACAACCATCCCACGTTTTCTATATGGCCATTAAGTTCGTGCGTCATAACATGATCCATCACATAACATTCAGAGCGACTGCCGTGACTGACAACATCACGCGGAAATGGTAATGCCCTTTATACATAGACGGAAGGTGATAACATACAGAGCAAGTGAAGCTACTTGTTCTTTCTTTTTTTACGCATGCGCATGGGGTTGCGCTGGAGGAGCTTTCGGCATACAGAGCCGCTATTTTGTAGCGATGCCTTACGCCGTATTCTATGCTATTCTTATCATCCACCACACACGGCCGCCTGATACCGTTGATAATGCGGGCAGACCGTCGCTCTGACCACTGGCCAAGCGGAAATAGCCTGAAAAAGCATAGAATCAGAAAAGGCATCGCTGCAAAATACCGGCCCAGGCGACACACGGACGGACAGATGGACGGTATAATCGGCTTGCCATATACATTTTCGCTGTAAAAAGCGAATAACCCCAGAAACAGATCGAAATGGCAAAAAAGTATGCAGTCATCCCTTATGTACATGAGATGGGGAATGGTTTAAAAAAGGCAGCCATGAGATAAGATGTCCAAGCGGCCTTTTCAGGTAAAAACTCGTTAAACAAGATATGCAATCATGTCAATAGACCTAAGCAGGCGTCCACGGCCGTGTGCACCATCAAGCACACGGGGCAGCTCGTGGCGTGCTCCGTAGGTGTTGTGTACGTCATGCGACTTTCGTGCCGGAAAACGTACTTTGTTCAGACGCGACGCTGCCTTAACATCCGCCTCCAGGAGCATCAAGGTGCTATCAAGAATTCAACGAGCTCGAATCTGGCCGCACATATTGTCGAATTTTCTAATTCAAACATATGTTTGAAAAAACTGAAATATTGTGTAAAAAAGTAAATCTAATCAACCGCAAGAGTGTAGAAGCTTAATTTAAGCGTGTCAACTCAGGATCATGCGTCAGCGAGACTTTTCTCTGCATGATAAAGAAACGAAGTTCTTAAAAATTTAATTATGGGGTTTAACGTGCCAAAACCACTTTCTGGTTATGAGGCACGCCGTAGTGTAGGACTCCGGAAATATCGACCCCCTGGGGATCTTTAACGTGCACCTAAATCTAAGTACACGGGTGTTTTCGCATTTCGCCCCCATCGAAATGCGGCCGCCGTGGCCGGGATTCGATCCCGCGACCTCGTGCTCAGCAGCCCAACACCATAGCCATTTAGCAACCACGGCGGGTAACGAAGTTTTTGAATGGCAAAATATGGTGACGCCCTTTCGCCACCGGCACACGTCACTTCGTCACATGATCCCATTCTTCGTATATTTAATCCCTTGTTCGAAAAAAAAAATAAACCAGTTGTTAGCCTGCGCTCGTATCGTGCACATGTTTTTGTCCTTTGTGGGGGAGGCCCTGCACTCCCCTGGGAATGTGTTCATCTTTAACAGACGCCTCCGGAACTGGGTTTGTAAATTAATTTAAATTCAGCGGTTATACTTACCAATACCACGATATGATTAGGAGGCACGCCATAGTGGGGCACATCAGAGTGATAATTAGGACCTTGGTTTCTTTAACGTGCATGTGCCCCACACAAATGCGGCTGCCGACGCCGGGGTCAAACGCGTGACGTCAAGATAAGCAGCGCAATGCCATAGCCACTAAGCTACCACTAAGCTATCAACTGTGTTTGTAATAGGATTTCGTGTAAAGGGCACGTGGACATTTTTTTTTATTTCTTAACGTGTACGGCCAATTCTATTGCTGGACACGTTCAACGGCCACTACACTCTATTTGTTGAAGTACGTGGGATTCCTGGAGCCCAGTTATGGAACTTGCTCTTATCAGTGTATCAGCAGCCGGCGGTTGATTCGGAAGCAACAATTGGAATTCTCGGCGTTGGCACCTGACGGCAGCGCAGTCCTCTCTCTCCCCCCTCCCATCCACGCACCCTTTAGAGTCGACCCCATTGTTACTGCAAATCGTCTGTCTTCTTTTCTTGCAAGATAAGGCCGAAACTTATCGTCCCTCTTCGACCGTATGCGTTCAATACCAGGCTGCGCAACGAAGGAACATACATGCCGGACGGTCTGCACCGTCACTGAAGAGCCTCTAGGATTGTCGTGGTGCTCCCGTGCTGCAGCGTTTACAAGCATTACAAAGGTATTTCGCGTATTACTGCACATGTCCCCACTGTTTGTTGTCGTGATGCGTTGTTTACTTCTTGCCTAATACTGCAACTTCGAAAGCTAATGCTTCCATGCCCTAAACGTAGTGTAGCGGGACGCGGAAGAGAAGCACGTTCCTTGTTCATTCTTTCTTGAATACAGTAAACGAAAACGTTCCCAGTAAATCAGGCTTTACATTAATAGGCAAACTTTAGTTTTTCGAGTTCTTAAAACTGCGCCTAACTCGCGCGTAGCGGACACATCTCCAGTAAACACTATTTTCTGCTCTTGAAATATATATGCTTGGACAACTCCGAAGACATGGGACGACGGTTCTTATTAAAGAAATTGATCCTCTTTTACAAACAAAAGCCGGTGTTGGCAAATTAGAAGTAAAGCCTCTATATTTAGCAAATTTTTAGTCACTTTAATGACATCTGCGACCTTCTTGGACACTTATAGGGAGTTTCAGTTACATATTAGTGACCAAATTATTCACACGCGTACTTGTTCATCTTTTTCTGCTGACCGCCATTTCACGGGCTAACAAATTATAAATGCTATCGCACAGCGCAAAAAAGCGTCTTCCTCTATTTGAAGTTTCTGGACTGTTATCGCTCGCTCTACATCATTTGCGTATGTTGTCGCCGAGCCTTGTGTAATCAGAGTGCGTGCGCAAAGAAAATAGTGATGTAGATTGTAGAACAGATGCGAGCACTAGCAGTTACGCAGGAAGGTTCATGGAGCGATGCATAAAGAGCCCGTGCATTTGATCTGCGTGCAGATGTCAGCGATCAATGCATGTGCTCGTCACTGTCGTTCTGCCCGGGTGCAGCTTGTCCTCGTTGGTACAGGGTCACCCAGTAAAGAGTTTATTGACTCACTCTTGTCGTCATTGCCTTGCGCCTCACCGTCACTACAACGTGTCGATGTCCATGAAGTGGACCCATTATACTGCCTCACGGGACTCTGGGTCAATTCAGTGCCTCACTTCCATTTTATCAGAAGATGGACATATACGCATCAATTTGAAGCTACTTCTCAAGGCACATGAAAGATGTTATATTATTGAGCCCCGTCTGGGTTCATCAAAGCTGTTTCTTTAGGCGAAGGAAAATATTGAAATATGGTACCTGTTTGGAACTGGTGCGTTGTTCAGCGATCAAATTACAATAACTGATTCGCCAACGCCGTAAATAACCTAAAACTATACGAAAAACATGAAACACATCTTTGAATTACAGAAAATGATTATTACCTATATCATCATCATCATTCAGTGACTTGTTGCTAGAGCTAAAGTGTTGACCATGTGTTAGGCCGCAACCTGGCGACTTCGACTCAAAAAAAGGTTACCAACACTAGTAATAACGTGCAGGCTACTTTCAATGTTGACAAGATCTAGCTAGAATTTTCCCGAGCGTGTGCCTTCTAGATAAATTTTTAACTGTGCTTAATAGGTTTGCAGGCCAGGCCAGGATTGTAAGCGAAAATTTTGCCCAATTTCTTATGCTTAATTGACCAGCGATGCGAGCTCTGAGACACGTGTTTATATGGTTAGAATTACCCAATCCTCGAATTGAAACATATCTCGTACCATTGCCTTCATTTGAGAGAAAGTATGCTTGATTATTATAAGTAAGAAATAACCTGAACGAGACTTGTTCCAATCGGCGTTATGGCAGCATTAACGTATACTCTATATTTCAAGCATCCATGCATCTAAAGATTTGCATTTGAGCTTTCAAGTCGCCACCGGCTCACTTTTCTTTTGACGGCAGTATTGTTCGTCCGATGCATGGAAACTTCAGCCACGCTCGCTAAGACAACATTTTGTCCGTCTGCAATGACACTTCAGCTGCATTTTCGAACATATAATGAAGTGCTTTGAACACACCGGCAAGGTCAAACTATGACTACCAGTTACATCTGCTTTTCATTTGTATTGGTGGTTTCTAAATGGAAGTAGCCTGCGCATATCAAATATTCCACAATGGGACAGGCCTTTGGAAATCAGGGTTTTGCCACAGAACTTTGAGTACTTCGATGTTGTGTTCTCTTACATGTGACTTCCGTCTTCCCTAAGTCATTCCGGCGCAGTATAACTCCACAATATTCCAATGTGTTTTTACTCCAATCTCCAGACGTCAAATTTACGTCAGCGCCGATGGAAGCATCGATCGGTGACTCGCTTCATTAAAAGTTTTCCTTGTTTATAGGAGGTCGCCTTTATTTGCCTTGAAAGCGAATGGCCTTGCCTACCTTGACAGGTTTTCGTTGTCTAATTGGCTGAAAAAAATGTGAGGAGCACACGGAAGTAGAGACGGTTTCGGTGGGGCCGAGTTAGCGCAGGGCCAGTAGATAACCCGATGAGGAGGCTGGCTGTGGTACCTCCGTCGGCTATTGGCCCTCGTCCCCTTGCCTAGCATGTCAGCGTAGAAAATCGTCGCAGCGTGCAACCGAAGGTTAAAAATGCCGCTAAAACGGACTCTCAGCGACAAAGAATTGATAAAGCCACGTCGCATACGTTGCGAAAGAGCCCGACAACTTTACACTTTCACGCCCAAATTTTTGTTATACACATTTCATTCTCCTCGGGACCTCCAAGTAGCCAGTTACAGAACGATCAGTAACTGAAGAGAAGGAATAATCTATTCCTTTCGTAACGGGGCAGTCTCCATCTATTACGAATAAAATGCAGTTTTGTTCGGCATACGAATGCCACTTTTATCTTTTAGCCGGTAAGTTTTCGTGGTTTTGGGACGTCGCGTGACAGGCAGGTGAAGTGGGTGCAGCCCAAAAACATTTTCAGCACTCGCTGGAAGCTCATGGTGAGAGAGGCGTATAATCGCAAAGAAATGTTTCTCTTTTAATTGGTTTAGGTTACCTCGCGTGACAAACAGGCAAAGTGGTGGTGTCGCGAAATATTTTAACCTATTGCGGAGAGCTTATTGCATAAGTGGAATAGAAAAAGTTTTGAATAGTTTTACGTAATAGCGGTCCGGAAAACGTTGAAAGCCATAGTTATGCTATTTGACTATTACACTGTCGACATCGTTATTATGCCACTGTCAAGCGTCGATATAGTGGTCATAATGAAGATTGTGCATCAACGTTCTTGCACAATACATATATTCTGTTCAAAAGTTTAGTACACGTGTAAGAAGATAAAGAAATTGAAGCAGCAGTGACAGAAATGTGGACGAGAGCCCGTGCTCGGTAGTGAAGGTGTATAGCCAGTGGAAAAAATGAAAGCCTTTGTGAATTCGGCCTCTAGACTCGTATTCACGAAACCGATATTGCATAAGATACACTCATTAGAACAGCTCCCAGCCAATCGTAGTGTTCGACGTTACAGAGAACGCGGGAAAACAATGACGAACAGCGTTTAACTCGTAAAATACATACCAATTCACTAGTAGAGCCAAATTTATCTAGCTTTCATTTCGGAAACTAACGCTGCTTGCAACTGGCCGGTCGCCTTCACTAAATATGAAGTTAGTTACACAACTGGCAGGTATCTGCGGTTCCGAACCCGTCTAATGTAAGAATATTTTTTTAATAAAGGCCTTGATCTTCATATGCTAAAGTACGCACAGCTTTCTGAAGCTTTACCACTGAAGTTTGTAACTATAATTTTAATTGTTTCCTTCAGCCGTGTATCGGAAGACAATATAAGAGTGGTATCAACAGTACAATCAGCCAGCTGGCCTGGAATGTATGCACATTCACTAATGTGGTCTTTCCCCTTCTCCTGCGGCATCTTTGTGCCTTACGAAAACGCATCAGCGCATGATATACACACGCTTCCATGGACATTGTTCCTCGCAAAATTTCGGTACCGCTGAGGCAATGTAGAAGACATGCCCTTAAAGAGGAAACGGGCCGGTCAATGCATTTTGTCTCGTAATGGCCCAGACAAATGTCATGCAAAACTTAACATAGCCGCTACAGAGCTAATGCCACCATAATTAACTTCCCATTGAACAACCGGGCTACAATTTCGCGAATTTGGTTGCAAATATTACGTGGCAAAGTCGGTCCTACCTGGTCATGCAATGCATCGGGAAAACACCTGGCCTGTTGAAAACAGTATGCTTTAGTGCTAAGGTGTACCTATTGCAAGATGAGCTAAAATTCGCAAGGCGCGCGATTTAAGGCACGAGGATCAAAGTTCGGATAAATGGGGACTGTATCACGTCCAAGTAGCTACGATACCGTACTTGCGAGTACTGCACATGTAGGTACAGGAACAGGTCTGTAAGCTGCAATGAAGGCTTGGGTAATGTTGCTCCTTTCATACGCGCGGCAGGAAATCTGCCCAGTCGTGCCGCTGCTTTGATGAAAGGCTTCCAAAGCATACTCCTAAAACTTATAGCCCTGCGTCTGGTCACTCGAGTTATCGCATCTGTGCTTGTGGAACCGATGCCTGTCGTACACGTTGGTAAACTTACTTGGAAAAAATTTCCGCGCGAATTCACAAGGACAAGAGGGAGACATAGGCACACGAAGCGCTTAATTCAACAATTTATTCTCAGTAAATTCGCACGCTTGTATTACCAAGTGTTGTTACGCATCACTATACTACTATAAACGGCACGTTTCCCTTTGCAAGAAAATCTCCTCATGAGAACACCGACAAACACTTCGCTTACGCACATTCCGCTACTACTTCAGACAGCTTCGGCTTCTATGGCCTTCAGTGTCGTGCCACATGACTGAGTGTTCATGAGATGCATATTTTCTGAAAACAGGTTGCAAAAATTGTAGAAAAATGTTCAGCCTATAGCGTGAATATTTATGACACGCCAGGAGAGTCGTCGTAATTACGATGATTATTTGGTTATGGATATTGAGGCCTTATGGATGATGCGTTATGTCACTAGAAAATTTAACTGTCCCTTAAGAGAAGACGCAGTAGCTATCATTCAGATTACGGCCTTATGATGCAAGAAGAAACAGCGTGAACAGTGATACAGATTGACATTTCAACTTTCTCGTAATACGTGGCAGTGCATTTTCTAACATAAGATTTTTTTGCTATAATTTCCATCCGAAAGTTTTCTATGAGATTGGCTTTCAATAGCAGATTATTGCGTTTTCATTCAGTTCTGCTTTTAAAATTTTTTTCTCATCGTCACCAGCCGGTACACCAAAAGTAAATAGCGTTTTCATACGTAGAGAGAGTGACCCAAAAGGCTACTATTTTTTTTAAAGCGTTACCTTAGTGTTTTCGCGGAATGGCTCACTCTTAAGACAACGAGGCGCAGCCACATTTCTGGCTGCGCTGATGAGTTTTGCCAATTCTTAAATTTCAGGCCGTGCTTTCAATATAGGCAAATATCCCTTCAAACAGGGTTTCAGTGCATCATTTGGCCAAGAAATAAAAACTAATGTGCACATAAACTTGTAAAGGTCGCAGAAATTTGCCACTAGGCGACTTGCATGTCAGACTTACATGTGTAGCCTTAACTGCCAGGGATCTGTCAGTTTTTTTTTAGATCATACAGGTGTAATAGATTAGTGTATTTATTTTATCGATTATGCATGCGCTGGTGCAATTACCTGCATTTCTCCAGTTTATACTTCGCTACTACCAGGTCGCCATTGTTCTTCTTGACAGGCTTTTTCACGTTTCTTACTTAAAAATAGCAGATAATTGTCATTTGGTGTAGCACACGGCATCCTGCGCACTACGTCTGTGTCATGTTCATGTGTATCTTGATTAAAATGTTTCTTAATGAAGGTGATTAATACTGGCATTTGAATAATTGTTTTGTAGGCACTACCAAGCTATGTTTTCTCATGTTTAGGCTGTCCATGCTTTAGTCCACATTTTCTTTTCTCCAGCCTCCATTTTTACCCGACTCGCACTGAAGTATACGCTAACAGACGTATACTGATATTTCAATTACTGAATCGCGAATTCTTCGTTCTCATGAAACCTTCCCGCCTTCCTTGCATGGTGTAAGAACGTTGGTACTTAAAAGTGCAGTGTTTTATTTATACAGTTCATTGCGTTTTATTGCCATGACTGCTACAATTTCGTTAGTGAATTACGTTAATGATGCCCCTTAGTAAAATCGATCCTGCTCCGCATTTTATATTTAACGAGCAAAAAAACAGTGCACCTGTAAATGTCACCATCACTCTGTACGCTCCGTTCTTCATCAAAACACCTTATTTTGCTAGCATTATCCCTGTTATTTTTTATCATTGCACAAACAACTCTGCTAAGGGAGTTTAATTGGAGATGGCTCGCATGTTTAGAACGGTTGCCCGGTTCCATATCTTTAATCCATGCGGGGCAACCTCTGTATGCCTCAGATTGGCCACGTCAAATACTGTCACGATAACGTCAGGCTTGCGGTAAGTGCCAAATCCTCCCCTAGTATTGGATGGTGCAAAAGGTAAATCACAAAGACAAGAAAAGTGAGCGTCACGTCACACTCACCTCATTTCGCAATAGAGTTTCCCACAGTTACCAGAGGGAACTCCACCCACCCTGGTTTCTCAGTGGCTATGGTGCTGCGCCGCTGAGCACGAGGTCGCGGGATTCAATACCGGCCACGGCGGCTTCAACTCGATGGGGGCGAAATACGCAAACAGCCGTGTACATAGATTAAGGTACACGTTAAAGAACCCCAGGTTGTCCAAATTTCCGGAGTTCCTCACTACGGCATGCCTCGTAATCAGATCGTGGTTTCGGCTCATAAAACCCCATAATTTAATTTAAATAATTTAGAGGGAACTCTGGCGCTGCGATCAGTGGCGTAGCTAGGCCGTCTGGCATCCGGGGCCCATAGGTCTTCTGTCACCCCCCCCCCCCCCCGCTATAGTCGAGGAAGGCGAGGATATCAACAAGTTTCGGGTGTCTTCAGACGTATACGACACCCCCCCCCCCTCCCACTGGCCCCTTGCACCCGGGGCCCACGGCCCCCCGGCCCCCCCTGTTGCTACGCCACTGGCTGCGATCTTTTTGCCACCATAATGATGCGTAGTATACGGATTTGTCTGACATCCGTGCTTTGGGCTTCAGACATTCTTGTGGCTTCGTTTATTACGCTCCCTCTGGGCCTAAGTTGGCCTAGATGTCAAAGCGAAATATACTTTTTTGATAAACGACTTTTAATTTTTTATAATAGACTTTCTTCACAATTTTAAAAATGTTTGTTTAGTTGTTTGTAACACACTACATTTACAAAAATTATTACTTTTTCAAAGTCACGAAGCTATTTAAAGCCAGAAGGACGAGCTGTAGGCAAATCCATTTACTACCCAACATTCCCGTACTGCATGAACGGCCCTGATTGCAGCTCTCGTAGACACTAGCGCCAGAGTTTCATCTCTGGTAATTGTGTGAAACTGCACACCTTTCGCCATCCGCCCTGCCTCCTCTGCCGGCTACGCCCCCCTTTCCCCAGACCACTCGTCCGCCTTATCTTTGCTTCGGCGGCCGATCGCCGGTTAGCCAGCGCAGCCGCCCAGCCTCACTGCTCGAGTGTCGCTACGCGGAGCGCTGGCTTCTGCGTGTTATTGGACAGTTTTAGAATAGCGCTTGCACTCAAACGTACGCGGATTACGTACGTAAAGGAATAGTGCTATCCTCTCTGTGCGTGTTCAGTACGTTATTTGGTTTCAGTGGCTTACGAGCGCTATGATAACATACGTTATCTGGCGAGTTTAACGAACCTGTTGTTTACGCATGCTAAGAAATAGAGTTGTAGAACATGGAGGAGTAGGGGGGGGGGGGGGGGCAGCATCCATGGCTCCCACCTCAGCGTGAATTCTCGTCATCGCTGCGCTCCCACGTTCTTTGATCACCATTAACTATAGAAATAAGCTCTCCCTTCCTCTAAACTCACCTGAACGTTAGTCTATGAGTGCATAGCACGTTCCATTTCTGCGATCATTCGGCAGTTCCGACGTCCGTAAGCATAACGACAAAGCAATGATAGGATGGTTCCTAATGAATCGTGTTGGCTAGTGCTGCATGGCGTGCGTACTCGCCAGTCGTCGTAGGTAGTGAAAAGAATCGAATTCTAAATAGTTGAGCGTGAGAACTAACCTAAGGAGCGATAAGTAAACTTCAGGAGCGTGCCCTTGGGGATTGATTGCGAGGGATCTATAAACGGCTTCAATTCCTTCACTCATGGGAATGTTGGTGTAAATGGCAGAAACATCCAAAGTGACTAGAATAGCGCGGTTGGGAAGGATTTAGTTGGCGTTGATGCAGTGAATAATTCGAAGGAAGTGTGGCGTGTCTTGAACGAAAGACGGGAGGGTGGTGGGTATGTTGGACAGGTGGTGATTTAAGAATTTAGATAGTGACTCAGTAGGCGTGTTATTAGACACAATAGGCCGACCTGGGATCTCTGCTGCAAATATTTTTTTCACCGGAAGTTTATGTATTTTAGGAAGAAGATAAAAGCCGCCTGCTGTTTTGTTCTTGGGCATCATGAAGCGATATTCAGATTGCGTGATTAGTTCCCTGGACAGGAGCTCTTCTATTGTGTTCATCACAATATTGCTGTAATCTTAAGTTGGGTTAGAGTCGAGTTTTCTGTAATGGGTGTAGTTGCTCAGTTGCTTAGAGGCCTCATTCTTGTACTTTTCAATAGGCCAGATTACGATGCTGCCGCCTTTGTCTTCTGGTTTTATTACAATATCATTCCTTTTCACAAGTTCTTTAAGGACTAGGTGTTGAGCGGGGGTCAAATTTTTGCGTTTCCGGCAATGCCGCGTTGACTCTAGAATTTCCTTTAATATCAGTTTTATGTATAAATCCAGGTCTTCCCCCTATTCGGTGTCCACGTGCTAGGTGGTCTAAGAGAGTCTCTGTCTTGTTTTCCTACATCTGGTCTATCGAAAAAGAACTCCTTGATGCGCATGCGTCGTGAAAACACTGTTATATTTTTGTGGAGTTCGTATTCGTTTACTGCGTTGTTAGTCGCACAAAACGTTAGATCACGTCTCAGGAGATCAACTTCTTCGGGGCTGAGACTCTGGGATATGTCTACTACATTGCTGCAGTGCTCTGGATGCTCGCCTGTAGGACTGTCGGTAGAGCTACGTGCTGCAGGTCTTACATTAGTTTCTTTGGGTGGATCTGCAGCTCTAATATCTTTGGGTTGGTATTTATCTAGTAATTCTTCCTCCTTAGTTCGGACGAATTGTTGAAGCCTCTAAATATTGTTACGTGTGGAAGGACACAGACGAAAGATGCTATTTACACGCTATTTACACTGGAGCCAGGCAGCCAGGCTGACACTCGCTCGTGCCAAGGGCACCGACCAACTTCGTCGTTTTCGCGGCGGCTCGTCTCTTGAGCATCGCTCGATGATATCGTAATAATATAAAGCGTGAATATAAGAATATTCCTAATATGTAGAAAACAATAGGAAACTCTTTATATGAGTGCGGTCCTTTTCCAACGGGCATAGAGCTCGTATTGCTACGCTTCGAGGTTGCTACATTCTCCCCTAGAGCAGATTCACCTTTACGCTACATCTCTGAGGCTGCAGTGTCTTCCACTGTCCTCAGTGATGTAGGCTGGTAATGTCCGTAATTTAAAGATGTAGTAGCATTCGCGCTGTTCCGGCTCACGATTGTTGCGAAAACCGGACTGTAGTAGAGTTACTGAGATTTGGTCAAAATCATGTTTCGGCAAACGTAGGCGCCTTGATAAAGACAAGTTCGGTAGCGAAGGGGTGTGACAGTGTTTTTGGTTAGTAAAGCGCAAGCAAAATCACGTGTCAGTTTGTCAAATGTATTCTTGCCCATGGATGTTGCAGTGCAAGCTTAATACCGCATAATTTTGGGCACCCTTGCGATTGTTGTGATGATGGCTGCTTCTTTTTTTATGATATTACCTGCGCAGAAGTGAAGGTCCCATATATGCCTTAGTGTGCTGCTGTCGATTTAAGAGCTGTCTCCAATGGAGTCAAGTGAAGTTCTTCGCGCAGGCACGTCTTCAACTCATCGTGTGTTTCCGGTGAGACAACCATTTGTTTTTAGAGAGGGCATATTAGTTTTATTCGGTTCAGTTTATCAGAACGCCTTATGCCTTCATTGCAGGACTGTATGTGGCATGGCATATGCATGCCACATCCTGTTTATGGGATGCTACCTCAAGATGAGAAACCAAACTGTGAAGTAGCGTTGGTGGTCTGGAGACCTCAGCCTCAGCAGGGCCGGAAAGGCAGATCTTGGTTCTCGCGCGGCAAGACGGCCAGCTGCGATGAGTCATGGCGCTCGTTCCGGCACTGGGCGGTGCTCTGCAGCATCGAAGGGGACAGAAATTTTTTGCTCGACGCCGTAGAGAAAAACGGAGTACTTGTCGGACGCATGCAAAACCATGATTCCAACGTCAAACCACACGAAAAGGTAAACAATTTGGAGCTCGTTTTTGAAAGCACAATAGTTTTGTCGCACGCTTACGCCTAAATGGGTTATAATACAGTATATTTTTGCAACGCTGGAGAAAATATCATTTGAAAGCATTCAAGACAAGGCGTCGAAACGGAACGTCTTTTGTTCTGCTTTTACTTTCGTTCTGCTGAAAAGAGTTTCTGTTTTGGTTCTGCTCCGCAACGAAAGAAAAAGATCCGTCACTGTTTATAACGGTTTCGGTTCACATGCAGAAATTTTTTGAAGTACCGATGAAGAATCCAGTAGTAATAATAATAAAAATATTAAAATATTAGTAAAAATAGATCATGCTCAGTGCTTGGCACTGCCAGTGCACGTAGCGGCAGCCTTCTTCAGTGGAGTGCTCGGGTGGCTATCGCTCGCACTATCCCTGCCTGAGGTACGCGCTTATGCGGACCCCTGAAGCTGGCGCTAATTCTGACGTTGCCTGACATTGGTTGTTTCGGATTGCCGACTGTTCCCTTGAGCCTAAAAGCGATGAAAAATATTTCACTTTCACTCCGAAACAAAATAATAAATAACGTTCCGGTTCTTTTCTTCTTTCCGGTCAAAAATGTCCTTTTGTTTCGTCTTTGTATTCGTTCCGTTCCGACACATTGATTGAAGATGGCATATAAAGTGACTTTAGGGGGTCAATAAATGCGAATCGCAGTGGCAGTGTAGTTTTTACGTCCCAATATTGTGCGTAGCCATAGCCATAAATCCTGCATTCGTCTTGATCTAACATCACTACTCACTCTTTGTGATATTGTAAAGCGCCCCTCACCAGGCCACATAGCAAATTTCGGTTATACGCTGGAAGTTGTTACGAGCCATCTACAGGGCGTTCTGCCACATGATTTTTTGAAATTGGTTCGTTGATAGCCGAGATAGAAATATTTGGGTGCCGCGAACCCATGATTTCAGGAGGCGAGGGCCAAGAGAGACAGACGCTCTCTCCACTTGCCCAGTCTAGCCTCAACGCCACCTGGAGGAGTTGCTGGCCTTCGCAAGCGACATTCTTTCCCTGCGTTCTCCTATATCGGAGCACGAGGATCGCGTGACGCATACGCCTTCATTGCTTTTTGTTGCGTTTGTCTCATTTCGTGGGGCACACAATCTTGCGCGCTGTGCACGAGAACACCTAACTAGCAGCATAAATTAGCGCTACGCGAATACTGACGCGCACACAGGCGGATAATAGAGCATGATCGCGCGCTGGAACACGCTAGAAAATGACATACTAGCGTTGTCTGCGCGCGCGGCTCCACGATGTGGAAACAAGCAGACAACACGGAAGTACATCTCTCTTGCTGCGGTGCGAAGTAAAACAAGAACACGCAGACATTCGGTTTTCTATTTTTATGCGAAGCATATTACGAGAGCTCAACCCAGCTCCTCAGGCGCGGCGGTGTCGCCTTGAAACCACGTGACACCGTGACGTCACGACAGAGGAGAAGTGGCTTTGGCTCAACTCTTGCAAGACGGGCTGGGTGGGAATCGAACCAGGGTCTCCGGAGTGTGGGACGGAGACGCTACCACTGAGCCACGAGTACGATGCTTCAAAGCGGTACAAAAGCGCCTCTAGTGAATGCGGTGTTGCCTTAGAAACGAGCTGTTTCTAAGGCGTGCGTCTCTTGCTCAGGCGCACATTTCGTTGCCGCACCGAACGCTGCTTTGCTCGACGCTCACCGCGTCCAATGCGGGGCGCGTAGTCGCTGCCCTGTAGCCCATTGTCTTACACCCCTTGGCGGGTCGACGGGAACGCTGTCGCGTTCCACTCTTGAAGGCGAAGCAGTAATGCATGAGTTGTTTCTTCGTCTAGCCGAACCAAATATAGCCAAGCAACAGCAGTTCACCAGGCTAAACAGTGGTTCAACAACTAAAATAAAGGCTAGTAAGTATGCTTCGCATCCTGGGCTTAACCTTGCCTAAGCCACAGCCATTTTTATGCGAAGCATATTACGAGGGCTCAACCCAGCTCCTCAGGCGCGGCGGTGTCGCCTTGAATACCACGTGACACGGTGACGTCACGACAGAGGAGAAGTGGCTTTGGCTCAACTCTTGCAAGATGGGCTGGGTGGGAATCGAACCAGGGTCTCCGGAGTGTGAGACGGAGACGCTACCACTGAGCCACGAGTACGATGCTTCAAAGCGGTACAAAAGCGCCTCTAGTGAATGCGGTGTTGCCTTAGAAACGAGCAGTTTCTAAGGCTCAGGCGTGCGTCGCTTGCTCAGGCGCACATTTCGTTGCCGCGCCGAACGCTGCGTTGCTCGACGCTCACCGCGTCCAATGCGGGGTGTCCAAGGCGAAGCAGAGTAACGCATGAGTTGTTTCTTCGTCTAGCCGAACCAAATATAGCCAAGCAACAGCAGTTCACCAAGCTAAACAGTGGTTCAACAACTAAAATAAAGGCTATTATACTTCGCATCCTGGGCTTAACCTTACCTAAGCCACAGCCATTTTTTTTAAATTTCTCTAGACTTTATTTCGTCTATTGAAGCAACCGATTACACAAATAACAGACGTTTCCTTGAAGTCCAAAAACTCCTACTTTAAAACCAGCCGCCAGCAACAACACCCGCACGTGACATCACTGCACTAACCCTTTAAAACTAATACGCCGAGGATGACGAGGCCGCCTTTGACGAAGATAGGTCCTCCTATCGAAACGTTGGCTAGCCTTTCTGAGGCACCTTTATACCAAGATGGCAAACTTTATACCACAAGATGTTTCCTTGAATAATTCTCGAAGTCATGGGTCACTACGAGCGACGTCACAGCAGTGCGATGTACGTAAGCGCACTTGTGTGGTATATGTCGACTCCGGTTGGCAGCACAATGCCCGCGAGGAGAAGGGCAAACGACGGCGTTTGGTTTGAACTTTCAGCTCTCTCCTCGACGCGTAGCAATGTAACAATTAGCAGGCACGATCGTTAGCGCGCATTGTATGGAATGCGCTCGCTCAAGATGGCCAGAGCTGGCGAGGCAATACAGACCTTTGGTCACCTCATTTCCAATGCCATGCACGTATTCGTCACTGGATACTCAGGACATGACTGCCGGTTTAATCAAAGGATACGAAAACCTCAGCTCACCCCCTTGCAGCGAAATTGAAGACAAAGAGAACGTCCTTTTCCGTAGCAAAGCACGCTTGGCACAAAATACTGCATAGGTGTATTGTGAATAGGGCAATGCCTCTTTGAAATTTCGTCATGACCATATATAGATTTTGTGGTTATGTTTAGAAAATTTTAGAAAAGCCTCACAGTTCAATACCACCCTCTTTTTTCGGACCAAGAAGCCTGATATACTTTCTTACAAAAGACGGCACATTGCGTAAACAGAACGGGAAGCACTTCTTGTGCTTGGTTATAGTTAATGCGGTGCGCATAAAGTCCACCATAAAGCGTATACGTATAAGTGTAAACAGATGAGTTAAATCCTCCAGTTATCCCCAGCGCGTGTACCTGATCATGAGAACCCGAAAAAAACCTCGCCTGCGTCCCATTCTTGAAGAGAGGACTAGCTCTCGCTACTTTCTGAACAGCGGGCTGACGCACGGTCATTCATCAGCTGGTCGTTGACGTGACCGATTTGGCGATCGCATTTGACCACATGCCGAAGCGCGTGCACCCATGCACACACATTCAAAGCTTCTAAAAAGCGTGGAATTCGTTGTTTCTCATACGACCTGCCCTTCGAAACACTACACGTTTGTGTTGTTCTTCTATCAGCTGTGTCACGGTACTCTCACTATACAAATTCGTCGACTTCAGTATTACCAAAACTTCGACCAGCTGGTGCAGGTTAATTCCGATAAAAGCGTTAAAAAACTAGCGTGAAGAACAGGAAGGCATGAGTGTGCCATCAAAAAACGTTTTCTGGAATTGAGAAAACTACACATAATTGATTGTAAAGAACTTCACATTGGAAGAACATCGTCAAAACCCATCACTGCGACCGTAATGCGTTCGCATTGAATCAATATAGCGACTCAACGCATTGCCGTCATCGACACGAGTTATTATGAGGTGCGTACTCCAGGGGGGGTGCTCTTTCGCGCTTTGCTAAGAACACTCGGCGCCATCTAACGCCGCCGCCGCAAAGCCTGCGCGTGGCCTCCCAAGTGCATGGCGCGCCGGTGCGTGCGAACGCTGAGGAACAGGTCAAGGTGCCGCCGGGTTAATCTCTCGCCTTTCTTTTTGGACACGCTGCGCCATCTAGCGACACTTCATAGAAGTCCAAGCTTGGCCTCCGAGATAAAAAGCGTGGCGCGGGGCTGCCTACAAATGCCGAGAATTGTTCCCTCGCTTGCCACAAACTCAGTGGCACATAATCGCAGGCACATACTGAGAGACTGAAGTTGGCGAGACGTTCATGAAGAGTGACACGTGCCCAGTGTATTCACGGCACAGCTCGCTAAAGCGTCGGTGTCAAAGGCTTTCATTGAAAGGGGCAAAAACCCAGTGCATTTGTGGCGCTGCCTGGTAATGCTCCTGGTCTCTGTCCTTGAGGAAACCTTGTGTCCTGCATTCCGTTACACTCAGCATCGGAGAAATTTAAAGCGTCTTTTTCGCCATTGCAGAGCGGCACATCGCCAGTGGCACATATGTGTTACCCAAGTCGGCGTCAAAGATGTTGACTGAAGAGAGAGAGAGAGAGAGAATCAACTTTTGTGCTGAGCCCTTAGTGATGGTTGGTGCGCGCTGGCACCAGATGGGGTGGAACCTTCTTCTCAGGTCCCATGTGTGTCCAGCAGTTCCTGGCCCCTAGCCGCCAGCGCGAGCTGGGTCGGTAGGTCGGGGCTGGACAACAAGGTCTGCCATCGCTCGGGGGGGTTGGGGCTGGGGAGGGTGGGGGGTAGGGATGGTGGGGGTTCTTGAGCTTAGTGCACTCTGCAAGGATGTGTGCTAGAGTGCCTTTTGACCGTCTGCAAAAAGGGCATGAAGTGTCATGCTCTGTTGGGAACATCTTATGCAAGAGCACGGGATGCGCTAGCGACCCCGCTTGCGTGCGTCGCACGATCGTTTGCTGAATTCGGTTGAGTTGCGGATGCCGACGGGGAAGCCTACATCTGCCGCTTCTGTACATTTGCGTGATTTCTTTGTAGCTTGTCACGGGGTGCGGTAGCCCTGGCTCGTCCTCGGCCCGGATCGACAGTTCTCGAGCATAGTGGTCGGCGATTACGTTGCCTTCCACTTGCGAGTGAGCCGGGACCCACACGAGCTCAACGGCCCGCCCCGGTGATTTGCATTTGTTAAGGAGCGCTAGTACCACGGAAGAGATGTTCCCCTTGCGGTAGCTTGCGTAGGCGGTCTGGGAGTCTGTGACAACGGTCCTCACTCCTGGTTGTGCGAGTGCGAGGGCCACGGCCACTTCTGCTTCGGCTGTATTCGTCGTCCGTATCGACGCGCCTGTGACCAGTTTATCGATGGTGGTGACGACCGCCCTTGCTCTGGTTCCGTGCTTGGGAAGTGAGGCGTCCGCGTAGAGGACCTCGGGGTCCTCTTCCAGCTGTCGAGCCAGTGCCTTGGCCCGCGCAGAGCGTCTCTCATTGTTCCTCCCCGGCTGCATGTTCCGGGGGAGGGGCTTGGTCTTAATAATGTCTCTGCACGTTGTGGGGAGCGGCTCCATTGTTGGTAGCTGTTCAATTTTCCATCCTATCTTGCTTAGGACGGCCCGACCGTGCTCTGTCCGGCTCAGCCTTACCCTCTGGTGGGGTAGGTGTGCTTCCACCAGCTCTTGCACCGTGTTGTGGGCACCCATTTCCAGCAGCTTCTGCGTTGACGAGTAGACTGGGATGCCCATGGCGAGTTTTACTACTTTCCTTATCGTCGTTTTCAGCGTTTCGCGGTTCACCTTCGCAAGCTGGAGGTACGGGGCGGAGTACGTTACGCGTGACACGACGAATGCCTGCACCAGGCGCAGTGCGTGTTCTTCTTTGATTCCTCTGTTCCGGTTGGTGACTCTCCGGATCATGCTCAGGACTTGCTCGGATGTGGTCTTGATTTTGTTGACGGCTGCGTGCGCCTTGCCGTCACTGCGCAACAGCAGGCCCAGTATCCGGATCTGCTGCGTTGGTTTGATCTCTGTCCCGTCGATGGTGATGATTATGTTCGGCGGCGGCTCTTTGGTTTTCCGGGCTGTACCATGAGCAGCTCCGATTTCTGTGGAGCGCAGCTCAGGCCACAGGTCCTGGAATACTCGTGGACGGTCGTTGCCGCTCTCTGCAAGGCTTCCTCCGCCCAGGCATCGGAACCCGCGCGGTTCGTCCACACCGTTATATCGTCGGCATAGAACGCGTGGTCCACGCCCTCGATCTGATTGAGTAGTTCGGGCAGGGGCAGGGGCAGGGGCAATCATGTATGGATTCCGCCAGCACCTGAGCACCCAAGACGTCTTGATCCAATTACACGAACTGGTGATTAAAAGAGCAACGAGGCACGCGCCCCGGGGTATACTGGCTCTGGACCTCAAAGGGGCCTTCGACAACGTGTCCCACGCCAGCGTGCTCGAGAACCTGCGCAAGACGGGGTGTGGCCGCAAGACCTACGGCTATATCAAAGATTTCCTAACCAATAGAACAGCAACTATCCGGATAGGAAATGAGCGGTCAGAGCCTGTGGAGCTCGGAGACAGGGGTACCCCACAGGGGTGTGTCCTGTTGACTGAAGAGAGGCACGCAACTGCTGGCACGTAGCCAGTGATCCAAGTTAGCATCAAAGAGGTTCATTTGCATGGTAGATATCACGTGTGTTCATGGCACATATATTCATTTGGTTCACTTGAGTGGCACATATCGAGTGCACCACCACTGAGAAACTAGTTTCCAAAGAAAAAGGATATTGTTGATCCCTCTTTCATACGAATCGGTAGAGCACGAAAGTGAAACGTGTCTTCACAGAAGGTGTTGCATGTTTGCTTCGTGAACTCACGGTCCACTGCAGCCAAAGGTGCACGATTTGTAGATCGGCGGCCATGTTGCAGGTTCGCTTGCCATGAAGCGCCCTGTTGGCAAGCGGCGACCAGCTGCCGAGTAATTTCGGCCGTGGTACGAGAATTTGGTGAGGCACTGTAGTGTCTTGGGCAGCCGCTTGAGTTGCGACGGGCTCACCTTCAGGAATGCGATTGGCAGTATTCGCAGCGTGCTCTGCGAACAAGCAAAATCATTCTGCTTCACGCTGGCGTGTCTCTTGCTTCTCCAAAGCGAGATTCGCCCGTCGACGTCGTTGCCTTTCTGTGCCGTTTAGCGTAGTGGTTTTCATAGTTGGTGGTATCGCAAGCGATACAGTAGACGGCATGTAAACACTGCTGATGCATGGTGAAGCTGCACTTCGCAAGCGTCGAGGCGTAACAGGCTAAATCGAATGCGAAAGACAAATGTGCCCAAACATGTGCCTGTGTACCTAAACAGCGTCGTCACCTGAGCAGAAGGCCTACACCGTCTACACCAGGCTACACTGCGTTGGAACCTCCGCTGCCCTGAGGCTACCGAAGCGCTCACTGTCGGCGCTCCTTACTCTCACGGCTACTAGATGGCGGCACCACCCCTGTCTTTTCCGGCCCGGCCGAAGTTCATCGACCCTTCACGCTTCCCGGAGGCCGAATTGTTCAACGGGCGACCGAGTATAGGTATCTGGGCGTCATCCTCTGCACACAGCCTTACTACACTGCTACCCACGAAGATCACCTGCGTACAGCGTCAAAGCGGGCCCGCAGTGTCGGTGGAGTATGTGGGGCTCCAACCGCTACATCACGGTTCGCGAGCTCTGGAAGGCGGTACACGTCCCTACCCTCAACTTTGTCAACGCCATCGTTTGCATGTTGTCGTCGACTCGGGAGTGGTTGGAGTGAGGCCAGCGGGCCGTCGGGCGCCTGGGAACGTAGCCAGCAGCATCTGTAGGGCATGCGGCGAGGAGGACAAGAGCATTGAACACGTAGTGCTGCGATGCAAGATCTTCTTCCAGATGACGCCACCTTACCTCACGCACTGGGATTTCGATCCGCCGATGATGCCACGTCAGGCTACGGGGGGGGGGGGGGGGGGGGGGGGGAAGTGCTGCTGGCTGCAGCGAGCGTGACGAAAAGACGGCTGAACCGAATGAACCAACTCTCTCTCTCTCTTACAACGTTATCGTTTTTCTTCTTTCCTTTCTCTTTTATCTATTATTTTTTCTTTCTTGTTTTCCTTTGGCCTGAGCAGTTTGGAATACTCACCCGTTACAAAGGGTACGTCCACAAGTTCAGTTCAGTTAGAGTTACCACAGTTCACGCGTTCGCACCAACGCTATATCCGTTACAGGAAGTTCGTGGTATACTCCACTATAAAACACTTTAGTGTTAAATCTCGTAAAGGGGAATAAGAGATGCACGGTACCACACAGAGATAACGAAAGAAATTGTGAACACAAATTGCTTGGTAGAACTGTTCCCTTTGCCAAAGCAGCATCGTAGGGCGCATGCTAACACACAAGTAAACGCATTATCACAAATGTTAATTACGCACACGCAGGAGATATGCCCGTAGCGCACTACACGTTTTCGAGGCGCACGCTTTTCCGAATCCATAATATCCTAGGGATGTACAAAAATACGGCTGCAGAGAATTACTCCCAAACAGCGCAACTGGTTGAAAGCTGTACTGTTTTCTAAGCCCTAATATGTCCTTGTAGTGTACAGAATAAAGAAGAAAGACCACTGCACCCACACCGGAAATCATACGCCTAGTTCAGCCATAGCGTACAGCAGCCGTATTACATTTTCGAGCATTTGTTTAAGAAAATTTTTTGCAATGGCTTTATCTACTCCACATGCGCGTAGTCTCGCACACAGATTTTTCACACCCGCCGTGGTTGCTCAGTGGCTATGGTGTTGGGCTGCTGAGCACGAGGTCGCGGGATCGAATCCCGGCCACGGCGGCCGCATTTCGATGGGGGCGAAATGCGAAAACACCCGTGTGCTTAGATTTAGGTGCACGTTAAAGAACCCCAGGTGGTCAAAATTTCCGGAGTCCTCCACCACGGCGTGCCTCATAATCAGAAACTGGTTTTGGCATGTAAAAACCCCAAATATTAATTAATACAGATTTTTCATAGGACTCCCCTAATTTTGCTAAAATTTAATTTTGGTGGCATTTATAGTTGTACCTGCGCAACACGCAAAATTGGTCATCACACCTAAAACAGATCATAGCGCTCTGCAGCGTATATTAAATTATGGGGCTTTAGGTGCCCAAACCACTTCCTGATTATGAGGCACGCCGTAGTGGAAGACTACGGAAATTTCGACCACTTGGGGTTCTTTATTTTGCACCTAACTCTAATAATACGGGTGTTTTCGCATTTCGCCCCCATCAAAACGCGGCCGCCGTGGCCAGAATTTGATCCCGTGACCTCGTGCTCAGCAGCCCAGCACCATAGTCACTGAGCAACCACGGCGGGTTATGAAGCGTATGTACACGTAATTTATTGAAAAGGCCGCAATCACCCACTAATTTCCTACTTTGCCTGAACATCATCTGTAACCCGGACCTTACATTCAGCGAACATAAACAATTAATTATTTATCTCGGGTCACCTGGAAATATATTACGAACCTCGCGAAAAGAATTAAAATAAGAAAAATGAGACTTTAGCTGTTAATTGCAACGCTATTTCTTGATACACAAACGCTAAAATGTCACTGGCCATTACAATTAGGATATTTTTGACATAGCATAAACTTGGTCTTGCGTAGAGCTTGCTTGGTAAATAAAGAAACATAGCCTATACCTCAGAGTTACAGATGCAAACACTTGTTTAAGATTTTTTTTTTTTGCGAAAGCTTCATTTGATCCAGAAGCAATTGACTTCACATACTGATTTTTCGTATTGGTCCTCTACTTTCGCTAAGTGGGGTGTTGGTGGCATTTGTAGTTATGCCAGGGCTACGGGCTAAATACTGCTGAATACGGGCTAAATCATGGGAATTGGTATTCTACGTTTTTAATGCTTCTAGTCGCTTTAACAGATTATCAGTAAAAACAGACAAACAATGGTAGATTCAAGGCTATATCATACACTCTTTGCATGTTAACGGTTATGTTTACCTTTAGTTGCAAGTAACCTATAACATAAAGCTTACTAGGTTATGGAACCAACTTCATATTTGTGTTTTTGTTGATTTCCATCGCGGCTAGAGGTTACACGCGACGAAGCGGCTAAATTGAAGGTTACTGCAACGCCAAATTACTTGTAACCCCTTGATTGTAACTTAACACAAAACGTGTAATTCGTGGCTAAGGGGACCTATTGCATAGATTAAAAGTTTGCTGGTTATTCTATCGTACTGCGATCCTGATATGACAATTTCGGCCAGGGCTAACGTGTGAAATATGGTGTGCAGCCGCGGGACGGAGGCAGGTTGGACTAAATTAAGATGTTATTGGTGCCAGTCGTACTGTTTGTTTTTGCAATATATATAAAAAAAAGTTGAAATCTTGCACGAGCGCATGCCCAGTTACCCATAAGTTACCCAGCAGCAACTCAGTGGTCAATAATATGTATACATACGTGCCATTATAATGTAAAAGCAGGCCACAGAATCCCTGAACATACATCGGAGAATATTCTGGCAAACGATGCTGTGGCATAAATTATAGCTACGGTTCAGTGTGGTGGAAAAGCCCCCACTACCATTGCTGGCTTCGAGGCTGTGGTATGAAACCTACCAGCACAAAAGCTAAACGCGGATGCATTATGGTGATTGAATATACATTTGTGCCCAATATTTTTTTTTCCATTTCCTTGCGTATCAATGCTTCCTGTAGTCGGGTTTGTTATATCTTCTCCTGGAACACGACACCCTTTAACAGCAGGACGCGGACTGAAGGGCCCACGCAGGCGCGCGCTGGAATACTGTAGAAGCTCTACGACCGACACAACAAAAGTGCCGAGCAGGCCCAATAACTATTCTGTAGGGGAGAAAAATGATTTCTACACTGCAACAGAATGTATATGCCACTGTGTTTTTTTCTTTTTTTTTCTTTCGAAAGCATCAGATAGGGTGGTTCCTAAACTGCAGCAAATTCCGGTTCCTGAGAGAACGCCCGACACGCACCACTTTTGCCCGCTCACTAAGACGCGAGGAAGCCACTGCTACTTTCACATGACAACGCGCAACAGCCGCTCCAGGAAGGTCTCGTGGAGAGATAAACGGGCGCTCACGGTATAAAGCAACAATGGCGGCCGGCCAAATGAGCAGAGATTACATTTACGAATACAAAAGAATAGCAACATATTTCAACTATAGAATATTGGAATCTTGATATGCGGTTATGTGACAAAATCCTCCAAATGACCCACTCAATAACCCAGTGGCCCTCAGTCGCCAGCAACTGCGGAGAAGCTGAGCAAGGTGGCGATCAGACTTGTAACGCAATAGAGGGTGCTAAGAATCTCTGCGTCCGGACAGGCCGCCAATGGAAACTGACCCTTGCAACGTTTAACACTCGAACCCTCTCGAGTGAGGCTAGCTTAGCAGGACTCTTTCATGAACTCTCAGACATTGTTTGGGATATCATCGGCCTTAGTGAGATTAGAAGAACTGGTGATGCTTATACATTGCTTAAGAACGGACATATCCTCCGCTACAGATGTCTGCTAGATAAGAAGCAATATGCGGTAGGATTCTTAACACATAAGGACATAGCGGGCAACATTGACGAATTCGACAGCATTAATTAGAGGGCAGCTGTAATCGTAATCAAACTTAATAAGATGTATGTAATAAAGGTAGTACAAGCCTACGCTCCAACATCCAGTCACGATGATGAGGAAGTAGATCAGTTTTATGAAGATGTTCAATTAACGATGAAAAAAGTGCAAACTCAGTACGCTGTAGTAATTGACGAGTTGAATGCAAAAGTGTCGAAAAAGCAGGCCGGTGAACAAGCAATTGGCAACCTCGGCGTCGATTGTAGGAGCGCTAGAGGCGAGATGCTGGCAGAATGCGCAGAAAGGAATAAGCTTCGAATAATGAACATCTTCAGGATGCGTAGCAACAGAAAGTAGACCTGGAAAAGCCTTAATTGTGAAACAACAAATACATTTGACTTCATGCTTTCTGCTGATCCCAGCATAGTGCAGGATGTGGAAGTGATAGGTAGCGTAAAGTGCAGTTATCACAGGTTAGTGAGAGCCAGGACTCACCTTAATTTGAACAGAGAAAGAGCTAAGTTCGTCAAGAAGTAACAGATCAACCTAGAGGCAATAAGGGTTAAAGCAGACAAATTGAGGCTCGTACTTGCAAACAAATATGCAGCCTTAGAACAGAGAGATGACGATGACATAGAGCTAATGAATGAAACAGTAACTAGGCTGGCTTCAGAGGCATCAATTGTAGTGAACGGCAAGGCACCAAGGCAACCAGCGGGCAAGCTCTCCCAAGTAACAAAGGACTTAATAAAGACACGACAAAGAATGAAAGTATCCAACTCAAGAGATAAGATAGAATTTGTGGAAATGTCAAAACTGATCAACAAGGCGAAAGTAAGTGATATTCGAAACCGTAACGTGAGAAAGGCTGAAGAGGCCGTAAAAAATTCACGCAGCCTGAAATCAGTGAGAAGGAAATTAGCATAGGAGAAACCAAGATGTATGCACTGAAAGATAAGCAGGGTAATATCATAAGCAATCTCGAAGATATAGTAAAAGAAGCGGAATAATTCTATAGTGGCCTGTACAACCCTGTATACTCCGATGAGTCAGGATACCACTATTAGAAACAGTAATGACCAGGATACAGAAACTCATCCTATAACTAGCGATGACGTCAGAAGGGCCTTGCAAAATTTGAGACGAGGAAAAGCGGCTAGAGACGATGGACTAACAGTCGATTTAATCACAGATGGAGGAGACATAACGCTTGGAAAACTGGCGGCTCTTTATACGAAGTGTCTATCGACTGCAAGGGTCCCTGAAAAGTGGAAGAATGCAAACATTATACAAATCCATAAAAAAGGTGATGTTAAAGGAGTGAAAATTTATAGGCCCACTAGCTTACTCCCAGTATTATACAAAAGATTTACCAAAATACTCTCCGATAGAATAAGGGCAACACTGGAGTTTAGTCAACCAAGGGAACATGTTGGCTTCAGGAAGGGATACTCGAAATGGATCACATCCATGTCATTAATCAGGTTATCGAGAAATCCGCAGACTACAATGAGCCTCTCTTATGGCTTTCATAGATTACGAAAATACATTTGATTCAGTGGAGATACTAGCAGTTATAGAGACACTAGGTAATCAAGGAGTACAGAACGCTTACATAAATGCCTTGGAAAATATCTACAGAGGTTCTACAGCTACCTTAATTCTACAGAAAAGCAGGAAGATACCTATAAAGAAAGGGGTCAGACAGGGAGACACAATTTCTGCAATGCTATTCACTGCATGTTTGGAAGAAGAATTCAAGCTATTAAACTGTGAAGGCTTAGGAGTAAGGATCAACGGCGAATATCACAGCAACCTTCGTTTTGCCGATAACATTGCTCTATTTAGCAACAATGCAGACTAGTTACAACCCATAATTGAGCATTTTAACAGAGTGAGTGTAAATGTTAGATTGAAGCTTAATATGCAGAAGACAAGACAGGCAAAGCAACAAGAGTTCAGGATCGCCAGTCAGCCTCTAGAGTCTGTGAAGGAGTAGGTTTACCTAGGTCAATTAATCACAGAGAACCCTGATCATGAGAAGGAAATTCATAGAAGAATAAGTATGGATTTGATGGCGTACGGCACACATTATCAGCTCCTTATTGGAAGCTTACCTTTATAATTGAAAAAGAAGGTGTACAATCAGTGCATTTCGCCAGTGCTGACATTTGGGGCACAGACTTGGAGACTGACAAAGAAGCTTGAGAACAAGTTAAGGACTGCGAATTGAGCGATGCAACGAGGATTGCTAGGAATAACGTTAGGAGAAAGAAAGAGAGCGGTTTAGACCAGACAGCATACGGGTGTAGACGATATTATAATTGACATCAAGGAAAAAATGGAGCTGGGCAGGTCAGGTAATGCGTCGGTTAGATAACCGTTGGACCGTTAGGGTTACAGAATGTGTACCAAACAAAGGGAAACGCAGTCGAGGATGGCAGAAGACTAGGTGGAGCGATGAAATTAGGAAATTCGGGGACGCTACTTCGAATCGGTTGGCGCAGGACAGGGTTAATTGGAGATCGCAGAGAGAGGCCTTCGTCCTGTAGTGGATATAAAACAGGCTGATGACGACGATGATGATGACACTTTCACGGCACTGCAGCGTGATTGTTATATTTAGTTGCGCTCTATAGATAGATACTATAATCAAACGCGCTTCAGCTTCAGCCAAACGTGAGCGCAGTCATACCTCCTCTGCGTTGTGTAGCTCTCAAGAAGCATGCCGGGAAGAGTATCGCCCGCGCAGTCTTTTGTAACGGTCGTGTCGCGCTTTGTTTCGTCGCTCTAATTACGCTTTAACGCTCTCCTATTTGGTGGCGTAGGCTTATCAATCGTGTTATGTGCCTCAGCCGCTTGTGACGCGTGGTACAGTTACCAAGAAGACCCCTAAAGGTGCGCGAGCCGCTGAAAAGAAGCCATGTCGCCATAGACGCGGCAACCTAAAGTTTGCCCGCGCGGCACCAGCGCCGAATGCTCCCCTAGCGGACCGATGGAAGTTTCGAGGGTCGTCGCTGCGCTGGCGCGCGCCCGTATTCTGTACGGCGGGAGCGCTCGTGCGCGTGGTTTTTGCGATTCCGAATGCGACCTCATCAGCCAGTAAAGGTGGCACGCAATACTGATGTGTTGCCGATTGCCACAGTAGCCTCGAAAACACGAAAGGTCCTACGCCGCCCGTGAAGTTCTACAGATTTCCTGGGAAGTGGTACGAGAAGGACAGACGACAAGCATGGATAACTGCAGTGCGCGGCCGAGTCAAGTAAGTCTCATACTTTCGCATTCGCGTGTAATACCTTGAAAGCGGAATAGTCATA
Source organism: Dermacentor albipictus (assembly GCF_038994185.2). NCBI lineage: Eukaryota > Metazoa > Arthropoda > Arachnida > Ixodida > Ixodidae > Dermacentor > Dermacentor albipictus. Next base: position 56,182,291 of record NC_091828.1, on the reverse strand, counting down.
TGCCTGTTTTTAGTGCATGGCCGTTTGTTTAGTAGTGTCGCGTTGATGAATTGTGGTGGCATCCGCCGTTTGTTAGCGGTAAATGCATGCGTGTTGCGCCGCTAAGCTCTACGACGCGTGCTCGATTCCCAGCCACGGCGGCCGCATTTCGAAAGGGGCAAAATGCATGAACACCCTTATTACCGTGTGCTTTGATTTTTGTGCACGTTAAAGAACCCCCAGGGGTTAAAATTATTGCTGAGACTCCCCATTACAGCGGGCCTCATAATGATATCGTGGTTGTGGCATGGTTTTGGCACTTAGAACCCCCGAATTCATTTGATTGCACTGTGCCTTCCCTTGCGATCGGCATGGACGAGCTCAAGAGAATTATTTCCCTTTTCCAAACGCGGCAACTTAAATTACTAGTTGTGCAGGTAACGAAAGGGGCCACGCGCTACTTTTGTGTGGTAGCAGACCGTATTTAATGCAAGCCGCGGTCGTCGCGTGCGTCGGGAAGCGGCAGATCGGAAAGCAGCCGCTCGAGACGTGCGCGTTATGTTTGTTGTTTGCCCATGCTTTCTAAGTATCTTAGTGTGCAAGTATGATAACTTGTAGTGGTACCACTCTTGTAGAATAATATATGCACACAATCACAGAAACGTTACCTTTGCAAACATATTATTGGGAGTAATTTAATCCCCACAACAAATAGGCACACACACTGTTTCATTTATACGCGATGCAGATGGAAGCGGCGCCAAACAGACCAATGGCAATCACAACAGTCTTCTCAGCAGTCAGTACCACCGGGACATCTGCTTTCGTACTGCAGCGACGCAGCTCTTGAGCAGCAGCAAGACACGTGTGAGACTCCAGAATATGCCTTTGTGAAGTGACGGAACCGTCAAGAAGCAGCCCAATGGATCTGCAGTGATCGAGTAGTATGACAACAGAAGCTCCTGCTGCCAGTGTGACTTATGTTGTAATTGAAATAAAAGTGGCTAAATTTCTGAACATGGTGCGTACCTCTAACTCGACGTCGTCTACGATCTTGTCGGATACCTGTGACATGCACTTGGCTTTCACTCTCACATCACCGTCCACAATTTGTTCAACGCCGTACACGTTCGGAAGCAGACGCTCCCCTATCGTGAGGTTGCCGCCACGAAAAAAAAGCTGTCGGCGTCGGCAACCTTCTTGAAACCGCACGGCAATCTTTTCATCGCTGTTGCGCAAGCAGGCGATCTGCCGCCGTCGAAAACGGAGCGCCGTGAGAACGAGCAGCGAAGAAAAGCGCGGACGGCACAACGTAAACGAAGCGGAGACTACGCCACGACGCGACCGCGCTGCTTGACGTTTCCACTTTGGGGCGCTGTCAGGAGAGGCGCAGTAGCGCCGCCTGACCATGGTTTTCTCGTCTATGGAGCAGCAAAATGTTTGGCGCGCTGCATGGCCGCTGCTAGGAGACGCATGGCCGATGGACAGTGGTAAAAGTTCTTCGCGTACTTAAAGGTGGTGAGCGTCGCTTTTGTTGTGCCGGGTTAACAAATGCCGAAGACAGCAATAAATGTGATGTAGATGAGCAATGCTACCTTCAATTATTTATTTGCTAGTTTGTGCGTGTCGTACCTTTTACCGTGAATTCATGCTCGTGCTTGAGTGAGTGAGTGAGTGAGTGAGAGAACTTTATTTGGAATCCGGCGATTGGGAGGCCCGGGCCTCGGGCCGCCTAGATGGCCACTGGGAGCTGCTGCTCCCGTGCGGCTTCCTTGGCTCGCTGGACGGCCCAAAGTTGGTCTTGGAGTTCTGAGCTGAGCAGCACGGCCGACCACCGCGACCGTAGATTTTCTGGGGAGACTGCCATTTTATTTTGGTGTATTTCACATCCCCACAACATGTGTTGAAGAGTGGCTCTAACAGACTTGCATAGCTTGCACATATCGCTCTCGTATATTTCGGGGTAGAAAGTTTTTAGTTGCACGGGACTCGTATAAGTTTCTGTTTGTAGTCGCCTCCAAGTAACGGACTCAGCTCTGTTCAGTTTAGTGTGAGGCGGTGGTAATACCCGCCTCCGATTTTGATAGAATTTGGTAATATCACTAAATCTTGTTAATATATGTTTTTCCCTCCAGATTTCATCCTCCGCTTTCTCCTAACCGATGGAAGTCACTCTTTGCTCAGCTCGGCGAGTAAGACCTCGAGCTTCGCGGTGTGCTACCTCGTTGAGGTTGACTGCGGGAATGTCTGGAGTCGTATGCGCTGGGAACCAGATCAATTGCCTGCCGTTCTTCTCTGCATTGGAGAACTTTGCTTCATTGACTCTGATGATGTGCCATGCCTCAGGAGAGATCCTACCTTTTGCATAATTTCTAATGGCCGCTTGAGAATCGCTAATGATGTACTGAGCATTCGTGGAGACCAATGCTAGTGCAATGGCTACCTCTTCTGCGGTCTCGGAATGTTTGGTATTAACTGATACGCTTGTAAGGGGTTTTTGGGTGTGATCTACGATTACTGCTACATAGCTGTTTCTGTCTGGGTATTCAGCCGCGTCTACGAAGATTGCTCTGTCGTCTGACCCAAAGCTTCGGATAATTTTCTCTGCTCTACTCTTGCGTCTGCCATCGTTGTAACCTGGATGCATGTTCTTGGGTATATTTGGTACTAGGAGTTTGTCGCGAATTTCTCTCGTTATCGTCCTCTTCTCCCCGTATAGATTGTGATAATTCATTCCTAGTTTGCTTAGTATATGCCGTCCCGTTTTGGTTTTGGTTAGTCGCTCTGCTTGAGATGTTTGTTGTGCTTCTATGAGTTCGTCCAGTGTGTTGTGGAGTCCTAACTTTAGCAAGAGATCCGTGCTCGTACTGATGGGAACCCCTAGCGCTAGTTTGTATGCTTTTTTTATCATGTTGTTAATTTTACGTTTTTCAGCTGCAAACCAATTGTGGAAGGCTGCTATGTATGTGATCTGACTGATTACGAATGATTGTATCAGCCGTATGATACTTTCTTCCTTCATACCTTGGTGCTTGTTAGTAATTCGTTTGGTTAATCTATTTATTTATTTATTTATTTCAGATACCCTCATGGCCCAGAGGGCATTATTGAGGGGAGTGGTACACACATTTCAATAAATTTGTACAAAAGGAGACAACGCATATATATAAAACATATATATATATACCGGAACAAATACATAATTCACTACCCAGAACATGAAGCGAGTTCAAAATTTATACAATTACCAAAAAACGCTAAGTCACGCACAGAAAAGTCGAAAATCGCAAAAATTAAAAAAACGCCACCATTAGCACAAACATGAACACAGCAAATCTGGGGGGAAAATACAGAAGGATGCGCATGATAACGAGAAAAATGCAAATGGAACCAAAGCTATGGCAAGCAATAATATGTTGATAATTTCTTCTTAAATTCATCAAAATCTTTCGAAAGTGCAATATCACATGGTAGCTGATTCCAGTCCAATGATGTTTTTGGAATTGAAAGAATTCCTGCAGGATGTTGTACGGCACTGTGAAACACCAACTTTGCATGGATGATCTAAGCGGGATGAAACATATGTTGGCGGCGTGAGTAATGTATCTTTAAGGGTGGAATTCATGTGGTAAATTTTAAAAAACAGACACAGGCGTGATATTTTTCTGCGCGTTGAGAGAGGGGTTAGTGACAATGTGTTTTTCATTTCTGTGACGCTGGACAAACGATCATAGTTACGAAAGATGAAACGGGCTGCTCTGTTCTGTACGGCTTCGAGGGCGTCGATAAGAGAGTTAGTGAAAGGGTCCCATACTGAATTAGCGTATTCTAATTTGGAGCGGACAAGCGATTTGTACAGAAGAAGTTTAATAGGTGTCGGGGCTAAGGAAAAATTCCGTTTCAGATATCCAAGCATGCGGTTAGCGGACGCGATGATAGAAATGATATGTGCCTTCCAAGCTAGGTTTGACGTTATGATGACACCGAGGTATTTGTAAGATGTTACCGGTGTTAGCAGGGAGGAACAAATAGTGTAGGGAGCGGGGCACGGATTGACGCGACGCGAAAAACGCATTACTTTGCATTTAGTATCGTTAAGTGTCATCTTCCATTGTGAACACCAGTTAGATATAGTAGCTAAGTCTTCCTGGAGTAGTACAGTGTCATTAGTATTTTTTATTTCCCGATAAACCACACAGTCATCCGCAAAAAGTCGCACTGTGGATGTTACGTTGTTAGGTAAGTCATTAATATATACCAGAAAGAGCAAGGGACCGATAACAGAACCTTGTGGGACGCCTGAGGTCACAGATACCGGTGATGAGTTAATGCCGTTAGCGTGCACGTATTGGAACCTGTTAGACAAAAAGCATTCAATCCATCGTAGTACATTTTGGTCGATGTTAAGTTTACTTAGTTTGTGAAGAAGCAAGCTGTGAGAGACTTTGTCGAATGCTTTGGAAAAATCTAAATAGATGCAGTCAACCTCACTGCCACGATCAAGTATGAAGTTAATATCATTTGTAAAATTTATTAGCTGTGTTTCACAAGAAAAGTGTTTTCTAAATCCATGCTGCGCATGAGTAAAAAAGGATGATGACTCAAGAAAGTTTGCTAGGGATGACAAGATTACATGTTCCATTATCTTGCAAGGAATGCTGGTTAGTGATACTGGCCGATAGTTGAGTGATAGGTGCTTGTCGCCTGATTTATGGAGTGGAACTACCTTAGCCAATTTCCAGTCGTCTGGGACGTCACAAGTTTGAAGGGATTGCTCAAATATTTTCGATAGTATGATGGAAGAATATACTTTAGTGTTTTTCAGGATTTTAGTGCTGATATTATCGGGACCACATGAAGAGGATAACTTTAAACGATCTATGATACTTATAATGCCTTCAAAGTCAAAACGAATGGGATCCATAGGAAATATGATATCGGGAGTATAGTCAGGTGGTGATGCGCTAAAAGGGACAGAAAATGCATTAGCAAAAGTCTCGTTAAGTACATTAGCACTATCACTGTTAGGGATGGGATTTGAATGAGAATCCAGGAGAGAGATTGATGGCTGATCTGACCCATTAACAACGTTCCAGAATTTTTTAGTGTCAGTTAAAAGAAATGATGGCAGTGTGACATTAAAGAAATGTTGTTTAGCATCTTTTAACGATTTTTTATAAGTGCCAACTGCGGCTCTTAGAGCTGACCAATGCTCCGATCTTCCGGACGACCGCGCCCTGACATATAACCGCCTTTTTCTGTTCCCGAGGCGTTTTAAAGAACGAGTGAACCATGGGGACCTACGATTAGTCGTGATTATTTTACGAGGGACGTGCAATTCGATTAAATCATGCAGGTTTTCTTTAAACATGCACCAGTTGTCGTTAACAGATCGTTCGGCAAATGCCAGGACGAAATCGTCGAGAAAGAACTGGAGGCCATCATTAATTGCAGAAAAATTTGCTTTAGCATAATTGTAAATGGTTTTCGTTTTATTTGGCGTTTTATTCGACGGTAAATTCAACGTGACGTGCAGTAAACAATGATCACTTAAGCCTGGCAAGTATTTTACCTCGGAAACAAAATCTGGGGCGCTCGTTAGCAAAAGGTCTAATACGTTAGAACTGGTAGCTGTCGTCCTTGTCGGCTGAGTAACCATTTGTGTTAGCGAGAAGAAGGAGCAGAGGGCTGAAAAACTTGCCGACTCGGAAGATCCGTCACCGTCCACTGCAGGGCTAGACCAGTTAATGTTCGGGAAGTTGAAATCACCAAAAATAAAGATAGGACGACCAGGAAACTTTGTTTGAATTATGTTCAGAATATCATGAAGGTCGTTAGAAAAGCCGACGGGCGTAGATGGTGCGCGGTAGCATGCACAAAATAATAGAGCTTTATGGTTAATTGTTACCTGTAGACATTTGAACTCCAGTGTAGTACCAACACTAACTTCAAAGCATTCTAGATTGTCGGACACAGCGATTAATACACCACCGCCGCGACCAAAAGAACGGTCACAGCGAAATACACGGTAACACTTTTCCGTTGAAAATATTTCATTATTATCTACAGTTTCATTGAGCCAAGTTTCTGTCAGTACAATGATGTCGGCTGCTGTAGTATCGGCCGTGCAAGATAAACTATCACGATTGCCAATGACACTGCGTATGTTAGTAAAAAGAACTGAGACGTTATGTGGTGCTTGCGCAGGTCGGTGCTCATGTTCGTTGAGCTATCTAGGAGACAAAGGACCAGAATTATTTACAACAAGTTTTTCATCTTTTTCTCGAACGCTATCAGTTATAGGGCAGTAGGTATAGCATTTTTTCTTCAGAATAAGCTTATTAAAACGAAGACTAAACGGTTCACCGGGCTCAGTTTGCTTTGCGAATTCAGCAAGCTTTTTCCGTGCATGCCTGGTGTCCGGAGCAAAATCTTCATTAATCGAGAAATCGGACTCTTTTAGCTTGCTTTTTGCGCCCATGACCTGTTCTTTAGTTTTGTAGTGCGTGAATTTCACAATTATTGGTCGCTTTTTCCCCGTTACAGCCTTACCGATCCTGTGCGCGCGTTCAATGTCCAGTTCGGCTAAGGTTAAGGACATGTTCTTTTGAACAATACCTCTTATTTTTTCCTCGGATTCTGCCCATGTTTCATTGGGTCCCTCTGGAACATTATAAAATACAATATTGTTTCTACGAGACCTATCCTCAAGGTCATTTAAACGGATTTTTAGTATCTCATTTTGAGCTAATGCTCTTTCAGCACTTTCGTTCACTGTGGTCATGTCCTCCCGAACTGCGTCGAGCAACTGCAATTTATTTTCAACAGCGTTAAGGCGGGCGGAGATTTCTGTAATGTTTTTACTTAGTTCCTTCTGATTTGCTGTAAGGCTTTGCAGGGAATCAATTATGCGCGCCTGTCCTTGTTCTATGTTGGCGGAACGGTCCCGAAGATCATGAAGCAGTGTTAAAACAGAACTGTCATCACCTGAAGCTTTCGCGGATTTATTAGAATTCGGCCCGGGATTCAGCTCGACATCCCCGGACAGCAACGTTTTCATCACGCAAAAACACTCATGCACATGGTTCAAAAGCAGCTGTGGGCATGGGAACACGACAAGGAACGCGTTATCTGAGCGTTTAGAAGATGTGTAACAAACCTGAAACAGGCAGAAGCGGAAGATGTTTGTCAGCCGCATTGTAGCGTTGTTCCCATGCCCACTGAACTGCTGCGGACGGTGCCAGTAGTTTAAGTAGAGCGGGGGCGTTGATGTCGATGGTGATGCAGTAGACCGTCCAGGGAGAGTCACAGGAACTGGCGCTGGCGTGGCAACTCGTGGATCGCCGGAGGATGCGTCACTTGGCGCTGGGTTTTCAGTGTGCAACACGTGTGGCAAAGCGCCATTGCAGCACCGATAAGGCGCCGCAGCGGTGCTTGGGCTGGATGCTGTCACGAGCTGAAACAGGCAGAAGCGGAAGATGTTTGTCAGCCGCATTGTAGCGTTGTTCCCATGCCCACTGAACTGCTGCGGACGGTGCCAGTAGTTTAAGTAGAGCGGGGGCGTTGATGTCGATGGTGATGCAGTAGACCGTCCAGGGAGAGTCACAGGAACTGGCGCTGGCGTGGCAACTCGTGGTGTTTGTTACCTTTGGCAATCTCATGGTGTTTGTTACCTTTGTGTCTAACTTCTTTACGGTTTCCCTATTTGTGCCTTTGTTCTCGATTACCAGACCCAGCACTTTGAGCTGGTTGACTATTGGGATATTCCGCCCGTTCTTGGTGTGTAGCCTGATTTCCTCATGAGCCTTGTTTCTGTCGTATCCCTTGGGAGGCCTGCCTCTAAGTGTGGGGCGGTACAATAGAAGTTCAGATTTCTCTGCAGAGCATGTGAGGCCTGTTCCTTTGAGTTGTTCTTCTACTGTGTTAATTCCTGTCTGGAGTCGTTGTTCTATTGATCCGTCGCTGCCATCACAGGTCCAGATAGTAATATCGTCCGCGTAGATTGTGTGATTCAGGGACTCTATGTGATTTAATTTTTCGGGAAGTCCCATCAAGACGAGATTAAACAGCATCGGCGAGATGACAGCGCCTTGCGGCGTGCCGGCTCCCCCTATGTCGATCTCGGGCGACTTGAGCCCTCCGACGGAGATGACTGCTTTCCTATCTGATAGGAAGCTCTTGATGTAGTTATACGTCCGTTGCCCTAGTCCTAGTCGTTCGATGTTTTCCAATATGGTTGCGTGGTTGGCATTATCGAAAGCTTTTTTAAGATCAAGGCCCAAGATGGCCCTTGTCGAGCGCGTGTTATAATCGATTATCTGATGCTTAAGTTGGAGCATCGCATCTTGTGTCGAAAGATTTTTGCGAAATCCTATCATTGTATCTGGGTATATGTTATTATCCTCTAAGAAGTTGTCTACTCTGTTTAAAATTACATGTTCCATTAATTTTCCGATGCAGGATGTTAGGGAGATTGGTCTGAGGTTGTCTATCTCAAGCTTCCTACCAGGTTTTGGAATAAGCGTTATCGTCGCTTTCTTCCATTGAGCTGGCACTTCTCCCTTTACCCAACACTCATTTATGTATAATGTTAGTTTGGCTATCGATTCATCATCCAGGTTCCTGAGAGTCTTGTTGGTTATACCGTCCGGGCCAGGGGCGGATTTGGTATTTAACTTTTGTAAGACCGCGCGGATTTCTGCCTCCGTGAGTTCCTCGTCTAATTTTGCGTTTGTATTCCCGTTGTAGCTAGGATAGATGCAAGGGGGTGCCTGTTTTAAGTATTTCTGCTGTAATTCATTGAGAAATTCCTCTTCTGTACCCTCATATGCGTGTATCAACTTATTAATGGCTTGCATGTGATTTTTCTTGTTATTGTCATGGTCAAGCAGGAACCTGAGCATGTGCCAGGTTTTGCCGGTGCTTAATTGTCCGTCCATGGAATTACATATCTCGTCCCATTGTTGTTTGGTCAATTGCTTAGCATGTTCTTCTATTTTTTTGTTGAGGAGTGCTATGCGCTTTCTTAACTTTCTGTTATGCTTCTGACCGCTAAGTCTATTCTGAAGCGACTGCTTAGCTTCCAACATGTGGAGAAGTCTGCTGTCGCATTTATCCAAGTTAGATTCAGGTGGTGCTATTTTTGTGGCAGCTTTGACGTCATCACTGAGCTCCTTAGTCCATTGTTCTATGTCTGCAATTGATCGTTGATGTGTCTTCTCTCGCGTCCTACTAAATAGTTCCCAGTCTACTAATTTGATCTGTCGTTCCTTGGGTCTATTCGGCCCTTCTCTGACGTGTAACTCCAATATGCGGTGGTCACTACCCAAATCTTCCAGTGTGTTGTGCCACGTCGCATTTTCAATATTCTTGGTAAAAGTTAGGTCTGGGGTTGTGTCCCTGTTTAGCGCCGTGCCTACTCTGGTTGGAGTGGCGGGGTCTGTGACAAGCGTGAGGCCTAATTCTTGCGAGTCGTTCCATAAGTCCCTTCCTTTTGCTCTGGTATATAAGTATCCCCACGTGGTGTGTGGGGCATTAAAGTCTCCTCCTATAACTACCGGATTTTCTCCAGCCAGTCTGAGTGTTTTCTGGAATAGGTTCTTGAATTTGTGTTTATGTAGCATGGGGTTACTATAAATATTGAGAATAAATAAGCTACGTCCTGTCTTTTTTTGTGGGATGAGTTCCAAGAGAATATTGTCAATGTGCGTTATGCCTGTGTTGTGCTGCATGCAAGTTATGTTTCTTTTTACCAGCGTAGTTAATGCCCTGGTGTCCCCTTCGGCATAGCCAAAAGATCTGTATCCTGCTAGCTTTGCAATCCCGTGTGTTTCCTGCAGAATTATGACGTCCGGTGTATCCTTGTCTTTCAAATACTGCTGCAAAACTGACTTTTTGTTTTCGTAACTTCTACAATTCCACTGCCATATCCTGAACCCTTCTTTAGCGCGCCTCATTTCGGGTGCGACCATGGGAGGGAGACGGGAGGTTGGAGAGAAGCTGATCTTATATAATTATGTGGTTGTGAAGTGGGTAAGGATTGTGGTGCTTCTGACGCAACAGAGGGGAGTCCATTACCTGGTGACTGGTTTGACTCTAGGATGTCTAATCTACTCATAACTGCTGCTATTGCCTTAGCCATTTCATTCATAATTTCGTCCCGTTTTTCATTTGACTTCTGTATTTCTGCTAGGCTCTTTTGAATATCGGCTAATGCTTTATCTACCACTGCGTTATCCTGTTTATCACTGATGGCTTGGGCCTTGCGTTTGAGTGGAGGGGGCTCATCCCCTTCGTCCATCTTATTGTCCGGGATTTCAAATGGCTCTTTCGTGCTCGCGTGTGGAGTGGAAGTTACCGGACTTATTTGGTTTTTTCCTTCCTTGAGAATTTTGATTTCATCGCTCATACGTGCTAGCAAAATCCTCAACTGCGCGTTCTCGTGTTTTAGTTGCGTGATCTCGTTATTAATGGCAGTCTCCCCACCAGCCCCCGGGCGCACGCCGTCGACCACGTCTGCCCAGCTCACCGTGTTAGTCTGGTTTGCTGAAGAGGATGGCCTAGTTCTGGACATGGATCTGGATCGTGTCCCCGGTGTCCTGGGGCCGGACCGGGATAAGGATCTGGTGGTGGATGGAGACCTTGTTCTCGATCTGGAGCGTCGTTCCCTGGCGTTTAGGAGGCCAGGCGTTCCGCGAGACTCTGCTCTGTCTTCTCTTGAGATAGCGTCTTCATGTTCTTGTCATTCTCGTTGCAGTCTGTGCCATTGTCTCTGTTTAACGATGAAGGGCTTTTTGAATTTGGCTTTGCACGCCTTGTCTGCTGTCGGATGGTCCTCGCCGCATAACTGACATTTAGGTTGGCACCTGTGGTCTTTATCTGGGTTTGATGTTCCACATCCCGCACAAATCTTGTTGTCAGGGTTGGGACATACATCTCCTCTGTGTCCAAGTCTGTTGCATTGGTGACAGAAGTCCACTTGTTTCCTGTACAGGGAGAAAGGGAGTAGCGCTGCCCTGTATCGGACATACGTGGGCACTTTGTGTCCTTCAAAGAGCACAATCACTGTGGTAGTATTACTGAGTCTCTTTGCTGCTATCGCCGTTGGGTTTTTACTCGTAACCACCGCTGCTGTGACGTCTCTTGGGCCCTCGTCGAGTGGGATTCCTCTGATGACTCCTTTGGCCGTCATGTCAGGCGCTGTCTCGTAAGCATTGGTCTCGTAAAACTTGTCTTGAATCTTGATATGTGCTACTTCCTGATATTTGTTTGCACGCTCTTGATCCGAGGTACTGACGATGAGGATATTTTGATAATTGTTGGGGCAGACAATGTCCTCCTCCCTTTCGTCTCGAGGAATACCTGCCGCATCTTGTACCGCAGCTGTGAGGGGAACTATACCGTGCTCAGATAATTTGAGTCCTCCACGCGGTCTGATCACAATCTTGAAATCCCCTCTTGGCAAATGTGGCATTCTGCTTGCCTTGCGTATGTGCTCTAGCCTGCCTTTCCATGGGTTATTGTTGCCCTTGTCGAGCCGCGTCGGTGACAAGGTGCTCTCGCGATGTTGGGAGGTTCGCCGGTCTGATCTTCTGTGTCTGACCTCCTTCCATCCCTTGCTTGTATCCATTTCTTCCTGGGATATGCTGCGCCCCTCTACGGTGACTTCCATCATTGAGAAAATGATCGGCAATTGTTGAGGAAGCCGGCCCCGGCGCGTGGCCTCGCGGCTCTCCCGCCACGAGGTCCGGCCAAAATATTGTCGTAGAGGCTTGGAAAATGGGAATCCCACCTGGTTTTCGGTATCCACTTGTTCCTGGGAACGAGCTGAGTCCGTTGGCGTGCAATAGCGGGTGGCTTTTTGGCGATTTGCGCTAGAAGAACATTCGTGGAATACGGAGTCGACGTGATGTGCAGCCGCTCCCTCCGGCTTCTTCTTCTTCTTCCATGCTCGTGCTTGCGCTACTGAAATTTATTCAAGCAAACTATCTGCTCGGTTCCTAAGCACAGTTATTTTTTTTGTATCTGTATCAGTGGTTATTCCTAAAGCTCGAGTATATGTTCCACTTTTGTGCGCAAGCACAGCATTAGACCTCATGCACGGGACTGGTGTTTTGTGCTGATATGGTCATATGTTTACAAATGAATTGTAACCTATCCTTAACTAAAGAACATTGATTGGAGTAATTCAATTTGCAATCACCTGATATCGCGTTTTTACTGTTAAACTGTCCCATTCTTGCGGTGTTGTTCTTTGTACGGGAGCGGAGTACGAACTGACGTTAGAATTTCTTTGCATTAATTAGTTTGAATTATTAATAATTTTCAAATAATTATTCTTGAATTTTTATTGCTACCGAAATTTTCTTGATAGAGCATGTTCAAATTTTGTGGTTCTATTTTATATATTCTGTGGTAATGTTTTATCTATTTGTGGTTTATTTATGCCTGTTTCATTAGATGTTGATAGTTGTTTACAGTGCGACTTGAACAAGCAACTATGAGATTGTTAGATTAGTACTCTGTCCTTGTAGGCCCAGCAAGGAGATCGGAGAATTAGCAACTCACATACTGGCCACAGGCGGACATGATTGTGCTCTCTACAAAGCTGAGATTGTCTTCCTTATGATAGTATTTAGACATATTATACCCAAACCTACAACATTTATTTCTATTTGCATCATTGCTGGTGCTGCTGTAGAAATAAACGTGTGCTGCCACGCAGAGCTGTGTTCGAAGGCTTCTTCATTATTGCTTCATGGCCATGAAGAAAAAACAAGAGAGCAAGAAACGGTGCATTTTGGTTGTGAAGGGTAAATGTTGAATTACATTGCTTTGTACTTGCAAATAAAGTAACCATTACATTTTGAATAAATATTTTGTGTCAGCTTCTCTTTTCAAGCTGCTACACAGATCATTTCCATAATGTGGGTTCTGCTGCCTTATACCTCCAAAAATTCGTTTTGATACAGGCACTTTTGCCAGCAGAAATGTGCAGTAATTTTAACGTGTGCCACCCTCGCATACGTGCTTTCCACTTTTTAAGATGTGATTATTAGAAATCTCACTATAATATCTCGACGGCATCATACTGCTTGCAGAAAGCTTTCTTTCAACGTGGACCACAGAAAAGAAATGTGTTGCGGTTCCAACCTTTGTACTGCGTATTCACCTCTACAAAAGCAGCACACGTATTTCACCAATTATTCTGTCTTTTGCACATTTAATCCTGAAATTACCAAGTATATGTGCCAGCTCATTTAAAAAGATGAACTTTTATGATGCGTCGTGCCTTCTTTACTAATTGTAGCAAGCTGCGCTGTGTAAATGAGCTGCGCTGAAGGAGTAGCAAGGTGGCAAAGGTGATTAATAGACTGGTCCGGACTGTCTCTGAATATCAAAAATATAAAATTTGAGTTGAAATGTTGATTTCTGCTGAACAAGCTTATAGAAATCGCCACAGCATTTCAAAATTAATCGTTAGTAGGAACATGCCAATACCTGACTGATTATCGTGTAAATAACCAATTGTGGTTAACGGCAGAGCAGTTAAGTCAACATTCCATTTCCGGTTGCGGGAAGCATTCTGCCGCAGATACTCTCCAGAACACATACTGGAAACATGCCATAAAATGTATTGCTGTTCCAGTTGAGATGTTCATGTACCGAATGTTGCTGCAGAGCGTTCACAAATAATAACTAAATCAGCAACGCACTTCATTGCAGATACTGACTTCCAATTTCTGGAAAGTCGTGCCATGCACAATTTATAGTAAATTGGTATGCTTTCAGTACTTGCTGGTTTCAACACACTATGACATCTCCCCTAAAGAAATGAAAAAAAAAACATTTAGTCAAACTTTGTCTCTAAACAATTTTATTGCCTATCGCGCAAAGTCTGATTTCTGTCGCCGCTTTCAGTACTGGCTGGTTTTAATATAAGAGTGCATCTTGAAACAATATTTCTTTCATGGACAAGTTGATACTCATCTTTCCTTTACAAGATTCCGCTTCATTGTTATGACAGCTCTTAATGTTAAGAATCTGTATAGATCTCCCAGATTTATAATACTGTCTCATTGTGCAGGCATCTCAATCAATGTCATATTGACAAATACTTAGAATCCTGTGCACAAGCCAGCCAAATGTTGCCCTGTCTCAAAAAAAAGAGACATTGAAAGAGCGTAGGTTATGGCGTGTTGGTAGTCCATAACTGAGGTTTCTAGCGCACGGAAAGAGACGAGAGACAGAGGCAAGTCGCGGACACAGCGCCTTGCCTCTGTTGACACAGATATATTGTTTCTAAATTTTTCCTAGCCTTGAAGCTGGGTATATTTGTTTGCCTTTTTTTAAATTTTGGGCGTCTGTTTGTCGCTGCCAAGTCGGGTATCACCACATGTACATTTTTCCCAAATAAATAAAAATTCACTTGATATATTCAGAGCTAGATAGTCTTGTCCTTCTTCATGTCCCGTCTTTTCGCGTTTTTTTCCGAAAATGAACTCGACGGCTTGGAGGGTCATTGACCTGGGCGCAATCTGGGTTGCTGCGTGTCAGTGACAGCCATACGTGAAGGTAGAGCCTTTTCTTGAAACAGTGCAGCTTAGGCCGCTCGTGACGATTCAGAGAGTAGAGGTTACCGTAAGCGTAGTTCCTGTAGGTGGTCCAATGATGCCAGCATCAGCCCCATGAGTTCGCATGATGGATTTCGGGAAATGGAGAAAATAAACATATAAAAGTTATTCTCGGCTTATGTAAGATTATTTTCAAACATCCCCTGAGGAACATGCTCCTTAAAAGGCGACGCACCTATTCTAAAGTGATCCTCAAGTTAAAGACAACAGTCTAGGACAAGCGGCTATATCCTGAACTGATGTTTACAGTGCTACAAGTGCTACTGTAATGTGCGGTGAATTTAAGCGGTGACAGTGACCGACTGTTATTGTGCATCAGTGCTCTATTTTTTTCTTTCTCTATCTCTATTTTCCTTTACCTTTACGTCCCCTCCCTCTCTCCGAAGCGTAGGGTAGCAAACCGAATCTTCCCCTCTGGTTAACGTCCCTGCCTTTCCCCTTTCTTCTCTCTCTCCGTGTGTATGAAGTTAAAAAATACTGCGTATTTCTGGGCCCCTTTATAGGTTTGAAAGCAACTGCCCACCACGAGTGTTAGGTTTTCATAACATTTGGGTTATTTCATAGTACGTGTCCCAGGTGATTCGTAGTATTTATTTGAGAGACTGGCCCATGCACCGGTTTTTTGAAGAGAATATTACATGAGATGAGCTACATTTCACGGTAGGCCCCTCTACCAAGGGCACAAGATCACTGTGATTTGAATAGATGCATTACAAAACTATGCAATGTAATTGTTCGTTTATGCTGAAAGTCAGTGCGGACTTATACAAATGAGCCGTGCATATTACGTACTCTGTGAATACTAAGTCCAAAGGAAGAGACGGTATTGTTAACTACTTCTTCTAAACATACGTGGTTTCGTGTACTTCAGAGGCTGTTGTTCATGTTTATAGAGTGGTACCTCCTGAATACTTGCTCTCCTGGCCACAAGTATTTACAGTAGAAATTGTGAAGTACAGGCCAGTTTACTGACACCAATGACAGTACCAGGTTTTAATAAAGGTCAGCCACGAAATTATGCCAGCGGCGAAAGTAATACTGAGGCTCTGTCGCAAATAGGCTTTGTATTCTGCCCATAGGAGTTCGCAATCTCGCACATATCATCACGTTGAGTTACAAGAATGCTCAGCAGAGCTCCAACCGTCGATTATACTGCCTCAGCCCATTACTGAAACTGCAATTACCCAAAACTGATTCGCCACGTGACGCAACATTGTTGTGTTGGCTGTGGATAGGAGCAACCTTCACAAACTCCCATAGCTATCGCATTGGAATGGCAGAAACACCCATGTGCGCTAAGAGCAAGCGCGAAGAGACCATCGACTCACCTGTGTGCCACCGTTCTCGCTTCGATAAACAACACTAGACTCCTCAGTGTTGCTTGAATAAACTGTAGGATGGGACATTTACCTAAGCAAAGGTCTTGGGAGCCTGGCCTCCCAGTTCATCAGCCCAGAAAGCCATTTGAGATCTTCTAAAATTCCCGAAGGCTACAGACTTGAGTGCCCTATTTGTATCCGCCGCACCAGGATAGTGCATGTCAAAGTGCCATCAGGAGTCACGCTTTCTCTCTCTCTCTCTCTCTTTCTTTTTCTCCCTCCTCCCCCTCCCGACTTCTAGGGTAGCAAATTGGGTAGAGTCAGATTAAACTTACTGCTTTCCTTTCTGCCTTCTCTCTCTCTCTCTCTCTCTCTACGCATCGAAGAGATCGAATTTTATGAATCAAGACACCCCAGCAAAAACTTTATTACAAGTATGAGCTCTATGTATGCTTTCCGATCACGCAATATTTGAAGTTAAGTCGTGATAATTTCTCTTTCAGCTGCCACTAGGCGTTCACAAGCGTAATTTCATCGACATATCAGAAGCCTACGCCACCATTTCAACACCAGGAAAGTACGATAAGATAGAAAACAACTGCCAAAAATGGGTAGTTGATTTTCTAAGACTACTGCGGATAAAGATGCCACCGCAAATAAGAACAATTCAAGAGCTTATCCCACGTGCTCGTCTTCTGGCCCAGATAAAGGTAAGAATTTCGCTTGGATATGAAGTGCTGTATTACACATCACTGCTTTTCCCACGAACAATGTGGACCTCTTTTGGGCAACAATTCATCTTTCACGCTTTAGTGATCTTTTCTTGAGAATCTCAATTCAGCAGCGTTTAGTGAGACCATATCCGATACGCAAACGTTCCTTTATATGTTGTCCCTATATCGTGAGGTTTTTAATGTTCCATCATTAATATTACACGTGATTGAAGGGTTTATGAATGGACACATTAAAAAAAGTATTATTTGTGGTACTCTCAGGCGCTGTACTGATTTCGGAGATTAGCATGCACTTTCAGTCAAGTAGCTTCAACAGACAGAACATTTATTAAAAGAAGTTGCGCGCGAAAGCCGCAAAAGATTTAAAATTTCATTTCCTATAATTTATTTTAACCACGCTGTCGACGCGTTGTGAGGTCATAGCAGGATGCACATACGCAATGCCGTATGGAAAATTCACGACAAGAATAACTTTTATGAGAATGACATAAAAACCGGGAGACACAACTTTGTTTACCTTTTGCTTGTTGCACAAAGGTCACTACTACTAATGATATATTTATTTGTAAGAATCCTAGTTCCTGACTACACGAACAAGCAAGTACCACACACAGCGAATGAGGGAAAATTTCGCAACGAGGGTGAATGCGAACAATTCGTTACGCACGCGAAATACACAAGTTAATGTTAGCAGAAAGTATGACTCGTTCGTTGGTTAATGTTACCCGGCTCACACGTGGGCAGAAATTTCAAGCTACTAGGCCAGGCATTCGATGAGCTGGTGGATCTGAAAAAATTCGAGAGCTTCCTGCAGGCATCCCAAAGCAAGGAAACGTTTGTGTGACGAGCAAACATTTTGTAACATTTGATGATGCTAGGGTAGGAAACAGATAAAATAGGCAATGTAAAAAGAAACATAGTGGCGCGGCCTATAACTAAGCAGCTGCCGTGCGGGCTGCTAGGCTAGCCAGCGTAGCAGGACTCTTTGAGGCAATATTAGACGTTGTTTGGGATATCGTTGGCCTTAGTTAGGTTAGAAAAACTGGCGAAGCTTATACAGTGCTCACAAATGGCCACGTCCTGTGCTATAGAGGACTACCAGATAAGAAGCACTTGGCAGTAGGATTCCTAATTCATAAGGACATAGTGGGGCAACATTGCGGAATTTGACAGCATTATTGAGAGGGTAGCAGTAGTCGTAATCATACTTAATTAGAGGCATAGAATGAAGTTAGTACAAACCTGCGCTCCAACCGCCAGTGACGATGATGCAGAAATAGAACAGTTTCATGAAGATGTTGAATTAACGATGCAAAAAGAGCAAACTCAGTATACTGTAGCCATGAGCTACTTCAATGCAAAAGTGGGGAAAAGCAGCCTGGTGTACAAGCAATTGGCAACTACGGCGTGGATTCTAGAAATACTCGAGGAGACCTGTTGGTTGAATTCGCAGAAACGAATGAACTGAGAATAATGAACACCTTTTTCGGTAAGCGTGGCAACAGAAAGTGGACCTGGAAATGCTCTAATGGTCAAACAAGAAATGAAATTGATTTCATACTTTCTGCCCATCCCAGCATAATGCGGGATGTAAAAGTGTTAGGTAGGTAAAGTGCAGTGATACTAGCTTAGTGAGGGCTACCATTCACCTCAGTTGGAAGAAAGAAAAAGTAAACTTGGTCAAGAAGAAACATGCCAACCTAGACCCAGTAAGGGTAAAAGCATACAAATTCAGGTTGGCACTTTCAAACGAATTTGGAGCCTTAGAACAGAGAGATGAAAATGACATAGAGGCAATGAATGAAACCATGACTAGGCTGGCTTGAGAAGCAGCAATTGAAGTGGGAGGTAAGGCCCCAAGGCAACCAGTAGGTAAGCTCTCTTAAGTAGCCAAGCACCTAAAACAAACAACAAAGAATGAAAGTGTCCAACTGAAGAAATCAGATAGCATTCCCGGAACTGTTAAACCTAATCTACAAGGAGAAAATAAGGATATTCGAAATTATAGAGATAGAAAAACTGAGACTAGGCATCGGACAGACTAAGATGTATATACTGAAAGATATACAGGTTAATATGGGCAGAAATCTCGAACGTATAGTAAAAGCAGCGGAGAACTATATACTGACCTGTAGAGTACCCAATGAAGCCACGACACCTCCATTCAAAGTAGTAATGAACAAGTAGACAGGCTCCTTCTTTAAGTACCGATGGTGTTAGAAGGGCCTTGCAAGATATGAAACGAGGGAAAGCGGCAGGAGAAGAAAGACTACCAGTCGATTTAATCAAAGACGGTGGAGAGATAATGCTTGAAAAACTAGCTGCACTTTATACGAACTGTCTATCGACTTAAAAGGTTCCAGAGAACTTGAAAAATGCCAACATTAATCCACAAAAAGGGGGACGGCAAAAAATTTAAAAATATTGGGCCCGTTAGATTACTTACAATATTATATAAAATATTCACCAATATAATCTTATATGGAATAAGAGCAACACTAGACTTTAGTCAACCAAGGGACAGGCAGGCTAGAGGAAGGGATACTCTACGATAGATCACATTCATGTCATCAATCAGGTAATCGAGAAATCCGTGGTGTACAATCAGTCTCTTTATATGGCTTTCATAGATTACGAAAAGGCATTTGATCCAGTAGAGATACCAGCAGTCATAGAGGCATTACATATTCAAGGAGTACAGACCGCTTACGTAAATATCCTGGAAACTATCTACCGAAATTCCACAGCTACCTTAATTCTCCAGAAGTAAACTAGAATGGTAATATAACGGCGCCAGAAAAGGAGACACAATCTCTCCAATGTTATTCACTGCTTGCCTGGAAGAAATATTCAAGCTATTAAACTGGGAAGGCTTAAGAGCAAGGATTGACGGCGAATAACTCAGCAACCTTCAATTTGCCGATGATAGTGTTCTATTAAGCAACACAGCAGACGAGTTTCAACAAATGATTGAAGACCTTAAGAGACACAGTGTAAGAGTTGTGTTGAAAGTTAGTATGAAGAAAAAGATAATGACGAATAGCCGGGCAAAGGAATCAGAGCTCAGGATCGCCAGTCAGCCTCTAGAGTCTCTGAAGAAGTACGTTTACCTAGGTCAAATAATCGCACAAAACCCTGATCCCGAGAAGGAAATTCATAGAAGAATAAAAATGGCTTGGATCGCACACGGCAGACACTGTTAGCTCCTGACTGGAAGCTTACCATTATCATGGAAAAGGAAGGTATACAATCAGTGCATTTTAGCGGTGCTAACATATGGGACACAGACTTGGTATCTGACAAAGAAGCTTCAGACCAAATTAAGGATCGCACAAAGATCGATGGTACGAAGAATGCTAGGCATAACCTCGAGAGGCAGAAAGAGAGCTGTTTGGATCAGAGACCAAACGTGTATAGCCGACATTCTAATTGACATTAAGAGAAAAAATGGCTTTGGGCAAGTCATGTTATACGCCGGTCAGATAACTGTTGGAATATGCGGGCTACAGAATGGGTATCAAGAGAAAGCAAGCGCAGTAGAAGAAGGCAGAAGGCTACAGGGTGCGATGAAATTAGCAAATTCGCAAGTGCTAATCGGAATCGGTTAGCACATGACATAGTTAATTGGAGATCGCAGGGAGAGGCCTTCGTCCTGCGGTAGACATAAAATAGGCTGATGATGATCATGATTAAGAAATTTACGTACAATTAAACTTTTAAGGTACTGAAATGTACAGGCAGTGCTAAACTAAACGACTATCCTGCGAATATTGTGAACTGTTGCCGCAATATTAGACTGCAGAATAATAGTACTAAATCTATTTAACTTTCTTTTTCTCACACAACGGCTGCTAATTCACCGCTACTTTTTAATTTCAGAAGAATTTTTCACAGTGGTAGCCTTGTGTGTCTTAGTGTGATATTAGAGAAGCCGCGAAATTTTCGTAACCACATGCCTTTTTTTAACAAGAGAGCACAATGTAATGCACAATGCACAATGTTCGCAGAGTTTTTATTTGAGAGGGTCATTTCAACTGAGTTTTCATTCACACGCAATGCTTTTTTTAGGAGGGGGAATGCGTACCGCGCGCATTTGCCCGTCTTGAAGACAGCACAAAACTGAGGCATTTCGCCTTATTACAGCTATGAGCTGCACGTAAGATTCATCTCCGGTGCTTGCTCTTTCAGGAATTTTGTAGGTTCAGAAGCAAATAAGTATTCGCTTTTTTCACTTCTACTGCACATGTACACGCTAAAGCCCAGCGAAAGATCTTAGTTCCCATCAATACTAACATGCAGTTTCTTTACTCTAGTTTCCCACATTTCGGTTCTTACAGTGACTGTTCCGAAGACTTAGGTCTATGTTATACTTACGACCAATTTTTCAGTCACGTTACAAAGACATTTTATGGAATCATGTATTAAGAACTTATCTGACTTCACAGAATCATGTATTAAGAACTTATCTGACTTTACATGATTTAGGTCACTAATGTCTACATTTCCTCACTTGATATAATAATTGCACTGCTGACTGATGATGACAATTAATGTTCTCATTTATTGAAATAGATTCCCTGACTGCCGGCTGACTTCAGAAATCCGCTATTCCTTCAAAAATATCCACATCCCATAGCTTCCTCGTTATACTAGCTGGGGCTCTCTTTCTCAGTCTGCTAACTCGGGGGCTTCCCTCTGTATGCATAACCCATCTTTTGTAACGGTTATCGGCAACATACAGCAACAAAATCTGAATTACAACAATGTTCGCGGCAGAACCATGGCAAGACGAAAGCGAAATTCGGTGGAATCATGGCATCATTTGCAAATTAATTTTTTCTATTAGGTGCGTACCTGATATGCATACGGCCTTAATGTTAGGCCTGTCAGCAGCAGGTTGATTGTGACGTACACTTTCTAGTCATGCACTGAAAGTATCACACAATTTGCAGACGTGCTCCTTCAAAGTCTTGACAGCTCGATTTATGAGTGTCTTCCTGCTGCCTTAATCTGCTCCTATATCTGCTTACCAGAGTGTTTTGGCGAAAATGTACCGTGGTCGTTGCTTTGGTCTGTGCATCCATTTCCAGTTTTATGTGCGTTTTCTATGGTATGTAGCTAATTCGTAATTTGTATAGTAGCTAAGGTTTCTAGCACGTCACGTTATAAGTACTGTGTGCTAAAAGGTCATTCAAATATTGCATTGATCAAATGCTTGGAAACATCTTCCCGAAGAGTTTCTTGAATGTGTGTGATGTTTTTCTGCCTCGTTATTCTTCCCTGGCATATGCCACGTTTTCAGAATGCGACTGCTGCAGTCTGCTTTAGTGCGCCTATTCATAAGGTGTCGAGTTTTCTATTTATTTTGCATGAACATGAGAATTTATAGATGGGAGCGCGGCAAGATCACCAGTCTACAGTTGCCTAACTGTGTAACCCAACAGTGTGTTCCCTCATATTCTCTACTTCCAAGAATGCCTGATTATAGAAACACCATAGCTGTCTATTTAAAAAGGAATGGGGTGTTGACTCCTGGGCTGAAGTAATTTTCTACAGGTACTTATACTATGTTATTGTTATTATTATTATTATTATTATTATTATTATTATAATATACCCTAGCAATGCACTAACACCCTTTTGCACATACAAAATAATACGGCGCGTTCACTTTTAATTATGTTCATAATACGAAACAACACTTGTACAAAAAAAGAATGTTTATTTATTTCGAGACTTCATAATGTACAGGGAGTATTTAATTAGTAAATGGTTTTCTAAGCTATGTACTACTGGGAGGTTATTTCAGTTTATCGAAAACGCCAGCATGCGTGGGGCGTAATGTTTTCCATGGTTAAAACAGTTTTCAGTTAGGAAACTCGGCACAGCATATATTGCACGTTCAACGACAGGGATATACTAATAATATTTTATCGTCAAAGCAGTGCACATACATACGTTTCATCTTTTTGCAGCAAAAAAGGAGAGAATTTCAAGGAGACACCGGAAAGCCTGCAAGTCCCTCGTCTTCTACTTTTCTTTGAAGACAAACCCAGGTTGCAGAAGCGCGTTGAAGGAAAACGAGGCTTCAAAATCCCTGACATTTCCCCTCACCTTCTACGGCAGTGTCATCTGATGTTCTGTGTCCAAATACGATAAACATAAAATAACGTGAGTTGGGTCCGCATGACTATTTGTACTAATATTAAAGAATACATGCAAAATAATGTGAGTGGCTACAGAAGCATTTTTAGGGCAGAAAAGTTTGGACATCCTACAATTTTTAGGTTTGTTCTACTCATATTCTCTCTGACACGACGCGTGCGTTCATTTCACTCATACGCCCTCCTTTCGTTGTTACGGAGAGGGGAAGCTTCTTTTCGATAGCTGGGGCCACGTAATTATCCGATTACAGAAAAGTGCAAAGGCTGTCTGAATTTTCATGGCGGCACGCACGCGAAGCCTGGAACCAGGACGCGCAGCTGAATTCATCACCATCCCGCGAAGTTTTGCCACTACAGAACGCAGCCGTACGTACTGACTTGGAGAGAAGAACGCTACAAGACAGGCCCACTTACTTGGTAACAGGTCTGTTTCATTGACGGATAATGAACAGTTCAATTTTCTATATTCTACGAGGGACGATGACTTTCTTTGCGCACTCGTTTCTGATAAATATACCTTGTTTCCAACTAATGCTGCTAATGTTTATCTTGAATGAAAACATTTGCAGTGGTAAAATATTTTAGTATTTTACACACATATGCAGAATAAAAGTGTCCGAAGATTCGTGGAACTGCCAAACAAGCAGAAAAGCCTACAAGAAAATCAGGCATTTGACTCGTACGCCTTAGCGTAGCTTTCTTTCTTTGCAACCTCACCGCCCGTGGGTTTTGCATCGCTGCTACATATGTGGTGTTTCACAATATATATATATATATATATATATATATATATATATATATATATATATATATATATATATATATATATATATATATATATATAGGGTGTTTCACCGAACACTCAGATTTTTTTCAAGGTTGCATGTGGCAGATAGCTCGATTCTAGTTTATGAGCTGCTCTACTCCAAGCGGCGGACACTATCTGCACAAAAAGTTGAAATCCAAAATCGACTAATAAACAAGAATCCACTAAGTAACTTATTACCTAATTATCTTATAACCCATATGGCGATTTATCAATTCTAGCAGTGGACTTCGCAAGGTTGATCCACGGAGCGAATTCTCACAACGACACCAGTTTAGAGATATATGTGCCTGAACTTTGGGGAGAAATACATTGGCGTTCCAGTTACTTGTCTCCTTCAGTGCATGAAACGACCTTTTGTTAACAAATTAACTGCAACGCCAATGTATTTCTCCTCAAAGTTCGGGAATTTATATCTCGAAACTGGTGCCACCTTAAAAATTCGTTCCAAGGGGATCCGCCTTGCAAATACATGGCTGGAATTTGTAAATTGCAATATGGGCCATAACGTAATAAGTTAAAAACTTAATTAGAAAATGTTTATTAGTTGGCCGATTTTGGATCTGATTTTCTGGGTAAGTATTGTCCGCTGCTTCCAGTAGGCCAGCTCATGAACTAGAATTGTGTTAACTGCCACAGGGAACTTTTAAATATTTTTGAAAGTGCTCGCTGAAACACCCTGTATATGCATATTAAAAGTGCGAGCACACGCAAGAAAGTAAATATTGACATTTGGTTTTAATGTTACGGCCGGGGTCCAACCATTATCAAAAGTGCGATTGCAAACACTCAGATATTAATCTATCTATTTTTTCTCTAAGGACGACGCACATTTAAAGAAAATGCACCGCGCCATGAACACCAACACTCGCACAATATAAGCCTTGAAGCGGTCTGCGCTGGACGCATGAAAGAAGACGAAGGAAGGTGCTAGGGGGAAGTGAGAAGGGAGAAGTTGGAATAAAATGGCGGACGACACCCGTCTCACTTAGATGATGTCATTTCTGTTGCCGTTCTAGTTAGGAACGCTACATTTTGGCGCAGCCGACAGTTTTCGAAGACCAGCGATGCGGGTGACGTTTTTCGTCGACCAGGCGTCATCAGAGTCTGTTGTGTTCACCCGATACCAAGTGCACGGTGAGCCAGCGACGGACCTTCCTCTTGAAGTTAGTTCTACCGCGCTGATCAACGTGGTACTGCAACAAGCTGCAATCAGCCGCCAAGCCCTCGTGCAAACAGGATCGGTGACAGTGAATCTACAACTGCAGACACTGAGCGAACTCGTTCTGGAACCCATACGACGTGGCACCCTCAAAGAGGAAACGCCTGCCGGGAAGGTGAGCCTAGACTTGAGTGTTATGGAACTGCAAAGGAACATTATACAACAGATCGAAATAATGAGAACTTTCGTCCAAGCGCTTAGTCGAGAGCAGTCAGCACGAAGTATTGTTGAACCAGATGTTTTTGAAGGAAAATCGCAAAATGCACACTACTGGCTGTGTTTTTTCGAGTACGCCTGTGACAAGAATCTGTGGCACTCCGACGACACAAAGATTTTGCATATGCGCCGCTATTTGGGCGGTATAGCCAGAAAATGGTATGACGTGCAACTCATGGATTATGGAACAACATGTTGGGAACTGTGGAAAAGCAACTTTTTAGGAGCTTTCGAAGGCAACGCAGTAGAAAGATGGGATGCGGCGCTGCGGTTCAGTTATACAGGTGGCTCTCTGCTTGAGTACTGTCTTGAGAAGCGTCGCCTGTTGTATTCTGCAGAACCGAAGCTGTCGTCTTCTGCTGTTGTAGCTTTGATAACGCAAGGGTTGTGTATCGAGATCCGTTGTCATGTCCAGCTCAAAGGTCCAAGAACGTTTGATGACCTTCTGAACTTTCTACAGACCTCAGTGCCAAGAATTACATCGAGAAGACAGCCAGATGGTAGAACAGAGCAACTTGATTCCAATCTAGAGTCGTTGCCGTCAACTGAATGTGAACACAGCTTCATAAACAAATCTCTGGGAAGCGTAAATCATGACTGTGAGGATGGTGAAGAACTAATTACCGCAGTTCACGGCAACCTACTTCCGCATAATCTGTCTACCGTGCATCACAAGCCCCAGAAAAAGAGCTTCAGTGAGACAGTATATTTGGTGTCGTCAAGCTTATTGTACGCCCCCATTAAGGTAGATGGCATTGAAGTGAAGGCTCTCGTTGACAGTGGAGCTTCGGTATCTATTATCAACAAGACTCGAGTGGATGCCAGTCGTCTGCACGCTGGTAGAACATTGCGTGTCCAAGCCTACGATGGGTCAGTGACCATGCATAGCGAATGGGTAACCCTGGCTATTGAATTTCAAGGAAATGCTATTACCAGTGACGTATTGGCCATTCCCAATGTCACCTACGATTTTCTTTTGTCCCGTCCAGACATGAAAAAACCTAAGATGAACCTCTATTGGGATGACAAGGTAATGGCCGAAGACACGATAAGAACAGAAGACCCTGGTGAAGAACCTAGTGTATCAAGGCTAATTTTTCACCACGAAGACATCAAGACTAAGTACCCAGAGCTTATATGCATAGGAAGCTACCCTCCAGCAATGAAATCCCATGTCGTTCCTTTCGAGCTCGCAGATAAAACAGTGGTTCGTAGAACCCCCTATAATATGTCCAGAGATAAAAAGGTGTGGCTGAAAAAGGAGTTGCAAGAAATGTTAGACGCAGGTATCATCCGGCCTTCTGTATCCCCATTTGCTTCTCCTATCACTATTGCACCTAAAGAAGACGGGACATTCCGCCTCTGCACAGACTACCGGGCTCTCAATCGTCAAACTGAATTGATACCTTATCCAATGCCGAGAATCGACGACATCATTGACGAAACCGGTGGTTGCCATTGGTTTTCACGAATAGATCTCTGCAAGGGCTTTTGGCAGATTCCACTAAGTGAAGAAACGAAGAAGTACACCGCGTTCATAACCCCATTTGACTTGTTTGAGTACAACCGCCTACCATTTGGTTGGAAAAACTCCCCTGCGTGGTTTCAGAAGATTATGACGGACATTCTGAAACCTTACCTGGGCACATTTTGCAATGTGTACATCGACGACATCATCATCTACTCAAAGACAAAGGACGAACACCGTAGTCATCTTTCAAAAGTTCTTCATGCCCTCAGTCTTGCCCAACTCAAAGTCAACTTCAAGAAAAGTGCGTTCTTTCAAGATACCGTAGTATTTCTTGGCAGGGTGTTTGATGGACAGACTAAAAGCACCAAGCAAGAATCGGTAGAGAGAATCTCCAAGCTGGTAAAGCCTTATGATGTGCACTCCCTGCGCGTTTTTCTTGGCCTTGCAGGACACTTCCGGGCGTTTATCAAAGACTACGCACTGAGAACAAGGTGCCTCACACGTTTAACTCAGAAAGACGTGCCTTTTCATTGGGACGAGAAGTGCGAAGCTGTCTATCGTGAGCTTGTAAAACTAATATCGTCGGACCCCATCTTGCGAATACCGGATTTTTCCTTGCCTTTCGTGCTGAACACGGACGCATCACATTATGCTACCGGTGCAGTTCTATACCAGAAGCCATCCAAACAAGCTGATCAAACCAAACACTACGTCGTGGGGTACTACAGCTATACCCTGAAACCCGCCGAAATCAATTACTGTACCACAGAAAAGGAAGCTCTGGCCGTCTTAAAAGCTGTGCAGTACTTTCGTACTTACCTGGAAGGTGCCAAATTCATACTTTTCACGGACCATCAAGCATTGACTCAACTTCTGAGCATGGCCCAGCCAAGAGGCCGCATTGCTAGATGGGTGAACTATCTGCAACAATTTGATTTCGTAATTTCGCACCGTCCTGGCCCACTCCTCACTGACGCTGACGCACTATCAAGATTACTTGTACAGGAATCAAGCAATAATCCAGATACAATCAATCATATTAAGCTATGGGAAGGTACAGAAGAGCTCCAGTTTATCAATGGAAGGTATCACGTACCACCAACTATGATTCCATGGATTCTTCATCTATACCACGACACCCCTGAATCGGGTGGACATGATGGCTTCTGGCGCACTTATAAGAAATTGCTCATGAGATTCACATGGCCGGGCATGAAAAACGACATCAGCCATTACATCCGCACATGCCACCTCTGCCAGGTGAACAAAGTTAAATTCAAGCAATCGACAGACGTTATGACAAACCCTGAATATTCAAGCATCCCGTTCGAAGTAATTCATTTGGACTTCGCGGAGCTCAAAAAGAAGGGGGAAGGAGTCAAGCGAACGCAAGCTTTCTTGCTCTCCATAGATGAGTGCACACGGACGATTGCGGCTAACGCTGGCAAAGAAGACGCAAACAGCGTAATAGACCTCCTCAAAGCTGAGTGTTTTAAACACACAAAGACGCTCGTCTGCGACAACGGGCCGGCTTTTCGGAGTGCCAAATTATCAAAGTGGGCCCAGGAGCACGGCATCATGATAAAGTATTCTTCTCCATACCACCCGGCAGCAAACGGCGTAGCGGAACGTGCCATACGAGACATCAAACAGTATCTGAAGATGTATCCAGACTTTGCCGGTGGCTGGAAGTGCTGTCTCGAGGCCGCTGTGAAGCATCACAACAGATCATACACCACGAGTTTAGGCTGCAGCCCTCATTTTGTAACTTCAGGTACAGCGCCCATACTTCCTGCAGATCGTGAGCTAGGTCTCCTAGAGAACCTCGAACTTGCGGAAGTAAGGAAAACTGTCAAAGAACAGGAGATCTACAAGCGCCGCATGAAGCGAAACTTTGATAAAAGGCACAGTAGCGAGATACCGGACATACAGCCTGGAGACTATGTCCTTGTAAGAAAAGGAGCTGTGCCCTCAAATTCAAAATATTGCGGACCATTTCAAGTTATTAAGACTGCATGCCAGCATGGAATATTGAAGAATGTCTGGTACACCGGAGCCTCGGGCCAAACGGAGTGCGCCGCTATTGGAAACGTATTCAAGTATTACCCCAGGAGGTGTAATTAAAAGAAATCCGGAAGAGTGAAGCGGTCTGCGCTGGACGCATGAAAGAAGACGAAGGAAGGTGCTAGGGGGAAGTGAGAAGGGAGAAGTTGGAATAAAATGGCGGACGACACCCGTCTCACTTAGATGATGTCATTTCTGTTGCCGTTCTAGTTAGGAACGCTACAAGCCTGTTGCATAGTGTAAAGTTCTACGAAAACTCGCCAGGCGAGGGTCATCCATCGTCAAAGAAACCGTAGCTCGCCGATGGTTAACCCTAGGTGATGTGCTGGTATTTTTGACAATGTAAGCGTGTTCGGCGTAACAAATATAAGACGGCAAGACGGAGCCAGTGAAATTCACTGTAGAGAGGTCGCAGGCTGGCATAGAGCATGCGAAGGATCGCAGCTGCCAGAAGAATGTTTCTCTTCTTCTTCGTTTGACGCGTTACTGCAACTTTTGTGAGACATGTATATATCGTTATGCCAGCTCCAGCAAATCGTTTTATGTAGCACCGACAATGCAGTGCCAGCGAGTGCATATTGTTTTGCGTACTCATTCAATAAATCACAACATAAAACCTGTACATGCAACGTCAGCTCATAAGAATATTTGAAGCCAAGATACATCAATAAAACAGTGCAAGATATTCACAGGCTTTATTATTTTTTTTATATTTCTCATATTGGGGCTATAGCCCTGTGCTGGGTCAGTAAATCATCCTTTATTCACTTATGGCCTTTATTAGATAGCATGATGGCATTGTGACACCAGTCTGACCGCGGGCAAGGGAAAATAAAGCTTATCTGTACTTATACAAGTGTCGCGTTTATTTGTGTACAACCCTCACGCCACCGGTCTTCAATCAACAAGCACCGTACATCGCCTTTCTCCTCGTGACAACACTGCATCGACGTCTTCCACAGTGCGCCAACACGATTTGTTGTTTGCATATTTGAAATGTCTGTGAACAGTGTATTACATGACATCAAAGTTATAGGACCTCTGTGGTGCATAAATATCAACACTGCAAGTGATGACAAATTACATAGGATAAAAATAAACAGAATCATGCACATCGCATTTATTAGCATAGCATTTACTTAACGACTTTGACAATGCTCCTCTTCGCAAAAATACAAACTGCGTATTGAATGCGCATAACGTTTTTGTGATTCTTTTGTAATAGACAAATTGTGATTAACCGCTTAAGTGGTGAATGCGTCAAGAGCCTGTCTCCGAGTCCAAGAAAGAAATCGATGTTCTTGTTCCTGCATTGCAGCAATTATGCGTTGGGCACAAAGTGTTTTTCCCTCTTTTCCTTTTGGCCCGGGTGTGTTTTCTTTTCATGGTCTTGTTGGTGCTAACTTAGTGATCTGTATAAAAGACTCAGCAAGATGATAAGCCCGCAGTTATTAGCGCAGTGTGTCTGTGTGTGGTTCTTTCTTTGTACCCCGACTTGTAGCGCTGCTTTTTTTTCTGTGAGCGATGAATACGACTGTCCAAATTGAAGTACTCACAAAGGAAATCGTAAATACCCATTTGCACCCTTTTATTCACCGTAATTTCTGGCTTTACTGAGGAGGAGAGAGGAGATAGATGGGCTTGTACCAACATATGCTGTATATGTCAACGTGCGCAGGGTGCGCGAAATATAGCGACGCTTGCACTGTTTTTTCGCTACGCCTTTGCAAGCGAAGCTGGTATTGACTCACAGGTTTCGGTGACCATGTGGTCATGCCGAAACCCAGTTGCTCCCAGAGAAGAGCAGCTGCGGCAAAGCGCAGTTTGATGAGTTGAGAGCTGAGCGGGCGCAGGAGCGTGAGTCATTAGCAAGGATTTCAGCTGCACAGGCGCGCGCTCACGCTACGCGAGCAACCGATCAAAGCCGTTTCATTTCAGCCGGGGAGGGAAAGGGCATGAAAGGGTGTCACGCGCACTGCTCACCCCCGCCCCCCCCCCGTCAGCTTCGCTTCCGTTCAGTTCAGTTTCGGTATACGGAGGGGACGGTCACGCATTGCGAGGTCCGCTGAGGAATGGGCAGCGTTTCACGAGCGGCGGCAAGAACTGGCTGGGAAAGGGCTCGCCGTAGGCGCGCCAATCCAGCCGTTAGAGCTGTCCAAGCCAATGCAATCCGACTGCAACGAGAAGAGCCCGAGCCGAGGGAGCGGGAGGCCAAAGCGATTCGGCATCTTTACGTGAGGGTTACCTATCCGTGACGAAGGTCAAGTGCACGGAGGACGAACTTCGCTTACCCCCATTTTCCGGTAGGTGAAGGTTGGTAATTTTTTTATTTCATTCTCTCGACTTCCTATTAATCTCAGGTCATTTCGAAGCACTGTCCCGTCTTCCGATGGTGTCTCATGAGCACTTTCGCACTTTTAGCGTAATACCATCCCGTTAGTCACCCCCGCGCGCAATGCATCTCGAGCTGTCTTCACTGCAGCAAGCGTAAAACGCAGAAATGTTGTCGCTACGCAAGCAACAAATTGAACATAAAAAATTGCACCGTTTAAAAGCAACTGTCTAGTCTTTCTTTTTTATGCGAAGCATATTACGAGAGCTCAACCCAGCTCCTCAGGCGCGGCGGTGTCGCCTTGAAACCACGTGACACCGTGACGTCACGACAGAGGAGAAGTGGCTTTGGCTCAACTCTTGCAAGACGGGCTGGGTGGGAATCGAACCAGGGTCTCCGGAGTGTGGGACGGAGACGCTACCACTGAGCCACGAGTACGATACTTCAAAGCGGTACAAAAGCGCCTCTAGTGAATGCGGTGTTGCCTTAGAAACGAGCTGTTTCTAAGGCGTGCGTCTCTTGCTCAGGCGCACATTTCGTTGCCGCGCCGAACGCTGCTTTGCTCGACGCTCACCGCGTCCAATGCGGGGCGCGTAGTCGCTGCCCTGTAGCCCATTGTCTTACACCCCTTGGCGGGTCGACGGGAACGCTGTCGCGTTCCACTCTTGAAGGCGAAGCAGTAATGCATGAGTTGTTTCTTCGTCTAGCCGAACCAAATATAGCCAAGCAACAGCAGTTCACCAGGCTAAACAGTGGTTCAACAACTAAAATAAAGGCTAGTATGCTTCGCATCCTGGGCTTAATCTTACCTAAGCCACAGCCATTTTTTGTCATTCTTTTGAAGGCATTCCTCATTGGCGACCATGGTTCTTCAGTTAAGAAAAATAGACACTTCCCCCTCCCTACCTACCTCACGCTTTCCCTAGAAAAAAGGTGCTCACAGACGTCACCAGAGTGCGTGGTCGTACGTTGTATTTTCCTTAAATTTGTGCATTAAGTATACGTGACCGCTCGCTGTTTACAATATAGCATGGTCTCTGTTACGTGACTTAGAAAACTGTGATATCGAAACGCTTTCGTTTTGTTGTGGGAAACATCAACGTGTACATAGTATCTACGCATTTTTCATTGCATTGAAGTTTTTTAGCTTCATATTCACCTTCCAATTATCGCTATCTGGCGCGAGTAGACACTCTATTGGGCCTGAAACCTTCATATCTTCGGCATACATATTAATCACCTTGCATCTTCGACTCAGTTTCGCTTCCCGTAGCAACAGACGTTGTCATTTTCTCTCCCTACACACAACACGCATTGCAATACCTGCCCATCTTCACTTATTCTTGGAAACGTTTTTAGCGCGCAACAAGCACGTGAGACTAAAATGTATGATACGAAGACGTCGTACCTTTTAGTAATGTGTTCTTTTTTTTGGGCGCTAAAATGTTATTATCGTCCACCAACATGCCTAAGCATATCTTTTTCTTTTTTGAATTCTACAGGAACATCAGCTATCCATATTTGTCATGCTCTCAATCCTGAACTTTCAGTTCTTCTCGCGTTTTCTATTTGTCTTTTTATCGTGGCGGATAGGGAAGTGAGCGTCGGTAATACCTTAACATTGTGAAATGTTGATGTAAAGCCTAAAAGTCTTAATGCTTTCCTTTAGGCTGATTGGACAAGACCTTTCTTTTTATACGTAAATTTATTCAAACCATTGAATGTGTTGCGTGATAACAACGTTCTGGCGTTCCAAATGCACCAAACAGCGCTCATAAACCTTGATGCTAAATATTGTCGCAAACTAACATAGTTTTGTTTTCTCATAATTCCATTGCCTTTGTTGCTGGGGTTCGAGTGGCAGTCGTTTCTCACGACAACGGTTGAGCATTCAGTCAGTCTATGTTTTCTTCAATACGTGTATCAGTAACTTATATTGCGACTGTCAATTAGTTGGCTTCAATTCTAGTCCGAATAGGTGACTATCTTCGCCATTAGGCGCGCTGTTGGCTGAAGAAAGGTCAACTGGGTCTTCTGCATAAGAATACCAGGAATATGCCGTGTTGGTGTCGAGATAGGCGCCTAATTACACATGGCACCAGATAGCCGAATCTCTCACCTGCTCTTAGCGTGCTCCACCGTCACGAGTAGTGACCTATATGAAATTTCCGATAAGTACATACCCGCATAGGCATAGCCGCCCTTACTTTTTTTCTTTCATTTTTTGTATTAGGCGCTGCGTTACTTTTCTAACTAAAAACTTTTGACGGGGCCAGCAAAGAAGCCCCTTGTCAAGGTTATCTGCCCAGCATATCGTTCTACTTCAGCCTGGCTTCAGTGGTCAGGTGAAAGACGAAAGACTGAGACGCAGGAGGTACCCGCTACCCCATTCAATTTTCTGCAGCTTTCGACCTCTCCTGTTATAAAAATATTGAATTGGTTGGTTAGTCACGGCGACTTGAATTAGCTTATTTGGGTGTAATGTGAACATCGCCTTTGAATACTATGTTTATCTGCTAGGGCGTACGCCGTAATTTATAAAGAACGTGCTGTTTCGCACCTCAGTGCTGCTTCATTAAAGAGTGGTATAAATAGGTAAGCGCAAAGATGCCCGTGCTTTCCCTGCTACGTCTTCTTTTCCTCCCATTCTATTCAACTAAGGATATTTACTTGACTTTCTAACATGCGATCGCTGCCTAGGTAATCATTAAACTTCCACACTGTCCTAGCCTCTACGCACAGCAATTTCTAACTTTGTCGACAGAGAACTTAACACGGTAGCATAACTGAGCTGCACCGCTGAGGCCAAACTGCCTCATGGACACAAATACATACAATGTGTGAATTGTTTGAAAGAACGGACGGGGCCCTCATAGCAATTCTAATGACATAATAAATCACTTTAGGTCATGGCATTTTGTTTCGCTGCATGCTTCACAGTTGATGCTACTTCTCTACAAGATCCACTTAGCTGCATATTGAATGGCTCTTCGTCAATCTGGAATCCAACACAAGAATGCTAGTACAAACCGAATAGCTCTTTTGTGTCATTTAGAGCTCTATCATAGTACTAATGCAAAAACTTTCTACCTATGGCGAGACTGCATTAATTGTGACCCAAGATGCACGTGGGCTTTAAGTATGGTTTGCAGAAGAACGTTGTGCAGTACGGTTTAAGTATGGTTTGTTTAAGAACGTTGTGGAGTTAAACGCAAAAACAGATCGACTGACGGAATTTCTTGTTATGATACAGGAAATTAACAAGAAAATTGGGCATCTTGAGGCTATATTCCAGCACCAGGCTGAAAAATTGATCGAGTATGAAAATCGAAGCCGGCGTAACAATTTGTTGGTTTTTGGAATCTCGGAGGAAAGCGGTGACTCAGAGGCGAATTTGAGGGCAACTGTCATTGATGAACTGTTTCATGAAAAACTGGGGGTTCAAGTTAAAACTGTCAAAAGAATTCATCGCATTGGCAAGAAAAACAGTCAACGACCGAGACCAGTTATCATGAAGTTTTATGATACCATAGAAAAGGAGCAGGTATTGAAGAACTGCAAAAAACTTAAAGGAAAGTCAGTTAGTATCAGCAATGATTATGCAAAGGAAACAGTAGATGTGCGACGAAAGTTGTGGGCGAGCGCTTCTGCCGAAAGGGCGAAGGGCGCGAAGGTATTCTTGATTGACGACAAGCTCAAGGTAAACGATAAGCTTTACGTATGGAACCAAGAAAACAACGCACGTTCCCTTCTAAACCACCGAAATAAAAATAAGCACCGCACACAAAGGACAGATGACACGCATGGTGATTCTGGTCCCTCAAGCAGTCCCAGCGATTCCCCATGTACTTCAACCCTTTCATAGCTCCGAATCTTGTCACTGAATGCACGCAGTATTGTTAATAAGGTAACTGAGTTAGAATACGTGTTGCTCACAGAGACCCCTCATGTGCTAGTAGTAAGCGAAACATGGTTGAACAGCAATGTACCTAGCCAATGTATAGTGCCACCCAACTACCGAATGTTTAGATGGGATAGAGACACTCACGGTGGAGGCGTTGCGATTATTGTTAAACAGCACATTGATGTTGTAATGATTGAATGTATAATTCCTGAGACAGTATGGTGCAAAATTACTTACGCAAACACTGTATATCTTGTTGGCGCAATATATAGGCCACCTGCCACTGCACCCGAGTGTTTAGATGAGCTGAATGATTTCCTATGCAATCATTTGGACCGTAACACCAGACTAATAATGACCGGGGACTTTAATCTACCTAATATTAACTGGGACAGTTTACTACCTGGGCACGTAGAAATTTCTAGTAGTGAAAAGCTGCTTCAAATAATGATCTCGCACAATCTGAAGCAAATCGTGAAAGAAAACACGAGGGTAACGCCTGAATCTCAGTCATTGTTGGACTTGGTGTTTCTTCCAAATAAAATAGACGACTATACAGTGTCTGTGGATGATGGCCTGTCAGATCACAAGATGGTTCTTGTACACATAGTGTCGAGCGCAAGCACTCGTTCCCAGCCGCTTATACCTGTGAAAGTTAAGGACTATAGTCGGGCAGACGACACATCTATTCTCGATTTTTTAGAATTATCATTTAATCAATTTGAACTTGCCTGCGATTGTGAATCGGTTGACGAACTGTGGCAGCGCCTCAAGAAAATTGTAAGACATTGCGTTGATAGTTTCATCCCAACTCGACTAAATATATAAAACGACGGAACCCTTGGATTAATCGACATATCATTCATATTAAGCGTAAAATAAAGCGTTTACGCAAAAGGCAAGGTGTCTCCACCGAGGTATCGAAATTGCGAAGGGCACTGAAAACGGCTCTGAAGGAATCAAAAGAGCAGTTCTTTAACCAAACATTACCTAATTTTATGAAAACATCACCACAAAAATTCTGGCTTTATCTGAATGATAAAAAAGAACAAATAAACAAGATCCAAGTTAACAATGTAATAGTAACGCAAAAAGCAAATATTGCAGGTCATTTTAATAATTTCTTCCAATCAGTTTTTTCAGCGCCTAGCAGCGATTGCGCAGTCGCTTGTCTGCCGTCTTCCTTTTCATGTGGGATGGAAAATCTTGTCGTCACTCAAGCAGGCATGTTTAACCAACTACTACTTTTAGATTCTAAGAAGGCTAGCGGGCCGGATGGAATACCAACCCAATTTCTAAAGCGATACGCCGAGTGGGTATCATTTTTCTTAAATAATATCTTTGTTAAGTCATTGCAAACTCACTCGTTGCCACAAGACTGGCGTTGCGCAGTCATAACTAATGTTCTTAAAAACGTTAACCGATCGCTAATAAATAACTATCGCCCAGTTTCCCTGACTAGCGTCTGTTGTAAAGTCTTAGAGCATATCATAAGTAAGCATATTCTCGTTTTTCTTGAAAATAACGACTTTTTTTATCAGCACCAACATGGTTTCCGAAAGGGACTTTCTACAGTAACCCAGCTCGTAGAAACTATTCATAATTTTACTTCAGCTATAGACGCCCAAGAACAAATGGACGTCATCTGCGTAGACTTTGCGAAAGCCTTCGACAAAGTTTCGCACAATAAATTACTTTTCAAGTTACAAAAAGCAGGAATAAATGACACTATTCTAAAATGGATTGAAGCCTACCTACACAATCGCAGGCAGGTTGTGCGTGTGGAAGAGTGCTTGTCCCCTGCGTTAGAAGTGCTTTCTGTTGTTCCCCAGGGGTCTGTTCTGGCCCCATTGCTGTTCCTGGTTTACATTAACGACATTACAGAGATTGTCGAGTTCCCTGTGAAATTGAAGCTTTTTGGTGACGACTGTTTAATTTATTCTACGGTAACACACATTCACGACCAAATCAGAATTAACCTGGTTCTTCATTCCCTTCACCTTTGGTGTGAAAAACGGGACATGGAAATCAATTACAACAAATCGACTTTTACACATGTTACTAACAAAAAAAGTGTGGCACCATTCTTTTATAATATTGCAAGCAACAAACTTAGAAATGTAGATACATTCAAGTATTTAGGGAACACAATTACACCTAACTTAGACTGGCGTAAACATATCGATAACCTGTGCTCGACGGCTTCACAAAAACTGTATTCACTGAAGAAAAAGCTGGAACATGCAACGAAAGATGCTAAATTAATTGCTTATAAAACTCTCATACGTCCATCTTTAGAATACGCTTGCGTTGTCTGGAGCCCCCACCAAAAAGTCTTAATACACAAACTAGAAAGAATTCAGAGAATGGCTGCTCGTCTTATTGCTTCAAGGTATCGAAGAACTGACTCGGTAACAACAATTCTGCGTTCGTGTGGGCTTGAGTTGCTGGAAACCCGAAGGAAGAAAGCCAGACTTAAGATTTTTTTTCAGATACTTCAAAGGGCTCTGAAGATAAAAAAGGAAACATATGTCCTGTTCCCTGCAAATCGCAGTGAGAGAATAAACCACAGCAGAGCCGTCAAACCTTATAACACACGTGTTGATGTTTTTCGTTATTCTTTTTTTCCGGACGTGATTGAAATGTGGAATGCCTTACCTGATGTTGTTGTCGATCAGACGGATGTGCACAAATTTGAATGTTTGATTGATATTTTGTATCGTGAACACCCAACCTGATGCTATGAAATGTAAAATTTGCTTGTGTTGTACTATTTTCCCTCCCTGTAACAACCCTCAAGCGAGGGTTAACAGTATTAATAAAGAGAAAGAAGAAAGAAAGAGCAATTGCGCCAAAGAAGACTGAAACCATCCTAAAGGCATATTATGCAGCTTCTGCTGCATCTGTTAGTTTGAGACCACCATAAAAATAAAATAACACCGACCTTTCCTTTGGAAATGGTGGCCACTCCTTTAATTGTTTCGTCGCTGCTTTCGCTCTGTACATCGGTGGCACAAGGCTTTTGTGGCTCTGCGTTTATGCCATTGTCCTTGAATACGAAGCGCAGATCCTTGATCACTTCTTTAAGAAACTCCTCCGACATAGCCGCATTCATGGCTTTGAAGCGCTGTAAAAAGCGTACGTACTTTTACTTAAACCTTAAACGACACACTAATAAAAAAATGTTTTGAGCTTCAAAAACCAAAACGAAGATACGTTGCTAGGCGTCAACTTCTTTGGTGTAATCACGTTCCTGTATACAACAGCTGGCGGTATGTTCACATATATATAAGGAGGGAACCAGTTCAAGATAGACCCTTGCTTTGGTCGTGCACTAAAGGTCAATTTCGAAGAGACGTTAACTGTTTCGGCTATTATTTCATTGTCGCTACTGGACGTCTCTTGGCTGCTCGAGCACAAGTTCTGTGGCTGGCACAAAACAGGTGCGCGAAGGAACATAATGTGCTTACAGTGCATGTCAGAACGCTGAACTCTGTATCCCGTAAGCCAATTAATAAGAGTTCCTTTCCTGTGAGAGCTTAGAATATGAATCTTTCAAAGGTGCTCATATAGACTTGCATGGAGACTTGTCACATAACCGTGACCATTGTACGCTACAGACGCATCACGACCTCTGCACATGGATTTTCATAAATTTACGAAGCTGTCTGCTCGAAATATATTTGTATTTAGTGTAAAAAGCAATCGTATCTCTTTATTCCTACCTTAGCATTGGATAGTGATAGGAAAATTTTATATTCCTTAATTCTGGCGTACAGTGTGACTTTCTCAACTAAATTGTGAGTAATAAAGGCGCGAGTGTTAATGGCCCCGTGTCGTAGAAAATCCGGCGTCGACGTCGTTGTCCGCGAGCGAAATTGCCGCATGTATTTAAGTATATGTATATCCCACGCACTGCTACATAACATGCGGTATATGCGGATTATATTGCCACAAGATTCTATCACTAACGTTGCTCAAATCTTGTCTTACATTCCCAGCAAAGTTATTCCTCTGAATTTTGAGAATGGCAGCCCCCATCCAAATGTCATGAAACAAAACACCAGCAGCGCATTCATTTTATGTTAAAACTTCTCACGCTTAACAATGAAAAGTACGAAGCAACAGCAGAAACCTGAAGGTGATGTAATTTTTCTGGCGCGGCTAACCTTTACCTCCGGGATCGGCCCACGCAAGACGCCGTGTTTCTACTAGAAAGCTCACCTTTGTGCATAACGTTCGCCGCCAGCACTTCCCGGTAAACATTACAGTTACAAAGCTTAAGTTGCCAAGAAGCTTGAGAAGCATATCAGGAATCTTGGAATGCTATCGCGTTGCACTCTTAAAGGCGATAGCTTAAACGTCCTCCAAATTTTTATAGTTGGTGAGGTAGCGCATGACAAAGTAGTGAGACAGCACGAGAAACAAAATTTTCTTCTGTCTGCCATCATTGTGTCTGCCCTAACGGAGGCAGAGGTTTATGTAGTGGCACAGCCATTCAAATATAAAAGTCACAGGCCTGCGCGGCACACGCAGCACAGTCACAGATTAAGCTGGACCAGCGGCTCCATAGGAGCTCCATTTTCGACAGCACACACAACAGGGTCTCCGCGGCGAAGTCTCTTGGCGTCGTTTTCAAGAGAACAGTCTCAACTTTCTACCCGGCATCGACGACCAGCTG
This sequence comes from Dermacentor albipictus, assembly GCF_038994185.2. Lineage (NCBI taxonomy): Eukaryota > Metazoa > Arthropoda > Arachnida > Ixodida > Ixodidae > Dermacentor > Dermacentor albipictus. The sequence goes on along the minus strand of NC_091828.1, from coordinate 56,142,746 downwards.
CGGCTTGTCCTGCTCAGCTGTCTGCTGATCCCAATGTCACCTGGTTGCAGTCGCAGGCGTAGCTCTACCATTTGCTTATTCAGCAGCGGTTCCTACCTTGCGAGGAGGTGCCATGACATCAACCGAAGAGTAAACACATTTAAACAGACGACGTGGGGGACATGGCCCACTCCGTGACCCGTGGCATGATACGTTGCTGCTGATGATGATAATTATGGTTTATTGGATTCCCCTTCAAAACAGGCTGGTAACAAATAGTCACATACTCTGCTTAAGTTAACTAGGTCCAGTTACATGCAGCATGCTCAAGGAAGAATGGGGCAAACTAACAGGGACGAAAGCATAACCGTGTTTTTCTATCTCCTCCCTGTTCGTTTACGCAATTCTTCCTTGAGTGTGGATTACCAACACGCCCAACAGTCAGTACTTCTAAATACAGCAAGCAACTTCTATTTCCGACTGCTACATTTCGGGACACGCGTTGTGGTTGCTCAGTGGTTATGGTGTTGGGCTGCTGAGCATGGAGGTCACAGGATCGAATCCTGGCCACGGTGGTCGCATTTCGATGGGGAAACAACCGCGTACTAAGATTTAGGTGCACGTTAAAGAACCCTCGGTGGTCGAGATTTTCGGAATCCTCCACTACGGTACGCCTCATAATCGGAAAGTGGTTTTCGCATGTAAAACCCCATAATGTAACATGTCGGAATATCTGGTGAAATGTAACGGAACTGCAAAGCTTTTGCGTATCGATGCTACGTGGCGCGCATGTTCCATCGCGTGTCAAATGGCATGAGGCAATGGGGATGATAGTCATGATTTAATGGCATTCCCTTTGAAAGTGGATGCTGATAGTCACCTAGTCTGCTTGAATTAATCAATTATGCCATACATATTTTTCATTACACCAATATTTATACATCTCCGTGAGTGAGTGAAATAACTTTATTAGGTCCAGAGAAGACGCAGGGGAGGCCTCGCGCTACTCGGCTTGTCCCACGTAGGGACCGCCAAGCCGAGCTTGAGGGACTGATCGCGAGCACTCTCGACTGGCGACTCGCAGTCTGGAATTAGAGTCGACTATGGAGACGGCGAATGCCTCTTGTTGGACATACGCCGTGGCATCCACGAAACTCGCCTCAATGTGGTTGTTTCGAACATGCTCGAATAGAGCTGTACCCCTGGCCCGACGTCTGCCGACGTTGTTTGAGGGTGGCATATTGCGGGGAATGGGCGCGATGTGCATTTAAGAGCTGGTGTGGCTGGGAATCCGCACGGCGTCGGGGCACTGTTCCACCAGTTTGAGGCTCATCTCGTCGAGTATCTTGCGGCCCGCCGGGGTGCTGGATACCTTGAGCAGCTGTGAGCACTCTTGCGCCTCGAATATTCCTTCAAGCGTATTCTGGACTCCGAGTTTGAGCAGGCTTGCAGTGTGAGTACTTACAGGTAAGCCGAGGGCAAGCTTAAACACCTTTCTGATGAGGTAATTGAGCTTGTTCCTCTCTGAAACATGCCAGTTTGGCATGGACGCCGCATTTGAAAGGTGGGAGAGCACAGAAGCATATATAATGCGGATCAGATTGTCTTCTTTAATTCCCCGGTACCTGTTGGCCCTCCTTCTGATGAGACCGAGAGCACTCTGCGTCTTGGCGGTGATCTTTCTGAGTGGGGTTCCATTGGCACCTTCGACGACGCAGTGATTACTTCCCAGGTATAAAGTCTTGTTGCCCCACTTGAGCTCCCCTATGTTCTTGACAAAAGAGAGGTCTGAGCTTGTGTCCCGGCATGTGGAGTTGCCTCTCCTAGTGGGGGAATCCTTATCGGTGATAAGCGTCAACTCCACTTCCATCCCAGTCTGCCACAGCTCGCGTCCCTTGGGCGTGTCATAGGTCTACTCTACACCCTGTGTCGGGCGTTGAAATCCCCGACGACGACAAGGGGGTGGCCACCGGCCACTCTGACGGCCCTCTTGAGGAGAGAGTTTACCCTCGCCCCGCGTTAGCTGGGGCTGCAGTATACGTTGAGGATAGAGAGGCTGTGTGTTCTGAGGTCCATTTTGGGTGCGTTCATGAGGATTTCGGCCATGAAGTACTCGATGCCTCCACTACCTGAGGTGAGGTCGAAAACAGGCCATTGTACCATATGTTGACGTGGGTAGCAACTCCCCTAACTCCTGAATGCGATGACACTACCAGATGACCCGCGAGTTTGATAGGGGTACTAGTGGCAACTTCCTGAATACCGATGATTTGTGGCTTAGCTGCGAGAGTTCTTAAATACTGCTGCAGAAGCGGTTTCTTGTTGGGAAACTCTCTGCAGTTCTATTGCCAGATACCAAAGTTCTCGCCCGCACTGTTCATGTCTAGGCTCAGAGGAGGGTTGAGTGGGCCTAAGAATCGCGTCCTGCGCTATTACATAGCGTCATGCTGCGACCTGCGAAGGAGCTGGGCTGGGTTCTCTCCTGGCATCGACCTCCTCCAGCTTGCTTATGCGTTTACTGAGTTCACCTAAGCCCATTTTGGGGTGCGCTATAGCTTCCTCGACCTTCACTAAGCTAGCCTGCATGCTGGCGAAGGCATTGTAGAGTGCCGAGAGCATTTTTATAGCCTCGTCTTCCTGTCTCTTCTCTACCGCTCGACGCGGAGCCAAAGCGGATTGCGGCGAAAGGGTGACAACGCGAGCTTCATAATCTCCACCAACTCCACAGCTAGCCAGCTCATTTCTTGCTTGACCTGCGCGTTTTCGTTTCTCAACTGCTCGTTAACTTGTCGCAACTCCCCGAGCTCGTTTGCGAGGTGCGAATCGTGAGGCAGGTCGTCACCTCTTGGGGCCTCACGTTCCCCTCAAACCTTGTTGGTCCAGGAGAGCCTCAACTTCATGCTTCGAAGGGCGGTGGGCATGCGATAGCCGGACCTGGTCCCCCTGGCGTGTCGGGCCCCGGCCTGAAGCTGGAGCGAGGTCGAGAACCGGAGCGCCCCCGGGAAAAGGCCCGTCTTCTGGACCCATGGCGGGAGCTGGAATGTGCCCTGGAAGCAGCGTGGCCCCTGGATAAGGAACGACCTCTCGAGCGGTCCATGGATTGGGAGCGCCTTCTGGGCTGAAGTGCTGCGGTTGACGAAGCCTGCAACTCGTCCGCGGTGTCCGAGCGCCGCTGAGGGGACCCGCCATCTTGGCGCACTCAATGCGACGGCGATGCACGATGTATGGGATCTTGAACCTTTGAGCACAGTCCTTACTAGCCATGAGATGCTGGCGACCACAAAGTTTACACTTAGGGGTACACTGATGCTGCTCATCGGGACTAGGGTCACTACAGTCACGGCAAATCGCATGACGGGGAGTGGGGCACACGTCGGTGCGATGGCCGAGCCAGCCGCACGAATAGCACACGTTAATTTGCTTGCGGTAGAGCGAGCACTGCATGAGTAACGGTCCATACCTGACAAAGTTCGCTACACGATGCCCGTCGAATGCGACAATGACTGTGCCGGTCTGGGCTATTCTGTTTGCTGCTAGTTGAAGTGTATTATTGGTGTTGACTATCTTAGCATCGATGACGTGAAGGCCATATTGAAGGGGGATGTTGCGGATTACCGCTTGCACATTGACTGCGGGGCTGTCTCGTGGGCAGTGAGCTCATATACCTTGCCCGAGATGAGTATCTGCCTCATCCGAAGGTAGCGGCTTGCATTCTCGCGCATGGAGAACACTGGCAATCAAATGTTTTGCTGTAGATTCGGGCATCGAGTATCTTGGCATAGATCTTCCTGACTGACGCGAGCTATGGTGAGTATTGCATCAGCCAACGCCAATCTTCAGCGCCAATCTTGAAAAGATTGAGTCCACCTCGTGTCCTAATCACGGTCTTGATATCATCTTGAGGAAGTTAGGGCATCCTTCCCGCTCGTAGTACCTTGGATTTCAGCGCAGCGTCGCCTAATTTGCCACGGTGTGCCCCTGGCTGTGACGTTGGCGCACTAGTGTCAGCCGTGCACGTTTTAGCGGCAACCCTTCTGGACCCCGCGGACTGCCAACCACATTTTCATCATCATCATCATCATCAGCAGCAGCAGCAGCAGCAGCAGCAGCAGCAGCAGCCTGGTTACGCCCACTGCAGGGCTAAAACCTCTCCCATACTTCTCCAACTACACCGGTCATGTACTAATTGTGGTCATGTCGTCCCTGCAAACTTCTTTATCTCATCCGCCCACCTAACCTTCTGCCTACCCCTGCTATGCTTCCCGTCCCTTGAAATCCAGTCCGTAACCCTTAATCAACATCGGTTATCTTCCCTCCTCCTTAGATGTCCTGCCCATGCCATTTCTTTTTCTTGATTTAAACTAAGATATCATACACTCGCGTTTGCTCCCTCACCCAATCTGTTCTTTTCTTATCCCTTAACGTTACACCTATCATTCTTCTTTCCATAGCTTGTTGCGTCGTCCTCAATTTAAGTAGAACCTTTTTCGTAAGCCTCCAAGTTTCTCCAAGCCCCGTACGTGACTACTGGTAAGACACAGCTGTTACACAATTTTCTCTTGAGGGATAATGGCAACCTACTGTTCAGGATTTCAGAATGCCTGCCAAACGCACCCCAGCCCATTCTTATTCTTCTGATTATTTCAGTCTCATGATCGGATCCGCGGTCACTACCTGTTTTAATGAGATATATACCTTACCACATCCAGTGCCTCGCTACCTATCGTAAACTGGTGTTATCTTCTGAGACGGTTAACCTTTACTGTAGTTTTCTGCAGGTTAATTTTTAGACCCACCCTTCTGCTTTGCCTCTCCAGGTCAGTGAGCAGGCATTGCAATTGGTCCCCTGAGTTACTAAGCAATGCAATGTCATCGAATCGCAAGTTACTAAGGTATTCTCCAAAACTCTTATCCCCAGTTCTTCCCAATCCAGGTCTCTGAATACCTCCTATAAACACGCTGTGAATAGCATTGGAGAGACCTTATCTCCCTGCCTGACGCCTTTCTTTTTTGGGATTTTGTTGCTTTCTTCATAGCCGCTATAGATATCTTTCAGTATTTTTACATATGACTCGTCTACTCCCTTATTCCGTAATGCCTCCATGACTGCTGAGGTTTCGACAGAATCCAATGCTTTCTCGTAATCAATGAAAGCTAAATACAAGGGTTGCTTATATTCCGCACATTTGTCTTTCACCTACTTGATAGTGTGAATATGGTCTATTGTTGAGTAGCCTTTACGGAATCCTGCTTGCTCTTTTGCTTGGCAGAAGTCTAAGGATTTCCTGATTCTATTAGCGATTACCATAGTAAATATTTTGTAGGCAACGGACAGTAAGCTGATCGGTCTATAATTTTTCAACTCCTTGGCGTCCCCTTTTTTATGGATTAGGGTTATATTAGCGTTCTTCCAAGATTCCGGTACGCTCGAGGTCATGAGGCATTGCGTATACAGGGTGGCCAGTTTTTCTAGAACAATCTGCCCACCATCTGACAACAAATGTGCTGTTACCTGATCCTCCCCAGCTGCCTTCCCCCTTTGCATAGCTCCCAACGCTTTCTTTACTTCCTGCGGCTTTACTTGTGGGATTTCAAGTTCCCCTAGACTATTCTCTCTTTCATGATCGTCGCGGGTGCCACTGGTACTGCATAAATCTATGTATAACTTCTCAGCCACTTGAACTATCTCATCCATACAAGTAATTATATTGCCGGATTTGTCTCTTAATGCATACATGTGATTCTTGCTAATTCCTAGTTTCTTCTTCACTGTTTTTAGCCTTCCTCCATTCCTGAGAGCATGTTCAATTCTATCCATATTATACTTCCTTATGTCAGCTGTCTTACGCTTGTTGATTAACTTAGAAAGTTCTGCCAGTTCTATTCTAGCTGTAGGGTTAGAAGCTTTCATACATTGGCGTTTCTTGATCCGATCTTTCGTCTCCTGCGATAGCTTACTGGTATCCTGTCTAATGGAGTTACCACTGACTTCTGTTGCACACTACTTATTGATGCCGGTAAGATCGTCGTTCATTGCTTCAACACTAAGGTCCTCTTCCTGAGTTAAAGCCGAATACCTGTTCTGTAGCTTGATCCGGAATTCCTCTATTTTTCCTAGTACTGCTAACTAATTGATCGGCTTCTTATGTACCAGTTTCTTCCGTTCCCACCTCAGGTCTAGGCTAATTCGAGTTGTTACCATCCTATGGTCACTGCAGCGCAACGTGCAGAGCACGTCCACATCCTGTATGATGCCAGGGTTAGCGCAGACTGTAAAGTCTATTTCATTTCTAGCCTCGCCATTCGGGCTTCTCCACTGCACGTCCACTTTCGGCTATCCCGCTTGTGGAAGAAAGTATTCAATGTCCGCATATTATTCTGTTCTGCAAAGTCTACTAACAGCTATCCCCTGCTATTCCTAGTGCCTATGCTATATTCCCCCACTGACTTGTCTCGAGCCTGCTTCTTGCCTACCTTCGCATTGAAGTCGCCCATCAGTATAGTGTATTTTGTTTTGACTTTACCCATCGCCAATTCCACATCTTCATAGAAGCTTGCGACTTCCTGGTCATCATGACTAGATGTAGGGGACATTTTTCATATGCCAATTATATTTTTCTTCCTAAAGCTTTCTCTATCTACCTTCTACTACTACCTATGTAATTGCTCCATGGTGTGTCACCCCGTGTAATAATATGCAACCGCAATGCAAAGGACGCTTGTATCTCGCGTCGCAAGGCACGGCAACTGACACAAAACGATGTTCATGATGAGAATCTTTTATTGACAGCCCTTTTGAAACGCGGCGGTCGCATAGTCGCCTAGCCCGCTTGATTTAATCAGGTAGAAAATATAAATTTTTTCTAGCATTCTTTCATACATGTATCTCCTTTAACTCCTTTTTCGTCCTCAAACCTATTTTAACTGCCATGTCATTGCAACTGCAATTCGAAATGTGCACGTATGGACACTACGCAGCGCGCATGTCTCATCGCGCAGGGATTTGACATGCGTTAGGACGCCTTTAAAGCAATGTTTTCTGTTGCATGCTAGCAAGCACTGGAGTGGATCAGTGCTAGAGTAGCTGACTCCCACGCAGCGGGCCCGGGCTCGATCACGGCGTAAACAGGGTATTTTCTCCATTACTTGTGGTTGCTGCTACGTGTACCGGACGTACGCCAACTAGAACGGCTGTTGCAATGAGCCCATAACAGCTTCCGCTGTAGTAACTGGCCCACGAGCGGAAGTTCTGCCAGATATATGAAATTCCATATGTTCACGTTGCCTGTGAAAGCCCTTGTCAGTGTAATCCACTTAAGCTGCGACTTGCGGAAATTCACGCACCAAGAATCTCCATCTCATATTTCACTTGCAACCTTGGCCACTGCGTGGTCCCTCAGATATTTCAAATCTGCTATAGAGTTGCTATGTGTGCTTGGCAATTTTACTTTGGAAGCATATTTTTTCTAAACTCTGAAAATACTACGTGTGCCATATTCAATTATTCCTGTAAAATCAGAACGGCTAAAAACAATTACACGCCAGGAAATAGACAACGCGTAGCGCTTCGTAGTATTCTGCGTAATGAGGTCTGATTTTCTGGTACATTTGGTTCAGAGCCGACGTCTGCATACTGGCACAAACGGCGACCCTGCAGTTCGCTTAGGACAAACTGTTTGCTCGGTAAAGAGCTCCAGTTCATTTGCTTCTGCGGAGATCTACACTTTATGTAAGCCTGAAACATTTTCACTGTCAAAAAAAGTGTGGTGCCCAAAAATTCAGGGGCTTCGGAGAGACCGCCTTTCAAGAAGCCGCAATTTTTTTTTTCTTTCAACCAGTCTCTCGGTGTCACCATTCGCCGCAGGTTATAGGTGCCGTCAAGGGCCCCACTTTCACGAGTGATGTGGTGCCTGAGCGAAGAAAGGCTCAGGTACAGTTTGGCATAGCGGCACGGTGTCTACGGCAAAATGATGCTTCGCTACTTGAGTCATCTGTGAAGTGCAGCGAAAAAGGGAACTATTTTTCTATAATTAAACATTACTTTTGCTCGAACGAGGTGTTAGATCGCCAATATGGATTGTTTGCCAATCGCAAGCTGATGTCAAGCGTACCTTCTCCTCACACTTTTTTTCGTCTACCATTACGTTCACGTAATCATTCATACCCGTTTTTCATTGTGCAGTAATAAAAGGCTATTGACTTTGCACTTATTGATGCCAGGAAACACATGCTTACCAGTCCAGCAATGCACTGTACGTCAATGGGCACATGTATCTTCAGTTCTTTCAACAATGTCACCACCCAGCTGTTGTAGGTTCTGGCTTCTCGTTCCACTTCTCCCTGCGGTGCGATCTTTGTAAATGCTTTGAAAACATCCCCGCTTGGCAGGATCATTTCGCAGATCTTCACCTATAGAAATAAAAACGCTCATGTGCATGAGACCCTTCTCAACAAGCACTACCAAGCGTACACCCTAAGCCCAATAAACGATCGTGTGCATGATGTGCGCGCTGTTGATGATAAGAAGAATCCACCGTTAAGTGCTCCATGAGAAAATTCGTTTTTTTTTTTCTTTTCGAAAGCGCAGAACTTATTACAACAACGCAGGACATCTCTAGCTTCACGTCAGTATAGAACGATCACAATTCGCTGTAACTATATAAAACAATATGACCATTAATGTTATTTGTCTCTTTTGTTTCAAAGCAAATATATTTCTTTCACTCCTTCGCCAGTTTTGGCGGTCTGTGCTTGGTGGTCGGCGCTCGGACCTTCAACGCCTACACGAATGCGCTGATGCGATATGCGCGTGCTCTAGGGCAATCATGTTGCAGCGCGCGCTTGTTATTTAGCTCCAAGAGTAAATATATCGGATTAAAAACCTTAGATGCGAATGTAGTTCTCACAAACCTATTAATGCTAAATATGTCACTTGCAACGGTGAAATAAGTGTTTCATAAAGTTTCACTATTCACGCCGGGCTGTTGTGGACGTTCTGAACAAAAAATTACAAGGCCATTCCGCCCTGCGAAGCTGGATGACCAGCGGAGCTGCAAACGTAGTCTTGAGAAAACTTGTGGTAAAGAATTTATTGCATCACTAATTCTTACTTAGTATCGACGGTCACGATGGCTTTGTGCTCGCTATGATATACACTGATCGGCATACTCGCAACTGCGAACATACTCTGTGATTATGTCAAATCGATGAACCTACGCCGCTTGGTGGTCGATTGCGCTGGATAGGTGTCGCATCGCAAGCGACGTCTGCAAAACGAAGCGCGTAAACCACTCCCTTTTCGGTCACGACACATCCACACTCAAACCACCGACAAATACCCAGGGGTAGTGTCATCGCAACACCGGCAAAGTGAATAGCCATGAAAATTACGGGGCTATGAGTAATTGTATCTTTTGCCTCCTTACCGCTACAAAGGTACAATACCGCACATTCTGCGTGCTTGTCGTTTCGATGCACAAAGAGAAGTCCTCAGCACCACGCTCGACAGGATTCACAACCGCCCCCTTAGGTAAACATAATTCTTGGACTCTGGTCCCAGCTGACGTCGGCTCGAACTGCTTTAAAAGCGCTAGTGTGGTTTTTAAAGGAAACAGGCCTCATTGAAAAACCATAGAATGTGCCAACTGATGAGTTCCTTGTTTATCTTCCCTTGCTTTCTTATCTTTCCTGCCCTTACCCTATCCCTCTGTGTAGTATCCAACCGGACACTTAATCTGGTTGACCTCTCTACCTTTCACCTCTTGTTTTTATTCCTTCCTTCCTTCCTTTCCGTTGTATGAGCCATTGCCTACGGCGGTGTGAGGCATTGATGATAACAGTTTTCGACATGCTGTTCAGTATGTTGTATGCACGATTAAACAGAATGTAAGCAATGTTCGCTTGACTATGCTGAGTGCTTGTAGCCTCTGCATTACGGGGCTACAGCCATTGCATTTTTTTCCTTGGAACGGGGGTGTGAGTCATTGGTGCTGATTGTTTTTGTATGCGTACACAAAGATTCTATGGTACCCTAGCCATATAAAGCTACGCTCTAATCGGTAATGGGTGACATTGTCGCACACGTGCTCTTCTAACATCATCCATCCTTGCAGAATGTGCCGTCGCGTGACATCGTTGAGCTTTGTAGCGTATGATTGTTTAGGTGTTGAAGTTGATCGCTTGGCTAGCGCTGTAGCACCCCCCCCCCCTCCCCGTTTAACCACTGAAGGTAAGGGCTCCAACAGCTTTTTGTGGCAGCATAGTCAAAGCTATGGAGCCGTAGCACACTTCTAATGCTGTGCGCCTCCATCTAGTTCGTGAATGTGAACATCTGTAGACTGCGCAGCGTAAGACAAAACATACCATGTATTCTTGCTTTCCCTTCTAAACATATTTTTCGTTATCAATAAAAATACTCAGGGCCATTTTACTATGCGAAGGTGGATGATCTGCGGGGCAGTATATAAGGTGACAAATTATATTGATTTAAATAAAGACACACACCACATGAATGATGACGAGGCATTACTACATGAACAGAAGGTAATTCGCAATGCCACACGCGTAGCTCCATATAGCTGAAGCGGTGACTCTGAGATTGTTGCAGACAAGAACTTATCCAAGTCCAAACTTTATTGACAAGCTATATCCAGAAAGAGAGGTAACAATCAAATGCGAGAAGTCTAATGACATCATTACTCTGGATCACATGCTTTGGCAGTGTCCTGTGGCTTTCACAGACTGTGACAAGGAGAGAGACTGGTGGCGGCGAGTCCTACACAGCGGAGTTCTTTTGATGTGAAAAGACGTGGGAGCCGCATGCGCCAACATAAGGGACATTCAGGACAACATTCAGGGCATTAATAAAGTTCACCCTGCCATACCATACCATGCCACATGAATTGTCATTTTCTACCGTCTTTATTATTTGATCAATAAGGTAAATATAGCTCGGTGGTCGCTATGGTATACTCGGCGTTAGCAGCCTCCCGCCCCCTTCGCGCACATTCCCGCTTCTGCTCACGCCGTCGCTCTTCGTGAGCATCCTGTTCTTCCTCGGTCTGCACAATACGCGGCCGGTACATGACACCACCGGAACACAAATGAGATAACACGCCTATGCAGTGCGTGACGTCGCCAGCCAAGGAGACACATCATCGATTCTAACTGGCGCCTGGTAATTTCTTAACTTCATCACCCTACTTAGCTTTCTGCCGCACTCGACTGCGCTTCCCTTCTCTTGGCACTCGTTTTGTAATCCTAATGGCCCACCGGTTATCTAACCTACGCGCTACATGCTACATGGTCTGCCCAGCTCAATCTTTTTCTCTTAAGGTCGAGTAGAATATCGGCTGTCCCCGTTCGCTCTCTAATCTATACCACTCTCTTCCTGTATCTGAACGTTACGTATAACAGTCTTCGTTCCATCGCTCTTCGAGCGGTCCCTAATTTGTTCTCAAGCTTTTTTGTCAATCTGTTTCTGCCCCATATGTTAGCACCGGCAGAATGCATTGACTTTACACCTTTATTTTCAGTGATAGCGAGAAGCTTCTAGTCAGGATATAACAATGGCTGCCATACGCACTCCAACCCATTTTTATTGTGCTGTGAATTTCCTTCTCATGATCAGGGTCCCCTGTGAGTAATTAACCTACGTAAACGGACTCCTTCGCATACTCTAGAGGCTGACTGGCGGTCCTGAACTCTTATTCCCTTGCCAGGCTATTTATAGGTATCTTTGTCTTCTGCATATCAATCTTGAACCCCACTCTTGCACTCTCTCTGTTAAGGTCCGCAATCCTTTGTTTTACCACGCCCCCAGTTTACCGTATGGCTATTTTGAGTTTGCCGTTGTCGTTTTATTTTATTAATTAATATTTCGTTAATAGGTAGACTTCATTATAGCGCCATGTACGGACGACTCGCAGTTGGTGAGTGGAGAGGGTACACCGGCAATACGCTTTTGCTTTGCATCGAGGCTAGGGCATTTTTGGTCTAGGCTTTCGGTACCCGCCGTGGTTGCTCAGTGGCTATGGTGCTAGGCTGCTGAGCACGAGGTCGCGGGATCGCATCCCGGCCACGGCGGCCACATTTCTATGGGCGCGAAATGCGAAAACACCCGTGTACTTAGATTTAGGTACACGTTAAAAACCCCAGGTGGTCAAAATTTCCTACGGCGTGCCTCATAATCAGAAAGTGGTTTTGGCACGCAAAACCCCATAACTTTTTCCAAGCCTTCGGTATACACGCACCCAGTGATCCGCTGCAAACTAGCATATAATAGGTTTTCTGTAAAAGCCCTGCACAAAACTGGTTTCCATTTCTTGCTCTTCCTTGTTTTCTGGCCCTCTCATGTCCATATTTGCTTTTCCTGGTCCTATAAACATAGATCGCGCCACTGGGTTTGATCAAACAGCAGCGATTGCCCGTAAGCTCATTTGAATTCATTGGAACCAAATCGAGACAGTGGTGTGTTGCGGCACCTTTCATTGGCAGCATACGATTACGGCGCCACGCCAGCGCAAATCCGCACTGGTTGCAATGACCAGCCGCCTTCATACCGGCAACCTGGTCTCTGAAAGCTGGCAGCCTGCCAACAGTGAAAGCGCAACTGCAATTACAAAAAGTACTTTAAAAAGGCACCGCTGATTTCATAAGTAATACGGCCGGCTGGGTTGTATTTTTGGTCGTTCACTGTCGCGGATGTTCTCAATTTCGCGAGATATTGCGTAAGCATGTACAGGAGAGAATGTTACTGGAGGTTAGCGATGACAGAGTTTGCCGGGGTTGCAGAGGTCGACAGAGGTTGTTCGGGGTTGCCATCACTTTCGAAAAAGTTTTGCTTGTAGCATCAGACACGCTTACGTCTAATCGATAGTGTTCTTTCCATTGTTCGAAAATAGCGTGCCCGGAATACCGACACGTCTCCTGCGAACCACTCGAAATCTTACGAAAGTTTTTGTATCCCCGAAAGCGGAAAACCAAGAACTCCAACCTTGTATCACATGAAATTGATCAAGCAGGTTGTTTCCTTTACGCCGGACTTGTAATTGAACAGTTCTGGTCTGGTCCGCGGTTTCTCAAAAAAAAAAAAATATATGAACGCTTTCTTGAGTAAGAGTACTTCCTACGCTCCTATGCTATAGAAAACATTGTACCTTTCCCTAGGACATTATTGCAAAGCACTGCACGTGCTTGTACATGTAGTCCAAAAGCGTGCGACTAAGCGTAAACTCAGAGGACACATTGAAGTAACGTGTTCTAGAAAAGAGCTCCGCTAGCAATTACAGCTATTCTTCCTTCACGCTCAATAATACGTTATATTACAATGTTCGCTTATGATAAAGATTATAAATCTCCTATTGAACTTGGCGCCATTTTACCTATAGCATTGATATAGCAAGAGGGCCCATGCGAAAGGCATACAAAAAAGCAACAATGCTCATGCTTTGAAAGCGCTCGTAATACCAAAACTGAAAACGCCGGCAAAACCTCAATTTCGATAATTGTAGTAACACTATGGAAGCGCCGCCCATGTTATTGTGGCTCCACTGTAAAAGAAAGTTGTCGCTGTACTGGTTGTACGGTACTGTATTGGCTGCACTGAATAGATGCCCTGGTTAGCGGCTTTGTTCTCCACGGAATTATGCAATAAAACAACAAGCACTACCTAAATATTCTGACTGCAACAAATGTGCTCCTCGAAGTTCATCATTACTTTATTACAACGAACACATTTTCATCTCTGATTTCGTAATCGCCTACACAATGCAAAAGGTTCAAAGCTTGACAGAAGTGGCACACAGAACAAGTGCTCGGTCATCATCCGACGCACTTCAGCTACGCACACGGAACAAAAAAGAGCACGCCCCCTTCATTAAAGCTGGCAGCCTTGTGTCACACAGTCGCAAGACAAACTTTTTCTCGGCTCCAATCTGACGAATTATATATTGGCGCATGACTAATGAAAACCTGACGACACCTTATGTGAACAGCTTCAGACCAGAGCAGCAGTACGTTAATTTGTTTCTTTTTAGCGAATGAGAATAGTCAACTTCAAGTTTTAGCAACTACTGACAGTTCAATTAAAAAATTACTTTTCAATGTTACGCCACTTACGTTGACCTGCATGTCATGAAATGGCTTGTTATTTTACGTGTTAACGCTGCCATGTTTTATGAATGTTTCTTTGTATCCCCCTCAATGTAATAGCCCGAATGGGACTCTTAAGATTTAAACAATAATTTGGTTAGGATGAACTATCACAGACGAATGAAGAAACAGCATTCGACAGTGCTACCTTTATGTGCTACAGCTGTAAGGTATAATAACAGAGCTCAAGAATGGCATCATAGATCACCTATACCGGAGGCCTGATACAGTTTCCATGCGTGATAACATGGTGGTAAAACTTTACAGCAGATAATTAAACCGTACAAGACGTGAGTACCGGTATTCACAGCGCTGTGTGCTCAGTTGTCTTAATAACTTCCAAGTCAGCAACAAATTAGGCAAATCTTACGTGCCGTGGGAAACGATGTTGTGCGTAACATTTTGCAGGTAGCTGACTTTCAAGCACCGTTTGGCGTTCTTCGAAGAGTTACTAGACGAACCAACGCGATCCCGTGTGTGACGAGAGCAGCACGACAAAGACGATTGAATCACGGCGATGTCTCTACGTGTTTTTTCTCTTTTACTGCGGGAAGAAACGTTACAACCTGCTCCGTTCTTGGACACTAGTCGATCTCGAAAGCGGTAGAATGTTGAGTGGCGTTTTTGTGTTGGTCTGCTGCGAAGAAAGGACAGGCGAATATGGAGCGATGGTGAAAGTGGTGGTGCCTCACCAATCGGTTCAAAGCGTTTTGTGCCACGAGCGAAGAATGGTGACCCGTGATGCAAGGGAAATGGCCAAAAAGTCTGTGGTCGAACGGAAATTGCGCGCGCACATGTGCTCTAGTTCGCGCTACGCGACATGACGCACGCGCCAGTCGTCTCGAAGAGCAAGCTGGCGTTTGCACGACAGAAGCAAGCGTCGGGTCGTCGCCTAAAGGCTCGAGCGTTGGGCTGCTCTGTTTAGCGCCAGAGGTCCTTATTCCAACATCAAGCACCTGAACTTCCTTTTCCCGAATGAGGAGAGACAGCAACCTACCTACCTGTATGAAAGTGCCCGGGATGACGCAAAAAAAAAGTTGGCGCTAAAAAAATGTGTATGCAATTTTGTGGCTGCAATGCTGCAACGTACGTACCTATACTTTTCACGCCACAGTAAAGCTGCCCATAGGCCATGCAGCGAGGATCATCATTTTCGCATCACCGGCGAACGAGAGGTGGAGTTATTCATCTCTAGGCCTCTTAATGTCTTGGAAATCTGTGAGAAAGTCATGCACTCGGCGCGTGTACGGCTTCATTTATGTACATTCGCAAAGCATTGGAATGCTTGTGCTAACATGAGAGAGTGAAATGTGCTTTCCTTCTTTGTGGAAATTTCATACCACTACAGAACAATATTAGGTTTGCTCTTTAATTTTAACAGTCGTTGTAGGTTCATTCCTGGGCCAATGAGAAAGTTCTGGTTGGCTGCAGCTGCAATCACCCTTCATCCATGTCGCTTAGACTATTAAGCTATCTTCGTATTCCACCATAATCTTCCAATTTATTTTAGATTCCTGCATTAATTATTTTTCTATTCTGAAAGACGTTGTCGCCAAACTTCCACTTCATAGTGGTCTACTCGTTCTGAAAACCGATATTTAATCTGACAAACATCTAAGTAATCAGCATTATTTCTCATCGCATTGAACCTCGTCGTATACATACCAGGCCTCCTTCTCGCCTCCACCGCTCCATCTCGAAAGCAGGCACGTAGCACAGACTCATCAGGACGGCACCATTTTTGTGGAATGCCTCGTACCTAAGTCTCAAAGCTTCGTCAAACACGAAGACAATGGACCAGCGTACATCCATGGCAACATCTCCTGTGTGGGCGGATACGGTGAACACGTGACCCTTTGCGCAGCCGCATTCCTTCTCACACCCCAACGATATCCGCAGGTATACCGAACACCTCTCCTCGCCTGCAGATGTCATCCTCGAGTGGACTTCTTTCTTCGTTGTAGGCTTTGCTCATCACCAGCTCTGCGAAACGCCGTGTCAACAGCACAATTATCATCACCCGGACAAATAGGTAAGGTGATAAAGCCCGAAAAAAGCTCTGGAAACATCAGGGCTGGGGATAAGCCTATCTGCATTCCGTATGGCTCAGTCCGAACCACATTCTACGAGAGCCCCTTCCCGTGTCACTCCTCCTCTACGTCGTCACCCCTCGTCCCACTACCATGCGGCTGACCACAGCCACCCAAACTTGGGACCAGCTATAGTGACGAACGGCTGCGAAGTAACGCTCGATGAGCCTTTGGTTATTGACAGAAGCAACGAACACGACGTCCCCATGTAGTCTCAGTCAGAGGCATACGGGCTATACCTTACATGCAGTTGTCATACAAAACACAGGTTACATGGCGCACACTCAATGCTGCAAGCTCCAATGCCCTGGGCAATGATAAAAAATCTTGCCTCGCCATCCAAGGACGTGCTTTGTCAAGTGCGCCACGGGAATCGTACCGCGCAGCCGAACGACATTTAAAGGGCCCCTGAAACGGTTCGGACAAATTTTGTAGGCGCGTAGGATACAGGTTAAGTAGAACACTCGCACCACAATTTAAGTGAAGCGTTACGTATTAATGGAGCTACAAGCGATTAGAAGTTACCCTCCTCTCCAGCCATGCTTTTCCTCCTCAACTCGTTCGCCTAGCGAGCGGGGCTAAGCTCCGCCTTCACTGGTCCTGTGTCACGATGCGACGTAACATCGTCCACTTCCGGTTGTTTTGGAGCCCGCCCCCGCCCGCGCGAAACCTCTCCGCTAGCCACTTGGCTGTCGACCCCAAGCGAGAGCTATCGAAGCAGCGTGCGTTGCGAGCATTCTGTCGTAGCACCGGACGTGTCTGGTATTCCGTTAACCACAGGAAAGCTGGTCATTTCGGCAAATGACTTTAGGCATAAACTCATGCTGATGAAGCAACTTTGGCGTAGTCGTACATGAGTGGCCTGATCGGTCTGCACGGTCCAGACACTTGTTGGCGCAGCGCTTAACCAGCCAAACAAAGCGCTAATATTGCTCTAACCAAGTGTAAAACATTTTAAACATTTATAAAAACAACGTGTTGATGATTACACTCCCGCGAAAAATACGCACCCAAAGAAGAATACGCTTCGTTGCTGCTACTGTGTATTGTTGAGCTCTATGCCACCAGGTGGCTGCACCATGCAGACCATTCACATTTGCCCTTCTGCTCATCTCGGCTCATCCCGTTACGGCACAGTCAAGCGGCCAGACCCTGTCCCCTTGCGCTTACGTTTGCCCTAATACGGGACTCTCGAAACTCTATTGCGTTAGTAATCTTCCGGTGTAAAGTGACGGCCACAAACGCGCAAATCCTGGCGCCGATCGGATGGCGGCAGTCCGATGCGTAGCAGCCAGTTCGCTCGTACGCTGCCTTGCAGAGGGACACGATGTCGCAGCTTGACATATTACCAGTCGCTACGTTTGCAGTCGACAAGGCAACAAAGTCGAATCATAGTGCTCGCGAAAAGACTGAGACCAACTCTGACCGCGGAGCTCTCGTCAAAATGGAGTACGTTGTAACACAAGCAGACGACACTTGCTGGGTGCCGGAAGTGCTTAAGTGTACTGAAATATTGTTCTCGTGCATTCTCTTTATGTTATTTTCTTTTTATAAAAAACAAATGAACTAACATTCCAACTATTACGAAGATCATTTGTTTACCATAATGTTGGAAAAATTATCGATCACGCGCCCTGGTGAGCCAATCGGATAGCTCGCCCCACTGACGTCATATGGGTGATTTCGGTCATATGTGTAGGGGCGGCTTAAAATTCCACCGAGCAGTGTACTGCGATCGGCAGCGATGTGCATTTTTAAAACCTTATAATAAATTACACGCTTTACGGAGAGCACTTAGATGTGTCAATTAATGATCAGAAGGACCTACTCTAACGACTCAGTACGTTTGTAGAAAATCGTCAAAAGCGTTTCAGGGTCCCTTTAAGGTAAAGGCGTGGGTAGCGCGTTCACTTTTCACGAACGTAGTGCTTCTCCCTCCAAATAGCTACAACGTCACAGTTATGTGCATCACCGAAAATTTAGCATAAAAGACATGTAAAAGCTAGACTCACGCACGGGCAGCGCTGGCTAACAATCTATGATGATGATAATGAAAGCTCGCATTTATGGCGCGTATCTACTAAGCGTATAGGCCATAAATTGGGCAGGAGGTCGATTAAGGGAAACTGCTATGCTAAGCGGACGAATGAACGACCTAAAACAGAACAAAAAAACCGAAAAAAATCTAATGACAATACTCAAGAAAGCATTGAGCCTGACTGAAACAAAACTATAGATGACTGAATCTTTATTGAAGAAACCGCGAGCGCTTAATGAAAATGTACATGTGCAACAGGAAGCACATCCCACCAAAGCGACTTAACAGCCATGATAACGAAAAGACTAAACTTGTCACGCAAGGTTAAAGAAGCAAATGCGTAACATTATTTCGCTAATAATTAACCCGCACATCTCTCCCAGCCAACCGACAACGAAACCTGGGGCGTTTTCGACATATTTGTGTGCGTGTCCTCACATCCATTAAAGCGGCCAAGCAAAAAACACTACAATCGGATGCACAATGTAGTGGAGCGAGGACCCTTCTTTAGCGCTCGACATGATACGCCCTAATATCATGCTAGCCTGTGATTAGCGCGTCTGGTTGGATATTGCGCCCTGTTCATGTTAGCGTGATAGGCCTCTAAGGTTACTGTTTTATTCACGTCGACGTGCCTGTCTTAAACTGCCTTGTTACACAACACGGGGTATCGCGATGCTTTGTGTAGTGTGCAACACCGTTTAAGCATAGGTCCTAAGTATTTCACTTTTGTTTCTGTGCCTTGTCATTCTGAATTTTGCACCTGCTGCAATTTCTATTATGTAGGGACCGTTGTACGACGGAGGCATCTGGTAAACCAAATTTGCGGTGAATTGGACGAATAGGCTTCTGTGTTTGTCAATGCAGTCTGCTTTCTTTTTAAGAATAACCCTTGACCTGAGGTATCACGCGAGCGCAACTTCATCGAAGTATCTAGGGGTGGGGGGGGGGAGAGGGGGCAAGTGATGCTCATCATCAGTTATTAAACATCATCAGTTATTATCTAAGTTGATGCAAAGCATTTATCCCGTGCACGTGGCTCAAAGGCCGAACGATTTCACGTATTCCCGGGGAAACACTCAGTCGAGGACCGCCAAATTCACTCGCTGTCACGCTGTGACCACGTACAACTGGAGCTACAGGCGGTCACAGACGAGACGCTAAACGCGCCACCAAATTCCTTTTCGATGAAGTGCTTTTCAAAGCATGCATGTGCGTTCCGAAAGCTTCAGTCCTCCGAACGGCGCCGCTTGATCTCAACGTCCTGTTCAGTGGCCTTTCCCTCAGCGTGCCGCTGTTCGTTGGTCGCGCATCGCTTTTATTGTAGCTCGTGCACCACGGTCACACGTATCTCGTCGGCCCGCCGCTTCGCCTACTACCTTGCTGCTTCTGCACCCATCGTATACCTCTTCCGTCTCTGCACAGCATTTGCGTTCTTACACTCGTCTTCAGCTTGATAATTTTGAGGGCTCATTGTGTCAGCGAGCAGAGGCCCACGCGCCACATAACGCATCTAGCACAACCGGGCAGGTGTATCTATGGCACGCACTCGTATCGGTGACTGGAAGGAGGAGAGGAGGCGCCAAGTCAGTAGAGGTTAGCATCGGGCGTGTGGGAAATGCGGCTTAAGCGCGTGGAGCAAGGAGTGGCGAGAGTAGCGGCCAGTTAGCAGGCCGCTACTCTCAGGTCGCCGACAGTAATATTTACGAGAAAACGTGTGTGGGAAGCGTTACGTGCTTCGCATTATTATCAGCAGAGCCTTGCCTTCAATTATGTGGTTCGGATGCTTGTTTTGTGCTTCTTTTTATTGAAACATGTGATGTTCTGCATGTACGCGCGATTCCAACGATATTGATCCCTTTAGCTAAGTGCTTCAAACTTGCGTCCCCGCCGCTGAGGGGTCGGCCCGGTATTGCATTACCTCCGGGAGCGGCCCACATTTTTACGCTCAGATCGACACGAAAAATGCCGACCAACGAGAGGCTAACAGCTTCTTTGTAACTGAGCGCTACCGATACAGGACAAAGAGAGTGGGGACACACGACGCTGTTGTGTACAGTAGTAGTAGTAATAGTAGCGGTTCAATGTGGGAAATGACGCTTATTTCTGCAGCGCAATAGGGAGCACGGCGCAGCGTCAAGAGAAGTGGGAAATAAACACGCGAAGAAGGGAACAAAGGGACAAGCAGCAGTAGTCTTCTCTGTTCATGGATGAAGCCGATGATGAAGGCAGTGGCCGGCGGGTTGCGTGCGCTTATCGGTAAGCTGTGATTCTCTTCGCCTCCACGAATTCCAAGAGGCTGTTGAGAGTTCGGATGGGAGGGGTGCAGAAACAGGAGGTCACTGGTTTTTGCAGCAAGTAGGCCCTGTTTCCTGTAGACAATGATGACCCTTCAGCGTTCCTGTGCCAGCGCAGGGCAGGCACCAAGAAGGTGGTCAAGGTTCTCGGTATCGCCGCAACGTCCGCAGGTCGGTGAGGTGGAGCGTCCTTTGTCTTGTAACCACACCACCGTTCAGGCGCTGCCCGTGCGGAGTCGAAGTAGCGTCGAGCGTGCCCATCCTGGTAAGGCGACCCTCCAGAAGTGGCCTGGGGCCCTTGCCGTTGGCCATTTGGGCATCCGGGTGGATGGTTGTAAGTAGTTTTTTCAGGCGCTGCCTCGAAAAATCAGAGGCAGCTACTGCTTGTGTGAGCGGCACTTCAGGATAGGGGGCTGCTTTGACAATAAAGGTGTCTGCTTCGTCATTATCGGCTATTCTCAGGTGGGAAAGCAGCCAGAGAAAGAAGATGGAGAACTCAGCAGCAGCCAAAGCTGAGAACTTGGAGATGAGCCAGGCCCCAGGTAAGCACTGATCAGCGGGGGTTAATGATCATGGGCACTGGCTTCTAGTCGCAGAGCACTGCCACCCGTTGCCCAGGAGGATCCTCAGCCAGGACGTCGGCACCTAGATGGAGCCACGCTAGTTGTGTCGCGATGGTGCAGGCTCCGGTGGCCGATCCGTTCGTCAGGACTGATCCATCTGTGAAGACCAGCAGCCTTCCTTCCAGCTGCTAATGGAGCTTGCAGGCTGCAGCCTGCTACACTACATCATCTGGTGCCCGTTGTTCAGACGCCCCATTGAACGAGAGGTGGACGTCCGCTGGTCATTGCGGTGGTGAGGGCAGGGCGACTGCCATAGGTGAGTCTGTGCTCACCTGCTGATACAGCAGGCACCAGCCTCCCTTCCGTGACGACGGTTGGCTGCGGAGTCTGGTCAGTAGGGCTCCGCCATCCGGAGCACGATGAAGGCGGTCGATGAGCCCCAGGGCTCGTTCGAGCATCCTCAGCCAGAGTGGCCATTCACCAGCGTCTTCCAGTGCTGCAGGAACCCGTGAGTGCATCGGGATCCCCAGGATGCTCCTGATCCCCAGGATGCTCTCCACAGTCCTTCCAGCTACTCTCCTCGCTGGTGTGAGGTTGACCAACCGGAGGGCATACAGCAACAAGAATGTTACTACGGCCTGATTCAGCCGGATCGCCAATTAATTGTATCAACCACGGCCACGTTGCTGCAGCTTGCTGACAGCTCCGTGCACCCGGCGCACCTTGGAAGTGGCGGCAATGGCTGCAGGAATCCATGTAAGCTGGTGGTCAATGACGAGGCCTAGGTAAGTGACTATCTGTTTTCAAGGAAGGTTCCGGCCAGGAATATTCAGCAGCTTTGTGTAGCGTCGAGTTGAGGCCAATGTCTTATGTCGGTAGCGTTGGTTTTAGCCAATATGAAAAACCACCAATTCGACCAATTTGCCATACTTCTAAAGATTCAAATATCATGTGCTGCATTGCTTCTGTCTCGCAATTTTTTAGGCTATGATCGTTTGGTACACCCTGCAGCTACACGCGCAACAAAATTCTCCGTTATGTTGTAATGCTTATACTGAGTTAAAAAAGAAGTTTCCCTGCTAGCTTTGTCATATCACTGAAAAGAATTATTTTTACTCAACTTGGCGCAAGGCATTTGAAAAGTGAATTTTACACTCATGCAAGAAGGCTTAGATACGCAAGGAATAAAAGAGTACTTGATTTCTAACAAAAAGATTTCTGTCAAATTTCCCTATTATAGAAAAGAGTGCTCTCCCAACGGGATTCCATTCTTGGAACCGTATATCCGATGCGTACCGTAATCATAAACAGCGGGCCAAAGACACATTCCGGTTGCGGCAGGTTAATACGCTACTTCAGGCGGAATATCTACATCGCAACTACCATCGAAGGTAGAAAACGAGTGTCTGTCTACCTTCGCAACTGCCCGTCATCGTCGACCACCTACCCCGCTCCCTCCATCCCCTCCGCTTACAACCCTGCAGCCCTTCGCATCACTCATCGCCGATCCCATCGCACAAGCCGTAGCCACCGCATATCGCCGAACACCTTGCGCTCACGTGGCACACCAAGGACGGAATGCCGGTGTCACAGCCGCTACCCCATACCGGTGTAAGTCAGCCACTCCTCAGTCCAATTCTCCTCTTATCACTCTTCTCTTTCCTCCCCGCGCAACTCTTCTGAAACGAGCTAAGCGCGGCTATCGTAGGGTTCCATTCGAAACATTAGCTGCCTAGAACAAACAGTCACCCCCACCTCTGTCACCTCCATCGACGATGGCGACCTCCGATGCTGGCCCTCCATCTCACTCCTTGCTCCATCTGACACTTTCTTGTGCTCCGTGTGGTCGGGCGGGTACATTGTATGGTTTATCTAGTATTAATAGGGCGGCTGCCCAACTTCCGCCGTGGCGGCTTCAACAGAACTCGTGATTCTTTGGTGCCCCTGAAACATTTCTGCGGTGGCAGCATCGTCACCAGCACGTACCTATGTCCATCCCTATTCTAGCCCATAACTCAACATTAGATTCGTAACTATGTTCTCGTGAGGGGCGCTTACCGAAAATAAGTATTTCGAATGTATTTCGAATGTAAATAAGTATTTCGTTTATGTAGGAGCGCATACGTTCGCATCCTGCATGATTGAACCTTTTCGCGCCGAACCGGTAACCGTTATTTCCATTGGTTGAAGTTTGGTTCGGGTTCAGGCCCATTCTAAGATATCCGTTGGAGTTCGGTTGAACGACATAAAAAGCACCGACGAATTTGATACTCAAATGTACAAGTACGATAAGGCAATGGCTTAGCATTTGCAGTACACTGGCTCACCACTTGCAGTGAACTGAGCGTTCTAAGTGCAACTGACGCTAAGTGAAATGTTAAGCTTCAGGCAAGAAAAGACAACACTGAATGTGACGCAAGTAACATGGTCAGATGAAAACGACGTAACATGCATTAGACAATAAAAGCGGGAAACTGATCTTCTAGTCCACACGGAGAAGTCTAGTCGGACGACCAACAAATTCGAACGGCACGCGTTGCTGCATTACATAATTGCGTAATGCAGAAAGGAGTCAAGATAGGAAGAAACTTTTTTATTGGCGCCAGTATCTAAGGCATAAGGATAGGAAGAAACTGGCAGCCCTGAACGTGCTCCAGTAAACTGGCCGACTAAGACACAGATAACTTATTTATACATTTCAAAAAGTATGATACGGATAGTGGTTTTCGGCAAAGCTACATGCTGTTGTACGCGATCACTATCATTAGTAAAGGTCTTGGGCCCTTAGCTCGAAGAAAAAAGTCACATTTTCGCCCCACAGGCGCAGTAATGATTGCGATACCTAATTATTAGACAGTTATAAGAAGGAAGATTAGACCTATCAGCTACATAAACTGCTGTGAACATTCGCTTAGTAACAAAATTGACGAACACGCTGTCACGCCCACACAGGCAAAGATGAACGCATCTTACTCGTGATGACCACGAACACTCGCTGTGAAAATGCCAGTGTGATAAAGAGCGGTAGCAGGCGCGAGTAAATTTCACTCTCGCTTCAAGCGAACTAGGAGCGCGAGAACACAGCTCCTACGAAGCAATCAGCTATCCGAAGTAGGCTAACCAAGTGCAGATTGCCTGCAAGATAGCATGCGCAAGATACGACGCTTAAGCTTCGCATTTAAGTGTGGAACGCGATGGCATTTAAAGACCACTGACTGCTTGCCACGCTTCCCGGCAACAGCAGCTTATGTAACCTTAACGTTTTCCTTGAAACGCTGGCAGATAACGCTGTGCACCAAGACGAGCTTTCTCGTTCTCTTTAAATTGGTAAGCATTTCTACGCGAATAGAAATAGATAACTGTCCGTCGCGTAAGAAGATAGCGTTCGAGATAGCGCCCGCAGGTCATGGCTTTCGCTTCTCTAAACGGTTCGGACGCCGGCACGGTGAAAGCCCGTATTCACAATGAAATATTTCGGCTAGGACTTGTGACACTAGACGCCACCTTGTCACTTTACTAAACATATAACACTTTAGTGACGAGTGTCGCCTACAGGCAATATACGAGGAGAAGAAACTGCAATAAAGAATGGCCCAGCAGTTTTTGTATTGGTAGCCTCAGGTGGTTTTCTTCGAGGATTGAGATTAACGTGAGGCTGGGTCCGATATTCAGGACGTTTGACAAAGTCGTAGGTATTTACATAAGTACAAGAAAATGCAAAGAAATACAAAGAAATGCAAAGAAGTACAGAAACTTTCATAAAGTGGTAGTCGCCCTTTTCACCGACGCTGATTAGACGGTCATACTGAGCGCTTCATACTAAGCGGTTTATACGCCAGTTTGCGCTGCTGACAGGTGACAGCCATATGATGGCTAATTGCTGAAACCTTTCATGAACGAGGCACTCCCGCGCTGGCCATAACTCATCCGTGTCGAGAACCGTCCGGACGAGGCCGTCGGCCCTTTCATCATAATTGTGCGAGCCGTGACAGGGGGGTGTCGCGGGGCGTACGGCCGATCACAACAGTGTGATACATCGAGCCGTGGCGTGGGCCGCCTATATTTGCCCGCAAGCGGGACATCGCTTTGTGTCGGGGTCCAGGGGAGGAAGACCGTTGAATTCTGGCGTTGCGAGGTCGAGGGCGATGACGAGTCACGGTCGTCAAAAATTTGGAGTATGCGGGCCGCTTCCCATGAGACGCAACCGCGCGCGAAGCCCCGGATTGCCGCCTGCGAGTCGCTGATCGCGGTGGCAGCGTTCGGCACCGCGGCAGTGCCATCGCTATTGTAGCTTCTTCAGCCGCCTCCGTGTGTCCCGTGGTAACCGTAGCGCTCGCGAGGCACTTAACCTTGCGGTCTACAACCGCGATCACCTGTGCGCTTCTCCCTTCTTTATACTGCGCGGCGTCTACGTACACCGCCTTGTTCTTGTTGCGAAACTTCTTTAGAAGGTCGCTTGCTCGTTCGTTGCCTCTCCCGACGTGGTGCGTCGGGCGCACGTTCTTGGAAAGTGGCGGGATGATCAGGTGGTTGCGGACCGAGGCAAGAAATACGAGAAAAATATACAAGAAAAAGCATTTCTTTTTTCTTGCCGCTGAGTTTCGGTATTGAGTGCACAGTTGTCGGCTAAATGTCTTCGGCCAGCTGACAGACTGCAGGCGTCACTTTAGGCTTGGAGCCGAGACTCTTGACGAGGAACAAGTTTCGCACGCGACACCCTTTCTTTAGAAAGCACGGTCAGAGGAGACGGGCCGATGCAAGCTGTCCGACTGCAGCGCCGTCACACGCATTATTCAAAGTAAATGAAATCTACACGTATGGTTCACATATGACGATAGCTATCTATACAAATTCCAAACGAAGAGATGACTTGGAGTGCCCCCCACATATAGTTTTATGCTTGCTGTTTCCTCCCCAGTGCTAGAAACGTTGAAGCACAATATCTCTCTTTTGTTAATTATGCGTATGCTCTGTGTGCTGCCCCTTTAGATGGAAAATAAGCATTTATTCCCTGATAGAGGGATAATTAACAAAAGCGGCTAGCCAAAGGTGAAGAACACGTGCGAGCGAAACGTTTCTTTCTTTTTTTTTTTTTAATTTGGCCCCAGGCCCTCATACGATAAAAAAAAATCGAGTGCATCACGGCGTTTCTCGAATTCCATTCCTGGCGTTCTAATGCAGAGGACGAAGACACAGGCACAGGCCCCGACCCCCATTACCACATTGCAATAAGGGCGGTATGAAGAAGGACTTCCTGCATATATTAGGCCAAACTTACGTTACCGAGGTCTGGGTGATCAAAATTGTTGCGGCGACCCCCATATGCTCCCGAAAGTTAAACCATTATTCTCAATTCACGCTCATTTGCATAGGGTAATGCAAGTCGGAAGGATGACTCACCAATACGACTGGACACGCTAAATTATCCGCACTTTGTCGCAGTCTGTAGTGCAGTCACTTGGCTGAATGAATTGGTTGAACTGCGATTCCTTTATCGCGTAGGCATCCGTGCAAGGTGCTCTTCCGTGGATTATCTATTGAACTTGAGACCCCCGCTAGCCAGCGTATCGCAAACACGGAGTGCAAAATAGAAACGGCCGCTATCGAACTTGACCAAAGCAAAAACCAAGCAGATAAGAAGACAAAAATGTGAACTACAAGGTTCAACACTTTGGATTTATCACGTCCTTTAGGGTTGTCACGAGAACGATAAGATTTAGCGTCCGAGAAGGTCAAGGAACGATGGGAAGTGGTGGGGTATTTACATTTCACAAGAAGCTTTGACTCGTGTACCGTAGTACCGGCGCATTATTCGACAGGCTGACCCTTTGAGTGTTATTCGTGATTGCTCACCGTTAGCGAATGAGCATAAGTCCGCATCTTCCGTTCCCAACAGTTTTGGTAGCATTTTGACAGCAGCGAATAAAAAGCACGTTTGAACGAAATAATATTATGATGCCGGCTAATAACCGTGCTCGAAAAGCTAACCTGAAGTTCTCCCCTACGGTGTGCTTCTTAAAAATTATATGGCATGCACTACGTGAACCCTGTTGTATGTATGTTCTGGAATGCACGTGAGTGCCAACGATTGCACTGGAATCTACGCCGGGTAATGTATAAATCGTCGAGGTGCTTTACCCGCGATTTCGACGATCGAAGCATGTGCTGGTCACTATCATTCTGGACGAGGGTAACATGTTTTTGTGGGCATAGGTTCCTCCACTAAAGAGCTAGTTTTGTTACTCGCCGTTGGGTCATGGCCTAATTAATGTGAGAGCTACCAAAGCTTCCTTCAGACAACATTAAAAGACAATATAACATTTGTGTCAGCCATACCTGTTGAAACTAAGATGCGACATTCTTAAACCATTTGAGACGTGTAAATGCACCTAAAATGCAAGGCCGAAAGAAAGCACAACACACACGTAGCACATGCATTGCTAATTCCTGCCATTTCGTTTGTCCTTCTATCATATGCGTATTCACAAGTCTACAAATGCTGAACCAAATCGCTCAACTAGCTACATTGCTTAAACCAATTCAATTAATATTTTGGTTAATGTACACTCAGGAATTCGGGCGGTGATTAGACAGATTCTTGCAGAACTTCATCTGACCAAACACGAGAGAAAGAAGTGATGCTGGTACGGACATACAAGTTCTGTAGTCAGTGGAATATGTTAGCTGGACAAACTGATGCAAGCGTTGCATAGCGACATGAATTGAACCTGGGGAGCAAGCTGAAGTTCATGACCTGCAAATTTTCTGCCAAATATTTGCAATGTCAGACATCTTCGCCAAAGGTGATGAAAGGACTGCTGGCATCTAGACCAGGTTCTTGCTAAGGTCGTAGCACCAGGAACTCGTATTACACTGGAGGACAAAATAAAGCAGCCACTGTTCCGCCTGACGCAGTATTCTCGCTTGTTGCCTAATCCAAGAAGGACAGAAAAAGAGTGGGGTATGCCGCCTTCCAACCCTAATCACAAGCAAAGTAAAAGTAAACTTGGAAATCGAAACAACCGCACTATTCTGGGAAGAAATGCGAGAAGTAAAAACGTATGACGACACGCAAGAGTGCAGAAATGTCTGCACATTGGCCTAGCACATATTAGCCTTATATTATTATTGCACCTGAAGGAAGCTTTGCTAAAAAAAGAGCAACAGTGCTTGAAGCTGAGAAACTGCATGCCATCATCATAATGAAATCAGCTTTTGGCATAACTGGCAGAAGCTACGTTAATGTGTTCAGGCGTCAATGACCAGGAAAATAAGCTCCACCAAATAGGAAGTAGACTAAACAAGACATTCGCTTGAGCTTTGACAAAGTGTTATCAGGCATTTCTGCTTTCATGGTCTCAGCAATAAAATAAGGTCGCATAATGCAATATTGCTTATGCTGTAATTGGCTTGTATTGTGTATAGTCGAGCGCGCAGAGTCGAGCGAAAACGAAACCTTTCGACCACCCGTACTACTGAAGGGTAGCGTCAAAATTATATTTTTTCTTAGAATCGAACAGAAGATGACAAGTAGCACTTTCTTCCATCTTATAAGCTAATGAAATGATATTTTTAATACGAATAGTT
Organism: Dermacentor albipictus; assembly: GCF_038994185.2. Classification (NCBI taxonomy): domain Eukaryota; kingdom Metazoa; phylum Arthropoda; class Arachnida; order Ixodida; family Ixodidae; genus Dermacentor; species Dermacentor albipictus. Next base: position 56,114,041 of record NC_091828.1, on the reverse strand, counting down.
GAGTACAAGTGACATAAATTATGATGAGGAGTGTCTTCGTCATCGGGCCAGTACCGGAATGTCGCTGGGAGGTCTCAAATCGTGTCATGCATGTACCTGAAATTCTCGGTTGCTAAAACTGTGTGCGCGATTATATTGATGCCTTAGACGTCCTAGAGCAATGCTTTATGCCTTTAACTTGACGTCATAGTAACCTTTAGGGCCCCTTTAACATACAGGCTGACATCCTTCTGACGAAACAGTCTTTACGACTTCTCAGCGTCGTCGCGTGGATGCGAAGACGAGCGTAGTGGCTTCCCGGTGACACGGTGCTTTTTCTCTGCGACTCGCCGCTCCCTCTCCACCGGTCAGAGTCACTGCTCCTGAGGAACGCTGGTTTCGTCGTCCAGCGGCGCTTAGCAGGCGTTCTGCCCAGGAATGGTATTCTGTAAGAGTCCACCTAGTGGACTGTCCTCTCCGGCCGCTGCTGATTGAATGCAGCTGTTCGAGTGAGGGGGACACGAGCGGCCATAGCAAATCAGGAACGGCCGAAATGGACCGTCCACTAGGTCGACTCTTACAGAATACCTCACTGCGTCGTCACCCACCGCACTTGTTGACATGTCACCCGCCTCTTCCGCTTCTGCCATCGATGTTGCCGTTGAAACAGTGGAAATATCATCTCGCGTCTACACGCGGTCACCCTCTTTCACGCTATATCCCACGCCTTCGTACTGCGCGTCTGTCGCCGTACTCGCTGATACTGCTGATACTTCCTCGGTTGAAACCGATAGAGGCGCTGGCTTTTGTCTGTGGCTGACATCCTTTATCGCCACTTGTTTTTCTGTCTCGGCGCCTATGGTCGCGTTCCCGGCAGCTGTGCCGCTTCATGTTCGTCGATTATCAACTCGCTGTTTTCTGCCTTTCCTGGGAAAGCGGGTCGAGCATATGACCTTGCACATTCTGCCTCTTCCTGCCTATAGTCACGGCACTTGTGGCATTTCCGCACTTTATAGTGACGGCGGGTGAGCCCTGTAGCATGACAGCGCAAGAAAATGGGCGCTCGACTTGCGCTGTTAGATTTCCGATGTGCATTTGGTGTGGGATGCTTTCAAGGCTTACCGCGTCGCTTAGAATTAGACGCACAGCCCGCGATGTTAGAGAGTTTTAGCAGAGCGTTTACGGTCCGCTCCGCTCAGACCGGCCTATCACAACAATTGTCACGCAAGCGCTCAACAAAACGCTACCGGGAACACTGACGCGCGTGCGCACAGCACACAAAGCGGCAGCGGAACGTGGGACGCTGACCACGTTCCGCTTGGAACCTGATTTAGCGGTGCGTCAGGGGGCGTGTAGATGCTTTCGTAATCGTTTTACCGCTAAGCTGAGAGCACGTCAGTGGCGTCTCTGGGAGACACGCTTGTTAGATAAGCGAAATCAATGCATTCTATGCAGCCACCGGTGCGCGTGAAACGTGTGCGGAGCGGAGCGCAAGCAAACGCTCTGCTAAAACTGTCTGTTGAGTGAGCGTTCACGACGCCGCCCGCCATCCACTTGTCGCAAGCGACCTCCTGCGAGAATTCATCTCACTATGTCGTTGCTCGCGTTTAACGCCCACATATGCACTTTCAGTCGCGCCTCCTGCCTCTGTGGTTGAATAACAAAACAGGTCCCACTTTTGATGAGAAAGGGTTTGGCTTCTAGCAGCTACGTTTTTGCTTCCTAAGTGCGGAATTTCCCTATCCAGATGGTGACATTTGGTAAATTTCTATGCCACCAACCTGCTCAATAATACCAGCGCCTCTTATTGGTTGACGAAATCCTCTTTTCTTGGTACGGGCGTCTTGCCATGTAGTAATGAAGAACAGCGACATCCTTTAGTCCTTCTGTGGGCATTACACGAATAATTATCCTGTGATCGTTGGGCGCGTCAGAGAAGGAGGATCGACCGCCACCGTCGGCCGCTGTCACTGCACGTGAGGAACCAGCCACGTTGCTTCCGCACGTGCAGGTGACCAGTAGCAAAAAGAGGCCTAAACAGCCACGCCTGCGAAACATAAATATGTCTCAACGATATGGATGTGTTCTAGCAACGGTACAAAACAAGCCTCAAGCGAGAACACTTTCTGTCAAGGCTTTGTGAAAAGATTTGGCGAGAATGGAATGAAAGTCACCTCTAGGAAGTCACGTAGAGCCGACTTAGAGCCTTGTACACATCAGGAAATTTTAGGCTTTCGTCAAAATTTAATGCTAAGCACGTCACATTCCCGATACGATAGGGTGATCACTGGATGCGCCTTTCGATAGGATGTTCTTTCGATGACCGAAATGCAGCCAATCTCTGCGGTTCTGTTGTGTTTCTTTGGGATGTTGTGCTGCGTGGGGCTGTGTTTTATCTGTCAGCCCCACGCAACGTGCAGCATAGATAGATATAACACATCCCGACACAACAGACTTAACCAATCGAAAAAAGGGGGTGGTAAATATCAAGGGAGTCATTGTCTTCAATAACAATCAATTAATTTGAGGGATGAAGAACGAAGCGCCACTTGAGGTAGGTCATTTTCTATATTTTTGCGCAAGATATCCACAGCTGCTCCTTTCGCCCTACGCATTCCTGCGCTACGGTACGTCATTTTCGTCATTGATCATGCCATATATATAACTAACAGCTTTAGAAAATTTTGAGCTTGCACATAGGCCTAACTAGTAAATTATGTGCGGACCATTGCGATGGGAAGCCCGCAAAAGCACAAGTCACTAGGAAGATATAATGAGCAAGACAGCACAAAATTGCTTGCTTTTGTTTGTTCAATGAGAGGGTACACAGTGACTATTTGTGCTGGTGTGCCCCTCGACCAAGCGCGTTAACTAGCGTCTGACACGCCCACCGCTTCACAAGCGGAGGCGCTTATCGCTTGTTTTACGCTCATTGTAAATGCAAGGTCTTCCCAAATAGGTTGCGAAGCTTCGGGCAAAAAGCAGTTCAGAAGAAATTGTCGCAGACATCAGCAAGCGTGGTTATGGAAGCAGCGACTGAAGCGTGACTATGTTTGGAGGGAGCAAATATTGCGAAAGAAAAACGCGTTTTTTTAATTAAAACGAGATACAGGCAGATTCATTCAACGAAAATATAATCCCTTATCAAATTTATATATGCGTGATGAGTAAAGAAAATAACTTTATTTTATTTTATCCTTGTTAATAAATACATTACTTCAGCGCCCATCGTAAGAGGGGGCGTTGTCGCTGCTATTGCTTGCAAAGAAATGTAGCTCTTCATGTATTCAGAAAGGCGTGCTCGTGTAGTTCACCTTTTACAATACGCACCCCTAACATGTTGTGCTCTTTTGCTTGTCAACTTTTGTCTTACTTGCGGGTAGCTTTATAGTTTCTCGACCTGTACAATCAAAAGTAGTGAGTTGCGACCGCCAGATAATTGCTTACTTTAATTGTTCTGGTGCGACTGTGCAGATCAACGGGTTTGGCGTCTGACAATAGACCAAGCACTCTACAGCTAAAGCTTTCGTCGACCTCCAAAGAAAATATGTTCTGTTTAGGGGTGCGATTCCGACACTCGTATGGTTGACCTTTCCTTTTTTTTTTTGCATCGCTTTCCGCACTGGATGCTCGAAACTCCAGTGAAGTCGAATGGTGGGGCATTTAAATATACAGTTCTATTGGCCGACCACCAAAACGAATTTCGCGCCTTCGAGAAGAAAACGTCACTTCTCTTTTGAACGGATATGGCGTCACATTGTTTTTTCTTCCGCCGGAAGTGGTCTCTCCTCGTACAGATGGCGCTAAGCCCCATGAACCGCCGGCGAACCACCATGTTTTGAACGCATGGGCTACTATTGAAGCTTCGCTACCAAGTATATTTACCTTGGTAAATGCATGGTTCTGTAGGGAGCATATAGGAGAACTCAAACAAGTTTAGCACGCAACTCTGCTACTTGTTGGCGCATTTACTTTTCCTCATTCACATTAATGACCTGCCTAATAAAATCAGCAGTTCTGTTCGTTTATTTGCCGACCACTGCGTAATTTACGGGAAGATAACTAATTATTCCGATATCTGTCCATAAGAATCACATCTAGATAACGTAACAACCTGGTCTTCTGCTGGCACATAAATCTTAACGCATCAAAATGTAAATCCTCGAGAATCTCACATAAGCAAGTAACTTTTTCCAATTGCTACCTCAACATCTCACTAGAATTGGTATCTTGTAATAAGTACCTCAGAGTGCACATTACAAATATTCTCCCATGGAAGTGACATATTTAACAGATTATATCCACAGCTATTCGCATGCTGGGCTACCTCAAGCGCAGTGTTTCGTTGGCACTTTCTTCTCTAAAGCAACACCTACATCCTTATCTAGAATACGTATCATCTATATGGGACCCTCATCAATGAACACTAATTAACACCTTAGAATCTGTACAAAATCGTTCCGTTTGTTTTATTCTTCACAATTGCCAGTGCACAGCAAGCGTAACTAGCATGAAACTTGCCCAAAACATATGTCCCCTTACAAAACGAGAACGAATCTCTCGACTTTGTTCACTCCATAAAGTATACCATTGAATTCACACACTCAAATAACGCTATAACGAACCAACCTCATTTACTTCTGCACGCTTGAACCATCGTCATGAAGATAACACCACATCCCACAGAATGTCTACGTATGGCAACTCGTCTCAGCCAAAAAACATGCAAGGCTAGAATCCCCTGCCAGATCCACTAGTCTGCATTACTAACACCGATGACTTCCGTAAGGCTCACTAACGCTCTCCAGTATACCGTGATTTGAACGCAGAGCGAAGCAGCTCCGTTTCTCCTCACCAGTACTGTTCATAAGTTATCTCCATCGTACTATCTATCTAATCCACAAGCAATGTGCTTTGTATTATGCTCTATTTTCTAGCAATATGTGCTTATCGTCACGCTGTAGCTTTCGCTATGTATATAACCAATGCATATTCCGTCTGTATTACCTGTCTGTATTATTATGAAGCGCTTGTTGTGTTGCACTAACTTCCGTTACTTTCACATTGCACTGTGCGTTGTCTTAGTATTGTTTTTTTATTGTTATTCCTATCTATTATCCCCTACCCTCTGTAATGCTTCATGTAAGCCCTGAGGGTACTATAAGTAAATCAAATTAAATATCTAAATAAATGAATGAATCAATCATGTTGTGAACTGGATCATGCCATTTTGATTGCTTTCTTTTGCTTCCTTATAATGGGGACAATATTTAGTTGAATTTAATCATCCTTGTTTTGAAATATCAGTACACTTGCGTTCCGTCTAGATTTTTTTTTATCTCGTAGGGTGTAGAGCACAGTGTATTTGCAGCATAGACAACGTAGCCTTTGTTTTTGTGAAATTCGCAAATGATGTGCTAGTTTGTTCGCGTAAATTCTCGGGGAACCCGCCTACTGCTAGAAAAGCATACAAGGCACTGGAAACAAGGGTTGATCTGCTTAACATGTGAAAATATATATTTCAAAAGAGAAGTGCACTTACATAGTCATATTTTCTTCGTTCTGTTCTTTATTTTCACAGCTCATTCACTAATGGCGAAATTTTTTAGCATCCGTGTGAGCTGAAAGTTTACGCCTAAATAAATAGGGAAAAAAAAAGAAAATTAATGGTGAGTTTTGCTATCCCTCAGCACACTAATTTCTGGTCGATTACTGCACACTTCAGTTGCTGTCATTTTATTTCAATACAATAAAAACTTGTTTGAAATTTAATATATTTCTTTCCAATAACATGACGACGCACAATGCTGCACCAAACAGTCCATCAATTACCCTTGGGAAAAAGCCACATATCTTTGAGGAGCAAAAAAAAAATAGTCTAGACCACTGTGCATTTAGGCACGCCTTTCTCTTTGAAAAAAAAAATACATGGCTTCAGAAATACTCCTCTCATTGATTTCTCTCGTCGTTTTCTCTCGTAATACGGGCAACTCACGACTGTCTAGGGAACGTTTTAGCAGCGAGTCTCCATCATTCAAATAGTTTTTTAATCGCGGCAATGTCATTGTGAAGCACTTGCCTTTGTATTTCTTCGTAGTTTCAATCCGATTCCACGATGTCGTGCCACTCTTGAAATTTGTGCTTCGCGGTAGCTCCGAACAATTCTAATCCGCTTTCCCTTGTTGCCACGTGGGGCTGGGGTCAAACTCGCAGCGCTACTTCCGCTCGAACGTCGGGTCATCCGTCTGTCGCCTAAGCACCACCTAGGAGAAACCTGAGAACAATGCTGACCTGTTTTTAATGTCGCAGAGACCAACTGATTCTGCCAGAACCCATCCTAAAGAAGCTTCAGCTTGGCCTCAACTCCTACGCCGCCTATTGAAATACATGTGCATAAATGCCCTTCTAACACCTTTGCCGATTTAATTCAAGTGTGCTGCATTTGACAAAAGAAGCAAAATTTTAGTGCCTGTTAGAAGCAGAATATTCTTTGATTGGCCTGAATCTTAAAATAAATCTCCGGAAACCAGTTAGCTTAACCAGTGTGCGCTGCTGCGATTGTGCGAGACGATGGAAGAATGAGAAGAGACCTGCCGCTGTGCCTTCCCCTTTTCTTCCATATATGGCTCGCCGAATCATACCGCGATAATATGTTGCCAAGCCTCTGCACACGTGTTTCTATTTGCGCCCAACATTGACTGGGGCGAGAGGCGCCGCATGCTTTGCGTTGAGGCGCGCGACGGTGAAAAAAAAAAAACAAATATCGGCGCAGCGACGGAACCAGATAAGGCCCATAAAGGTCGCACCGTTCGAAACTCCTGGAGATTCGTCTCGGCGGCGTTCTTCGTACTGCTTCGCGCGCTGCTGTGTGCGACCGGACCGCCCAAATGGTGCATATAATTGGACATGAAATGTATTTATGCCTCGAGAATAGGTGCCTTTCTTTCTCTAGTTTATTTCATTTTACTGATTTTTAATGCCTTTCGGTGACTTCACATGCATTGCAGCCGAAGTGTCCGCTTTCATTCTTCTATGTGATCGTGCGGTTCCCCTTGGAGAACAGATATTTTTATTGTTCTTCAAGCTGTATGTATCCCTCGTGTGAATTTTAGCGCATATAGTTTTTCATCAGTAGGTCTTGCGAAGCTCAGCCGGAAAAAAACATATAAACGTCCTGCTTGCCGCTTCAAACAAATAAAATATATCGGCCTCATCCGGCGCCCTGTACTCACAATTACGCGAACTACTCTGACAGAAAAAGTAAAAAAAAAGATATACTGCAGAGCAACATGCCGTTCATGTTTCCGTCTTCCTCGCGTAACCGAGAGCGGAGTAATTGGCATGTTTTTTTGTTTTTTTTTTATTGCGGACGGCACTTGGGAGCCGAAAACAGGTAGCGAATATATATGCTGATCTTTGGCCCCTAAGTGGTGTGAAATTTGATGTCCAGTCCATGCTAAGCAACAACAAAATTCAGTGCCCTTCCACGCTGTGAAGGATGAGCAGCAAAGCTGTGTATGTGGGCCCCTCATTGGCGAACTGCAACTCCACCGCGGGTCGGCCCGGTATTGTGCTATCTTCGGGATCGGCCTTGTCACGAAACTTAAACCTCGCTCGCCGATCCGGCGGCCAGGCGCAAGCCGACGGAGCAAAGGGGTCCGCTTTACGCTTCGCCCTGGCCTACAAGCGAGAGGTGTTGTACAACATTTATTTATTCAGCCCGTCGGCAATCACGAAGCAACTCGTTGAAGGAGGATAACAAATCATTTAATCATCCACAGAACTGATCGAGGACAATAAGGGAGCAAAGAATTTAACAGAGGAACGAATGAAATTGGCGAAACCCACACACAATTCGATACGCGACCAGAGCACACAATAACCAGGCAGCGGGTACAACAAAACAAACAAATGAGTTTTAGAGGCACACGAGTCATTGCGAGTTAATAGAAAAAAGAAGAGGACAAGCCGGCGGACAGACCATATCGGAACGCGGCGAAAAATGGGGACACCTCGGGTGGCAGTTGTTGCGGCGATGGCTCGAAAGCGGCGGGCCCGGTGCGATGAAGCGCGCGCCTCGCCGGTAGGAATTCGGCCTCGCAGGCCGCGAAGACTCACGCATCCTTTTTCGCTGCCTGTTCCCAACCGACTGTGTCCCTTCTCACCGAACTGCCAACGAGCCGGCGGAAGACGCTGGTCAAAGACAGTGCTGTGCCCAGCGGCTATTTACGGGCGTTTTGCTCGGCGCCACCGAAGACAGCATGCGCTTTATCGATTTATGGCCCGGCCGTCTCCGCGATCCCGACCAGCGGAAGCGACCGAACAGTGGACACAGAGCGCACAACTTATGAATATGCGCTTCACGCTTGTGTCGTCACCGCCGCGGCTGGGCCTGGGATAGTAATACTTTCGGGATTTTTTTCTACATGCGGACCCGATAGTGGGGATAGTAGCGCTGAACACCTTCGCTGTTATGTGGATATGGCATTGCGCTGCTAAACTCGAGCTCACGGCTCCATACAAGGTCGCGGAATCGGATTCGTAATTCTGTTTAGGTGCATGTTGAGGAATCCGAGATGGTGCGAACTGAACAGGGTGCTTCATAAGCATGTCGCCAGACGCAAAAGTCTAGAATTCGTTGAATTAAAAAAGAACAAGAAAAAGCAAGAATTAAGGTGGCTGCGTCCTTCGGCTTCTTTCTTGGGGTGTATACGGAAGAAATAATTCTCGAGTCTGGTTACCGTGAAAAACATGTTTCGCTTATCTTCTATCTCATACCTTCAATTTAATGCCGTTGCTGTCTTTAGGTCCGCTAAACTAAGCCGCTTCTGCAATATAAACGGCTGCTTTCCGTTATCTGGTGCACTATCATAAGAACAACACCGAAGCATTTAAAGGAACGGCATGCTTCACATACACGTAAACATATTTGTAGATCTGCCGTGTTCGTTGAAGATAAGTGTTGTACAACATTGGGCACCCTATTCTAATGGGTTAAAGTCTTGCAGACAAGGTCAGACTGTCAAAAGAATGTTTTCCTTGCCTGAATCAACTTTGCAGATTTCCAGGCTGTCCGAAAATGGGGCGTTTATATTGAATGACAGCTGGGAAATGGTTCACCTGAACCGATTAGCACCCGTGCGTTAATTGTCTCAGGAACTGCTGCGCCTCGGCGCAACAGCCACGACTCTCCAGCAGCACAATCATTCAGACTGGGGGCTCAATCCCATCGCTCGTGATCCGTTGTCAAGATTGGAGTCCGGCATGAATTCGAAGGTAGCTGGCCCATGCCGTCGTCCAACTTATCCACGCTGAGGACGTTGATGAAGGGAAGAACTGCTTCTCATCGAGAACGAGGAATAAGGGTTTATTTACAGTATTTAAATCTGTCTAACATGACTGCTTGAGAAAAAGAGTGTCAGTCCAACATGACCGCACGAGAGAAGTGTCAGTATAACATGACTGCTCAAGAGAAGTGTGTCAGTCTAACATTCGCACCACAGCAGTTTTTATACACTCGGTCCTCCTGCGACACAAGGTGACGCGAACGTTCGTTTACTCACTGTCAACTTGCCGCCGCCCCGCAGAACAGCTTACGCACACATAGGCATACACATTCCAATGTCCGGCGCCGACGTCCGAGGGGCGCCGTTCCGGGAAACTCGGAGCCAATGGTGGGTAGCTCGTTGTCTTGCGTCCCGATCGGGCTTGTGGGAAGCAGCAAAAAACGGCTTTCCCGCGGCAGCTTGCTCATGCATAGCAGACCAGGTCCGCGCTGCAGAGCTCGGGCACAATAGTTCGCCCGCCGAACGCATTTAGTCACAACGGCGATGGGGCTGGAGGATGGAGGCGGTTTTCAGCACAAAGCCCGCTTCTTCGAACGCATGCTAGCTGCAGAGACGGAGAGTGGGGTTGCGCGTCTTGTCCCCCAGTCGTAATTGGGTGGCAATTTTGCCTTGCAGCTCGCCATTCTTAACAGAGTCCTCATTTGCATCGGCCCCTCACCTTCGAGGCTTCAAAAGTGCTGTTATTCCTTACATTCGAACGCAAACGGCTATTCAATAATGTTTAATAGTGAATTCTCAAGTAGAATACGATCTGAATACCAAATACCATTCGATTAGACAATATGTTTCTACTACAAGCCACGGAGATTACTTTGGTAAAGTCGTCCCGGCCTTCCCGGTTGAGTATGAGTACATAGACAATATCTTGTCGCTAACACTGTTCTCCATATTAACATCCAATATTTGCCTTGATTCCTTTTCTTGTAAAGTCTATTGGTTGACCAGGTGCTGGTGCAGCTTTTAAAAGAAACAAGCTTGTTCCGGACAGGAGTTCTCACTATTTCAATCAGTGTATTTATAATGTTTTCTCATTCTTCTTTTGCATATCTGCCTATGTAAACAAACAGATATCTGGAGATATCTGTGTACCCTCAGATTTACCTAGAAGTACATTGGTCATTTGCATCTTTTCGCGCCGCGCAGTTATTGAACCTTGTTTATTTTAGTATAATATTGTTTTCTTTGATCATTGTCCCTGATCAATATTCCACCAACAAGAAACGCGCGTCAAATGATACGATATCAATAACGTTTTCCTACGTAGCTTCCTGTTGCAGACAGGCGGCCTCTGAGCAAACATTACGTGTTACATTTCGAAAACAATGTCAAAAACAGCAGTTCACCTGGCTAAACCTACAATTAGTACTTGCCGACAATAGTCGCAGGCGCGTCACTCCAAATAAAACCATAAAAAAATTTTACTGCACAGACTTCTTGCAAGAAAAACTGGGCGTCCGCCAGCGTCCGCGCAACAAAGGCGCGCTCGCTAGCAGACGATGCACTTCACAACGAAGACAAAATTGAAGAAGTAGTGTATTAGAACACATGCCTGAAATATATATACGTGGCAACATTGTGTTAATCAAAATTTTCAGTGGAAGTAAAGCACTATTATAAGAACGGCCGGACGAGACCAGTCTCGGGGCCAGCAGCGAAATTACGTTGAATATGCGGCGAAGCGCCTCTCCACCCCTATTCAGTTCGCTCGCAGCCCACATTTTTCCACACGTGGTGCCTCAGCGGGAGAGCGCCGTTCGGCCCACTGAACCCTAGTCTAGTACACTCCAGCCCAAACCCAGTGCTCGACCGCTGCGCCGCCATGCGCCGCCCGCGCCTACCACGTTTCTCGGGACTTTTTCGCCGAAGCGCCACGGCACGCACCCTAGATCATTCGAGGTATTTCGTTTTACGTCTCTGACTGTGCCTGGACGCGCAGTCTGCTCGGCCCAGCCCGCATTCACAGAGCTTAGGCGGCGTCGGTAAGTTTTAATTTGAAATGCGTGAGCGTTGCTGCGCTTACCCAAACAGAAAACCCTCCCTCCGTACGTCCCGTAATAAGACGACCGCTTCCGAGAGAACGCCCGCAGCAGCGAGCAGAATTTGCCTTTGCGCTGCCTTTCGCTTCAACGCCAATGATACGGCGAGAACACACAGCGCTGGCACTGCTCTCAGAAATCGCTCTGCAACTTTCGCAGATCGCTTTCAAGTTCCGGGCGCGCGCGCCTCTTCAACACTAGTGTTGAATCCCAATGGGAGATCCAGGTCAAGTTTTCGGCTTTGTACGGAGCAATCCTGTTCCAATGGCAGAATGAGAGCGTGAGTTGTATGTTCCAACGGCAGAGGGGGACCAGCCACCGTTTCCGGATCGTTTCCAATGGGTGCCCTCGCACATAGGTATCATAAGCAACGAGATGGCAGACAGTCTCGCCCATAGAGCGTTGTCTAGGAATCCATTGAGAAAAATGCCTCAAGAGGATAAGAGACTCTTCAGAGAAGTGGTGCCGTGCCACTTAAGTTCTTTGTGGAGCTCACCTCACAAGCCATGTGTGATCAAGGGTTTCGAGAGAAACCAAGACACTTTACTGCTCCGCATTCGCACGGGCTCTGCTCGTACCCCTGCGTGTATGTATAAGATTGGCCTGGCGTTGTCTCCATAAAGTTCTACGAGTGCTGTGTGCGGTGACATAGAACATTACCTTATGTGCTGTACTCTGTATAACGCGGAAAGGAGTGTGTTATTCGGGTCCCTCAAGAAGACAGGAGTTTCTCACAGTTCTCTTCAGGACATCGTTTTTCCCGCGCGGGAGCCAGTTGTGCAAAAAGGAGGTTTCTCGCCTTCTTTTAAGTTACCTGCAGGACACGGATTTGGCCTCCACATGGTGAACGTAGGAGTGACCATTTGTAATTGTGAGGTCTGTGTATGATTTTTGTGATTTATTTATTTGAAGTGTCGCTACTGTGGAGCAATTGCCGGCAGCGACTGCAAGGCTAATCCCACCAGTAGCCTACAGCCCTTCAACTCAACTCAACTCCGGATCGCTCTGCATAGGAAAAATATTTGCTCCGCCGGAATCGGGAGATTTGACCAGAAGTCCGCGTGACGTATTTCCTTCACCCGCCTCCGCTTCCTTTCACGGTTGCCTGTTTCCACTCGTGAGTAGCTATGGACGACATGGAAAACACGGACGCTACGTCGTGCTGCACGTTTTTGTTCCTGCTCCCGGACAGTGACAGCTCCTACTCACACACTATAGGTTCCCGAGTGGAGCGATGATTCTTCCTACACGGAATAAAAACGCGCAGGATACCAGGGTGATCCTCATGATGGTGGTGATGGGGATGAGGCCTACCCGATGCGCCTCTACACTCTTAAACAAATGTACACCCTTTGGGCCTTATCTTGTTACACAACAATAATCGTCATCTGTCTTGTCAGCATTTCCTTCCTTTAACGCTGCGAGCCCGGTGCTTCCAAGCCACGAACGGCATGCGCATTATCAGCATGACATAGCATTCTCGACAGGATAGTACCGAGCCCAGCGGTTTTCAAGAAAAGAAACGCTGCAACACAGATGACGATTATTGTTGTGTGGAAAATATACACCTCAAAGAGTATACATTTGTCTAAGAATGTAGTCTACCGCCCTCTCGCATGATTTTCGTGTACGAATTGCCCCCGCTGGAATGTGCGCATTCAATTCGTAGATTTGACGAGATGGATCTCACTCGGAACGACGCACACCGTTCGTGATCCGGTCGAGTGCTTACGATATGCCATTGGAATTCAACGTAAGTAAGCGGCCAGAACACAGCGCGCGAACCTATGAGCAGTCTTGCACTCTTTGTGGGCATCGCAGATCGCTTTAAAGGTGCGGCCCGCACGGCCGTGCCGCACGAAGCCGCCGCCTGAGTACGTTCACGGTTCATATTGGTCCGACGCGGATGGACAAGGCCAGGTACGTACTGTTGTGTACTACAGGGTAGCGTGTCGTACTGCTGCCAAGTTGTAGCGACGCCTGTTTATCGAAGCCTGACCGACGTTAATATTGTGTAGCGTGGCGTTGTCGGCGGGCTGCAGGCATCCGGAAGACCTTGTCGACCGGGAAAGGACGAGACGATTTCAAGTGCGAAACTTGCACGGTTTATTCAAAGGCTGGTGAAAGATAATGAGAAGAGAATAAAGTGTAGAAATGTGCAGAGTCTGGTTTGTCGATGGGCGCCTGGCCTCCGCTTATACCAAGCCTTCTGCAAGGAGAAGGGCGTCCCGCCTCCGTTTATACCAAGCCGCAGGTCCGGGAATTGTAGACGCTTGTCCTTCTCTTTTGTGCGTTGATAGTTCGTGGAAGTTCCCCTGTAGAGCTTGACAGTTCGAGAAAAGGGTCCCTCTAAAGTCGCACACAGACACAAAGGGCCTGTAAACACTGAGATGCTTCCGCCAGACCGGCATACACTCGATACAACCATGGTAAATTAGGAAGCCACACTTCGTTTCGATGAGGCATGGTGAGCGAAAGTCCTTTCTGCACCGGGTGCTGGACGGCAACCGCAACAGTACTTAGGGGGGGGGGGGGAGGGGAGGGCACCCCACTGCGAAATTAAGTGCGTTAACCCTCTTCCCTGCTCACGCCACCACTTTTCACGCACATTCGTAATGCGCCGACAAATCATTCTATTCGGCGGTCAACATTTCGCTGCTTTTTACAGCGAAAGCTGTGTATGACTTACCTTCCGTAGTTTTTTCGGCGTCCGTCAAGGGAAAAATTCATTACGTAGACGACCCTCGTGACTGTGGAAAAAGGGTTGAAGCTCAATGGCACATCCCCCTATGGCTCGGGAACCTGTAAGGCACCCTTCGGGACCTTCGGGATGGCCCCCCGTATGGGGAGCGCTTAACGCCTGCTTCACCTCCGCCACGACTCGGCCCGGCATTGCACTACCTCCGGGGAGGAGGATGGAACTTTAATATTGCAGAAAGCACTGGCAGTTTATTCACGGGTATTTCCCTCTGACAGGGCTCCACTAGCGATCGCGGCTCGCCGGGCCTGGTCGAGGGTCGCCAGTTGGCTTCCCAGGTCCAGTTCGGAGAGTCTCGCCTCCCGAGACCACGTAGTGAGTGTGTGGGCTCTGACTCGTGGCGAAAATCCGTCGCCCGGATGGTCGGTGCATTCGTGTGTTATGTGCGGGAGTGTCACTGTGTGGTTGCTACACTAGGGACATGTCCGGGACGTATATCTGTCTAGGAAGATTGCGTGTAGACGAGACAAGTGTGGGTATGTGTTCGTTTGAAGGCGGCGCCAGTCCCTTGTCTGGAATTTATTGAGAGCTTTGTGTGGGAGAGTGTATTGTCTTCTTTCGAGACGTTGGTCCTGTAGTATTTGTTGACTTGTGGTTAGTAACTCGTGGGTCGCTCGTCGGTCTGTCGGGGGCTGAAGAATGGTGTGGTCTGCCGCTCGACTATTGAGACCTCGAGCTGCGCTGTCCGCCTCTTCGTTGCCCCGCAGGCCTTCGTGCCCGGGGCACCAGACGATGTTGGACCTACGTATCATCATCATCATAACCATCATCATCATCATCATCCTGGTTTAGCCCACTGCAGGGCCCAGACTCAACATGGGCGCAAGGACGTACAGTTACATCAAGAACATTCTGACGGGGCGGACTACCGAGCTCTGCGCCGGCGACCTACGGCTCCAAGAAAAGAGACTCGGCAGTGTCGGGACTACCCCGGGCTCGGTCGTCTCGTCGTTGTTATTCAACCTCGTTATGATCGGGGTGGCCAATCGACTCTCTCGAGTCGAGGAGGTCCGGCACAGCATCTACGCCGATGACATGGGTTCCGGGAGGCAGCGATGGTAACACTGAGAGCACGCTGCAAGAAGCCGTCGCCGCGATCGAAGACCAGCTAAACGGTTCCGGTTTATCTGCTCACCGAGCAAGTCAGAACTGCCGGTGTTACCACCGAGGTACGTCAGACGTAACAAGAACGAACCGAGGTATTACGAGGCCATCAAGATCGTGATGAGGATCGGCTAAGTGATTCCGGAGGTCGACAAAATCCGGGTGCTCGGCATGATTATAGACAAACGACGGAGCAACAGCGATACTATTTCCCCCTTTACAGCCAAGATTACCAACGCAATACGTCTCATCAGATGGGTTGCCAACCGCAAGGCCGGGATGAAGGAGGAAAGCTTGATTCGGCTTGTGCACTCCTTCGTAATCAGCCGCGTCACCTACGTTGCAGCCTACCACAACTGAATGCAGTGTGAAAAGCATAAGATCAACGCCCTGATACGCCGAGCTCACAAGGCGGCGCTCGGACTATTCGAGTGTACGAACACAACAAGCTCCTGAGTCGGGGTGTACAGAATACCCTCGAGGAAATTGCGGAAGCACAACGGGCCGCCCAGCTTGAGCGGCTCTCTAAGACCGAAGCCGTGAGGCGCATACTTCAATATTTCGGCTTCACGCCCAAGGGCGAAAAAGGCGAGTAGCGACGTTCCTGTCCCGGACGGGACCCGGCGCCGGATTCGGGTAGACCTCATCCCGAGAAACATGAAACA
Organism: Dermacentor albipictus; assembly: GCF_038994185.2. Lineage (NCBI taxonomy): Eukaryota > Metazoa > Arthropoda > Arachnida > Ixodida > Ixodidae > Dermacentor > Dermacentor albipictus. Next base: position 56,098,152 of record NC_091828.1, on the reverse strand, counting down.
TGAGAACAAGGAGAGAAGAGCGGCGAGGGCCAAGGCCCTCATCGACGTACACGCCAAGGACGAGCACGCAAGGTTCGTGGATGTGGCAGAATACCAGGGAGACAGTGCGGCATTCGTAGCTACCGTCATCGAGGCGTCGTCCGGTGCGATGAGGGCAGCGGCGAGCTTACGGGTCCGAGAGGCTTGTCGGGCGGAGGAGGTGGCCATTGCCCTGGCCATTGCCGACCCAGGGTGCCAGACGGTGTTGTGTGATTCGCGAAGTGCAGTGCGGAATTATGCCAAGGGCAAAGTGTGTGGTGAGGCTGTGCGCGTTCTGTGCTCGGCTGACCTGCAACGAGAAAATAGGTATGTTAAAATCAAGTGGTTCCCGGCGCACGCGGGCAACGATGCGTCGGAGAAGCACGATAACCACAACGAGACGGCACACGCAGTGGTGCGAGCGCTTAGCAATCGCGCCGCAGCAACCGACCGTCCAACGTGGTGTAGTGCCAAGGACCGCATGACGACGTTCAACGAACTTACACAGTTTCACCGCCTGGCTCGAAGGACTTTCCCACCCCCGGACCCGGGCTGAGCAGAGCGGAGGCGGTGCTGTTCAGACAATTACAAACTGGTTCTTAGCCACCCCAATGTTAATGAATCATCTGTACCCAAAAGTATATGTGAGTGAAGTGTGCCAGCGGGAGAGGGTCACCCTGACGCACATCCTATGGGATTGCACCAAGTTCCCCGACGAAGCTTCGACAAGTACAACGATCCCGCCGCGACTCGCGGCTGCGGCGGAATGCTACGACAACGAAATCCAAACCTGGGCCATCCAGCAGGTCTCGGCGGCTCTTGAAAGACAAAGGCCGAGCGAAACCGACGGAACGTTGCCCCTCAGCGCGACCGACCGCGGGAGACCACCCGCTGAGAAGACGTCAGGGCCTGCGTCGGGGCGCCATTTAGTCATGGTGCAGTCGCCATTCAGTCGTTCTGCAGGCGACTAAATAAAGTTCTATCTCTCTCTCTCTTATTATAGGCAAATAGATCCATGCTCCGCCGCCGCTCCCAGTATAGCTATATACAGTAGTGCCAGAGCAATCGGTGGGCATTCGTCTTCTATTCCTTTCGGAACAGGGCAGCCTCCCGCTATTCATAAAAAGAAAGTCTGTTTTGTTCGGCATAATTATGCGTGCTTCACGCGTGCACATCACTTTGGCGCTATGTGCTTTCGCGGTTTGGTGACGTCGTGTGACAGACAGGTGAAGTGGGCGCAGCCAGAAAACATTTGACCAATGGCAGAGTATTATTGCGAAAAAGGCATCGAATGAAATAATTATATTTATTTCATTCGAACAAATCAGGCATAATCAGTCTGAACACATCTATGAGACGTGGCGGTAATCATGACGTTGCGTGACAGGCAGGCGAAGTGGGGCTGGCCCGAAAATTTTTTGGCTAATCATGGAGGGCGGATTGCAGAATTGGAACAGAAAAGTTTGGGTAGCTTTACGTTATAGCGCCCCACGAAAATGATTCGATTCCTAGTCAGTTGGTCTATATGCTCGCGGAACTAGTTGCGGATGGAGAAAAAGCCAGTTGCGTTTAACTTTTCCTTTTGCTTCATCATTTCCTTGAGTGACGGCTCGCCGCGATCTTGGATAATCCTCGGAACCATATACCCGTGATATGGGTTAGATGAAGTAGAAAATAAAATCAAGTGAAACAGCGTCAATCATCAGACCCTGCAATAACCGTTAAACCCATAAGTAATATGGCTGTCAGCCGTTACCTCGTCCGGCCTCCCTAATTGTACAGCACTTTTCGTGCAAAATTGTCAGCTGGAAACAAGAGTCGCAAGGAATTGGGAAATGAAGCGATCCACTAAGGGAGAGAGCCAAGGCAACAGCCATACCCTGATAATCCCCTGAATTACTGAGCAAGGCAATATAATCAGCGAATTGCAAGTTACTAAGGTCATCATCAGCCTGGTTACGCCCACTGCAGGGCAAAGGCCTCTCCCATACTTCTCCAACAACCCCGGTCATGTACTAATTGTGGCCATGCCGTGCCTGCAAACTTCTTAATTTCATCCGCCCACCTAACATTCTGCCGCCCCCCTGCTACGCTTCCCTTCCCTTGGGATCCAGTCCGTAACCCTTAATGACCATCGGTTACCTTCCCTCCTCATTACATGTCCTGCCCATGCCCATTTCTTTTTCTTGATTTCAACTAAGATGTCAATAACTCGCGTTTGTTCCCTCACCCAATCTGCTCTTTTCTTATCCCTTAACGTTACACCTATCATTCTTCTTTCCATAGCTCGTTGCGTCGTCCTCAATTTGAGTAGAACCCTTTTCGTAAGCCTCCAAGTTTCTGCCCCGTAGGTGAGTACTGGTAAGACACAGCTATTATATACTTTTCTCTTGAGGGATAATGGCAGCCTGCTGTTCATGATCTGAGAATGCCGGCCAAACGCACCCCAGCCCATTCTTATTCTTCTGATTATTTCCGTCTCATGATCCGGATCCGCCGTCACTACCTGCCCTAAGTAGATGTATTCCCTTACGACTTCCAGTGCCTCGCTGCCTATTGTAAATTGCTGTTCTCTACCGAGACTGTTAAGCATTACTTTAGTTTTCTGCAGATTAATTTTTAGACCCACTCTTCTGCTTTGCCTCTCCAGGTCAGTGAGCATGCATTGCAATTGGTCCCCTGAGTTACTAAGCAAGGCAATATCATCCGCGAATCGCAAGTTACTAAGGTATTCTCCACTAACTTTTATCCCCACTTCTTCCCAATCCAGGTCTCTGAATGCCTCCTGTAAGCACGCTGTGAATGGCATTGGAGATATCGTATCTCCCTGCCTGACGCCTTTCTTTATTGGGATTTTGTTGCTTTCTTTAGGGAGGGGATTACGGTGGCTCTGGAGCCGTTATAGATATCTTTCAGTATATTTACATACGGCTCATCTACAGCCTGATTCCGTAATGCCTCCATGACTGCTGAGGTTTTGACTGAATCAAACGTTTTCTCGTAATAAATGAAAGCTACACGTAATGGTTGGCTATATCCCGCACATTTCTCTATCCCCTGATTGATAGTGTGAATATGGTCTATTGTTGAGTAGCCTTTGCGACATCCTGCCTGGCCCTTTGGTTGACAGAAGTCTGAAGCGTTCCTGATTTTATTGGCGATTACCTTAGTAAATACTTTGTAGGCAATGGGCAGTAAGCTGATCGGTCTATAATTTTTTCAAGTCTTTGGCGCCCCCTTTCTTATGGATTAGGATTATGTTAGCATTCTTCCAAGATTCCGGTACGCTCAAGGTCATGAGGCATTGCGTATACAGGGTGGCCAGTTTCTCTAGAACAATCTGCCCACCATCCTTCAACAAATCTGCTGTTACCTGATCCTCCCCAGCTGCCTTCCCCCTTTGCATATCTCCTAAGGCTTTCTTTACTTCTTCCGGCGTTACCTTTGGGATTTCGAATTCCTTTAGACTATTTTCTCTTCCATTATCGTCGTGGGTGCCACTGGTACTGTATAAATCTCTATAGAACTCCTCAGCCACTTGAACTATCTCATCCATATTAGTTATGATATTGCCGGCATTGTCTCTTAACGCATACATCTGATTCTTGCCAATTCCTAGTTTCTTCTTCACTGTTTTTAGGATTCCTCCGTTCCTGAGAGCATGTTCAATTCTATCCATATTATACTTCCTGATGTCAGCTGTCTTACGCTTGTTGATTAACTTCGAAAGTTCTGCCAGTTCTATTCTAGCTGTAGGGTTAGATGCTTTCATACATTGGCGTTTCTTGATCAGATGTTTCGTCTCCTGTGATAGTTTACTGGTATCCTGCCTAACGGAGTTGCCACCGACTTCCATTGCACACTCCTTAATGATGCCCACAAGATTGTCGTTCATTGCTTCAACACTAAGGTCCTCTTCCTGAGTGAAAGCCGAGTACCTGTTCTGTAGCTTGATCTGGAATTCCTCTATTTTCCCTCTTACCGCTAACTAATTGATCGGCTTCTTATGTACCAGTTTCTTCCGTTCCCTTCTCAGGTCTAGGCTAATTCGAGTTCTTTCCATCCTGTGGTCACTGCAGCGCACCTTGCCGAGCACGTCCACATCTTGTATGGTGCCAGGGTTAGCGCAGAGTATGAAGTCTATTTCATTTCTTGTCTCACCGTTCGGGCTCCTCCACGTCCACTTTCGGCTATTCCGCTTGCGGAAGAAGGTATTCATTATCCTGATATTATTCTGTTCCGCAAACTCTACTAATAACTCTCCCCTGTTATTCCTAGTACCTATGCCATATTCTCCCACTGCTTTGTCTCCAGCCTGCTTCTTGCCTACCTTGGCATTAAAGTCGCCCATTAGTATAGTGTATTTTGTTTTCACTCTACCCATCGTCGATTCCACGTCTTCATAGAAGCTTTCGACTTCCTGGTCATCATGATTGGATGTAGGGGCGTAGACCTGTACAATCTTCATTTTGTACCTCTTATTAAGTTTCACAACAAGACCTGCGACCCTCTCGTTAATGCTATAGAATTCCTGTATGTTACCAGCTATATTCTTATTAATCAGGAATCCGACTCCTAGTTCTCTTCTCTCCGCTAAGCCCCGGTAGCACAGGACGTGCCCGCTTTTTAGCACTGTATATGCTTCTGTTGGCCTCCTAACTTCACTGAGCCCTATTATATCCCATTTACTGCCCTCTAATTCCTCCAATAGCACTGCAAGACTCGCTTCACTAGATAACGTTCTAGCGTTACACGTTGGTAGGTTCATATTCCAATGGCGGCCTGTCCGTACGGACATATAGTCTAATCGAATGTATTTGCTATTCAGATCGTATTCTACTTGAGAATTCACTATTAAAATTATTGAATAGCCGTTTGCGTGTGAACGTAAAGAATAACAGCACTTTTGAAGCCTCGAAAGGGTGGGGCCGATGCAAATGAGGACTCTTAGTCTGAATGATTGTACTGCTGGAGAGTCGTGGCTGTTGCGCCGAGGCGCACCAGTTCCTGAGACAATTAACGAACGGGTGCTAAACGGTTCAGGTGAACAAGTTCCCAGCTGTCATTCAATATAAACGCCCCATTTCGGGACAGCCTGTAAATCTGCAAACTTGATTCAGGCAAGGAAAACATTTTTTGACAGTTTCACCACATCTGCAAGACTGTGACCAACTAAAACTGGGTGCTCAATTTACTACCACACTTATCTACGGCAGATCTACAAATATGTTTACATGTATGTGATGCATGCCGTTCCTTTAAATGCTTCAGTATTGTTCTTATGATAGTGCACCGGATAACTGAAAGCAGCCGTTTATATTGTAAAAGCGGCGTAGTTCAGCGGATGTACACTCGACAGCAGCATTACATGGAAGATATGAAAGATAATACAAGCGTAACATGTTTTTCTCAGTCAGCAGAGTCGAGAATTAATTCTTCCGTTTACACCCCTAGAGAGAAGCCGAAGGACGCAGCTACCTTAATTCTTTTTATGCGAAGCATATTACTAGAGCTCAACCCAGCTCCTCAGGCGCGGCGGTGTCGCCTTCAATACCACGTCACACCGTGACGTCATGACAGAGGAGAAACGGGGCTCCAACTCGCGCCGTCGCTCGCGCGTCGCCTTCAAGGCTGACCACGTGACACCGTGACGTCACGACAGAGGAGAAACGGGGCTCCAACTCGCGCCGTCGCTCGCGCCGTCGCGGCGGTATATAAGCAGCTGCGCTTGCCTCTGCTAGAAACTCACGAGGTGAGATGCCTCCTGGAGACAGAGCTGTTCGTTGGAATGAGAAGCGAAGGTTGCGGCGTGCTACAGAGACTGTTTCTAGGTGGCTTTGTTACGGCGCAGCGACTACGCGCCCCGCATCAGACGCGGTGAGCGTCGAGCAACGCAGCGTTCGGCGCGACAACGAAATGTGCGCCTGAGCAAGCGCCGCACGCCTGAGCCGACGACACCGGCTTTTCTGCGACACGAGCTCCTTAACGCTGTCGCCTAAAAATAAAGGCTAGTATGCTTCGCATCCTGGGCTTAACCTTAGCTAAGCCACAGCCAGTTTTTATGCGAAGCATATTACGAGAGCTCAACCCAGCTCCTCAGGCGCGGCGGTGTCGCCTTCAATACCACGTGACACCATGACGTCACGACAGAGGAGAAGTGCCTTTGGCTCAACTCCTGCAAGATGGGCTGGGTGGGAATCGAACCAGGGTCTCCGGAGTGTGAGACGGAGACGCTACCACTGAGCCACGAGTACGATGCTTCAAAGCAGTACAAAAGCGCCTCTAGTGAATGCGGTGTTGCCTTAGAAACGAGCCGTTTCTAACCCCCGTATGCATAAATGCAACTTAAGTCGAAGCACATGCTTGACTTGATTTAGATGACGCCTGGCGTTAACGTGCCCAAAGGCGCTCACTGCGTTTCCTTCGGCGCGTTCCCGATAGGCGTCACTCGGCTCAAGTCAAGCATGAGCTTCAACTTAAGTTGCATTTCTGCATACGGGGGTAAGGCTCAGGCGTGCGTCGCTTGCTCAGGCGCACATTTCGTTGCCGCGCCGAACACTGCGTTGCTCGACGCTCACCGCGTCCAATGCGGGGCGCGTAGTCGCTGCGCCGTAGCCCATTCTCTTACACCCCTTGGCGGGTCGACGGGAACGCTGTCGCGTTCCACTCTTGAAGGCGAAGCAGAGTAACGCATGAGTTGTCTCTTCGTCTAGCCGAACCAAATATAGCCAAGCAACAGCAGTTACCAGGCTAAACAGTGGTTAAACAACTAAAATAAAGGCTAGTATGCTTCGCATCCTGAGCTTAACCTTACCTAAGCCACAGCCATTTTTTTCGTGTTCTTTTTAATGGAACAAATTCTAGCCTTTTACAACTGGCGATATGCTTATGAGCCACCCTGTTCAGTTCTCACCACATGGGATTCTTTAACGTGCACCTAAACAGAATTACGAAACCAATTCCGCGACCTGGTATGGAGCGGTGAGCTCGAGTTCAGCAGCGCAACGCCATGTCCACTTAAGAGCGAAGGTGTTAAGCCTAGTTTCCCACTATCGCGTCCGCACGCAGAAGAAATCCCGTAAATAGTACAAATGCCAGGCCCATCCGCGGCGGTGCCGACACAGGTGTTAAGCGCGTATTCATACGTGGACCGATACCGAAGATAGCAGAACACCGGGCCGACCCGTGATGGAGGTGCAGTTCGCCAGTAAGGGGCACACATACACAGCTTCGCTGGTCATCCTTCTTCAGAGATTGGAAAGGCACTGAGTTTTGTTTTTAACCATGGATTGGACTGAAAAATTCGCACGGCTTACGGGCCAACGATTAGCATATATAATCGCCACCTGTTTTCGACTCCCGAGTGCCATTGGCAATTTAAAAAAAAATGGCTGTGGCTTAGCTAGGGTTAAGCCCAGGATGCGAAGCATACTAGCCTTTATTTTAACGTGACAGCGTTAAGGAGCTCGTGTCGCAGAAAAGCCGGTGTCGTCGGCGTCGGCTCAGGCGTGCGGCGCTTGCTCAGGCGCACATTTCGTTGTTGCGCCGAACGCTGCGTTGCTCGACGCTCACCGCGTCCGATGCGGGGCGCGTAGTCGCTGCGCCGTAGCAAAGCCACCTAGAAACAGTCTCTGTAGCACGCAGCAACCTTCGCTTCTCATTCTAACGAGCAGCTCTCTCTCCAGGAGGCATCTCACCTCTTGAGTGTCTAGCAGAGGCAAGCGCAGCTGCTTATATACCGCCGCGACGCCGCGAGCGACGGCGCGAGTTGGAGCCCCGTTTCTCCTCTGTCGTGACGTCACGGTGTCACGTGGTCAGCCTTGAAGGCGACGCCGCGAGCGACGGCGCGAGTTGGAGCCCCGTTTCCCCTCTGTCGTGACGTCACGGTGTCACGTGGTATTGAAGGCGACACCGCCGCGCCTGAGGAGCTGGGTTGAGCTCTAGTAATATGCTTCGCATAAAAAGCCAATTACTCCGATTTCTGTTACGCCAGGAAGACGGGAACAGGAATGGCATGTTGAACTGCAGCTTTATTTTCTCTTTTTCTATCGGGTTACTTCCCGTAAATCTGAGTGCAGGGCTCTGGATGGGGCCGATATGTTTTATTTGCTTGAAGCGGCAAGCAGGACGTTCATACGTTTTTTTTTTCCGGCTGCGCTTCGCAAGACCTACTGATGAAAAACTATATGCACAAAAATACACACGAGGCATACATACTGCTTGAAGAACAATAAAAATATGTGTTCTCCAAAGGGAACCGTACAATAACATAGTAGAATGGAAGCCGACACTGCGGCCGCAATGCACGCGCAGTCACCGAGCAGCATCAAAAATCAGTAAAATGAAATAAAGAAGAAAAAGAAAGGCACCTATTCCTCGAACTTGAATGCATTTAATATCCAACTATAAACACTATTAGGGCCTTCTGGTTGCCCACAGCAGCGCGCGGAGCAGCACGAACGACCCCGCCGAGCCGAATCTCCAGCAACAAACTTCCAATGGCGCGACCTGCGCCGCGGCCGTAAGCTGTTCGATCGCAGCGCTGCGTGGCATTTTCTCGTCGTCGCGCGCCTCATCGCAAAGCATACGGCGCCTCTCGCGCCACTGGAGGTTGGGCGTAAATAGAAACACAAGTGCAGAGAATTCGCAACTGCTCAGTTTCGCGAGCCATGACAGAAAACCGTAAGGCACCGGGCGCGGCTTCTTCTCGTGTTGCCATCGTCTCGCACAACCGCGGCAGCGCACACTGATCGCAGCGTGGTGGCTCCTCTTTCTGTCGTGTTTGCGTCTCAATTTTTTTCGCCGGTTTTCTCAAGTGTCGGCAGGAAGACCGCCACGGCAACACACAGCGACCGACGGGTTTCGGCCTCGCCATACCGACAGTCGTTTGCTACCGCTGCGTGCTACCGTTGCGTGATGGGTGTGCCATATTGTCGATGAAGGCTACTGAGGGCCACTACGAAACATTTCATCGATCGCAATTGATTGGCTCTCGATATTGACAACGAAACTTTTCTCTCAGGTGATTCTTACTATGGTATTTGTCAATTAACTATGTAAATACTCTACATGACGCGCCGTCGTGTTAGCACGTCGTTTTTTGGAGGCCTGTTGCAGAGAGGGGTGAAACTATCAGCAGACGTTCTCATAAAAAATGGGCGCCTAACTCTTTCTTTTACGCTATAATAAATTACCATATCTGGCTAAAACAACTCACCAGAGTAATAAGAATCATGATGACAGCTTCGCTGGGCAATGTCTTTCTAACACGGATAACATGCTGACGCCAATTACCAAGATTTTCCTTTCATGTAAATTGCAAGGTCTCTCATAGCTAAATTCTAAGGGAATGTTAAGTGTTTAGCCAAGCATCGCACACCACTTCACATATTGAATTTGCAGACCTTTTTGCGCAAAAATTTATGGACAGGCACGGCGCATATATGCATTGTAAAACCAGCAGCCTCGTTCAACGCTACATAGCTTGCGATATCCAAGCCCCAAGTTTTATTGATTCAGGTGCTTTAGGAGAAGGAACTGTGGTTCAGGCATGGCAGCAGAAAGAAGCCGACGTACCCTTCAATAAGTGCGGCTCGAGCCCCCCATACCCCAAGCATACATGAAGGAAACGAGCGCGCGCGGCCGCCGAGCGAGACGGAGCGAGCGGCGTCCTGGCCGTGACGTCACACGCGAGAAGGCGCCGCTCCTAATTCTCGCCGCTACATAAAACCGGAAGGCACCGCGCGCGATATGTTCTCGTTTTGTCATCGTCTCGCACAACCGCGGCAGCGCACACTGATCGCAGCGTGGTGGCTCCTCTTTCTGTCGTGTTTGCGTCTCAATTTTTTCGCCGGTTTCCTCAAGTGTCGGCAGGAGGACCGCCACGGCAACACACTGCGACCGACGGGTTTCGGTGAGCTGCGCTTTGTCTGCTGTAATTCCATTTAGTACAGATGATCGTTCACGGAGATTATTACCCCGGTTTGCTACCTATGTCGTCGTCAAGAGAATAGTTCAGCTTTGCGTGATTCGCGTTGTGTTATATTGATACCGCAGGGCTTAGCGTCGATTGGTTCAGAGCGCACGAAAAATCAACATGGAAATATAAAGACACCACAGAGCGTTGTAGATTTATTGTGCGATTTATTGGGCCACTGTCGATTTATATAAAGCTGCGATTCAATCGACATGCATAACCAACTAGCAAACCATTTGTCCTCAGGATTTCATGGTACCGCAGTAGATGGCACACGGAGAGATCTACGTTACAGCATACCGTCGTAGTGTCCCCTGCTTAAACATAAAACTCGTTTATTGATGCATGGAAGCATTAGGATATTGTCACGTAGTAGCTATTTCATTATGTCTCGTATAGTGGACGATATAACACTGGGTTTTTGTTTACGGAGGTTGACTGGGTTTATTCAGCATGGAGTGCACAGGAATGGGTGTGGTTACATGGAGCTACAGAGAGTGGAGTGTCTTGAGACGGGGCGGCGGCCGACTAGCAGGAGAGGAGCGGGAGTGCCAGACGCAACTTGGTATGTCGTCTGCTCAGAGTCCATGGAGGAGGAGGGCTGCCGCAACGGTGGCAGCGGATGTTTCAGAAGGGGCGCGTGGCCAGTGTGTAACACTGCACGTGCAGGATGGTGGCGCCATCTCTTGAGCCTTGTTGTAACACACTTTTTTTGGCGATAACCATTCGACCCTTTAACTGACGACACAATCCTCGAGCCTCTTTGGAAGAGTTGATGTTCGCCTCGATGTCAGTGAGGGAAACTTGATGTTATGGACGTCGCGAAGTCACATTACAATAGGCAGGGTGTACCAAGCGGGAAAACCGGGGAAACCGGGAATTCTCAGGGAAAACTCTGGGAATTTGTGCTTTTGTCAGGGAAAATTCGCTGGAATTTTGTTGAAAGGGAGCTAAAGTCGCGGTAATGCTGGGTCGACTCACAGAAGAATAGTAACGAATCGTGTTTGATGGCGTGTCATCGGCTGGAGGAGTTGCCAGTGTACAGTCAACGACCGACTTTCCGGCCGCCCGATAATTCGGACGGCTTCGCGGCACCGCCACGAACCCCATAATAGACTGAATGTACAGGAACGTCTGAAATTTCGGGCGCAAGAACCCTTCGCCGTCCGATTTTCCCAACTTTTTGCCGTGACACCAAAAATGACATCAACCACAGTGCAAGCCGACATAGCTACAACAGAAAACAGAAAATCCACCACCGAAGTTTTCACAAAGACCCCCACACGCCTGCCTGCACACGCACAAAGTCAAGCAGAAACCGTGCTCGAATGAAACCAGGCATGCGGTAATAAACTGGCCGAACGCAAATCTAACCGGGAAAAGACAAATAAATGACAGACATCACAAATCAATAACTCTTCTCTGCCACGAAGCACCGAATTCCTACAGGCTAGAAAACTTACCAAAAACATGCGAGCTACACCTCCCACCTGAAAACCTACGCAATCTGCACAGACAAAAATAAAATCCCTAAAGGTCTAACACTGAAGGCGGTACCAGCTCTAGGAACATTCCCACCACACCATCGTGCAAACTGGCAAACAACATTGCACAATGCCTCGCTTTCACTTTTGAGTATCCTCAAGGAACACTGCGAAGAACAAATCGAAAGTTTTAGCCACAGACTGATGAGACAGATGAGAAGAGAGATTTAGAGCATTACGACGAAAAACAGTATAGAAAATTGGTTCAAAAACAAAGGAAAAAAGCAAACTTTAATCAAACAGCAACCTTCCAGTCAAACAGCCACTGCACGCCGACAAGAGGGACTTCGAGTTTAGAAGTACCAGACGTGAAGGAAACTTCCACGAAAAAAAACCGCTCCAATGTTGTAGACATTTCAAAAACATTAAGTAAAAAAGAAGTAGGCGTACATAGCAAGGGCCTAAACCTTTGTCCCACGAACAACACAATAAATGAATTCGAGCTTCACAATGACCTCTCAGAATTCGCCTGACGAATGCGTATCAGGCACTTTTTCGCAGACACACCAGACACCGGGACGACACCACTTAGAGCCCTATCCACTTAGACTCACTAACCAGAACAAGTCATAGAACTTGACATATACCTTAAAACTGTCACTAAAGAAATTATAAGCCAATCCAAGACATTTAAGCGACCTAAAAACATAACTGCGTCGGAGAGTCATGTCATTTAAAATCTTAGTGGCCGGAATGGCATTGTTATTAAAGGGAAGCTGAAGAGTCTGTCGAATTCAATAAGACGCTCATATACGGATGCGGGAACCTTATAAACCATGTAGGTCAAATTTGGGTTTTTTTTTTTTTTCAAATAGGAGCGACGTAATCGTCGGTTGAAATTGCGCTGTAGCTCCGCCCCCCGTCGAATGCCGCGCGCTGCTGCTGACGCTGACGATGCGAGCGGAGACCGGAAACCGCGGTGTTGTGACGTCAACTTTAGTGTTTTGCTCCTTCGCAGCCTGCGCGACCGTGCCTGACCGTGCTTGTTTCTGCGTGCGTGCCGTCGTAATCTGCTTTGATCGACCCTGCATTTCTTTGTCGGTGCGTCTGTGTGTATGTAGAGTGGTGGTCAACGTGCGCAGCATCAACCGATGTGGTGGGCCGATTATGCCGTCTTTCTGTGCAGCCTACGGTTGCACGAACACCAGCGGCCGCGACGATGTTGTCTTCCATTGCTTCCCACAAGACAAGAAGCTTTTAAAGAAGTGGGAGGCTGCTGTAAAGCGAAAGAATTTCAAGCCCTCAAGAACAACACTGCTGTGCTCCAACCACTTCCGTGACGACGATTATCACCAGAATTTCCACTAGCAGGCTTTCTAAACGCAGCGCGAAAAGATTGGAGCAACGAAAAGAAAGACGGCACGAGTGCGCACTGACTGATGATAACTGGTGTTGGAAGGCCTTATGAATACACGAACTCGCCCAAACCTGGATTTTGATTTACTACGAGCTCCTTCATGTTAGCACGCTGAACGGAAGGTGCATGTTTATTTCCCGCCCTCGACGCAGGTTTCGTCGCAAAGCGCCGCGAATTTTCTATTTGCACGTGTGTTGTAAAACAGCCTGCACGCAGCTACCATAACTCAGTGCAAATGTAGAGTTTGCATGTGCTGGAAAGCCGGCGCACGCCAGGACGCTACGCTCCCCACGTCTCTCGCGCACAGCGAGAAACCGACCGTCTCACGTAGCCGACGGAATTCGCCGCCTTTACGACTTCGGTTACGAGTAGTGTGCGGATGGCGCACAGATGAAGGTCACTACACGTACTGCATGAACCGGGAAGCTTTTCACGCGTTTGAACCGTCTTTGTAGGTTGCCGACAGCTTTGGACAGCGCACAAATGCCGACGATCGCATCCCCGCTTACGTTCCACGAGGAGGCATGCAGGAACACAACACTGCAGTTGTTTGACCGGAAACGAGCTCACTAGATCGGCGAAAGATCGGCTAGATCACTAGATCGCTTTGCAAAAAACATACTCACCAAAGAGCATTTCCAACACGAGGAGATCCCAAGACTTCGCTTTCGTTCTCGTCGAAAGCACTGCTCGCAACAGCATCGTTTGCTTCTTCGAGAGGCCGGCTCTTTGCAATCGGCTCGTACATGTAGGGAGCAACGCCGAACTCTTCAGAAAAACGCAGTCTCTCTAAATTTTCTATTACCTCTTAATTTTCCATTACGGCACCAAACTACCTGGCACCGCGCTTCATGTGGAGCGGCAGCGGCCGGTCGCTAAAGTTGACGTCACGGGTCGCCCGACCAATCACAGGCGGAAACGAGACGCGCGAGCTGGGCGTGTCCGCTGCTGCACTTTTCGTCGAAATAAAATATATTTGCGCTTTCTTTCGCTCAATTTCGATACGATATTCGAATTCGGAGGGTTGAAAACCATTATGTACACATGTTCACTCATTTTTTCTGGAAAACCTTTCAGCTTCCCTTTAAGGAAGTAGACAAGGGTGGAAGTATAGTTATTTGGCCAGTAAAAAAATACGAGCACGAGGCTCACAGACAACAACCCAGAGGATTACCGTAAGCTAGATAACGATCCGACACTATCCTAGACAGTGACAATTACGAAAAGGCTGAAATCACTTTAGGCTGTTGAATTGATAGCACCGTCAGAACACAAATTTCTTAAACCAAGCAACAAAACTGCCGTGCGTTTTTACCTCCTTCCAAAAATTCATAAAATTCCATCCGCTAAACTAAACACCACTATTATCCCAGATCGCCCGATAGTATCAAACACCACCACCACGACAGAGAGCATCTCCACATTCCTTAACCACTACGTTGGTGACTTGCCAAAAGCACTTCCGTCATTTGTACAAGATACGCCCCGGCACCTGTTGAGAATTATAGAGGACATTAATACTAAAGGCACGCTACCCCATAACACAATGCTTGCAACGCTAGACGACACGGCCCTGCACACCAGCATTCCAATCCCTGATGGTTTATCTTCGATAAAACAAACGCTGTCTAAACACAATGCACAACGCTCTACTGAAGTCTACTTGTCTCTCCTTGAATTAGTTCTAACAGATAACTGCTTCGAATTTGAGGAGAGTTACTACATACAGATACATGGTACAAGCATGGGTACGCCTTTTGCACCAACCTAGGCGAACATATTTATGGGGATTCTAGAAACAGATTTCCTATCGCGCTGCACTGACAAGCCCCACACATACCTACGATACATAGAAGACACACTCATAATATGGGCATATGGTAAAGGCAGTCTAGATAAATATGTAGCATTTCTAAACTCTTCTTCCAACAATAAAATTCACACCAGAATCCTCAACTGAGCGCATAAACTTTCTGGACACAACCACATACATTGACAGTGGGGTGCTAAAGACAACACTGTATAGTAAACCTTTCGACAAACAACAGTACCTAGAATACACCAGCCACCATCCGAGAAATTGAAACAAGGCATCATTAAAGGCCAAGCCACACGATTACGTCAAATTGCGTTGAAAACCAAGACTACATACATAAAATAGATCACCTTAAAGAAACCCTATCAAATAGGAGCCAGCCAAACAGTGACCTTCAGATAGCCTACACCGCTGCAACCAAACTTGATCGAGCCGGGGTACTCAAGCCCCGCCCGAGGATCACAAGAGCAACAACACCTCTTCTTACTACTAAATTCTCAAACGCACTCCCAAACGTGAATAACATCCTCAGTAAATACTACCGAATTCTCACCAGCAACCAGAACACCGTCAGAATTTCAGACAGAAAACACCGTCAGAATTTTTCCCGACCCGCCCCGAGTAGCCTACAGACGCAACACTAATTTTAAAGATGTTCTTGTGCATGCCAAACTAGAGACAAAGAGGAAGTTGGGAACCAGTCCCTGTGGCCGCCCCAGGTGCTCTACATGCAAACATATTCAATCTACTACTACAGTAAAAAGTACAGCGTCGAATTGCGCAGACGAGGTAACTTCAGCTTTCACCTGCACATCAAGTAACGTAGTCTACTGTCTAGAATGTGCCGCTTGTAGCAAACAATACATAG
This sequence comes from Dermacentor albipictus, assembly GCF_038994185.2. Classification (NCBI taxonomy): domain Eukaryota; kingdom Metazoa; phylum Arthropoda; class Arachnida; order Ixodida; family Ixodidae; genus Dermacentor; species Dermacentor albipictus. The sequence continues at coordinate 56,082,573 of NC_091828.1, read as the reverse complement.
GTGAGACTGGACAACAAATTTATACAAGACTCAACGGTCAGCGCGCGGACACAAAACACAATTTACCTAAAGCAGTAGCCAGCCACTTTAATGAACATGGTCATATATTTGACAAACCGAGGCTCTATATACTACGAACAAATTTGCGTTCACCTCGCGAAAGGAAATATACGGAGTCATACCTAATACACAAGTTTAATTGCCTACACCCGACGGTAATTAATTTGGCACGTGGCAACTTAGAATCTTTAAAAGCGGTAACTTAAATCTGAAATTCTCATATCATCAACCAAGACACAAAACACACTATGCCACCAGCTAACCTTAATTCATAGCGTCACCTACTCTTCCATTTCAAAAATTTTTTCTGGCCTACTGCTCAATTTAATATACTCTTTCAGGTTTTTACGTTTATATGAACTGTACGACCCCCCTTTTCACATGTACACTTGGCCCCGCCCGCTTCTCCGCACGTCACCCTCCTGTTTGTTATTCCGGTTTCGGTTCTCCCCCTGTCTCTCCCCTTTTTTAATATATTTTTTCAAACAGCCTCTCCAACATATTCCGAAGTCTCAGACGTCAATGTGTCTTTTTGGGTGCCTCAATCCATGGTATCGCCATTTCTGGATGCCGCCGTAACGACACCTACGTTGAGCGCGTGGGGCAGTGCCCTTTGAAAGACCATGCCGCGGCCTTTCAGTCACCCCATACATTGCACCACAGACTCCTTGTCGTCATCTTAACTACTTCAAAATTACTCGACGTACTGCTGCTATGCTACTCAAATCACTCTTTCAACACGTTTTTTTTTTTTTTTGAGGGGCGGGAGCTATTTTATTGTTACTGGCGCACTGACCGCCTGACCGGCTCTTCTAATGCCACGAAAACATGCCGCCAACGTCACCCCTGAATGCTCCCTAACCTCTCGCTTCCCCAACGCCCTCCCATGCCCATTTCTTTCTTTATATATGTTACTTTTTCTTTTCGTCGTGGTGTCGCTTGGTCCTTTTTCTTTCTTTCTTTTTTTTTGTTGCCTCCGCGCCTGCCCACTCTCCCGCTTTTGTTTCTCGTCTTGGGAACGAAGCTCACACACGTCAGGCAACTCACTCCCTCTGAAGTCTCTCCCTTTATAACCAACCGCCAACGACAACACCCCCACGTGACGTCACTGCACTAGCCCTTTAAAACTAACAAGCCGAGGATGACGAGGCCGCCTTTTACGAAGATAGGTCCTCCTATCGAAACGTTGGCCAGGCTTTCTCAGGCACCTTATCCCTGTTAACAAACTTTATGGAAGGCTTTGAGTGTTTCTTGCATAAAACACTGTACTGTGTTGAATCTTTCTATGACTTTCCCTAGTCTAGTCATTGTTTGTTCTTCTGCTTCGACTCTTTGTTGGATGCTGTTCGCGGGTTGTGCAGTAGTGTCTATACCGTCCGTTAGTTTCCTGTTAGCATTACGTGCCTTCGCCACCTCCATGCTCGCCTCTGCGTTCCTATGTACGGACGCGGCAGTTTCTCCAGCTGTAGCTGTTACCCGGATGGACGTGGGCTTTTCTGGCGCTCGGATTTTATGGTTAGCGGCTGCTTGCTGTTTTCTGAGCTCCTTTACTTCTGCGGCTAGCACTCTCACCGTTTTGTTGACTTCTCCGCCAGGCTTTCTCCCCCGGTCTGTGCTGGTCGCAGGGGACTGCCAGGCCAATCGTGGTGTTTGTCCGTGCTGGACCCTGGCCAGCGATGTCGATCGGTTGGTGCCGCCGCCGCAGCTGAAGGAGCGACCGCGTGCTGCGGAGGTCTTTCTACTGGAAATCTGATCTTGGGAAATCGAGGGGGCTTGCTGCCCCGGGATTGCGTCTTGCTGTCGGTCTTGTGTTACCTTGGTCCCTCGTATGCCTCGTACCGCGTCCCTGTAACCCGTGTTCTGCGGGATGGAATGGGGCGCCGAGGCGATGTGAGCCATGCGCTCCTGGTCACTGGCTTGTCGTGGTCTGTGCTGTTGCTGTTTGTCGTTGCTGCTGTGCTGTTGTACTTGGGAATAGTACTTAAACTTACAGTGCCTACCACCGGTGGGGTGGCCACGCTTGCATAATATGCACCGAGCTATGCATGCGGGCTTGGTGCCCCACTGCGGTGTGGCGTGTGTCTCATCACCAGATCACTTGCATTTTGCCTTTCTTTCTTGGGGACACACGTCCGTTCTATGGCCTACTTTCCGACGGTTGAAACAGGCTTCGATGCGGCCCCGGAAAGGACAAACGACGTACGTGATTCCCCAGTACCTTACGTAGTCCGGGCGGACGGCCCCGGCAAATATCGCCACAATGTGTTTGACTTCCCCAGGCGCCTGGCTCCGACGATCTTGGTGCCTTTATTTCTGGATCGTATAGTTCGTCAAAGATGGCTGCATGCATCTTCGTCAGAACACGCGTGGTAAAATATCCCTTTGGTAGAGTTTTCATATGCGTCGGAGCGTAGGCAAAAGCATGTACTTCTTGCTGCCCGATTTTTATTACTTGCAATCTGATGTATCCGTCGGCCCTATCCGGAGACGGTGTGCTAATCAGCGCCGTATTGTTGTTAGGGTGCACCTGGAGCTGATCTTCGGCAACGACTTCGGTGGGACTTACTTGCGTAGCGGCGCAGACTGCTTTAAATAGTTATGTCGCACCGTAGCTTAGTAGACTGACTGCTGTTTGCGGTCGGAGGATGATTTTGTAATCTTCGGGCGGAAGTCTCGGCAGCGGCTTACGTTCAGGAAGCGGTGGCAGCCTGGCGCGGAACCGAGGTCTCCCCCTCTCACAGTACACGGAGCCCGTAGTGGTAGCGGTCTGTATTGTTTCCGTCTCGACTCCGGACGATTGGCGTGCGCACCAGCGCTGCGCCTCCATCTTCGTCCAACTCCCTCTGTGATACTCGTCTTCGGTAATCTTCTCGCCATCTACGACCACTTCCATTACTGAAGGTTGCGTGGTTCAACCGATCGCGCGATGGACTTCTGCCGCGCCGGCGCTACGGTTTGTGACGGAGCGGGCGGGCGACTCCGACCACGCTGCCGTTAGGGCTAACGCGGTGGGTTGGCGCGGCAAGGCTTTTTTGGAGCCGCAGAGGCGAGATAAGAGTCCGACTTGCCCTTTAATTGATACTGTCAATGTGAGCCGATCTTAAACTGTCTCCTTTGTAGAATTTCAGCGCACAAACGGTGATCATGCGGCATAAACAATCACAGAACTACGGAACGTGCGTCTCCACTCCTGGCGTATCCGACCCTGGCCAGTGTGTAACACTGCACGTGCAGGATTGTGGCGCCATCTCTTGAGCCTTCTTGTAACAGCAGCGATGGTGAAGAAAGCAGCAAGACTGCGAATGATGAAACTGACGCTTTATTGGGCGAACCTGTGCCCTCAAAAAGAGTCTGCACTCAAAGAACAGCGATAGCGGCGAACACAGTCGGCGATCGTCGGAAATGTGATCAGCGAGTCAAGCGCGTCGACGTTTTGTAGATGAGTCACCGAAGGTTCCAGAGTAATCGCTGGTGGCCGCGTGCCTTCCAGAAAGTACTATATACAGTTCGCGTGGGGCATACATGCATCCAAATTACACAAGGTTCGGTGACAACTCACAGCCGAGAGAACCATCGATAACATTCGAGAAACTTCAGATAAATTCAGGCACGTCCTGCGCTAAGCGATAACATTTGTTCGACGGTGAAAGGCGTTCACCCGATAAAGATAAACAAGTACTCGTGTCGATAAGCCCCCGTTAAGGAAAACATCGTCCCGGTGCTACAAACACGAAAGCGAGAACAAAACCATGCATAATAAAAGATGGCAAAGAAACTAAGTCCCTAAGTTCGTCAGCGGTCGTAGAAAGGCTTAAGACGAACCACGTCTTCAGGTAGTGCGCGACACCGCTGTCGATATGTCCTCTGACTCGACGCCATAGTCCAGTGCGCCAATGCGTCCGATCATCTCGTAGGGCCCGAAATACCGGCGTAACAGTTTCTCGGTACACTCCTCGTCGGCGTATCAGTGTCTAAGACCCACACACGGTCGCCGGGCTGGTACTCGATGTAGTGTCGTCGAAGGTTGTATTGTCGGCTGTCGGTCCTCTGCTGGTTTTGATGTGCAGGCGTACGAGCTGTCGGGCTTCTTCGGCGAGCTGGAGATAGGCGGCGACATCGATGTTCTCTTCGTCGGTGACGTGCGGTGGTATGACGTTGAGATTCGTCGTCGGATTCCTGCCGTAAGCCAGCTTGAACGGCATGATCTGCGTTATTTCTTGCACCACCATGTTGTAAGCGAAGGTCACTTAAGGCAAGACGGCGTCCCACGTTCTGTGCTTGATGTCGACGTACATTGCAAGCATGTCGGCGAAGGTATTGTTCAGCCGCTCCGTAAGACCATTCGTCTGTTGGTGGTATGCAGTTCTCCTGCTGCTTGTCTGGCTCTATTGCGAAATGGTTTGGGTGAGCTCTGCAGTGAAGGCCTCTGCGGGGATGAGGACTTCTGGGAGATCATGCCGCAGCAGGATGTTCTGGACGAAGAATGTAGTGACTTGGGCCACACTACCTTTAGGTACAGCTTTCGTTTTAGCATAGTGGGAAAGGTAGTCGGTAGCTACGACGATCCACTTGCTGACAGATGTTGACATCGGTAAGGGCCTCAACAAATTCATCCCGATCTACTGAGACGTTCGCCAAGGAGGCTCTATCGGCTGCAATAATCCCGCCGGCCTTATCGGTGGTGTCTTGCGTCGCTGGCAGTCGCGACATGTCCTGACGTAGCGGGCGATGTCGGCGGTTAGACCCGACCAATTGCACTTCTATTGTGTACATGTTGTTGCGATCACACGGGAAAACCTGAGGAATCCGGCTGTCTGTTCATCGTGCACTACATGCAGGACTTCTGACCGGAGTGCTGCGGGCACAACGAGAAGCTAGTTCGCGCGAGCTGGCGAAAAGTTTTCTTTTTCACCGGGACGTCGCTTCGTAAGAAAAACTAAGACAATTTGCGCCTAAATACACTCGGGACAAAGTCAGTCTTGCCTTGCATGTACTCAGCAAGGCTTCTCAGCTCCGGGTCCGCTCTCTACTGCTCGGCAAAGTCGACTGCACTTATTGTACCTGAAAATGCAGCTTCGGCTTGGTCATCTTGGGGCGGTGGGTCCACGGGAGCTCGGAAGAGGGGGTCGGTATCAGAGCGCTTTCGATGAGACTTGTAGATTGCAGTGGTGTCATATTCTTGCAGTCTGAGGCTACACCATAACAGCCGTCGTGAAGGGGCCTTTAATTTCGCTAGCCATCCCAACGCGTGATGGTCGCTGACGACTTTGAATGGCCTGCCATATAGAAAAGGGCGGAATTTTGCTGTAGGCGAAATGATGGCGAGGCATACCTTTTCGGTGGCAGAATAATTGCCGTCTGCTTTTGACAGCGACCGGCCAGCGTAATGTAACACCCGTTTAAGTCAGTCTTTCCTCCGGGCTAGGACGGCACCGAGGCCTAGGCTACTGGCGTCAGTGTGGATTTCTGTATCGGCGCCCTCACCTAAACAAAATTTGTGTCCGGCTTCCAAATGCAGCACTGTTCCTCCACTGGGTGATTTTAATTTTCCTGTATTTTTCTGTTCCAGTTTTTCTCATACAACTAATAAAATATTTTTACCGTGTTCCGCTTTTGCTTACTTGTGTAGCACATTTAATCTTACCCAAATAGTTAACAAACCCACTCGTGTGACATTGTCATCAGCAAAGATACTTGATATAGTACTAACCACACTTCCTCATGCTATCTTGTTATCTGTCTATCTAGCCGACAGGTAGTCGGCGATATCGCGAGGGTGATGACCTTGGTGCGGGCGCGGAGCGTCAACGGAGAACCCTCGTTGTCCCACTTCGCTGTATGGGCACAGGCGCTCGACGTAGCCCGCTTCTCCGCAGTGATAGCAGAGCGGACGGTGGTCCGGAGCTTGCCAAACGTCGGGCTTCGTTGGAATGCTCCACTGGGTGAGGGTCGGGAATGCTGACAGCGGCGGCGGTGGACGATGGAATTGCCGCGCGCCTGGCCCTGGCGCGGGCGTGGAAGGGGACCATGGCGGCGGGCGACGGCATCGTATGTCATCGCTTCTGGCTGGGATTGCGGCGTTTTGCGGCTGCACCTGAGGAACTCCAAGCAAAGGCTGAAAGTGTTTACCTAAATAAAATCGATAGTTAAAAGCCTCAATTTATTTGCTCGGTCTAGTTATGAGATAAACTGCAGCAGAATATATGACTCGCTTAAACAAATAGCTAGAAAATTATAGAAATCAGTGGTGAGTTGCACTAGGCCTCAACACATGAAGTAATTTGAGGATGGTTACTGCAGAATTAGATTGCTATCACTTTACTCCAATATTATGAAAACTAGTCTAAAATTTATTAAATTTCTTCTTAATAACATGATTAGCCACAATGATGTGCAAAGCAGCACGTCAATGACCCTCGCAAAGACGCCACATATTTTTGAGGAGCAACACAATATTGTAAACGACTCTTCATTTAGGCAAGTCTTCCCCTCTTGAAAAATGTAACGAGCTGCACAAAAAAAAACTACTTTCATTGATTTCTCACGTCGCTGGTGTGCGAACTATGCTTTGGGCAACTGACGACAGTCTAGGGAAATTTTTGCGGCGAGTTTCCGTCCATTCAACTAGTTTTCAATCTCCACAATGTCATTATAACGCACGTACCTTTCTATTTCTTCTTAATTTTATTCCCGCTCTGTGATGTCGTGCCACTCCTGCCATTCTTGCTTCGCGGCCACTCACACCGCGCCAATCCGCTTTCTTTCTTAACACGCAGGGCTGGGGTCAAACTCGCAGTGCTGCTTCTATTCGAACGTCGAGTCATCCGTCTCTCGCGTAAGCACCATCTAGGAATCCGAGAAACCTGGGAACAATGCTCACCAGTTTTTATTGTCGCCAAGACGAACTAATTCTGCCAGACCCCATCTTAAAGGATGCTTTAGCTTGGCTTCTACTCCGACGCCGCTTATTCAAATACATGTAAAACGCATAAGTGCTCTTCTAGATAACCCCTTGGCCAATTTTATCGAAGCGTGCAGTATTTGACAGAAGAGGCCAAATTTTAGTGCCTGATGGAAGCACAATATTCTTTTATGGCCTGAATTTAAAAAAAGGAATCGCTGACAGTTGCTAAGCTTAGAAGAGTACAAATGCATAGTATACAAACCGTAACGTTGCACCGTGACAATAGGCACATAAAGCTTCGCTTTAAAATCACTTGTGTAGAAAATAATAGAAAAAAAAAGAAAAGATGCGTTGTGCGCTTGATAAGACGCTGGTACGTTTGTTAAGAGAGAACCAGATTAAAGAATTTTTCATTCACGTATGAGCAAAACAGTGTTGGCAGCATCTTGTCTACCCATTTTAGTGGAATTTACAAAATCCCTAATTAATACTGGTAGCAATGAATAAAAAATATAAATCAGCACGAATGTATATTTGCTTTTTTTTTCTGGCAGAGCTCTGAATGGTGTACTTGCCTGACAAAGTGACAGGTTCCTGTACCACTGGATGCACTGCACACCACACTGCTGTCAAGATGAAGCCTAATTGTAAGCCTGGTTGTAAGATGACTTTGGCATTTACACCTGTTGGAGACCGCTCCTTGCAGTGCAAGTCACTCTTTTGGTCGAGCAGCTGTGCAACAGCGATAAGCCATCGTTTTATGCACTGGGAACTCTACTGCAAGTTTACCGATGGCAAATGCTTCAAATTCGAAGCGCTAGAAGACAAGGACGACCTTAAGCCTTCAATGACACCTGCTGTAAGTCCTCCGCCTGACCAGGTAAGTGCTTGCGTTCTGAGGGTCGCATATCTGGGCAGTGTAGATAAAGCTCCCAGCATTCATGTAGGCATTTCAAAAATTATTACGAAATCTGCGTCCAACTTGGCATACTCGATCAAGAGGGCACTAGTACCTCAAAATAAGCGTTTCCTTCAGTTTAGCTGTGCTGTGCCCATTCTCTTCAGATCAGACAGTAATAGTAAGGTAGTTCTCTGATTTAAAAAAGCGGGGGTGAGAGGGGAGGGCAGGGATCAGGCGACGTCTTCACTGTAGGCGAGAAACGCCTAGAGGCGAGGTCCGTGAGGCTCGCCTGGTCAGCCGAGCCTTCCACTACTCGACGAGTAGCTCCTTTATGGGACAACTGATATTTTTTTCAGCGTGAGCTGTTATGGGCCCATTACAATAGCTGTTTCGGTTGGCGATGGTGTCCGCCGCTGCCACCACCTCCTACGCCACCAGTGTCTGGTGTCCGTAGCAGGCATCGCAGGGAATGGAAAAAAAACACCCACTTCCCACCGAGATGGAACCTGGGCCCGCTGCGTAGTAGTTGGCTACTCTACCACTACAAGACGCCAGCGCTTTTTTTTCTCTATTGCCTGGAAAACAAAACTGAAGCTATATTACAGAGCGGACAAAGCTACACACCCAAACTCGCACATACGCACACATGCTCCCAACCCGGGCATCCAGTCTGGCGGAGGTTCCTGCGCCGCGTAGACAATTCTCACATAGGCAGCACTTTCGCGAAAGAAGGAATTTGTAGATCGCGGGCTTTCGGCATGACAACCACACAGTCTACATCTCCGTAGGATGTATAGACCAAGTACTATGAACATGTCGTAGGGAGGACCGGCCATAACTTTAAACGGTGGTAGCTTAATTGAATATGGAGTGATGTCAATGTCCATTCTAAGTGCCTATTGGAGAATGTCCCAAAAATATACGGCATCCCTGCAACCTATGAAAGAGTGATCTATAGTATCGGCACGTGGACGCAGTAGACAGTTTGTTGACAACAGCACACAGCAGCCCCTGGAATTTCACTAATTTTTAAGAGGGAGTGTCTCCTAATGTAATTTAAAGAAAAATGTTTTTACACCGGGAGGCGCACACATTTTCCGAACCCGCTGAAGTACATCCTGACAAGCTCGGCTTAAATAAGGTGCACGATATGGGTTCTGGGAAAATCGAGTACACCAGTACCGCAGAAATTGCTTTTCGACTGGCAAGGAACATGAAATCCATGCTGAATCTAACTTTCAAGAAATCTGTCAATGACCTATTTGAGAACGCGAAAAGGAGCCTTTGGGACATGTTTCGCATTTGATTACGCTAATATATTAGGAAGATAACGAACTAATTCGAGTTGCAAAGTTTCATGCAATAACGGATGGTCACTGTCTCGAAAGAAAAACAGGCGAGAAACAATATGGTGACGAAGACATGGACCAATCATAAAACACCAGGTTCAAGGGGGAGGAACAGATTGTTGGGCCTCATCGATTTGCAACTCGAACTCCAAATAAATATTGCAAATGCGTGATGCAGTCCCTGAATGTGAATTCGTGACTGGTGCAGTACTTGCAGCGCATACATAAGACGGGAAGCTGAGAACACGTTGCACACTTAGCACCACTTAACATTTACAAATTCAGCCCTCACCAAGAATTCACTTTACGTTGTTTTTTTCTAATTTCTCCCGACCAATGAGTGTTGCTGTTTCTATACTATGAGAGAGGTGCACCTAAGCAATGCAGATCTCTTTCCCGTTGAATGCCTGCGTAATGTACTGGTGTCATGGCCCATAATCCAAACAAAAAAAACTGAACATTTTTTGAAGAGTTACCCCTTGCACCAGAAGCCGCACAACAATCTTGTGTAATTGCAAGGGCAGTCTTTGCACACTTTTTATTAATTCCAAAAAGGTCACTTCGCTTGTCCTAAAATAAGGACACCGGACATTTTGTCCTAAAGTAAGGACACCGGGACGATCGTAGCAGCGAGAGACTCGCTCGCAGTGCCCGCCTCGACGGCAGCGCAAACTCGTGACGTAGCCTTTTCTCGGTTGTTTATAATCCTTCCTTGATGTCGACGTCGCGAGTTCCTGCGTCTTGCGGTTGGCTGCGCGCACGTACATTAAAATTGATTTTAAATATGTTGTAAGCGATATTAGCCATTGATATTGCAGACGTTGTGTGTGTAGAAACATAAATCGATCTCACACGTTATCTTGACTCCGACATTTTGTGTCAATATTCCTTTAAAGACACTGGCAACTGGCCAGAATGTGTTGTGATGCGTTCATGAAAATTAAACAACCGTTATTTATAGCGGTAGAATCCAGCACGGTGTTCTCGACTTAGGTAGGAATTGTAGCGTTTAAGTAGCAAAGAAACTAAGACCAGTAAGTAGCGAGCGGCCTGGCGGTGAAATCTCGGCACTTCGAATGAGAAGTACTAAGATTGATTAGATTGTAACAAGATTGATGAGACTACTCTACGTAAGTCGACTGCTATTAAGTACAACATAATTATTGCTTTAAAATGTAGTTGCTATATTATTAGACACTTGTGCTTTGCAGTACTTCGAAAATCCTCACTGTGCTTCGAAAATCAAAAGCTACGGCAACAGGCTGAACTGAGTATCACGTATAAAAGCATCGTTTCCTTTTTAGATCCGGTTGGGTTGGCTGATAAAATACCAAAGCAGTTGCACAGAAAACCACATAAACATCCAGCTATTATCGCAGAAATAGTTTAACACTTCGTAAAACATAAAACCTAGGTTCACAGACTTCATAAGCAAAATAATACTTTCTCGCTGTTACGGCCACACTTGTCGCATGCCTCCCACTAATGCCGGCGTATAATCGCTATCGCGCTCACCTATCACCGTTTTCAGCATGCTTACAGTCAATAACTAAATCCTCACTGCAGACCGAAAATTTTTGATAAATAAAGTTCCACGGCATTTTCCGCGTTTCCACTTCATGATAAGGCACTCTGGCCAGTGAGCTTTGCTTTGCATTAAAAAAAATATAGATACCATGGAAATTGGTTGTCAGTCCCTTTAATGAACACGGGAGGGGAGGCAGGCACCCGAATTTCAAATCACGCATCTCACGTATCGTCAACCACAGTTAATGACACGTCAAATGTTCTTTGGTCGTCTCTTTATTTCTTTATGGATGATATACCATATACTCATCGAGCACTTTTTCTTTTAGGTTTTTCTAGGAGACTTCGAACGCAGTTTCATGGATGTCTGCAATGCATATTATGCCATGAGTGAAATCAAACACTACCATGTTGTCGAAAATAACTGCCAGACGTGGCTTGTGGCTTTTCTAGAAAAGCTTCAGCTTCCGCTTCCCGATAAAGTAAGGACTATTGCCAAGACGGTAAGTTGTGCTGTGCTGTGGAAACACTTCTCCAATGAAGAATTAGGCAAATATCTTGAAGAGCGAGCTACAGTGGATGAAATGAGCACCTTTAATTTCTCAGAAAATGATGCAGTTAGCATAATGTGAGCTAATAGAGACAATCTGTATTGCTAGTAGCCATTGGTTACTTGAGTGCATAGGAGAATGGCGACCAATATAAAAGCAGATTTGATGTGCGCCGTTCCTGAACACCATGTGTATGACGCCCGCACTTGTCTAAGATGCTCCAATCATTTCTTTACAGATTGAGAAGATCTTCTCCAGGCATGGAAAAGGCAAAGCGTACCACTTTGTTGTCAAAACAGTTCGAGATGCTTATAAACTTTTATTAAAGTCCCGTGACACAACTGCTCCTAAAGAGAAGGAAAAGAACAACAACATTGAGGACGACAACGAAAAAAATGAGAACCGAATTTCCCAACCAGGATTCTGAACAACTCCATTGTGCTGTGTTTCCAATCAACGATTACCAGCGCACAGTGTGGTTTGTGTGTAGAATATTGATAAAGGCTACCACGGCCTGAATTGCTTAATTACCAATTTCACTCAACATGCAACTGTGCCCGATTTTTCTACAACCACTTCCACGCTCAAGTTTCTGCCCGAGATGCGCTGTCGCCTAATTTAGGGACGTATAAATATTACAGATAGACAGATCTACAAAATTTTTAATGAGAGCATGTAGCGACCGATAGTAGTAAAGTATACCCCCTTGTTTCCTAAGCATCATTATTACTTTGACATAGGATGAATAGAAAAAGTTTATGAATCAAGGAAGAGGAAAAGGGGGATAAGGGAAAGGGTAGTGTGGGAGGGAGCGTGTGGGTGGGTCATTATTATAGAACACCGGCGATCCTGGCTACACTATCCGCCAGGTCCAAGAGGCCTCTTTGGGCCTCCAGCCGCGGCCGGGCGAAAGTCCCTCACTACTCCCTACTGTAGGTAACAAGAGAAAATACAGGGAAGGCGAGAGATGGACATTCAAGACGATGACCAAAATGAGAACTGTGGCGAGGAAAGCATATTGTCAGGATTGGGGGCTCAATCCCATCTCTCGTGGTCCTTTGCCAAGATTGGAGTACGGCATGAATTCGAAGGTAGCTGGCCCATGCCGTCGTCCAACTTATTTACGCTGAGGTCGTTGATGAAGTGAAGAACTGTTTCTCATCGAGAACGAGGAAAATGGGTTTATTTACAGAAATTAAATCAGTCTAACATGACTGCTTGAAAAAGAAGAGTGTCAGTCCAACATGACTGCATGAGAGAAGTGAATCAGTCTAACATGACTGCTCAAGAGAAGTGTGTCCAGCATTCGCACAACAACAGTTTTTATACACTCGGTCCGCCGGCCATACGAGGCGGCAACTGTTCGTTTACTCATCACCAACTCGCCGCTGCTCCGCAGATCAGTTTACGTACACAAAGGCACACACATTCCGATGCCCAAACGACGGCGTTGGAGGGGTGCCGTGCCGGGAAGTATCGGTGCCAATCGTGGGTAGCTCGTTGTCTTGCGTCACGCCGAGGCATGAGAAGCACCAAAATACAGCTTTCCCGCGGCAGCTTGTCCATGCGTGCCAGATCAGGTCCGCGTTGGGGAACTCCGGAACCATTGTTCACACTCCGTACTCGTTCCGTCACAATGTCGATGGGGCTGGTGGAAGGAGGCGGTTTTCAGCACAAAGGCCGCTTCTTCGAACGCCTCCTAGCTGCAGCGACGGAGAGGGTTCGGAATGCGCGTCTTGCCCCCTTGTCGTAATTGGGTGGCAATTTTGCCTTGCAGCTCGCCATTCTTAACAGCGCCTCCATGGCCCGAAAAATCTCGACTGTCTAGCGCTGACAACCGCTAGGCAGGAAGAGAACGGCTGGTGATCAGGGGGGGATTGATGTCTTGGCTCGCAGCGACCACTTGTACATTGATGTCACCGCCCCAAAACATCCAACAAGGACAGGTAACTGCAAAATGAACCCCACAACACGGCTCTGCGCCGAGATGACGTGCATTGGCTCTCACTTTAGACTCGCGAGGCGTCAAAAAAAAAACAACAACATAAGTGCAGAAACAAAAAAAAATGCTGCATTTCGCTATGCCAATTTCTGAAGCAAATTCCTGCTGACAAATTCAGCAATCATGAGGAGAATTCTGCTAAATGAGAGGGGATCTTCTTCGCTTAAAGAAAAGTTAACACTAGTAACCCTAAAGTTTAGGCGGGACCCTCAAACGCAGAATTCAAATTAGCCTGCTCAAACCATCCGCATTGCTATGCAACTTTCCCTTCTTATATCTAACGGAGAAGTTGTACTTTTGGAGAGTGAGGCTCCATCGGAGCAAGCGGCCGTTTTTGTGTGACATTTGATTGAGCCACGTCAGTGGACAGTGGTCGGCCTCGAAGATTAACTTCGCTCCGTACAAGTAACACGACAACTTCTGGGCAGCCCAAACCAAACAAGCGCATTCCTTCTCTGAAGTGCTGTAGGCTTCCGCTCTTACATTTAGTTTACGGCTGGCGTAGAGGATAGGATGCTCCTCGTTATCGTCGCCGACCTGACTAAGTACCACGCCCATACCTCTGTCGCTTGCGTCGCATTGAACTATGAATTCCTTTGTGTAGTCTGGCGCGCGAAGCACAGGGCGAGAAACCAATAGCGTTTTCAAACTATGGAAAACGTTCTCTTTGTCCTTATCCCAGTGCACGTTACTCGGTGCTCCCTTTCGGAGGGCGTCTGTTAATGGACTTGCCATTTGCGAGTAATTCGGAATGTACCTTTGATAGTACCCCACAAGTCCCAAAATTGAACGAAGGTCCGTTTTCGTGCGCGGCTGAGAAAATTCTCCAATCGTAGCTATTTTCAGCTCAGCCGCTAGTCTCATGTCCTGACCGACAACATGGCCCAGATAAGTAACCTGCGAACAACCAAACCTACACTTTTCCGCTTTCATCGTTAAGCCGGCTTTACACGTACGAAGCCTCGCATTCTTGTCGTAATAAACTTTGGCATTCTTTTGAGCTATTGCCATGCTCTTTCCGACTAGTTCTTGGGTTGCGCTTAGCCGTTCCAGTAAATTTAGCACGTATTCAACCACTGTTGGACTCTCCCCTCTTTCCTCCCACATCTCTCAACATTCTCAGTGGAGAACGGAGTGTCCTCCCATACACTAGTTCTGCTGGTGAGAACCCTGTCGCTTCATGTGGAACCGTTCTCAAAGCAAACAAAGTTGCCGGCACACAGTTCTCCCAGTCCTCCTTGTGCTCGTAACAGAGCGCACGCAAAAGTCGCTTAAGCACCGAATGCCACCTCTCTACACTGTTTGACTGAGGGTGATAGACAGAACTGTGTATTAACTTTACCCCACACTTTTGCAAGAATGTGGAAGTCAGTGCGCTCGTGAATACTGACCCTTGATCTGCCTGAATTTCGGCTGGAAACCCAACTCGTGCAAACACTGTCAAAAGCGCGTCTACTACTTCGGTGGAGCTGAGCTCTTTCAAAGGGATTGCTTCTGGAAACTTGGTAGCCGGACACAGCATCGTAAACAAGTACCTGTAGCCTGATTTTGTTTTTGGAAGAGGCCCTACCGTGTCTATTACAAGTCATCTGAAAGGCTCTGTTATTAAGGGCACTACCTTCAGTGGAGCTTTCCATGTCTCTCCTGGTTTACCAGAACACTGGCAGGCGTCGCATGATCTTACAAAGTTTTCTACATCTTTGAAACAGCCAGGCCAGTAGTATTCCATAAGCAATCTTTCCTTTGATTTGTTTATGCCTAGGTGGCCGGACCACCCATTTCCATGACAAAGACTCAAAAGGTCCTCCCTATACTAAGTAGGTATGACTAACTGATCTAAAATCCTACCCTTTCGATCTCTGTAATGCCGATACAACAATCCTCCTCTCTCATGTATCGTTACGTTGCGCCTAGCAATGCCTTCTTTAGCTGTGTGATGTAATTTAGCTAAGCTCTCATCATTCTTTTGCTCAGCTGCCAGTGACTCTCTATCCACGCGTAAGAGTTGATCAAAGTTCTTTGAGGCCGGTGATAATAACGACCCTGTCTCGCTTGTGAGCGCGTCTACTTGCTCTTCCTGCAGGCTAGAACTCCTGCACTCTAGTGCTACGCTCTCATTGAGCTGGTCAGCTGGCAGGCTCTCCTCAACTGTTCTTTTGTCCCTCGGGCCTAGCTCGGATTCGGGTATTGAAGTTATCCCCTTTTCTGCTTCCGCTGGAGGAGCTTGAGCATTTTCAGCCGAAAGCGCCGCGATCTTACGAGCTTGGCCTCGGGTCAATGCCTGTACTATGCCCTCTCCCAGTTTGAGCCCCCTGTCACGCAGTAACTGATTCGAACGATTCGAAAAGATGTAGGGATACTGCAGTGACAAAAATTTGGAAACTGCAGCCTCAGTCTCTAGCTCCCCGAATGGTCCACTGATTTTGACTTTGGCCATGGGCAGACACACGCTGTGTTCTTCTACAACCTGTTTTATCCATGCTACTTCTCCGGTGAAGTCATCTACCGTCACGTAAGACGTATGGACAATGTCCAGCGTGGCGGCACTGTCTCTTAGCACTCGGCATGCTTTTCCATTAACTTGCAGGTCGTGGAGATATGGACTTAAAAGTTCCATATTCTCATCTTTTTCCTCCACGTAGGAAAAAAACTACGCTAGACTTCTCCCAGTTTACAGCTATATGTCCCAGTTTGTGGCATTTGTAACAGCGAATTGGTCTAACAGATTCGAATTTTCTTTTCTGTTCTTTTTGTGCGGTTTCCCCGTTAAGTTTCTCCTCGCTCTTTTCTTCGGGCTTTTCCGCCATGTCTACAGGCTCTGATCGTCTAGTTTGCGCACCCTTTTCTAACGGAAATGGTTTCCGCGGTCCATTTCGACCGTCCCAGTTTCCCTCCTCGGCGTTCAACTTTCTACGGGTTGCGTACTGCTCGGCTAATTCAGCCGCCCTTTCCACAGTGTTTACATTACCTCTGTCTTGCACCCACAGTTTCACAGCTTGGGGGATGGTTTTGTAAAACTGCTCTAGACACATGCATTCAATGATCATGTCTCTGCTGTCGTACGCTTCCGCGCTTTTAAGCCACTCGACTAGGTTGGCCTTTAAGCTATATGCAAACTCCGGATAGCCCTCGCTATCTTTCTTGCCTGTGCTCCTAAACCTTTGCCGAAAAGCTTCGGCTGAAAGGCGGTATTTCTTCAGGAGACTAGCCTTAACTGCATCCTGCACACTCAATCTGGCGATTACTTCCGCCGCCTCACACGGCAACATAGACAGCAACCGCTGTGGCCATGTACTCGGGCCGAAGTTCATCTTTTCGCAAGTCCTTTCGAAATTGCTTAGAAACAAGCCTATGTCGGTCCCGACCTCAAATGGCTTTAATAGCCTGTCCATGCGGTACGGTTCTGCCTCACTTGATCGACCCAGAGCGCCTTCACTTCCTTGTGACAACTCCAAACGTCTGCTTTCAAGTTCAAGTTGCATTTTTCTTAACTCGCGATCTTTATCGCGTTCCTCTCTTTCTCTTTCCCGTTCTTCTCTGTCCCGTTCTTCTCTTTCCCGTTTCTCTCTCTTTTTGAGAAGTTCCAATCCCATTTCAATATCTTCCTCACTGGCCTGATTGGAAATTAGCTCCAATAATTCCGATTTGAGCATTTCCTTGCGTACATCTAGGCCCAGTTCCTCACCAACAATCAACAACTCGTCTCTCAGCAGTGTCCTTAACTCCATGATTGCTGCTTTATTGCCTTGATTCTGCTCTCTAAATCTAGCTAGGAAAACACAACCTAGCTAACACACAACAATCTAGCTTCCCTACTGTTCTAAACAGAACAACCACAAAATGAAGCCTAGAGAGTCAAAGCAAGAACCAAGCACTCACCGCAGATACAGCACCATGTCGCAAAGTCCATCTCACCACTGTCAGCCAGTTGTCAGGATTGGGGGCTCAATCCCATCTCTCGTGGTCCTTTGCCAAGATTGGAGTACGGCATGAATTCGAAGGTAGCTGGCCCATGCCGTCGTCCAACTTATTTACACTGAGGTCGTTGATGAAGTGAAGAACTGTTTCTCATAGAGAACGAGGAAAATGGGTTTATTTACAGAAATTAAATCAGTCTAACATGACTGCTTGAAAAACAAGAGTGTCAGTCCAACATGACTGCATGAGAGAAGTGAATCAGTCTAACATGACTGCTCAAGAGAAGTGTGTCCAGCATTCGCACAACAACAGTTTTTATACACTCGGTCCGCCAGCCATACGAGGCGGCGACTGTTCGTTTACTCATCACCAACTCGCCGCTGCTCCGCAGATCAGTTTACGTACACAAAGGCACACTCATTCCGATGCCCAAACGACGGCGTTGGAGGGGTGCCGTTCCGGGAAGTATCGGTGCCAATCGTGGGTAGCTCGTTGTCTTGCGTCACGCCGAGGCATGAGAAGCACCAGAATACAGCTTTCCCGCGGCAGCTTGTCCATGCATGTCAGATCAGGTCCGCGTTGGGGAACTCCGGAACCATTGTTCACACTCCGAACTCGTTCCGTCACAATGTCGATGTCGGTGGAAGGAGGCGGTTTTCAGCACAAAGGCCGCTTCTTCGAACGCCTCCTAGCTGCAGCGACGGAGAGGGTGCGGAATGCGCGTCTTGCCCCCTTGTCGTAATTGGGTGGCAATTTCGCCTTGCAGCTCGCCATTCTTAACAATATGTCGCCTTGAAGAAGACAAGTCCACTTCTCGAAACGTTGGCTCCTGCTTTCGCTTTGTTCTCGTTGTGCTCATCGCCTACTGTAAATAAGTTTCTCAGGTGAGTTTATTTCCTGTGCACATATCACGTGCGCTTCACGTCACATGTGGTAGTGACGGTCATGCCACGCACCAATGACAAGCGCTTGTATACAGTGTGGAATTCATGCGGTGCGCTCTTCCTAAGTGGGCATAGGTGTGCGTATTAATCGGTATGCGCGGGCTTCTTTTATGGGGGGGGGAGGGGGGGAGGCAAGGTGCTCTCGTCCGACGATGGTGTTCAATGATTTCTCGGGCCATAAGCGGAATATCTTGGCAATTAATGGCCGTTGTTCCCTGCTCGGTTGTTCAGTTCTCAAACTAGGGAGTGTGCCCTCTCATTGCCTGGGACGCCCACGTGTCCTGGACACCATATGATTGCATGTTCTTCTTGTAGTACGTCACCTATGATTCTTAGCACGATTAGTGGCAGTTTGCCTTGCATGTAGTACATTCAGTGTGCTGCTTGGGGGTTGAAGATAACCAGTGCCGAGTGCCCGCGGCGCTGTTAATGTGTTTCATTGCCATCGTGATTGGTGAGGCTTCGGCAGTGGCTGTGCATCTTTTGTTTGTTGAGGCCATTACCTCGGCTCTCTTTCGCTGAGTGTTGCGCACTGCTACTATGACTTGTCCTCTGGCAGTCTGAGCGGCGTCCGTGCATTGCACTTCTTGATTGTTCCCAAAGCTTTTCACAAGTTGCTTGGCTCGTGCTTGTCTTCGGCCTTTGTGGTTTTGGGGATTCATGTTCTTTTGTAACTGTGTGGCTTGTATTTGCTTCCCGATGTTGCTTGGGATATGGTGCATTTGGTCATTGCAATATTGCGGTTTCACCGGGTATCTCAGTTCAGTCGGTAGTTGTTGTCCGGCTTGTGTGAGACATAGGCGTTCCATCTGATTTATCAGAACGCTGCCTTGAGCTCTTCGAGGGTGTTTGAAACTACAGCGTCGTTCTTCTACAGCCATTCTTTCGGACCTTTCCACCCATACGGCTATCAACTTCATACACTTCGAACCATGTAAGCACATGTGCTGGTCTCCGTTTTGATCAAATCATGGCCGAGGTAGGCCACAAGCACAATTTGCCCATGGCTGCAGCAGGCCAGAATGAACGGGATGCACCAGTTACGGTGTGTGTATACTGGGAGTCTATGTCGCTTTTTCGGACTGCAGGAGCAAATGCTTACCTTGAGGGACTGCTTACCAATGCATCTGACCAGGCCCCCACATACGAGGAACGTAACACAGTTACCACAATCAAGTGGGGCAGCAAAACCAGGTTCTGCAATCCATCACTTCAGTGTAGCTTGCACAAAGACCCAGGCTATCAAGGAAGAGAAGCAATCATCAACGAGACTAGGAATATGGAAAATTAGAAAGCTTGCATTCAAGAGACAAGCCACTCTGCTCTGCAAGCATTGAAGGCTAAAAACATCAAGAAAAGTAAAATGGTGCACAGCACATGTGCATAGGTTAATGCAAGACATGCCAATGCTGCATCAGTTATTTCAGGAGAGGAATTGCGCATGACAACATACACTAGAAGATACTGCTACAGATATGTTAGGCTACTAGACAGTGACTGGCATTAAGTATCAGCGAAGAATCGGTTGACCTTTGTTTGGATGAGAATGAATGATCTCTAACAAAAATGGGCAATAAGAAAGCTTGCATTTATAGAAGAAAAATTACACTTGGCACAAACGGAATTGACATGGCTAGGAAGCTGATTAAGGGCAAACTGACGGAACTCAATCTTTTGGCCAGCGTCGTCCGTGCTTGGTCAGATGTTGCAGGTGCATCTGAAGACGAAGAATTTCTAGAAAGTCATTTTTGAGTTACCTGGATGACTCAGCCAAATGTCCGTGGTGGTGGAATGGTTGCTGAAGCTCTTTCCAGTCTTGACACAGTCCTCTGCAGACTTGATATCGCATCCATATTCATCTGCATGCCCTTCTTTGTTCTTGGTGTAAAAGCCTTCAAATTCGGCTCCAGCCCCTTACTGTTGGCGCAGATAGGAGCTCCTGTGATGACCAAGATGTGCTTGGCGTAGACTCTGTTGGGGCAAAATGGTGACACATGAGATACAGCACAGATTAGCCAAACTTATGTGTGTTTTCTTTTATGTTCGAACCAATTTTAGTGGACCGTAAATATGAACAAACATTCATATCTGCTACAAACAGCAAGCGAATACAGCATATATCAAACATATTTATTTCTGAACCATGTGTTGTTTACCTTGTAGTAGTAGCCAACGTCCACACAATGACCTTGTTGTAGCAGGCAGCAGCTTCTGTTTAGTGCGTGGAGTGTGTTGCTTTATACTGGTGCCGTCCTCATTACTGTATGTCTGGAACAGAAATTATGACTGAATCAGAAATTGAAAAAGCAAAGTTTTGCAATATGAAATGCATAAAGGTGTGACATATATGTTATGATTTGTGACTACAGAACGTAAGCAAATGTGCACTGTCTGGTCTAGGGTGCTTAAGCAGCATGTTAAATAAATATTGCTATTGTCCATAAGATTAATTTCAGCCTAAATACAATGCATGTCAACAGCTTAAGTATTATTAAGATCACAAATGAGAACATTTGTGCGTTCATTTATACACTAGAAGAGATCACACTGCTGGTTCCACAAGCAAATGCATGAAAGTCATGAAGCTATTAGAACTTATGCATTATTTTTCTGCACGAACATGATGCACCGCTTCACTGCTGCAAAAATAAATGCCCTACGGTAAACCAAACTGAACAGCAAGAACATTTGGAACCAACAAGTACGAAATATGGCTGAATTATCATGCTTGCAACTGTTTAATACATTAAATTATGTACTTTCACTTCATTTTACCAAAGTATTATTCAGTTTTGTGGACGAAAGAAGTTGCCGGCGGACTCGAAAAAAAGTTTAATATGTATATTGATAAGGCTACTCAGTCACCTACGACCACGGCTACAGTAAGATGAAAAATGAGACGCGCGTCCCGATATCGCTCTTTCTTTCCTGGTTGTGTGTGTAAACGACAGCCTCGCAAGTAAAGGTTTATTTAGGAAACAGCAACTGAGATCCTGACTGCCCATATGTAATGCAGGATCTAGTTCGTTAACTTGTGCCCGCCTGGAAGGTAATGAGACGGATATTATATAACGATTCAAGCAGCGGTCTTAAACGACTCACCGTTATTGCCGTTGTCAGCCGCAGCAAAATCCAGCTCCCGTTTCGATGCATACTTGTTCCGAATGGCTCACGACCGAAACCCAACTTCCGGGCTTACATGTCCGCTTGCAAATACGTAACTTCACCCAAAGTTAAATAACGCGAGACATCGAAGCGCAAGAAACTAGTTTTAGAAACAAAGAAGCAACCAGTCTGAGTGTACGAACGAATGAATCCGTGCCGCCATGCACTCGAAAATACGGGTAAAATTTTTAAATCCAGGCCAGAGGTCACATGAAAGATCGATGATGCTGAACGCTATTTGCGTTTATAATGACGAAGAAACAAACTTACCAGCAAAGAGTACATTATCTAATTAGCAATGATAATATTGCCCTGTTTTTTATGTAAAAAAATGCTTCGGTAATTGTAAGAGAAAGTTTGTAAGATAAAATGGATGGATGGATGGATGGATGG
Source organism: Dermacentor albipictus (assembly GCF_038994185.2). NCBI lineage: Eukaryota > Metazoa > Arthropoda > Arachnida > Ixodida > Ixodidae > Dermacentor > Dermacentor albipictus. The sequence continues at coordinate 56,060,859 of NC_091828.1, read as the reverse complement.
ATGGATGGATGGATGGATGGATGGATGGATGGATGGATGGATGGATGGATGGATGGATGGATGGATGGATGGATGGATGTTATGAGCGTCCCCTTTGGAACGAGACGGTGGGTTGCGCCACCAAGCTCTTGCTACTATACTGCCTAATATTCTACCTAGGTTAAACAATGAAAAAAGACAAAAAAAACGCTATGAACTACCACGCCCAAATTTTCTGATCCCCTATTGTGAACTGTGCTTTTGTACGTCTCCGTCTTTTGTCGTTTCCCTACTTTTCTTCCGCCAATCCTCCAGTCGCCTCTTACTAATGTATATTGCGGACATGTTTGCTTTACCAGTGATCCCTCTGAACCCAAGGGCTTCAAGGAGGCCAGTGGTGCCTAAATCGGCTGCTGGGTAGACGTCTTCACATTCTAATAAAACATGCTCCGTAGTTTCCCTAGCTTTACCAAAGCAAGCACATGCTTCTTCTTCCTTCTCATATCTCGCTTTACAGGTGCGTGTTCTAAGGCATCCTGATCTCGCTTCGAAAAGTAATGAGCTTCCCTTTAAGTTATCATAAATGGCTTCTTTCCTGATTTCGTTTTTTCCTCTTAAGTAGTTACTCATGGCAGGTTTCTTTTCCATTGCCGCCACCCATGAGATTAGTTCAGCTTCTCTGACTTTCCGCTTGACCTTTGTTGTTGTGTTGTCCACCCTACAGGCCGCATACTTGCTGGTAAGCTTCCTAGTTCTTTTCCTCCACTGTGAATCAATGTTTTTCCTGTACAGATACCTGAACACTCTCCCAGCCCATTTACTTTCTTCCATATTCCTCAGCCGTTCTTCATACTCAATTTTACTGCGAGGAGGAGGAGGAGGAAGTAAACTTTATTGCCCTAGAAGAGTAATTCAGCGGTCGGGCCGGATGTCTTCATCTTCTAATGGTTGATGCCGATCTCCGGCCTGCATGGTTGGCGCCCCTATTCCAGGGCACCACTGAGCGTGGCTGCTCGTCGGGCATGATCCACCAGCCTCCGTTGGAGGCTAGGGTCGCCGCTGGAGAGCACGCTCTCCCACTACTCCGCACTCGGATTTTCTATTTTGTGGAATGCCTTATTCGTATTGCACTCCCATGTGGTGTGATAAAGTGTGGGTATTGCGCCACACCACGGGCATGTGTCCCTGTATTGACCTGGGAACATTTTGTGTAGTTTATGTAAATTTGGGAAAGTTCCTGTCTGCAGCTTTCGCCAGTAAACTGCCTGTTGTTGAGTGAGTGTATTGTGAGGCGGGGGATATCTGATCCTCGTCCCTCTATGGTAATTTAGTACGTCAGAGTACGTTGGGATCACTGTCATGAAGTCCTCAGGATCTCTGTTTAGGCCCGCTCGGTTTGTATGCTCGCGAGCGATCCTATTGACCCTTTGGTTGCCCTCAATCTCAGTGTGCCCCGGTACCCAAAAGATGGTGTGTCTAATGTGTTTATTCTGTTGGCCAGCGCGGAGGAAGATTTGGAGCGCTTTTAGACCAATTCTGCCGTTAATGTAGTTTCGACATGCTTCCTTGGAGTCTGTTAGGATTATAAGGGATCTATTTGTGCGGTAGCCCTCCACAGCTGCTAGAGCAACAGCCATTTCCTCTCCCTCGGTTACCGTACAATCCCGTTCCGACGCGCAAGCGATTTCCCTATAGTCCGAGCCTATTACTGCCGCGACGACTCTTTGTTCTTTTTCCCTTCGTTCTCGAGGATATACCGCGGCGTCCGTGTATACCGTGTTCGCCTTGGTTGCTAGGTATTTTTCTACATACTTTGCCCTAGCGTTCCGCCTGGCTGTGTGTAAATTCGGGTCCATGTTTCTTGGCAGGGACCCTACTTTGATGGTACTGCAATACTCATCGGGTAGGTTTGCCGTTCTTTGTTCTTCCCTCTCAATTTCTTTATGCCCCAGTTTTTTTAGGAGCTCTCTGCCCGTGGTAGTCTGCTGGAGTCTGAGTAGCTGCGACCCTAATTGTGCTTCTTTGAGCTCCTCGAACGTGTTGTGGAGTCCGAGGGCCAGCAGCTTCTCTGTCGAGGTGTTGGCCCGCAGGTGAAGCGCTGTTTTAAACGCTTTCCTTATGATGGCGTCGGCCTGGTCCCGTTCGCCTTTGTTTGTGTTGTAATATGGGAGGGCGTACGTAATCCGGCTGATTATGAGGCTCTTAACCAACTTGACTGTATCTTCCTCCTTCATGCCACTTCTTTTTTGCGAGACGCGGGTGATCATACGTGCCACCTGTGCCGTCGCTTGCTTGAGTATGTTTATGGTGTGTGTGCAGTGTTGATTGCTCTGCACCCACATTCCCAGAATCCTGACGGCTTCTTTTTCTGGTATTTTGTGTCCTTCTAGGGTGACGCTGATTTGTTCTTCCGAGCGTTTTCCTCTTCTGACTTCTCCGTCGAGCAGGCGAGGCCTCTTTCCCTAACACATTCTTCCACGCATGTTGCTGCGGCTTGTAGTCGTTCTTCTTTTTGGCTGAGCGAGCCTTGGTTAGTCCAGATGGTGATATCGTCGGCATAAATGGCGTGATGTATGCCGTCGATCCCTTCCAGCTTCCGGGCTATCCCAATCATTGCAATGTTGAAAAGGATCGGTGAGATCACGGATCCCTGCGGGGTTCCTTTGTTAGGCGTGTGGAACTTGTCTGTCCGCAGGTCTCCTAACCCCACCGTGGCTGTTCTGTTTGATAGGAACGCTGTCACGTAGCCGTGGATTCTTCGTCCGCTATTGAGATGGTCCAGTCCCTTGAGGATGGCCGCGTGGCTGACGTTGTCGAATGCTCCTTTGACATCGAGTGCCATTATTATGTTTTCTCCGTTGTAGGGGATGTTGCTTAGAACCCCCTCTTTAATTTGTAGTAGGACGTCTTGGGTTGATAATTTGGTGCGAAAGCCGAACATACTGTGGGGATACAGATCTTCATCTTCCATGTATTGTTGTAGCCTCCTTGTCACGATTCGCTCGTACAACTTGCCAAGGCACGAAGTGAGTGATAACGGCCGTAGGTTTTCTACTAGTAGCTTTTTCCCTGGCTTGGGGATCATAACTACTTCTGCATGTTTCCATTCCTCTGGCAGTGTCCCCGCTTCCCAATGTGCGTTGAGGAAGTTCGTCAGCTGTGTGACCGCCTCATCATTTAGGTTGCGGATTAATGCGTTCCTAATCTTGTCCGCACCTGCTGCTGTGTTCCGGGTCGATGCTTCAACTGCTGCGAAAACTTCCTCCCTGGTGATGGGTCTGTCTAGGTCGGGGTTTTCTTCGCCTCGGTATGTCTCCGTGTACGCTTCGGGTTTATCTTGCCCGTAGCACTTTACACGGACCTTTTCCAGTAGCTCTTCTTCTGTCCCTTCAAATTGGTGTACTAGTCTTTGAATGGCCTTGTTACTTTCTGACTTGGTCTTGGTTGGGTCCATTAGAGCCTTGAGGATACGCCAGGTCTTTGCGGTGCTGAGGGTTCTATTCAGCGAGTCGCTAAACTTTTGCCAACTTTGTCGTGTGAGTTGGGCTGCGTATTCCTCTGCCTCTTTGGTAACCTCTGCTATCTTCTTCTTTAGCTTCTTATTTAGTCGTTGTTTCTTCCACCTTTTTGTTAGTCCACGCCTTGCCTCCCATAGCCTGAGGAGTCGCGAGTCCACCTCCGGTGTTTGCTCTGACCTTGAAGTGAGCTTCCCTCACATCAAAACTAGTACAGCCCATATCGCCCTGCACAGCTTCATTTGTAGTCTTCCCGTGAGCGCCCAATGCTAGCCGACCCACTGACCTTTGGTTCCCGTCGAGTCCTGATTGTACCCCTGATTTATAGCAAACAACCGCATTTCCAAAAGTAAGTCCTGGAACCATTACACCTTTCCACATACCTCGGAGGACTTCGTACCTATTGTATACCCATAGCGCTCTGTGCTTCATTGTGGCTGCATTTCTCTTCCCCTTTACTGTTATGGTTTTTTCCTGTGTTTCCATATATCCATTACCTTCGTTTATCCATATATCAAGGTATTTATATTCTGTTACCCGAGGTATTTTTTGGCCCTGTGTCTCCACTGTCTGCTCACTGTTTTCATTGAATACCATAACACCTGATTTTCTAACACTAAACTTCAAACCTAAATCGTTGCCTTCCTGTCCACAGATATTAGCCAGACGTTGCAAATCACTTTGCTTGTTAGCTAGCAACACAATGTCGTCCGCATAAAATAAACCTGGGAGTTGCTGCTCTATTACTGTACCCGCCTGTTTGTATGAGAGATTAAACCCGATATTACTTCCTTCTAACGCCCTCTCCATCCTCACCATGTACATCATAAACAACAGCGGGGTTAAAGGGCACCCCTGCCTCAGTCCCTTGTTGATATGAACTTTCTCCTCGCTCCTCATCCCTTCCTATTCGACGCAAACGGTATTTTCTAGGTAAATCTCTCTCAAAAGCTGTATACAATCGTTACCTAAGCCTTCGCCTTCCAGGATATCCCACAATATGTTGCGGTCCACGTTGTCGTAGGCTCCTGTAATGTCTAAAAAGGCCACATACAACGGTCTGCTTTCTGCTTTTGATATTTCAATACACTAATAAAATTGCGCTTACTGCGACACCTCTACCGGGAAATGTTGGAACTAACGTTAGCATCCCGAAGTGATCCTACTACGCTGGTTTTGTTAGCAGCGGCGCGCGGTCGATTTTTTCGCCCTCTGTGGCCATTTGTTGAACTTGAGAGTGTGCTACGCCTGCCCAGGCACAGCCAGGGACGTAAAACCGAATACCTAGGAAGATCTAGGGCGTGTGCTGTGGCGCTTCGGCGGAAAAGTACCTAGAAACGTGGTGCACGGGGGCGGCGCATGGCGGTGCAGCGGTCGAGCACTGCGCTTAGCCGTACATGGAAACACCCTAGCGACACGGCAACTCGCCGCACGCCGTTTGGAGTTCGCAGACCGCCGGCCGACAGCGGTCTTGCTGGCAAAAGACGAGATCTGCCTGTCACACAGTGCAGAGGATCTCCCTGCGGCACAGCGACGTGGGCGTTCAGCGACAGAGGAGTGGTCGTGGCTACGCTCACCGCCGCTGATTGCTCGCCACCGACATCGTCGCTAAGCCTTTTCATGCTCGCTTCGAATCTCTATTAAACGGCGCTTGAGAACATTACCGTTGTTGCCGCTTTGCCCTCTCCTCGCAATAATTTCACACGAACAAGAAAGCATGCTGATGTTTGCGGATCCGCCAGCTGCGACGCGAGCATGGCCAAGCCGCGGTTCGCTGTCCGCCGTCGGTAGCCTTGCACTGTAGCTGAGCTTGACTTGTTTTAAGAATGATGAAGAGCTCTAAGAGATCTTTCGTTTATTAAAGCTCATGGTAAATAAAATTTGAAATCCACGCCCGCTGCATTTTTTTTTCTTGCGGGAAAATTTTGTCGTCGCCATCTTGAATGTTGGTGTTGTTCCGGGATAGCGCCCCCATCCTTACATCATACTTTCTTGATGAGGGGTGCTTTTGAGGTAAGTCGAAGAAATTAAGTAATTCAGTTATTAATTACTTCTCTCCACCTTGCAGGTTTCCGGGCAACTATGTTACGTTAAACTCTTGCCTTTACTTTGAGTTGTTGAAGAATTCGACTTCGCCCTGCCATCTGCTGGCCACCTGGTTAGCTCAGATGGTAGAGCGGCTGCCGCGGAAAAATGGTGGTCCCGCGTTCGAGTCCCATACCAGGACGAATTTTTCTTCAACTGCGAGGATTTTCTTTCGAAGAACCCGCATGAGTTCCCTTTATAGCATTTGCTACGAACGGGTGGTTGTCTGACTTTCCCTAAATAACGCGATCTTTGCTATTAGGCTGTGGTACCTTCTCAGTGTTTGTAAGCCCGGTTGTGGGTAAAGCCATCGGAACTTCCTAGTGGATAATTTTCTGCAATATGTGCTGTTATAAAATGCGAAACGTGCAAATCACAGACGCGCAATTACCTTAACTTAATCGGCTCAGTACAGGCAGAAAGATGTTTGAACGAGGTGCAGTTAAACGTCTCTACGGTAGTCTTTATACGTGACACAATTTGTTGACGTTGAAGCAGACACAGGCGTGAGCGTGCGTGAATGCGTGCACGCTTGTATGCATTATGGACCTAGCCTAAATCTGCAGTATGGTGCCAAATTTTCATGCATGGGCGAATTGAATTCGGTTTGGCAATATTTTTTTGCTGGGGCGACCATCATAAATAAAATATTTCTTGAGCAGATAAAAATGCTTACTAAAGAAGCTGGTCTATTTGACATTCTAGGCACACTCCAATATGCGATGCTTAGCCAATGTGCCTCCTCGTACAAAATCTGTATTCTACTTCATTATCGTGTTGCCTTTTTTTAGATTGCTGTTTTGAACATTTCATTCCCTCAAACCAACAGCAACAGATTAAGGTTCTGGGCATAGGATTTAATTAGCCTCGACCGTCATAGCTATATATGGCTGATTTAAAGACATACCACTGCTTATTTGATTTGCGACATTTTTCTTAATTTCTGACAATAATGCATCACAAGAAATTATGAATGCATATATATTGAAGTAAGCTAATATTTAGCTATCCTGTTACCTCGCATTGATGCCTCGCGGTCTGCAGACTTTGCGAAAATCGCTATTGAACGAATGAGTGGTGTTTTAAGCCAGTACTGCAGGTTCTGGCAGAGTGCCCAACCTTTCTATGAAATAAATGTTTCGATGCGCTTTCCTAGATGTACTATATACCAGGTGTACTTTTTTACGTAACTAAAGTTCTAAGAATCGCCTGTGGCATAATCGCACAAACTTGCCCCCTCAGCTAGGTATCTCGAAGAGCCACGGTCCGTTTCTTAATGACCCGGGCCCCGATCGAGCCCAAAAGTACCACTGACAGAAAATTCTGTAACGGTGGCACTTTAAACAGTATACAGTTGACAGCCTTGCGAGGAGACGTGTAGCATAACCGTGCATATTTCAAGCCCAACTGAAGCCCGAGCCTGAAGCCCCTAGATCCGAGTCTGGACCGGGCCAGCTTCAAAACTTGATTACCTCGTCTGTGCACGGCCCGAAGGACGCACTTTCGGCTAAGCCCGGGCCAGTGCAGGGATCTAATGTGGAAGTTACTTACACCGCGGCAATCGAAATGCATTATTGAAAGCTGGGAAACTTTCACTAATCAACTTTCTAACTAGATGGTTTAGCGCACATATTGCAATATATGAAACCTGTGATTTGAGAAAGCACATCTACTTGGAACTATTTTTGAAAATAGCACCAGTCTTAAAGTAACCGCTGTCAAACTTGCGGCATGAACGTACCGTTGTTTCAATTACTTATACTGGCGTTAAACAGAACGTATCTTCTATTTTAACAGTTAATAAGCGAATCATAATGTTTACTGAAATATTCATTTTGCTCTCTTGAGAAAATATCGTCTGCCTCAGAGGGTAGTCTAACTCGACAAGCAGAATTTCATTAAATGGCAGGGGTCATTTCTAAAAATTCTGTAGCGACAAAAATAAACCGTAGAGAATAAATTCGTGTTCTCGTTGCAATTATGGCAGGTTAGTCCTGCGGACACTCACAAGGAGTAGGATATTTCATGAAAGCGAAAATTGTCACACAGCCAAATGTAGCACGGAACTACAAAGGAAACCCATACAGGTTTCTGAGAACGAAAGCTTCGCCTTCGAGGAAAATTTTATCGTTGTACGGGGTTCGAACCTGAGACCAACGATTTGCTAAGCCGTTCGCTCGTCCATTTGGGCTAACCGTGAGACTAGGAAAACGCAACGCGGGGGCGAATTATTTGACAACTGAGAGCACTGGGACAGTGAATATGGCAATTCAGTTGTGCGTCATCCAGCAAGTTGGCGAACAGGAATTGTCGTTCACCTACTTCTTTGTGAATAGTTCAGTCCAGGCCCGTAGCCATGGGAGGTGGGGGGGGGGGGGAGGTCATCTTGGAGAAGGGGCCCGCCTCTTACGAAATTTAGATGGAGGGAGGGGGGTGGTACTTCAGCAAGGCTCCCACCACCCCGCTGCGCAAAGAAACTTGTCAGCAGTTGCTCACCACGTGCAAGACTGAGCAGATATTTCCGTGCCCATGCCCCACGGCGCTGGGTACATTGACGAACGGACCGCCGCGTAACCCGGCTTGCGTTGCACGGACTAAGCAAAAGTGCGACACGTCGCCGCAAGGGGCGCCACTGGTTCAAATTCAGGGGCGAAGCCTATCGCAGTGTAAGCAGAGAAAACGCACTGCAGTTCAGACCGTGTTTGGGCGGCAATATTACGCGTGTTCCCACTCCTATGTGTGGTGTGCTCTGCGTTTCGTCATTATGAGTACGAAAAAGAAGCGGCAAGGTTTAACCCTAATGAGCTACTTCACCAAGCTTGCGAAGGTAAGCTTCGCAGATATGTACAGTTTTCGATAAGCGCGAGAGTATAATAGAACGCCCGGTGATGCATGTTCAAGTGCATCAACATTACTTATGTCGATTTTGCTTCCAGGATTAACAAAGAGTTGAGGTTTTAGACGTATAGCTTGAGGAGAGTTTGAGCTGCGCCGTTGTTCCTTACAAGCAGTAATATTCTTTTTTTTTTTGCGTGCAGTACGTGGGAAGTCGCACGAAGAGGATGAGAGCGGTACCAGTCAGACAGCGGTGGTCATCCACGACAAGAAAGTCGCTGGATCGTCGTATTCAGAAATACTGCCCCTGACGCCACAGGAAGAGGGTTTTCATTTTCCGGGAGGGGGGGGGGGGATGCAGCAATGGCGCAGAGGTAGAGCATCCGCCTCGCGTGCAAAAGGACCGTGGTGCGAATCCCGGTGCGGTGCAATTTTCCACCGGATTAAAAAAAGAATCCGCGCGTTGCTAAAGTTGTATAAACAGGCCTCCATGGAGTGCGGCCTGATCCCGGTGACCAGAACCGTTAACTCACTCCCTCACCAGAGCAAGATTGCCGACCCTGGTGCAGTATTTTGTCACTACCTCCTATATGAATACAACAATCAAGCCTCGGATCTCAGTCCCAAGCAGCCACGAAGCACCTGACCACGGCGGCGCTCAGACCTGTGACGCAGCAGAGGGTGCTAAGAATTTCTGGATGCGGACAGGCCGCCAGTGGAATCTGAACCTGTCAACGTTTAACGCTAGAACGTTATCTAGTGAGGCGAGTCTAGCAGCGCTATTGCAGTAATTAGCGGGCATTAAATGGGATATAATAGGTCTCACTGATGTTGGAGGACAAATGAAGCATTACATTGCTAAAGAGCGGGCACGTCCTGTGCTACCGGAGCTTAGCGGAGAGACGAGAACTAGGAGTCGGATTCCTGATTAATAAGGATATAGCTGGTAACATACAGAAATTCTATAGCATGAACGAGAGGGTGGCAAGCCTTGTTGTGAAACTTAATAAGAGGTACAAATTGAAGGTCGTACAGGTCTACGTACCTACATCATTTCATGATGACCAGCAAGGCGAAAGCTTCTATAAGACGTGTAATGGGCAATGGGAAAAGTCAAAGATGGGCGACTTCAACGCCAGGGTAGGCAAGAAGCAGGCTGGAGACAAGTCACTGCGGGAATATGGCATGGGCTCTAGGAATGGTAGGGGAGAGTTATTAGTAGAGTTTGCGGAACAGAATAATATGAGGTTAATGAATACCTTCTTCCGCAAGCGGGATAGCCGAAAGTGGACGTGGAGGAGCCCGTATGGCGAGACTAGAAATGAAATAGACCTCATACACTGCGCTAACCATGGCATCACACAAGATGTGGACGCGCTCGGCAATGTACGCTGCAGTGACCATAGGATGGTAAGAACTTGAATTAGCCTAGACTTAAATGAGGACGGTACGGAAAAAACTGGCACATAAGAAGCCAACCAATGAGTGAGCAGTAAGAGGGAAAATATAGGAATTCAGGACCAAGCTGCAGAACAGGTATTCGGCTTTAACTCAAGAAGATGACCTTAGTGTTATGACCGATAATCTTATGGGCATCATTAAGGAGTGCGCAATAGAAGTCGGTGGTAACTCCGTTAGGCAGGATACCAGTAAGAGATCGCAGGAGACGAAAGATCTGATCAAGAAACGCCAATGTATGAAAGCCTCTAACCCTACAGCTAGAATAGAACTGGCAGAACTCTCCTACTTAATCAACAAGCGTAAGACAGCTGACATAAGGAAGTATGATATGGATAGAATTGAACATGCTCTCAGGAACGGAGGAAGCCGTGAAGAAGAAACTAGGAATAGGCAAGAATCAGATGTGTGCGTTAAGAAACAAAGCCGGCAGTATCATTACTAATATGGATAAGATACAGTACCAGTGGCACACACGAAAATAATGTAAGAGAGAATAGTCTAGAGGAATTTGACATCCCACAAGTTACGCTGGAAGAAGTAAAGAAAGCCTTGGGAGATATGCGAAGGAGGAAGGCAGCTGGGGAGGATCAGGTTACAGTCGATTTGTTGAAGAACGGAAGGCAGATTGTTCTAAAAAAACTGGCCACCCTGTATACGCAATGCCTCATGACCTCGAGCGTACCGAAATCTTGCAAGAACGCCTACATAATCTTAATCCATAAGAAAGCGGACGCCAGGGACTTGAAAAATTATAGACCGATCAGCTTACTGTCCGTTGTATACAAAGTATTTACTAAGGTAATCGCAAATAGAATCAGTAACACCATAGACTTCTGTCAACCAAAGGACCAGGCAGTATTTTGTGAACGCTATTCAACAATAGACCACATTCACACTATGAATAAGGTGATAGGGAAATGTGCGGAATATAACCAACCCTTATATATAGCTTTCATTGATTACGAGAAAGCGTTTGATTCTGTCGAAACCTCAGCAGTCATGGAGGCATTACGGAAGCAGGGTGTAGACTAGCCGTATGCAGAAATACTGAAAGATATCTATAGCAGCTCCACAGTCACCGTAGTCCTCCGTAAAGAAAGCAACAAAATCCCAATAAAGAAGGGCGTCAGGCAGGGTGATACAATCTCTCCAATGCTATTCACAGCGTGTTTACAGGAGGTATTCAGAGACCGGGATTGGGAAGAATTGGGGATAAGAGTTCATGCGGAATACCTTAGTAACTTGCGATTCTCTGATGATATTACCTTGCTTAGTAACTCAGGGGACCGATTGCAATGCATGCTCACTGACCTGGACAGGCAAAGCAAAAGGGTGGGTCTAAAAATTAATCTGCATAAAACTAATGTTAAACAATCTCAGAAAAGAATAGCAGTTTACGATAGGTAATGAGGCACTGTAAGTGGTAAGGGAATACGCCTACTTAGGGCAGGTAGTAACCGCGGATCCGGAATATGAGACTGAAATAATCAGAATAAGAATGGGTTGGGGTGCATACGACCGGCATTCTCAGATCATAAACAGCAGGTTGCCATTATCCCTCAAGAGAAAAGTGTATAACAGCTGTGTCTTACCAGTACTCACCTACGGGGCAGAAACCTGCAGGCTTACGAAAAGGGTTCTAGTTAAATTGAGGACGACGCAACGAGCTATGGAAAGACGAATGATAGGTTTAACGTTAAGGGATAAGAAAAGAGCAGATTGGGTGCGGGAACAAAGGCGAGTTGATGACGTCTTAGTTGAAATCAAGAAAAAGAAATGGGCATGGGCAGGGCATGTAATGAGGAAGTAAGATAACCGATGGTCATTAAGGGTTACGGACTGGATTCCAAGAGAAGAGAATCGTTGCACGGGACGGCAGAAAGTTAGGTGGGTGGATGAGATTAAGAATTTTGCATGGACAACATGGCAACAATTAGCACATAACCGGGATAGCTGGAGAAGTATGGGAGAGGCCTTTGCCCTGCAGTGGGCGTAGCCAGGCTGTTGATGATGATGATGATATATATCTATTTCTTGCACTTCAAGAAACTTTGTGTGAGCTCGAAGAAATGAGCGCTGAAGTGATGGCGTCATGGAGTACACAGAAGACCTCGTATTAGGAGGCAGTTCAATTTCACAGCCTGAGTCCTCTCGGTGGTGCAATCTTCCTTCGTGCAATTATCGTATACTTGGCTATCTTAATACTGCTTCGCCTTTCCAGCGAAACTGCAGCCTGTTTCTCCTTCTCCCTCTTTTTTTTTCTCTGAGTCCGAGTATAAGCGCTGCTGCGCATGACTGCTGTTGATTTTGACTTAGAATGAATCCGGCTTGGCCTCATTTCGGTTATACTGAGTGAATTATACAGTGTTCCCAACTATCATGCTCCAAAACTTAAATAGAAACAATTGAATTACTCGATGAAAACAGTGCATATTGTTTCCATTACAGTGGAGTAGCCGCCAGTAATTCTTTCGTTACTGAGATTTAATTCGGTAATTGCAATTGTTTATCTAACTCGAGAAGTACTGCCCTAATTTTCAAAGTGTCAATGAAGCAGTTGTAGGTGCCCCAAAATCACATCTAACTGCGGAGTTTTCAGCGACGTACTACTGGCGTACATTTTTTTGCTACTGGCAAAGAAACCTCACGACGTATGAGAAATACCACGTGAGTGCGCTCCCACCCGCATCATAAAGCAGCGCCCTCAAATAAGCTGATTGAAAGCAACTGCATTGCCTGTTGCAAACCCGGAGAGACAGCGCATTACCTTGATAACGGCACGGAAGGAGCACCAACTCCACGTTTCGCGGCTTCGCAGCTATTCCTTCCTCTCATTTCTACGTCGCATTTATTATCCGTCTCTCAAGGCCGACTGATCACATTGATAACAGATGCCCCTTGATAACGCGGCCGAAGCACTGACCACCCATGAAACGCGAAACGCAATGTAATATACCTAGTAAGCTTCCAAATCCCGGCTTTGATCGCACTGCATCGACAGAGTGCGTGCGCAGCCATATTTCGCGCCAGAAACTTGTTTCGGGCTAAAGCCAAATTAAAAAAAAAAGATTAAATTATCGGGTTTTACGCGCCAAAACCGCTTTCTGATTATGAGGCACGCCGTAGTGGGGGACTTCGGAAACTTGGGGCACCTAGGGTTCTCTAACGTGCACCTAAATCTAAGTACACAGGTGTTTTCGCCCCCATAGAAATGCGGCCGCCGTGGCCGGGGTTCGATCCCTCGACCTCGTGCTCAGCAGCCCAACACCATAGCAACTGAGCAACCGCGGCGGGTAAAGCCAAATTAAAGAGACCATTTTATTTTTCGAGAGTGTATACGTGCTGCAAAACCAGCTTCGTGGCAAAAAATAAAAGCGAAATAAACAGTCCGGGAAGCTTCCCACGTGTCGAGAAAAGGCAATACCGATGCGTTCAAGAAAGTAAATAACCACTCCGAAATGAGCCGAATTGGCATATTGCCCAAAATTGCACAATAGCAAACGAAAAATACAGCACATTTCAGTGTAACTTATTATCTATGAATTCGTAAGCGCCGTTAAAGATCAGTTAATGCCTACAGGATCGACGTGTTCAAATAGGTCTCCTCCTGCAGCTGCGCAGTACTGAGTTCGCTTTATCACATCTTCAGTGGCTTTCTTGGTGACCGACGCTCAAATTCTACGGCAGACATCCATTATCCTTGCCTTGAGCTAATCAGACGTCTGTCTAGATCATGTAAACACGGTCTTCCACATAACCCCAAAGAAAGGAATGGAGACGAGAGATGTCAGGTGGCCTAGCCGGCCAATTTTTGACCTAGCCGGCCATGCCTTCCAATTTACTGCGCATGAAAAGTCGCATCTAGCTAGCTTCGTGCTCCGCTACTGCTGTGTGCTTGTACTCAATCTTGCTAATACCACAGAACTGGGAGACGTGACAACGGGACCTCGCTGAGAAACTCATCCACCACTCCTTCAAGAATTTCGTGCACATAACGCTGTCCAGTCAGTGGGATCGAAGAAGATGGGACCGATTTTAGGAGCGGCGTAAATTCCGCACCCCACATTCAGCGCCCACTGGTGCCGATTGCGCTTTACCCCGTGTGCATTGTAGTCACTTCAATAGTGTGCATTAGGCAAATTTACCTGGGCGTTTCTTCGAAAATTGGCTTCATCTGTGCACACGATATTGCTCAAAAAGTCCGCCGACTCATCGGCTTTTGTGAGGACCCAGTTCGAGAAATCTAGACGATTCTACAGGTCCCTATCTTCTAAGCACTGGTGCTGGTTAAGATAGTACGGGCGAAATGCCGTCATTCAGAATCCCCCAAACTGATGACTTAGAGATTGATACCTAGGCGGCCACGTCCCGCACGCTAGCATAAGTGTTTGAGGCCATAAATGCTATAACGTAGGCTGTTACGATCGCGCTGCGGGGGCTGGCAATCTTCGGAGAAGCGACCTCCAAACCCTTCCCAGCCCGCTGCAACGACTTGCTTTGTAAGGACAACAATGCGCCTCTTCAACAGCCTGATGCTGCCGGCATGTCTAGCCATGTTTGCCGGACCGAGTATTGTTAGTCGATTCGTTGTCGTCTTCACTGTTTGCTTGGAGCGGGGCAACTCCTGGAAGGGGATGTTTTGCGGTGCTTTCCCACGGGCCCCAAGAGTCGTCACAGTCAATGGACAGACGCAGCGGCCACTGACTGCGGGTTCAGCTCTGGGATCGAGACGTGCCTGCTCGGGGCAAGGCCCCTGTCAGCGAGAACCCTCTCGCTTCAATGTGTTCAGTGAAACCTATGCGGAAGTGAGTGCGTAAACCCTCCCCCTCAAAGGCGGGTCAGCTACGATGACTTTGGACGCTCCCATTGGTCGAAGGTTGAACGGCCGTTTTCCCTCACCTAGGGATCTAGGGAGGACGGAGTGTTTTTAAGAAGCCATTTTGCGGCTCTTCAGTGTGCATTCTCTTTCAGTCATGCTAGAATGATGAACTGTAACGTTCTCCACCCTTCATGTAGATATTGTAAATAAATCCCATATTCTTCGTTCTCGATGAGAACAAGTCCCTTCCTTCAACGTCCTTAGCGTGGATGAGTCGGACGACGGCATGGGCCAGCTACCATCTATTTCATGCCAGACCCCAGCTCTTACAAGGCTAGGACAAGAGGAAGCTTTAGCTCGGGTGCTCCTATCTAAATACATGTAAAAGGAGAATTCATTTTTCTTGGCAACCACTGAACCAAATTTGGCGGGATTTGTTGCATTTAAAAGAAAGACTTAAAATCTAGTGACTGTTTGTTTCCAACTTTTGACTTAGGTCGTCAATTTTTTGATTGTAGAGTGGCAAAAATCGAAAATTTTCAGAAAACGAAATTATCAAGTTTACACCGCTGTAACTCAGCAATAAAAAATGTGACAAATATGTGAATTGCATCTGATAGTACATCTGTAGGGGACAGAATTGATATGTTACACATAAATCTTTAAAATTTAGTAATATGTCAACACAGATTTTGTGGTACCCCTGTACACAACGTAAGAAATTCGCGTAATATATCAAGTGACGTATCAAATTTGTCCGCTTTCAATGATCTAGTGGATGCCGTTTACAGAACCGAGATATCTGTTCTTGATGCAGAGCTATTAATATATAAAGCTCGTGCGTCTATTTTTTCGAACTTATAAAAATCTTTTTAACAACATTCAGGCCCTAAATCGAAATTCCGCTTGCAACAATCACTAGAAATTAACTTTCTCTGTCAAATGGAACAAATTTCAATAAAATTTGTCCAGAGTTATCTCAGGAAAACGTTATTGCGTTTTACATCTATTTGAATAGGCCGCGTCACAATTGGGCCCCAGCTAAAACTTCCTCTTAAACATGGAGTCATACGCCGCTGTTTCTTGAATCGGCCCGTTTGTCTATAGGGTTTTCTTCATTTCTTATGACATTTGACGCGTTTGGTCTACCGGCACAGTTCCATGATATATATTTGCGCCCTTCCTCTTGTTATCAATTGCAGCTCCCGAGAAAAGGATCATGTTTTCCTTCTGCTCATTAGAGAGAGACATGGCGACTGGGACGAAATAAAACGCACCTTTGAATACTTG
Organism: Dermacentor albipictus; assembly: GCF_038994185.2. Lineage (NCBI taxonomy): Eukaryota > Metazoa > Arthropoda > Arachnida > Ixodida > Ixodidae > Dermacentor > Dermacentor albipictus. The sequence goes on along the minus strand of NC_091828.1, from coordinate 56,044,875 downwards.
CACGGACGTTGTCAATTCGCTTTTGTGGTGATAGGTTTTCTGGTAAAAAAAAACAAACATCCGTGCACTTTATCTACGCTATTTGACAGCTATCACAGCTTGTTTCCAACTAACACCAAATGCGACATGTTACTTCGGCCGAGGCGCTGCAGATAAGTCACTAGATCGATCACGATATTTTACAGCGAAGCTATATATGTCTGGACGATTCGTCCGTCCGTCCGTCTGTCGCCTGTACGCCGAAACCTCCTCCGGCGCAACCCTATGCTAATGCAACTAAAAAAAAAGCGAAACGGAGGCGCGCGATTGGCTGCGCCAGTCGTCACGTCGTTGCTTTCCGTCGCAGCCTAGCGGGTGCGCAGCAGTTTCTCTCCGGCTCCGAAATCTGCAGGGCACGCGTCATACGTACTCCTGGGGAGCAGGCAGCTTTCGATCAGCAACGACGCGAGCAGAACCGGGAACGAGCTCGTCTACGCCGTGCCGATGCTGTAGCCCGGGCACAAGAACAGGCTCATGCCGCCGAGCACAAGTAGCAATTGCGCACCGAGGATGCGGCAGTCTACCAAGCCGTCGTTTAATGAACCGTCGGGATTAACCCAGTGATAAACGCCGGGGCCGCACGTTTCAGCTTCGCCGGTTAACCATCTGTGCGGAGTGCTTGGGCGGTCATTTTTTTCTTTATTTTCTTCATTCCGTTTTGGCTAACTCAGAGGGAGCCTGTTCCAGGGCGCTGCTTTATTATGCGGGTGGGAGTGCAGTCACGGATTCGCCGTATTTCGCAGGGTTATCAAGTCGAAAAAAAAAGCAGTGCGTAATTATGACGTCGCTGAAGATACCGCAGTTAGATGCCCCTTGGCTGTGCCTACAAATGCCTCACTGACACGTTGATAATTATGATAGTATGTCTCGAGTTAGATAATTACAATTCATTCATTCATTCACAAAACTTTATTAGTGTCCTGAAGCCCGGTCTTTTCAGACCGAGGCGGGCCGCGTCCACGTCGGCACCGCCAGGCCGAGCCTTATGGCGTCATCGTGGACCCTCTGGACAGCCCGTAGCTGATCTTGATATGAAGAGCTTGTTATCAACTTGCGCCAGTAAAGCCATTTTTCTTCGGGGTCGGCGAGAGTCGCGGGACAGCCCGCCAGCATGTGTCTGATGTCAATGATGCCATCGCACACGTTACAATCTTTCCTAATTTCTCTTTCGGGGTGAATTTTATTTATGAAGTACGGAGTGGGGTACGTCCCGGTTTGCAGTAAACGTAGCGTCACTGCCTGAGCCCTGTTCAACTTTACGTGTGGCAGTGGAAATTGCCTACGCCCCAAGTAGTAATATTTAGTGATGTCGCTGTAAGTTAGTAAATGATCTTTATGCTCCCCGGAATGGTAGTGGGCGTCGGTTCGGTTCTGACCGGCACGGCAAGCAAGTCCTCGTGCCAGGTCGTTCGTCACCTCGTTGAGGTTGGGCCGAGTCTCGTCCACTTGTGCCATATGCGCAGGAAACCATCGGATTTCAGTTTTGATAGTTTCGACCTTGTCGATAATTTTAGCCGCAGTCCCAGCTACATAGCCTTTGTCAAAGCTCTTAATTGCTGCTTTGGAATCGCTATAGATGAAAGACCATTTACGGTTCCTGATGGCGAGAGCAATCGCGGCTTGCTCCGCCACCGTGGAATCCTTAGTGAAGATGGTGATGGCGTCCCGTACCTCGCCCCGGCTGTCGACCACCACGGCGGTGTAGGCCTCTTTGCCTTTGACCCAGGCAGCGTCTACAAGGGCCGTCTGTTGTCCTAGCTGTTCAATTTCTTTCAACAAAGCTTTCGCTCTCGCTTTTCTCCTGCTAACATTGTGTTCCGGGTGCATATTTCTCGGGAGGGGGGTGGTTCTGATCGCGTCTCTAAGTTTCGCGCTCAATTCTACCTCGGATTCCTTCGGGTTCATTGATCTATTTGGGTCTGTCCCTATCGCTTTGAGTATAAGCCTGCCCGCTCGCGTTTTCGTCAGTCTTTCCTGCTGCGCCATCTGTTGCGCTTCCGCCATCTCCTCTATCGTATTGTGCACGCCTAGGTTCATGAGCTTCACGTTCGAGGTGCTGATGGGTACACCTAGGGTAGCCTTCACTAACTTTCTGATCAGAGTGTTTAGCTTGTTCAGCTCGGCCTGCGACCATTTAAATAGACCTGCCACGTAGGTGAAGTGACATAGAGCGAAGGTGTGCACTAGCCTTAGAGCGCTGTCCTCACCCAGGCCTCTGTGTCTGTTGCTGATTCTCCTTAGTAATCTGATGACTTGGTCCGTCTTGTTTGAAATGTGCTGAATGGTATTCAGGTTGGTACCTCCCGCTGCTATGTGGAAGCCTAAAACTTTAATATTTTCCACCTGCCTGATCGCGGATCCGTCGTGACAGCGTAACATAATCTTGGGTTCCTCCCCGGGGACGTAGCCCCTGGGTCTTCGACCCCTGCGTCGATGTTTTAGGACCAAAAGCTCCGACTTTGCCGCCGAACAGTTGAGTCCCATCTCGCCTAGCGTGCTTTCCACGGCGTATATGCTCTCTTGCAGTCTGGTCTCCGTTTGGCCTACGTTACCGTTGGCGCTCCATATGGTTATATCATCGGCGTATATTGCAAAGTGTATACCTTCTATACTCTCCAGTTTCCTCGCGACTCTGGTCATTGCTAGATTAAATAGCATGGGCGAAAGTACGGCCCCTTGCGGGGTGCCCCTGTTTCCCAGGTTCATCACCTTCGATTTTAGTTCACCTAGCGTGAGGCTCGCTTGCCTACCGCCCAGAAACGCTTTGACTACACTGTATAGCCTCTCGCCCAACCCCAGCTCGGACAGGACCTCTAGGATGGCCTTGTGCTCTATGCGATCAAAAGCTTTTTCGACATCTAGTCCCAGAATCGCTCTCGCGTGCACCGGGCTAACGTGTATGAGCTGGTGTTTGATCAGGAGCATGGCGTCCTGAGTCGATAGTCCGGGGCGGAAACCGATCATGTTATACGGGAGTATGTCATTTTGCTCGACGTATCTAGTGAGTCTGTTGAGAATAACGTGTTCCATAGCTTTACCTATGCACGATGTAAGCGATATTGGACGTAGGTTATCCAGATGGAGTGGTTTGCCCGGTTTTGGTATGAGGATGGTGTTAGCTATCTTCCATTCCTCCGGATAGTCTCCCTTTCTCCACAACTCGGTAAAATGATCCGTCAGAAAAGTGATCGACTCATCGTCTAGATTCATTAAGAGTTTATTGGTAATACCATCGGGTCCGGCTGCCGATCTACTAGAGAGACCATGGAGGGCGGCCCGTACCTCACCCTCGGTGAAATCGCGGTCCATTTCCTCGCATGGTCCTCCCATGTACTCCACGCGTTCGTCGCCATCGCCCGGTTGTTCGAGCGGGAGATATTTATCCGCGAGCTGTCTCATGACTACCTTCTGAGTCGTGCACTGGCTGACTTGATGTACCAGTTTTGTAATTGCTGTTCTCTTGTTTGACTTTGTGTCGCTCTCGTTCAATAGATGTTTGAGGATGTTCCAACTGCCTCCATGTTTGATTCTGCCGTCTGCCAAGTGGCAAACTTCGTCCCACTGCTGTTTCACGAGCGTTCTCGAATGCTCCTCGATCTGTCTGTTTAGCAACGCTATCTTTTTCCTGAGCTTTCGGTTCAGTCTATGCCTTTTCCATCTTTGCAGAATGGATTGTTTGGCCTCGATCAGATGCGCGAGCCTACTGTCTATGCTCTCTATGTTTTCTTCGGTCTTAATTTCTTTAGTGGCTTCCCTGAGGTCCTCTTCGAGCTGGTTGATCCAGGTCTGGAAGGACTGTCTGCCCGCTTCTAGCGGTTCCGATTCTAGTCTCTTCGCTCTAACTTTCCTAAAAAGATCCCAGTCCGTGCACCGAAAGGTTCTAGTCTCTTGTTTCGGCATACCTATACCTATGTGTATGATATAGTGGTCGCTGCCTAGATCGGTGCCCGAGTTTTCCCAACTAGCTTGTTTCGAGTTGTTGACAAAAGTTAGGTCGGGCGTAAAGTCCCTGCACGTGGACGTGCCACAGCGGGTGGGGAAAGACGGATCGGTGATCAGGCACAGTCCCAGGTCCGTGGCAAGGTTCCATAACCCCTCACCTTTCTTTGTATTCCAAGCGTATCCCCACGCTTGGTAGGGGGCATTAAAGTCCCCTCCGATGATGAGCGGGGAGTTCTTTGCGACTGCGAGTGCCTTGTTGAAAAGTGCCCTAAAGCTTTGTTTCTTGTAGGTGGGACTGCTATAAATGTTCAGGCAGAAGATACTCTGCGCCCTGCCCTTGTGCCTTTTGAGTACGACTTCTACTAGGATATACTCGATTTTACTCAATCCGAGATGGATATCGTGTTTGATAAAAGGTAGCTTTTTGTCAACGAGGGTGGCCAATCCCCTTCCGGAATCTTTTTCTCTAGATACCGATTTGTACCCGGTTAGCTTTACTTCGTCCGCTAAAGTTTCCTGCAGCATAATTACTTTTGGTTTGACCCCCATCGATCTAATTAATTGGCGCAGCGATGCCTTTTTGTTGTGGAATCCGCGACAATTCCACTGCCACACACTAAAACTGTGGGCGCTATCCATGATTATTGAATGGGTTAATTTTGCTGTTACCCGCGATCGATCTCTTTGGAGCGCCCCCTGACGTTCCGGAGAGCGATTTTACGCTTTCTGATTCTGAGGGCAAGAATTCGTCGTCGTCGCATTTCGTTTCGAGTTTCTTGAATCGCTGTTCGGCCGTTAACCTCCATTTCCATAGTTTATCCACTTTGAAGTTAGTCCTTTCCGTCGTTTCTCTAATTTCTTTGATTACCTCTTTCAGCTCGCTGAGGACTGAGAAAACCGAGTCAGTTTCGGGGCTTACTGCTCTTTTTTTCGGGGCGGGAGAGTTATCTCCCTCGCTTGGTTCGTTGCTTTGACCTACTGGTCTGGCTACTGCTACGCTGGCAGAGCTCGGCTGTGCCTTCTTTTTCAGTTCTGCTACCTGTTTGGTCAGCTCTTCATTAGCTTTACGCAAAGAGTTTACCTCCCTAATCAACTGTTCTATTCTGGCATCATTGCACTCAGTCACCGCCGGCGTAGTGGCGCCACCAACGATTCTCACCGTACCTTTGACTTTATCCGCCCAGGCGGTCCCAACTGTCGGCTTGGCACCGGGTGTTCCATCTTCGAAGAGCGCCTGGGCTCCTCCAGACTTGGAGCGGCTTCTCCCCCTCGCGGCCGATCGCGACCGGGCGCGTTCCCTTTGCACCTGCGATCCTCCCGACTTGGAGCGGCTTCTCTCCCTCGTGGCCGATCGTGACTGGGCGCGTTCCCTTCGGCGAGCTCGTACCACATAGGGTGTTTGAAACCTCTGCTTGCACACCTTGTCTCCGGTGGGATGGTCTCCTCCACAGAACTTGCACTTGGGCGTGCAAACGTGGTCCGATCGTGGGTTGGGGGCTCCACACCCTCTACACTGAACAGAGTCCGGCGTGGGGCACACGTCCGAGCGGTGTCCTACCCTACCACAAGTGAAGCACACATCAAATTGTTTCCTGTAGAGATAACATCTCAACAAGGTCGGCCCGTAGCGCACAAAGTTTGGCACTTTCAGTCCATCGAAGAGGACGATGACTGAGCCTGACGTCTTGATGCGCTTGGCGGCCAAAGCGAGCGGGTTGCGCTCATGCACGATATTTCTTGTGATAGTAGACTGGGAGTCCTCGATGTCGACTTGTCTAATCACCCCTTTGCACGTGGCGTGCGGGGCCGTCTCGTACGCATTGACCTCGTACTCCGTGTCCACGATTTTGAAGGACTTCATTCTCACGTACCTTGCCGCATGGTCTGGTTCAGGCGTGCTCACCACCACGATATTTTGCGTGAAGTTGGGGCACACCATGTCTTCACTTGCTTGCTCTGCCGTTAGGCCTGAAGCCTCGATCACTGCAGTTCCAATAGCGGTGGTACTTACTTTGCTCAAATTTAGTCCTCCTCGTGGCCTGATTATAATTTTCCGATGCTCCTCGGGCAGTTGGGGCATCCTTGAGGCCTTTACTATACGGTACTTGATCGAACCGGTGTTGGTGGCGGGTCCCTTGCTGCCGCCGGACGCTTGTGAGGTACTTGGCGTCGCGTTCGCCGCGTTGCTGCTCTTCTTTCCGGCACGGTATCGTCGTCCGGTAGCCACTTGCCAACCGAAATCTTCCTCGTTGTTGTCCTCTTCGTCTTCCATACGGGAGTCTGCCATGTCCCCTGGCACGTAGGCCGGCAAGGCCTAATGGGCCCTGCTCCTCGCTAGGGTTAGCTCCGCACGTAGTGGGATGAACAGAGAAAGTCCAATAAAATTGTCAAAAATTGGTTCCCACCTCGAAACTTCGTATCAGTCGAGTCTGGGCAACTTCACGAATCTGATGATGTGCTTGAAATCGTCGTACCTCGAAAAATTGGCCAGCGGAACATCGAAAAAGACGGAGCCGATGTGAGAGACGTGTCTGCTCCGTGCTCTTCTTCTTCTTAATTACAATTACATTATACAATTACAATTACATTATACAATTACAATTACATTATAATTACAATTACCTAACTAAATCTCACAACGAAAATATTACTGGCAGCTACTCCACTGTGCTGAAAACAATATGCACTAAGTTTTCTTCGAGTAACGCATTGCTTTTCTTAAATCTTGGTGCATGATAGTCAATTGGGACACGCTGTATATATTTATGACCTCTGCATGCAAGTGACGATGTTTCCATCCTAATAAATGTTGGAAATTATTACAAGTCTTTTGTTTTAATGAGTCGTTAGCTTTGCTTACTGGAAAGAGAAGCGATACTGAGACACATCTTATTTATGTGTATTTCACATGCCATTGGTAAAAGAGTGTGCCGAAGGGGTCACTAAAGACTATGAGTTTTTTTTTTTCAAGGTCAAAAAAGCATGCAAAGCATTTCGAAGCTAGGTGAACATACATCAATGTATCCATTCTCTAGGCATAAGCTATCCATCACTTTAGAAATAATTATTTGGCTACTTCTTTCTCTTTATATAATAAACTTTGTCCTGTGTATATTTAAATATATTGCGTATGTGCATGGTGTTTACAGTGGAAATTCAAAACAACGTTATAGTGAGAAAATACAGAGGAGGCAGCCGCCGCTGGTACTTGTAATACGCTTATTCTTCTATTGTCAGGATTTGCAGAAATAAAGCAAAATATGAATTAAAACCTGTGCACGTGTGCGCCAACAGTGAAGCAGCAAACTATTAGCCAGAATTAAATTTTAAGAGAAAAGGTCGAGGCAAGTAAAAAAAAACCTCAAATGATGTGGGTGACAAAACTCTCGCAATGACACGACGGGGGGGGGGTTGGCTTTGGCATCGCCGGAGGTGGGCTCGACTCCCCCCGCAAAACTCCGGAGAGGGGGCTCGGGCCCCAGAGTTCCCCCCTGTAGTCAGCGCCTATGCGTTAAATAGCGACACAGGTCTCGACTTATGCTGCTCCTAATTTTTTTTCTCCACGATATGAGCATGTACTCATAGCAAAGCTATTTCTACAAAGAGTGCAACTTTTGTTGTAACAAGGTTTAATTATAATGGCGTAAAAATTTGGTGTCTATACTACTTGTTGGGCAAGGTTTGCCTGTAGGGCTCAATGTTCAGCAGCATTAGTGTGAACCTGCCTAACTACCTATGTTCACTTTAAGCAAACACCCAGAGGAACTTCATCCTATGCAGAAAAGAGATGTTGAGAGTACTGTGCTGCAGCCTGTGCCAATGTTTTAATGTATCTATCAGGTGAAGCAAATAGTCAACAACTCAACGAAGCTGCTCCCACATTCATTTGTCTGACAAAAACTTGATTTATTACTTCTTCCTTCCCTTCTTGTGCTTTGCATTTTGCGGTCGATTCCTGCCCTTGTGGTTGAGGCCACCTTTCTTCTTCGAGGACTTCTCCTTGCCATGGTGTTTCTTGCCTGCTTTCCGTCGTCTGGGGTTTTCGGAAACCCTGCAGGGATGAACAAGAATGTCAAATATTAGAAAGCATATATCATTAGCCAAAGAGTGCTACTGGTACCTGACCTGCATAAGTACGTTATGCAGGCTTAAAGGAATACTGACACAAAATTTTTCTGACCTGCATTTTTTTTCTCTTTGATTTTTATGCAATGCTGCATCCTCTATAATTATGGTAGAAAGTCTCAGGAATGCTGCAAAACATGCTGTCTCCTCATCCCATCGAGTGCTATGGACTCGGATTTTGACAGAAAGGCCATAGAGTGTGTGTAAATCTCACTGATATCTGGTACCACAAGACTGCCACAACAAATTCCAGCTGCAATGAGTCTCCTTTTTCATGTCCAAAGCTGCGCTAGGCTAGGCACATGTTTTGAACTGGTCGCACTATAAGGTGACATAATTATTTGTTGCACTATCGGGGAGTTGAGGCCCCATAGTGTAATTATTGGGTCGACGGCAATCTAAAAAACAGTAAAAACTGGATAAAAATTTTCTATCAGTACTCCTTTACGTTGAACATCCCCTCCTCTCAAGCAGCTGCCTGTACATCCATCCTAAAATTAGAATTTCTTGTATGTTTCAGGTGCTAGCATTCAAGAATATGAATGAAGAGGACAGCGTTATACTGTGTCCTCAAATGTTATTAAATATGTCTTCTTTTTTTCTCTCTCAGTCGTGGTTTACCGTAGTCATGCCAAATGTTGGAAGTAAGTGCTTTTACACACGCAGCTACAGTAGTGAGCTAATAGTGCTATTAAAGTAAAACCTCATCAATTTGACCCCAGTTAATTTGCAATTTGAGTGGGCACGGCGGCACTACTAGCATGCGGTGCACTAATCCTCTCATCTTCGTTGTGCAGCTCGCCCTTGGTCTGTGTTTTCATGGCGCCGAGAGCAGCATCCAGGATCCCGGGATAACCTTTGTCTCCCCACCGGTGAATGAAGCGCCCGTCCACGTGTGGGATACGCTGACGTCATCAGACTATCATCGTCCAAGTCACCTTGGGACGGCAACGTGCGCAGACTGTTCGGCGCATAAGCCGCTACGAGCGCCACCACAGGAGTGGACCATATATATCCCGCACGGGCACTACATCGGCAGTGGGCACGGCGGCACTACTAGCATGCGGTGCACTAATCCTCTCATCTTCGTTGTGCAGCTCGCCCTTGGTCTGTGTTTTCATGGCGCCAAGAGCAGCATCCAGGATCCCGGGATAACCTTTGTCTCCCCACCGGTGAATGAAGCGCCCGTCCACGTGTGGGATACGCTGACGTCATCAGACTATCATCGTCCAAGTCACCTTGGGACGGCAACGTGCGCAGACTGTTCGGCGCATAAGCCGCTACGAGCGCCACCACAGGAGTGGACCATATATATCCCGCACGGGCACTACATCGGCAGTGGGCACGGCGGCACTACTAGCATGCGGTGCACTAATCCTCTCATCTTCGTTGTGCAGGTGAGAAGGTCTTTTGGAAAATGCTTCAGCTCTAGCGACCGTTTTTTGGTAGTGCTGCCGTGCCCGCAGCTTTGTCACGGGGTGTTTGATGTGGCTGTATTTCTGTTTAAGTTGCTACTGTTATCAGGAGACGTCGAAACGAACCCCGGCCCTGAACTAAAGGACATCGTTAAGCAACTGAAGGAAATTGCTGCTGATATCAAAGAAATAAAGGAAGAACGTCTTGCAGATATAGAGACCAAATTAGATGCTATAGCACTTCTAGAAAGCAAACTACAATCTTGTCAGACCGAGATTTCCCGCATGAGTCGCGTAATAGAAACAATGGAACAAAAAATTGATGACCTTGAGAACAGAAGCAGGAGAGCTAACTTGATAGTTTATGGCATACCAGAATCGGAAGAAGAAACGAGCGACTGTCTTGAGCAGATAGTTAACAGAGATATCGTACAAGATATCCTAGAGTTGGACCCAGTTACGATAGAACGCATACACCGGTTAGGCAGACCGCAAGCGAAAAAGACTAGGCCGGTAATTTTTAAACTTCTAAATTCCAGCGACAAATCGGCAATATTGAAAAAAGGTTTTAAACTTAAAGGCTCAAAATTTGCCATTGGGGAAGATTTTTCTCCTAAAATACGCGACATTAGAAAGAAACTGTGGAACAGTGCCAAAGAAAATCGCGACAAACACGACAAAGTCTCCCTCGCCTTCGACAAACTATACATTAACAGTCGCGCCTTTGTTTGGGACGACGAAACTAATGACAAAGTACCCCTTAAAAAAAACGAAGCGGATTCAAGCAAAACAAACGGCCCGCCAATGACGCGGAGAAGAGCTCGATAAGACAACTAACAATCGTAAATGTGAACGCAAGAAGCTTACTAAACAAAATAGAATCTTTCGAAAACCTGTTAACTGATCGCGAACCTGATATAGTCGCCGTTACGGAAACGTGGCTTTTACCGGATGTTTCCAACCATGAAATCATTCCACCGAATTATTCAGTCATTCGAAAAGATCGGGGTTCCCGTGGGGGTGGCGTGGCTCTTCTGATGAAGAAAAACCTTCCATTTGTTTTATTGCCAGATGTATCAGGTGCTGAAAGCGTGTTTTGCAAGATTCTTTGTAACAACACTACTATTTGTGTGGGTTGCTTCTATAGAAGCCCGTCTTCGGGTGATGAGAGCATTTCTGCCATTCATGAGTTTCTGCACCGATATGCTAACAACTGTAGAATTATCCTTATGGGAGACTTTAACCTTCCAGACGTAGACTGGGTAACTATGCATCACACATCATCTGCTTCAAAAATTCTGTTTGACCTAATGTTATCATTTAACCTTCACCAAATAATCCTAGAACCGACGCGTAAGCAAGGTTCAGCAAACAATATCCTTGACCTTATACTAATCAGTGATCATTTTTCTGGGCACCAACCACAGACAGAAATTATTGAAGGCATTTCAGATCACAACATACCGCTATGCTTGTTGCCTCTGGACTGCTCGATAAGAACGCGTTGTAGTACGTCTATAGTAACCAACTTCGAGAAGGCGGATGACGCCAGCATACTAACCCACCTTGCGCACGAATTTCAAGCCTTCACTGAAATAACCTCCGACCCGTCAGTCGATGTGAACACAGCCTGGCTTCATTTTAAGAATATGGTCTGCCACTGTGTAACTAACTATGTGCCGTTAAAAAACAAGCGGCCACAAAGAACAAGCCCATGGATAACTCGGGAAGTCATCCACGCAAAACGTCATGTAAAAAGGATACGTAACTCTATTAAAAATCATGGATCATGCCCATCCAAAACTAGCAAACTAGCATGCGCAGTAGAACATTTTCGACAGACAGCCAAAGAAGCTAAGGAACATTATTTTCATGTAACGCTGCCTAACTTTCTGACAAACAGCCCTCAGCGATTCTGGAACCACTTCCGCCCTACTAAAGACACGCTATCGGACTTGTCTCCTGAGGAAAAAACTAACAACGCTAATGCGTACAATAACTATTTTCACTCGAACTTCACAAAAGATGACGGTAACCTCTCAGACTTGAGTAGCAGTTCAACATCGAGCATCGATCCTTTAATCATATCTGACGCGGGTATCCTTAACATGTTGCTCACCCTTGACCCTAAAAAATCATGCGGGCCAGATGAAATTCCAAACCATTTTCTAAAGAGATACGCAGAGTGGTGCAGCCGATACTTGGGCCTCATATTTCGAAAATCCCTATCACAATCATCCTTACCCGATGACTGGAAAAATGCTAAAATCATCCCAATACACAAAACAGGAGACACCTCATTGCCCTCTAATTATCGACCAATATCTCTTACTAGCACCGCCTGCAAGATGCTCGAGCATATCATCCTTAAACACCTAACAAACTTTCTTGACACTCACAACTTATTAACGCCACACCAGCACGGATTCCGCCATGGATTGTCAACCGTCACGCAGCTTACGGAAGTTGTGCATGACCTCGCATTTAACATCAATAACTGTAGCCAGACTGATATAATATTATTAGACCTTTCCAAAGCATTTGATCGCGTATGTCACAGTAAATTATTAACAAAATTGCGAGGTTTTATTGGGGATGGGGAAATTTTAGACTGGGTAACAGATTTCTTAACAAACCGGACACAATTCGTACTATTTCAGCATGTGGAATCTGCGACAGTGCCTGTCACATCAGGCGTCCCCCAAGGATCCGTGTTGGGGCCACTGTTATTTTTAATTTTCATTAACGACATAACCAGAAATATTGACTGTAACATCAAACTGTTTGCTGATGACTGCATCCTCTACCAAACAATTAACACCTACGAAGATCATGTTTCGCTTAGCAACTCACTAGACCAGCTAAATGAATGGTGCAAAAAATGGCAAATGACGATAAACACAACTAAATCAGTTTGCATGACGGTAACAAGAAAAAAACAACCTTACGACTTTCCATACTTTATTAACGGCACAATGCTAACGAAAGTTCACTAGTATAAATACTTAGGCATCACTCTAACTTCTGACCTGAGATGGGACGCGCACATTGCCAACGTGACCTCGAAGGCATTACGCAAGCTATTTTATCTCCGAAGATGTCTCCACCTTGCACCAACGTCGACTAAGCTTCTCGCGTATACTACTTTCGTTAGACCGCTTTTGGAGTACGCTAACACAGTTTGGTTTCCCCACTCAGTAACTAACATAACGAAACTGGAAAAAGTACAGCGAAAAGCGTTCCGGTTTATTCACAACAAGTATAAGCGTACAGATTCACCCACTAACCTTGCGGCTATATCGGGTTTAGGGACGCTCTCATCAAGGGCGAAACAAGCACGGCTAAAATTTTTATTTAACTTGATTCACAATTATTATAAGATTGACCTAACAAAATACATATGTTTTTCGCAGTCACGATCATCGAGACATAAACATGCACACGCTTTAACAGAATATTCATGCCATAATGACACATTCATGTACTCTTATTTCCCCCTCGTCAGGGGCGTAGCCAGGGGGGGGGCTTATGGGGCTTCAGCCCCCCACGAAATGTTTTCGTGCTGTCCATGCACCGCCGACCAAAGAGACCCCCGGCGCCGGAAATCCCTCTGGATTTTGTCTAGAATGTCTTTTTGACGCTCCAAAAGACATTTAACCACGAAGATTGCAAACTCGGGCTGGATTTCGTGGCAACGCCCATACACCGGGAGTCACATAACGCCAAGCAGTCCCATCCGAGCACAAAGTTTCAAGGGCGCTTTGATGGTGAGCGGGCTCGCCGCGGCATCTCACTGAGGCCACGGAATCTATGGAGCGCATGGATATCAATTGCGAAACTTTATGGGTATAAGTCTCATAAGCTCTTGATGTGAAAGGTGCATTGACATTTCCAAAGTTGTGCTTTAGATTTTCAATTGCGGAACTTTGTGGGTTTAATGTTGTTATAAACATTTGACGCCAAAGGTCTATTGACTTTTCTAAAGTCTTACATCGGAACATACAACGACACAAGCCAAATCAACACACTAGCAGACGAGTTGACAAAGCAGGCAGCGAGGTCCAATGAGGCGAAGCGTTGGGGTGGTTCATTTGTGCCATCATGTCACATAAAAAAAATCAACATTTTTTTTAACCTACGCCAGAACATCCATGTCAAAACACTAAAGCCAGCCAAAGTAAATACGTTCTTATTTATTTTTTCTACTTTGACTTTTATTCACGAGGACACATTGAGCCTCTTCAATTTTTTTTTTGTTCTCGCTACCCTACCCGCGGGCTGTCAGAGCCAGCCAGAGCGCATACGTTTTTCTCGTATGGCCCCAACCACCGTGCGGTGCACTTCGGTGCGCGTTCGGTTTGCTCTGGCCGAGTGGATTTTCACCGGACAGGGTTTTGGACCCTTTCTGGCTAGCAGACGAGAAAAAAAACAATGGTCACTCGCCGCCACCACTGTGGGGACTCGAAGGATTGCACCGCATTCCTTGAGCGGAACCTTTCCGGAAAGTCTTGTTTCGCCGCTGTAGGATACTGAGCAGTATGCGTATGGTTCTCCGTAGACCAAGCGTCTAATATTTTCTTCGGTATTCCTTCCGTAGCCCCATTAGGTGACCGAAGTAGGCATTAGATTCTGGCCGACATGCTTTCCTATGCGTTCTTTTTTCATTTTGGTGCCTCCGCCTCACAGAAAAAAAATACATTGTTGCGGCGCAGCGAATTGTCACCTGTGAAAGTTCGGTTTTGATACTTCTTTTGCGGAAAGTAATGGGCAACGGGACGCTTCAGTTGCCGGATACGTTTATTATATTATTGCGAAAGCAATTATATGGACACTCCAGGCGCGTTCCTGTCATCGCCCTCATGTTTCGTATAAAGTCCAAGGGTGATAACATCGTGACCACGCGCTGCGTGCTGTATGTGCGAGTGAAAGCGTAGGAGGGGAGGTGGAATGTGTGAGGCGACGATGGTGGCTCAGTCTTGTGTGCGAATAGGAGAAAAGCGGGGAGCAAGCGCGCCGCCTTCCGTCGCGCGCAATACATCGGGGGGAGTGAATGGAATGGGGGCGGAATATAGGATTCTGTGAATCTATAATTGTGCAAGATGTTTATTTGCCTTGTTTGACGCATTATATACAGTTACTTCTTCTTACATACATATACGCATTGGAGACTTATACGTATACTTAAATATCTTGTTGCGAGGTTTTTTGTATACATGCAGTGAACTTTGTTTCCAGTGACACTTTTTTGTCCTTTATCAAGCCGTGTTTTCGCATTTGCATATCCCATTGTATCTTTGCATTTCTAATGTACGAGGGCGAGTCAAATGAAAGTGACCCTACCCTAACCGCGCACTAATGGTTCGGTTCATTATCTGCGAGGCATGCGCGCAGGAGAACGGCATGTCTCATTTACAAAAGTGACACGCAGGTGTGAAGATAAACGTTCTTTAATGCTCTCATACACTTGGTTGAATATGGTTGTGTCACATAATGGACACTTCAAAAGTTGAACAGCTCGGTGTCGCGAAGTTTTTGACAGCTGAAGGTGTTTCCAAAACATAAATTAATCACCTATGACTGCCGTGTACGTTGAACACTGCATTTCATTGACCACTGTGAAGCGTTGGAGCAAACGGTTCAAAGGACGTTGCAAAGACATTCCAAGACCGGGCCAAAACCATCGTGCAATCACCCCCCACACAATTTCAAAGGTTCATGAGCTGCTGAAACAAGAGCGGAGGATAAGCATCGATGAACTGGCAGACCGTCTGAACATCAGTCACGGTTCGGTTCACGCCATAATTCATGAGCTTCTCGGTTATCGGCTATTTGGTGCGCAATGGATCCCCAAGATTTTTATCCATCGCGAAAAGACGGAGAGGTTTCGCGCTGCCTTGACTCATCTGATCGGGTATCACAATGAGCATGACGACTTCTTGTTTGCAACTGTGATCGGGGACGAACCTTGGTGCCACTACTACGAGCCTGAAACACGACGGCAAAGCTTACAGTGGAAACATTCGAATTTACCACGCCCAAAGAACTGAAAGGCCATCATTTCCGCTGGAAAGGTGTGGTTGACTTTTTTTTTCGATCGACAGGGTCCATTACTGATAGAATTTGCTAAATCTTTTGAGGCTATCAATTGTTTCCAATATTGTGAAACGCCAGAACGGAAGCGTGTCGCAATCAAGAACGAACAACCTTGAAAATTGACGAATGGGGTCATCTTGTTCCACGACAATTCATGTCCCCACGTCGCTTATGTGGTTAATGCAAAACTGGCAAAGTTCAAGTGGGAAACGCTGCAACATCCGCCATACAGCTCAGACCTGTCACCTCGCGACTTCTACATTTTGGGGCAACCGAAAAAACAGCTCATGGGAGCCAGATACAGACTTTTTGAAGCAGCAACCCAAGGAGTTTTATAAGACGGGAATCACGCAACTCGTTAGTCAATAGGACAAATGTCTAAATTCTCTTGAAGACTACTTTTAAATAAAGTACCCCGTTCTTGGCTCATTCATTTGACTTGCCATCATATATCTTGCAGAACTCCTGCTTTTTATACGTGCTGTCTGTCGCGACTATAACTTCGGTGCAATTACTTACGATACACGACAAGGGACAGCGACAGCTACTCCTGCGTAATACATTGGAACAAACGACAGCGTCATTGAGATTTTTCGCTGGCCATTGCATATATATAAGAATGTAAGCACGGTTCTTGAATGACAAAGTTTCATTAACATATTTGTCCTCAACTTGTTCAGTTCATTGCCTTTTAATTTTTCATATCAGCGGCATGCACTGCTTTCCTGGTATCGAACTGATACAGTTCTAAAGTTCGTGTGATATTTTCTTTACTTAATAAATAGACAAAAAACATGGAAGCATTGATGTCAGTTATGCTGGGCACAATTTTTGGCACATAAGAGTATAATATTTTATGAAAAAATACATATTTTACTTGTATTTACAGCGCGTAGCTTTCAAGAATTCGTTTGCAGCATCTTTGGCCATGACAATGCAGTTATTATTCATGTATTTGATCCCTCGATAAATTGCTTAAGAGGAAGCTTTAGCTCGGGCCCAATCCGACGCGGCCTATTCAAATACTTGTAAAACGCAGAAACGCTTTTCTGAGATAATCCTGCTAATCGATTTTATTGAAATTGGTTATATTTGAGAGAGAAAGTTAAATCCTAGTGTCTGTTGGAAACAGAACTTCGACTCAGGGCCCGAATTTAGTTTAAAATATTTTGGAAAATTCAAAAGTTTGAAAAAATAGAAGCACGACATTTACAAACTAATAGCTATGCATGAAGAACAGATATTGTGGTTCTGTAAACGGCATTTATTATAACAGTCAAAGCGGACAACTTTGCTGTGTGAATTTGTATCTTACGTGAATTGGTTACGTAGTGTACAAGGGTTCTGCAAAAGCCGTATTTCCACAATACTAAATTTTTTTGATATTCATGTGTAACATACCTATTTTGTCAGCTGTAGATGTACTATTAGATGCAATTCACAGAATTGTGATATCATTTTTTCATTGTTGAGTCACAGAGTTATAAACTTGATAGTTTCGCTTTCTGAAAAGTTTCAATTTTGTCCAATTTTTAATAAATAATTGACCACCTAAATTAAAAATTCCAAGCCAGTAGTCACTAGAATTAAACGTTTTCTTTTAAATGCAGCAAACCTCCTCAAATTTGGTGAAGTGGTTGCAGGAAAAACGAATTCCCCTTCTACATGTACTTAAATAGGAGCACACGAGCTAAGGCTTCCTTTTAAGGAGGAGGCTGAGCTGCAACGAGCAGCTACATATATATATATATATATATATATATATATATATATATATATATATATATATATATATATATATATATATATATGTTGATATGTTGGGCCAGTGGCGTAGCCCCCCCCGAACAAAATTTCTGGCTACGCCACTGCCCCTCGTGATAAGGGAATGGAATCGCCTCGATCCGTCAGTCATTTCTGCAGACTCATTATCTCAGTTCGCATCACGGTTAGAATCCACATCTAGTAATCAGTAACGCAGTCTCATTCACATAATATGCTTTGTAATTCTTGTAAGTCATGCTGATTATCGTGAGGGTGTTTACTGTTATTTTTGTTCCCGTTTGCTGTTTTTTTTGCGATGTATTATCTGTATTGCTGCGCATGTCTCCTAGAAATGTGTTATCTATATTTGTTTCTTTTATGTATTCTTACCTTGTTCCTTTACGTTCCTTGTTTGGCTTATTGACACGCAATTTGTATGTGCACGTGTATTACCATGTCTTTCATTTCTGTATGTCCACCTGCTATGGTCCCTGATGGGACTGGCAGTATTGAAAATAATAATAATAATAAATAATAATAAATCGGATAATTCAGACTCGTCCTATGGTCTCGGCAAGTGTAAGCATTATTGAATAGCATCAGACTCTTATTATCCCGTTAATTGAGACATATTTGACCTTACAACTACTGATTTGGCCCACCCTTGGACCGCAGCAAGCACAGAGCGCCGCAAATCTACGATATAGAAGAGAAGGAAAGGCGCTAGTGTTCAACTGAAACGAAGCAGCAAAGTCGGCATCGCTAGTCATCAGTGGAAAACGACAAGAACACCGAAACACTTTATGTTTATTTGTCTTCATAGCCTCTATTCTTGCATTTCATGCTACGCATGACACTGTGTCGTGTGCATGAATTTAGACCTGCACTGTGATCATGGTTTCACCTGCAGCAGTTGTGCCTAACAGTAATTTCATTTTGACTTGGTGAGCGCGTTGGCAGCGTGGCTTTCAGAACTGCCTAGTCACCATCCATGACAATGCCGATTGTGGTTTCGTTTGCAACCAAACAGTCGTTAACGTTTTAACTCAGTGTGTGTTGTACACGTGCCTTCAGACTGCATAGGCACCATTTCTGATAGCGGCGTCGATAGCAACCACAGTTTCTTCTGCAGCTGACATGGTAAACAGCAGTTTGGTTCTGACTCAGTACAATGCATAAGCAATAGCACAGCCTGCATGCTGGCCTTGAATCTCCTGGCTTCATCACGATACACAGATGAGGTCTGATGCCAACCAGCCAATTGGGAAAATAATAATTGTGATGCGCGGTAGCAAAAAACATGTCTCAGATGATGACAAGGGCACTTATTGCCATCGTTGTTGGGCGTTGCAATGGAAGCTCAAAACCGAAACCACGATGCGATTGCCCCACAGTGCCGAAACATTCGCAGAAGCCTTCATACCACATACCACACCGACCACCGTCCCGTTTCCCCACTGCTGAGCTGCAGAATGGCAGCTCCACGGAGGCAGTAAACGGGGAGCAAATTATGCTGCCGAAACTGCCACAGTGCAGCAGTTTGGAGTGACCGCAGGGAGAAGCCTGAGCTAGCGAAGACAAAAAGAACCACTTTTTGCATGCAGAAGAAAGAGAAAATGTTTGTGAGGTCCCAAGAATGGAGCATTCCTGAAATTGAGAAGGGCTCAGCAGCCTGTGCCTACAGTGCTCTCTGCATCTTGCAGTGAACGTCGAGCTACTGCCTCAATATGCAAGAAGATCACTGAACAGAAGGAGCAATGACGTATTTATATGAGGGCGAATCAGAAAGTGTTTGCCCTTATTTTTTATTAGCCAAAATAAGGTATAGTGCTCACAGAATGAAACACGACGGGGAGCATATGTGCAAGTACTCCATGGTGCCATGTCATGTCGCTAGGAATCTGGTCACCAAAAATGACCCGGACTTCGATCTAAGTGTACAAGTGCACGCGCCAAAATTACTTCAATGTGACACGAACAGCAGCTGGTGGAAATGAAAGTATGTGCATTAATTAGCCCTAAATTGACATGTTCCATTCCGTGAGCACTGTACATACAGGTAATTACAAATATACATACCTTACAATATCTTCCCACACAGTTCCCACACTAGTTCAGACATTTGTCCTATCACAGCATTAAATTTGAGATGCCCCTAGGTACTCGTAGAATTCACCTGGCTGACTGTGGAACCCCTGTCGGACTGTTGTCTTGCCTTCATCCTCGCATGTGAATTGCTGCCCTGCTACTTCTCAAAGCGAGACACCTTTCCCCGTACGTGAGCTGCATTTCTCTGTGGATTTCGATGGGCGTTTGTCCCTTGCCCCACAGGAAACAGATGACACTAAGTTGCTCGTACACTGTGGGCGTGTGAAGCAGAACCGCCACCTTCAACTGACAACAGAGCGGTGCCCCGACGCTACCGGCAGATAAGGCCGGACTGGTCCAAGAAAGGTCCACCACATGGAATGGATATGCTGACTTCGCATTTACACCCGTAACTTGGTTTTAAAAAAAACGGGGGCAAAGACTTCCTGATTCACCAGCGTACAAGTGACACTGTGTAAGTGTACACTGACCCCACTTCACACATTTTCATGTGTATAACAATGCTATAGACACGGTGATGAAACGTTGCCCACATTTGTCTCCACTGGCCACCACTTGCCCCTTCCTTTCATTTACTGTACACAAGCTACTACGAGTGCTTTTCAAGCACTCACGGTATGCAATGCGCACATTAGTTATGCATCCTTTACTGTACTTTTGTTCTGCTCGTTCCGTTTATCACAGGGTTGCGATGCATGTAGGCCCACATCATAAGCTGGCACCTCATTACCATTGGTGAACTTGCCATATGCACCTTTAGAAAATAAGGAATATCGAACCATAGCCTCCGACATTGCATGCGCTGGCAAGTTTTGCTCCGGCTGTCCCATTCGGTGCACTCCCCCAGCAAAAAAATGTAATGCAGTACACACCCAGGTGCCCAGAGACTGCAATGTTAGCCAAGGGCTGCGGAGCCTGCCAAGGCGGCAGTGGAAGGCAGACCGCATGAGATCTCAACATGCCCATTGCCTCTGCTTTCATGTGTTGCAGAAGATTTTCACGGCCAAGGCGAAGGAGCAGCGTCTAGATCTTTCATATGCCCCGAAGGAAACTTCTATTACTGCACTTATTTGGCTTCATTTACAACGAAAGGCAGGTCAACCGATCAGTTTTCCGATCAGGGCTCACTGTAAGGATAGAACATTTTGTCAGTGTTACCATTACGCTATTTTACACTTGTTCGCTTCTCCGCTGCGTAAAGTATCCTGATGTGGGAAGCAATAGGGGCATTCTTCTGGCATCCTTCGTTCAAGCAATGTATGGATGGAACTTCGGATAATTTTTGGTTAACTTGAAGTGGAATACTTTAGCATACAATCCAATGGCAAAATGTTATCAAAAATTCAGTTAGAAGCCCATAATATTCGTTAATAAGAAGTTACTTTTCAATCGAGAGCCTCGAGACAACTAATTTTTTTAATAAATTGCGCGAATTTTCACATGCCAGAACAGCTCCATGTAATGGTATCATTGCCATTATAGCTGCCCGCAGCGCCACACCTCGTGAAACTGCAACAGTGTTCAGGCAACGCCGAATTGTTTCGTTCCTTGTCTTTTGTCGAGCATATGTCAGCCACGCATTGGGTTTATTGCGCAGGTGGTGGTTCCACGCTTCTGATTTT
Organism: Dermacentor albipictus; assembly: GCF_038994185.2. NCBI lineage: Eukaryota > Metazoa > Arthropoda > Arachnida > Ixodida > Ixodidae > Dermacentor > Dermacentor albipictus. The sequence continues at coordinate 56,023,766 of NC_091828.1, read as the reverse complement.
GAGTGTAATCGTGACTTTTGACAACGGCAACTCACAGTTCCTACTATGTGCTTGACCTGGCAATGAAGGTCGAGGTCTTGAAAGAAGTTGACAAGAGAGCCACTACCAAGCAAGACATTGCTCGAAAGTACGGCATCAAGCCTATCACACTCTAGAACTTCATCAGGAACAAGTGCTCTAAACTGGATGCTTTGAGGATGACTAATTTAATATGTCCAGGAAGCAAATGAGCCCAGCTCCTGCCCAGAGTTAGAGAAGGCACTGCTGCTTTGGATCGGAGAACCACAGTGCAACAAAATTCCTCTCAGCAATGAGGTTGTTGCAGTGAAAGCCTTATCGCTTGTAGCAATGTTGGGGATCAATAACTACATTTCTGCTGATGGATGGCTGATACGCTTCAAACGTTGCCACAACATGATTTTTAAAGGTGTGTGGAAAGAAGGTGGCAGTCAATCAGGAAATATGCGCGCTGCAGAAACGGGAGTCGACTGTATGAGGATAAAACTTTTTTTTTTTTTGCAGTCTTGACATTATGTCTCGTATTATACTTGAGTTTTTATGGTAAGGAGTACAGAAACATGGTGCTCCTCTGAGAATCTCATGTATTCTAGCATAGCAGAATGAGTGGAATGCCATGAAGTCAGATGTGTGCTTTTCGTCATGTGCATCACAACCCTTGCTCCTGTGCCATTAAAGTTTTCTCCACGTGCCACTGAACGCAAGGTTGGGGTCCCAAACAGAGGAACAAGTTGTCGCATGAATACATAGATGCTTCAGTGAGATCTGCACCACTACCAAGGATAATAAACAAAACAGCAGAAAGACACTCACTCAATCTCTTCCTGGTGAATGAACTGGTTGGCAGCCTGAAACAGAGACAAGCAAATAAAATGTGATCAATGCGTCATCAGCTTACACCCTACAGACAACAATCAGAAACGGAGAAAAATTAGGACATCTATAGCAGGGCTTTCTAATGCAGCTAATGTCTTGAGTAACGTCTTCGAACTCCTTGAATTGCTTTTTGGCTTCCCAGAATGGCCAATTAGGTTCCACTATGACAATGTTTTGCCAAAAGTTAGGCATCCAGATACAGACACAAGGAGGAGGAAACGGAAAACACAAACACAGACTATAAACTCTTCAGTTTATAGTCTGCGTTTGTGTTTTCCCAGTCTCACAGTGGAGAACAAGAAGATCAACAGTCAGACGAGTGGTAGATAAGCTTGATGGGTTGTGTTGCCATTCCATGCACAGATATGTTTTATGTCTACCTTCTTTTTCATTACCACACATTTCAGTTGATAGTCGCCATTTGTGTTGTCCATTTCCCTCTTCCTGTGTTTGTGTCTGCATGTCTTAAGTTTTTCTTGACATGTATCCCTACCAAGTGGCTCAACTCTTGGTAATTCTAAAATATGTTTGGCACCTCGTTATAACAGCCGCTTCTGACACGAAAATACATTTATTATATCTGATATCTGTTGTCCCCATACATTCATTACATGCTGATATTGGTGGAAAACCTATCACATTTACTTCGTCACATATGATAATGCGTCTTAGTACCAAAGTGTTCTGAATTAACAATCAGTATCTTCTGAATGGCAGGACGCATTCCTCACTGTTCAATCCTTACTAGAGCTGAAGCTTAGTTGAGCTGTCCTGCTGTAACTTGCGCTAGCACGACACAGTTTAATGTTGTGTAAGTAAACGCAGGTCGTAAGCTTTCTCCATAAAAGGGATCTTCTTAATCTGCGTCTCACTCCTGCATAAGATGGGCGTTCTCGGTAAATTTCTTCTTCTTCTTTCTGTCATTCCATCCTGGCTCTCCACTTCTTTTACACCTAAGGACTAACTTCATTTTGGGCACACCTGAAACAAACATCCCGGCTTCGTGGTCTTCCTTAGTGGTGGATGTCATCCCTATCGAAAAAAACCCATAAGTCCCATATCGAATAATCTCTAATGAACATAGGAGGGGATGGGGGAGGGTCGTACGCAGATACCCTATATCGAGTAATGGCCATACCTGTGTAAAATCCACACCCAGAACTTTGTAAAAAAAATTCCCCAAGTAATATAGGTATTTAAAAATTCCCCATGTATAAGCACCCTTGATTTTTTAGGAGGCTGGCAATGTTTCTATTGTGTGGTGCAAGAATTCCAAAGCTGTCTTTTTTCATCAGCGACAAAAAAAGGCACCATGCAGAGTTTTCGGCAGCTCTAGGTAGCAAAAGCACGGCCTCCGAGATGCTGCCGTCCCTAGTCTTTGGGGTGTCACAATTTATTCCAGCCAGCAGGTGACATGCTACGAGAATAGCCAGAGCCAGTATAAGCGAGTAGTGTAGTTCAATAAAGGCAAATGCCACTGGAAATATATTTTTTAAATGTGTCTTTTTCTCCGTGTAATGGCCGCAGCACCCATTTTCACCCCAAATCTCTGAAAAATACCTGTAGCCATCACACAAGTATACACGGTATCATATGGCACAAACTCGATGTGGCTATATGATTATATGAGCATAAGGGCATCCCATATAAAAACCCATAATGTTCCCATATAGCATCATATGAGAGCATGCCCCATAATATTACGGATCATACGGGATTTCATATGGGATACCCATACGTTTATAAAATCATCTGGGATTTGCTCCATATGATTTGTGCGAACACGTAAGTTTTTATATAGGACTGCCAAATGCTCATAAGCAATTATTGGATATGGGGCTTATGTTTGTTTATGGGGTCTCTACGTCTTCTTGGACTCTTGATTCAGTGTTGCCACTAACATCAATACAAGTGCTCCTGTTTTGCTTTATTAATTTTGCTCATGGGTGCATTTTACGTGCACAGATCAGCACGCTCATGCATGAGTGCAATCATGTTGAGCCCAGTCATGCCAGATTGAGTGAGGAACAGCGACAATGCGAACATGTGTTGAGCGTGCACAGGAGTGGGTTCAAGTACGCGTGAGTGTTCATCTAATTTTACTGAGACATGGTTGACTTCATTCCGAATGCCTACTACATTTGGACAACTTTTTTTTTTTCAGGCTGGCAGTACCATCTCTTGATAAGGCTCACAGACAGAAAGCCTCCATTTGTGCAGTACGGAACGGCAGCCGCTTCAGAATAAAATCACCCTTTGATTACATTGAAAGGAATGGCCTATTAGGACTAACAGAAAAGATGCTCTGCCAAGGAATGGAAAACATAGTCATTTTTTTTTTTTCTGACGTGTTGTGGTGTCTCGGGCGCCCAGCAAAACGCAAGGGGACTAGTGGGTAGCGACTATGTCCAACCTCTTCTCTAGTGTTCTACTTGCCATACATGAAAAAAGAAAGTCATTATCACAGGAAGTTGCCAGCATACACGATTCTTGAATCGGTGTTAGGACAAGCATGCATTTCGTCAATTTCATTTCCTCTGCTATTCTGTTCGACTTCAATGTGCATTGCACTCGAGCAAACTGGCGTATATCATGAAAAGTGAACTATACCCTGTGAATAATTTTAGCTGCATGTGTTTCTTCACATAGTTTTGCACCCAATAACACAAGAAGAAAGCATGTAGTAAGCAGCCTAGCAACAAGCAGTAATAAGTAGTCAAGGGTGTTGAAAGGTTCGGCAGCGTGATCAGATTACGAAATCGGCAACCACAAGATGCAGTTGGCTTATGTAAGCAGAACTGAAGATCGCAGGGAGAATCCTTAGTCCTGCAGCAGGCTTTAAACAAGGCCACTACTGCTGCTGAAGAAAGAGCATGCTCATCTTCTTCAGTTATTGTAAAAAAGAACATGAATAGAGACAGCAGTGGAGGTTACAAACTGGAGTCACCCATTGCCAAACTTTCCAAGAATATGTGCGGTGGCACACAGGGTGGGTGGAAGACTGATATAATTAAAATGAATGCACAGAAATGCTTTAAAAAAGAAAAGGAAAAAATTCCTTCAGAGCAAACTGTAGTAGAGGTGAGGTGATGAGAATCAAGAAGTTTGCAGGGACGAGATACAGTCAGCTGACACATGACATGGGCAATCGGAAATCACTGGAATGGGCATTCATCCTATAGCGGACTTAAGAAGGCCAATGTCAATGACTGGTTATTGCAAGCCAGAGAAAAACGGCAGCAACGGTTCTGCCGGCGCTGTCGCTCACCCGCTTGACGTCGAGCTTGGGCTTCTTGCGCTGCATTTCGTTGAACACCTTCAACTGAGCATCCCGCTCCTTCCTGCTGTCTCCAAAGTTGGGCTCAAACTGTTACAGAGAGGAAAAACAAGCACATCAATCACTGCTCTCAGCGTTAGCGAGACACCATGTGACGTGAGGGCACTCTAGTGTCCTTGCATCAACAAAACTCGGAACCAAAATGGAGCACTGACTTGCTGTAGCTGGTACACACAAGTGAAACAGCGCAAAAGGACGGAACAAGCAAGAACACCGACTACAAAGTTCTCTGCTGCGCAGTTTGTGCTCTCACTTGTACTGCCCCTTCACACTGTGTCAGCTACAAAATAATTTCATGTGACATCAAATGTAATGGGCTATGATAGTGGGCAGGGGGCTCCGTTATCTCAGCCAGCCAACTGGGATTCTTTTACTATGCGCCTAAACTGACAAGCATCGGCGTTTTTGCCTTCTGCTCCCATCAGAATGCGGCCACCGTGTTTGGAAATCAAGCCTTGTTATCACGAGCACAACACCATGGCCACAGAGATACTGCAGTAGCTAAGAATGTTCTGGGCAGCGTTGCAATTTTTCCAGCAAGCTTTCAGACTTGCTTAGCATCAAAAATGCATTTACGGTTGAACCCCACGATAAGGAAAGCCAGAGACAACGAAATTCTCACTGCAACGAAATATTTTCGTATCCACACCAAATGCCCATAGAATTCAATGCATTTCGTATCTTTTGACAACGAATGGTCATTAAACTGCAATCCCACATCGACTAAATGTGCCGGAGCATTATTCCCCATATTATCTACATTCGGAATGCTAACTGGGCCCTAAAAGTGCTGAAACGTATTCACTGCCCACTTAAATCATGCTTCCGTGGCTGCTGCCATCTTTGTTTACAAAAATAGCAAAGCAACAAAAGCGACTGGAGGCACCGGAAACACGTCATAGCCACCATCTTGTTTGACTGTTTCTGCCTGTTTCAAATGCGTGTACGCATTTTTAAAAGTGTGTGCGTTCCACATCAGAAGGAAAGTTATTATAGCCAGGAGTTTGCACTAATTACGGAATAAAAACCTTGTCATTTACAGCCATCTCATTCTGGAACTCTTTGCCACCCAACCTAAAGTGATTGTCTAACCTTTATACATTTAAAAATGTTCTGAAATAATTCCCTCTGTCAACTTATTCTTTTGTTATGTCCAGTCCTTACTAACTTGTATTATTATGTGGATTCTTTCATTTTATGTATTCATTGCTGCGTGTCTTACTTCTTAAAGCTATGATTTTGTTGTATATTGTTGTAGCTACTATACATGCACCATAAGTGTAACTTTTCTTCTCTTGTTACCCATGTATTTTTAATCCTTGTATTTTTCATCATGGGTGCCCCAAAAGTCTTCGGACTGTGGGATTCTAGCTTGTAAAATTATTTTTACGTGATCTGTACCATTGCTCTCACGCTAACAAATTCGAAATCCTGAAATTCTGAGAGCAAACACCTTTTTGTTTGTTTGTTTGTTTTTGTTCTTGGGGGGGACTCAAGGGGGTGGTTCTAAGGCAAAGTGATGTAGGTTGCCCCGGAAACAGGAATGTGATTAGCACATTGGCATGGCTGCTCTGCTGGCCGGAGAACAGCAAGCGTGTGTGGAACTACCAACACCCTGGGTCCTCCTCACCGCGCTGCAGTTCGACTATTCGCACCATCCGTCATGGCCTGAAAAGCGGTTCGCAATATTTGAAATGTAGCATGTACTACTAAGCCGGGACTTCTGAAAAATTCCTATCATCCTGGAATTTGTTGTCAGGCATGATTGACTTCCACACGCTGCCCATTCACATGGCGCATTCGCAAGTTTCGTCAGGCGGAGCAAGAAGTGGGCTTCCTGGCAAACGGCAGACAGCAACTGATGTTTTCAATAAATATACACATTAATGAACTTTAACAGTATACACCTACAGCATGCATATAAATAAAGACAACCATCTCAGGCAGTGGCATTGCTAGAGTATGTAGCACGGAGTGCCGGTGCCGTGATGCATCCACTCTTGCTCTCACCATCATTCATGCCGAGCATGTCTAAACCACAGCAAGGAATCTGATGACAGGTACGCTGATTTCGGTATTTGTAAAAGCAAAATCTGATGTCCACAACTGAACTGCAACATTGCAGTTTAGCTATATAACATTGCAGACATTTGAGTAAGACTTTTTTATGTGAATATTATGCATAATAACATTTACAATAATGCTGTCAAAAAGTTGTTTGGAGAGACACTAAAATGAAATACTAAGTCAGCTTAAACTGACTTTCAAATCTCTACTTTTAATTTTGTGCTGGTAGGTTGAGTTGTAGAAAAACAAAATAAGGTCAAAGCTCTCTCCATCAAATTTTGTACCAAAAAACTAAGTGCTGGTACCTACCTCAGAGTAACATCACATATTTTAAAGAATTTCTTCGGTTATGGGAGAGTTGCAGCCCAGTAAAAGGTCATGAAACTGCCAAGTCTCTGGCTTTCTTAGAATATGATGTCATCAATCTCTACTGATAAAAACTAAGCTAGACCAGAGCAGATGCTGCTGGAATTCCACGATTTCAGAACGAGCTGGTGCCGAAACTTCAAGGTTTTATTTGTTTGCAACTTTTCTGGCTTACTGTGGTGCTTGCCATAAGAGTGGCTTCTTTTGGCATTGTAGAAAGGGTAATTTACTCACACAACTCAAACAAATGCAACTCAAACAACTCAAACTGCGAAAGCTGGAGTAAACAACGAAGGCAACACACCTTGCGCTTGGCGCGCCGAACTTTGACATTCTTCTCTTCCTTTAAGGTGCCGGCAAACTTGCCGTGTGATGCTGTCGCCGCCTTGGCAACAGTCACTGCCTTGGAGACCTGCAACCAGTGGCAGACCCCAGAATTGGACACCATGCACAGATCACTAGAGACTGCGCAAAACTTATTTCGACGGCAGCTCGTAATAGCCACTGTCCACAGCACTGCGTACTCCAATGCACCATTATGCAAAAAAAGGTGAGGCGTGCAGACAGGACACAAGAGAAGTGGACAACAGAAGTGTTGTCCACTTCTCTTCTCTTGTGTCCTGTCTGCTTTTATGCCTGGTTCAATTTCCCGGGCCCATACTAAACTCACGACATAAACACGATAAAACAAGCTCACCTCATCCTTGTTCAGGTTTTCGGTCGGCAGGAACAGGTTCTTCGGCACTGCGTTGTGGGAAAGAATGTATATTAGATGTAAGACAGTGGTGTTAAAAGTGTAACCCAGTAGAACAAGAGGTATGAAATTTCTGTTGCATCGTTGTATGTACACACTAGTGAGCAAATTCTAAAAGAGCAGAACTTTGATATAACAAAATAAATTATGTCAGCTGCTTTCATTTCTCGTGCTTACCATCACTGAAAAGCATTTCCTTTTTTCTGTGATAATTATTTTGATCTGCAGTTTCGACTTTACAAAGCTTATGCATATCAGATGCGCTTTTGTGACAAGCAAAACGGAAAGCCATCATCCAAAACAAAACTAATAATTTGCATGTGTATTTTCACTTGCAAATGTTTCGGATGAGTGGTGCGCATAAGCAGATCCCCGCACTGTGGAAATTTATGCTATGCGAAGCATTTTTCAGGTAGCTGGCTCTCTAGCATCATTTGGTGTTCCATAAAGTGTTACCAGATGATGTAACATGCCTGTGTAATGCCAACAAAGGTTTGTGCGTGATGACAATGGCACTGACAATGACAGCGGCAAGGTGATTAAATTATTGTAAGTACTGCAGTGAAGAAATTTTACAACTTCTGCCGTTACGACCTGGACCAATTCCAAAGGCGGTTCATTGTCACATAGCACCTCTAAGAGCCAGCTGCCAGAAGGGAAGGAGGTAAAAAATGACCCACTGTTGCTTTTGATAAGCAACATGCTGCTAAGCAGCAACGACGCATGCAAGCAGTGGCCTGCACAAGGGATGGAGAGTGATAAGGTTGTTATTCAGTCGTTCCATGCATGCATTGTGGAAAACAGCATAGCAGTAGCTGCAGACACACTTGATCCCACTGATATGTTAAACAAAAAAAAGCGTTTAATAAAGCTGGCTTGAGCTGGAAAGGCCCTGCCAGTAGTTTTTCCTTAATGCTCACCCACGGACCTCTTGTTGACCCACACAGGCCTTGCGACAAGAACACCACCATTGCTAGGGGAGCCTAGTTCAAACACCGCCATTGGACACGTAAATTTGCACGCAACTGTTTACAGTGAAGTTGTTAAGCGGAGTTTCGCAACCATTTCGCCGCCGTCCGCGCAGCAGCCAATGGCATGCGCGCTTTAGCCCTCGTGATTTGAATGCGCTGCTCCGGCCAATCAACACTCCGCATCGTATCACGAGAAAACGTCAATAGCGCCTCAACCGCACCACTGACGCCATTTTGCAAGGTGGCAAAACAGAGACAAAGAATTTACAGACAAAACAACACCAAGATGGCGCAGCAAGGCCACATGGGCCGAGAATGGCACGCGCATGAAGTTTGTCTTCATTTCGGCATTTGTGAATGTTTTGTAGGCCATGGTGGCCGCAAAAGTCGCCTTTCTTTTTATTTTGCAGTTGAATTAGGTGCTGATAATTACAGAACAGGTAGTTTATGAGACATACAACCCAAAAATATTGTTTTTCAAAAATCAACTTTTTCGGTTTTCGAGGGCTGCCTCCCCCCTTAAGTGGAGTTTCGCACCCATTTTGTGTGACGGTGTGCTCGGTATGAAACGTCACTCAAAGAATAGCCACCAATGCAACCTATGCGAAAGCCCGGAATTTTCACTTTCAGACGTAATTATCAATGATTGCAATACAGTAAAACCTTGTTAAACCATACCCGCTTAAGCAGTAGTTTCGTTTTAAAAATAGTAATGTACAATCCCCGACTCAGCGGCCATTGAACATAATGTGTTTTGTATCCGCATAAACCGTGCCAGCTCATTCATTGCGTACATATCGGCTAACACGTAGTTTTTCCACTCTGCATTGCGCAAACACGGCAATGCGTCGTCTCCATCGGGTTGCCCGGCAGAACAACAAGCCTCAGAGATTGGAACCATAGATCAGAACAATGGCCTCCTAGGGCCCTGTGCGTTTGCGCGTGAAGCCGCATCAACATCATTTCGGCGCCGTGCCAGAGAGCATTGTGGTGTCGTGCAAAGAAGGACTCGCGTCATGCCAAAGCTCGGATAAGGAAGACGCCAGGTGCTCAGCATAGAAGAAAAGTTAGGCATTGTGCTATCGAACGTGACATGAGGAAGTCGGCACTGGCACATGACAGGGATCTACTGTTGGCTACGGTGTGTGGCATTTTGAATGGGAAGAAGTTGCTTGGCAGCGCTGCTGCGACCGCAAAGGGATGTTGGCTACGAGGTTCGACTTTTCGCCATCGTTGCCTCTGTTGTTGCCGAAGTGTTGCTTAGCAACAGTGATGAGGACGACACGCAAAGTGACACCACGAGCGATTCAGGCCCGACAGTGGCAGAAGCTGCGCGTTACGTCAGCCTCATGAATGCAATCGTCGCGACAAAAACAGCACTCCGCAATGAAAAAGGCGCCCGGCGACATCTGCAGTGCTACCGTGCCCGTGCACGGAGAATATGTAACGCCAACGAGGAATCTGCCATGCGAGTGTTAGCTGAGAAGATGGGCCTGGCTGAAAAGCTGGCTTGCAGCTACAGTAAGTATGAGGCTGCAGTCGTCGCTGTTAGGCCGCCGCGGTGTCAAAATAAAATAACACTTTTGTTGCGCAAAGTGAATAAATACTGCATGTTTTTTCCCCCTTTCATCGGACTCTCTCTGATTTCCATTTTTGACAGGTAAGTGGGCGATCTCATGCTATTTCGGTTAAGCAGTACTACCGTTTAGTACGTACTTTTTCCAAGCTCCAGCCTTATTGCTTTATTGTTTCATTTCTTGAATTTCATATTTTTGCAATTCTGCCTTTTGTACGTGTATCTTTATTTTTTACCCTGCCCCCCCTGCTTGGGCCACATGGTCTGCAGTATGATGTAAATATAATAAATAAAATAAAAACTACAGTTTAACGAGGTTTCAAAGTATAAAGTTTATCTTGCCAGTGAAATAGACAAAAACTTCTTTGTGCGTATTCTTTCAAGTCGGTAATCCATACTTTTTGCTCCTCATATCGCATTTTACCACCTCCACATTGGAGATGAACTAGGAATGCATACAACTGCAGTTTGAAAGCAGACATCATGGTTCAGAAACGCAGCCTGTGTGGGAGCCCGGAAATGACCGCATGACGACAATGTCAGCGATGAGTCATGGCTACGAACTCCTAGTACAACTTGTAGAGCATAAACTCATTGATATGATCCCGTTTCTTACGATTTCATGACGCTAGCATTCCTAATTGAGAACACAAAAAATGACCCAGCATTGTTATGCTTCTCTTTTATCGGTTATTATGCTCCTGGAAAGCACGATTCAACACGAATGTTCAGTACATCGGCAGGCTGTGATCAAATGATACGTTTTCCACCCACTAGATACCGTGTGAACAATAAAATGTATGACGCACATGCAATTGAGAGCAGAAGGCACCCACCACCGCATATCGGTTTCTGTCGCCGTGTTAAAACGCTACATATCAGGCACATGACAAAGTGCATCTTGGGCCGGTCTAACCCGAGCAACTCAACGCGCATAAATGTTTCGTGCTGCAATGATTCTTGCAGAGTAGGTGCTTCAAGACTTCCTACCAAAATGCCCTGCACATAGAAGCTGTAGGCCCAGGCCAAATTCGAGGAACGCAAACGTGTAAGCTTGGTGAAGCCACAAAAGCAACAAGGTAGCTCATGCTCCACCTGCTCCGTGTGCACGGGCATATCAAGCTGAAATAATTCGTGTAACACTTTGCATTACGTAGATGTTAACAACAGTTCAGTCTGCGAAATTATTTAGTGACTCCATGTCATATATTTTCCACCTTAGTATGTTTTTTTTTCTCGCATTCTTTTTCTAAGATGTATGAATGAGAAATCGCTTAGACAGATTCCTTGCCCTTGATGTACTGGTGGCTCAGACTGGCCCACATCTGCAACGATTTTTTACCTAATACACGCCAAACAAACCTGGACAGGAACCTACCGTTAAAAAGTGAACTGTGAAGCAAAGGGTGCAACATGCTTGTAATTCTGCCATCTGTCGTGACAGTACAGAAACAGCTGAGAGCATGCTCCATTGGTGCTCACATACATGTAAACTGCCAGACGGCAAAACAAAGTGCGAAACATAAGCATGCTAACATGGGCGCCTGTGTGATGGATCGGGTTGCACACTGTCTCGGTGCCATCACAGACTGCCTTGGTGCCATTACACTGTGTTGTCTTCACTGTTATTATGAAACAATGTTGCAAATGCTGTCACGCTGAACTTGGCCTCATGAATTGTAACACTACTGAAACGAGAAGAAAGGGGGTTCCCCGAGGGGCTCGATTTTTATAAATCATATCATAAAAAGCCAACAAACAACGAAACCAAGGACAACATAGGAGAAATTACTTGTACTTAATGTAATTGAACTAAAGAAATGATAAATTAATGACTATGAAAGTGGATGAAAAAAACAAATTGTCGCAAGTGGGGAATAATCCCACGTCTTCACATTACGCGTGCGATGCTCTTACCAATTGAGCTACCGCGGCACCGCATCGGGATTGCACAATAAGTTGACTTTTTTGGTCTGTTGCAATCCAATCACCAGTTATTGCTTGTCCGATACAAGCAATACCACCCCCTCTTGCTTACTGTATGATAAGATAAGAGTTGCATCTTGGTTTCCATACTAGAGTCAAGTTTCAAGCTTTTAAATATAAGGTGAAATTTTCCACTTATGATTATGGCGAGATCAACAATGAAACGACCATCGAAGAGAATTTTGAAGCAGGCTTAGCAGTCCAGCCCCCCGCCAGCAGCATCGATGCACCAGTTGCCGGGGCAACCGCTGATTGGAAGGCGCTCCTCTTTGCATGCTGGCACGCTGAGCCAATACAAAGGCCGAGTGCGTCACACAGCCCCTGACTTTTTTATGCTTGCTCTTTTTCTGTGCTGCTTTGGTAGGCAAGGAGGCTGGACAGAAAGGCGAAGTTTATAGCTTTGGAACCATACCAAAATGACAGCGCTCGGCGGCAGGAAAAGCGAGAGATGGCTCCAGGCACTTTGGTGTCCTTGAGCGGTTTTAAGTACATTTCTTGCCATCCGCACTGACAAAATTATGTCTTTCGGGCACTTAGAGTGCATATATAGCTAAACTGTTTACACACAGCATAAATTAGGTATTTTAGATGCAGAAATCAGTGTTTTTGCAAAATTGACGTTAGAGCAATTTTCGTGATCTAAATCCCGATTCCGCCCTCACTGAAAGTTTCGTACCATTAAAAGTTATGCACCCTTGCTGAAACTAAGTGCGAATTATCTGATTTTTAGAACTAACGAGGCGTGCATTAATGAGATTTTACTGTATTGAGGTTTAGGTTTTATACTCGATTCAAACACAGTTGTCTTTTCTAAAAAAGCTTTCAGCAAAAAAAAAAGTATGTTAGAATCAAGCAAATACAGCACATAAGTAATCATCACTACTACTTCAAACCGTTAGCGGCAAGTTTCACCTTAATTCTGAGACGTATACGCCAAAAGGAGCAGGGGCCCTTTCTCACCTTTGGCCTTGTGGTTTCGGGCAATGTTCCGGAGCCGCTGGTACTCATTCTTGGCCACGCGCTCCTTTTTCTTCTTCTTCAGGTCAGCGTGGTAGTCTCCCATGGGGTCTGCGGATGACAGAAGATGTGAACATGCACTTCAGAAGAGCTTCTTCCGGTCCTAGTTGGTGCTTACTAAAAGACAGATTTTTTGTTAAAAAGTGACCACAAAGAGCACAACTAAAATGTTATCTCGTAATAAAAGTAGTATGAGATAAGCGCCAGAGGACCTACTTAGGCAGCAGGCAGGAAAGACAAAGGACACAAGAAACAAACTGACATAACGAGCGCCAACTGTTGGCATCAGCTGTCTGTGCCCTTTTCTTTACTGCTTTGTTGCCTTAAGACGTGAAACCAACTCGCCCATCAAGTCATGTTAAAGAACACTTTTCACGATGCATGGTGTGCTACAGCAATTTCTCAGACGTTAATGACACTGCTCTCCTTCATGCCTATCATGGATGCTTTGAGTTTAACAGTCGTCGAATCTGACAATGAACTACAGGACCAAGTAGGACGGAGACCCAAGAAGAATCATCAACGAAGCCTCTGCTTGATGCCAACCTTTTGATGAGTTCTCTTCGTCAACACCACTTGTAGAAGTGTTGTAGCTGTGGAATTGCTCCAGAACTGCTCAAGTGCAGCTCATAAGAGCTGAAAGCAAGTATCAGAGCAGACAAGAAGTATAGTCTTTCAACCCAAAAGAGTTGAAAGATGGTGATCTGTCTTATATGCTGTTTGGCTGTTTGGTAGGCTTGTGCGAATATTAATTTTTGGGGGGTCGATGCACAGTCAAAGCAAACAGTACTTAGTGTTGAAGAATTTCGAAGCGAAGAGCCTGAATGCAGTCGACTATCGTTACAACAGACCCTCATAATCCGACAAAAAATGCCTGCTTTATCCGAAGTCTGTAATATCTGAAATGGCTAACTCCCGAAACTTTCGTTGCAATACCTAACAACTTTATTGCAAAAGTGTGCGTGACGAACGTCCAAAGTAAAAAACAAAAAAAAAGTTGCAGCTTTGCAACTTTTTTGCTTACCAAATTAAGCAAGATAAGCACAGCAGCAGCAGCGAGCGAATTGACCTTCGTGCTGTCTCGCTTCAAAGCAAACTAAACGTCGAAAGCACAGCGCATACGAAGCTGCCAGCACTGTGCGCACTCTGCAAACATCACGGATTGCTTTCAAGATATGGCAGCCACACCGTAAGCAGCAGCCGCCAGAGTAGAACGCTCTCTCTCTCGCCTACCCTCCCCCTCCCATGCCTCAGGCGCAAAAGAAGACAGTGCATTTCCTCTATTTCCGCCCCGCCTTCCTCCCTCGCACGCACGATACTGAGCCATGATCGCCGGCTAACCTTCACAAGTCAGTTGCCAGCCCGTGTCGACTTCATTTTGAAAAAAATTGATGCTAATTTCGTCCGCTGCAGCCAATAGTCCGTTGTAGCGCGATCGGGTAAAAGCAAACTTCGTTGCATTAAGAAAATGGGTAGAACAAACTACGCTCAAATATGGTCTGTTACACCCAAAAGTCTGTTTCATGCGGGCCCACTGTAAGGAGCGTAGACTCCAGTGATGATATTTGCATAAAATCACGACACAAATGACAGATGTTAACGAATCTAAAAAAAAATTTCGTCATTGCCAAAAGAAAATAGCCTTCTTTCTGGAGTTGGTTTACTTTCCAAGTGCTGTTATTCAAACATTTTCATTCATACAAAAATGTAAGTTAAACATTGCTTAAACTACAGCAGCACAGAAAATGTGTTTACAGGTAATATTGCTCACTGTTATGCTTCAGTGTATTTAAGATTTTGTAATGTGATGCCATGGGAGCGTTTCGCATTCAAACAATGTGCATTGTCACGATGCTGTGAAGTGTGATCTTGATTGTGTGATGCCGGCAGTTTATGCTGTGTCGTGAAAGTTCGGCTTGAAACTTTCTGTCTATAAACGAGCTTAAACCGTTCTGTTCTGCAAACGCACAGACGAAGTTGGTAGGCACGCTCGCCGCTTTCGAAGTCCTCAGTTTAGCCCCTGAGTGCGATTACGGGCCCCATCACCCATGAATGGCACACTTCCTGCAATGGTTTGATGTCTACCACTGAGCATACCTTAGCTGTTCGGCCTAACCAGCGCTACTTTGATGGGTGTCGGCCACCAAAGTTGCGGTTTAGTGTCTCATCAATACAAATCTATCCACAGCGGCCGTACGGCTCTCCGGAAGTCGAAAGACCATCTCGCCAGTGAAAGTGAGAGTACAGGGTACAACCTGAATGGCACTACAGTGAAAGCTCGCTAATTCGAACTTCAATAATTCGAATTTATGGATAATTCGAACTGTACGATTTGGTCCGGCCAAGCTCCACAGAAGTCTATGCATAAAAAAGTCTGTTAATTCGAACGCGAGAAGGTTCCCTCACGGATAATTCAAACTATGGTCGCCTGGCACACGGCCAGAGAAACGCGCCTACTGCCTACACACAAGGCTGCATTGCCTCCGGAACGGAGAGAACAGCGAGTGGAGGCAAAATCGGAAAAAAATTTAACCGGCGCGGGGTCAGCCAGAAGGCAGCAGCAGCTGCCGCCTCTCCGTTCTACGTAACCTCCGAGACTTCTTGCCCGTTGCGAATCTCGGAGGCTTTGCAAATCTTGTGCAGCTGCTAATATTCTGTGGAGATGGCACGGCAAGCACTAAAACACAGCGAATCAAGTACATCGCAGCTGCGCTTGCAATCAACAACCAACGAATCAGGGCCTTCGCCACCTTCAGATGTTCAGCGTCTTTGTCTCAGCAGTCTTCATCGGTTGTGCACCTCTGTTTTCAGCTTAGGAGGTATTGGCCGTCGCGATTCATTGTGATGGTGTTAAGCCTCGGCTAACGTTCGTTTCGGTGGACATCGGTGGTGTGGCACAGTCGGACCCAGAGCTTCGACTTGAAGATGGCCTGTGTCCGCGGCACACGCCATCACTTTCTGACACGCCAAATTTCTGACATGCCCTACTGCTTCCAAATCGCAGTGTACTGTTGCTCTCCTTCACTTTCGTTAGTTCGAACTTTCGTTAATTCGAACTGAAGTGGCTTCCCCTTGTGGTTCGAATTAACGAGCTTTTACTGTATCTTCATGGCCGCCATGATCAATGCTATTGCGTGTGGATATGTTTGAAAAATCGAGCCTTACACCTTACAGCACCTGAAACTTCAGTTGCTGTTATACGTTGGTTAAGTAGAGAAGGTGATGGTGCCGAAATCAGTAGACAACTGTAAACGACTTCGTCTTTGACTTGTCTTGGCTATTAGCTGTGCAATGTGACTCATATCATATTTTTGTGCACATAACCCGCACCAAAGATATTAAAACTTCAACAGAAAAATTGGTGTGCGGGTAACTTATAATCAAATTTTGCCTTGAGGTGTGGAGCCACAGCAGCGAGAATTTTTGCCTCAAGGTGTAGTTTACCAGCAGCATGGCACACGTTAAACCATGCTATTGGGGCAAAGAGTTTGCCATCAGCGTAACCAAAGAAGTGGGGAACAGAGCCGCTGCCCGAAGGTACGATGTGGATGGTTCATGCATCCATGAGAAGAGAATGTTTTTACAAAAATTTCATTGTTGCATATGGCTATGGCTGCAAATTATAAGCACGGATTTTTTTGTTTTTTTCTTTTTCTCTCCAAGATGGTGTTATTGGGGATGCAGTCTACAGGCAGAGGTGGGTTACTATACGGGAAAATACACGTATCTGATGGTCTCGAATACTTCGAATACTGAAATTCAAGCCGTATCGGATATAGAATACTCGCACAAGCCTACTTTTTGCTCTATGTCCTAGTCCCAAGGTGCGCTGCTTCGTTCTGAATCAAGCATAAACAGCTAGCCCAACATTTGACATTACTCTGACCACCTACCTTTGTTTTCAGGAACTTCGACGAGCCAGTTCTTCTCCTTCTCAACCTTGACTCGCTTGTAGCCATACCGAGGTCGCCAGTCCTGCGAGTAAAAGAATTGAGGCGTTATTTAACCGCTCAAGAAAACATGCTTAAATGTTGAACTTTTCCATGGTGCACACTATCTGCTAGTCCAAACTCTACATTTATTTCTTCAAGACTGCATGTGTGGCCTTTTACCACGTAATCATGGTTACCGTGTAGCCTGTTACAATGCTAAATCACACAGTGAAATTGACTGTACCACAATATCCTGTATAGCCACACCATAACATGAAAGCATATATTGAGGCTGAAGAATATAAACAGATGTCATTATACAATTGAACACATGGCTTTCAATCAAATAAGACCAAAAACCACTTAATCCCTCGGAAGGTCCATTTCTTTCACCAGGTGCAAACCCCGAGTCAAATTCTTTTATTGCAGATTTAAAATCTTCAGGCTGACCTACCTCAGAAAAAATATTGGGCAATATTTTTAGTCACCATAAAATGACAAAAAAATGTCATCCGTAGGTAAACATGTGTTGTTTACTGATGGATACAAATGGGCTTCCATAAATACTTATAATAACAATAAAAAATGTATACACTGAAATAGATATACTCTGATTCGGCACTTGGGTAGCAGTCCACATAAGAGGAATCACCACTCGACTCGCTTGCAGCACAGCAACCAGCGCCCTTGCCTATAGTGTAATTGGACTGTGTACGTGAGTGCACACAAGAAAACTAAGTGGTTGCACAACCATCAGAAACAAATTAACGAATCAAAAACTTGCAGTAATCTTTCATTTCAGCGCCAAAGAGGGGCAATCAGTTTTCGCGAGCCGAGTCTCCACAAAAAAAAAACGCAGACATGGCAGCATTGTTTGCATATGGTGGCATTGTTTGTATATACCAGTGCCGGCCTGTGAACAGAGGTAATCACATCCCTGTGAGCAATACAAGAGCAAGCATCTAGAGGTGACCCTTTGAGAGATTAGAAACCGGATAGGCAACAGTTTTTAAGATACAACAAATGGAAACAGCCCACAAGATGAAATCGAAACTACCGTATCTACTCGCATAATGATCACACTTTTTTGTAAAAAAAATTGCCACAAATTAAGGGGTGCGATCATTACGCACGTTAAATTTCCCACGAAAAGAAAAAAAAATTTTCTCATCCCACATTTGCTGTAGATGACAACAGGTCAACAAACATGGCGGCCGGCGGAGCTAGCCGAACGTTACATTTTTTTCCCCTTCTCGTGAGTACATTACGTACAAGCATTGAAACAGTTTCTTCCGTATCAGTAATGAATAATATTGTTAATATCAACAAGTTTACAGCAATAACATAGCCATGTCCACTTTGAGGGGACAGAAACAGAGATGGGCATGCTTAGCTGCTAGTGACACAGAAACACATGGCGGGTATGCTGCGGAAACTGCGGCATTTGTCTTCATTACTGTCCTAATACGGCACGTTTCCGCTAAGGATGGGTGCACATCTTAGCTGTGGTACAAGCATCGGCATTTGAATAGGGTACACTTCTAACATATCAGTGTAAACATGGCTATTATCGTTGCCGCTCGTGATTTGTTGCGTGCCCGCGAGTGCAGACAAGAAGAATTGAAAGGCGCCTTTTTTTGTTGCTGTTGACCACAACTACCGCATTTACTCGCATAATGATCGCACTTTTTTTGTCAGAAAAATTGACGCAAATTCAGGGGTGCGATCATTACGCGGATTAAATGCGAAAAAAAAATTTTTTTTTTTTCGCCCCGCGTTTGCTGCGGGATGCGAGATTGCGGGTGCGGGACACCAAAACAAAAATGGCGGCCGGCGGAGCAAGCCGAGCGCGCCGAACGCGATTTTTTTTTTCTTCTCGTGAGTACATTACGTGTATTGAAACAGTTTCTTCCGTATCAGTGATGAATAATATCGTTAATATCGGCAAGTTTGCGGCAGTAACGTAGCCATGTCCACTTTGAGGGGACAGAAACAGGTGGGCGCGCTTAGCTGCCAGTGACATAGAAATGCATGGGTGACGTGCTGCGGAAACTGTGACATCTGTCTTCACTACTATCCTAATACGGCACGTTTCCGCTAAGGGTGGGCGAATATCTTAGCTGTGTTACAAGCGTCGGCGTATGAATAGGGTACACTTTGAACGTATCAGAGTAAACGTGGCTACTATCATTGCCGCGCGCGATTTGTTGCGTGCTCACGAGTGCAAAAGCAGATGAAAAGAATCGAAATGCGCCTTTATTGTTTTTGTTGAGATCAACCATTATAAAGCCAACCCATAATAAAGGCAAGTTTGGTTGTACCTCATTTTGTCATAGATGTGCGGAAAGTGATGAAAGTAATGAAATGAGGTATCTACTTAAGAATGTTTGGTGCGTGCAGGTCGCTTGGCTCATCTTGAAAAGTCGTTCGCGTAGCATTCGACAGATGGTAAGCGCGATCATTATTAGCTAGACTTAGCACACGACATATCGCTGCGGCAAGTTCGGGGTGCGATCATTACGCGGGGAATAAAAAAAAATCGAATTTTGACGACAAAATTTAGGGGTGCGATCATTACGCGAGTGCGATCATTATGCGAGTAAATACGGTATTATAAAGCCTACAAATAATAATGCCAAGGCAGTGTGGTTGTAGGTTTTTTTTTCTTTTTTTTTTCACAGACGCGTGGAAAGTGATGAAAGGAATAAAATGGGGCATCTGCTTAAGGGGGGACATGGTGATTAAAAGTTATCATTATTTATTTATAACCCAAACTTGATAAAAATTGGCGTGCTTATTTAGTTTCTTCTCCTGATTCTAAAAATGCAGTTATTTTTTCTGTAGGTTCATTATTTCATTACTTAATTAAGAAAACAATGTATTTTACGATGTCTTTTTTCTTACTACAATAGACAAATAACCGCTGCACAAAAATAGACAAATGACATATGGTCCAATAGAAGAAAGCACAAGCTTCACAACATAGGAAGAACTTTTATGGTTGGATCAATATTTCCTACTTTATAGTGCACTGAACTCCATTGTTCTGAACATGGCCATGCATTAGTCAGACAAAAGACAAATTTTAAAAACTTTAAACAAAGAAAATTGAAAAACTGTTTCCTATGTTTGGTGCTCCAAACATCTAGCTTCATGCTACAAAAAAAATTAGTACTATATCTATGATAGCTACTGATATATCACAGTAAATGTCTTGCTGGGTGGGTAAAATTAGCATTTCGAGAAAATCAAGAAAACAAATAAATGTCACATTTAATTGTGAAGAGTCACAAATGTGTGCACATACACATTCCCAAAACATTAGTAGGCTCCTGGGGCATAGTCAGTTTGGGCATTTGTGCCTCTGTGGCGCTTTTTGAACAAGCACTGCACATTTTCTGCCGATGCACGCTTGTGTTCAGATGCGGCTGATCGGCGCCGGTCTTTTTCCTCCATGCGCTGCATACACTTTTCACCAGCGCCGACACCGATGTGCGAACTGTGCCCGCGAGTCATCCAAGACCCGTCGTACGATACAGCGACGTTGCCCGGGTTGCCGAAGTTTAATTGGCTGTAAAGCTGCCGGACCGACTTCGCGCATTCTGTTGTAAGCGTCTCAGCTGCCCGGGTCGCGGCGGGCGTCAACTTCGTTTTGACGTACCCCTGCCACGTTTTCGTATGCAGCCCGCGGTGCGATATATTCATTGTTGCGAAAATATCATTGAACGCAGTTTGCCGACTGCCGGTGCTTTGCATTGCGCGCGCAGCCAGAATATTGACGGTAAACGGATTCACTTTCTGAGTCCCATTCACACGCGGCGAGCTCCACGCTGACGCTTTGTCGCCGCATTTCGAGCATATGAGCACCAGACTTACTGCAAGGCCATATTCGCGCTCCTTCCGGCTGATTTTCGCGCTACCGCCGCATGTATTACAATTCATATGCTCCAGCAGTGCGTTCGCCGATTCCAGGCACACCACGGTGAAAACTGTGTCGTCAAGCGGGCCGGCCGCGACATCGCCAGCGGACAAGATCTCCGACTTACGGCTCACTGCTGCGGTTGACGCGAGCTCTTGTAGTTTCTCGTCGGATCTCATGTCGATTACCTCCAAATCTGAAGGCGTCAGCATAACGGTGTCACGACGGACGCGGCTGGCGTTTTCGTCGCACCTACTCGTTGTCGCACCACCTAGGCCTAGCACTCGGTCGGCTCCATCAGTTCCGTCGCTTGACGCCGTTGGTGGCTCGTCCTCAACCACTTGCGACGCGGTGGGGCGTTTTTTGAAGTTGTTGAGCATGGACTTCTTCGTTTTCTTTCCATACTTGTGCTTAGAGTCAAACTTTCGGAGCGGAGGAGGCATCGTCGCGCGTACTCACACAACGATCGCATCGAACATGGCGTCTCGCGTGCGCCTCTGCTGCGGCTAGCAGACAGCTCGGGAGTGCGCCCAGCCAATCACGTGGCGTTATCTCGTCACGTGCATGCGACAGCGAATGAGAACGCGCGTTTCATCTATTTTTGCCGCCGGTTTTTGTATTGAACCAGCAAGCCTAACGAAGCGGCAGCGCGCGATATTTGAAGCCGAAACCGCGTTCTTTCAAACGAGACCAAGATGGCCGCCCTCAAGGCACTAGTACGCGAGCGCGGCGTCATTGAATGTGTGTCGTTTTCGCGTCGACACACGCGAAAAATCAGGTGCCCCATCTGTTTTTAAATTGTTCGTACGGCTGAAATATGACCTTACGAGATTTGAAACTTGGCAGATAGGGAGAATAGTAGATGTAGATTAGAGAAATGCTATTTTCCAAAATTCGTTTTTTTATGATATTTTGGGTCTAAAGACCCGTGTCCCCCCTTAAGAATGTTTGGTGCATGCAGACCGTTTGGTATGTCTTGGAGAGTTGTTCGCGTAGCATTCGACAGCATTCGACAGATGGTAAGCCCGTTCATCATTAGCTAGACTAGTCATCATTAGCTAGTCTTGCCTAGCTAGACTTGGCAAGTTCAGGGTGTGATCATTACACGGGAAAGAAAAAAATCGAATTTAGACAATATTCAGGGGCGCGATCATTACGCCAGTGCGATCATTATGCAAGTAAATACGGTAACCACCACGTGCCCTTGCGCAAGCGGTCACTGAAACGCCAGCGTAAAGAAGGTGTAAACTGAAAACCAAAAGACTTAGAAGAAAAAAACATCACTTTTTGTTTCCATACAAGGCAGCAGCACTTGGTGGGCAACAAAGAGCTGAAAAATTGTTGCATTTTGGCAAAAAATTGGTGTTGTCGATACGCGGCATTGACTATTTGGGACTTGGTTGCCGTGCAGTACATTTACGGCATTGATCCTCAAAAGGTTAAACTTCCTAAATAAATCCTTTGGTACATCCATGTAGAAAGAGAATTACATCTGATGAACAAAATCCAAACAAACTCTCACATGAAAGATTTTATGGCCTATGTCCTGCATAGAGGCAGTTTACATCAAACTGACTCAACGAACACTGACAGTCACGTGACAACATGTAACGAGGGCCCACTGCCTCTTATTGTGAGCGATCCTATATGAGTGCTTGCTTCGTCCTACAAAAGCAACCGGCCTCACCTTGATGGTCTCATCCCAGACAAGCTTCTCACGCTTGCGAGACTTGATGCCTTTCTGTTTGGCAAACTCGGACCATCTCGTCGTAGGCTTGGGTTTGGGTACCTGCACAGAGGATCACACACTTGAATAATGTTGCCAACTGATTTTTCAGCCCCGAGAGGGACTGCAAAAATGTCCTCATAATCGGGCACTCTAAGAAACAAACTTCAGAAGAAATATCTACCTTGCTTTTTTTTTTTACAATACCTAGCCATATTGAAAATTAACTTATAGATATTTGCTCAGTGATATGATTCAATTAAAAGGTACCTCATTGAAATTTCGTGAAGATAAATACCACAGAGGCGTTGTGTATTCACCCAGCGAGTGGACGGATGGGTGTTGGATGCTGTTGTGATGTTGACAGTTTCTGCTGTTTTGCGCTAATTCAGACTGAGCTTCCTGCCTGCGCACAAGCTTACCCCGTTTTATTGCCAGCACACAAATAACTAGATGCCAGTGACTACAACAAACAGTGAATATTCGCCATGTTTACACCATCCATGCCATTAGGCCCAACCTGCACCTGCTTCAGCCCCTTTAGGTGCCAACTAATTATGTCCATTGAAAATTTAGTTTTATCACATTTCTTGTGCATTTAGAATCATAAAAACAGTAAATATGCAGAACTACATAAGAATTTTTCAATTCCTCAGTGAAGTTTACAGAACTAGATGCAAGAACTATTTACAGAATGTTAGATATGAGAGCATCATCCAGGCACTTGAAATATAATGTGAATGTAACATGCTGTAAAAACCACAAATTAAGTGAACCTGCTACATGAAGATGAACTGACACCTACAGTCAACACCCAGCTGTCTACCTTCCAACTCATTTTACTAAAAGATCTTACACTCATTATTAAAGCTTTCAGCACAGAGCGAATCAGAAATGCTTTGGGATGCTTGTCACATAGATTAAATATCATAATTTTTAATCAGTGCTTTTAATTTTTATTCACTATCTTTGTGCGCACAATCATGCAGACAGCATCTGAAAGGGGTTGATTGTCAAGTGCCGGCAACAGAAGTTACAGTTTGGTGGAGTTCACGTAGATTTATTCACAGCCACTGCATGGCATTCAAAGAACTGCTTCAACTACGAAAGAGAGCGCGCGGGCTACCACATGAATGACACTTTGTTCACAGCTGCCATTTGTGCAATGTCACACATGCTGATCACGTCTAAAAAGATAAGAGCGAAACACACATATGGTGTCTGAATTTTTGCTAACCATTTTAAGTTGGCTCTATGGAGAACTTGCTGGTGTCACATGGAAGTCAGAATATCCAAACAGATTTTTAAAAAGTCAGGTGCGTGAGGAAACCATTGGCGACTGTACAAGCTTGAGTACTTAAGTTCTAACTTTAACCCCCCTTGTACCTACGAATTTGTGCTCGGCACCAGAAGTGCCAAAAGCTGGACAAACGAGAAGAAAGGGGGTTAACCGAGGGGCCCGATATTTATTAGTCATATCATAAGAAGCCAACAAAGACTGGCACCAAGGACGGCATAGGGGGAGTTACTTGTGCTTAATAAATGAAATTAAGAAACTACAAATTAGAGGAAATGAAAGTGGATGAAAAAACAATCCCCCCAGGTGGGGGACGATCCCACAACCTTCACATAAAATTGACAAGTACAATATACATGCAGCATGTGTACTAACATATACAGCATCTGAAGGGGATAAAACGGGTAATTTTATAGCAGCAGCACATATCAGCACGTCGCAAACTCCTATGAATAAAGATCCAAAGAGTCATTCCTTGACAGAGGGTGAACGATCTGCAAAACTCGCACAGCTGCATTCACTCCAGTGCACGAATCCCGAGTTTCCCTCGTCCAATACAAACAGCATTAGAGGCTACCACACATGAGAATGTTACAATATAGCACAAGTAAAAAGACACACTGAGCAATCAGTCTGTCATATACTGCTTACTCAAACCTGACATAATCCTAGTGACACAATAACTTTTTGTAGTCCCTTCTTAGTGTGAACTGGTCTTTTACAGACTTGAAAATCTAACTGTTTGGTGGAAAACTGATTGCTAGTTAGTCTTGCAGTATAACTATGGTAGCTTAGTACAAAGTAATGGACGAGCACCTGTCTGTGTCTCTTTTGTTGTTTCTTGTGTCTGTCCATTACATTGTGCTAAGCTACTACAGTTATGAATTGCACGATAGGCTGTACCGGTACACGGTCACAGCAGCACCTCCATGTATGTGAAGCAAGTCCATTCTCCCAGTTCAGAAAAGAATGCCTTCTATTTGCCTAAACATACAGACACAGGTTTGATATCGCCCGGTGAAGCGTTACCTTCACTTTTCATCCTGTATTTCAATGTCATCTCATGGTATTTGAAATGCCCTACACATTCATTTTTCACAGCCGGAGACAATTCCGGACAGCAGATTTCCCACAATGTATAAATCTGCTCGAAAAGTGGTACCAACAAAATGGTTAAACGCTTGATGCATACAACCACTAGCTTTGTGTTGCACCAGTATTCTTTATCTTATTGTTTCTGGTTTTCTAAGAAAATGATGAAAGCCGATGTCAACGAGGATGGACACAGGGTCTGAGGAGGAGAGTGTGACATTGTGAGATGCTGGATCAATGGCCGATCATTGTGACAATTCTGAAATGCCTTGCGACACATGTATCATGGAACATCTACTAATGACGAACCCATCGGACAGAGAGCTACAGGTTTTGTGACATGATAACCGATACTGCGCACATCACTTTCACAGCAATGAAGACATGATAACACAGATACAGAAGCAAAGAAACCATCACAAGTGAAGGCCACGCAGCACACTGTACTATATTAGCAGCAAGCAGAGGATGTTAAACACCAGGACTTACCGGTTTCTCCCGGGGTAACCTTGTGGTCCCCTCAGGCAGCTGCAAAGGTATCAAACGTGTGAGGTGATGGTCACGTCTCACAGAGCGAGTCAATGTATCAGGACATTACAGTGCATCCTCTTTCCCAGTACCAGAACAAGTTTGTAGAAGCAAGCATTAAAGTAAATTATTTGGGGCACTTTGATGCTTGACAATATCTTTTTTCAAATGTTTAAAGGGCTCAGACCTCCATATAAAATTCTTTTGAATTTACAATTTGAAAATGTCATATCAGCACCCCTTTATGAGAAACACACAATCTATAAATGTTCAAGTTAATGCAAATCGACTCAAATCATTTGGCTACAGGGAAGCACACACTTAATAAGAACATTCCTCTCAACTTACCGTGGCGACGACGACATCCTCTTTACGCTCTGTGGGCAACTGCAAGAAAAATGAAAGTGATTGATTTTAGCTACGAAGAATGCTAGCACTGTTGTGGTGCATGCTACTTTGCACTACAACTTATTAGCATCAGCTAAGCCTTAGCATGACAAAGCAAATGACAGAGCACATGAGTAGGCGATACTTGCTGGACTTTAATCATTATGATAATTTTTTTCCCATTTGTGAACTTCCTCTGCCTTGAGTTGGTACAATTTATGGGCACTGTCTAATGAGTTTATAATTGATTGCTCTGTTAGTATTTACATGTAGTTCTCTCGTTTCCCGGTCCTACTGTACACACACAAGGCCAAGCAACATGTTTCCGCACTCAATCAAGTGGTCAACACAATTTTGTGTGCTTCATGAAATGCCTTTCCCAACCTTGCCCTCATAAATATGCTTTTGAACTTTTTCGCAGAATCTCGATTGCACCATTTCAACTAGCACTCTGCAGCCAAGACGCAAGTGCTGCGCAGTGTATAATTCAGTGCGAACAAATGCACAATAAAATTTTGTGATACAGTTAGTGGCGGCAGGTTCAGTAGTTCTTATACCACACAAAGTTCAGAAGCATGGCTTTTTGTTCGTAAAATGAGGACTCTCTGTCCTTGTTGCCCATACCTGAAAGAGTCTGTTGATGAGAAGCTGTGTGTCATCTCTGGCAAGTTCCTTGAGGTACCCCTCTCGAGACTGGGACCTGTAAAAGAGGATGACTATGATTAATGGGTTTTAATGGCACAAGAGCCAGTTCTACTCATGTAAAAAAAGAAAAAAAAAGAAGGGGAAGGGGGCAGAAAAATTAATTCAGTGGTACTCAAAGCAAACAGTGAGTTGCCATGCTCATGTTTTTCGTTCATCGGCCCACAAAAATTAGCATAAGGCCCATTCAATTAAAGGAACGCTGAAGCACCTTCTTTTGAAAATGTGAAACATGCTGGAATGTGTGTGATGCCTTTTATAAAATATATGCCCAAGAAATTTTGGTGAGGACCTAATACGAACAGAGGTATTAAGAGCGAAATGTTTATCTTCTTCCTTCCCCCACAGTGCAACATTTCCTCACAATTGGGCAGGTGCTGACACCAATGTCCTGCCTATCGCTGACAATTTTCAGGTGCTCCTGCTTTCTGTAGTGTTCTCTTTATAATCCTTCAAGGATAGTGGCTGGCAAAGGTGCTCAAGATTGACAATGGAGCAGTGACAGGATGGGCCGGTGGTTGCTTATTTTCTATGGAAATAGGGAACAGTGTATACACACGTCCTAAATGGTTAGTGTCTATAAGATAGCACACTTCATCAAACGACATGGTTAATTTCTGCCTAACGTGGAAGACAAGAGGGGTTTGGAAAGCTGCAGGAAAGAGCAAGCAATTATATCATGGCAGATTGCATATTTCCTGCTGCATGCAGCTTAATGTCATTTGGTTTCCATGTTCACAGCATAATTTTAAACCGATCGGGAACATTTTCATACCAAAAAATGCTTCAACGTTTTTCTAGAGGGACAGAAGAAAGCAACAATCAATAGGGACAAATTAGCAACAAAGAAAATGCATGTTTGGTTGAAAACTGCACCATTGAAAATGCTAGGCTGATTATACTTCAGTTTCTGAAGGTGTGGATAGTTTTTGTACATTCTAACAGCCTTAGTTATTGTCTGTATTGTGTCCGCTGTACATTGGTGTAATATTTAGTAGAGCAATTGTCACCCGCTGTGGTGGTGCAGTGGCTCTTACGTTTCACTGCTAAGCCCATGGGAGCGATATAAAATCCTGGCTGCTTTTTGATGGGAGCAAATTGCAAGAACGCCTGTTTACCATACATTGGGAGCGCATAAAGAACCCCAGGTGGTCGCAATTACTCCAGAGTCCTCCAGTATGGCGTGCCTCGTAATCACATTGTGGTTTGAGCTCGTAAAACCCCAGAATTTAATTTCAAACAATTGTCGCCTCATCATCCATGTCACCTCATCATCTGTCATGCCCGAACATGGTGAGGGGGAGAATAACAAAGGAAACAACTGACATAAGAAGCTGTGTAACAATTTCGAAAAATGCGAAATACGCAGCTTTTCAAGTCTGGGTTGCAGCAGAGGCTGCCAAGACAAAATTTAAAAAATTAACTTATGGGGTTTTACGTGCCAAAACCACTTTCTGATTATGAGGCACGCCGTAGTGGAGGACTCCGGAAATTTTGACCACATGGGGTTCTTTAACGTGCACCTAAATCTAAGTACACGAGTGTTTTCGCATTTCGCCCCCATCTAAATGCGGCCGCCGTGGCCGGGATTCAATCCCGCGACCTTGTGCTCAGCAGCCCAACACCATAGCCACTGAGCAACAATGGTGGGTGCTGCCAAGACAAATCATGATGGAGATGGAAATGTAAATTTTCCTTCACCGCCACTGAAATGAAAAGGCACAGAAGATTTGTGAACCATCTTTACCATGATGAAATGCAAGAACTGCAGGCAAACATTTTTTTTTTTTAACTGAAATAAGAAAGGTCGGCGAAGAAAACTGCACTATGTGCTTGAAACCAACATACTGTGTGTACTTGTGCAGTGTGCCAGAAGATTCTGGTGCAATCTCAAAGGCCACCATATGTGCTGTCACTTTTTCTTTCATCGAAAATTACTTGTAGGGCATGAGCACAACATGTAATTCTAAGGAATTAATAACGAAACTTCCTTCCTTCGCTGTCTCATGGTGCCTGCTATTGTGGTTTCTCTTCAAATTTTGTTGAGTTTGCTCTTACACCATGGGGAAAAAAAACTTTGAAAATAACACGGAGACAACAGGGAGAGAGAGAGCGACAGAGAAAAAATAGACACAGAGATTTAAAGTACCACCAGTCATTAGCACAATAATAAAACAAATGTAAAGCTTCGAAGAACACAAATCCCCAATAGATTCAGGAAAACTCATCGTCGTATCGGCCAACGTTTTTTCTTGGGGGGGGGGGGGCGCACTTAAGCACTGTGTGCTGAATGTAAGATATGCACAAACACACATAGGGAAAAGAGGACTGACAAGACGTATATGTATTCGTGCTTATCGTAAACTTAGCAACATTCCACAAACTGTCACAAGAAACATATTTCAATACTGAATGTTTCCTTGAATGACCTTCACTTTTACTTTCTCGACATGGCTACTAGCTTGTTATTTCGATGCCTTGGTCAAGTGTCCAAATGCTACAGGCTGGTTTCTATGGGAAAAAAAAAAGAAGAAGAAAATGCGGTAAATGTCGACGAGTACTAGAGGTAAACTGACATGATTCAGACTGGTACGTCAGACGCCCTGAACTTTGGACTGCCCGAAAACAAGAAAAGGTCGCTACACGAAGAACTGCAAAGATGATCGTCATGCTGCGGCTGCAACCACGTCATTTATGAGCTCGCACATAAAAAAAAAAGAATAAGGAAACAAGAAATATAAAACAAGAAATAGGAGAAAGAAGCGTCTATGCTAGAAGTTGTTGGCATCTGTAAGACCGTAAACTTACTTTCAGTCAAGCATGACAGTCGCTGCAGCACTCTCACGTGAGGCTCTTGTTGTCTCAACATAACAAGGGCTCAGACGGCTGCGGTTTGTCGTGTCAGCTCTTGACACTACGCGTACGTTCGTGCAAATTACAAACACACACACACAAAAAGAACTTAAGCGAACGACAAAGACGCAAACACGAGATCGAGAAAACCACAAGTTCCACGCACGAGACTTCACGTGACTCAGTTTCAGTTCCCGCATGCGTCAAACACGCAGTTGTGTCGACATCGCATTCACCGACCCAAAACATCACAGCCGCTGTCATCTGCAAGTGGACACGCAATGGTGAGCTGCGAGTGATAGAGGACCGCAAGCAGCGCACAGCACAATATTAATCCAAGCATTTTCTTTCAAAAAATCGCGCATCGTGGCCACATCCAAAGGAGATGATGGCTGACACGTGCTGTGTTTATACACTGCCCACGGGCGCCTTACTTGAGGTTGGCGATATCCAACGGATTGGGGTCTGTAGCGAGGAGATTTCCGAGGTCGAACTCGAGATCCAAGTCCTTTACAACATCCACGGGCTTGTAGGAGGCCTCTTTTTCGGCAGCCTCCAGCAAAATTTGCTGCGCCAAGGCGGCCATGTTGGGAAAGGATAGTGTCGTTGCCCTTGCGGCTAGTTGCCCCTACATGTAAAAACATGTGAGAGTATTCGGAAGCAAAACAAACGCTGACATAAAAGTTGAATTTTTTTGGTAAAAACTTACAAATAAAAAGATTGAGTGTGTTTGCCATGGAGTCTTACAGTTTACTTTTAATCAAATCAAAATTTCTATAACATTTGAGCAAAAAATCTAAGAAGCAAAGCTATAATATAAATATTAGAAATTATTTAAACGCATTTACCTTTTATTGACTACTTAGACGCTAAACTTTGTCCTATAAAAAGTGGTGGTAAAGCTTACGTTTTAAACATAAAAGCTACTGTAGAGTTCTTTCTACGACCGCTAGGACGCGGCAAGTCGCCTGCGATGAGCAGACTTCGCTACCAGCGCGAGCGCACTCCTCGCCTCCGCTAAAGTTTCAACAAAGGGGCCCTCGATTGGCTACATGTTTTTACATCGGCCAATCACGGCTGCGTTTACGGCGAACAGGGCGACCGAGACGCCGTCGTCGCTTTCCCCCGCTTTCTCCTGTCGCCGCTGGCGCGCACAGCTTGCAAGCGAAGGAAGCGAGCCCCGAGTAGCTTGCTTGTGATGGTGTGGCTCTTCGCGGCAATCCCGTCGTGACATGAATAGTCGCGGCTGCTGCTGCCGTTGTTGTGGTCGTTCGTCGTCTTCGTCGGTCCCCGAGTCGGATCTACTAACCGCGACTGTTGTGCTGCCGGTGCATCGTCCGTGCGCGCCGTGGTGATATATTCCGCGAACCCGGCGACGACCGCCGCTGTGGCGTTGTTTCTCGTGGCGTGGTGGTGACGAGGTTTCTTCTGCTCCTTCGTCTGGTGATGGTGCGGTGAACAGACAACACTGCGACGAAGACGCGCGTTTGTGCTACCCCCCCATCCCCTTCCCTGCCTACTCTCCGCTTATTTTCTCCCGAGCTTTTTCTTCTCTTCTTTAATTTGCTCCCCGTTCCGTCCCTCAGCTGTCCGTGGCGGTTTCAGAAGATTCCAACCCCGCCTGGTGCGCGTATGTGTGTGTGAGCGAGCACGCCTAGGTTTCCGACCCCGACTACTGCTTCACTCCGGGCTCCAAGCGCCGGCCTGGCGTCGTCATCATGAAGAAGCAAATCCTACGAGTCAAGCAACTAGCTGACCAGACACTTCTTGGGTAAGTCCACTACCACGGCATTTCTTTAAATGTTACCAACAATATCCGCCGTTATGGAAACCGCGCCTGGCCTGTTGTTTTCCTAGCCGACCTCAAATATGAGAGAAAGTGTCTTCCTCACTGGAATCTTCTATCGCGTCGTCCGATGTTGTTTGGGCGTGCTCGTCTTTTCCCTCTCTCTATTTTTTTGACGTTCTTCTTTCGGTCTTGTTTATGGTTTCCGTCTTGGTCGTCCGGCGTGCTTGGATAGCGAATGCACTCATGTGATTCATCGCCCTCTTGGCAACCGACGCAGCGAAAAATTCGAGACGCCCCATCGGCACTGCTTTTTTTTCTTCTTTTTTTGTCGTTTCAGCAGTCATCCGACGTCTGGTATCTAGCGACGATGACGCCGGTATCTTTTTGGCGGTGAAGTCCGGCGAGCGACTATGTTCCGCCTTCCCTTGCACTTTGATAAAAAGCTATGGCTGGGTTGCGCGTCTAAGCTGCAATTACCGTTCCCATCTATAAATAACTGCCAGGTTACTTGTTTGTTTTTATGTACTGCGCTGAGTGCTTCCGGCGTATTGGCCGCGTCGTTCAAAGTTGCATTTGCTGGCACGCGGTGTGTTTCCGGCATGGAGAAGGACTACTTGGTTAAAACACGTTGGCGGGCTAGTTGGTTAGAATCCATGACAGAGTGTATAAGCGCGACTGAACGAGGACGTAGAAAGAAACAGAGACAGCGCTTCACTTTCAACTACAGATTTTATTTTCGCACGCATCGATGTATATGTACGGTACGAGCGAAAGTAAACGTGACAAAAAAAAGAAAACAAAAAACACATTCAGTGGTGCATATTTATGAACCGTACACGTGTGTAAGGCATGGTGAAAACACATACTGCAATGGTTACAAACATAAACGGATGAACCGTATCTCCTTTTCAGATATCGACACTGATGGCTTGCTCACATACATTTCCTGTAATTTTGCAATTTCGTAGGCTTCCACGCAGCGAAGGAAACAAGGGAGATTGTGGAAGCTTACGAAATTCCGAAATTGCAGGAAATGTGCATGAGTAAGCCATCAGTGTCGCTATCAGAAAAAGTGATACGGTTCGTCTGTTTATCTTTGTAACCATTGTGCTATGTGTTTTCACCATGCCTTGCACACGTGTACGGTTCATGGATATGCACCACTGAATGTTGTTTTTTCCTGTCACGTTTGTTTCCGCTCGTACGGTACATATACATCGATGCGTGCGAAAATAAAATCTGTAGTTGAAAGTGAAGCGCTGTCCCTGTGTACCTGTTTCTGTCTACGTCCGGCGCCCGAAACCGTGCAAGCAGTCTGTCTCGATACCTGAGCGTCGAGCTGTCTGAAAGACCTCGTGTTGAGATGCGTATTTTCGATGCCATTGCACTGCGTTGACCGCATGGGCTCGGTAATTTTAACCGATCAGCTGACCTCGCGCGGGAAAATGATGAAATAATAAATAAAAGGGCGTCGGCAAGCTGGTTAAATGGTTTCTAAAAGGCATTTCAAGCTAGCAAAAGTAATCTCCCCGGGCTTGTCCTTCCTGCCAGACGACTCCGCCTCGTTTTCCCATCTGCCTCTTTGCTCATGCCGGCCATAATTGTCTTGTTCGGCCCCTCTCGACTGAACGCTGTTATCTCCGGGTCGGTTTCGCGGAAGGACAGATAAAAGCAAATTACGATATCGTTATGGAAGACCGTCACGTCAGTGTTTGCTGCTGATAGCTGGCGGTGCCAGAAGCAGAAATTTCTCGACACCTCGATGACCGTCCAGCGGTAGGGCAGGAACAGCGTGCTCTTGCTACCTTTATTATTATTTTTTCGCACGTATACGGATGCAGATAAAGCCTGCACGTGTGAATGACACCAGATGATGATGGCTTTGCGCAGCACAGAAGGCCTTCGACACGCCGGCTGACTCATAGGTGCGTCGACTTGTTTGCCGTCTGCGGCGTGAAACAAACCGCGCGATGTTATTTCTGTTCACTGACGTCAGCTAGCGCTGATTGGAGGTCTTGTCGTCAGCTGCGTAAAACGTGTAACAGCTGAACTCCGAAATGTGACGGCGCTGAGTCTTCCCGATGGGCGTGTGGCTTTTGACACGGAAAAGCAAATAAGGAAAGGAAGGTTCTAATCTGCACGCATCGTAAGTGGTCAGCACGCCCCCCCCCCCCCAAAAGAAAAGAAGAAAAACAAAACACAGAAACGTCGGTTGGGTGAGGGGTAGGGAAAGGTTAATATGGAAGACATGAGAAGGAAAGGAAACGAAGATGAAGGGAGCTCTTTCCGAGACCTCTTGGGCATATATCAGACATATCTTCAAACCTCCTTTTAAATCTCCTTGATAACCGAGAAAGTTCAATTTCGTACATACTTGAAGACGAATGTTTGCGAAACCACTTGTCAGGGGCCTATGCCATACTGTCTGTGCAAGCTTTTGAGAAAAGTCGGGTATTTTGAGAAGGTTTGACGCAGCGTCGGCGTATCGACCCTGCCACGCGATGTCACCACCTTTATTTCTGTGGTTGTGCCGACAAAAACGATTTTCGCAACAACTCTAGTGCGGCTTCGTGCGTTTTAACTGTGGTATTGGACGAAACAGTGAGGTTTTTTAGCTTTGTATGATACCAGTCGTTTATAAGACTTACTTACACTGTAATAGTGGTCGAATGTAAACTTTTTCGAATGTGAATAGTTGATATTGAATGGAATGTCGAATAGTCAAACGCATAAATTTACAGCAAGAATATTTGTTATAATTAGATATCACGCATCTACTGCTAGCTGACTAGTTAAAACAAAATGGCTAACTATAATGGACATATTATCACTTTAGAACACAAGATCACCAACTGTCATGAGAAAAACTGCATCAAGAACTTTCAAAAGGTATTAGAGCCTGGTTCCAAACAAGCTCTCCAAGAAAGAAGAATCGCTGCTGTATGAGTGGCTTTCGGAAAGGTTGGAATGGGTAAAAGAAAGAGATAGGAAGAAAGAAGCTTCTAAAGGAGTTGTGTGCCGCAGCCACATGTAAGAGGCCTTGTACAAATAAAAACCATCACTGTTTGTACTGTAAACGATACAACTGATACATAGCTAGACTGTCAAAAGCGCTGGGTGACAGACTACAAGAAAAAATCGCAGAAACCATCACTGTTTGTACTGTAAACGATACAACTGATACATAGCTAGACTGTCAAAAGCGCTGGGTGACAGACTACAAGAAAAAATCGCAGCTTGTCATGTAGGCTACCGCCGCGAAACCGGAAACAAATCTTGCATTACCCATTTCGTTTCCACATTGCCTCGACAATGTTTGCCTTTGTCACAGTTCTGATAATTAGCGATACCGTGTTTAGCAGACAGAAAACAGTAGCCAGGCCTAAACAACTGGTTGCTGCGAAATGTTTGGTTAGTTTCGAACATACGGAAATACCGAATAGTGCCTTTTCGAATAAGAATCGAATAGTAAACACTAACTATTCGTATTGTAAGTCTCGAATATTCGCTCATCACTACTGTTTACTAATTTCCGCTACGTAGAAAAACGTACGCAAATGTTTATGGACGCCGTACGCATTAACAGGTTCGTGTCACCCCCCCCCCCCCCTACCGTCCGAAATCACGAAAAACTTCGCGTCCTTCACAAGGTTGGGAGGACATAAAGGCAAATCTTAAGTCACGCCAGAGTGATAGATTAGTGTTCGATAGTGCTCGAGAACGTCTAAGCGGACAGATCTTTAGTAATCGAGAAATCCGGGTAAATGCAGGACACGATTGGAAAGTCCCTCCGGGGCATTCAGGTATGAACCCGATGACGAGGGCATTCGTTAAAAAAAAAAAATTTTGTTGCATTACAAGACGTC
Source organism: Dermacentor albipictus (assembly GCF_038994185.2). Taxonomy (NCBI): domain Eukaryota; kingdom Metazoa; phylum Arthropoda; class Arachnida; order Ixodida; family Ixodidae; genus Dermacentor; species Dermacentor albipictus. The sequence goes on along the minus strand of NC_091828.1, from coordinate 55,988,707 downwards.
AGAGAATGCAACTTTTTGCAGTTTTGTTCGATTTTTATTAAAAAATGATTCATTGGCAGTAGGGCGTCTAGGTAAGGGTTATCCACAGTTCGCTTGGGGAGTGCACGGCTCTGCGTGCGAGTTTGCTTCTGGTAGGTATGTTTCACCTACTAGTCCAGCAATAACTGTACACTTGTAGGAACACCGTGGTTCTTGCGTGAACGGTTATCGTGAGACGTGAGTGAGTGTCGAAGTGCGGTTTCACTTGCCGGGGCTTTCAACGTTCGTTTTATTTTTATTTATTTTTTTCCCTGAACGGCAGCCCTTTATTGACTGACGTTCCTCCATTGCACATATATTACAAGCTCGCTTAGTATAAGCTATGCGGCTGTCTCGACGCCGTGTCATTGACCGAGCGGCGTCAAGACGGAATTATTAATGGCGACATTGTCCTCGTATCCCATGGTGTGTACGTTGTCGACGCAAGAGGGCCAAGACCTCTCGCTCGCCTCCTCGACCTCTGCGAAGATGCGTGCACTGTGTATCCTCGGGTGCGCTCGCTTATCGCATCCCGCCGTCTCTACGAGCGGTTAGGAAACTAGTCTCGGGAGAAAGAAAACGCACCTGCGCTAGGAAAAAAAAAAAAATACGCGTGTGTCGGCGGGGTCGAGCACGTGAATTATACTATCCTCGCGCCAGTGTAAGAACGAACGGACCAAAGGTCCCTTCGATTCGGTTGTACTTCCTGAACTATACCTAATGACAACTGAGCACAGCTCAGTTTCGAAGATCTGCGGGCCTTCACGACATGTTCTGAATAGTTTTACTGCGCATGTGTGCGACTGGGGCCGGAATGAGATGGGGGGGGGGGGGGGGGAGGTTGCATCTCACGAGGAGGAGGAGGAGACTCGCGTGCGTCTGCTGTTTCCGTTGCCAGTTTGTGTATACCGTAATTTTCGCCCAAAACCTGGAGCAGCATGCCAAGCGATGAGTCAGGTGAATATCGTCTGCTTCTCGTCAAAGTCAGCATCTCTTTATGTGAGTGACAAGCTCCTCCCACGGAACCGTATTACTTCCACCATGTGCGCCTCCGGGCTCCAAAACGGTTCCCGAAAGATTGCGTTGTGGAATGTTCACCTTGGCGGTGACGTCACCGCAGAAGTGAATGCTGTGGTTGCATGTAATCCGACACGAATTCCATTAGCCGCTGCACTCTTAGGTTGTTCGCCGACCTATGGTTCACTGTGCGGTGCTATTCCCTATTCGATTCACCGTGCAGCATATGCCGTCATCTGCACCTGTCCGTTTCGTCCAGTGCAGAATTCGTGCGCAGGTTCGCAGCATTCATCCTGCGCTCGCGTAAGAGGCATGGTGCAGGCCCCGTACAGGAGAGGAGGTACTGGATTAGTTATGCGTGATGACTTAACTGCAGCTTACAATGTGCAGGTCCACTTGGTTCCACTTTGATTGGTTTACTGTTAGATTAGCGTTAGTATTAACGTTATCACGGGGTTTAGCCACACGTTTCGTTCAAAAAGTCATTGTTCTTTACATATCTGTGATGTTCGGAAACGTGTCTGCTTCACGCAAAGGGAAAGCGGTTGGAATATTCTTGGTCTGTTTCTATTCCCCCGCACGATTTCCTTCTTTATTTAGATCGCTGTCATCGCCGCGCAATCGCTTGCGGCATCTTGGAGCTACGAGGCAACAGCGACATGCAAAAGGAGACATTTACCACCAGCAAAGGATATTACGCCTTATCCTGTTTGGAATATAGGGTCGCAGAGCGACATTGTGGAGTGTAGAGCATTCTATGTCTTGTATATGTCAAAGGTTCTTACAGAAACAAACGTTCAAAGTGAAGTAATTGCCCCATATGTATAATTGGCCTGCCAATAAATTTTTTACAGCTATTCCCTTGTGAGTACCTACTTTGCAGTTATTCAGTCATACTTGGCCAGAAGGTGGCATGTATCCAGAAGGTGGCAACTTGTCCAGAAGGTGGCATGTATAAGCTACAGACTTTCGTTTCTGTATTTTACGTCACACAAAGTTTTGCTAATCGCTGTCCTTAATTTAACGTCAGCACAGCATCGTGCTGCCCAACGCGCTCGTTCGACGCGCCAAAAGGAGCGTACGAGACACGTTCACTGCTAGCTGCTTTGTCACAATACCGCGCATTCGCGACACATTCACATTCCAAGGCAGCGGCACTCAAGACGTATGAATACGTATTATCATCCGCTTGGGGTGAGGTCATGCAGCCGTACGTCTACGCCGTGCGCTGGTTAAGCCAAGTAGCCAGCCGGAGCCAATTAATTCGTCTGGCGGTCGTCTGCGCCTGCTGCGTGGCCTCGCCGTCTGCACTGTGCATTCTTCGGGCCTGGAAGCACAGCGCGGTTAATATCGCAGTGCTCAGCTACGGGATAATTGAGGTCGGACGCTCGGCGGCAGTGGGCGAGGTAACGGCAGTCACGACGCTTTCCGCGGCACAAAAGGGGGCCCGTTAATCTCCACTTCTTTTCGCAGGTTTCGAGATGCGCGATTCCTAATGGTGTATACTTGGCCCAGATACTCTTTTCGCCGCCACAACGGTTAGCGAATGGCGGCGGCAGCAGCAGGCAAAACCTATCTGCCTTACGCTTCTTCTAGCCGGAAACAAGCGAAAGCTCATTCCGGGGGGGAGAAGGTAAAAGAATAATAAACAGCAACTTGGTTTCCGGTTGTCGCTTTCTTCTCGCTTTCGCTCGACAAAACGTTGGTTGGGCGCCGTCAGCTTTTCCCGTTTTTTATTTCCTCTCGAAGACGAGGCAAACTCCAGGCGTCCCTGAAAGCATTAGCGATGAGTGGAGGAATCTCTCGCTTCTTCGACTCCCCCTTTTCTCGTCTCCGTTCCGCTTTCGTTGCCGAAAAGTGTGCGCGCCATTCTCGAAGATCGTGACTGCCCGGGCCGGTGTAGCGGAAGAGTGTTTGCCGTCTCGCTTTGACCCGCCCATTTCGTTTTCCAACTTTGTGCGTGAGAGGATGATCGTCCTCTGACGACGGTTTCTGCGTTAGAAACGGAAGCCGTGCTCCCTCCAAGTTCGAAAAAGTCGCATATGTACAAGTGGACGTTTGAGCTTTAACGATCGTGGGATAGCGTAGTATTCTTAACTGTAGTTGTTATCCGTTAGTATAGTGGCGTGTTTTTTTTTTTTTTTTCACGAATTCGTGCCCTGCAAGGTTTATCGACCACCGGCTTGCACCTTTTGTCGGTATGCTTCGAATAGCAGTAGCGGTCGTTTGATACACGTCTGTAGTCTTGATTGGGGTCAGGCAAGTGCCGGTCACTGACTTTCTTCTTGACAGCGACAGCTGCTTAAAACGCCGCGACAGTGTGCTTCACACCGTCATCGCTATAGGGAGTATTCACATGACGTCATGTATGCCATTTTGTTCTATTGACAAGTTCCGCCCTGCCGGCTGTATACCAAACGGTGGCCTCGACGACACTCAACGGAGCACCAGTGTGCGCTACTTCGAACTAGTTTACTTTGGTGCAAGAAGGCACGGCGTTATAGTACAGGCTATGCGTCAGTATCACATCGCTGTGGACGTCGAAATAAGAAGCTAAAGAAGTGGTGCTAGCATGTTCCGCATTGGTTATAAAAAAGCGGGATCGCCAAGTCTGAACTTCCGTTCTCTCGTCGTCAGTAGTCGGAAGGCGCCACTAAACGCAGAAGATCCGCGCACATGTGTTGTCGCTCACTGTTATCGTTAATCGCTGTTGTTGTCGACGTGCAGTTCTTATTGTCGGCCCCGTTGTCGCAGTATTGGATTGGGTGGCACTTGAGTTTATTTATTTATTTTTATTAAGATGGCCGTGTGCACTTTTGTTCGTTTGGACACTTTCTCGTTTTCTCGTTGGATCGCCACTGTTTTACGCTTCAGAATTGAACTACTCTGCAACTTGTCTGGTTTGTCTCTTGCTACACGTACTACTGCACGTCGCCTATATCTTCTGCAGCGCGGCGTGACTCAGCCGGCGAAGCGCACTACAAGCGGAAGTGTCGCGCCTTTGTTAGCCGCGTTCGTGCCGAGCCGCTAGTCCCCTCTACTTGGCGGCGCGGCTGAATGAATCCATTAAGTGCCCCACAATGGGCGAGCTCTGCACCGTCTTCCGACTCACGCGGCCGGTTGGTTCTTAGTTCAGTCTGACATTGGCACTGTATACCTTTTCACAGAGTATGATGAGAAATCAACGTTGACGTGTATATGCAAACTGGCGCACGCGAAACTTTTTTCTTTTTGGTCGTCGTTGCCAACTTCCTCAGTGCGATTAATCTGTTTCGTCTCACGCGTTTCCCTAAAAACTGCGAAATGCGTCGGGGCAGGCAACGTTGTTCGTGGCGCGAAAGAGGTGGGCACCGTCCTTCCTCTCCCTCGGCGCCTGGCCTCCGTACTTCGCATTGATTTTTTTGCTAATCATACTACTGGCGCTTGTTCTCGCGCTTACGATATGGCACTGTGCGTCGCATCCTCGCGTTAGCTCGTCTGCAGCGCCGTTCCTTGTGTCCTGCTTTAAAATGGAAACACACAAGTCGGCCGTGCGTCGTCGTCTGGTCACGCTTCAGCCGAACGCAACGTTGGCCACACCGCGTGGTTCCTCTCCCGAGTACCGCTGCGTTTCCCGATCAAGGAATGCGCTGGCGTCATCGAGACGGCCCTATTGTTGTACAGCTGGTTCAGTGAACATCGCTATCCGCATATTTCTAACGTAACAGTTGTAGGCGTGAATATTGCACCAACGCCACGTCCATACTCCGTGTGTGAAAGATGACATCTTACAATAGGATGCATAGGTGGTTAGGATAGATAGTTGCTAACACATATTAATAAAAACTTAGAGCGCTAAAAACACGAAAGGCCTGGACGTGTGGTGTGTTTCTTTTTCTGCGTCTTTCGTGTTTTTAGCGCTCTTAAGTTTTTATAAAAATAACATCTTAGTCTATAGGAGACGGGGGGAGGAGAAGCTGCGCTGGGAGATCGCATAATACGTATTTTAGGCCAGAGCAGGCCAGGGTAACCAATGGGTATCAAGGCAGCTGAGCATTAGATGGACTGTTGAGTCCATCTGATTGCATCGTTGAGCTTGTGGTGTGTACGGCAGCTCATGGCGGATCCCTGGCTTTCGTTTGCTGCCTGTGGAACTGGTTATGCTGTTACCGATATTGATGGTATTTGCGTAGTTCAGTTAAAGCTTAAATCACTTGCGTAGATCTTCATTCGCCGTCCTCTAGGCAGCACGCTTGGCCTCTCTTACTTTCGTACTTAGCGTATGCACAAACCGTTTTTGCAGTAGGTTGGCGGTGCCATTTTGAGAACGTTTGTTGCTAGTGTTTCTTGTTTTTTTTTTTAGGCTAAATTAGTTGCGTGGACTCCTCTAAATATCTTGTAAGAATGACAACACGCTTCGATAGCATAAGTGCGACGCATATTTTTCGCCTATACGCTATACGTGTATCTGTACTCGCTGAATGAAACATGTCAGTGTACGGTTGGCTAATGCGCCTATCTTTGTTTCCGCCGTCTCAAGTTCGTGTTACATCGCCGTAATTTTGTTTCTAGTGCGTATATCATAGTTCCTGCCACCTCTAGCGATCACACTGGTAGCGAGTTTCAATTTGAATTTTAAATTCTTCCTTCGCGTTTCATGCGGCGAGTGTACGCAGTACGTACGTTCGCTCTCTGTTGTAGCAGACGTGGAATGGGTGGGGCCTTCAACTCGCATTATGCACTGTGCGTCACCCGGCAGGCGTAATTCGCGTATGGGCTCGTCGCCGCCTAACTTTTATGTGGAGCACGTCTGCCGCGTCGTCGGTATCGCCGCACATTTATGCATACGCTCGCGTCATGTCGCGCCCCGACTACCGCGTTCTCAGCGTGTGTGCGTGCGTGCATAGCAGACGTGCATAGCAGACGTGCATAGCAGACGAGAATAAACTGATTCGATACACGTCTGTCGTCTTGTGTGTGTGTGTGCTATGATTAGGGAAGAGTGTGTGCACTCTAGAAGTGGCATCCAGGGTTAGGAGAGATAAGTGTGGGAGGAGGGTTCATATTACCAAAACTACAATAAAAAAAGAAAAAGCTATGGGTGTTTAACCCCTGCGTACACAGGGTTCAACAAGTTGAATGTCTAGTTAATCAACCGAGAGCTCTCCAAAATAAGCCTTGTATTCACGGCCCGCGGACTGTTACGATCGGCCAGCGGGCAAGCGACCTTCCAGCCTCTCCCGCGACGAATCGCTTCGTGAAGCTCACAATACGTCGCCTCGGACAGATCAGGGGCGATGCCGAGGCGAGACACGTTTGACTGCTGCAGGGTTGACGGGTGGCGCTTGGTCGTCGACCACGACGCCGAGACCTGCCGTGGAACTCCCGGGAAAGTGCGTACCACGCCGTTTCGTTGCGGCCGCTGCTAGCCGCTAAATGCGATCGAAAGACAACGCGGTTAGTTGCTGGGTCATACCAGGAGCCGAGGCGCGCACATGGGGTCAAGCGCGGCACCCCTGTCTTCGAGCATCCGCTTCTTTCTTTCGGACAGTGAGCCAGTTGCACCCCGCGGGGTATTTCCCTGATAGCGTTCCGTGAATAAATGTGCCGGATTGATTGAGCGCGTCCTCGCGATCGAGGCGACCACGAAGCTCCGACTGGAAGTTGGCGTGACCGTGACGTATGGATATACGAAGGGTAGAGGGGCTAAAAGCGCACACCTTTGATGTAGCTTCGGTGTGCTCTGGTGTGCATGACGTGCTCAGCCAGAAAGACGTCTGGTCTGGCCTGTAGCTCATGGTGCTAGAACGATGTACTGTGTGCTCCGGCGTACGAGTTTTTCTCGCTGTTCTGTAAATAAACTTGCCCCTCCTATGTGAATGAACCTGCCTGTTCCGTCGAGTAAGCTCTGACGCGGGCGTGGGCCCCGCAAAGCATCCGCGTGACGCTCCGACAGCGTATACGCGCCATCTACTCGTTACGGGACGCACCGGCGGCGTATATGCCAGAGGGGTGATCCTCCGTGTGACGTCAGACTCCCAAGGCCACAACCTACGAATGCTAGAGCACGTAGCTTCTCATCCAACAATGAAAGCGGTTACTTTCACCGCCCCTTTCCTTTTTTTTCTTAATTTTATTGCTACTCTTGCCATACAAATTATCAAAACACTGACTGAACCCACAGCCAGAGGCTATGGGTTCAGTCAGTGTTTGTTTGTCAGTTTTGTTTTGCCCGTTGACATTTCTGTGTCACGCGCTTTGCGATTACGCAGACGCTGCTAGCTGGTGCCTCTCTTATCCGTTCCCCGTTTTTGTATACCTCGCCTACGTGTGCTGCACATTAAGGTCGCCTCTGCACATGCATCTGTGCGTGTGTCTGCATGCACAGTGTGCATGCATAAACCTCGCGGTATAGCAGGCGTGCGCGGCGCCGTCATCCGTCGTTCTGCACTAGTAACTCGTCGGCTCCCGATTGTTTGCGTACGTGTGTGTTCGCGTCAGCTATGTAGACCGCGTCCGCCTCATGTGCGGTACATCCGCCTCTATAGCCACATAGTACTTTCATGAGGCACGCAGCGATGGCTACCGCCGCGTCTCAAGCAACCGTGCCCCCACCGTACGTGACAGCGGATAGGTGGGAGAGTTGCGTTTGCGTATTATGCATACCGCGGTCCACAGGTGCGCCGCAGTCACCGTTATCCCTCCACCCCCCCCCCCCCCCCCTCCACCCCGGACAAGTCCCTTCGTCGCTCGAGCGGCGTTTCGCTCGAGTCCCGAAAGCTGTGGCCTACGCTGCTGCGTGTGCCCGCCATCCCTCCCTGCCTCCCCCCCGCCTGCTGTGTTTCGCCGTGGAGCCTTATATCGCTCGCTTCGCGTCGCCGTTCCGTGACGTGCCCGCTTGACAGGCGCGGTTGATCGTTGTTGCTGTATGATTATTATTCAGCAGCTGCCTCGCATCCTTTGCTTGCTGCACGGCTCGTCAGCGACCCGGACGCCGCCACTTCCGCCTTCTCGACGGGGACGCCCGCCTTGTACTCGTCGATGCCGCTCTTCATTGTGCCCCCCCCCCCGCTCCCTCCCCCCTAGAAAGATGGCGGTGGCCACGCCGTCGTCTGTCTGTCTGTCCGTCTTATGCAAGAAACGGGACAGACGCTACGCTGTCGCGTTTCGTCTGTTGCAAGCACGAATGGAATTCGATTCTCTCCCCAAACAGCGAGTATCGGGGACACTTGCCCGGCGTCGTTCGGTCTTGTTCGGGTATCTCCGTAGCACTGAAAACCACGGATAAAGGTGTACTTTGGAGCAGCATGGCTTCCGGAATCAATGGAAAGGCGCAAAGCGGGTAGAGAAGCAGAGCAGACGTTTCAGCGCATTGCTCGGAAAAAAATCAGTGCCAGCTGGCACATCTCGCTTTGCTGGCTTTCGATCGCTAAGAGATAGGAAATGGTTTAAACATGCAGCGCAGAATGATGCGAAAAAGGATAAAATTTTCTGCTTGAAACATGACATCTTGGTAAGTCTGAAAACAATCTAAACCTGGGAACACGCTGTGTCCTAGTCCTAACGCAGTGGAAGGTGCTCTCAAAGAATCGCCACCGCGACGTAAATTTCTAAAAAATGTTCAGCCAAAAGAAATCGTTTCGGTTGGAAATTTCCTGTCGAATCCCGTGTTTCGCCTAGAATTATTGAGAAAAATAATAATTGTTGGTATATAGTTATATACGTGCCAAAACCACCATCTGATTGAGGCACGCCGATAGTGCGGGGGCTCCGGATTGGCCACCCAGGGTTCTTCAGCGTGCACCTAACTATAAGCACGCGATCGAGCGCTTTCGCATTTCGCGCCCGCCGAAACGCGGCCGCCGTCGTTAAACCCGCCACCTAGAGTTGCGTGCAGCGGAGCAAAAAGCCACTGGGTCAACCGCGGCGTCGTCGGGTGTGCGTCTCGTCTCATCATCACCATCGAGGCGTTCTCGCCTCTTTCGCCGCGCTATAGTCATTGCGTACCCGGCCTTGGAGATGTGTAGTCGCCACGAAAACAAAAGGCCGCAAGCCGTCCCTGACCTCCATCGGATGCCGCGGCAAAGCCTTGTAGCGGCGCGGCGATGGAGCTGCGCACCACCCCCGCAGCCATAAACAACTCCGCGGGGCGTCCCGCGGGCCTCCCGTAAGCGGACCTTCGCGAGTGTTGGACACCAGGCACACGGACACATGATCCGACTCACTGTGCCGAACGTCGTGCGCGAGCTCCCTTTTCTTGTTACTGTGTTTACTGCCTTCCTTTCGCACTAGGTCCGTGCACCGCACTTCTCTATGCTCCTTTTCCCTCTTTTCTCCTCTCGCTCTCTAAAGCCCTCGCCACTTCCGGCGCGCTGCGCGCGCCCGCTCAATTCTCTCTTTTGACGGAATAAACTAGACCTTGTTACCGAAAAGACGTGTGTCCGTCTCGTTTACCACGGCTCTACAGCCTTTATCGCGTTTCGGTATCGGCGCATACGCGTATACTCGCCGTCGCGCGTTCGGCCGTCGCGGCACGTGCTCCTTGCACGCCCACCGTGCCGTGTCCCGACAAATCCGGATCGAGAGAGCCTCCACGCCGGATAAACACACGACCACGCTTTGCCTAAGCACGCGCGTGGTGTGCCAGACTTGTTTGGGAGAGGGGGCGATCTAATTACAAACTTTTTATGCGAGCGTAGCTGAAGTGACGAATGAATGATCCCGCTGGGCCGCATTTCTGCCGTCTGCTCCAGATATAGGGAGATGTTATACCTGTGTGGAGGAGACATAAGAATTTCGTTTTTTTGAAGGGCGATATAGTGGCAGATGCGATTCAGTCTGTACGCTGTCTGCCTGCCCTTGCGCGGGTCGGCCTGTCACCGTGTGCGTTCCACCGGTGTCGTTGCGCTGCACGGTTTCTTTGAGAAACGCGGCGCCGAATGAACCGAGGCGATATACATGCTTGCCCTCGGAGAGCAGCTTTCTGTTGCCGTATAAGCACGAAGTCGCGGATTCGATTCGCGATCGCTGCGGCCTCGTTATGACGCGAAGTGGAGACCGCGTAAACAGTTTTCTTTTTTATTATTATGCAGACACTGGTGTTAACCCCAAATCAGTCTCTCGCATGAAGTCATTGCCAAGGACACAGCTGGTGCTGCAAGAACCGCGGAAGAAGACCTTTCATGCAGCTGCGACTCCGACTTTGTTGGCGTTTCAGTCTGATCTCATTGCATGCGCGCCATGTGTTCGGCAAGAGTGTCCCCTCCGCCCCCCCCCCCTTCTTTTTCTCGGGGGCGGGGGTCGCTTTTATTTATGCATTAATACAAGCACCTCACGGGCGATTTCGTATTGCTCGAGAGAGAAGGCGCGAATTAATTTTCCCGGTGAAAATTTAACCAGGCAGTCAGAAAAATCAAAACAAGCATAAAATAAGTGGCTCCGCAGCTAAAAGAAAGAAAAAAAAGATGTATTCCATACTGACCCAGTGCTAAGTTTGAGGTGCAATGCTATAAGTCGAACGATATTTACGAGGCTGCACAGGCTGGAGCGACAAGGTTTGGAGATGTAAAATCTGTAGTGGCAATCCTTTGAATTCTTTTAATATTCTTGTAATGGGGGTATGCGCCCCTATACTTTCTTATTTGTATTTTCACTCGTTAAAACCTACGACGTTCCCTAATGGTGCCGTAGTACCAACGCCAATCATGCAACGAATAACCTTAGCTAACACAATACGAAAGTACGAGTGCCGAGCATTGAAGTGGTAAGGATCTTCGTGTATATATATGTATATATATATATATATATATATATATATATATATATATATATATATATATATATATAAACTGATTGTCGACCAACTATTTATAAAATTAAAAACCCGAGTGCGGAACAGTGGGAGAGTATGCATTCCAGCGTAAGCTTGAACGGCAAAAGCGCCTAGTAGAGCGAGCTCGCGGGTTGGCCATTCTCAGTGGAGCCTTAAGCTAGGGCACCAACCCTGTGATTGCAGACAGCAGAATCCATCAGAAGATGGAAGAGGCCGTCTGAAGCCGCGAAGATCTCTTTTCTAGAGCCCAATAAATGTTTTCCGATCCGAGCTGATTGTCGAGGCACCCGCCGCGGGGCTCCAGGTCGCGGGCTCGAATCCCGTCCACGGCGGCTGCATTTCAGTAGGGGCGAAATGCAATAACGCTCCTGTACTTAGATTGAGGTGCACGTTAAAGAACCACGGGTGGTCAAAAATGAATCCGCAGTCTCCCACTACGGCGTGCCTCGTAAACAGACCGTGGTTTTGGCACGTAAAACCCTCAAGACTAGACTCCTTTTTTGATAGTCGCGAAAGCCGTGCAATAGCGATAACTGTGATCCAAACAATCAAGCAGAACAAAAATAATTCAGAAAAATAAAAACTGTTGCGGTGTGTCTTACATTTGTCCGTAATAACTTTCTGCGCCCTGTTTAGCATGCAGATTTGTCGGGCATGCGGAAACGAATTTTGTACAGATGGCTTTGTGATGACTCAACGCTCGCGTCCTTCGCGCGCCTGCAGCCATCATAAGCTGACGCTGGCGGACCGCCAGGAAAGCCCATATGGCAAAACGCGATCGTATCTGCCGAACGAGCTGCTGTTCCATAAAAAAAAGAAAAAAAATGACGCGCGCTTCATCAGTCATATAGCTTCCCGTGACGTATTTGTGACGTTCATTAATATTACAGCGACTACTCTTGCACAGATGCCAAACAGAGTGGCGCAAGTCTTAGTTTATAATCTCGCGAATTAATTCCTTCCGGCCACGATTTATATCTATATGGCGGAAGCACGTTGGATTATTACTGGGGCGGGGGGGGACAATGTCACTTGCTTACGGTCCCTTAGTGGCTATCGCGTTCTGTTGGCTCGGATTTGGTCCGTAAGGGAGCGACGTTCTGCGCACGCGCTGTGACGCCGCCGCTTGCAGGGTACGCTATGTTTTAACTATCCATAGAATCGGTGAAGTCCGTTAATTGGCCCTTGTGCCGCCTGTTCTCACGCTTGGCTCGGATGATGTTAAAGCGACCGCCCGAAATGGCATTGATGGCGGGTTCGGACCCCGAACCGGGACGGACCGGTGCAGGTTTACTTTCTTTCTGACATTTTTTTTTTTCCCCATTCAGGTGACGCCGTCGCACTGAGCCGCTGCTTATGGGCTGCTATGCCGATGAACTGCGATTCCAGCCTTTCTTTGTCGCGTTGACAAGAGACTTCATATTGGCAAGACTCGCCTTAGTGGAAGCCTCCACTACGATAAACGATAGCTTTCTACACGCTGAAACGCAAACCAGGGTGGGGAGTGGTAAAGTGGTATTTTATTTAGGTATTTTCAATTTTCTTCCCCGCCCTCAAACGCGGGTGCGGGCTGCTAGTTTCTGGGATCCGGTCGGAGCGCCCGCTGCTCCTTTTTCAAACGGTGAATGGCGCTCTGCCGCCTCGGGTCACCCGGGGGCAAGAGCAGCAAGCAGGCCGGTGCCGGATTCCTGGGCGGTCACTTGCCGATAGGCGCTCCAGTTGTACGCGAGGGAGAGGAATGTACGCTGGGTGGCGCATTGCCTTGGTCGGGCCTAGAGTTACTGTATATGCTACCGTAGGTACGGTAGCACATACAGTAACTCTAGTCGGGCCTGCGAGCTGGAGTGACGATAATGCGAGCGGAAGGAAAAGAAACGCATATATATCGATTGACAGGAGAGAGAGAGAGGTCGTCTGGGTGCGAGAATGCCGAAACGGGGAGGGGTCAGCGGACGGCGAATTCCGGCTGGCGCGCCGAGCAGAAAGCGAAAGATACAGAAACCGGGCTGAGGTCGTTCGGCCGGCCAGCCGGAATATTTCCTCTTTTTTTTTTCTTTTCTTCTAACGTTTCTCTTTCTCTTCATTGCTTTTGCTTCTTCGCGTGTATATATATTTCTTTCTTTTTTCGCTTTACGTGAACCAACCTGCCGCAAGTTTCCCAGCACCTCTCGCGTTTCCGTCCGTCCGGCTTTATTTATTGGCCTCAACCCGTCGCCCTCCCCCTCGTTCTCCCGTGGTGGAACGGAATGGTCGTTAGCGGCCTTTGTGCGATTTGTTAATCTATGTTTTTCTTTCATTGTTTCTGTCCTTCTTTCATATCTTTTTTTCCTTCTTGGCGACACGTATTCCAGATGCCGTCAGTGCACTCCTGCCTGGGTGATCCGCGGGGTCTCGTGGCTGTTTGCTCGGCTGCTGTTGCTGCACTTCCATCGCCGTTTACGTGCACTATCTCCGTCGCTGCGGGCCCTCGTTTGCGAGCCATTGTTTCCGTTTCACCGCTCCTGCGCCATATTTTTTTTCTTTCGTTGGCTTCGTCGGGCACCTGTGCCTGCGGTATTGATTGCGCAGGCGTGGAACACCGTCACGTCTCTCTTTTATCCCGACTCCCTTATTTATTTTCCTTGCCCCTACAAGAGACCGTGTCTTGTCGCTTCGACCTCGTTTGTTTTCGATATTGTATACCTGCTGAGTAGTCGTAAGTGTGGACTGTCCTGGTTTTTTGTTGGCCTGGAAAATTCGATGTTCTTCGGTTTAAGCGATCGGCGCGGCGAAGGTGTGCCTGCCGTTAGCGCCGACAAACTTACCACGCTTAGTGCGGTACCACTCAGTCCGTCAAAGAACACGCTGCGTAAATTCCCTTGCTTAGTTCCCGATTTTTTTTTTTCGTTCTCGTTCCCTCCCTTAGCAGCTGAATTCGCGCTATTTTCACTGCATGAGAAAAGAGGTTGTACTGCAAGCTTTCGGTGCATCGCAGTACATAATATCGCGACGTATGATAGGCGTCTGCGTAATTGTGGCTATTCCATGCAACTGTACGCCAGACAGCCCGGCTGACGCTGGTGACCACGACACGTATAAAGCACACTAACGGGTTGCGCGCACGTTCTTTGTTTGTACGTCATAATACAGGGCTTCGGCGTACCACGCCTGTCCTGCAGAGGACACAGTAGTGACACACACACACTTTATAAAAAAGAAGAAATTAGGTACGGATTTATTTTACTATCAGACGCTTCAGATGAAGTGATTAAGTAACTTCATGAATTTTGTTCTTAGTTTGCAATCCTTCGTACTTCACAGGCCGTTTCCCACTAAGAAGCCGACGAGTTAGCTCTGTCTGGAGGAGCATTAAAGGTTTCCCTTATTTTTTTTTTTTCTTCTCGTCTTCGGCGCTTCCAGCTCCCTTACTTCGTCCGGAAGCGTCAAGTCAGCCGCGAATGTTGCACTGGGAGAGATTGATGAAGACGAAGTGCGCCGGGGGCGACGGCTGTCTGTGTATACGTCCGTGTGGCCGTCCTCTCAATTACTGCCAATTAGGAGGGCGAACTTTGACTCCGCGTGATGGTGGCACAAGGCACGCTGATGGTGCGCTGCATGGGTTGACTGACGCTTTGTCGCGCTGCTCGCAAGAACGCCGCGCTAATTGAAGACGACTTCCGTGGGCGAAGGAAAGTTTTGTATTTTGCTTTCCTGTCTCTGTCGAGTATTATACTTGGGAGGTTATATTAAACTGGGCTCACGGGTCGAATGGCTGCGACACCAGCGTTTCCTCAAGAGTGTTCCGGGGTCGAGATGATAAATGAACGTCTTCTGGCGAGAAGCCTCGCAGTCCTTGCTTTGTAATGTATATGCACATTGCAGTTGGAACGCTATAGCATATATCTGCATACTGTTGCGAAAGAGGAACAAAGTGGACTCGCTTGGTAAAACTTATTGTTCATTATACTTGAGTAGTGAACGGGAAGTGATGAGTTCCCGTTAGTTTTAACAATCGCAGCGCCCTGTGCGAGAATTGTAGCAATCAGACGGAAAAAAGACGGGGGAGGGGGGACGGTTGCGCAGAGAAATTGATCCCATCGAATTTCTCCGCTTGGCTACGCTGCTGATGCAGCGGATCGTTTACAGGATAGGTGCGGAACTGAAGTGTCAGCGATAAAAGGACTAAAAGAAGTAATATTGCGGAGAGGTTTCTTCGGCGCGAACTTCAGCGAGTTAGAACTTGTCCTTCACATCTGCGCAGTCTATGGCTTTGGGCACTTTTCCGACAAAATGAAAACAGATTCGAAATAATCTACCAGTTTCTCTTGTAGACTGACTCGGTGTTATTCTCCTCGTACGTTTAGGGTGCATGGTTGATGACGACGAGAGTCTTTGACATTCTCTGCGCATGCGCTGCAGAAGCGGGCTTCCTCGCGCCTTCACCCCTGAATTCGCGCCTGGCGATGTGGTGTACACGGATGCAAAACGAAAGCGCGCCTGGGAGAGAGGAAAAGGCGATGTGACAGGAACGGGCCCTCACGTTATTATTTTGTTGTAGCGCAAGCTGAGCGACAAGGCCAACAGAAAGACACATCTGACACACACACACACAGCGCTCACGTTCGATTGCGGTCTACACGATCGTAACCTCGGACCGCTTTATGCGTCTGTACATGTGCGCGAGCGACACATTGTGCATCGGGAGAAGGCGGGGGTCGTCATCTATGCGTGCCTGTACGGGGACGTAGTCGTCGTCACTGCGTTTCATCCATTGTTCCACGGATCGCGCCAGTGTGCTCGCAGCAGCGTTTCGCCGAAGGCAAATGGCGCACGCTTGACGGGGCGGCGGCACCTTTGGCCTTGGGACGGTTGCGCGGCGACCCGCCCGTCATACGCTTCGTCGCCCGTGGCGCGTATAGTTTTAGCGTCGGTGCGCCAGCGGTCCGACATTATTATACGGGCCGCCGTGCCCCGTCTGCTGCCATTATGGAAAACGCGCTTTGCTGCTGCTGGCGCGGCGGGCAATTGGCGAGCGGTGAACGCTAGACGTATATACACCATTGTGTTTCTGTGCAGTCGAGGACCCCGTTCGTTGGATTTCTTTTTCTTATTGTCTTACATTTGTCTTCGGCAGGCCGCAGTGGGCCGTCGCCTTTCGTTGCGATGTTTTGTTGTGCGTGTTTTCTTGCTTTATGCAATTCGATTTGATTGCTGTGCTCGGGACGTGTTTATGCATGCGTTCTCGCTGTACACGATCCCCCCTGATTACTCTCTTCTAACCCTGACCTATAGGTTTGTGGCTTTTCTGACGGCAAGCCCAATTCGTGTCAGCGCCGTTTCGCGTATAGTTGGCGATTACGGTAATCCCCGCGACGTTTTTTTTTTTTTCTGGGTAATTCGTGGGAGAAATTGGGCGTTGTTTCGAGACGACCGTACTCGAGCAGCTAATAGGATAATCTCGTAAACTTCTTTATCCCTCTGGGCACAGGTATAGCTGCAGCAGTTGACCGACTCGGAAACCATCCGTGTGGGTCCCAAACCATCGATCTGCGTGCTTCACCTTAGTTTGTCGAGGCTCGTTTAACCTCTGCGGTCACTCGGGGTAGCTGCAGAAATTTGGTGCGCCAGCGGGCCTCGCGCGTACCGACACATAGCGTCAGCAGCTCTTCACGTGCTCAAAAACCCACACTCTGCTTAGGTGCCTTTATGCTTATATTGCTAATTCCGTTGTACAGCCTCTCGATAGCGTCCCCTGGCTATGAGTCCGCTATATATAATAAGATTGCATGCATAACCTCCGTGAATACCGCGCGCCGGCCCATCTCAGAGGCCCTGCTCGGTAATAGAGCGCGCGCGAAACTTGTACGTCCCGTATCGGGTCCAAAGTGCAGCAGTCGATTTGAAGTTCCCAAACTCATTTTCATACACACACACACACGCGCACACACGCACGCACACACGCATGCACGCACACACGCGCAAAAGAAAGTGGGGCGGGGGGGGGGGGGGGCGCTCAAACGCGCAAGTCCACGCGACCATTCCACACCTGCAGACATTGTTCGAATGAAACCACTACCTGCAAAAAACCAAGCACATTGCCGGGAGGAAGGAACATAGGCGCATCCCTGTGGGCAGTCGACACTAAGTCGACACCGCGGACACTAAAAATAGTTCAAAGATTCTAAACGCCCGCCAGGGAGGGAGCCTTGACACTCGGAGGAGCCCCCCCCCCCGTATACGCCCCCGTATTGTTCGATGTGGGGGGCGGGGGGGGGTATAGCGGACAAAAGGGGGAGCAGCTAATGAGGAAAAAAATAAGTCGGCCGGTATCGTGCCGCTCCAAAGAGGAAAGGCATGCGCCAGCATTGTTCCGCAGAGGAGACCCGCAGCGCACAAACGGCGCTTTTTATTCTCCTCCTCGATCAGAAATTCGCTGCGAGAATGCAGAAGCGCCGCGCAAACGTGCTCTTCGACAAGAGACGCCGTTATCGGCGAGATTGCTACCACGTCGAGGCGTTTCAGTCTGCAGTGACTGCTGCGTAGAGTGTACCACGCGCAAACAACTATCGGCGCAAGGGGACAGGGACAAGGAGACGGGCGTAGTTAGAAAAACAAAAACTAAATGAAAGAACAAAACAGCAGTGCCATACGCTGAGGACGAGGCTGCACTTTTTTTTTCTTATTTTTACGTCGGCACACGGCACGGCCCCGGCACACGAGCAATGCGGTGTGTATGCCACGCATCCAAAGCACGGGCGCGCACGCACGGATACCAACAACACACTCGCGACGACTGACTGCCGATCGTCTGCACTGCGACCGGCTCGTCCTGGCCGCCGCAGTGCACATAACGACCGCCAGTTCGCAAAGGTCGAGGCAGGACGAGGACTCGAAGGACGTTCGAAGGAATTCCGACTCACCGGTCCGCTAGAGTCAGAAAAAAAGAAATAACGACGAGATCTCGCTACTACTGCATATAAATGCCGAGCCCGCGGTCACGTTGAATGCCAATGAATGGTCGATGCTCGCGGTTCAACGTACGCGGAGATGGTGGCGCGACGAAGAGGAAAAGAAGACGCAACGCGGGCACTTTTCACATAACGTCATCGCGCAAGCGAATATACGCGATTAGGGACGGAGGTGGGAAGGGGCTGCAGACCGGCGAGGCGTTGGTTTTCTCCCGCGTAGGGCACCGCCCGGCGGTGCACTGTGTGTAGCATTGACACATGCCTCGTGTACGGGGCCTGTGTCGACAACAGAAGCCGCGCAGCAAAAACGTCCGCAGTGGACTCCGTGCACCCGAGGCCCAGGGACGGGCTTCTTTGTACGTGCGCCCGCAAAGCCAGGGAGTCGCATCCATGCAGCCAAGTGCAGCATATAGAGGCGCGGATATGCACACTATAGAGCGTAGGCGTGCGCACTGCAATACGGGTATACGGAGACGAGAAGTGTGTGTGTGTGTGTGTGTGTGTGTGTGTGTGTGTGTGTGTGTGTGTGTGTGTGTGTGTGTGTGTGTGTGTGTGTGTGTGTGTGTGTGTGTGTGTGTGTGTGTGTGTAAAGCTCCTATTGGCTACACCTGTGGCGAGCGGTTGTTCATATACACACTATTATACACATGTTATATTATAGTGTATCATATTACACACGTAGTATACACACTATTCGAAGGCCTTCTATCCGGTCTCGCGCACACAATGGACACCCAGCTCGCACTTGCCGTTGCTCGCCGGCAAGGTGCGTCCACTGCCCTTTTCGCAGTCTCATTCCGTCACTCCTTGCGTGTCTTGCGTGCCCCGCACTCATCTCTGCGGCGACCGGCGTTCGTTGACGCGCGAATTGAGGCCGCTCGTTGGTGGATAATTTGAAGCCGCTCCGAGTTGAAGGTCCTGCACGCGAACGCGTGCTCTGCCAGCCGAACCGGAAACGCCACGTGCAGTTTTTGACCAGCCACGTCCGTCGGTCCGCTTCACGATTCCGCGCCAAAGGTTATACGCGTTTCGTGCACGGTCACTGACTGCCGTCTGCTCTGTGTTTAGCTATCGCGTTAGAAAATCCCGCTCGTGTGACATTTGCTGCTCTGCTTCATTTAAGCGCTGAAACAATTAGTGCAGTGGCCTGTGCTAAACAGGCCAAATGTGATTGTTCCCTTTCAAATTTTCGCACCGTGTGCAGGCGTCCGTACTTCTGCCTAATATAGTGCCCAATAGGCAGCGTGCTACAAAGGTAGTAAGGAGCAATGCCAGAGCACCGCACATAAAGACGTTCTGCTGTAGTGTCCGTGTGACCGGATATCGTTGCTCACAGTGAGCATTTAGGCTATCTAAGCCATTGGATCACTTTGTTCCCCTCTCGGAGAGGTGCCGAAGCGCTTCAAGAAGGACCCTGGCAAGAGCGAGAACGTCTCTGTACACGTCTGCGCAAGTATACGCTCTCGCTTTGCTAAATGCCCTCTATTTTGGGCGGTGTAACACGTGAAACCGCGGCGGTCGTCTTATAGCGGCATCTTGCCCAGCCCTTCACTTTCTGTCAGGGGGAAAAAAAAAATTCTCTAGCGATACGCGGAGGTGTGGCGGGCAGGCATCCGTCAGTGTCCCCGCACTCGTGCATCCGGGACCTTTGGAGAATGCCGCGCCCGCCCGCTCGCTCGGGCAGTCGTCGCACGCCGGCGTGTCTTTCACCCCGTTCCGAGAAGGAGATAACGGGATTGAGAAAAGCCGCCAATGAAAAAGAAAAAAAAAAGAAAGCGGACATTAAGAACCGTTGTCCGAGCAAGCAAGCGTGCTCGTAGGCTAGCCCTGTGTGTGTGTGTGTGTGTGTGTGTTCTGGGCTATTTCCTTCCCTTAATCTTTTTCATCCTCCCCCAACCCCGAGGAGGCCACTTACGAGATATCTGCTCGCCTCAGTGCGCGCCGTGCGGCCTTGTGCCATTTTTTTTCTGACCTTCTTATTTCTTTCTCTCTCTTTCGGCTACCTGTCGTCGCATTCTCACCCGTGGCCGCTCGAACCGCGAGCTTTAATCGTTGACGAATTTATCCGGCGGGGCGGAACGCTTTTGCGCGAGCGCTGGTTTCGCGCAAACTCTCGACAATACGGCGGGTCGACTCGGAAGCGGAGTCGAGCCGGCCGGATTGGATGGGGGCGCTTTTTTTTCTTTACGTGCACTGCGTCACACGGCTACACGTAGACCGCGGTCGGGACAGAGAGCGAGAAACGGTTCGGCGGAAGCCGAAGATGCCGGCCCTTCCCTGTGTAGTGCTCGGTGCTGCAGATAGGGACTGGGGGATTGAAATGACGTCAAGAGGACGCGAACTAATTGATTCAGTCAGCGTACCCTTTGAAGGCCGGCTGACCGAAATAATAATAATAATAATAATAATAATAATAATAATAATAATAATAATAATAATAATTTATTATTATTCTGATGATGCTCAGATTATTAAGAAGTCAAAGATATTTATAGCCTAGAACCACTGAAATCCCGGCAAGTTGCTAGGAATTAGTGGTAGAAGGAAGGCGGCGTTTGGGGTAGTGGCCTGCGATTTGGTGCTTCTTGTGCTTGTCTTGTGCACGCGTGTTTGGCCTTTCCCTTCAAATAATTTTACGGGAACACGAAATATATGCTTGTAATCTACTCACTCTGATAAAAAAGGGGTGCTTGGAAGACTAATTTTTTGGTGATTTCTCCGTAAGAGTTTGGTTATACTGAAAGAGAAGATGAAAATCTAATTTCCATTTCTTAAGTTTTGCTTTGAAACTTCACCGCCTCTACGTCAGTGCGACGTCACTTATTCCAATGCATTTTGTCCTACTTTGGCCATTACGGTTCACTAAAAGGTAACTGTCACTCGATAAGTTTACTCTTTGGGGGATGCTGTAAAACACGATCTTAACCGATTAAAAGATAACTATAGGCCGGAGCAGACGCCGTCAAAACGCACGACGTCGCCCGTAAGTTGGTGCGGAGACTTGACGATAGCGTCGCCACCATTCTTTCGTTGCTGCGTCTTCTCGGACTTGTACGAAGCCGATCATGCATTTCGATTTCTCGTTCAAGTAATGTCCGCCTCTTCGCGTAGGCCAACCAGCCCACGGACAAATACTGTGCTATCTGCTTCGGGCATCTGTTTTTTTTTTTTCATAAATTGCTTAAAGTCTTCGGTTAAACACCCGGTACATAAGACGGGGCTCAGCCGCGTTCGCTCCGAGTGCCATAGTGCCGACCTTGCGGCTTTGTGGCAAGTTTCACCGTTGTCTCAAAGGCTAGACGGGATCCAGTGTCGCCGCCACTTCTCCCCCCGCAATTAGCGGCAGGGCGACGAAGCGGACAACCGTTTTGTGTCGCTGCGAATTGCCGTTCAGCCGTTCAATATAACTCGTTATCTTCTATAGCCGCACGGAAGGTTTTCACACGCGGGAGCCCTGGCGCGTACGCGCAAGCAAACGTTTGCGCGTAACTCGTCCTTGAGCCCGTGAGGACTGGAACGGGGGAGGGCGTGAGAGAAATCGGGACCGCCGGCCGTCCGCGTGCCGTCTCAGGGTGGAGCGGCGGAAATGAATGGTCCGCGTGATCATTTGTGTACCGCTCGATTGGTCAGCGACCTGCTATTGTGGAGAGAAGGCGAAATGTGCAGTGCTTGCACCGCGTGACTTCTCACTCTTCGCGCCCTAATATGCACGGCGCCTCAGTATGGATGACTATGAATTAACCCCGCAAAGCACAATGAATCACTTTTCTTGCGTTTTTCATTTGTTGAGTTTGATAGCTCAAGGTTGTGATTTAAGTGCGGGAAGCTTTGCAACGAAGCACATGGTAGAATCTTTTGATGCGCTAGTAATTGATCTTTCGCTCGTGGACGGTTCGGAAAACCAATTGCTAATATTTGTGGCTACACTGGTCAATTCTAACTCGAATAACGTTGTTGTTGTTGTTGCGAGTGTACTTACTTTCCACTGTAAAAAATAAAGATGAACAAGGTGATTTACCTCTCGTTTGCTGTGGAACGGCGTTTCAGCTTTGTAGGGCTCAAGGATCGTGCGACCAGTACCGGCACAAGGCCTCGGCTGAGGACAGGCGGAATTCTGCTGTGCGAATGGGATATATATTGGAATAGGTTAGAGACAGTACATTGATGTGCCTGGTTTGAACAACTTCAATTTGTCGATGTGCAGATGCGAACATAGTGGAAATGTGCTTGCAGTGTTTATTTAAAAAACAAAAACAAAGAACATCCATCCCAGTACATTTCCAAAGGAGCATACACAATACAGAGCGGACTTTATCTGCCTCTGTTGTAGGACCCATACGGACTTTTACGGGAGAGACCAGACTAATTTTGAAACACTGTTGAGTGTCGTCTACTCTTTCGAGAAAGCCATCATTATTCCGCTGAAGAGCTCATTTGCATGCTTGAATTTAGCACCAACTGCAGTCGATTATAACGTTTCATTTATGTAGCTATTTGCAATATAAGTACGTGTCGCATAAAGCCGATTTACCCCGTAAAGCAAAAGAAACGCTAACGTCATACTGGCTTGACTACTAGTATGGCCTCTCAAAAGTTCACGTATTTCGTTACTCGGCGTACTGTATATATCTGGACACCTGTTCAAAAACGTCATCTTGTATGCGCGATCTGTTATTCGGAAGGCATATCATGGATCTGTGTCTCGCGATGTGTGTACGCACAAAACTTTTTGACAGCTTCTCTCGACGTGTGCCCTTACAGCGAGCTAACAGCCCATCTGCCTCGGGACCAGGCATCTCGAGTAGAATGACGAAAAAAAAAAAACAATTCACGCAGAAATTCCTCTGGTAGTCGTCTTAAGTATGCGTAATTAAGCGTTGTGCCACTTGCTCATCTACACGCGGCCCGGTGTCATTATGAGCGTTACGAGACTTGATCTGACCAACATCAACCCTTATCAACCCTCGTCGGTCGTTCGCTTATCATGTTCGATAGCGAACGTGATAAGGCATGTTGCATTACGATAGAGTTAATTGAGGAACTCGTACCCCCGGCCTTTGGTTCGGAGTCGAACCCCACGACCTTTGGTGTTGATTAGGTGTTAGGGTGAATTAACGTTAATTTAGCGAAGCTGTTTGCAAAAACACCAGTGCGCTTGTTGAGGGCGGCATGCAATGCTTTATTGATGATTCGGATGCTTGTTTGGAGCTGCTTCTCTATTGAAACGTGTGCGATTAGCTGTGCTGTATTGGTGATTTCAATGAATGTATGCACTGTATGCTTCACTTTGCCGAGCGCTTGTCGCCTCTGCCTTACGTGGGATATGAGGCATTGCATCTTTCGCCTGCTTACGTGGGTATGAGCCATTCATTGTCTTACGTGACGGACACATTTCTCTTTGGGTAGGCATATCAATGCTTACGAATTTACAAAAGCCGTCGTTCTCCCCCTTCTCCACGATTACAGTATACCCTCTGCTTTTTTTTTTGTGTGTTACAAGCGCGCCTGCATGCAATGTCGTCTCGTTGGAGGTGAAGCGCGAATGGCGATGTTTTGCAGACCTTTAGGGATGGTGCGCGAAAAGTTCGCGAAAAAGAAAGCATTCGTCGATCGAGGCTCTGCTTTTAGACGAGGGGTCCCTCTTAACTGTGTTAGTTGGTTGAACACTAGGTTAGTTGACCTGTATATACACGAAACGATCAAGCGTTGCCTTGTACTTCTCTCCCCCATCAATCCTATATGTGCGCATGGAAGGTCTTCCTTTTCCTTTCTTTCTTTTGTTCTTTCTTTCTTTCTTTCTTTCTTTCTTTCTTTCAATTATCCAAATGCAGTTATACGCGTCACCTTTTACTGTAAAGCAGCGGTACTGTAAACGCCAAGTACTGGCAGAACGGAAACGACGATGCAATTTGTTGATCTCGTCCTTCTTGTTCTCTCGTTCGTTGTGTTTCAATAGCGTTGTTTTTCCGATGACGATGAGATAGATGCAGCCTTGCAGAACTCATTTGGCGTTCACGGTAGTACATGCACGCTGTTGTATACGCACAGCCCCCGCCACAGGCGCGCGGTGTGTGGCGAAGCGCGCCTTCGTATAACTGCCACCGCGTTGACCGTGCGCAGTAGTTGAAACGCGGCGCAAGAGCACATCTTGTTCTTACAGCGTGCTTTGAAATCAACTAAGCCCCTCCCCTCCCTCCCCCTCCCCCATTTCACCGGCGTAAAACTAAAGCGGTGCGCTGTATAGTTTTCATGCCGCACGCGTACGCACTCCGGCCACTCCTGCTTTGCTTTTATTCTCGTTGCTTTTCTTCTCCCTGCTTTTAGAAAGGCACTGCGCGATCACGCGTTATCGGAACACCGACGCTGCCAGTTTTTTAGTTAGTACGCAAGAGGCCGCCTCGAGGTTGCGGTATCCCCCTGTTAGTGTCTTGACGTCCCGGGTAATTGGGTGCAGCGTTGTTGTTGTGCCCGCATACGTGTAGTGTTGCCGCTGTGCGCGCGTGCCGCCTTCGAGAAACTATCGGTACAAAGCGACCGCTGCGCACTGCCTTGAAAGACACGCTGTGTGCGATCTTGGCCTTTTTAATTGGGCAGCTGATTCGGTTCGTAGGTCAGCGTGTGAAGTCAGCCGTGTAACTGGCTCGCCGTGGTCGTCAACCGCGGTGGGTGCGAACGTAAACGCGTGCTGTCCCGTCGTATGTGCACGTCTAATTACACGACGATGGCGGCCACCTGTGAAACCTTAAGAGTATTGAAAAATACTCGCCGAAAGCAGATCGCATCTCGCGCGTATACACGGCGTTGTAGTTGCCAGTGCGTTTGCCTAAAGGGAATTTATTTGCCCTGAAATTTCGTGTGGAAAGTATGGTGGCTTTGGAAAACGGTGTTGGAAAACGGTGAAAACGTGGAGCGAACAGCGAAAGGAGCTTCCGTAGGCGCCTTCGCGTTATCTACATAGAATTCGCGAAGTTGTAACTTTGGGCGAGGAGGTTCTGCATCACTGCTACCAGCGCGTGACGCAAAACACGAGTGACTTCAGCACTCGAAGCACGTATATAAATAAGGGAGTTTCATTATCCGTAAAGGCAGTCGACGCCTCCCTCTACGTTTTTTCCTTGCGTCTAGACCTATGGTCTTAATAACGCACGCAGAATGCAAGACGCGTTGTTTTGGTACTGCTGGCGCTGCACGTAACTATACGGCCGTTCGCAACGCAGAGCCACCGCCGCACCGCACCTCGCCGGCGGCGGTTTCCCGCGCGTTTCGCGACAGCGTACGGCACGTGCTTCTCTGGCTGCCCGCTTCCTCCTCGGGGGCCCTCCGTGTCTACACGCCGCTAGCATGCATATGACGCTCGTTCGCCTCCGCCAGTAGCACGCAAACTAAATGCAGACACGGCGGCCCCGCGCGACGCTGTGTGTGTGTGTGTGTGAACGTGGTGTGGCGGCCTCCCGTGCCGCGGTTGGCGGCGAGCGACGTGTTATCGGTAGCGACCATCTCATTCGTGCACTGCACGCAGTCCAGCCCTCGTGGCTGCTTGCTTGCTGCTGCCGAGGCCTCGCGTCGCGTGCCTTGGGCATGTACAGTGCTGCGCCCTCTCGCCTCGTCTGCCAGGGAGGGGAGGGGGGGGGGGGTGGCGCCCCCTGTCGGTGCGTCTAAACATACACGCGGTGGTCGTGGTGTCGCGGTCGGTGGTGATTCGGGTCGCGGGCGGCGTATTGTGTCGGCGCGTTTTATACAGAGCGCGACGCCGAGCGGACGCTCTCTCCAGCTCTGTATATGGGCTGTGAGACCATTGTGGGGGTAATAGGGCGCATGTACACCTGTTGACGGGGCTGGCTTTCCTCCCCGGAAAAGTGTCCCGTACGGGTAGAGTGTATATGTATATATATATATATATATATATATATATATATATATATATATATATATATATATATATATATATATATATATATATATATAAAGTTGGAGGACAAGGCAACGACGATGTACTATTATATGGGACTATATATACTATACTATATATTATGTTATAGGACGTGGTAGTAACGTCCGAATAAAATCGAATCTGTTCTGGCTCTGACGATTATGAGACTGGGAGCATTACAGGATAGCTTGAGGAGGACGATTATAGACATCCTGCACCTAACTTACTGCATGTGAAAGTGCGGTATCGACTCATGTTTTCTCTCTTTCACTCCCCATTCCCCTCCCCACGTGTAGGGTAGCAAACTGGACTCGATCTGGCTCAGTGCTTATGGATCTGGTTAACCTCCCTGCCTTTCCTTCTTTTCTTCTTCTTCTTCTCTCTCTCTCTCTCTCTCTCTCGAAGATGAGGTTGGGGTGGCATGTACGGGGATCGTTTTTTGCACTGCTGCGGTACCGCGATACCACGAAAAAGCAGAGACCGTCCGCGCTGTTCTCTTCGTATCGACACAATGCAGTTCGAGCGAGCCATCGGACCACGTCTCCGCATTCGGCGTCCAAACTAGGCCAGTTGATTTGTCGTATAGCGACATTGAAGAGTTTTTCCTGTTTTTTTGTCTTTCTTAATGCACTTCGCGTTTATTCTGTAACTTCCTTGTTTGTTTATCTCGCGAATTCACAAGCGTGCCTACGCGCAGCTGCAGACCTTCTCTTTCAGGTGACGATAAGGGACGAACCGATATCGCTTTCAGGTGGGAGTTGGCTTTCGGCGACGTCAGGTGACCTCCCGTCGGAGCGTATGCGTGCCTTAAACGGCCTCGCTGAAATAGTGTATATCGGCTTCCCTAACCGCTTCTAAGAAAAGAACGCGAGAATCGGGAAGAGCCGACAACGAGTGTGTATGTTCGATTGATCTCTTAAGCATCCTCGCCACGTACGTCTTGACGCGGGTGGCGATAAAGCCCGCTATATATACGAGGGGACGGGGCTGACGCCCGATAGCCACTTTTCAAGGCTCGCTCCGTCATTTGCACGTGTCTGCGTGGCAGACTCCTTCCTGTTGCTGTCCGTTGCTATGCGTATGAGATGTTTGTGCCGTTTTACGAGTGCTTATGCGAGTGTGTGTGTGTGTGTGTGTGTGCTTACTTGGACGGCATTGCTATCACGATACGCGCGTTGTGCTGCTGCAGATGTTGCCGGTTCTATCGGCCCTCGAACGTCTCCGTTCGCAGCTTGCAGAAAGCGTAAAGTAACGCGTCGTCGTGGCAGAAGTTGTTAGAAAGGGCGAATTCCTTTCTCGAACTATTGGGATCCGCGCCCTTCTCAGCGTGCGACACGTCGTGCGGCCGCTGCTTTTCTTCGTCGTTCGCCGTTGCACCAGCTTATTGTAATCTTGCTTTTTTTTTTTCGTAGCCAACACTAGTATGTGATGAAGTGCAGGTGAAAGGTCGCTTCGTAAAGCTCCAGCGTCGTGCCGGCTGCCACGGAGACACCATGCGAAGCCTTTAACACTGACGTACGTGTGCGTGCGTACATAGCTTCTTCTTTTCTTTTTTTTTTTTTGGTTGTGAGACCGGAGCTGCAATAAATGGCAACACTTTTATTCAGGAACAGTAAAGCTCTGGCAAGCTGTTTAAAGAGAATAAAGTAACGGGTGCATGTCGTTCACCACGGAGCTTCTTACAATTTTAAGTAGCGGTATTGAATCCGCCCAGGGCTGAAATCCACTCGTCATATACACCTGAATGATCTTGTGCTGTCATCTTGCCTACGCGGAAGATCTTTTACTCGGGCACTCAAAAAAAAGAAAAAAAAATGCAGTCTCAAAAGACCATGCTTGACTCGATCTGAATGACGCCCTTCGTGAACGCGCCGAAGGGCACGTTCCCGCCACGCGTCGTCTAGATCAAGTCAGGCGTGGGCTTCAAATCCAATAAGGATGCATTTCTGAGTACAGGAGTTAGTCTAATACGTCAGAGTGATCTGACTCACTCTTCGTAGCTGTGGCATAGCTGTGTGTGCCTACAGAAGTTACATTCCCGATACGGATTGTTGGTGAATTACGTATTTCTCATCGGCCCACTTTATGTGCCCCCGTAGGATGAATGCCTCTTCCGGAATCGCCAGTCACCCTTAATCGTACGTCAGCTCGCACGGCACTCGCGCGCATGTAAATTTCGTGTTATCCTGCCGTTTTCGCAGGCGCTTCCATGTCTATTTCGTTGCTCTAACAGAGCACGGGTATAGTCGGAAGCATGTGAACTTGGTCAAGCATTCCGTGGCCGGAACTCAGCCGCGCATTGATCAGACGAGGCCGGTGTAATACAGAATCGTTTTCCTGCGAGGCGGCGAAGAGGCAGCACCTCGACGTCCCCACGTGGGAGGCCTAGGCCCAGTCACCACCTCTTGCTGGTTTCAATAAAGTTTGTTCAATCAGTCAGTCAGTCTCGCCCTCCTATGGAGTGTCCGTTTTATTCTTCTACAGTTAACATAATAGTCGTTTTTATCCTCCCTGATTTCTCGAAGTGGGCGTCTCGTGCTCGATTAACCCCTGCGCTGCACTTTGTCGACCCCCCCCCCCCTCTCCCACACGCACACACTACTGCTTGACACGGGACAATAATTCCTTCGTACTTTTTTTTTTTTGTCTTTCTCGGAAAACTCTTGTCGCAACTATTAGCTTCGGTCGTCTCTGCGTCGTTCCCCGGCACGGCTGTTATCGCCGGCTCGGAGACAATGGTACGTTCGTGCCTAATCTATCCGCAGCTAATGGCGTTCGTTGTCTCGTTCTGCGGTACAGTGGGCGTCACACTTGTGAACGCGCGCTTTCTGAGAACGAGGCCTTCGAAAGTTTCGAAACGTATAGTTATAGGCGCCGCGTTTGCCATTCTCCCTGAGAGTGGGCAGATAAGCTAGATCGGCGCGATATAGGTGTTGCCTTATCTTTGAACACCACCTTTGAGCGCAGCTTGCACTGCTATATCACGCGGCGCTGTGCTGTTCGCTCGCGTGTTAGCATTTGTAATCGCGGTGCCTGGGGCCCGTGCAGCTGCTATCATGACGTGTATGCGGTCCGAGAGAGCGTGCTGATAAGGCGAGGGCATATGTGTAGTCGGATCGCTCGAGTGGAGCTTGTGCCTGCCTTTGGACTGGTGATAAGGTCGCTGCTGATAAAGGCCTCTCCACAAGCTGGTTGCTGGCTGCTGTGATTCGCATTGTAAATGCCGATAGGCGTGTGCACGTGCTGTCTCCATGCGAAACTATGGGGCTCTGTTTGCAATAGACATTTAAGTGTGAAGATATATACGTTGTTCCACTCAAATCAATATCCTTTGTTACTGTGAGACGCGTAAAGAAGTCGGATCGTGCTGCGTCTAAGGTGGTCGTTGCGATGATTCGGGGAACAATAAAAAAAGAAAGAGGGTGGCGCATTGCTTTGACAAGGAACAAGATATGGAACAAGGCTTATAGTTGAACTCATTAGAGACAATTTTTTTAGGAATGAAGCAAAAGATGGTTGGACTCGTGTTTAAGCATGCACGGTAGAAACGGTGGGCCGGGTGAGTGCACCTACTGGGAAGCAGATAAATAAGAGATAAAAAAGATAAAAAGGTGCAGATAAGTAAGTTTCAGAAGTAAAGATTTTCGTGCATCGAGTCTTTCTTTATTAAACAGCCCACCTACATTCGTGAGTAAAAAAAAAAAAATTCTTCGTAACGCGCATAAACTGAAATCGACCAGTGGACTGGAAAGTTCTCAATACCAAGGTTGTGCCGAGTCCTCAGTTTCAAGTTACATTCACAGGTGGAGGAGAGAAAAACAGCTTCGCTGCGCAGTCCCTGGTCGGTGCACTATAATATACTCACGTGTGCACGAGCGACAGAGCAAAGTTATGTGCATTACGATCACCTATAGCAACGCGGCCGCTGTCGAACAATGCGACCAGCAGAACGCTTCGAAGCCGCAGCGGCGCTAAGCAAAATGGCAGCTATATGTATCCTGGCCTGTTGCTGCGCGCTGAAAACAGTGCTCGAAAACGGAATTATTGGAAAGCAGGCGACGACGGCTCAAGTTACGTATTCATCGCTATATATAGCTTACCGCTGGTTAGACCATACATGCGGTGTATACGTTATAAGAGAGCCTTAGCTTGTCCGTGTACGCATTGCTCTTTACGGACGTACCGGGTAGCGCGGAAGTTGTACGCTAGCTGTGAGACGTTGGGACACTTTGTCCAACAACGACGCGGGATACTTGTTTTTTCGCTGCACGGGTGTTCCCTTCGAAGCGACGTAAAACAAAAGGAACTGCGTAGATGCTCTTGATTCGCCCGAGTAGATAAGTAGCATGTGGTTAGCCAACGTAACGAATGATCCCGGTCGCGGTAAAAAAAAAAAAAAAAAAAATCTGCGTCGCAAGAGGGCGCCACCAACCCTGCGACCGGTAATTACGTATACATACGGGCGAGCTAGAACTCCTCTATCTTTAGGCACCCTTTGGCACCGGCACTCCCCGTGGTTATCATCGGTGACAAACTGACCGCGGCACCGATAGGTTGCCGAGGGGCGTTCCCGTGTTTCTTCTTCCTGGGCCGGGAATATAATATTACGTACTAGCGGCGAACGTTCGGCTATGACATCAGCCTTCCATTTGTTTTTTTCGTTTTTTTGTTTTTTGTTTTTTCCCTTTCGGCGGGCTGACGCCCATCCCTGGGGTGACGGAACGCAACGTGCAGTCGAGCGCTCACTGACGCGTGCGGCGGCGCTACGTACTGACTTCCTCGTTCCTCGTGAGTCTGTGGCCGCCACCGCTTTTGCAAAGGCAAATAATAACGCGCTGCAAACGTATTATAACAGCGTCCTACCGCGGCTGTCCTCCCGTATTTTCGAAACACCGCGGCAGCGTAGTTGATGCGTGTGTGTGCCCTTCCTACTGACCCGACCACAACGTGCGGTTTGTCCCGTACGGAAGAAAGGGCGAAGGTACTTGGAAAAAAAGAAATTGTTAATAGAAGGGGAAAAAGAAAGAAAGAAAGAAAGAAAGAAAGAAAGAAAGAAAGAAAGAAAGAAAGAAAGGGGGTCGTCGAGATTGACGTCCGCTGTGGCGAAGGAACAAAGAAAAGCGCCAGAGACAGGCTGTAATCATGGGCATACCGGCGGCTTTTGGCGCGTATACACGCACACGCCCGCAAAGGCGGGCCTGGCGTCGGCGGCGACGCGAAGACTTTCAGCCGCACACTTCTCATTACAGCATCGCTGGCGAGGGTTAACGACTATACCGGAGGCTATTCTTTCTTTCTTGCGGTGCGCGAGCTTTAATCGCAAATTGCCGTGACTCCAGAGCGGAGAGGCCGGGCAGAGCTGCATGCAGCTGCGGCGTTCTCTTTGCAGCCGCGTCCTTGCCTGTGTTATAGAGGAAAGGCCTGTGCGCGAGATGTGAACATTGTAGAGTTTAATATGCCGGGCGCGCGTCGATTGAGGCGGCGCTGCAGTTGGCCAGCGGTTAACTTTTTTTTCTTTTTCCTAGCTAGCGTCGTTTCCGCTCGCTTCTTTCTCATCGGTATGTGCGCATGCAAGCTCGAGTTGCTTAACTCGAGGCGCTTGTTTGTTTGGCATATTGCATGTTCGAACGACAAGGCGTACGTTTCGTGGAATGAAATAGTTTCAGCTTGGTTTGTCATTCGCGTTTCTTGGGGTAGATAGCTATGCGTCGTGCAGCAGTCTCTCGCTGTCGCCTGCCTGGTGCTTGGGCGCGGCGACCCCTTCGTTTGCGCACTTGGGCGACACTATAACGTGAGTCGCGCTGTGCGTATCGCGTTGGTGTGCGACACAGGAAAGTGCGCCTAGCGCCGCCTCGAAAGCGGACGCAGAGCTTCGCGTTTGTGTCGATGGTGCCGATAGAGCAGTCGGACACTTGTTGATTGCTTGCATGCATGTGTTACGGAGATCGCGCGAGAACCGCGCGTGTACGCTGGTGAAGTTGATAGCGCGGATACGCGTCCTGTCTTTCTTGGAAGACCGACACCGAGTTTGCGTAAGTGGGGTAACGACGTACGCGTAAACGCTGGAGATAATATCTGAGGACACAATTACGACGGGACATGGCGAAGCGCGATAACTCTGTGGTGGTCGAGATCATTTCGACGAGAAAAGAGAGCGAAAGGCGTTGTAAAGTTAACTGAGAGTGCGATCTGTGTGTTGAGGGTATGCGTAAGCGAGTCTTTCTTCTTTTTCTTTTCTTTTTTTTTTTACGAAGGTGAATGCAAACTCTTGTCTCGCACTGTCTAAATGTCAAATAAGGCGAACCTTTCCGAGAATCCTCTCGAGCGTCAAGCTTTGACAGTTGCCGTCTGTCAGTGCAGTCACGAAGCTCTTTTTCATTGAGAACTCTAGTGAGGCCAGTCACGGAACTGAATAATAGTAATAATAATAGTAATAATAATAAATACCGATCGGTGTACCGAGACGTTGCAGGGCGTTACAGAAAACGTTAGGTCGTCAGTGCGGTGTTCTCGACCGTGACATTTTCCACGACCCATTCGTTGCATCGAAGCTACTGCTTAAACTACATCCATCGATCCATCAATTCCCGGTATTAGAAAAGGACATGGCTGCGGCTGCATTGTCTGCAACGTCGAACCCTGAACAATGTATAGAACGTATGTGAGTATACATACGTAAGGTTAGCGCGATTGCCGTAAGTGCTGTGACCTCGTTTTCTCACTGCCGGACCGAGACTCTCCCGACATTCCATTGTCCGCGGCGCACACACCTCGCACGTTGCGCGACCTGTACACACATCTGTTGGCCGCTTCACGTTCGGCCGCGGCTGCGCCCCCCTTTTTCACGCTTCTCTTTAAGGGCCCCAAATAAATCCAATCTTGCCGTGTGCACAGAGCGAAATTGCGTATAGCTGTTTGTGCGTTGGTGCGTGCATTGGGCAGCGCAGGTCACCGCGCGCCGTTCGGCGTAACGGAATGGCCGCGCTGTTGTACACGAATATGCACACGTTCGCCTCGATAAAGACGAGCCCCACTGTGCGCGTTTCTAGTCCCCTCGCGCGTGCGCTGGCGGTTCAGCCTTGCGCGGAGTTGAACGTCACGTGGCTTGGCGCAACTGACGCGTGCCGGGGCATCTGCGGACGTCGGCTGCCGGATATTTGGGAGGCGACGAATTAAATGGCGTTCGTCGCCTCAAACTTAACCGGCCGCGCCGACGGCTGCGTGTGTTGTGTACTTATTAAACCTGGCCAACGGCTGTGCGTGACACAAAAGACAGAGTTGGGGGTATCGGTGGTAAAAGAATATAATAACCACAGTTAAAGGTTCAATATGGGATCTGATTTTTCTTTAGTTAAACATATACCTTACAGGCACTTTTGTTGAATAATATTATTTCTGATACATATAAATCCAGTCATTAAAATATTGCAGAAGCAGACTAGGTAATACAAACCATGGAACGGAATGGGGCGTGACAAGGTGACATAGAGAGATGTATTAGGAAGGCAGGGATATTATCCAGTGAAGACTCTGGTCGGTTACCCTATCATGGGGGAAGGGAGAAGGGGAAGGGAGAAGGGGAAGATGACAGAAGGGTTGAAATAAGCAGGAGAAACGACTATAACAGAAGAAAATTATCAAAGAAAGAAAAATTGGAGTAGCGTCGACGACTGTCACTAGCGTGTTTGCGCGGCCGTCTTCCCGTGAAGATGGGGAACGTTTGACGGACGACCCGAAAGCAGGATTTTGGTCAGACAGCGTGCCACCTCAACGCGGAGCCTCGTCATATTTGAGGCGGGAACTGCCTGCGATGCTTTTCTGGCCTTCGAAAACTCAATCTGCCTAGATGGAGAAAGAAAGACGCTGTCTTCCCTACCGCCAGATCTCTTGCCGCTCTTCTTTGTTTCCCGAGTTTGTCGTCCCAGTAACCTTCTTCACAGCGTGCGCGGGGGAAGTTGCTTTCGGCTAAGCGGGCTTTTCCCGCATGTTACGCTCCTTTCTTTGGTTGGTTGCGCGCTCCCACGTGAAGCTTTCCCACGCACGTGCTCTAGGCAAAAGCAGCAGCAGCTGATCGCTGTACGGGGTGTGCATGTAATGGAGGAAGTCCTAGGCGCCCCGTGCACCCAGATCGATTATATCCGAACGCCCAGAGCCACCCGAGTGGGTGGCGGAAGTTGGACCGGCTCCTTCCGCCCTTTACGCCTTGCTGCGCGCCCAACAAAACAGCACGCTCGGTCCCAGAAGCATTTTGGGAGCTATTTTTAGCAGCCTTACGTCGATTTACAGGTATAGACACTCTTCAACGGGTCAATCTTTCTATATGCGTTTTTTTTTTCATCTTCTTCGACGAACTCGCTCGCAGCTCGACGGTTCTGTTGGAACGATCGATGCTATATCCCGACGTGATGGGCGCTTGACCTAAAGCCCACGGTGCCGTAATTTCGATATTGTGGACGCCAGATTTGCGTGTGAGCCTAGTAACGGCCGTTGGTCCCTACGCTAGAAAAATTGACTCGCCATCGCGGCCCTGGGAAAGTGGACGTTCAGCGAGGCTGTTGAAAACTACCACTAGAACTGCAGAGGTGGGAATGCAATGCTTTATTGCTTTAGAGTGGTGGCAATTTAAAGTAATGGTAGCAATAGGAGTAATGGTAATTTTGACAGCACGGCGGCGGCCGTGGCGGTGCTGCAACAACAGTGAAATCAGTTGCTAGGCAACGTTCATTTATATACGAAAGGCTATAGGGACGTCAGTTCCCACGTCGCAAGCTGCCGTGGCGAGGGCAACTTGCGCAACAGTAATCTTTACCGGGAAACGTATCCGGGGAGCGCCATACGTGCTTCGCGTGGTTTTCAGGAGCGCCTTATCATCGATTATGCGGTTCGGATGCTTGTTTTGTGCTTGTTCTTTATTGAAACGTACGCTGCTCTGTATGTCGTGTGCGTGATTCTAAAGAATGCATGTGCAGTGTTCACTTCACCTTGGCGAGTGCCCGAAGGCTGTGTCTTGCGGGGCTACGAGCCACTGCACCTGGCCGTTCACTGCCGCTGAGACCGGGGTTTTTTCTTTCTTTCTTTCTTTTTCTCTTTCTTTCTTTTTTTCTTTCTTTCTTTCTTGCGCGGACGCGGAGAATGCCGACCGAGCAGAGGCTGACAGCTTCGCTGTGAAAGTAAATTTCTGGGAGCAGGATTTTCAAGAAAAATTGACGCCGATCCAACGCACACCATGGACGGTATGTGAATTGAAGCTTTCTCGAAGCGGTTAACGAAGTGCTGTGAATTAGGCCAAATTTCATTTCTACGCCTTTGTGGCTAACGGCACTGGCTCGTGCGCGCCTGTTAGGCTCCTCCCGTGCTGTGCACACGCAGTGGGACGCGCGCGCGGCGATCATCTCGCAGAGCGCGTCGGGGTTGATCACGATAAAATTGCATATATATATATATATATATATATATATATATATATATATATATATATATATATATATATATATATATATATATATATATACACGAGCGATTGCGACCTAAGGGCTAAGCCCGGACCACACGTACGCTTGCGGACGCGCGCAAGCTCGCGTTCACGCGCCCACGCATGCGCAGATGGTGCGACATGGCTCGTACGCGTCGAAACGCGGCGTGAGCGCGGGGAACAGCTCATCCCTGTTATCGCGCGCTTGGGTTACCTCGCGTCTGCGCGCCTGGCTACGCAGCTACGGCGCGGAGCGTTCAACTCTCCGTGAAGCAGATTTATATCATGCAAGAAAGTGGTTCTTCTTTCCTTTATGCGCTGATCTAGCAGCTATAAAAATATAACAATTAAGTTTATAGATATCGACGCATTTTGAAACACTATCGATAACAAAGTACGAAGCGGTGCCTACCAAGGCGTCTGTGAGTGAGCCCAGTGAGCGCGCGCTGTCGCGCGTCTTTGTGGTGCAAACCGCCATTACTCGCGAGGCGCTCAAGGCGCTAGGCGCGCGGACGCGAGCTTGCGCGCGTTCGCGAGCGTACGTGTGGTCTGGGCTTTAGAGAGCTTTAAGCTGCTGTGCTGGGAGACCGAGGTTCGATGCCTGGGCCATTGGGGCACGCGCAGTTCAATGTATTTGTTTTTAAATATTTTTAGGTATGAAATATTTGGCAATACAGCTGCCGCGGGCAGGAAAGTCGGGGAGGGTTCGCCAACAAGGCTTCGCTTTACAAAAAAAAAAAAAGGTGCACAGATAAATGTGCATGGTCCTTTAATTAGCCTTGCCGTCATTCCTTGGCGGTCAGTCGAGGGCGGGCTCAACCTCGTGACGAGCGCGTTGGAGAGGGCGGGTTGGGTGGAGGAGGAGGGGGGGGGGGGGGGTATTTGAAGCTATGCGGCGAAGCGTGGTCAGCGGGCAAAGCGCCGGCGTTTGTACGCGTCGTCCCACGTCGCTCCTCGCTGTGTCGACAGCGCAGCCCACGACCCAGCTGAGGTGCGTCTGGAAGACGCGCGTGCGTTTCACGGCGTGGGCAGAGCTGAGTCATTACTATAAATTCCGAGAGGAGTGGTCGGCGCCTCTTCACCCGTTCATTGAGCTCTCGTTTCGAGTGGCGCCGTTGATGAGCTTCGAAAAAAAAAAAATGTTGTCGGGATAATGAAAAAAAAATAAAAATATAGAAAGCGGGTTTTGCTGTCAAATCGAGTGGTTTATTTTCATCACAAGTGCCTGGGGGTCGTAGGCAACAACAAAACACCCATGGAGAGCTTGCCTATAGGTGTGCACGTCGCTGTATACAAACGACAATGGCTCACAAAAGATTCAAAGAAAAATAATAAAAAGACTATGTGCTGTCACGAAAGTCGTCGCCGTGGTGCGGAAAAATGCTATTTGTCAGGTTGCGGCTGGAATACAGTAACTTTCGACATGTACTAAGTGTTCGAAAGTTTTCACGTTCCAGTCGAAAGTTGGCACGTATAAAGGTTGTACTATATATATATATATATATATATATATATATATATATATATATATATATATATATATATATATATATATATATATATATATATATATATAACTTAACCTGGTCGCGCCGCATATGCGGGAGCTGGAAGCGACCGGTCTCTTCAGCGGCGGATGACGATAACGACACATATTTATTGGATGCGGTTCTCTCCGTCACCGAGTGTTTGCCGGGGCTCCCTGGTCGCCTCTGGTGAACACAGCAGTGTCTGCCGAGACGCCCTCCCTTAGTGCACGCATACAAGCGGCCCACGTTTCGCTCTGTCGGCCGCGAGTGCGGCAAACCATCCGGCGGCTGGCACCCGCGGTGGCTGCTGCGTGTGTGTGTATACCTTGGCATGGATTCCATGGCGTAGTGGTGGCGCACTGTCGTCGCTGTGGCTGAAAGGCCTGCAGTTGTTGTCTGCAGTCCGGATTATTAAAGCGGGGCCCCGCTACGAAGAAAGCCCGGTGTTGTCAGATTTTCTTCGTAACGTTGAACGGTGCGTTTAACGGTGCGTTTAACGGTGCGTTTAACGGTGCGTTGACTTTGCGTTGACTGTGCGTTGACTCTGCGTTGGACGTGAGCGAAAACTCCCGATGGACGTGAATAATTGATGAAGTTACTTAACTATTCAAAGAATGTTCGCATTGACGCCAAATTTCTCGGGGGAGGTTCCTGCAACCAAAGGAAATTAATTGAGCTGAAAATTGGCGCTTAGGTGGAAATCGAACCCGGGACCTTCGACATGCGAAGCGGCCACGAACGCTCGCTGGTTAAAGCGTGTTACGCGGGGTGGCAGTGAAGTGAATGTTTGGTGGCCTTTGACTTAGTAAAGTGTCTTAGGCAAATGTACTGACGCGTACGTGATAATCGTGAGCATTCCAATTAGGAATGAGGTAGTTAGATTGAAGTAAAAGCGTGAGGTGGTTCATTGAACTTAAACGACTGGATGCAAGTGTAGCGTGATGTATCGATGAGAAGGTTGTGGTTCGAGTATCAGGTATAGTTACTGAGTTACTTAGGACATACTCATACCACTAAGCCATACTATAACAAATATAAAATATTAACAGCATGAAAACTTCACACTTACAAATTATTCCTCGGAATCTTGCGGCAGTTCTGGGAAGGACACATCTGGGACCTACCAAAGCAAATACGATGGCAAAACAACAAGGCATAATCTCAAAAAAAGAAAAAAAAAGCTTATAGGAAAACCACGTTGCAGAACAAAATACGGAAATCAAAACCTTCTAAACTTCTACCCCTTAGTATTGGACCTACTAAATTCTGAAATTTCAAAGCAAAGCTTTAAGAAGACAGTAAAAGAATTTTTACTATCTGAAGAATAATAAAAATGTTCAATACAAGTATAAAATCTTTCGTATATATTTCTGTGTTTCAAGTGCTTAACAAACTGTGTAAGATTAACATTTCTTTCTTCCTTTCTTTTTACGTGAATTGGGTGCTCAACTGTTAAAAAAATTCTACTAGTATAATTTTATAAGTGCTATCCTAAATGCCTGCCATTATATATATATATATATATAAATATATATATATATATATATATATATATATATATATATATATATATATATATATATATATATATATATATATATATGCTGCCACTGTACTGGTGGCATGGCCTACTCAGGCGCATGTTTTCCTTTAGCCGTATCCCCTAAGACAATCTGAATATTGTATTAAATAAATCAATAAAGAAAGGAATGAAGTGTGTATGGCAATTACTAAGTTAATTACAAGCGTTACGTGAGTGTTTAAATGCTTCATTTAATTTGGTTCCAGTGTGATCGTTAATATAGAGAGGCATGTCTCATGATTCCGTGTACAAGTAATTAGCGATTAGTGATTGATTTTCAGTTGGTGATTATTGACTGGTGATCAATAATGATATCGAATTCTACTCGTAAATGCGAAACCTAAGCGTCTATAAGTTTTTTTTTTTTCCGACTGCCTGGTGCCCTTCAACCTACTCCTAAATCTATATACTCCAGCGTTTTTGTATGACTTCTTTCATTGATTGACTGATTTGTTTTGGTTTGGTAGCACAGGCGCTATAGGAGGGGGCTGGAGGGGACTCCGAATTCATTGCGACCACCTGGAATTCTCCGAGAATCACTGCGCCGCCATCGGAATGTCGCAGCGGCCGCGACCGGGAAGCGAGCCCTTGACCTTGTGGTCGGGAACGCGAGGGCGCGCAGTTGCCGAGCCGTTGAAGGACTGCGTCTGGTCGCAGGGTTACTTTCTGCGAAAAATGCGAGCGAAGTCGGCCAAATCTTGTTGTAATGCCGTTGTAGCCCTTAGACAAATTATGTTTGCTTTTCTTTTTCTTACTGTTCTATTGTGAAGGCCTGTTATCTTAGGTAAGAACTCCATTGACCGCCCATTGTATTCTTGAAAGGGGACTCTAAAGAAAAAAAAAAAAACAAGTAATTCCAGCTTTAGTAGTGCTGCAAAAAAAAAAACTGAAAAAGAAGGAAAGGAATGAAGAGTCGATCGTACCATGTGCACGCAGAAGCCTGGTAAGCAAAAAAAAAAAAAAAAGAAACCGCGAATGCGGAAGACGGATGGCGACTCCACGTTGAAGTTTCCGCGCCATCTTTCCCTGACGTCATAAATTTTGACGGCGTCTGTTCGGGCTTCGCAAATTTTTTTTCTTCTTTTTTTGCAAATGAAGACGACGTATAAAAGAACCAAACACTGGACTTTGGCTGCTTTCAACAACCTGTATTGAGCCAACAGCCCAAATACGAAAGTATACTTTGAAATTCGTAACGTCACATTGACGTACAGGTGCTTGGGCTTGGCACGAAGTTAAAAAGAAAATGCATCGTTATTTTTCTGGTTATTAATCTCAATGGAGTTTTAACCTCAGTGGAGTTTTGGAAGAGCATTGTATTAGTCTGTAAATTGATTTAGTGTTTCTCTTTAGTGGTCCTTTAATAAAGCTTGAAAGAAACCTCGCGATTAAGCGGAATAAAATGCGTGCACTGGATAGTGTCCCGCCGTCGCTAGTTTCTGGAAGATCATGCCACGTGTTGCCTATACGTGCGTGATTCACATGTGAACCGCTCGACGTGGCGTAGCGTGGTGTATAACTCGTGGTGGCCTTGCGTGCATCCTCGATTAGGGGTTCAGTTGAAGAAGGTGGTCCCGATTTGACCCTCCGAAAACCGGCTTGTTCATCGCCCCGACGATAAGTAACCCGAACCTCTTCTCTCATTTCCGAAAATGGGTCCGTGGCTGTTATTGCGCTAATGAGAACGGTGGTTTAAGGTCTCCGTTAGGAAGTGGGTCGTCCCAGGCGTCGTATCGACAGTTTCTAGTTAGCCGAGAGACCCTGTTTTCCTAATTAACCGCTCCTCCCTCTCTCTACCGATATCGATATGCACTGGTTAAGCTCACTGCCGATCGCCGTGTATGGAAGTGTGGTACTACCCCTTTCGTTTTGTTTCAGGTGCCGCTCGTGCAGTCTGACATCTCATCGTTCTCTTTTACCCTATGGAATTCATTAATACGTAATGAATGAACTGTTGCTCGTGCGAAACAACGCGTCGTGCATAAGTGGATCGAGTATACACACCATCGTAATAAACGCAGTTCCAGCACATAATCTCGACACGTGTATGCAGCGGTTTCGCGTCTGCGTCACGCAGGGACGTAACCGTTTAGAAACGCGTAGCTGCACCGCTCCAGACGAATGGATGAGCGCGTCTGTGCGGCTTCCAAGGTGGTCTGACTCCAAGGGACCTCGTTTTTAAGTTCTATTTTTTTATTTTTCCTCCCCGAGACCAGACATCGCGGGTAGTTTATATACACGCGAGCCCCTTGAGGCTGTCGGGCGAAGGCGGCGCTCTTACTACTTTCCACGGGCTTCCCCGGAGGCACCAGAAACGGCAAAGGCGTACAGCAAGCAGCGCGGTGGCCTATTTTCGGCAAGCCGCCGCAGCTGTCTACATGCGCAGGCTGTGCTGCTGCTGCTGCTGCTGCTGCTGTACTCTCGCCCGCTTGCTCTTTCGTCGACCGTCTGGCCCCGCGCTTCACCTCGCACAACCTCGCTTCGCGCGCGGAAACCGTTCGAAAGCGACGAGACAAAAGGGAAGTGAATTAACGGGCCCGAAAATGGAGGAGGGGGCGCCGTCGTGCGCCGTGAATAGAGAGATGAAGGGCGATAACAAAGAAAGAAAAAGAAAGGCGACGCTAGCTTGCTCGGGCTGCTGCAACTCGAGTGTCCGCCGTGTTGCCGCCTCTCTCTCCGACGGTGGGACCCCGTTATATCGTCGCGAACAATGCGGGTCACGCGGCGCGCCGTATTTGTGTATGGCCACGCGTGCGGCTTCCAGAAGCGGAGCGTTAGCGGGCGACCTCTGGCGGCGGCGGAGACCGGTCGTCTGCGACGGGTTTTGTGTTAGCATCGGTAACGAGCTGTACGCCTTTAGCGTTTCCTTTTTCCCCCCTCTGACTCTTCGCGGAGCGATGACACGTTCTGATAAACGGCCCTTTGTCTTTCGGTTATAGTGTGTCTTTTGACGGTGGGCAAGGGAAGGTGGTCGTGCTGTGTCGCGACGCGGACGCGTCTTCCACTGCGTCCGGGTACCGCGGTTCCGCGGAGAGACGTGGCTGCCGTTTGCAGTTCTCGGTAGTTCACGGCCGCTCGCGGTACTCCCGTGTCCCGACCTTGCGCCGTTCGGCTGCAATCGCGCTGTGAAAACGGGCGCTGCGATGATCCTCGCACCGGCGTCTCAAACTCGCTGACGTATGTGCAGTCTGCTCGTAGCTAGCCTTATACCTGTACACCCTTGATACTTCGAGTGGTTCTCCGCAGCTTGAATCGAACTCCATCACGCCTTCACATCGTCGGCAGGCGTAGCAAACTGTCAGATGTAATCACATTTATATGCGGCCAAAGCGTTGCAGTTGCGTTGGAGGAAGTTGGGCTATAGAGGCACGGGGCTCTTTTCACTCGTTACCGAACCGTTAGTTGCACGTAAACATCGTCGTGCGTGCCCGCCGTCTGGTGGCCCACTTGTTTTCCTGTAAGCGCGAAGAGAACGTCGTAATTTCTCTCGGCGAATCAGTCTCCGCCGGCTAAATTGGCATCTCCGAGGGAGGACTTCGTCTGCACGCCTGTGGCAGCGGAAAAAAGCGAGCGCTTCATCACTTCCTCTCGGAAGAGCAGTGCGCGCGCGGGAGCTACGTATTATAAACGTTAGGCCTGCGTGCCAGACGCACGTGTAAACGTGTATAATTTTGGCAGCAGCGTCGTCTACGTGAACGCCGTCGGAAGCGCTAATTCATGCTTCCCGTAATCGGTTACATCCGGGGACCCCATTTCCCTGATAACGACAGTTTCGTACTGAAAATACTAGACGCACTTATAGCGGTACTTCATATATATATATATATATA
This sequence comes from Dermacentor albipictus, assembly GCF_038994185.2. NCBI lineage: Eukaryota > Metazoa > Arthropoda > Arachnida > Ixodida > Ixodidae > Dermacentor > Dermacentor albipictus. The sequence goes on along the minus strand of NC_091828.1, from coordinate 55,946,571 downwards.
TATATATATATATATATATATATATATATATATATGAAGTACCGCTGTAAGTGCGTCTAGTATATTTAGTACGAATATATATATATATATATATATATATATATATATATATATATATATATTGAGAATGCGACAAACTTTTTGGAAAGTAGGACATTCGAAATATGCTGAAATAATGGAAAAAAAATTACGGGGTTTTACTTGCCGAAACCACTTTCTGATTATGAGGCACGCCGTAGTGGAGGGCTCCGGAAATTTCTACCACCTGGGGTTCTTTAACGTGCGCCTAAATCTAAGTACACGGGTGTTTTCGCATTTCGCCCCCATCGAAATGCGGCCGCCGTGGCCGGGATTCGATCCCGCGACCTGGTGTTCGGCAGCCTAACACCACAGCCACTGAGCAGCCACGGCGGGTGAAATAATGAAAGTGCAGAAGCTGTTGAACACAACACGCCTGTTCAGCGTGAAAACGACGGTCAACGTGTGGTTTGTTTTCCTCTCCGATGACGTCAGTCACAAATTATCTGAAACAGAAGGCGGCGTTTCTTGAAAAAAATAAATTACATATACAAACTTTTGAACGTTCTCGCCGATTCCCTTGCTTGTTTTCTGCTTTCTTGTTTCGCACTCACGGGGAAAACGCATTGACTGTATTGTGCTCTGTACAATAATGCCGCGGTGTTAGCCTGTGTATACGCGAAGAAAGCGTGCAATCAGCACGAAATGCATGGCGCCACGCGCAGTCCGCGTATAGCCTTTGTGTGGCCGGCTTATCAGTGGGAAACAATGAGGGCACGCGGTGTTTGTGGCCCTGCTCTGTGTAGTTAGACGGCTTGAAAAAAAAAAAAGAGTGCTTGCTGGCGACCCCTGGCGCAGAATGAAAGAAACTCACGCTTGCGTTCTGCGACTTGTGGAATGCGTTGTGAAATTATGACCTCTCTGCATGGAACTTGTGGTAGCGTGTTTGGTTTGGTGGTGTCGCATGCGGCGGCGCGCGGTTCATGCGAGTTAGTGCCTTCTGCTACCGTGTTTATTCGCATATAGAGCGACCAAAATATGTGGAGGACACCCGTACCTCACGTTTGGTCTCTTGTGAAGGCCGCACGTAAATCGTTTATGCTGGCTTCGACACTAGTTTTGTTGATTCAGCGGGAAAAGGTTCGTCACTGGTCGAACTTGGTAAGCACACCAGGTGGGCAGAGATGTGGTGACTTTAGGACAATACATGCAGAGAAGGGGGTTCATCAGTATTAGAGTAAATACGGTAATTGACTTGAATTCTCTCTTTTTGTCCTTCAGAAGAATCGTATCAGCTTGCATGCGCGTTCGTTTTGTTTCTTAACTCCATGCAACTGGCGCCGCAGTTAAACGCGCGGGCAATAACACTTGGAGCTTGCGTGCTCTTTTTGAAAAACTGTTGAGCCACGCATTTTATAACCGCGCACAGGCTTCGCTAACCCTCGCGGTTTACGGGCTGGTATACGTTTCTCGTAAAGTCGTTTATTAGACCTATACGGCGGTCGCAGTTTTGTGTAGTTCTTTGTGAATATGCCTTGAGCCGCTGAGGTGCCCGTATAACGTCCCCATTAGCCCCGAGAATTAGGAGTGGCGCCCTCTCGCGAGTGACGTCACGGCAAGGACGCCGCTCGCTCCGGCTCGCTCGGCTGCCGCGCGCGCTCGTTCCCTTCGTGTATTCTTGGGGTATGGGTGGCTCTAGCCGCACGTATTGAAGAATACGTTGGCTTCTTTCAGCTGCCATACCTTAACCACAGTTTCCTCTTCAAAGGCGTGTGATTCGAGAAATTTTGCGGCTTGGATATCGCAAGCTAAGTAGCGTTAAAGGGGTCTACTAGGTTTTGCAAAGCGTATATGCGCCGTGTCTATCGGTAAATTTTGACTAAAAAAAGAATATCTGCAAATTCAACGCGCGAAGTTGTGTATGATGCTTCGATAAACACTTAACATTCCTTTGGTATTTAGGTATGAGAGGCATTGCATTTTTACGTGGAAGAAAAATTTGGTAATTGGCGTCAACATGTTATCCGATGTTAGACACTGCCCAACGAACCTGTCATCACGATTCCTATTACTCTGGTGTGTTGTTCTATTCAAATATGGCCATTCATTGTTGCGTAAAAAAATAGTTAGGCGCGCATTTCTTATGAAAAAGTTTGCTCCTACTTTCATCCCCCTCTGAAACAGGCCTCCAAAAAACGAATTGCTCATGGCTGCTAACACGACGGCGCGTCATGTAGAGTATTTACATAGTTAATTCACAAACACCATAGTAGCAATCACCTGAGAGAAAAGTTTCGTTGTTAAGATCGAGAGCCACTCAATTGAAAGTGATGAAATGTTTCATAGTGGCCCTCAGTAGCCTTTATCGACAATATGGCACACCCCTGATCGCGTAACGGTAGCAATCGACTGTCCGTATGGCGAGGCACGCTATCTTCGCGAAACCCATCAGTTCACTACAACTTCGAATTAAAACCATAAAGCATTTTTCACAGCGCCAACTGGAATGGCTAAAGTATTCTCGAGCTACTACACCGCAGCTTAGGTTGCCTACAAAAGGAAAATTCAAGCACCTTCTGTCTCACGATGTCTCGATCCAGCGTTATTTAATTATACAAACGGATAACAATTCGCTTCGTCGGTACGTAAATTAAGGCTAAATTAAGTTTGCTCCAATCCAACCGCAAACATTCATAAAGAAAGCACCACAAGCCTTGCATATACTTTCACTTGATTTCTGACCCTCCACCGGGGGAATTTCGATATCTTGAATATGTCCCATACTACTAGTCATTGACGCTTCGACGTCTTTCTGGCTGCAGCTATGCGGTCCAGCAGGCATGCTTCACTAAAAAAATTGGGCCGAGCAGCCTGTGTCAGTTCGCCAAACAGATTCGTCATGTATATTACTCAAGCAACAAGCACCAGTAAATTTCTCAAGTGAGTTTGATTTGATTTGATTTATTAATTTTCATTTACACACACACATGTGCAGAGGAGTGGTAAATGGAGGTGGATGAGGGAAAAAAGCCGCACAGACGCGGCTTGAGGTAACCTCACCCCCTTAGGTACAATATGGCTGCATGGGGTAACACATCAAACGCCATATAAATTACATTTATATAGTGGCCATAAAACATTGCAGTTATACAATATATGAAAGAACAGTAAAGTATTTCCACAATAACAATGCAAAACACACTGCGGCATTGAAATAAATAAATGATATACACTAGGTAACATAGACAAAAAAAGAGGAACATAACATACATTATTAATCATTAACAAACGCTCTCTAAAGAGGTGAGTTGAACGTGTAGCACGGAAAAGGGAATATATATTGGTACATTCCTAATTGTACTCTGTAAATAGCTGTAAGCCTTCATTAACTTTACTTCAAGTTTCCGCCGCTTAAAAAAAATAAACACGTGAAGAACCGCCTAATGTTGACAAGCAGGTAAAGAAGCAAGTGAGGCGTGTAGAACCTAAGCTCCAGTATTAGTTAAGTCCCCGTGCTACTGCCGAGCGTTTCTGTGAGGAAATGCAAAAATTCGATATTATACCATGAACTACTCGTCGTGAGCAAACCTGTTTTAGCGGAATAAAATCAACGTGACTGCTGTAGAAGTCATATATAGCCAACTTTGTGACATACTTGTTGCAGCGCGGCAGGTATGGTATCACAACTGGAATCCTATAGGCTATGCTTTTGCAATTGTCTATGCGCGTATGAAAAACCCGCAATGGGCTGGTCTGTGTCGCTTCGGCTGGCACTGTAGCGTTGCCTTCGAGAGCTGCATTGTTGTCTAAGAAATTAGCTCTTTGAATAAATGTTCGCAAAGGAAGACGTCGTAAAAATATATTTGAGACGACCACCATAAGTATACAAGCAGAGAGAACGAGGGTGAACAAACGAAAACACCGCAGAAAGCGCCTGGACAACGCCCGAACTGTAGCAGACGACAGGCGCGAGTCCGTGCCCTGACGTCACGGGAGCGCCGCTCGCAGCGCCGCTCGTGTTCGTTCTCGGGGCTAATAAGCGCAGGAAGCGTTAGTGGATGGGTTTCCAGTCGCGACGTTATTCGTGCACGCCGTATCCATTCGCGAAATTACGCTCGATCCGGGTTTTCTCAACACGTAAAAAGAAGAAGAAACAAATTTAGCAAACAGAAACATCTTTATGCATCGATCCGCCGATGATCGAGCGGCGCGCTGTACTTGCGTGTGGATATTTGTTCCTTTTGTGCGCATCTTTTCGCTGCTTTGCTTCCGTGCATTGTCGTTATCGAAGCTATATACATGGTAGAGAACCGGTTATTTACGAGGGTATTTCATACGGGGCCTTTGTTATATTTCTTTGACCTGCTATATACGGCGGGTTGAACAAGGGAAAATAGAAACGTAGATGGCACAAGAACGTTGGTCGCTAGGGTTAAACACTCCATAGCTGCATGTTTGTGGCGTTAGCTATCAAGGACGACGTATGCTGTGGGAGTTTCCGCAATAATTTCGACCATCTGGAATCCTCTTAAAGGACATTTTCGTCCCCAGATCCCGCCTTCACGATATCTACAGGGGACAACTGGGAATCAACACGCGTGGCGAGGCTTACCAACACAGCAACGTATTATATTATATTATAATATAATATAATATATTATATTATATATATTATATTATATTATATTATATTATATTATATTATATTATAACTCTCTCTCACGCACGCGCACGCAGTACACACGCATGCATCGGTGTGATCTACGTTCCGAGTCGTTCTTCAGCACGAAGCGGTTGGTCTTGTTTGCATATATTAATGCCCACGCAGGAGCGTCCGACACGATTCGAAAACTGGATACTGTATTCGTAATGTCGCCACATCGCACGCCGCGAGCCACTTAGTCGTGGCGCCCTTGATTCTCCCCCGCATTTCAGATGCACGCGCTTCCTTGCTGGCTCTCGGCTCGCAACGGGACGCGTAAAACGATCTCGTATTCCGCCTGACGACGCGCTCTGATAAATGACTCATTCGTTTCTTCGCGTGCTGGCTAACTTTACGTCTTTCCTTCTTTCTTTCTTTCTTTCTTTCTTTCTTTCTTTCTTTCTTTCTTTCTTTCTTTCTTTCTTTCTTTCTTTCTTTCTTTCTCACTGCACTTCGGCTTTCTCGTCGATCGTCGTTCGGGTGGCAGATTCGAAACGAGCACGTTCGCGGAGGAGCATCTGTCCGAACTTCGTGCTCTGATTCGTCTTTCGTGTCTTGCTCGCCCTCGTGCTGCAGACGAGATTGCCGCGTCGCGTGCTCCCCGCACAGCTCGTGTTCGTCGATCGATGTTTTGCGTTTCGCGTATTGCCCCCCCCCCTCCCCCCGTAGACGCACCCCGTAGCCCCCCGTAGACGTGTGTTTGCGGCGAGCGCAAACATACGCTCCCGCGCGATTGTATGTGTACAGTCTTTGGGGCCGTGCGAGCATCGCCGCTGTAGTAAGTCGCGCGCGCCGTACAGCTTCCTTGATTCTCCGAGCGAATTTCGACGCCGAAGCGAAGCTCTTTGTACTCTATATATATGCCCTCTATGTTCACGTTCCACCGCGTGCATGTACGGTTTTGCTCGCAGTCGATGGCCGATATTTGTACCATCTCCGCAATGACTCGGTGGCCAGCTTTGCGTGGCTTCCAGTAAAAAAAGAAAAAAAAGTTTGCGTAGTGAAATTAACTTGGCTCCTTCGAGGCTGTCGCTCCTAGCCCAGCAGTTGCTTCAATAAATCAAAAGTTAAAATCAAAACAAAACATTATTCATCTCGCGAAGAGAAAGGGGGTGGCGGGAAAAAGTGCAGCTTGTCTACAGTTAGTCAGCCAATCAATCAATCAATCAATCAACCAGACAATTAATTAACCAATCAATCGATGATGTTGAGTGAATGAAGTTACTCTATGAGGTTAGTCAAGTGGCCTTGATGGTAGGACAGATGGTTGTAAGGCGCTTAAACGCCGAAAATTACCTCGTTTTCCGCCGTGTCCGACCCCCCCCCCCTCCCCCTTGCTGTCGTTGTCCAGACCAGTCGTTCGATAGTGAGAAAATTGAACTTCAGTAGAGTAAATACAGCTCGTGTAGCATATAGTTCAAATTCGGGAAGGCCAGCGCTCGGACGAAACGCAGAGATGAACGGCGCACACATCGCCAAAATTGGCTGGCGTGCATGCAGTCCGCGAGCTCTACATAAAAAGAATGAAACTCAGGTTTAAAACCGAGAGAAGTAAAAATAAAAATACTAAAACGAAGCAACCCAAGCGTCTCGCACTGCAGCTGACTGAGAAATAATAGTAACGTTGCGTACGAAGTAGGTGTACACCGGTAACCGAAGGAAAGGACACGCACAGACGTATATATATATCAGACAAAACACGGAACCAGCGAGCGACTTGCGACGAGGCTCGGAGACTATTGGAACCAAAACGCATAGAATGGAATTTTTGCACGAGGAAGTCGATGTAGATCCTTGTGACCTGCTGTCGCATGGCCACCCTGGGAGATTGGCCAAGAATCGGGTAGGTTATGGTGGTAAAGTGTCATCACGGCCTCCTCCTCTTCGATCGCCCGCTTTCACGTCTTCTGTACTTCCTCTTGTGCGTCTTTTGCTTTATCCTCTACACTTCGGCTTCTCCCGTTAACCCGCGGGTCTCTCGAACGAGGCTTTTAAAGCGTGCCCATCATCATCATCGCGTTAGTTCCGCCGCGTCCGAGATGCGGACCGCTCAGCCTATAAAACGCGCAGAGAAAGGGCGTTGAAAATCGGCCAGTTGCCTCTCTTCCGGGCTGGAGAATATTCAAAGAGGCACTCGAGGGGCCTAATGGGCGCTGAGCTTTTTCATCCCAAGCGCTTCGCGAGAGCACATTTTGACGCGTTTGCTCATTCTTGTACGTAAATATACGGAGCCGCGCAGACGAGGCGACGGACAGGTTTATTCCGGGCGTCCAATCTTCGGCGCAACTCGCAGAGGCTGCGCCACAGGCAGTGTTAAAGGGCGAGGAAATTACGAGCCGCTTTTTCTTTCTTTTCTTGGACAGCGCGTGTACGGTGGATCTGCTTGCTTCCAGCATGCAGCGGGCGCTCACGTTCCCGTATAGCCTAGCTGCTGTTTATATATAGGCTCGCCCATTTGTTTCTCCCGTCGTTGCGCCCTGTCCGCGCTGGTCGTCGGCCATCGTGTCGTTTTATGTCGTCGTCCAAACAAAAGGGGAAAGGGTTGATGAGGTCTGCGTGTGTGTGTCTGTGGTGGAGCTGCTTGGCCGGCGGCTGACGCATTGTGGCTGGCCACCTTTTGTTCCGCGCTGCCGGCGCGGCAGAGTCTTCCGCACTTTCTCTCTCTCTCTCTCTCAGCCCTCCTTCCTTGGCTTCTCGAAACCGCGCTTGAATTGCGGTTTTGTCGCGTTTCTTTCTCCCCCCGCCCCTTTTCTTTGTTGATGGCGGTCGCGCCTGAGCTGTCGTCTGGTCGATGGCCACAGACACGCCTTTTTTGCCAACACTCTAAAAACTGTATGCACCCTTTGGGGTGCATATTTGTCCCACAACGATAATCGTCATATGCCTTGCTTGCGTTTCCTTTCCTGAAAACTCGGCGCTCGCTACTTTCCTGTCGAGAATGCTGCGTCACACTGATAACGCGCATGCCTTTCGTGACTGGAAAGTACCGGGCTCGCCAGGCAGATGAGGATTATTGTTGTGGGACAAGATCCGCCCCAAAGGGTGTAAATTTTCCTAAGAGTGAAGTCTGTGCGACGGCGTGTTCCTGCAGATGGACGAGGCGATCGCGACATTGCTTCGGATTTTCTTTAAGCTTATCACTAGCTGCGTTTTACGTGAAACCGTGAAGGTCGCATGTCGAGTCGGATTGTCGGGATGAAAGCCGGCCGTCGGACTTATCTGAACGCGATTGTCGAACCGAGTTCGACTCAACGCTCCGGCGAGACCCGCCCAACCCGCTTGGCATTGCGCGTGCGAACGTGCTGTGGAGGTCGGGGGCGAGTCGGCTCGATTTCTCACTCGATGCGCTCGCGTCGAGTTCACGCGAACCAAACGTACGCGTGCCTTTCTTATAGAGGTGGATGAGGCACTCAGGTTAGCCTCCGCGTGCCATTGCTGCAGCTGATCACAGTGGCCTCTTAGATGTGCCGGTTTGAGGTGGTGGGCTTGGAAAGGGCGTGTTTGGGCTGGCGCTGCGAAATGGCCCATCTTTGGGGTCCTCCTGCTAGTGAAACGCGCGCCATTAGCCTAACTGCGCGAACTCCGGCCAAATTGGATTATTAAATTGAACCGGGCGGTTCAGAGTTCTTATGACTGCCTCATCAGGGTTGACCTCGGAAAGCGGCGGAAGGACTCGGAAACGTTGGGCTCAGTTTCGTAAACCTACTAGTTGGTTGCCGTAAGTCCAATTAGTCTAATTTGAAGTGTTCCCCAAATGGGCTTGATTTCTGTCGATCGTTAACTTGGGGCAGATAGGAAAGCACGCGCTCCTTTGTGGCGCTTTACCTGCAGCAGATGGTCTGTATCACGATCAATATGGCTTTGGAGCACGTGCAATGGCATGTAATTATTATTAATATACTTTTCATTCTATTTTCTTTATCCCATAACCTTCAGTCGTAGTTATTTTACGCTTCCACGTTCGTGTTTTTCCTTTTTCTGTGCACCAGCACCCAGACCTCAGTGTTGTTCCTGGGCGAATTAAATTGTTCTTCTTGTTCTTCTTCCTATTTATTATTATTATTATTATTATTATTATTATTATTATTATTATTATTATTATTATTATTATTATTATTATTATTCGAGTTATTTCGCTGACGATAAACAGTACGTATATAACGCCACCTAAGACCACCTGAGCAGGAGGACCGGCGAGGGCTTGTCTCGTCTTCGTGCGTTCTTTCATCGCCGCGCGTCTCGTTTTGTGGGCGTAACCGCCTATCACCGCGCGCTAGTGTTAGGCGCTCGAGTAGTTCGCTCGGGTCGGTCGCATCAAACGAGGGCATCGCGTGCCCGCCAGTTTTTTTTTTTTTTTTTTTCGACGCATGCATGCATCGGTATTATACCTCGCGCCGAGCAGGGTCGCTCTGTGTACAGCGTGCGTGCGCGTATATAGCGCGAGCGAGAGGGTCGTGCTTTGCCTCCGACAGGTGTCGGGGAGCGGCACGCAGGCGTAGAGTTACTGCATGTGCTACGGTAGCATGTACAGTAACTCTACGTAGGCGTCGTTGCCGTTAGCCACTGTATAATGCGTGGCTTCTTCCTTATTCGATTGCCAGGGCTGACGCAGCGCACGCGAGCGTGCGCCTCCGACTATAGGAGACTATAGGTGCCCCTATACGTTTTGCAGAAAGAACGCGCCACTTATTGGGACAGTGTGTGCGATGTGCGTTATCATTTTAAAGGCATGCAGCGCGCACTCGTTGAGACTTGTACGAGCACGAGCGCCTCTTAATGGCCAGCGAAGTAGCCAGCCAGTATACTTCCTGATTGAGCACGATATTACGTGCGTGGGGAAAAAAAAAAAAACGATCACCACGATGGGAGCGGCTGACTTTCGCGTCGGTAAATGATGCATTGTCGTCGAGTTTCTCCCGGAGTGAGGAAGTTTCTCCCGAAGTGTTACAGGGACGTTAAAGTAGGACTATTGCGCGTTGTATTAGTAAATTACGCTTCTGAGATAGGCATGACATCCACTCTTGCCCTGAGACGCACGGAGGCTCGGTGCAGAACTTCAGAGACAGGCTAGAGCGGACGACTGGTGCCGACGTTGCCTCGAACTTCCCACGCTAGGTCGCCGTGACGTCTCAAGTTTTGACAGTGTCTAATATAGGGTTTAGTCAATCGCTTATTGGTGTACAACTATAGTGCATTCTAAAAAAAAAAAGCAATTATATTTGCCGAACCTATAGAGCGAGCTTTGAAAGGCTTTTCTGCGCAAGAATTACACAAAATGCGAGAAAATACACTTCGAAATCCCTGACGTCACAGTCACGCAATGGCAGGGAAGGTTTCAACGTGAAAGGCAAGAAAGTTTGCTTCATTCTCTGCAGTAAGAGTCAGCTTTATTTTGCCGGCCCTATAAACAAATGACAGTAGTGCTTACCGGTCTAAACTATTATATGTGGACATTGATCTTACTGCACCTTCATCTTAGAATGGGAACGGAAAAAAAAGTAATAATAATAAACTCCTTCTCGGTCGCTATCTTTCCTGAAAATCTTGCCACGCCTGTGTTCTGCATTGTGTCGTAACGGCAGAAGTGGAGTATATGTATACGTATACTGTTCGCAAGTGTACAGGGCTTGGCGTTTCACTTAGCGTTATACGCATTCTCGACGATTACATCACTTCTAGTGTGCCTGGGGGACCTGTTCAGAGTTCCCATAACTGACGGCTGGCGAGCACAGCCTTGCCTTTCGCCTATTTGGCCGACTCGGAATCGAGTTCGCATGTGTGCGGGCGCGGCCGGAGAACCCGGCTAGTGAGATTTTCGCCTTTTATACACCGCACGGTTCTGCTTCACGTCCAACTTCTTTTTTTTCTTTTTTTTTTACAATGGAGAGACCACGTACGTACTTGGCCACTCCATTTCTATAAGCTTCTCCATGATCAAGAAGCGAGGCAATCATTGGCCCATCCCACACGTATATATGCGTATGTGAATCGGCGACAAATGCAGCTTTCTTTGATGATGATGATGACGATGATGATGATGAAGCCTCAATCAATGGCACCAACCCACTATGGGGGATAGGCCACGAATCGGGTGGTGATATGATTGAATAAATAAAAGAATTTGGTTAATAAATAACGAACACAAAAAAGTAAAATAAATATATAATCCAAGATGAAAAATAAACTGTGAATACATGGGTAAAGCTAGTGATCAATACTACAGTAAACCTTGCGTTGATAGGAATACTAAAAAAAAAATAATGTTTAATGGAATGCGTCCACTTCTCCTCCTTCTTTTTCACTTCTGCAAGGCTGCTCGCACAATGCACACTCCGGTCCCAGTTTATTCGCTTCTCTGTCCGCACTCAGTTGCCTCGGTTGCCGGCTTCTTGCCTCTTGTTCTGCGTTTCTATTCGGGCACGTGCATATGTATTCGGTGTCACATAGGAGTCCTTGAGGATTGGCCACGAATGTTCGCTGTACTCAGCGCCACATACCTAGTTGCGCGTGTTCCCAGTGGTCAAAGATGTCCAAAGTAGCCGGAGAAAGCTTCGGTTTATTGTAGCGACAAGTAATTACAGTAATCAGGGGCACGCTGAGAGAAGCCGCCCTGCAGCACCGGATCCCCAAAAGGGTCAAACGACGCTTACTTCGCTGCAGTGTAGCAAATAACCAAATTGCAATGTTATGTAAATGCACTGCACAAAGGCGCATTTATACAGGGTGTTTCACGTAATTTGAACCAAGGATTTTAAAAAAAATAATGGTTAACGGCAGCTGGGTGAAATCAACATGTTTTTCACCGTTTCATCCTTTTTAACCACTATTATTGTATATGAATCTTCTATCATTGTACTTGAACATACAATTGTGTGAGAAAAAAAAAATGCTCAGTAAGCTGTAACTGATGCTGAATCAGCGAGCGGTCCGCGCGCCCGGTTCTTTCGCTCGAAACAGGTTTGAGAGCACTGCAGTAAGATAGCGCATGGGCGCAGTCACGTGGTTTTATTTCATGTTTTGCTCATTTTCATTTAAGTGGTCATTAAAGGCAAATGTTAAGTCCAGCTGAAGTGATAGGTAATCTGTAACGCGTCAATATTATCACGAACAAAGCCTTAGTAAGCGAGAAATTCAGCCAGGGGCAGGAGGCGATTACTGACTCCCCCCGCGATATTCAAGTACTTGCCCGATGACGAAGGCACTCATTTAAATTATGTCGCTAGTACTCAACCACTCGATATAAAGACATCATTGTATTCCAATGTAAGACGAAAAAAAATGCTACTCAATTGTCCAGTTCTACTTCATTCTTCGAAAAAGCAACTCATGGGATTTACCCTTCACAACGAGGAACGGGCGGTATAGAAATCGTTGTCGCTAGACTCTGCGTCGCCCAAGGTTATTAGACTAGCTTGTCTAATCGTTGCTAGTCTAGTAAAGTTGGCGTCGCCTGCGCTGTCGCGTTTCAGTAGTTTCGTTATCGCGTACTGCTCGGCTGGTTTTGCTGGCTCGCGAAACTCGCACAAACTGCGAGTAGCAGAGAATTCAACTTGCACGTGATGTTGCGGGATGCTCGAATGGTCCACGCCACTTGGCCAAAAAGCAGCTGCAGCGACAAATCCACCGCTCTTGTCTTGGCTCGGTTTCTCCGTGACCGCGCGCTATAGCGTTTTGTGCGAAAAACGGTACCGCCGTCTGTCGGCGCCATTTTACTCACCGACGGCAGCAAAGGGTGGTGATGGCGTATGCAACGTTTCTACTCCCCCGGTTAGGTGGCGGGAGATTCGAATTGCAATAAAGGCATTCGGACCGTTCAGATGCAATTTTCTTGGCACGAAACAAGGGCTGCGAGGTTTGTCGAATGGTATTTAAACGGTCTACGCAGACTTAGTATTTGCCTTTAGTGTCCCTTTATACGTCCCAAAATATCGCCACGCAGAAAATACGTTGCCAAAAAAAAAAAATGGATCGGACGTTTGTTAATCCCTACTGCAACGTAACGAAACGTACTTGACCCTCAAGTGAATATAAAAGATATTGCATAACCGATCTTAATTAACTAATTAAGCGGAATATAAACACTCTAAGGAGCACCACATGATGGCAAACCATATGTCGTTGGTTTCATTCTGCTGCGGTGAACCACTTTTTTTTTTGAAATCCTTGATTCAAGTTACGTGAAACGCCCGTACAAAGGTGTCATCGTGCACCGACCAAAGTTGGTCCGCTGTTACGCGGCGCTATAGTCCCTAGTGGTCACGTGGGGAACATTTCGCACTTGCTCTAGACTTGTGTGGTCCCTTTAACGGTTGACCACCACTGTACTCTACGTACGCCGCGAAAAACAAAGTCCGACCTAAAGTTGAAATGATTCATGCACATGACGTGTCTACTGTTTTGGCTGCCTGTGTTTGGAACGCAACGCGGGTCTCCTCTGGCGGCAGCTGCCGCATCTCAGCTTTCATCGCCGGCGTACTGTTTGTTTATTTATTTATTTTTTTCGGTGTCGCGACGCGTCGTTGGCGAAACCGTCCAGCTGGTGTCTGCCTCTCTTCTCTCTCTATCCGTTAACCCCACTCGCCTCCCACCCATGGCAATACACCCCCTCCCCCGCTGTCGCGAAAGAACACAAGCTTTCTCTCCCCCTACTTTCATTCCCTACCCCCTGTGCAGCGCGGTTGAGGTGTCCTCTGCTGAGAGACAGTTACTGCGCTGCACTTTACCCCAACCTTTCCTACCCATCATCAAGAATCTCCTTCTCTCGCCGCTGTCTGTGCGCTATAGCGTCGCACGCATCTCGCGCGTATATACTACCGTTTGCCACGCCGCGTCGTCAGCCCCCTCGAGAGGCCCTGTCTGTCTGTTGGGATGCAAAAACAAGGGCGGCCGTTTCCCCTCGCCGCCTCCCAAGACACGCGCACTCAGTGAAGGAGGCATACGAGATCAAAGAGCGAGGAAAAGAAGGAGCTATAAAAGCGGGTCACGAAATGCTCCCCACGCTCCCGCCTTTCCATTCTCTCTTTGTACGCAGCCGCTCGCTTGGCCGTGTGCCGCGTATGCGATGGACGCACGAGCCGAGCGCGTTGTCAGGAGGGATGGATCTTCCGGCGATATATATTTAGCCGGAGGAAAGGATCTTACGAGAAAAGATAGGTTTCGAGTAAGCTTGATTGCAGAAGCATAGTGTATGTATAATGTCCTGCTCTAGCTTGTCCCTAGTTCCCCCGATTACGAACGAGAAATATAATTTAAACAACGAATATCTGGGCTGGCTCTAACGGTATATGTCTCGTGAAAGAGCTGTACTAGAGTTGAAACGGTTGTTGCCACTGCAGCCCCTATCACTGGGAGTTGTCGACCGAGTGCGTTGTTAGTAGTTCCAAAGCGCGCGTATGTGCTCCTCGCGTGTCTGTGCAGCTGTCACCGAGCCAAGAACCGGTGAGTTGGGTGGCCCAGGTTAAAACCCCTGCATACGCGTTCCCGCCGACCAGCGGCATTGGCGCGTGGATGCAGAGGCTTTAGCCCAGTTGAAATGTGCGGCGCTTTACCCGAAAGCCGCGGCCAGAAGCCGCATACAAGCGGGACGGTGCTTCTCGTGCTGTCTCGAGCTTCACAACAACGCCAGGTTTGTTAATATATGGGAGCCATACAGTTCACATGTAGACTCGGCAACAGATGTTGTCTGCCGGCAAACTTGATTGTGACTCTCCTTGGCTTGGGATCCCTCCGACTAAGGATTCCTTTGCGGCAACAGCGGGCGGATGAAATGACTTCGCAGAGGCCAGCTATACGCGGCAGTGCGTGCAGTCCAACGTCGCCGTGTACGAAGAGGCTGCGCGCAGGATTGTTCGATTCTTTTGTCCGCGTCCACTCGGGCGTAAGCTCCTCATCCGGGACGCCGTCTTCCGACGTGGCAGCGCGCATTGTATGTGTGGTCTCGACGCTCGTTATATATACATCTAGCCGGGGCAATCGAGCAAGCACTTACTCACTCTAGGATGCATAGATTGCGCGACTCGGCGTGTGTTGTATGCACAGATTTCTTCAGACCGTGGAGCACTATAGGCTAGGCGTGCGTATACTTAACCGCATTGACGTCGTCAGTATGCCGCGCTGCTCAACCCACCGCGCATGCGCAGTGCGTCGCAATTTCCTCCCTCCGCGTCTTGGCCCGAGGCTGTGTGTGAGGCGTAATTGTGAAGAAGCGAAACAAGAAAATGCCACAAGGCGCGACCTTCGAGGCCAGAGATTGCGCGCGCGTGCCCGTCTTTCTTTCACGAGTTTCGAAACCCGCCAGACGAGCGCAACGGCGATCATTTTGGAACGGAAACGATGCGATAGGCCAGCGTGTGTGTGTGCGCGCGCTTGCGTGCATATAACGCACACGCTCGCTCGCTGCGCAGTGTGTCGTCTGCTTCACGCCAAGCTGCTGCTTCAATGCTGGAAGACGAGACGGTTATTACAAGCGGAAGAGAACGCCCATCCGCCTCGCTAATGTGCCCGTTCTTTAATTTTGTGTCGTAGTTTCCTTTCTTTCTTTCTTTTTTTTTCGTCTTCGCATTGGCACGATTCAAGCGGCCGGTATTCAAGAATCT
Organism: Dermacentor albipictus; assembly: GCF_038994185.2. Taxonomy (NCBI): domain Eukaryota; kingdom Metazoa; phylum Arthropoda; class Arachnida; order Ixodida; family Ixodidae; genus Dermacentor; species Dermacentor albipictus. The sequence continues at coordinate 55,931,256 of NC_091828.1, read as the reverse complement.
TCGCTCGTTTCTACGCGTCGTCTGCTGTCTTTCGTTGGCTGCGCAAAGTCGTTTGTGCAGGCGTTCTTTTCCGGTTCGCCTGCTAGTGCCAGAGTTGGTGGGTGTTGGTACATAGCAACTCTTTAATATTTGCGATTAATGCGTGAATCTACCCACGGGCATTCGGCAAGAAATTTGTCGTTTGTAAAAAGAAAAAACAAATGATGCGTTTGCCTCTTTTGGCGAGAAACTATTTCACATATATATGTTGGCAAGTGATCAAGCGCATCAGCCCAGGCGCCCGTTCGTCGCTCGCATCATTACCCATTCGATGTGAACAGGCCAGCCACCCTCGAAGACGGTGTACAAACTGCCGACCTGCAAAGTATTCACTGCTTGCACATGTACCTAGTACTGTTTCTCAGACCTTCCCGTGTTTCCCTTGTGTTATCGTTTTTTTTTTTTTGCATGCAGAACCTCAGGATTGCCGGCAAGCCTCTGCTCTTTCGACTTTCCATAGCCTCGTGCTTGGAAATCCATTATCAAAGAGGTATTGCGCTATAAATCCAAAAGTTTGCAATGCTTGCGCATGTGCAGTAACTAATCGCCTTGGTGCATTTATAAAAGTACCAGTGAAGTGCTTGAAGAACGTAGGGGGACAAAGCCTAATAAACAAAGCCACAAGAACGTCCGATCGAATCCACAAGCACGAAGATCAGATAAATCCATGTACCGATCATCGTTCCAAGGTAGTTGAACGATCGAAGCGCCGGAGTTCCTTCTAGTGAGTGTTGTAGGAAACTCCGCGTTGTGCGCATCGTCCGTCTTCTGTTGCTGCTGCGAGTCGAGAAAAGCCAAGCGGGGGTCGTCAGTGGCACGCATTTCCTTATCGTCTGCTAGTGCCAGCCACGGTGCGGTGATGGTGCCAGGTGCGGTCCTTTCTTTTTTTTCCTCTACATAAACTCTTCTGGCACGGTGGTTTCCTGCGTCACGAACACCTTCGTGTATGTGCGCGGCCTTGAGCGTATATGCCTTTACTTTCGACGTCCTTGGTAATATGTGTATACACGTGAGTGAAGCCGCCTCCGATGCTCGCTTGGTTGGCGGGGAGGTCTTTCGCATTCGCCATTACCGAACCTTGTCACGTGCTTCGTCTGAGTTGCCGCACCGGCGTGTGGTTCGGGGTTAACGACACGGCTGTGCGTGCTTTTCGGAGAAAAGAAAGAACTCTGTCTGCCTTGTCCGCTCTCTGCGTAGCAGGGGCAGTCATTGTTTAGGAGCCATGTTCTGTAGATTATTCGCTGTAGTCCGATTACTTCGCAGGCTTCAGTTGAAGGCCGCTGTGTCTCAGAGGCCCTGTAACTGCATTTCTTCGCGAGATTTATGGAGCGATTGACATTGTCCATCCTTAGAGACTTAGTTCCCTGGCTGTAAATTAAGTTTGCGACAATTTCTGCGCGCAAAGAGGGTCGAGGTAGCATATATATATATATATAGCGGACGAAGAGCGGCGGGTATTCTGTTGGGCACAGGGGAGTGTCGGGGGTTGCCTACGGCCGTTTCCTTACGAAGTAACTTGGTTACAAGATTTATGAGGGCATGGTCTGACCCTAGTTGATGCATACTTAAACCGACTGTAAAGCACGACCAAGAAATATCAAACTATATTCTTTTTGCTTTCAGCTTATTCCACCTCCCCGTAGAGTGCGGGAGTTGGCCTACGTTGAGGTGGACTTTGAGAACGGAAGATTTATTTACATTATGCGCAGGACTTGGAAACAAGCAAAATGACCGTAAAAAGCCATCGACGACCGGCAGCAAATCGTACGTGGCAAGGAGAACGTCTCTGAACTTCTCTCCTTTTCCGATAGTTCTCTGGCTTATAACCCCTTCACTCCGTCGGGCTCACGTCACTTTCAACCAGTCATCGAGCCCGTGCAGCTGTCGTCCTGTTCATCCAATCGGCGAACCCGTGCAGGTGTCATTTTCATCCAATGGGGACGCTCCCTCGATTTTCATCCAATGGGGACGCATCCGTCCGGTGTTGCCTCCTCGCCTGGTCGTCCTTGAACGAGCTTCCAGTGCTGCAAAGTAGCTTTTCTCGGGACGAAGGTCAACCACCTGGAAACGTGCTTACCTCCATGTACACTTTCGGGAAGCGTCACCCGAGAGGGGGGGTGGGTGGAGAAACGCCCATCAAGCGTAATTCAAGTGTAATGGCGGTGCATTTGAATATGCAGTTCTAATGGCAGGCCACCAAAACAAATTTCGCACCTTTGAGAACAGAGACGACGTCACTTCTACTTTTAATGGATATGGCGTCACATTGTTTTTCTTCCGCCGGAAGTGTTCCCTCCTCGCACAGATGGCGCTAAGCCCCACGAACCACCGATAAACCGCCATGTCCTAAATGTATAGCCTTCTATAAACGCTTTGCTACCAGGTACATTTACCTTGCAAGTTTTGCCCACAAAACCGCACTTCATGTGCCCTCTGTGCCTCAGCGCGCTACAAGAAATAGCTCCCGAGACACACGGATATTGAAAGAAGTTCGCCTCCCGCGTGACGTCACGCAAATAAATGAATGCAGTTGGCCGGTGCAAATTCTCTTCGATTTGGTTGTCCATGCACTGGCCGGCACTGCGTTCTTAGGCTGCCGCCGGCTTTATGTGTTTCTTTTAACGCGCATTCTTGGAATAAATATAACTGAAAAAAGCGGATACATAGTTCCGTCGCGTACAAGTGAAAAATATACACATCAGACCTCAGTATGTCAATGCACCAAAGGGAGAATTACCTCTTGGAAGTGAGCGCCTTAACAGGACGCTTCTGGGCCAAGTACAAGTGAGTCACTGACCTCTCCTGTTTGGCGTCGATGGCTGTAGCGCCGTGCGACTGAAAAAGACTGTAAATAAATGTGTTCTACGCCCCAGTGCCACACTCCGAATATGAGACGCGTCGTAGCATGACGAACCTGGCGCTTCTTAACGTGGATTCGAAGCTTAAGATGCACGCGAACGTGTTTCGCGTTTGTCGGCGGGGCAACCCACGACCTTGTCCCCAGCAGCGGAGGAGCTGTGGACCTTGCCCACAGCCACATGAGCTCACACGACGATTTGTTAGTCGTTGTACGCAGTAGTCCGAACACCCGCTGCAAAAAGACACATTGTGCTCTGTGAAACGTTTCCGCGGTGATCGGCGTACTGTGAACCGTGCCTTTTCTTTTACTTTTGCCCTTCTTTTTTTTTAACGTACATGTTCCATTCACCTTGCCATCCCGCTAGTATGCCGTCGGCATGGTTTCTGCCCAGTCTCCTGTTAGAAGATGCAACTCCTAATCTCCGCCTGACCGCGCCCAACATATACCGACTGGTTATGTGTTCCCACTACCCATTAGCTTGAGCTTCTTGCAGCCCTGTATCAGTCGCACAAGCCCGACCCGGTTGCATTAAGGTTGTTGCGCCTTGGGTATTCGCCACCCAGTACGGGGAAGACTGCACGCCATGCAAGCCTTTTGTGTGTGTCTTTGCACTGGCGCGTATTCAATCCAGGTGCCGAGCGTGCCATCGGCCGAACGCCTTGAGAAACGCGAGAACTCGTTTCGAATATACGACGCCTCGGCATTGTATAGGCACGATACTCGTGTTCGACCGCTCGATAAGCCTTTTTCCCTTCTCTTCGAGCCGCGCCTGGCAACAGGCATGCGGCCGTTCCTGCTGATCACGTGATCAGCGCCCCCCTGATTGGCTGTGACCGAGCCGGAGGAGCAAGCAGGACAAGTGCACTGTCGTCAACCTTGGTAATCAAACGCCGCGTGATGCCAAGGGAAAGCCCACTCTTTCATTATCAACTCGCCTACCAATTGATACTGTGGCAAGTGGCCAAAGACGATGATGCCGGTTGAGAATCCGGCCGTAAGCGATGCCATGCGCATTCAGAGTGCTTTCAATTGTGTTCTATCGCGCAATCTGCAGAAACACTTCAGAGAGATCTCCTTAACGCCATGCTTCGCGATTTCCATTCAGTGCAGCGAGCAAAGAGGAAAACTACGGGCGCAAAGATCGTTCTACCTCGTTTCGCTTTTGGAAAGGGAGAAGTCCATTGAAGAAGCTCGCCAGCGTGCCAAGGCAGCTGGCGAGCCTTCGGCAAACTCTTTTATCATCGTTATTTCGTTTACGGCAGCACTCTCGGCGTCGTCTGCTCGAGGCGGTGCGCAAGAATGTGGCCGTCGCGGAAATACTAAGAAAAATAAAGAAAATGAAGCGACGATGCGCTGGCTCTGTAAAAAGAAGCGAGAATAAACGCGAGAGGAATGGTCGGGGCTGTTGGAAGAGATGAAGGCGGGCCGAGTTCTTTGTGCAAGAAAGCGCGGCGACCATTAAAGACGGTCCAGAGCGCCCGGCTGCTTCTCCAGTAGGATCTACGTATCTGCTCCCTCTTTGCGCAAGGTCGACCCGGCTGTAAACCGGAGGCATTCCGCCTCCGGGAGTGACGTAATTGAGCCGGCGGCTGCAGCAGAAGGCCGAGAGGACGCCCCGTCGCGCTGCTTGCTTGTTGTGGTTCCGACGGCGCCATTTTTCAAGGAGCAGCAGGCAGCGCCCGAGGATGGGCAGACGACGGCGTTTTCTTTTTCTTTTCTTTTTCTCTATTTTTTGGGGGGAGGGGGATGGGGGCGTCATCGTCTGCTTCTGTGCAGTTGCACTTGTTCTGTCGTTTTCTGCGGCCGTGCTTGTTTCTCTGTCGGGGTTCTTACTTGTTGCCCGTCTCAGTTTGAAGCGTGCAGCGAGAACTCGTCGGTTGACCAGAGTATCGTTTGAAATTAAAATAATTCGGGTGTTTTACGACCCAAAACCACGATGCGATTATGAGGTACGCCGTAGCGAGGGACTCTGTACTTAGCTTGACCACTTGTGGATTTTTGTTGTGCAACACCAAAGCGCATTTTCATCCCACCTTTAGTTCCCTCAAATCCCGTCCCCATCCACAGTGACTGCGCGTCAGGAAGCTTGATGACTAAAGTAACTTGTTCTTGGGTAAGTTGTTCAGGTTTTTCGTGCAGCCGAAGGCAAATCCTCCGGTGGCACTTCTCTGTGTATTTGCTATTCCCTTGATTCGTGCTCGGTATACCTTTCTCCTAGAACAACACGTATAGGATGCTTTATGAGTTATGATTGATGATCAGATTATTGTAGTGCATTGGGTACGTGGCCCCGCGTAAGAATATGGTTGAGTGTAATAGACGTATTTCATCGTCTTAGCCTTGGCTTACGCGTTGGCAGCGCTTGTCCTTGGTCTGCTCTTCGGTTTATGACCTCGACCAAAGGTCGCGGCGCTTTTAAGTCTCCGAACTCGCAAAACTAACTTGATCAATGTTTGCCATCACTACTTGTAGAGCTAACGTTATTACCGAGTGGTCGGTTGACTTTCTCAATCACTAAGCTGTCCGAAGGGTACGAGCAACTTCTGTTAGCGGACTTAGTTTTCAGCTTTGTCGACACTGCATGCTTTTATTACGGAAGGTCGTATATAGCGCTGGTCGACCCGTCTTTCGTGTTTTGGGCGACGGTGAGGTGCCGTGCCTTCTCTGTGAAGGGCAGGGCGGCTTCACTGATCTCCCTCCGCGCCTTGTTGTGCTGCGGCTTTGCGATGGAGCTCTGTCAGTCTGGGAATGTCTTTTGTTATGCGTGTGGGTTCTTTTTCTTCAACGCCGGTCCTTTGCGCAGTTTGTTTTGTACGTATTAGTTCCGCAGGGAGCCTCGAGAGGGCGCGGCAGATCGTCTTGGATTCGGCACAAGCGGATATCCGGTCTCGTTGCTTCTTCCCGCTGGCTTCTGCTGCGCCAATCGCACTTCTTTCTCCCCCTCCATCTCTCTTTCTTTTGCAGGCGGCGCTAGCTGCTTCCCGACTCGAAATGACGTGCTAGGTTGTGTCGTAACAGCCGTGTAACAAGCGTAAAGTTTGCTAGAAGAATATTAGTGAAGACTCTTGGTGAGATGTCTATGGGGTCTGCAATTTTATGGCGGTTCAGCCAGCCAGCGCGGTAACGATGGGTAGGTGGTGGTGGTGGTGATGTTGAAGCAGGCGGGGTTAGCCTGGCATACATAGCCGGCAATTGTTCCGCCTGATCCTCCTTCGAGTTCAAATCAGTGGTGTGTCACCAGGTGTCGATGAGCCCCGTGTCTCGCAGGAAGGCTATCAGAAGTCGTTGCGCTCTCTTTCTCAATGCCGCGGGCCCTCCGGGGAAAACAACATCTTCAAAGGTCCTGTGCGTGAGACCGCTTTTTTGTAGGTTGTCGACCATTACTTTTCGTTCCGTGTCAAACTGAGGGCACAGCCAAATGAAATGTTCGATGTCGCCAATGTCACCACAGAAAACACAGAGTGGGGAAGCGCGAAGCCCAGTCTTGAATAACCAAGCTGAGGTGTACGCGGAGTCGGTCCTGATGCGGTATAAAAGCTCATGGATTTACACGTGATTACACGCGAAGCCCAGTCTTGAATAACCAAGCTGAGGTGTACGCGGAGTCGGTCCTGATGCGGTATAAAAGCTCATGGATTTACACGTGTGACTCATGGATTTACACGTGAACAAGCGACGCTTTTAACGATGGGTAGTCCATGGATTGGCCTAACCTTCGCCCTTCTGGCTCGAAATGGCTTTGCAACTTTGCAAGTTGTATCATTTTGAACAAACTATTGCGCTATAGAGGCAACAGTTTGCAATGGCTATGCATTTGCCCACAGAGACTTATTCCGATCGCAGCGCCAGTGTTTCTGTAGTAGCATTTGTAGGAAACTCTTATGGTAACAGCAACGAGCTGTAGGTCTAAAGCTAAATAAAGTTCGATCCCAGATTCACTTCGGCGGCGTTGAACGAACTACAGCTGTTCTGGCTGGCACCATTACGACCGCCTATAGCTATGGGGACGCTGTAATGTTCGTTTTCGGCTAGGCGCTCGATGATGATATACGCGCATGTGAAAAGGGTAGAGATTCATGCGTTGCTGTATATTGCAGCTGTGCGTGATTTCGAGTTGACGAGGCTTATTCTCGAGCTGCACTCCAGTGCTTTCTTTTTGCAGTCATTACCGTATACAGTGCGCGAACGGCTGTACTCCAGTGAGGAATGCCACTTTCACCAGATTTGTTCGTCGCTTGCGTTTTACCAATGTGCAGGCGAGTAGTTATTGTTTTTAGCGTGTACGGGTGCGATGGCGTATGAAACGGTCTTCGCATACCAGAGCAGACGTTTTTTTATGTCGGTCGGGATGTGCTATAGGGAGTTTGCGGGAAACGAATTGCGCGGACTATTAAAACAGATACAAGGCAAACACGACGCGGAGGCGCCTTTCGTTGAGTGTGCGTTATTTGCCTCCCCACTTTTCTTTTTAATTTGTGGCAGAATTAACCGTTTAGTTAATTCGTATCAATTAAATTTTCGTTATCATGTTAGTCTCTCGTTTTATTCCTTTCTTTTTTTCTGTTTTCCTTTACTGTACGAAGAGCCACTCTTCCCCAGAATATATACCTCGCTGAATTTAGTAACCATGGTCTCGTGAACGCGTCTTCGTACTTTCCATTTCAGGAGTCACCCTTGCGCCAACCACGATTTGCGCCACCGAGGGACTAGCAATTGCGCAACGAGACCCCCCTCTTCCCCCTCCCGCGCGCGTATTCCGATACAAACACGCGACGCGGCCGCTCTTTCTTTTTTCAAGGTTGCACGCGTGACTCACGAACCGCGCTTTTCCCCTTCAACCGAAACTGACGGTGTCGCCCTCGTCGGGCAGCTTTCTAGTCGCCCGGCCTCGCGTAGTAGTACGTACATCTTCAAGGGCGCCGCGGCGGGTGAAGCCGCGCCGTCTGTCTGCCCTCCTTCTCCTCCTCCTCCTCGTCGCAGCGTGTCGCGTACTCTCACGTGACACCTCGAACAGGCTCGTCGTGACTTCGCCGACACGTCCTTCGTCACGGAGGGCGAAACGGTTCGACGCGAGGAAAGGAGGGACGCGCCACAAGCGAGGTGCGCCAGGGGGTTCGGTCTTCGTGTCCGGACGGGAGGACTCCGCTCTCTTTCGAGCGGAGCCTCCACGGGTCCCTTCGCCTTGCGAAGCGCGCCGACCACTTTCCCGGTAGGGTCCCCGCGGTGCTGTTGCATAAACCGAAATTTCGTCGTCTGTCGTGCGGCTTCGGCGGTCCGCATGGAAGTGCGTCACGCACGCTCAGAGGAGGAAAAGTGCTATATGCATAAGCGACAGTCGACATGTGTTGTCTCGAGTACCTCGAGAAATGACGCCCCCCTCTCTTTACCGTCTGCGTGTTTGTTACGTGAGAGGCGCGTTCGTATCGAAAAAACAAAAACACACTGCTGTTATTTCTTTAACTTTTCTTTCTTTCTATTGAAATGTTGGACAGAAATGCTTCATTGATGCCTGTCAGCAGCCACGAGCCTGGTGCACATAACAGCGCGTCACAACATCCATTGCCTGGACCGGTGTCCCACGCTGTCTTGTTAAGGCAGGGGGGAAAAAAAGAGGGGGAGGGGAGACAGTGTGACTGCTACTCAACCAGGCCGGCATGACGTGCTCGTCAAAGAAGTGCGGAGGCGAAATGATAACGCACTTCGCGTGCAGTTCGCAACAGTGTAGGCACCTTGCACTGGGGGCTGGAGAACGCCGCGACGAGTTCTGTTATCGCTCCGCTTTCGTCCACACCGGTCGCTATAGGGAAGCGAAGAACGAAAGAGACGCCATTCCGGACGACCGCGATCCACGCCTCGTCGCTCTTACGAGTGCACGTGTACCGAGATTTGCCGAGCTCTCTATCTTATCGGATGAGCTTCCCATTTCGATCGCAAACATGTCCGTATGTAATGAGCAGATCGGTGGTGCACGTTACTACGACATTTTCGGCATGCCGAACCGTCGTCGATCGTATTGCGGAAGCGATCCGAAGTGTCACCGCGAATGCTCGTCGCGTCATTGCCACTTTGCGTCCGCCATCTCCCGTATTGATTCTCAAACTATCCTCGACTCGAGTTGTTCCTCCGTTCCACCGAGCTGATAACGGCGGCGCCCCTATGGACCGAATACGACGCTACGCTTCTGGGGAATCGACGTGGCGTGCCAATGAAGCAAGCATAGTGACCACTTCTGCCGCGAGGCGGCGATATCATGCACTTCCTTGAATCGAGGCAGAGCGTTTGAGTGGGTGAAAGTTCTAGAATACGGGGTCGCGTGTGTGGGTTACTCATTCTCTTCTGTACCCTGAAAAGCTTCTGCGCAGGTTGCCTATTGCAACATCGTGAGTCTGTTTTTCTGCCTCGGAATATTGATATTTACTAACAGGAGGCCAAGAAGGCAGCTTCCTTATCAGCCTCTGAGCGCTGTCAACGCAGGGCCATGTTTCGTCGAGAAAAAAAAGCCCTCTTATCGGATGCGCGGCGCCACAGAAGAACACAGATAAGGTGGCACGAACGTGTACATCGGCGCATGCGACGCAATGAGTCTTATCGCAGCGCGTGCTAATCACTCTGGTAATTTGAGGAAGCTGCAGCTGTTCGACAACACGCGCGTGTAGAAAGAGTAAAAAATCGCCCATCGTAACGAGCGTGGTCAGAGGCTGTCGCGTGCACGACTTTGTGACGCAGCATTAGTGCGCTCTCGCTGATAACGGGCTCTTTCTCATTATGTCTGTGCGTGTTTTACGAGGCGGAATGTTGAATTGCACTTTCGTGCTTTTTTGCAGTCATCACCATGGTGCGCAGCTGCTTCGAGCAACTTAGCTAATTTAACCATCGGCGAACGGTTGCGTTTCGTAGATGCCAGTTTCGCCGCTAACGCGCCCGTGTGTGCACTTTCTCTGCCCATTTCGTCTCGCAAGTCACTTTTATGTAGCATATATCATACTGACTGTTTAAAACCTGCCATTGTTCACCGCAGTTAGGTCATAAGTGCCGAGTGTTACGAGTGATACCGGAAGAATAAATTGCGCGTGCCGACACTAAATTGGACGTGTGATGTGCCGCAGACATTCTGTTCTTGGCAAGTCGGAATGCGAAAACGGTTGTGCCACGATCAAATCCACTGGGGTTTACATGGGCGAAAAACTTTATTCGGGAGGAGGGCATGTACGTGCCCTGCGTTGTTCAACGACGAAAGGCTTGGAAGAGCCGGCTATCCAAGCATCGTGGGTTATTGTAAAGCTCCTCTGATAAATGTAGAAAGTACTGGAATAGTAAACGAAATCAGGGTAAATTGGAATGCGTCTGGGCAGTTCTGAAACAAAGTGAAATTATATCCGTTGACGCTGGCGAAGTTGCAGGTTTCAACTGCCTCGCATTACGCGCGTTGTTCAGAGGGCTATTTGACGTTCTGCTCGCTGATCACGACGAGATGTAGCGGGTTCGATTCCCGGCCGTGTACTTTTTGGTGCGCGCATGCAACGCGAAAACGCCTCTGCACTTGTTCTCTCTAAAGAACATGCCCCGCCCCCCTCCCCCCAGTTCTGCGAAATCGAAACTATACGGCGTCCCTAATATCCGACCACTGTGCAGTTTCGGGACGTTGCATTTACACACTTTGCCAGAAGTTAGTTCTTTCGAGCGAATAGGTCGCGGTTTATACCTCGTGATGATGAAGAGAGAGAGAGAGAGAACGGCCGGCAGTGACGGTTGCCCCAGGCAGAACTTTTCCTTCGCGAGAAGTGCCATGTGACACGCGCCGTTCTCGTGGCTATTCGTGTATAGAACTGCACAGCTGACACCGCCTTATACTGGCTGTGGGCCGCATCAAAGGGTGTGCGAAGAATCGACTGCTTCATCCTGCAGAATTCTTTCTCTTTTTTTGTTACGCTGTGCTAAACGGTGCACGTGCCGCGAGTGTTAGTGCTGAGTACAGTCAACCAGAAAAGTTTACGGACCCCGGGATCTGTGAAAACGTTCAATTTCCGAGCAGCATGTACCAGTAGCCAGTCAAACGGAACATCACAATGTTGATCACATGTGCTGGTAGCTAGAGGCCGTAAATGCGAATATTAGGCTGCGTTGCGCGGCTGCGCAGATGTTCAGCTTTTTTCTCAGATTTCGTCTTCCGCACAATCTTGTGGTTTACTGTACGTATAAGTGGCGTCCGAAACGTGGCCTCTAAGTCGTCTTTCCTTCCGCCTTCGCACTTGGCCCCGGCGCATGCAGTTAGCAAAAGCGTAGCCTTTTAGATATGTTTCTGCGAGAGGCAACCGTTGTTTGGGCATGGTTTGAACATCAGCTGTAGGCATGGCCTCCGAGACGGCCTGCGCTATACCACCAAATGTCGAAGGCAGTGGTATATGGATAGTTTCCTTTTTAAAAAAAGCCACTAGTGACAAGTCGTTGTTTTTGTACATATCTCTTTCAACTAAGCCAATTACCTCTATGATTTTCTTGACTTCATTGTCTGCGGGTCAGTACGTCAGCGTGCGAATGATGGATAGCAGTGCTCGGATTTCCTAAACTTTGTTTTTAAGACTTCGAACGGCTGTGTGACTTTGGGAATTGGTGGTTTTGGACAAAATATTGCGTTACCAATGCGGCCGTTGTTGCGGTTGACGTTGCGAAACGAGAGAAAACGCCTCGCGCTTGGAGCTTCGCTAACGTACTTGCAGGCTAACGTTTTGCTTGTATGCTCTGGTAATGCTTGCGGCAATATATCCCACAGTGTGTACTGCGGGAGATTCGACCGGGACGAAGACCTACGCCCGAGCCCCGTTTTTCCGGCGATGTGGTCAGCGCACGTCCTTTAAAAAAACGTCAACACCGTGGCCGTCCGTACCCCGCGGTCACTTTCTATTCCCGGGCCCGGGAGGTGGCCTCGTCCGGCGTGTGGGCGCGGTCACGTGACCGGACATCGGCGCCGCCCGCGCGAGTCCGTCGTCGTCGTCGTCGCCCGCATGTCGCTTTTGTCGGTCGCCGCGTCTCCTCGGTCCGGAGCGCGCGTTGCGTGCGTGTGTCGCATGTGCCCGCTGCAGGCCCGGGTCCGGAAACGGATATCCGCGATGCTCCGGTCGGCTGACACAGCGTCCCCTCTCCGTGGCGATGCGTCTCCCTTTCCTCTTTGGCCGACGTTGCGTGGGTCGCGCGTGTGTTCGTCGTAGTCGATGGGGGCCGTCAACCCCTCCCACGGGAGGGAGACAATCAGCGCGCGTGCCCCGCGCGGTGACGGTGCAGTAATCGCTCGCGCTGGGAGCGGGCTGGCGCGCTGCCCGCCGTTCGGTTCGTGTAGCCTGCTCGGAAAGGGGAAAGTGAGCGGGTGCGATGCCCTGACGTGCAAGCTGCACGTGCGAAACAGACGGCAGCTTTCGCGTCCGTTTGTAAACAAGGATGACGCAGCGGTGCGCAGCGTCACCGCGTCTCGCCGTGCTGTGGAGGCCACGTGTCAGCCGGTGTAAAGATGCGCAGATGCTGCGTGGACTGAGAAGGGGTCTCGCCCGTTGTGCTCTTCTGATCCTTCCGTGACGCTTACGTTCTCACGGCGCCGCACAGAAGGTGATCGTAGGCGGACGGCCCCGTGGTTCTGTGCTGGTCAGCTGAGGCTGCTGCGCACGGAGTTATTGGGGAGATGTGGGCGACAATGGGCGATCGGGTACAACTCTTTCTCATGCTTAATCGCTGTAATCGCTATTCACCTCGCGGGAATTGATCTTGAGTCGGCTCGGCACTGCGAACTTTTTTTTTTTTGCACACTTGCTTCCAAGTTCAGTAACCTGTTCCTTCGTAAAGTAAGACCCACACTATAGGAATTTGTTGTCATTACACATCTAAGCTCAATGACGCTTGTCGCGGGAACATAATTTCTGTTTGGCCCCATCAAACTGACCCCATTTCCGCGTCAATTTTGTGCCGTCACGTTTTGCGGCTTGTTTGCCCTCGCACATTCTCCATTGGGATGTGGCTTCACCTCGTAGCGATATCCTTTGCGATGTCCTTTTTTTTTGATGATTGTCCTAACGCTGGCATCGATCGACTATTGACACGGTTCACGTTTCTGTAATGTACCCGCGCTTGCAAACGCTCATGCATCGCCGTTCTCCAAGATGCGTTTGATGAGTCTAATGTGCACATTCTTATTTTACTGCAATGAGCATAGAAGTCGTCGATATACTAGTCCTTGATAACCATAAACTCGTTGTGCTAGGTTCGGAGCCTCGGGGCAGCTCGCCTGTTACGTAGTATCATCGTTAAGTTTTCCGAGACGATGGAGCGCGTATACACAGGCGTGTATACGGACCGGTATGTAAGCTACAGGCCGTCGATAAACAATTGCGCCGACAGCGCGCGTTGGCTCACGCGTTCCCGCAACGACGTAATAGTGCCGATTTGTTCAGTTGCCACGCAACAACACCGGCTGCTACGTGACCTGCGGTATTCACGACGTAAACCTGTACGCACGCGCGCGCGCGTTGCAACGATTGTTCGGATGCGCCAAGCGCAAACCACCGAGAGAGCCCGCGGCGGTACTTGACATTATACGCCGTTTCCCGTGGAACCTTAACGATCGATTGCGCTTTTCCGCGCGGTCATCGGGACGCGGTATATTTCTGTGGGAATGCCGTATCCCATCGCCGTCTTGACCTCGTCTCGCTGTTTCGATATGCCACGATCCGCGCCGTCTTTTGATTTAGCCATCGGGGACGAGATGCCAAAGTGCAATTTTTGTATAGGCTCGACTGTCGTGTATACGACTTTGGGGGCAGCGGTCGGCCGATTTCTTGCTGCGAGGTGCAAGTATTCCAAAGAACATACAAACGCATTGCGGCCACGTGTGTGTGTGTGTGTGTGTGTGTGTGTGTGTGTGTGTGTGTGTGTGTGTGTGTGGACAGTATACACGGGCATCGACGGACATTGATCGCGCCATCGCCGAACGCGCTGCAGCCACTGGAAATATGCTTCCCGTAAATACTTGGTAACGACCGAAAAGCTCTTTCCATCGCTTATTCTTATTCTGACTTCGTGATGCCGGTATAAGCGTCAGTCGTGTGAGATGCTTATAAGCACATTCCATGTGAACACGCACGCCAGAGTCGCCAACCAAAAGCTGCCACCAACCAGCGCTTCCAGTCGGGCTGATACGGCATACAATACGTGTTAGCGAGTGTTCGCGAGACTTTCAACTGTAGAGTATTGTTTTGCATACAACAATGTCAAAGAGCTCATCCCTGGAATGATATCTGTAGGGCATTCTGGTGGTGATAGTAATCACTGCCTTTACTTGCATGGAGCTAGTGCCTCGATGATTCCGTCGAATGCGACGACGTTCGCAGTTCGGCACTGTGAATTAGCCACATGGTTAATAACATGGTGGTCACGGCTGTACGGTACGACATACGTACGGATACATGTTACGTCGCTTAAGCTGATTCCGACAGCACGTGCATGGATTCCGCAGATTTCTTGTTTCTCCTTTTTTTTTTTGGCTCCCTCGTTCTGTGGCTTTTGCAGCTGATTTAATACTCTCAGTGTATATAGCATAAACGCTTTAGACTTTTTTTCATATAAAGCACCCGATTTCATTGTGCTTGGATGGCCCGCCGAACGCAGTACAGAAGCGCCGACATATAGCATTTCGCTTTCCATCGACGCCTGTCCGCCGATGGAGCGTCCGGATGCAAATACCGTATACGCGCACACAGGGGAAACGCGCTACACGTGCTACTTTCGCCGGAATGCCGTGTAGAGGGCGAGGGGGAGTAGCTGCAGCGGTAGTGCGCGCACTGCGGCGCTCCTGTAAGCGTATATGTGCGCGCGTTTCGCTTCATACGCGTGTGTGCGGCAGCGCTTTCACGCGTGGCTGGCCGCCTAAGTGCATACCCGGCCTCGATTCGACCCTGCATCGGTGCCGTTTTATTCGGGCCGTTCTTTCTTTTTTTCTTTACCGTTTTTTTGTGTGTGTGCGTGTGTCTCTTTGCGTGTGTGTGTTCATTTGTGGTCGCGTCTTGCGTTGCGGTCACTGCTGGCACGAGCATTTAATAACGTTTGCGTTGAGCGCACCGCTCTCCAATTGTTTATTAATTGCGCTCTTATGCAACGGTTCATGGGTGGCATCTCTTTTTGCTCGATGTTGTACTCCCGGCGCATTTCTTTGCAATGCTTGTTTTGTGATTTTTTTCCGTCTATATATCAGTATCAGTTTTATTGATTCCTTGTAGAAAAAAACATTCTCTCTGGGCTGTAGTTATCAGTACAGGCTGTGCCTCCTACTCATTTTACTGCCAGAGCTTTCGCTGCCACTCAGGTGTATAGATCCATTCAGGTGTATAGATCCACTTAGGTGTACAGATCCACTTTTGTGTACGTGCACGTGGACTGTGGTGTACAGATTCTCTTCGGTACGGATCCCCCGTTCAGGCAGTTCTGCTTCAAAATGCTCAGCTGCTTTTTACGCGCTACAGAGAGACTCGCTCCTCAGCGGCGTCAATAACAATGCACCGCATGTCCTGAAAGTGATGGCAAAGAACGCATTTCAAGCGGTCGCTTGAAATGCGTTCTGCACGCGTAGGTGCAACGCGAGCTCGCCGATGAACTGGCAAGCATACACGCTTCTGGCATTGTTTCACTTATCACGTATCACTGCAGTCACATGTCTGAGATGCCTTATCTCGTATGCTTCGTTTGTTCCAGCAGAGTGCGGCCGGACACCCGTTGCAGCGGCTCCTGTTCGCATTCCTCGCTGCTTTTGTGCTCCGTTTCATACATTAGGTGCAACACTGTGGAAGCTATGCGAGTAGTGCGGTCTCCAAACTTTATCACTCCGCGCGTTCCGTCTATGCTTCGCTGGGTGCCAGCGGCGTTTGTTCGCGTGATTGTGCACTTGAGGCGGCCGCGACGGGATGCAGATAAAAAACAACGAAAAGCAAATTGATGTAAAACCACGTGTTAGCATCGAAATGAGTGCATGGTTCGTTTGCTTCTAAGGGTAAATTTTTATTTTCATTCAGAAATGGCCTTATGAAAAGAACATTTTCACAAAAAGTGGTCAAAAGACACCGAGCTATTTCTAAGCGTGAGCGCAGTCACTGCAAAAAGTATCTCTAGCCTTCACAGCGTTGCACCTGATGTATGAAACGGAATATAGCTCGCATACACATATACAAACGCTGGATGGTGAACGGGCGTCTGAAAGTCGCTTTGGTGGAGTGGCCGTATAAGAGGCCGCTTTGTGCAGTTTACCTTTGAGCCTCTGACGCATAAACAGTGCTGTGGTTGCATTGAACGCTTCCTGTTGTTGAAATAAAAAAAACGGGGTGGGGGAATGTCCCAGGATTGCGATACTCCCTAAGGCCAAAGTTGGGCGCATATTTATACGTGTTTTCATTTCGCAACATATTGAGGCAAATAATTGCAGACCGAAATCACCCCACCGACTGGCAGTGGGCCAGTGCCGTCATCGCCTTCGCAGAGGTATAGGGGCGGTATGGCAGCGCTAGCATGATGAGCGGCATCGGAGCCCGCTGTGGAAGACGACGACAACGAACGGGCGAGCAATGGCACGCGCGCGTTCGAGCAGTTACGCCGACGCTCAACCTACGAACGGGCGCCTGAGCTGCGCTCTTAAAAAGAAAAAAAAAATACTGCGGGTGGTTTTTCAGCAAAAGATAAGATACTGACATACTTTCTTCCCTTCTTGCTTTCTTTCTCCGGATGTGCGTGGTTGTTAAGCGCTCCATTTCTTGTACTTGGTTCGCTAGTCGGTTCTTCGCAGCGGTATAATTTCTGTTAGTGTGATCACCCTATATAGTTCTTCCTGCGGAGTGCGCGCGTTTATGCAGCTATAGCAGCTCGTGCGTGGACGCCGTTGTAGTAACGTTCGCTTTATGCTGCCAACTGACGTTACTGCATGTGGTCAGACTGCCTATATCGATTGATGATTGATCCATTGTTTTATACTTCCAACTCTAAAATGAAGTAGCAATCATAAGCGTTGCTTTAAACAGGGGAGCGGAGGTGGGTATACTGTTACTGTGTCGGATAGCATTGTGGGCACCTGACTATATATATCCCGTGGTACAGAGCTGCGATCAGCGAGATCGGGGGAAAAGCAGCGCATACAGGACGAGGCAAGACGGGAAGGAGCGCGCATGCAAACACGGGGTAGTGTTTGCGTACTCCTTTCTATAGCTCGATCCAAGTGTCGCACCGCGCTGCTTTTCTGGGCTTCGCGAACCGGCTATATAGCCCTTCGGTAAATTCTTGCAATCGGCGAGGGTATAGGAGAGTGGACGGCGACGCACGAAGAATAAAAGATTCGGAGGACAAGCAGGAACGAAGGCGCACCGCCCGTCGATGTTTATCTATTGCTCCCTCTTCTGGCTCCCGGAAGAGCGTTCGGCTAGAGCGGAGACCGCCACTTCAAACTACTTCCAACCTATGGAGGCGCTCTCTTCAGCGCGCATCATCATCTTCAGCGTGTCTAGTGTGTGTATTACGTTCGTGCCCCCTTGAGACGACGACGTGGGCCCTGCTCCTGCAGCTGGATGACGCGCATCTACTGCCACTATACTATGCTTTTCTTGCGCATGCAAGGGCGCCTACTGACTGACTCCGGTATAGAAGTCTACGGGAGCACAAAAGTGTTATGTGTGCGCGCGGCTCTCGAGACGGTTTCGACGACGGCAGTTGCGGTCGAGTGCACTATACACTGGCGGTGATACATGTGCACGCTTGCGCACGGAAGAGACGGCGGCCGACCACACATCGCGCCGCCCCAGCGTGTATGTATCGGCGTTGCCCTGCATACTTCAGACTCGGCGTCGCGGACAAAGCGCGATGCGACGCCGACACACCGCGCGCTCGCGGCCGCCCACACGGAGGCGCATGCGTCGGGCTGGGCTGCGGGACGCGTTCTCGCGTCGAGGAACACGAGTGGCGGACCGCTCTCGGGGTTGCGTTGTCTGGCGGCAGCGGGTTGTGGCTTCTGCCCGCCCTCCTGCGTGCGTGCGTGCTGCGCTTCGCCGCATTTGGAGCGTGTCTCGCGCTGCATGCCTGCCTCGGTATACTGTGCGCGGGAGCATGCGCTGTCGCCGGGGCTACGTGCACGAGGAGCGCTTGCTCCGCCGTTGTGACTGTGCGTGTGTGTGTTCGTGGGTTGGGTAAACTCTCGGTATCTTAGCAGCAATATATATATATATATATATATATATATATATATATATATATATATATATATATATACACACACACACACACACAAGACAGCGAATGCGCGTTTCTGAGCGCCTTGATTGTAGGCGTCGCGCCATGCTTGAAGAGCAAACTTTCCCTCATTAGCGTGCACATATGCACACGGTGCGTCAGTACATAAAAGGAAACCCTCGGTTTTCCTTGTTTATGCTTTGCAGCGGAAAACGGTTCGTCAAGGGGATTCCTTATCGGAGAGAGACGGGGGAAAATGCAAATTAGAGGTAGAGGAACTGAATAGTAACTACAGCAGCCTGCGACGTTCCCACTTGCATCCGCTTCTACGGAAATCGCTATTTGAACAGAAAGAAAAATGACTGTTCCATTTCACTTGTGGATGCACACTGTATATACACCTACCTACACTGGCCTTTCTTTTCTACAGTACCACCACCGCACAGTGTCGATAATCCGGGTCTATATCGTACATTTGTTTACTTGTGCCCGCTGATAAGCGGCCCCTTCTCATTTGCTCGGTATTGCGCTGCCTGCGTCAATTCGAGCCAGCGTTATGCGCATCAAGTGCCTGCGTGATGTCGCTGCCCCCCCCCCCCCCTTTGCTGTGGAGCTACATAGTGTGAACGCCGCCGTATTCGGCCTCGGCTTGTCGTTCCCACTGGTTCCCACCGCTCCTCATCTGTGCGCGAGGTCGTCCATGCAGTGCGGCGGCACGGCTGTCACGCTTGACGTCCGCGGGCAACTTTGTCGCGTGCTGTGGCATACGCTCGTGTCGGTCAGCTAGTTACTTAGTTAGTGTTCTGTTGCACTGCAAATTTACTTTTTCTTAGGGAAAGCTGATATTTCTTTTCGTTTTATTGAACCAGAATGCATCGGAATCGGAGAGGGCGCTGCACTGTGGTGCCTAAGTTGTACGCTTCCTAGAGCCATGTCGGGTTTTTGATCGAAACAAACGCACGCTTATCGGTCCTTAGCTGCAGGTTACGGTAGATGTATAGCGTCCCTCCGTGCTTTTCCGTAAAATACTGTGTAGCTGTCACGATCACACTTGTTAAACAAGAAGCCAGCCAGCCAGCAAGCAAATATATAAACAAAACCTGCCTTTTCCTTAAATTTCACTCTGTCCATTGTGATGGCCGGTAGTATATACAGCTAACCATACGTGAAAGGAAGAAACGTGTTTGGCGTCTATCCAACTGGCGTAGCATGCCTCTGTCATTCTGTCTACCATATTCGCTGTCACGTTGCAGCCCGAAAAAAAAAACAAAGAAAAAGAGAATGCCTCGTGTCTGAAAACTCAGACACTGCGACCTGTCCCGTTACGCGTACGCTTAACTAGACAGACGAAAAGCGTTCGGGTTTACGTAACCGAGCCCGCTCCGTTCGCTCCCCGCTCGCCAGCTGCTGTTCGACCTCGAATGAAGCAAGATAAACAAAAAGAAAGGCAAAAAAAGGGGGGGGGACTTTAAACGATTACAGGCTTCTCTCAGCGCGCCCACGCTAGGAGAAGCCTCCCGTGCGGGCGGGCGTGGGAAGAAGGGATTCGAAAAAACTGGGTCTGTCGGCAGCGCCTGCGATCCGCGTCTTCTCTCGAAAACGAGGACTGCTTTCTCGAGCGGAGCAAATTCGGCGGGGGCACTTTTGCGGGCT
This sequence comes from Dermacentor albipictus, assembly GCF_038994185.2. Lineage (NCBI taxonomy): Eukaryota > Metazoa > Arthropoda > Arachnida > Ixodida > Ixodidae > Dermacentor > Dermacentor albipictus. The sequence goes on along the minus strand of NC_091828.1, from coordinate 55,911,464 downwards.
GCGGCTCTCTCTCTCTCTCTCCGTTTCTCGCTGTGCAGAGTGTTTGAACCGCACCGATGGCACCGGCTGTTGGAATCTCAGCGTTGCCACCAGCTGTTGGAACCTCAGTGCTGACACCCGTTATTGCAATCGGACCGCTGGCGCCCGTTGTTGCAAATGGGTCGCAAGCCCCAAGGGTAGCGTTGGCCTGGCGGCCTGGGGCACACTGGAAGCATCCGAAGGTCCCAGCAAAGCATGAGGCGACTGCTAACAGAACAACTTGTTTATTCTAGCATCGCAAAGAGCGGGCGGTCAGGTCGACCGAAGTAGAGAGACGGGAGAGCACGTTACTCAACAGAAGAAATCGGAGCCTCTCTCCTGGCGTCCGGGGGCAGCTGCTCTTATACTCTCGGAGTTGAGAGCAAGAGGGAAGGTCATGGGACGACACCACGTGACAGCGGCGACGGACGGACTGATAGACACGTTGGGACAAGGAGGTGACGCATCAGCCGGGCCGGCGCCGGACAGACCTCCTCGCTTCACACTGGGGGAGCTCCTCTCCCCGGCTGCCGCGCTTTGACAAGCGTGGGCACACACACACACACGCACACACAAAGACACGTGGCACTGAACATGCCGGGACGCGCTCGGCGGGGCGCGCTCGCGGCCGCTCCGAACGGGCCAAAATGTCCGCCGCTTGGAACGAAGCTCCGGCGTACGTTGCATCCGCGCTGGCTTTACCGCGCGTCGTAGGCGAAACGTAACAGACCGCCCCGCCGGGGGAGGGAGATCCCGATGGTCAGGGGACTGCATCCGCTGTCCGGAGGGATGTCGCTCGATGATGCTCATAACCGAAGTCGGTCGTCCCTCGGCGTTTCTTGAGCGCAGCGCACCGAGAAGGCCTCGTTCTCACGTTCAGGTTCACAGAGGACACTGCAAAGTGACTTCGGGAGAGTTCTCATTTTTCTCTCGTTCCCAGCAAGCGTTAGAACTACGCCGAAACTCAGCCGCTCAGTCAGCAAGCACGGCACAACCCTCACTAAGCCATGCCAGGCTCTTTCCCCTTTAATACTACTGCCTAGTTCCTTACAGTAGTCTAGCAGCACTCAGAACGCGTCCACAAATTGGAAAATTGCACTAGAAAGCACATCATCACTTTGAAACACTACACAAAAGCAATATGTTAAAAATCCTGCCTCAGGAAGAAAAACATCAGTAACAAATAATTTTGAGGCTGATTCCCACGTTAGGGGCTTCGACTTAAGCCATCGGCGTTACCGTTGAGACTCCCCTTTTTGTAACGCACCTCAAAGGAATATTGTTGCAAAGCGAGGCTCCAGCGCAGGAGGCGGCCATTTGTGAAAGAGATAGTCTGCAGCCATTGGAAAGGGCAGTGATCCGTCTCGAAGCATGCGAAGCGGATATCGCAGCGAGCGACCGTACACGAGCTCACCTGTCGAAAACCCTGTAGCCGCATGCGGCGCGGTCCTCAATGCAAACATCACCCCAGGCAGAAACAGCTCCCAGTCAGTTTGTTGTTCAAACCACAAGGCTCTCAACACGCGCTTCATGACGGAGTGGAGCTTCTCAACGGAATTCGACTGGGGGTGGTGCACTGAGCTGTGTAGCAGCTTTACCCCGCACCTTTCGAGAAAGGCCGTCGTCAAAGCGCTAGTAAACACTGTGCCCTGATCTGATTGGATTTCCGCAGGAAAACCAACTCGCGCAAATATGGACAGTAGTGCATTGACTATCTCAACTGAGCTGAGTTCTTTAAGCGGCACTGCTTCAGGGAACTTTGTCGCTGGGCAGATCACAGTCAAAATGTGTCTGTACCCCGTGGCTGTTACCGGCAGAGGTCCCACTGTATCAATAACGAGCCGTCTAAAAGGCTCCGTAATGATAGGTACCAACTTCAACGGCGCCCTCGATTTGTCCCCTGGTTTGCCCACCCGCTGACAGGTGTCACGTGTTCTCACAAAGTGGTATGCGTCCCGAAAACACCCTGGCCAATAGTACTCTTGCAAGAGACGGTCGTTAGTTTTCTTAACTCCTAGGTGTCCGGACCACGAACCCCCATGCGACAAGCGCAACAGATCCTGACGATAGCACTGAGGCACGATCAGCTGATCGAACTCCACTCCCCTGCGGTCTAGATACTTCCGGTACAGGACCCCACCTCTTTCCACAAAGCGAGCATTTTTCTTGGCGATACCTTCCTTGACAATGCAGCGTATGTTTTCTAGGCTGCCATCCTTCTTTTGCTCGGCTATCAAAGCCGACCGGCTGACTTTTAGCAACCTATTAAGTCCGTCTGACGTAGGCGCGATGAGCAAATCTGCAGATAGCTCTTCTAACTTTCCCGCATCGGGAATTTCCTCTCCAGTATCTGGTGCCTTTAACGCTACAGGCTCAATTTTATTCAGTTCGGGCGTGCTCTGAATATCACCTTGCTGCGCCTCTGACCCTTTCTCATCGTTCGACAACGTCGGCCCCGCAACTACCGCCTTTGCAGCGAGCTCCCGAACCTTCGATCTGGTTAAGGCCTGAACGCTAGCCTCACCAAACAAAAGCCCCTTCTCGCGCAGGAGGTGATCGGACCTGTTCGAAAATAGGTACGGGTACTGGGGGGGCAGCATAGATGACACTGCCGCCTCCGTCTCAAGTGCTCCGAAAGGTCCTTCAATAAGCACTTTTGCTACGGGCAGACACACGCTATGAGCTTCCACGGCTTGCTTGATCCATGCGCACTCGCCCGTGAACATATCGGGTTCTACGTAAGAAGGGTGAACTACATCCATCGTAGCTGCGGAATCGCGAAGCACTCGGCACTCCTTCCCGTTCACGAGGAGGTCTCGCATGTAAGGCTCGAGAAGCTTCATGTTCTCGTCAGTGCTGCATAATGACAAAAACACTACTTTTGCTTTTGTTTCCGGACACTGCGCCGAAAAGTGACCCGGCTTCTGGCACGTATAACACACGCGCGCTTGCCTCGTCTCGAACCGCTTTCTGCGTTCGGCTTCGGCTGCCGCCGTCTCCTTACGTTCGGTCGGACTGCTTTCACTCGCATCCGCAGTACGTGTGTCCCCCTTTGCTCTCATGGGCGTGAACTTCGGCCTCTCGAACTTAGAGCCAAATTCACCCTTTTGACCGTCCTTAGCTCCGCGAGCCCGACGCGTCACAAACTCTTCGGCTAGCTCAGCGGCTCTAGCCACCGTACTAACGTCTGGCCTATCCAAGACCCAGTAGCGCACGTTCTCAGGTAACCGACTATAAAACTGTTCTAGCCCGAAACACTGCAGAACTTTCTCGTGGTCACCAAACGCTTTCTCTTCTTTGAGCCACTCCTGCATGTTTGACATAAGCCTGTAGGCAAACTCTGTATACGACTCACTTTTGCCTTTCTCATTTTCTCGAAACTTCCGACGGAACGCCTCCGCGGACAGCCTGTACTTTTTTAGCAGACTCGATTTCACTTTGTCGAAATCCTCTGCCTCCTCTCTCTCCAAGCGAGCGACTACGTCGGCCGCCTCGCCGGGTAACAAAGTGAGCAAGCGCTGTGGCCACGTTTCCCGAGAGAACCCCTGCTTCTCGCACGTTCGCTCAAAGTTAACCAGGAACAAACCAATGTCCTCTCCAAGCTTAAACGGCCGCATCAGGTCAGTCATTTTAAACAATACTCGTTCTCCTGCACCGTGTGCCTGACTTCCATTACGAGCGCGTTCCATCTCCACCTCGAGACGCTTCATTTCCAAAGCGTGTTGACGGTCACGCTCTTCTTTTTCTTTCTCGTTTCGTTCTTTTCGTTCAAGCTCATCTCTCTCTCTCTGTTCTTTACGTTCAAGCTCATCTTTTTGCTCTTTAAGTTCGCGCTCCTGTCTTTTTGCAGTCTCCCTCTCCTCAATGGTCTCAAGGCATTCCGACAGCTCGTCATCCTCAGCTCCTAACTCAAGAATAACCCTTAGCAGTTCTGGTTTTCTGAGTTTGTCTGAGACATCCAGACCCAACTCTCTTGCAAGCTCCAACAATTTCGGTTTGCGCAACGACTTCAAATCCATGGCTGCTCTGAATGCTGCTTTCTCTACTGCCTACTATTGTCTTGCCGCAACTAACCCGGCAGCAACGACAACCACAATTACCAGCTCTGTTTCTGACACTAACAAAAGCCTGGCAAAACTCAGAAGAAGAAAGTCCCGCACTCACCAAACCTCGCAGCCAAGAATTCAGCGCAGTCGTTCCGCTGCAGGCAACCAGTCATCACACAGGGCTCGTTGCACTGCTCCCGGATGGTCGTTGTGCTGCTCAGCATACAGTCAACCGCATATCTTCGCTGCTGGCCTCCGTTGTCGCGATCCCACCGCTGCCACCAGATGTTTGAACCGCACCGATGGCACCGGCTGTTGGAATCTCAGCGTTGCCACCAGCTGTTGGAACCTCAGTGCTGACACCCGTTATTGCAATCGGACCGCTGGCGCCCGTTGTTGCAAATGGGTCGCAAGCCCCAAGGGTAGCGTTGGCCTGGCGGCCTGGGGCACACTGGAAGCATCCGAAGGTCCCAGCAAAGCATGAGGCGACTGCTAACAGAACAACTTGTTTATTCTAGCATCGCAAAGAGCGGGCGGTCAGGTCGACCGAAGTAGAGAGACGGGAGAGCACGTTACTCAACAGAAGAAATCGGAGCCTCTCTCCTGGCGTCCGGGGGCAGCTGCTCTTATACTCTCGGAGTTGAGAGCAAGAGGGAAGGTCATGGGACGACACCACGTGACAGCGGCGACGGACGGACTGATAGACACGTTGGGACAAGGAGGTGACGCATCAGCCGGGCCGGCGCCGGACAGACCTCCTCGCTTCACACTGGGGGAGCTCCTCTCCCCGGCTGCCGCGCTTTGACAAGCGTGGGCACACACACACACACGCACACACAAAGACACGTGGCACTGAACATGCCGGGACGCGCTCGGCGGGGCGCGCTCGCGGCCGCTCCGAACGGGCCAAAATGTCCGCCGCTTGGAACGAAGCTCCGGCGTACGTTGCATCCGCGCTGGCTTTACCGCGCGTCGTAGGCGAAACGTAACAAGAGCCAGCCCCACCCTCCTCCTCGTGCGTGCGGGCTCACCCCTGCGCCGCCTGCATACTACCGTATTTACTCGATTCTAAGCACCCCCTTTTTTTCGTGATCGCGATGCCCAAAGTGAGGGGGGGGTGCTTAGATTCGAAAAATCTGGAATGACCCCCCTCTCCCTCTTCGCTGCGACATCACGACGAGACGGGTGCGAGAAATAACATTTTATTTTTCAAACATCCAAAAGAAAAATCGGTGCAGACAGTAAGCCCACCGCTTGTGTCGGATGCTTAGTCACCATCACTGCCACTCACGAGTCCGCGCGGCTCTGCAGTCCGGCTGCGCGGCAAGATCGCGCCGCGGACGCCGTTGCACCTCGGGACTCCGACGGCTCCGGCTCGATGACAGAGCGAGCAAGCGTGCTTGGCGGTCTTGGCTACGCGCTCTTCCTAACAAATAGGGGGGTGCTTAGATTCGCATGCAAACTTTTCTTCCAATTTTTTTTCGCGGAAGTAGAGGGGGGTGCTTAGAACCGCGAAAATACGGTATGCCGTGGTCGAGCGGGATATGTGGTGAACGCGTACGCGATTGCATCGGCACCCTGGTGCGTGCCAGCAGCCCAAATTGAAACGCGAGCAGGAAATATTCAGCGATGAAGCACCCGTTACGCGCGTAATTGCGCGGCAGTGCGATACGCAATCGCCCTGTAACCGGTTTTCTAGGTGCGGTGTAGTTTTGAGTGTACGTTCTGGAGTCTGAGTTAAGCCACTTCTTAGAAAGTGCGGGTGAATCTGGAAGAGAAAACGCGTTGGGGCACGTTTGAATTTATACGCTGTTAGTATACGCTTGCCAGTGGTCACGAAAGAAACTGACCTATGGTTAATCATTTCTGTTCCGCAAAGTAGTGGCAGGTTCACGAAACTGAACGTCATGGCATCCATCGAAATTTGGCGCGAAGCTACAGTCGGGGAACTGAAGTCGATTGTATAGCAGTCGGAGTGACTGCAGTCACGCATATTCTTGGTGCAGTGCGATGAAATATAATCCCCCCCCCCTCCTTGTCGCGTAGCTGCCTCTCTTTATGTTTTTTCGTCGCATGTGTGGTGTGGCAGTGTTCTTTCCTTTCTTATCGCTTTTCTCTCAAACTTTATTTTCGCCCGCGAGTGGGGAGGCCGCTTGGAGGATCTCACGCACGGCACCACCTCAGGGTCCGGCTGGCAGACCGCGTTGTCGCCCGCCTTTGTGCTGGCGACACAAGCGGCGTCTTCTAATTTCCCAAACTGTGCGGGGATGCCTTCTCGACTCTTTTGTGCGCTTTCTCTTTCTAGACGCCGATAGTTCTTCCTTCTAGTTCGTCTAAAGCCCAACGGATGTCTGTGTAATTTTATGTGTATCTTTACTTCTCTTTGGGTTATAATTCTTCGGGCAGGCGGCTGTCGTCAGGTTCAAGCTCGGCGAAGACCGTCCACGATTGGCTGTGTGGATTTGAATTTGTGCGGCCTGATTCGCTCTGGTCAACGAGGAGTTGGGATTGGTGTTCTGTTTGCTCTCTGGCGGGGTGTTGTGACGTTTCCCGAGGGTCCCAGGAGAGTTCGCGCCGGAGACACCAAGGGACGAGGTCGCAGCGAGTGCTGCTGAGATGTCGCAGTTATGAATTGTTCAAGTGCGTAAATGCTTATATTCGGTTAACTAAAGTTCAAATAAATCAAATCAGGAAATGTCTACTGATCTCCAGTGTGCTCGCCTCATCACTCCGGCGCGGAACAAGTAGCGGACAACATTTTACGCTAGAATATAGTTTTTTGTTGTTTGATAACCGCGCCAAAACGGAAAGGTTGACCTGCTAAAGAACCTGTCATTGGGAAAACCTTATACGTTGAAACGAAACTCTGAACACGAGAAAATATGCATGCTGTTCGCGTCGTGCCACTATATATCATCCGTAACAAGAAACAAAGCGAGACATTTGAAATGTATAAATTCCTTTATGCGTTCGTTCGCAACTTCTTTCTCTTCGTTCCTACATAATATGCCTCCTATTAGCTTGTATAATAATGCGTGTCGGCCACTGCATTCTATGCGTTAATTGTCAGGCCGACTTTTTTTAGGTGTTCCCTTTAGGAGTGAACCACGCCGTGCATTATTAGTAGGCGTGCCCTCGTTTGCAATGCACGGATAACGCGCCGCACTGCTGCTGCGGTCAGGGGAGAACGAGAGAGTCAGCTTCTTGAGCGTGTAAGGGGGTTACGTGCAGTGATGTACACACGCATAATGCTGGCGCTGCTGCATATAGGCGTCGTTGCTGCAGAGGCCGCTCGCGTGCTCGTGAATACTTTATACGCACCTGCTTCGCTATGCCGGAGGTATATATATATGCGTATCGTGCCGCACACGTTCCCGCGTTTCCTTTTTCTTTTTTTTTCTTTCAAGGTCGTCGGGAAAAGCGTGAAGTATATACGCCCACTTAATTCTGCGCGGGTGTGGGTTGCGCGTGAGTCTCCGTTTACGTAACCCTCTTCCTTTATTTATTTTTTCTCGCTGCCGTGGGAAGCCACTAAATTTGGGTCGAAACGAAAGCCTGTCCATGTATACACACACAAGCTTTCTTTCGCATCGTGGAGGCGCCGAGCTGTAAAGCGGATCAGGCGTCCTCGCTAAATTGCTTTCTTTTGTTTTGATCCGGGCACCTCACTAGCACACTTCTTTTTTTCCGCCCAGACATCCTTTAGTAATGGGGCTACGTGTTACGTTCTTCTGTGGTAACGTGTTGCGGGAGTAGCGGTTATACTCCGCAGTGACTCTGACGTTTTCGGTTAGGCTTGGTTGAGTGGCGGTCTGTAGGCGTTCACCGATGCGTTCAATTTACATTCACGTTTACATTTTTTTTACCTTTAGTTATTTATTGTCCTCAAAGTAAGTTCTGTTTGTTGTTCAACGTTTGATACGCATCCTAGCGCACTGTGTGACTTGGCAAAACATTGCGCCAGCCCCCTGAATCTTTCTGGGAGAAAAAAAAAAGATCGTCCGGGGACGGACGAGATGGTGAGCCGCCGTGGTCGGTCGTCGTCGTTATCATCGCAATTAATTGAGTTCGCTGCAGAACAAAGACCCCTCCGTGCATGTAGCTGTGAAAATTTGCGGTGCGTTGTGTGATCTCCTTTTGGGGCAGTGTGCCCTTTCCCATGGCTGTGCGTAGTGGTGGTGTTGACATTGAAGGAGTCTGAAGGAGGAAGCGGTGCTGTGTTCAGCCAAGCGTGAGACGCGAGTTGAAAGGAGATGCAGCAAGGAAGCCCCGAAGGTGCCTGCTCTGTGCGATCGCGTTTTGTACGTGTGCTCGTCTTTGTTTGTTGTCGTTGCTGTGTGTGTGTGTGTGTGTGTGTGTGTGTGTGTGTGCGTGTGTGTGTGTGCGTGTGTGTGTGTGTGTGTGTGTGTGTGTGTGTGTGTGTGTGTGTGTGTGTGTGTGTGTGTGAGAGAGAGAGAGAGAGACCTTAGGCATAGTGCACCCGACACTGGACACAACAGCGACACAGAACACATACATACTGTGTCGGGCGCGCTACGCCCAACGCCTTCGGTGCGTGTCATATACCAGCAAGCTCGACGTGGGCAAATATGAGCTTAGAGTTTAGTTTCTCGCGCCTAAGTCGGTAATCGGAGGCATTAACAGCGTACGCGTATAGCACATATATGTCTTGGGCATTACAATGTCATACTTACAGTATACCTGCCATACATACCACCTTACCTCACATTCCTCCTTCTCTTCTCATGTCACACTGTCCTTCCGCTCGTATAATCCTCTTCCTGGAGTGCGCTTGCTTGTTCAACCGTGTAACGATATAAATAGTGTTATAGGTGCAGTCACAGACGCTATATCTTCCTCGCTGCCGCCTCTTCTTACTCTTTTTTTTCTTTCTTGCCCCATCTTTTCGGAGAGCCGCGTTCTTTTCTCCTCCGGCGTCTTCCGGTTGGCGTGATTGATTGATGGACGGAAGCGCTCCGCCGAGCGTGTCGACCGCCCAGGGCGCGCTCCAACGCGCCCGGCGCCCGACTCCACGCAGCTGTCATCGTGTAATAATGGTGTTTGGTATTTGCTCGATCTTTCCTTCTTTATCTTCTTTTTTTTTATATCTGGTAATCTCGATTATCCCCTATACCCCGCGGAGTCGAGACTCGTTCTTAAAAGCCCCCTCGACGACACTCCCACATATATACCCCGCGCCTGCCACCTCCATAGCCTTACTTATTTTCGGCAAGACAAAAAAAGCCGAGCGGACGTTCGGGTGCCTTCGATGGCAGAAGCACATTGACGACGTCAAAATTTGAAGTTGTCCATCCGCGTGTTCTCGCTACAGCGCAAACGTCAGGTTTGGCTGGTCACATGCAAGAGAGAGGGGAGAAAATTATTTTTTTTTTTTAGAAGAAATGGCAAAGAGGCGATCAGTTAAAGCGTGGCCAAAGGCGCAGCTGCGCCGCGGCGATCCCGGAGGCCACGGCCTGAGACTGACTCTTGCATATAGGCTGCCACATATACTCGGCGTCGGACTGAAGGAAAGGGAGATATAGAGGTTTACTGATACGAAATGCAGAGAGGCTGGCCTGAGGTATACATTCCTCTAGCCAGCTACTCTGTGTTGGGGCAAGGGAAAGAGGGAAAGAAAGAGGGAAGAAAAAGGCGCACGATGGGTGACGATGGCGAGAAAAGATGTAAAGCATATGTCAAGCTGTTTGGACAACTTCAAGCCTGCAGTACAGGCCCGTGCTTTTAAAAAAAAAGTCAAGTAAGGCCTGAGTAGCCTTAAAACTCATTTAACGTCTGACCAAGGGCCGAAAAATATAACTTCCTCCGACAGAGGTGGGCTGCCAAGGCGCGTAAGGACATTGTTCAACGTTTGACGCTCTTTAACGTTCTGAAGACAGCCACACCCTTTATTTTATTTTATTTTTATTTATTTATTTTTTTGCCACGCTGTGGCAGCGGTGCATTCATGAACCCGGAAAACTTCCGGTCATGCATTTCTGACAGTAAAGCTTGCCAAGAAAGCGGAAGTATTTTGCGCATAGTTTACTGTAGGCACGTATTCTTGATGTGTTCAGTTATAGAGAAAGTGCGTCATGTGTCGATCTCATGTATGGGCTTTTCTTGTTGCACTGAACAATAAAATTCACTTGTAGAACATTCCAACTTCACAGCAAAACTGATGCCAGCTGCAGGGTTCTGTAAATTTATAGGTTATTGTAACTTGCGTTGCTCCAGAGGGCTTAACACTTTCGTGACCGCACCTATTCCTGTCGACAGTATGTTCTCGGTAGTACAAGTTCGAATTTCGGTGCCTCTCCGAGCGCTTAGGACCGCCAGCGCCATCGAACAGGTCAAAGAGAGACTATTTTATCAGGTTCAGATTTGTGTTTCCCTTTTCCACCGTGTAGGGATTTTTAAAGCGCCTGCATGGTCGGGGTGACGAGCGCTCGTTGTTTTCGAGATGGCATTTACGTCGTGCGCATCCGCTCCAGGGAAACGGCGAGTTTCGACGGATTCCGACGCATCTGGGCTCGAATTTGTGGATGATCACAGCACCACAAACTCGAAAGACGACTTCGATTCGTCGGACTTCAGTACGGACGACGACAGTGCAGCAAACCGCCGTGGAACATCGACAGGTATCCGCCGGTGAGTTTTGCTTTCTTCTCGGACCGTGTTATCGCATCGTAAGGATTTCCGGCGTGTTCTAAAGGCCACAGTTCCTATCTGCAGGGTGTCAATGTCATTCAGACAGGACCATTTGCCGGCGGCCGCGAAGAGAGTGACGTTTCGCCCACGAAGACCGCCGGGAGTGGACCTCGGAATCGCGCTCCGGATTGCTGCGCGGCGGTTCGCAAGAGCCGTCGATTTCTTCCTGTTGTTTTTCACCGTCGAAATCATCAGGAAGATCTGCAACAACACAAATAAGTATGCGTGGATGCATATTTTCGAGAAACCCACGTACAGCGAGAGAGATGGATCGTGGAAGGAAGTCACTCAAGAGGAGATGCTCAAGTTCATCGGACTTCTCGTATACATGGGAATCGTGCAAGTCCCATGCTTGCATTGTTATTGGAGCACATTCAGATTATTCTCCGGGCTTCTTCTGACTACAGTGATGCCAAGGGAATGGTTCAAGGCGTTGCTTGCCTTCCTGAGGGTGTCTGATCCAGGGAAGACGACCGTCGCATCCCATGGCAAGCTTCACCGCATATCCTCTCTGCTTCAGATCATCAACGATTCTTCCACGTTATTTTTTCAACCACGTCGGAACCTCTCCGTCGGGGAGAAAATGGTGAAATCAAAAGGTCGGTCTGGAATTCGCCAGTACATGAGGGATAAAGTGATCAAATGCGGTTACAAATTATGGGTTTTGGCAGATTCAGAAACGGGGTACACTGTTCAGTTCAGCGTCTATACGGGAAAGCGCGAAGAACCTAGCGTGCAAGGCTTGGCATTCGATGTTGTGACGCGGCTGTGCAAAAATTATCTTGATCAGGGTTGCATCATTTCTTTGGCCAATTCCTACACTTCCACATCTTTGTTCATTTACTGGAGCGCAAGACGCTTCCGTGTGGGATAATGTGGAAAGATCGGCGTGGCTTTCTAAGTGAACTCAAAGGCACACAGTGGGAAAAGAAGGCGAAAAGCGAAAAGTGAAGGCAGAGTTCGATGGCTGCGGGAGCAGGATGTTTTGTACTTGCAATGGAAAGATAGGCGGGTTGTGAATATGTCTACCGCGCAGACAGCGAATAAACTCGTCCTTACAAAGCGAAGAAAGAAAGTTGGGAATATGAGGACAGAAGTGTCCGTGAAGAAGCCGGTGCTGATCAAGAAATACAATGTGGGCATGCTTGGAGTGGATAAATCTGACCACCTCATCGGATCCTACAACATTCTTATGAAGTCCGTGCGTTGGTGGAAGACACTGTTTTTCCACTGTATCGATATAGCGGTAGTAAATAGCTTTATGATGTTTGACGAGCATCATCAGCAGCATCCAGAAGTCCCAGAATTATCGCGAAGTTTGCACTTCAACCAGTTTGCCTTCAGGTTAGAACTAATCGACCAGCTGCTGGGATATGATGAGCCATATTTTGCGGACCCGCCAGTTGCGCCTGTTGTTCCCTCTCGGAGCGCACCTTAGGTTCAACAGCATCAAATACAAAAAATGGAAAGATATAGAAAGTCTAAACTGTGCTATGAAGAAAGAAAAGTTGCGCAGAAGTCAAATCTGCGAAACATGCAGCTAACCTCTGTTTCACTTCATCGAGAAACTGCTTCGCATGGTGGCACGATAGACGACACTAGGTCTAATGTTTTCTTGTGTACCTGATAAACTTTTGTAGATACAGAGCTAATATTTGCAGGCTGATTTCATATGGACCTTTTGTTGAAAATGTATATTTCGATTTTTTTAAATATTTTTTTTGTGCAAAGCAGTATTGATGTTTTTATCGATCTTTCTCATTTTTGTTGCAATTTTTTCGTTTTGCTTAATTTTTTCGTACTATTAATAATAAAAATGTTGTTTAAAATTAATACCGTTGGAAAGACAATTTCTTCTTCTACAATTTGATACCATACACTTCAAGATGAATCATTTCCTGCGGCAGGAAAAAAAATAATTACCAGACTACCCTAAAACTACCGATTTTCCCGCAGTCACGAAAGTGTTAACCGGAAGTCTTCTGGGAAGCCTGTTTGTAAGCATGAAAAGGCTCTGTAGGATGAAAGGAGAGAGGATATATAAATGTATGGGGTTATCAGCTGGGTGATGACGTGGCTAGGAATACGTGAATAAGTTTCGCAGCCTCTGTTCGAGCCGCGCGGGCAATGTAGGAATGCGAGCAGTATTAATGCCCAAATTCCCGTGCAACTAGATTTGCAGTTTACTGCTATAGTTCGAACAGATGAGGCATATTTTTTTACCTGTTCCGTGCGCGGTATCAAATAGCCGCGGCGTAGCCGCGTCCCATTCATACTGCGCACTAGTCTCATCGTTAGTATACCGTGGTCACCACGGTGCTTGCGAGAGAGTTCTGGCGCACTTTCGGGCCATTTACGTATACGGTAGCCGAGTGCGTTTTCATTTCTTTCTTTTTTGTCAGCGGCGTTTAGGCGGGCGGAAACACCCTCTGATAACGATTCCTATTCGTACGTTGTTATAAGAAGTTGCGAATACTGTCGGTCTTCGTTGACGCTGCGTCGGCAGCTATGTAACCATAAATGCGCCGTAATCTGGAACGCATTTCTGTTGCCACTTAGGTTGCGGCTATAGAAATGTATGCTGCTAAGCGATGCATGTCGCCTCGGGTGCTTTGGCTGAACGAGCCGAGCCTTCTGTACCGCGAAAGCGTCCACTTAATTGAACGCGTTTGTCGTTCCAAGGCAGCGCCGTATATTGTATACGCGTGAACTTCCTCAACGTTACTTCGAAATGTGGGTGCGCGCGAGCGTTTGTTTGTTCACATTATACGCTGCTGGGATTCCAACCCGTCCCTTGAATTGTGTAGCGCAACGTCACAGCATATCATTCACCGCGGATGCGGCTGAAAAAACAAAAAAAAAAATAAACGGAGGACGCTATCGGTAAGACCTTAAGAACACCGCGTCCTACCGTTTTATAGTGTACGCGGTTTCTTTCTCTCCCCCCCCTTTCACTCTCGTTCTCTTTTTATCTCCTACTCCTTCCCCCGTGGAGGGTGGTCAACTGGAACTACCTCCAGTTAACCTCCTTGCCTTTCCGTGCATGCTCTCTCTCTCTCTTGCAGGACTCTTTAGCTTCGCTTTTAAGAGTGGAACGCGATAGCATCCAAAGATCCCTGACAGCTTCTTACGCTTTCCGGCAACTGCAGCTTATGTAATCGTAATCTTTAGCGCGAAATCGCTGGAGGCGAACGCTATGCACGAAGGAGAGCTTTCTGGTGGAAACGCGGCCTCTTGCCTGGGCCAATCCCGAAGGTAGTTCGAAGCCACGCCAGAATATTGCATCATTATCAGGTTTGTTATTGTTTAGCGCTTTTAATATTGAAGTCTGAGAACTTTTAATGTAAAAGGCGTGTACTGTCGGGTCTTTTTCTTTTTTTTTTGTCATGACATTTGTTTGTGGGCTGTCATTCTCGAAACTCCGAGGAATAACTTTGTCGAAAATGTAACGTAAGGTATACGAGCGACTTTTAAGTGTTAGAATGGTGTGGCAATATAACCTGCATGTATCGCATGTACCGCATGCATGTCAGCGAGGCGTGGCATACGTATACTCGTACCTAAATATATTCGGCAATTTTCGCTCACGGGGACGCCTTGCGCCGGACGCCCACGCCGGATTTTCTGCAACTCGGGGCCCTCAACGCTGTCGAGTTAAAAGCGATAAGGCGTTCGGGTGAGGGACGGAGTAGTCTCGGAGAGGGGAAAACGTTGCCTTGGAAGTTCCTGCACAGTTTAATGCGCATGGAGTGCTGTAGAGTATTAACGCCATGATTAACGCCGTTTGTAAAGCGAGCGGCCCGTGCCTGAGTGCACTTTCATTTACCCGCTGGCGCAGTCGCCGTTTTTCGCACAATGGGAGCGCTACTGTAAAAGCGACGGTGTGCGCCTAATTGCTTGCGCACGCTCTTCCTGCGCGGGCGATTGAATTGCGCCCGTTGAAACTCGCGGCTTCGATATTGTTGGCAGCTCGGAGAAGAGGATAAGCGGTTCGATCGATGCTCAGTGCCAAAGTGCGGCACCGAAGGCCTCAGTGCGTGCTCCAAATGGTTTTGTTAGGGTGGCCTAACGCAGCTCTCCACTGTGCCGTTCCTCTTGGGGTCGTGGTAATTACCTTCACGGTGCCGAGTCATTTGCATTGATGGAAGGAGAGTGCCGAGACGCGGGTCTTGCGAGAGCTGGCTTTCTTCATTCTCTTTGTTCTTCTGTGATCGGTCATATGTATACGTGCGTAGCAGGCATGCCGTTTATTTTTTTTTTCCTTTCTCTAATCCCGCAGGGAAAAATGACAAACAAATCTGATGTGCGTGGCGCACTTGAAGTACTGCAAACCAGGTGCAGAGCGCATGAGGTGCGCTGCTTCATCGATATCGTGCATGGGCCACCAGCTCATGCACGATCTGTATCTCTGTATCGATCTGTATCTATACAGGGAAATATAAGATTGATTTGGTAATTGCGATCGCTGTTGAACACGCATTGGACACGCATTGAACATTTATGGCTGTAGGACAAGCATTGTATTCGTAAGGTCAACCGCATTGTACACATCGGGCTGTAACAGAGGGAAGAGTGCGTTTAAGGGGAAACTTGGTAGTCTTGGGTCACTTAGAGGAAAATGTGAACTAGCTTCTGCATGGTCTCCTTTGTTTGTTTCATTTTTCCTGCTGCATGGGCCGCTCCAGCTGATTGACGGCAGTTAACACGGAAACAACCGGGCCGCACTTTCCCCTTCGCTCGCGTCGCGCGTGCTGTGTGTGTGTGTTTGCCGCGGCGTCCAGGAAACAGGCGCAGCTGTAGGAGGGGGACAGTGCATGTGTGGGGACAGTCGTCCCTGTCGCCAACGTCCCCGTGTCGCGATCTTTCCTGCGCGCAGCGGCGAGAAGGAATCGAACCCGGAACCGTCGAAACCGCGCGCGCGGGGCGTGTCGCTGTTGCACACACGTCGCGGTTCGCTGTGCAGCCCTCGTCCCGCTACATACGGGACGCCGCAGCACGACACGCACTCGTTTTCGGTCCGGCAAAAGCAGGCTCGCCGCGCCTCAAGCTGCAATGACGTTCTAATGGCGGGTTTGTTTCACGCCCGACGACTGTTCGACGCGCCGCGTCGTTCGGCGCTACACGTGACCCCGCCGCGTAACTTTGGCGCTGGCACTCTGCGTGGGAATAAGAAGGAGAAAGGAAACGATTCAAAAGAGAGTATACAGACCGAGGAAATGGCTGGATCACTTTTGAACGGCCGCGTCGTTTGGATGGGAGAATACGCGGCGCCCGACTCGGCGAGCACTCTCCATTTTTTTTTACCCGAGCAAACGGTGTGTGTGCATACTCTGTGTGCACACACTCGGAGAAAGTGGAACGCGCAGACACGGGTGCTGGTTCCTGCTGAGCGTTGGGACACCCTCGTTGGTGTTGGCGTGTGTGTGTGTGTGTTAAATACCTGCTCTGTTCGTTCGCGTTCTTTATACAGTGCTGCTCGCCATCCTGTTGGCCATTGGCAGGACTCTACAAGCAGCGCTGAGCCGTGCATGCTTGCATACTTGCAAAGTATTCTTTCGGCGCCCTGTTGTGAAAATTTGTCGGGTCACGTGCACTGCGGTGTCCATTTCACTCAATATATCACAGCTGCCATTTTTCTTTCCGTGTGCCCCGGTCTTATGTCTGCTTTAAAGTTTCTTCGTTACCCTCAAGCGTTCGCACCGCGGGCGTGTTTAACCAAGGTGCACTTATCACAGCACTCTTAAACAATAGCGGTACAAGCTATATCAGTCTGGGCTATCGGAGCGTTCTATAGTGCTCACTGGCCACGAAGAATGACGGGTCTGTCTGCGGAGCATACATATGCATGCCCAGACGCTATTCTACGTGCATACCTGAAATTATACGTGTCTTTCTGCGAACGAGAAAAAAGAAAGAAAAAAAATTGTGAGCCATTCCACTCTGTAGAGGTGGGTGACCAGCGAAGCTGTTTAGCGCAAGGCACAGAGGTGACACAGAATTTTGAACGAAGTTACGAACACGCTTATTGTCTTAATTTGTGGTCATCGTGACGTATATACATACGTGACGTGGTCATCGTGACGTGAGGTGCATATATATATATATATATATATATATATATATATATATATATAGAAGGCGTGTGTGTGTGGCGCCTCTGCCTTACGAGAGGGGTGAGTCATTGCTGATGGTGCTACTTTTTGTTGACGCAGACCAAAAATGCGCTCAAGTGTAGCCATCAGCAGCTTCGCTGTTAAACAAACACGCGAGCACACCCTTTCCCTCCTCCGGAGAGAGATAGAGATTCTTGTTTGGGGAAGGAAAAATTGGGGTAAAATGCAGCGCAGTAACTGTCTTTCAGTTGAGGACACCTCAACCGCGCTGCACAAGTGGAAGAGGGGATTGAAAGAGGGGTGAAAGAGATGCGGCGGCGGCTAGCGGCGGCGGCCAGAAGGGCGTGCGTGGGCAAGTTGGTGGAAGGGACGCCTGCGATTGGCTCGAGCTGCGTCTACTTCTTCGTGCATATAAAGCCACGCTTTAAAGGGCGCGAATATCGAACCGACAGTGGCTGAATCGGTCAGCGTAGGGGTCTCGCTGCCCGGAGGTCGGTGGTTGGAATCCGTAGCCCAAGTAATTTTTATTTTCGCGCGGCTAGAGTTTTTTTCCTTCGACAACACCGACGCCGTCGCGAGTGAGGCAATACAAGGTTCGCTCGATAACGCAGATAGACGTGTCTGCTTAAACGCTGATCAATGCGTACGTCGACGACTGTTGCTATGGGTTGCCTAACCCGCGTTTGTTGCACATGCCGTTGTACTCGCTTCACTCGCACAATTTGCTAACGGCAGCAGGTGACTGTGCGCTATCGCTGGTTGGCTGGCTTGTCAGCCTAAAATGCCGAAGAAATGCGGCGCAGTGGCTACCTCTTGAGAGGAGCTTGAGCTTAAGACACAACGTTAGTCGGACTGGATGCTGCTGTCTCGCATAACGCGGGAACGCTTGCAAAATGCGTGATCGTTGAACATAGTGACGCGAGATGCCGCCAGCGGCGGTGTTGCTTCCATGTACCTCATTATGCATCTCCTGGCTCCAGCAATAATTGCTATCTAAATGCTGTCACTCGGCCACCATGGAAGGGATGGTTGGTACATGGATTTTTATATTCTACGCGCTTGTGGCTTCAGTCATTCTTGTGGCTTCGTTTATTGTACTTCAGTTTCAAAGCAATCTATACTTCATTTTTTTTTTTTTTTTTTTTTGCAGAAGGCAATGAGACCATGCGAACACGCATAATTCATCGTCGATAACTGCAGCGGTCCCGCGTGTCTGCGCGTTTGCGTGGAGTTATGGTTTGACAACCGGACTTAAATTCTGTGGTATAGAGGTCCGGCGCTCGAATTGCGCCGCTGGACAACCTATGTTTATTTAATCATTTATTACGCAGTGATTCCTCGAAAATTATCAATTTGCATAGTCACTGTGCCGTTTTCAAAAGACATGCAAGGACGAAGTTTAGACACATCCATCTACTAAGCCACCATTCCCATGCCGGCTGGTTGAACCGCCCTGCTTAATTGGAGCCCCCGTAGACGCATACGAGCGCCGCAGTTCCCTCCGGATAATTGTGTAAACTCTTTAGCTGTGGCTGTTCACGTTTTGCGCACGGGCACTCGCCGTGTCGGCTGTATACCGCCGACCGACGCGTTTCTGTGTTTCCCGCGCACGCGGGCCGGGAACCGAATGTCGCGCGCGCATGCCGCGGGACCCGCCTGCACGAGTGCGTGCCACGGGAACCGGAACGTGCGCGCGTCGCACTCCTGTGTCGAGCCGCGTGAAAGTTGCGCGCCCTTCGTCCGCGTGTGTGTGTCCGTGTCCGGTGTGTCTGTCGTATATGCGCTCCTGCAGCGCTCGTTTACTTATTTATTTATTTTCTCCCGCTTCCCTCCGCGCGCGCTTATTCCCGCGGAAAAGAAACGCTTGGCGCGGCACGGAATGCGAACGCGGGTCGACGCTGCGGGACGCGCGACATGCATCGGCGTGTGTATCTGTTTCTCGGCGACGTGTATCCGCGCTTCGTTTGCGTGGGCGCATAAATACCGCATGTGGTCGCACGCGCGTGTGCTTTCGCTTGTGGGGGCGTGTCATTTGCGAGTCAAATCATGACGACGTCGCCTGGGTTCGATCTCGCGCTGGTTGCCCGCCTGCTTGTTGCGCAAACGCTGTGCATGCGTATGCGTGCGCCGTGACGTCAACGGAACGGGGACGATCGGCTCGCGAAAGCTCGTACGCGTCGCAGGTATGCGCGCCTCTGTCACGCCGCCTGTCGCGGCAGTGTGACGCGTGCGCGCCCGCTCGTGTGCGTATACACCGACGAAGTGCCGCACCCAGTCGTGATGCGGTTTAGCAATCCAGGTGCATATATACCTCGGCGATCGCGTCACCTGGGAGTGCGTTAACCGAACGTAGCATCTGAGCTGGCTTTCTGTGTTTTACGCTGACGCTGCGTTGAAACCTGCCTTCGTCGAGCTTTTCTGCTTCGCTGCCGATAAATGCTTCGAAGTCCGTTCCTCAATTTTCTTTTCTTTTTCTTTTTTTTTTGTGCCTACGTGCGTTCTCCGTATACATTTCTTGGATTGTGTCGGTCACTTGCTCTCCCGTGCTTTCGTAAGGCGCCAACGGAACCTCCAAACTCGATGAAACGAAAAAAAAAAGGACAAAAATAAAAAGCGCAGGCTGTGCTTTCGGAGAACTACCGGCTCCGGTTTCATCTCTGAGCGTCCGTCTGCTCGACTGAAACCTGATCGTAGGACGTATATACATCACGTGCCTTGATACTTCCGTCGCCGCTTTCACGTGGCCACCTACGTTAGTGGGTCTTCGGACTTAAACTGCTAAAAAAAAAAAATGACGCGCATGCGTTGTGCTACACAGCTACATAGCTTGGGGCAGTGCCCTGTCGTCCACTCGCAGCGACGTGATTCGCACCGCGTATGGCCGTGCTTAGCCGGCGCGTCGTAGACTCAAGTTGCGTATTCTAAGAATGGACCACAAGAAAACCGTCATACAGTAACCAGTGTGTCCAAAAAGCGACCGCATTTTAGGGAGCGCGAATGTTTCGTAATAATTGGAGAGGTTAACTAACCGATACGCCTGGCATGTCGCTGCAAGTTTCGTGTGTTGAAGAGACGAAAGAAAGAGAAAGAAAAAGCACAAGCTCGCAAAAGGTAGGCAACAGTGGGCATCACGAAACGAACAAAGTGCAACTTGGAGCCACGGATGCCACCTACGATAAATGTTTTTCGCTCTGTCGCCGTGGCCGCAACAATGTACAGCGACGTAGTGAAAGAAAGCATCGGCTGATAGCTTAAAAGCTTACAACGGTAATGATTTTCGCAGAAAACCACCATATGGGTATTTTTTCACTACTGATGTTGCAGACATTTTGGCTGCTAGCTCTCTCGCCCACCACGAGAGCTGTACCAACCAGAGCTTCGGTTCGCGTGCCTGCGTCAAGACCTCGGGGAGCACGGTCGGCCTATAGGCTCTCCTTCCGAGGTCATCGGTGGTTCCTTTCCTAGTGGGCCGAGCAAGGGACCAATCGAGTCTCTTTTGGATGAAATTCGAATGTAATAAAATGCGACCGCGTTTGGTCAATGAGCGTGCGCGAAGGGATCGTCCGTCTTCATTTTACGGCCCACTTTATATCCTGACGTCGCGTGAGCGATCACACATAATAGCGCGCATGTATACGTGAGGCGTGCGCTCTATTTTTCCCTCCTTATTCTATACCCGCGCTTTGCGTGTAGGCGAAGTTAACGTCTGTACCTCCCCCCCCCCCCCCCCCCGTCTTCTCTCCTGTTACCGCAGACACCGCCCTTCTGTCTTTTTTTTTTTTTCGTCTTCTCCCCTTTTGTGTTTCTCCAACAACCTCGCGTGTCTGCATTGCTAAGCGTCTTTCTCAGTCTTTTGTTGCCGCGCCTACCCCATTGTCTGCATCGCTGATGACACGTGTGAAATGTCCGCGGGCTGGTCGAAAGCCT
Source organism: Dermacentor albipictus (assembly GCF_038994185.2). Taxonomy (NCBI): domain Eukaryota; kingdom Metazoa; phylum Arthropoda; class Arachnida; order Ixodida; family Ixodidae; genus Dermacentor; species Dermacentor albipictus. The sequence continues at coordinate 55,890,652 of NC_091828.1, read as the reverse complement.
CAGAGAACTGGAGAATAAGTGGGGGGTTATAGGCGGGGACCAGAGATTAGGGTCGCGGCGCGGTCGATCGGGCTGTCTCCGCGGTCTTTCGTTTCTCCGCGTCGTGTGTGGTCAAAAAAAAAAAAAGAAAAAAAAAGCGATGCGAAGTTTCAGCCCAGCCGCACCACCGTAATCGCGCCCTGCGCGCGGGCTTTCGTCTCACCTCTGTCCGTCTAGCTGACGTGTCGGTTACGTTTCCTGCTCCGTATGTTTGCGAAATGCTGTGCGAGTCGTGGTTCACCTGCTTCGCCTGCACCTGCCGGCCGGGGTCTCGATGTCAACCAATATGTGCTCTCTCTCTCTCTCTCTCTCTCTCTCTCTCACACACACACACACACACACACACACGCACACACACACACACACATACACACACACACACACACAAGCTCACACCCTCCCGCTATATTTTGTTTAATGCGATTAGCATTCTTAGCCTTCTTCGGCAGCTGTATGTCTCTATCTATATCCTCTTTACGAAGCTCTTGCCATGCATACAGTTAGCTACGCAAGTTGTCTACTATATAGCTTCGACCGCACTGTCGCCTCATCAAGTAAACAACATGGTCCACTGGGTATGCGCCCAACACATACTCTATGCATCTACATATATTTACATAACATAAACACGATAATTAAAGAAAATCTACTGATAACGAAGTTTTCGTAACCAAATTACGTACGCACCACCGCTTGATTAGTGGTCGCATTGACCTAGGTGATTATACGAAGGACATGTTCTGCTTGCTTTTTTTATCTTTCTTCTTTTAATACATCTGCAGTGCAAACTCTCCCAGCGCTGCATTGGTTCCGTTAAATAGCTCTCCTATTTGATTTCTTTACGAGTTACGAGTTCCTTACGAGTTGGGAATATATATATATATATATATATATATATATATATATATATATATATATATATATATATATATATATATATATATATATATATATTGCTGGGCCCATTGCTATTTTTCATCTTTATTAACGACATTGCAGCTAACACTGAATGTGACATTAAGCTCTTCGTGGACGATTGTATTATTTATAAAGAAATTGTCACTTACGCAGACCACTTATTATTAAACAGAGCACTCGATTTGGTGTGCAATTGGTGTAAAGAGTGGCAAATGTCAATTAACACCACTAAATCTGTATGCATGTCCTTTACAACAAAAAAGAAGTCTTCAGAATTTTCTTACGCCCTCGGTGGCACTTGCCTGAATAAAGTAAATAACCACAAATACCTAGGTTTGACATTCTCTTCTACCCTTTCTCGGAACTTACATATTGATAATATTACCGCAGTCGCATTACGCAAGCTTTTTTTCCTTAGACGATGTTTACGCCTTGCATCGAAACACACCAGACTACTAGCCTATACAACTTTTGTTCGCCCCGTCTTAGAATACGCTAACATCATCTGGTTTCCACACACATCAACTAACACATCAAAGCTAGAAAAGGTGCAAAGAAAAGCTGTGAGGTTCATTTTTAACAAATACAGTCCCTATGATTCCCCTACAAACCTCTTAGCTGATGCAGGTCTTAAAACACTATCTGTTAGGGCCAGACACGCCCGCTTAAAATTCATCTACCAACTAATGCACGACAGTTATAAGATAGACCGAACTAAGTACGTTACTTTGTCAACATCACGCCTGTCGCGAAAAAATCACCCACTTACACTAAACCAGTACAGTATTCGCAATGACACGTTCAAGTTTTCACTTTTCCCACGTGCGATCAGAGAATGGAATCTCCTCCACTCAGACATAGTTTCCTCTCCGTCACTTTCATCGTTCATCAACCTACTGCAGACATCAAACATAGAAGACGCCACTTAACACACCCACATATCTTCATCTTAACCCACATATCTCTAATACTTATTTCTGTGCGTGAAATTTATGCATTTCAAACCCCAAACTCGCCGCTTCTGCGCGGTTATCTGTTACCTGTATAAGTTCTCTGATCTTACAAGTGTCATTCATTCGCTATTTTTTATATAAATTCTAGTAATACAATATTGTTATATTGTTATACTAACTACATTATTATATTGTTATGGCCATATTGTTATACCAACCAAAAGTATTGTATTAATGATGATTCCTGCAGTAGTTAAGGAAGCGTTTTTCCTTTTTTTTTTTCTTTTAATGTACCATGTAACATGACCTGTTTGTATCTTTCTGTAAAATTGTGCCCACCTGCTTTGGTCTCAACTGAGACTGGCAGTATTGCAAATAAATAAATAAATATATATATATATATATATATATATATATATATATATATATATATATATATATATATATATATATATATATATATATATATATACATACTTGACCGGGATAGTTGAAGTATGGGAACCCGCCGTGGTTGCTCAGTGGCTATGGTGTTGGGCTGCTGAGCACGAGGTCGCGGGATCGAATCCCGGCCACGGCGGCCGCATTTCGATGGGGGCGAAATGCGAAAACACCCGTGTACTTAGATTTAGGTGCACGTTAAAGAACCCCAGGTGGTCAAAATTTCCGGAGTCCTCCACTACGGCGTGCCTCATAATCAGAAAGTGGTTTTGGCACGTAAAACCCCAAATATTATTATTATTATTGAAGTATGGGAGAGGCCTTTGCCCTGCAGTGGGCGTAACCAGGCTGATGATATAAATATATATAGCACCGGGAACTCCTGCGCGCCCGGGCACTTCTGTACCGTATAGACATACACATAGTATACCTCGCAGATATTGTACACAGTGGCTGTTGGGCTGTTCCAAAATGGCCCTTTGTGTAGTGCGTGTATTATGTCCTTCGTTTAATGTGAGCTTGCTTACCACCACTTAGGGGAGTGTCAGTCGCTCCGCGGCAGTGACTGTTTGCATGCCCGTCTGCTGGGTGTCCGATGAACAGCGCTGTCACTGTGGGCTCAAGTGTATACATACAATGCGATCGCGATTAGCTCTGACAGCGCAGCCGGCGTGAATGTGTAACTTCCTCGAACGAGATGGGCAGTGACGCCACCGCGCCCGGAAGTGTGGCGAAGCTTGACCCCTCGAGTTGTCGTCGAAATGGTCCAGCGACCACAACAGCGTTTCTGGCTCGGTCTTTGGCCACGTGCACGTTGGAGCGTGGGGGTCGCCGAACCGTCGAGTGGAGTTCGCCCCCGCCCCTCCTCCCCCCCCCCTCCCCCCATGACGTGTCCGCTGATCTCTTTGTTTAGCGGTAGTCGCTGCTCGAGTGTCTTGCAATCTCGCCAAGACGCGCCGGTCTGTGCGGTGGGAGATAGCGCGTATCAGACGCGAGGAACAATCGATAAGGTGCCCACTTCGCCATGTCTACTCCTGTAGCTCGCCTGAGGCTTGACGTGTAGGTTTCGGTTTTTCGGTTTAGGTCGAAGACGCGCCCTCGTTTTTTATATGTTGCCCCCGATGCGATTACTTTTGGAATCTCTTGTTCGTTTCCTGGGCGGATCAGGTTCTCTCGGTGCGCGTATTTCACAAGGCCAGGGCGTTGCCTACGGTATGCCGCGCAACGGTTATCACGCGATACCAATCCTCGAACGTTTTGTCACGTATCGCCCGCAGCCCTGTAACATGCGCGCGGCATCAGTCGGTTGTAATCTGTTGCCCCACCACGTTCCCGAACGGATGATACAAGTACCGAAGGACTCTGATAGTGCGCTTACCAACTGGCTCACACTTGCTGCGCTTTGTCAGAAAGAGTTGTGGCCAGCGGTGCGTTTAACTTATAGGCTAATAAATGTGCATCATGGAGGAATTGCGCGACCATGGTGCACAGTAATTACGCTATGGTAGCCACAAGTTCTGTAGCCATTCTACTTGCGCATAAGCTTAAGAACCACCGCCTGTACGTCGATGAATATGAAATGTTACCGCAGCAGAGTCGTTGGAGCAACTGTGAGCTAGCTTTGACACGTGGCAAAACGTTGTGGCACGCACCGCAGACCACGTGGATAAGCAACTCTACAGACGAATGAAAAAAGGGGACTGGAGTGGAGATGGCCGTTCACTCCACAGTACAGCGTCTCGTGGGACAGGGCATGCACGTAATGCGTAAGGCACGCAACTGGTGGTCTGTTAGCATTACAGTGGTGTCAGCAGTCGTCGAGCAGCAGTAGTCGAGCAGTACGCCATGTGATTAGGAGTCGCGTGGTCGGTAAATTTCCAGGTAATACGCATAGACGCTGTGGACGCAAGGCAGCCGATGATTGGCGATCGCCGGGAGGGGCTTGGCCCTGCAACGGACACAGAGTAGGCTGATGATGGAGCGTAGCCTTCAAGGAGCTGTGGTGACATATAGTACGCTTGTGGGAATGTTGCGGGCATTAGCCGGCGATAGCGCAGCGTCTTGTGGGAATTAGCTTTGTCTATAGCTTGCGCGGTTCTGCTTCGCGACGCCATCTTCATTCTTGTTGCATAATATGTTCGGGCGGTACTGACCCGATGCCCATTCATTTATTTAACTCGTTTACTCTTGCATACACACTTTTATGTCGCGCACGCAGCTTTTTTTTATTTCGTATTAAATTGCGGCTCAATTTCGCGGCGGCATACATATATTTCATCATCATGTGTCCCGGGTGTGAACACTTCGCAAATGCTGTTCGTTTATGATGATTACGATACATATTTATCAGCTTAACCGAAAAAACGCGATAGCAGAAGTAGAGGCTCCAAATAAATATGCAAGGCGCATTGGCGAAGCGTGCCGTTCGATAATCCCGCTCTCCCTCGAGCGTGACCCAACAGGGGAATGTGGCGCCGTGTGCCCCCGGTCGCCGACGGGCATGAACATACTCGATTTCCTTCGTCGTGGGCTCCTTGTGTATCTTTGGGTGGTGAAGATCCGCACGTCCATGCGTGACGTCGGTGCGTCTGTGGCGGCTTGTTGTATAGCTTTATAGTAAGATATAAAAACAAAAAACAACGAACGAGCGATGTCACCCTCAAGAATCGGGAGTGACTCGATCCAGTGCACGGCGTCTCTTCGCTGTTGCCTTTCTTTTCTTTTTTTTTTCTTAGTTCATTTCCCGCGTCTTCTGTTCTTTCCTCCCGATGACGATCGATCGCTTTTAGGGAAGCTCTCTTCGAGGGCCAAGCGAGATGCTCCCGTCGAGCGTGTAGCCTTCGGCGATGTTTCGTGCCTTCTCTGTGGTCACACTTCGCACGCCCCCTTCCCCATCTCCGCCACGGGACGCAGTGCCAGGCTGTGGCCGTGCTGCATCATCCGCGGCCATTTTTGTTTCTCCTTCCTCTGTTGTTTCGCTCGTCCGAACAAGCGCGCGCTCCAACTTTTGTTCCGGGTCGTTGTCTTCCCCCGTCACCCTCTCTGCGTCCGGCTTCAGCAGGCGTCGTCGTTGCGGTCTCCTTCCGGTGACGGTTTGCTCGTCGTCTGCTTGCCCCGGTTTCCGGTCGCCCTGTCCTTTGTACGCTCGCGCATCTCGGCGCACATAGCGAAGAGGCGTAATGTTAGCGCAGAGTATAATAATGACAGGGCGTGCTGCACACCGTTTCTTCACAATGGCTATGCATGACGCAGCAAACGACGTCGACTTGTCAAATACCTGCAATGCGCGGTCTTTCACCGCTTTTTACGCCCTGTATAGGCGACACCAGCGTAACCAAGATAGGTATAATCACGGACAGTTCGTGGCTGGCCGATCGCGGTGACAACGTAGGCGGAACAGCGGTCGAACCTCTGACGAAGCGCGAAGAGGAATATAATTGGAATAGAAAGGTTATGCGTCGTCCCGGCCCAAGTCTCCAAGCTTAGTTTCTCATACTATGTCACTGCTAAGTGCTATACCCAGATGCAGCCGTGGGATGTTCGCTTGTACTGCATGATTTACGAGCCGCAGCTTTCGGCAAATGATTAGAAACCGTGCCCAGAGCCGATGCAAGCTCCCTGTAAGAGCTGTATCCGAACTCACGAATTCAATGAATGCTGACCTACTCGGTCTCCAAAGCATTTGAGCACCGTATGGGTGAATGGATAGTTGGAGGGATTTTATGATTGTGCCCTTTGACACTGAATGACGGCTGATGCCGGCCACTACTGAGATCTCATTTTCTTTCTTCCGAACTAGTTATCGTCCTGAAACGGTAATGCATTCCGAACGTTCCCTACCTTTACGCCAGCAATCGTCTGGGCGTCTTTCGTCATTCTCCACCGCAGATTTGAGCCCTTCTTTCATTATTCTTAAAGGCCAAGGCCGCAAGAAGGATAACTATATGGCATCGGTTAGCTTCGATGAACACTGTAACGAGCCAACTAAACATGCATGCTCGATAGTTTCAGCGCCGTCTCAATCGCCAAGTTTTCTCTCGTAATTCCGAAACATCCGTGGGCGCGTTCGAATGCGCACAATGACGTCAACTTGAGTCGCCACGTGCTCACCGGGTGCGGAGATTTTTTGAAGAGGCTGCACCTCAGAAACAAGGCAGCTTGCAACGCTAGAGTCATCATTGCCGTTAGGGGCCTCGGTATACTGTGTTGGCCTCTATTGGCACAGATCGTTTTCATTGCAGTGAAAGCTGCATGCCGCTCTTGCACGCACGGGGGCCAAGAGGTTTGCTTATCAGGAACCTTTGAATGCACACAACCTTGTACCTTGTCGTGTCGGTGTGGAAGGATGGCGAAACGTTCGGCATCTCGGCGACTTGACGGATGCTTCCGACAGCCCCGTTCACCTCGCAAGAGCCGCACGCGAGCGATGCTAGCGGGCCAGCCTCGACTTTGTGCCAACCGCCGTCGCACGCACCTCACGGGAGAGCGTTCCCCTTGCACCGACCCCGAAGACGTTCACTCCGTGATCCGATCGCCAGTCTGTGCGCGGTCCTGCCGTACGCCTCTCCGAGCGTGCTGTTATGAGCTGAGTGTTCGTGGCCGGCTGGATAGGCGAGCGAGCGGGATAGGCCTACTTCCTGTGCAGAGGACGATGGGGACGGGACGTCGCGTATACGGCGACGCCGGGCGTGCATACATATGCACCGCCCGTAGGCGTCAAACTGCAGGATGTGCGTCTTGGGAAACAAACAAAAAAAAAAAAACGGCGACACGGCCTTCCGGGACGCAGCTCGTGGCTCATCGCTGACGGGCAAAGCGACCTCGCGTGGATTTCGTGACTGGGCGTCGTCTCACGCTCGCTGTGCTTCGGAAGAGGCCATCGGCGCCGATGCGGTGGTTCCTCGGGGACAGCCTTCTTCGTGACGAGGCCTTTTGTCGAGGACGATCGTGCGAGGTGTCGTCTGCTGTATACACGGCGCCGCCAAAGAGCGAAGCAGACGACAAAAAAAAAAGTGATACGCGTGTGGTCTATAGCTTCTTCCGGGACCGCGAATGACCCCGCCGTGATGGATGTTTTCTTTCAACCATGCGAAGTTCCGAAAGTCTCTCGGAGCCTGCAGTTCACAATGCGTCCTCCCTGGAGAAAAAAAAAAAAAATGCACGTAAGCGCGATGTCACGTCGCTTTGTGCGCTGGCAATAGAACTACCCCATCAAGTGCCGGGAGCTCACAAGAGCGTGCACTGTTAGTCTGCTAACTCCCATAAATCCAGCTACCGCAGCGAGCTCTCAATAAAAATACTAACTTGGATTATTTCGCTTATGCGATGCCAAACGCATCATTCTCGTCGTTAGCTGAACGAGAAACAAAAGGTCTACGCGTGGCCACTCCACCTCCATACTCTCGCACTATCTCCCCGTTGTTCTATATATACAAATGAGGAATAATAGGTTTCCTTTCGAAAGTAAACAGTAATTCAGGATTTGAGCTTTCATTAACTGCTGCTGCCCAAGATAGATCGAAATCCGCCAAAGATAAAGTGTTATCTGTATCCTTATCACCCTGACGTCACCAGGAACGCGGTTTGAGCGCAAAGTTAAAAAAAAAATGCGGAAGTCCTTGTTTTTTCCGCTCACACTTAGGTCGCTTTCCGCCGACTAAATGCAGATATGGTTCCGAAATAATTAGTCCCAGCTGATATGGTGTTTATCTTTGTGGTCATTCAATCATTCATTCAATCGGAACTCGTTATTTATTTTGCACCGCCTGATGCGCTTTCGGTGTCCGATAAAAAGGGACTGTGGTAATCGCAACCCTTGTAAAAGAAGCGTTCAAAGATCATCACTGCGCGCACTTGTGCGGTTAACGATTTTGAGGGCCTGGGTGGCGCGGACCATTTGGCAACGAAAGCAGGAAGCATGATGCACGGAGGTGCTTAGAGTGCAGATATCATTTAAGTAGGACTTATAACAAAAGTGTCTGTCACCTATTTTTCCTCCTTCTGATGTCAGAAGTCAGGAAACGGCGGAACAACGGGATTTCGTATAGGTTACTTCTGTATAAGATCGCTTAATGGACTGGACGCACAGAGATGCAGTTGAATAGGCGCAACCCTAACGGTAACCGCAACCTATATGCAGCATGAACAGAACAAATGTAGGTAATAAAATACGTGAATAAATGAAGAAGCAGAGGTATGAAGGAGCTAGTTATTTTTCACCATCTCTAGAGAAAAGGAGAGAGAGAGAAACTCCAGTAACGAATGCTGTCGTCTGCTATCCGTGCGGTTCCAGAAAAGCAGGCGAGCAGCGAAAACAGAAAGCTGCAGCGGTGGCGGCAGGGGCATCCGCCAGTGACGCCACGGCCCTGACTCAGCGGCGGCGGCGGGGGTCAGGCGTCTTGAAAACAAAACGCGCGCGGCGTCGCATCCAGGCGACCGTGAGCACCGACGCGAAACACGCGTGACGTCACGGCATGCGCGGCGGAGCAGATGAGCCTGCCGAAGGTACGCGCACGCGTTCTTTCCGTGCCTAGTTGCGAAAGCTATCGCCGATGCGTTTGCATAGCCAGCCTCGGGTTGCCTCAGACGGAGGCGTTGGGAGGCGTGGCGGCGCGCGCGAGCGAGAAACGTCCCAGGCTAAGATGGCCCCGTTCCGGCTTTGCTGTTTGCTTTTCGGGGACGTGTTTCCAACTGAACTTGTGAAACAAGAAATGGCTGCTTCTTTTCGTGAAATTTGCAAGTTCTACTCTAACTAGGAAAAGTAAATAATATGGCGAAACGTGCGAAATACACCGATCGATTGGGTGCAGATCGAATGAGTTCGATTTATTGGCGCCGTCGAGCTTGTTTTCGGCAGATTAAATCGAGCTGGCGGTTAGGCTAGTTGGTTCGACGTTATTTGGGCCACAGAGCGCGCACGCGCAAAAAGGAAACGACAAACCCAGAAGCGTGAAATGGACACTACAGCTGTTTTACTAATGCACTTATATTGTGCAAGGTCCTACATCAGCAAAAACATGATGGAGCAAAAAAAATAAATATCGAAAGTAACACACAGAACATGTTTATATTTTGTTGGGCTGCTCATTTACATTTTCTTTTAGGTCTTGTTGTGCTTTTCTGACAGATTAGTTTGCCTGTTTACATTGGATCTTGTAGGCTAAAGTTGCCTCGTATAACTCCTCAGCTCTCAATTTTATCTTCTCACAACTCACTTTTTTGTAATTCTTTCACTTGTTTGTTTGCTTGTTTTTGTCATGTGGCCTAAGAAAATTGCATTCTGCAAGCTAAATTCACCTTGGGGGTTGCTAGGCTCTATATAAACACTTGGACATCTCGCACACCTCTTTTTCTTTACCGTGGTGTGCATCTCCTTCTTAGGGTAAAGTTGGAAAGCGTAGCGGAGATATATTGGGGTGTATAGCACGCACACCTGTCTTCTCACTTGCAAATGCTGCATTAACTTTAACTTGAAGTAACAAGTTAGAAAAGTGGGAGAAAAGGAATTGAATCTGTGAAAGATGATAGCTGCTACCTTGCACAGTGGTGAAGACAGGTCAACTCGTTTTGGGGAACAATTTCTTGCGTGCTCTGGCATTGAAAAGTGGCATTTACCGTAATTACCTAAGCGTTTATTGCTTTCAGGCACGCCACATTTTTATTTTGTAATGCAAAGGGTGTTTTTTTTTTTCTTGTCAATGCTTACAAGCCTGAGCATATGAAGACCTGCATTGTGGGAGCATGTGGCATTTGCACTTCTGTCATGGGACCAATGTGCATTCTCAAAGCCAAGAAGCACCTGTCGGCCAGGCAGGCACGCATTTGCTAAGCTGCAAAACCTGGTGTAGAACATAAATGTTCACGTTACTGCAAAGTTAAATGACACTGAACTTCTGCAACGGGAGAATAATATGAGCAGTTCCTTGTGCATAATTGCAAATGAAACTGCAAACACCATATGCCTTTTGCATAGCATTTAATTGAAATGTTTCAAGAAAGCTTGGGTCCATGTATGCTCCAGAAAGTGTGTTGAATTTGTCATATCATGTATGTTTGTTGATATCTACACAGCTGCAAAATGTGCAAGGCAAGATGCATATGAAGCCCTTTGCTCATTTCTCGTCAGCCATTTTCTTTTCAATGTATTAGCTTTAGGAGTGTCAAAGTGGAAAAGAAAAAGTGGGTGAATTGTGAGAAGACGATTACGTGGAAGAGGTAGAGAGGGAATAGAAGAGCTTAGAAGGGTGTTTATGTGTGCGTGCATGCAGATGTGTGCGTGTGTGTGTGTGTGTGTGTGCGCGCGCGTGTACGGGTGTATGGGCTGCAGACCACCGTCAGTTGAACTTTGCTCCTCAAGAGGCAGGACGTGTGTCCAGTGAGCTCCTGAACAATGCTTTGCAATGTGGCTAATGTGGTTTAAATCATGGATGCGGGACCTCCAAGAGGTGCAACGTTATGCTAACGCAGTTCTCTAGAATCTACTGCTAAATCGCCACTAAATTGTTGTTCTCTCTTCCCTGTGCAGAGCGGACAAGAGCGATGTGCTGACTGAAGACCTGATCCAGGCCGAGAAGAGGGTGGACAGCATTAAGCACACCTGTGCCTGCACCCACAAGCGCATCCTCTCCTGCCTGCACCATGTCTCTCTCGAGGACAATGAGAAGCTGCAGGTGAGCGCTCGGCTCTTCAAAAGGCAGTGGTTGGCACCAGCAGCTATCGTTTCGAAACTTTTCTTTGCATAGCAATCGCGTTTCATCACTCTTAAGTTTTCATAATGTCTTAACACCAACAGACAACACCAAAAAGGGAGACTCAGACACCCTGGATAGCACATCATAACGTCTTTCTCCCTTTTTTCCATTTCTGCTCACACTAAAGTGTCATCCAAGTTCATATTCTAACACACAGCGTGAAACTTTTAACCCTTTCTTAATCACAAAATAATACTCATACTCAACATTCTGCCTGCATTTCCTTTGCTTAAAGAACAAGTGAAACGAAATTTAGGACTATCGAAGAAAGAGCTACATTTGAGGCAATGTAGATACAAAGCAGCCGAACCACAAAATTGTACATTTCAATTAAAAGTGGATGCATCACAGAAAGCCAGCAAACGTTCACCTCTTTGATATCAAAGCAAAAAAAAAATAGTGCTGCATTACAACTATCCTGTAGTGACAGAACCTAGAATGTTGAGAACCAGTGCTCTCCTGAATGCCCATGCAGCCAGGCATGAGAGCAAGATCAGCACTCAAACAGTCAGTCTTATTCATTTACCGCCATGTAACCTGATAATCTGCTAAAGTTCTATTTAATGGCTCCCAATTCATATAATAAACTGTCACTAGCTAGGTTGGGTTTGCTAAGGTTTAATTGTATACACCTACTGCTCATTTAAAACCAATTTAGTGCAAATGAAATTTCATTGCAGTTGGCCTCTAAATTCTGTGAATTTCTGTGCCAATATATCCCAGAAGGAACCTCACAGGCACCCAAATGCTCCATGGCATTCCTCACTGGGAAGCAGCAGGTGTGCAGTATGCACAAGAAAATGTGTGCAATATGAATGAAAAATATTGTTGGTACATGAATGGCACGTTATAGGAGTACTGAGGGGAAATTTTTAATTTTCAGTTTTTCACATCAACTCTTTCATTACTGCACCTATAGAATAGATTAAATGTCATCTATAGTTTTTTTCTACGCTTTGTTAAACATTTATGTTTGAATTCATCTACTAGCAACATCATGCACCATATGAAATCACTGAATATTGACTATTTGTCAGATTTGGCAATTTTTGGCAGATTGAGAAGTCTGGAAATATAAACCTTGAACTGGATGTATCGTCAATCCTAGCCTCCAGTACTCCTAGCACTTCTTCAATAAAAAGATGCAAAATTTGTGCTTTGGTTGACTCGCCAACATAATTCTTAAATGTCAGTAGCAGTGAAGACAGAGAAGCTTCTCTCGGGTTGTCTAATTTTCCAACGCACCATATAGGTAGGCTGTTTTAACAATGTCTGAAACAATGGTAAATGCTTGTGAGTGCATGTGATTTTGATAAGTGTGTTCATCTGATATCAAGTGCAACCTTATTTTCCCCTCCATGGATTGCTTTTATCCATCAGTACTTTGACAGCGTACGTACAAGTTATTACGAGCAATCCTTCCCCTCGTGTGGGGTTCTCACTCGCAGAAGAGCACACAGTCTATTCCTGACTGACCTTCGACCAAAGCTTGACTAGCTGTGTAATCTCTTGCATTTTGAACACTGCCTGTGCAAATGCCCTTATTCATTACAGTGCAGTATTGTGCATTGCTCCACATTCCTGTGCAGCATTGTACAGGTACTGAACGAAAGCATGTGGAGGCCCCAGTGCCAGTGGAATGCGCACCAGACCTCCTCAATAGCACAGAAAAGCTGATCGAACGCAATAATCAAGTATGAGAAGGCTTCTGCATGCTCCCTTACCTCGCAGCCAATGCTTTGTGTGCCTAAAGAATGCAGTAAAAAAACAAACGTGGTTCCTGCGGCTGCAAGTAAAAGCAAATGATCCCTGTACAATAGGAACTTGCCCCTTTTCCATTTGCAGAGCTACTGCTTCCCCACATAGCATGGCTAGTGTTTGTGGTATTTATAATAGGTAATGTTATTGCGTGGTATGACTTAAAAAAGTTGGGAACTAGGAACCTAGTGCATATTTTGTATATTTCAATTTTTTTTTTTTTACTCTCTGTGCTTACACTAAAAATAGAAAATTATTACTTTTATTTGTGTTCCTCGAGGTGCCTCCTTAAAGTTACACATCAGAAGAATTCTTAAATTATCTGAGCAACTAGTACTAATATACATCCATTTAAAACATCAGTGGTCGAGCTATAATTTTACGTATCGCAGTATGCGTTGCGACTGCTACATCTTGGAATAAAATGCTAATCTTAAGAGCACCAAAAACGAGCACATTTCGAGCGGTAATGAAAAAGTTCAGTGAAGATCCAAACGTTTTCAGCCTTAAAGAAAGTTAGCTAAAGCAAGAGTGCCCTAAGTAATTTACTGCAACACCTTTTCTTCAAACCAGTTTCATTTTCGGCAACCAGGTGGTGAGTGCGTCATGTTGCCATGGATATGTTGGGTCACTCTGTTCCTGCAATCACTGTGGTCTGCACAGGCGAGTGCAGGTAGAATAAATGCATGCAGCACTTTTGTTTATGCCTTTATGAGTAACTTCATCATACCTAGCCTTGCTGATACACGAAGCCAGCAAGCAGTCTTCTATGTCAGGACATGGCAACGATGTTGACGACAGGTCCAGCGTTTTGACACAATCTTCAGTTATCAACTTAAGACGTCATACAAGACTTTCTCAACCCACATGTTTGCTAAATGTCATCCTTTTGTGTGCAACAAGCATGTGGTAGAGATCCGAAATCTTTGAAAATATGCATCAGCACTCCTTTAAGCTTAAAGGAGTGCTGATGCTACCTACCTGCAAGGAGTGCAAGAAACTCTGGATATATCCGTCTTGGCTCTATGCAAGAGCTCTCGCTGGTTTAATTTTGTGAAAGGCAAAAACCGGTATTGTCGATTCTTTTCCCAATCCGTTCTTTTTCTTTCATTATCTACAAGCACAGTCCACTCTGTGAGGAATTTTTGTCGGCATCAAAAAACTTGGCAACAGATTCCTCGTACGCTGGTATTGCTGGGATTGGTCATCCAGCATGAGAGGAAATTAGAAGGATTACATAAAAAAAATATGTTACAACAATGTGTCCGCATATTAACATCTGTAAGCAGTTTAAGTGAAAAAAAAAAAGACTCTGTTATTATGCCAGCTATTCAGTATCTCATTGCTGCATGAAAGATAAATGTTATGACCTTTCGCCTGTGGAAGTTGTTAGACACCGCTTCCTGATAAGAAAATTTTACATATATGACATATATGAATCAGAGTGTGTTGATGTCCATGCAGCTCCCCGGACAGCAAGCCTTTCATATTGAAATATTAGCTCCATAACATATCTCTATAATATTTGCCAAGATAATTGTAGTGTGACTTTATGCTTGATTATGCATATTACACTAGCTATATCTTTTCTGGCAGGTGTTCCTAAGTGCACAAAATTTTCATACTGCTCTTTAAACTTTGTGATTGCTGTTCCCTTTCTATATCAGTGTTATGAGTTCTGTTCCTGGTGATAGTGAGACAACTGTCGGTATACAATAAAGCAAGCATAACATTAAACGTCCTTTTGCTTACTGTCTCCAAATGAGAAAAGATAAACTCAACATTGGGGCCACCACTTTTGCAGGAAAAAGAGAGTTTGTTCACAAAGCTGAGAATGATTATAGATACACAAAATGTCCAGCGTCTGTGTGACGACGTTGCTTCCTGGTGAAACATTCATCGGAACAAGTAAATTTATAAATGAGCTTGCCAACATAAAAAAGGTATTTGGTTAGTGTCTTTTTGTTGTGGCAGTCAAAGAAATATACTCTAAAGTGTGCAGTTGCACCAGGTGTTACCACCATTTAGGCTGATGCCTATGCCGTAGGTATTGGAGCATTGTGTAGGTGCTTATATATGCTTACACACAATCTAAAACTATCAATTGCAATGGTCATTCATGTGGAATAAGTGCAAATGGGCAGTCCTTCTTCTCGGTGGAAGTGGAAGGTTGCATTGCTACTTTCATTGAAAATATGTGCTGGGCATACTGGACATGTCCTTGTGTGGGCTTTGTTTGAACCAGACGCCAAGTACGGGTCACTGCTGACCTTCTCATTTATTTGCATTTGATGTGTTTCGTTCTGCGCAGAAAAAGGTGCCAGAGTTGGCCCTGTTCCACAGTCTCCAGGAGTGTCACAAGAATATTGGCAGCCAGACACTGCTTGGGTAAGGATTGTCATTGTTGTTACGGTTCATTTTCTGAGGAGAGCTATGAAAAGCACCCTTGTGACCATAGCACCCTTATGCTTGTGACCTGGCTGGAAGCTCCGTGTTGGTTGGTGATAGTTCATTCGTTAAGCATTTTTATTCTGGCTTTCTTTCTTTTTGTGCCATAAAAGAAGGCCTATACACTGTTGTTACCCGAGTTTTATTCTTAAGTTCTCAAACGTAATGTTGCTTTTATTCTTTAAAAGTTATTCATCAGAGCTGTGGAAGCCGGGAACAACCCTTCATTTTTTCCACAAGAACCGCTGAAACCATAATTGCTTTTAAGCACTGACTGCACTTCAGCTACATCGGGTGATTGTTCTATTACAGTTAAAAATTTGTCACCTTTGCATCTATTTGAGGGCACTAAACTAGAGGTGTATTTTTAAACTAATTTCTCATCACACTTGTGGTGAAGGAGTGTTCTTGAAGTACAGTTGGGCATTCAAGTAGCAAGATATTGTAATCGAATATAATATGAATACTCAAGAAAAAAATTACTTTCGAATATCAAGTACCAAATATGTCCCAATTTTGAAACAATGCGAAGTGTAATGGATACGTGAAGTCCGCTTTGTAAAAGAAAAGGAGATGGCGTATTTACATTATGTGATGCACGTAATGCTATTTACGACTCTGCTTCGGGTCAGCTGAGGAACAACTGAAAGTCAATCGTATCTAGCAAACCACAAAAATGTTGGTAATGAAAGACTGGAGCACATCACCAAATGCTGCAAGAGCAAAGTGTATTGCTACAGCACTGCGCATTGTCTCAAAGGTATCGAGAAAACGTACTTGTAGACTGACTAAAGATGAGGCATCATTTGTTAATTACTTTTCGTGACTGGAAGTTATTGAGCAAGTCGGCAACCCTATGCATTCGCTCAGTGACTGGTGCCTCTCAGCAGCAGCTTCGGCTCTTCTGCAGCAGAGACTTTCATCAGTACTTGCAGCTGGCGTTTCCCCCCTTTTGACTTGAATATGCCTTGCTATCCCTCACATCCGAAGCGAAATGAGTTTTAGAACTTTATAAGGTGGGTTCTTGAATATAAATTGAATAGCAGAGACTGCTAAATTTGTATTCGAACTTTCGACCATTCGCACCCTGGGCACTTCACTTGTGAAGTAACGCAGCCTTCAACTTGGCAGAGTTGAGAAAGATACCCGAGTTGAGTTGTGTCTGTGATTACAAGGATAAATTGTAGCTTTTTTCCCCTCAAGTTTCCCTTCCCAATCTTTATTGTTCCATGCCGACCCCGCAGACAAGTGCTGTCCGACTGTGCCGGCCTCCAGCAACGGCTGGGCCAGGAGCTGCTCAACTATGAGCGCGAGACCGACCGGCAGGTGCTGCAGCCAACCAACCAGCTTCTTGAGGTGGGTGCGCTTGTCCCACCGGGTCTTTGCTAATCTCAGTGTCATGCGTAAAGGTCGAATGGACACACGAGGTCACTGAGACTCCGCAAGTGCGAGACTTTTGCTGCAAGGTTGACGCATGCAGAGAGACACCACGTAGACTGTGGTATCTCTCTGTTGAGGCAAACATGTGCTTACAATACAGTTAAATGTCGGTGTAATTAAATAGGTAAAAATCTGTAATTTGCTTCATTATATCGAAATTTCTTTGTATTGAAATTCGACCTTTTATGCAAATAAGTACAGTCATCGATTGATTTTTGTTGCACAGGGAGGAGCCGTAGAATGTTACGAATTATTGGACGGTGGAAAAAAGAAAAAAGCAAATTTGAATGAGACCATTCATTTTGATGAATATGGGAGTCTGTGACGAATGAGATGGTTTCATGCCACGTAGGCGATATCTTCACATCGGCAGTACGAATTAAGTGAAGCCAGCCACTCTTTCGCGTGGACTCCGCCCCCGTGGCTGATAGTGTCACCCGCACTTGGATGACGCTATCATGAAGAGCGCCAGCAGCGAGGAGCAAACGCTTCGTCTGCCTCTCGCCGAAACTTGGAGATTACGCAACCTCCAATACTAAATGCGCGGTAAGACAGCTAGCTTACATGATGCCACGCCGTCTCCGCACGCCCACTGTAAATGTGTGCAGTAAATGTGTGCATGTTTAACTTTTGAGAGTTTCCGGGAGGTAGTCTGATCTAGTTAAGTACGCGCACTGCTTATTTTGATAGCAAATTGTTTGCCTAATTTGTGTCCGCTTTGGGCACTGCCATTGCAGACGGACCTGCCCAACATCTCCAAGCTGCGGAGGCAGTTGTCCAAGCTGACACTGGACATGGATGCTGCAAAAAACAGGTACGGACGCTATCTGTGTGAAACCTGGTCGCATATCATCACTGATTTTATCCCACTCTATCAAGGTACAAGCTGTGCTAATGTGACATTAACTGTGGAGCTCCTCTTCTTGCCTATTTGGCCTTCCGCAGACAAAGGCCAGTTGAGGGTTCATTTTTCAGATTCGATGCATTTGACAGATTGCCGATATCCATTCAAGGTATCTTATACCTCTGCCACACGAGCACGCAAGAAGTCTTTTACGTAAGTGGTTTTTTACCAAGTTGAAATACTTCTTAATGAGGAGGGTTTGCACAGCAGACACACGCCACCGACAATCTAATTTTAGTGTTTCCCTTCGGGCAAGCAACTGAAAGTGTGGCATTGGCGTTCGAAACAAAATTCGCCAAAATAAACTGTTGCACCTCGTAATGTAAACTGAAAACTTATTGTAATACACTTTTTTCAAATAAGTTTAACAACACCAGGATCAGAAGTGTTGATGTAAAGATTTATTGTAGTAGTTTAATGAGCATTTGCAGAACTAGCGAAGTGCACATGTTTTTGTGGCAACATTTGGCTTCTTCAACAGAAGAAAATGAATATTACTGGGGTTACTACACCTTCTGCGAGACATGAAATTATTTTTTTGTGGTGAGGCTAGGTGACAGAAAAACATGCATTTGAGTCTTTTTTTTAATATACGATAATTGCTGGTACCCACTGGTTTCGAGGCTACTACTTTTTGGCTGTAAAAGAGACTGACGAACTCTGCTTCCAGAAAAGACCGCTTCTGTAGGAGATATCGCTCCCTGTTGTGTGTCCGCGGGCAAAACTCTTTTTTGGGAGAAGTATTTTTGCTCAAAAGACTTTCGAGTGCTCGTGTGATGGGGGTATTAAAGCATTAAGCATTCGCAATGGGCTGGCTTTATCTCCTTCAGGCACTATGTGTACGAGTGCTCATGCCATGGTTCGGCTCTAAAACAAAATCTGTGAGGGAAATAATGATGTTTAAAATGCAACACTTACATCTTGAACCACTTCTTATTGAACTTCTGCTGCAAGTTTGAAAACGATGTGTGAAGTGTAATATGGGCAAAACAAGTTGGAAAGTAGACTTCCTAACTGCTTCTGGTGCAAGCATGGCATCAGACAAAGATTTCACTTCTTTCATAGTTTTTCACCGTGTTTTAAACCTGGCATAATTTTTTCAAGTGGCTGGATAGGCTCTCTTGGAGTATGTTATATATGAGATAGTTGTTCTCATACTGGCTGTTCCTGTAGAGAGCTCTCACATGGAGCCCACATTCTGTGAACTTGACAAAACTTGCCAAAGAATTGAAAATTCTCTTATACATTCTGCAGCTGCACGCTTTTCATGATTCTGAAGTTGCAAGAAATATGGCTAAAGCAACTCTTTAATGTACATAATTAATTGGTGCCTGAAGAGGTTATGAAAGGCAGAGCTGTCTTGCACAGACAGTTATAAGTTCTATCTATTGTCCACGGATGGACTGACAGAAGTTACTTGCTGTCTCTTCTGTTCAGCAGAAATGCAATTAATTAAATCAACACTGGAATGGCACCCAAGTTTCACTTGCAATCAGCTCTTCTCTGATGTAGATATGCATAAGCATGACAGACAAACGGAAAAATTGTTCGGTTTTTCATGTCCTTAGCATGGCAAAATATGTGCAGCGATATTGCAATCCTAAACAATGTACAGAGCAACCTTCGATTTTATTTGTACAGTGCAGATTTCAATATGCTACTGCAACTGCATTTTTATTTTGTGCGCACACAACTGTTGTGTACTTGGCAGTGTAGAAGAGAAAAATTGGCAGCACAGCGAAAAAGGGTCGAATCAGTTGCCCTGAGTTGGCAGCAGCGCTAAGCAGTTCCACTGCAGTGTTCCCCTTCGCATTGCAGTGAAGCCGATTGGCAGTCATTGACTCGCAGCTGCTGAGCCTGTAACATTATTTTTTCCTTGGGTCACCAGTGCAGCTGAGGGTACTAAAGTATAAACCAACTTGCTGCTGTACACTTAGCATGCATACACAGACACACGCCATATTTACATGCAAGATGAATGCACTTTTTCCAGAAGCTAAGTCCAACTTGGGGGTGTGTTTATTATGCAGGCAACGTAGCTAGAGCTAAGTTGCCCTGGGCAACATTAGGCATCTGCAGCCTGCCATCATTGTCGCAAACCATGACTCGCTGCCACGAATTGGGCCAATTAGGGATCTGTGTTCATTGTGCAAGCAGAGAAAGTAGCTTCTCGGTCGAGATCCACTCCTGAGGAAATTGCCATAAAATAGCGAACACTTTTTGAGCAATTCCTTTCTTTCTTAAACTGCTTGCAGGTACCAGACGGCACTGAAGCACGTCCAGCAGTCCGGCAACCTGGCGACTACCGGGGGTGGTGCAGCGGGAAGCGCCGGTGGTGCAGGAAATGCGGTTGCGGGCAGCGCAAACGTGTCGACGAAGACTGAAGGCCTGCGCGAAGAAGCTGAGGATGCTACCAGCAAGGTACCTGCCCTTGCTAATGAGCATCACCATATGATGAAACAGGAGGAAGAAGAAAGAGGGCAATTTCAAGTGCACTCACTTCTTTGTGTTTCATCAATCTCTAGTTCGCTAGCAATCAAATACTAACTAACTTAACTACCCACTCTACCGTATTTTATTTCCATTGTTAAACAAAAGCCTCTCCCGACAATTTCCAGTTGCTACAATGTCCAAGCAATCTCAGATGCACTGGCAGCGTCCCCTTTTCTTTTTTAAAGCGAAACTTTTTTTTGCGAACACCCCTGTTTCTCACTTGCTGACTATGGCTACCACCTGCTGCTGCTGCTCGTGCGTTTTTGGCGAATAGCTTACACTCGGCTATGGGACGGCAGCACCATCTAGGAGCGATGGCTCACACTACTTCACCCGCAACAGTGGAAGATAGAGGAGGGAAACCAGCCTGCGCAAGTGCATTGTTGACTGCCGGCAGAGAGGGCAAGGGGACCTCGACGCAACGCAGAGAGCCGTGATGAGCTGGGAGAGAGGGCACCGGAGGACATAGCCTCACGTTGCACATGCATGTACTCCAAACGGTTACTACCCCTGTGCTTATGATAGATCCTCCAGCTGCTGCAGCGTGGCCTACGTAACCAGATGTGTATTGCTCACCTACATTGCAAACATTCACGCATGATAAAACCAAGCCTACTTACTGTGCCTTCAAGGTGTGCTCGTACTTCAGCACCAATACACCAAAATGACCTCTATAAACATATGTGATTAACCATTGTGTTACATATATGTGTTTCATATACAAGACATTTGTTTCCTCTATAAAATACCTGAATAAAGCATTCGGTTTCACTTTGCATTAACATTGAATAAACACAAACATATGTTTCAGCACTCCTTATGCATTTACAAAAAGCTGTATATAGATTCCAACAGGGCTTGTTGAATCTGCTACTTTCTTCTTGGCCATTGGCCGTTTTGCATGGAACATTCTAAATAAGTGGCATTGTGCTTGGTCAGTCTTGAGAAGGGTGACCACCTTGAAGGTCGATCTGTCTTGGGATTCTTCAGGTCAGCACCTGGAAGGAGACGGTTGTGTTCACACTTGAAGATGTCCCCTTCTTCCTCACCCTTTGCATGCACTTAGCATATTGTTTTTTCTTCTTGATATTACATGTGTTAAATGTGTTTGGGTTATATATAAACTCCCACGCAGTGGTTTTAGTAATTTCGCATCTGACGTGAATCTTAGCGCAGCCTAATGTATAATAGCGTAATGAAGAACACGAACATAAGAGGATGCAGACGTGCACAGTGCTAACTTTCAGTGACGCTTCATTTTGGAAAATGAGTCGTGCCTATTTAATCCACCAAACACACTACATGCATGAGCAAAGACCTGTGAAAACATACAAGAAAGCAGTCTTTTTTTGGCCTCCTTGTGTGTGCGTTTCTACTTGTACTGCTACTATACCTTACAATGTGGCATCAACAGGCTTGTTGATTGGAATCTGCTTGATTCGAGGAAACACGTATAGGTGGATGAGTATAATATTGAATGTAAGGGCATGGGGTCACAAAATTTTGGGTTGGCCGAAGTAGATGTAACAGAGGGGCCGCTGCTAAAGGGATTTGGGAAGAAAGGCCTGCTTTACCTCATTGATGCGACAGGTTTGCGGCCACTGACAATGTCTTCACCATTCCTAATGTGCCATTCTGAACGCACAGCATTCTCATCTACTGTTTCGTGTCCAGGTGGAGCAGTGTCGGGACGCCCTGGCCGCAGAGATGTTTGGCCTGATCGGGAGGGAGCCCGAGTTTGCGCACCTTCTGGTCCAGTGGTACCAGCTGCAGGCCGACCACCACCGACGGGCTCTGGCGCACATTGACGCCGCCCTGCCCGGCCTCTGGGGTCTCATCGGTGAGGCTTTCAAAGAGCAGCCGCCTTTTGCTTTGTCTCAGCTGGCGTCACTTGAATAGCGCGGGCGCTGTAGCTGTGGTGGTGGCGAATTTCACTTCTGGTTATTAAACTTCGTCCGCACATGCGAAATTGGGTGCAAGTATCTGTATATTGAAGATTAGGAATGATATAGACTTGCTTGGAATTAGCTTTGTGTTAGTATGTCTTTGTGGGGTGGATGTCAAACAGGGGTCTGTAAAAACAGGTTTGCATTTAAGTTTTATGATTATTTGTAGGGCAACGCGCTACTGTTTGAAGTGAAATCAGAGGATGCAGTTACAGGACAAAATGTGGCGACAGTGATTGTTTTATGCATAGTGTGTGGAAATAGTGCAGAAAACATTGTGCGTGTTTTGTTAGCATGCTAGAAAGTAGTTACCTCGCTTAAGGCCTTGGATTTTAATGATAGTAGGTGAATGATGAAGGAATTGGGGGAAGTGGAGAAAAGTAAGACAGTTGGAGCTCTGCTGGTGTAATGGTAGGAAATAACACTATGAACATTACTATTGCGGGCAGTAAAATATTTCAAGATTTGATGATAATGTTGTTAGCCGGAACCATGGATATTAAGGGCTGCTAAAGAAGGCACAAAAGCTTGGGGATAGCAGCCAACAGGTTGTTCTATAGAGGATGCTCATAAAGTCTATCCATCAATTCTTGCACGAGTCGGGCATTCAGAAAAGTATGGTTGGTATTGTTTGTCTGCGACAAATTCAGTTCTGTAAAGCACAGCAGTTACACAGTGTTTGTAACTTGAAAGTGTCTCTGTGCTCATTTGAGCACGGTCAGCCTCTCCGGCATGACTGTCACCACTTACCAGGAACAGGTTATGTCTGCCTTATGTTCAATGTTGTTGGCTTGTTGGTTGAACAGGCCGTTACTACCACTTCCCTTGTCTTCCGTGGGAGGCGGCCTGTTGACAGAAAAGTACTGGTACTTCTTTCAAGCAGTAATTGTTTACTAAGCCACTGTGTACTCTGCATCTGCAAAATGTTGTACCTGCTGGTGAAATTAATCTAAATTTGTTCAAGTGACAGTGAGTAGCTGCACAGCAAGTTGTTGAATGGCAAAGGAGTAACACATTTGCGAGGCTTTTTTGGCTTTCTCTGCGAATTGGTTTGCATGTATTTGCGCAACACTTTTTTTGATTGTTTAACTGCAGGTAAAGTTCTATGCACCAGCCATCTCGGGGTTCAGGATACTAGGAACAGTCTAGCACTCTTTTTGTGTGTGAATTTTTGATGTGCGTCGCCGCGTGTTGCAGTATCACTGCAGGGGTAGCTAGTTGCATGTTCAGATCGCTTTCTCGGCATCCCTCCGCTCGTTGTAATTGTCGGAGCCAGCATGACTGCTGCACAAACGCTGGATCTGTGGGCATTGCTGCAGGCAACTCCCCCCAGAAGCCGGTGTTTGGCTTCCCCCTGGAGGAGCACCTGCGGGTGAACGGGCGCCGCATCGCCCTGGTGGTGGAGAAGTGCGCCGACTGCCTGCTCGCCTCCGGCATGGACGAGGAGGTGAGCGCGCTTCATGGTCGGACAGGCCTTCGAGGGGGATGCCTTGAAGGCCATCACTCTGTCAGGCCTGGCCTCTGTCGTAATCTGCGCAGGCACGAAAAAGTGAATTGGTAGACTGCATTGTAGTGTCAAGTTTCGTGGAAGACAAATTTAATGCATTCGGCAAACATATCTTTATGTTAATTGGGAAATAGTGCTGTTCAAGCTTGTTAACTGTGAAGAAGGGACAAGGAAATAAGCACATTCAGAAGAAACGAAGTTACGGACATTACTGCCTGAGTAAATTGCAGTACTAGTCACATAAATGCAGGAAAGGGGCATTTGGACACCGAACATGTGGCTGATATTCTGGTTGAATTGAGTTTGGCAGGTCACGTAATGCATAGTGCAGGTGTATTAAATGGTCTATTAGAGTTACAGAAAGAGTGCCAAGGAAAAGGACAGGCTGTAAAGAATGGCATGCAAATCCAGCAGTTACAGGGAGTGACAAGGATAGAAAATTCGCAGACGTGGGAGGAAGTCAGCTAATGAAAGACAGAGGTGTGTTGTGAGAGGACTTGGGCTTTCAGGGGAAATAAAAAATGGGCTAATGATAATTTATGAAGCTCCTTCTAGGTGCAGGATGTGGCGTCAGGCTCAGAGGCAAGGCGTTGTGGGACATAAGAATGGCGTAGCATAACATGACAGCATGAGCAACGTTTGTTGATCGGCTCTGTTGGATTCTCTTGCAGGGGCTCTTCCGCATTACGGGTAGTGCTTCGAAGATCAAAAAGCTCAAGGTGAGGAAGCCTTTGCTTGTCCATAAATTTCTAGCCTGACATAAGGGGATATTTTTGTGGTTGGTTGCTTTCATTCTTTGTACGTGCTTAACGCGCGCATGACAGGAACATTGCTTGTAACTTTGCACAATACAGCCTGGTGACAAAGACCCATTCATGTGGACACAGTTGTTTATACCCGCTTTAGAATGAAGAAATCTTGTGACGTCTTTGTTTTCTTCCTGTATGTAAGAAAACTCACTGAATATTGTTACAGAGAGCTGAGAACTTGCGAAATGTTTATCTTTTTGTTTTTATCTTTTTATAATTCTTCTGTACAGTCGCTAACTGATTTTCCGGACTCCAAAAATTCAGACGTGCTCGATTATTCGGTCTGCTTCGCGGCACGGCCATTCTCCTCATAGACCGTAATGTATATCAACTGCCCAAAAGTTCGGACACCTTGCAACCTCTCGTGTGATTTTTCAGACACTCCTTGAGCCAACTCGCGAGAGGGAGCACCATGCACCGACTCTGACCAGTGCATGGTTCGACTTGCTGAACGGCATTTTTGTTTTGAATTAAGCGTCCTTGCTGCCCCACGAAGTGGCGGTATTGCAAATTCCCGCTCATCATCATCATCTCTGCCCGGTTCGACAGAGTGGCTCTACAGCAGTTTTGGTTTCAGCTTAGTAAGCCATCTCAAGACAATCCAGCAGCTGATTTGTTCCTTCGCGCACGACGCTGCGAGTAGGCCACGTTTTTCATTTGTGCGACTGGTGTCGGCATGGTGGTGTTTGATTTGTGTGCTGTGTTGAGGTTCCGGTGATACAACGCGGCATATGAAAGCATTATGTTCAATGGCGCCAACAGTGCCCGCGCAGACTGCACTGGGGAATGCCGGCTAGCGCGTGACGGGACGCCTAAGATGTGTCGCCGTCCGATGTGCTCCCTACCGATGTGGAAAATGTTCTGCTGAGACCTGCGCAGTGGTTGCAGTGCCATTCCGGACACCGTCTCATTTGACAGTTTCACAGGTTCTGACACTGCTGTACTAATATGCACAGAACTCGACGATGGCGAGATCATAGGTTTCTGCTGCACCGCCGGACGATGACTCTTGAGTCGGAAGATGACGCACCATGTGCTTTGCCGCCGTCGCATGCAGAGCGTGTACAAGCAGGGACTGTGCTTTCAGCCGCCTATAGTGACCGTACGACCCTCTTCGAGATTCAGGCTTATCTGATTGCACGTAAACGGAACAGCATGCAACGGCGCATTCACAATTTCTTCAAGCTTACTGCTGAGCCTAAATAAGTGCGTGGAAATAAAGGATACCATTTTTTTTCTTAGTCTGCATTTTTGGACACCTGTTTATTCGGACCTTTCTGCAGTCCCCGTGAGGTCCGAATAAACGGTCGGCGTCTATATATGGATGTAGACTGTCATGTACCACTGTCATATTTATTTAAACATTCCTCTAATGAGGCATTGGGTAAGGGGGGTGCCACACTAAAGAAGCAAATGGAAACATAGCAGTAATTATTTATACAACATAATATGCAAACATTAGAGCATTACACATATGTGCGCATGCACACACACACACAAACACCACCACATGTTGCTAAGGGAACATAATTTCCTTAAGGATGTACTGTGGGGCCCTGAATTAATTTTGGCCACCCAGCTTTGTTTAATGTGCACCACCCGGGCATGTAGTTGTGTTGTCTCCACGTAAATATTGTTGCGACGCTGCGCACAGCATTGAAGAGGGGGAACGTGAGCTCAGTGCTGAACACGACGTGGGGCAACTTGCCTGACCGGCCCTTGCCTTGTAAACATGGGTCGGCATACTCACTCATGAGTCCATCAATTTGTTATTTGCTCCACACGTATTTTGCAGGCATGTTGTGAAGCATTAGTAGTGAGTGATGGAAGGTGCAAGTGAGTATGAACGGGTGTGAAGTTGCCGTTTGATGCGAGTAGGAATGAAAACCGGTGACAGCGAGTTTGAGTGGGCGTGAGCAGAAACGTGAACACGAGTGTCGGTGAATGCTAGTGGGCACAAGTACGAGCTTGACTGGGTGCCGGTAATTGTGACCAAGGAGGTGACCGAGGGTGCGAGTGAGTGTGAGCAGGAATGCAAGAGAGTACCAACAAGTTTCGGTGCACGTGAGTGTGAGTGAGTGCACAACCTGCAAGAATATTGGTGAGCGAACATGAGTGAGCAGCCATCAAATCTGCCAGTCTACACTTGTGAATAACGCGTGAATGTGTTTCTTTGTTTGCGTATTCCTTGTACTACAGTATGAACTTACTAAAACTCACCTGGGTGCATTGTTAAATGTGATGCCTCAGTTGATGCAGGTGCTGAATTTATGTGCACTTTTCTTTATTTCAGAGCGCGTTCAACGCGGGTTTTGCTGACATGAGCGAGTTTGAGAGGGACCCCCACACAGTGGCGAGTGAGTTGCAGGATTTTCATACGTGATTTGTGCATGCATGCGTGTGCTTGTGAGTGCTTTCTGGAGAGCCCCACCAGCTTTTCTCCACTCCTTGTGATCAAGGGGGACAACATACATTTTCTCTTTTAGAGGTTAGCAGCAGTATTGTATGAAACTGTCAGATGGCTGGCGCGCAGACTAGTTTCGAGAGCTTCTTTTCGTGGTTGTACTAAATTTATCAAACGGCTTAGCAGCGGCCTGTGCAGCCTTTAGAGATCTTGTCGTTGTGTTGGCAATTATAGGTGCCTGTATTCATTGTCGAGATAACTGTGACATTATAACAAACTCGTAATTGACATGAAAACGTCTTTGTTATATATCTGTTATAGCATATACTTGTTACTCGCCGATACAGGCAAGAAGCATTACACATGAAAGACATTTCACAGTAACTTTGTTACCTCTGTAATTCACTTATATCCATGTTCGTTATAGCGAGGTTAGAGTGTATAAAGATGCTTTTTTATTTCTCTTGAACGCAAGGAGGCATTGCAGCAGCTTGTCATGTTTAATCCATTCTAGTACACCCTCAAGTGTAATGTGCTCCCAAATGTTATGGCTCATACATAAAAAGAAATGGCCACTATTCTGACTCCCGGCCTTGAGTGTGAAACTAAATTCTCTGTGCACATCTTTTCACCTCCGGGCAATGCTACTGTTTTCGCATCATCTCCTACACAAACCCCCGTCCTGCTTTCCCCCAGGTGTGCTGAAACTGTACCTGCGAGAGCTTCCCGAACCTTTGATGACCTTTGCCCTGTACGAAGAATGGATGAAGGCTGCAAGGTGCGCAGCTCCGCCTGGAGTAAATACGATGTTAGAAAACTGTGCGTTACAAGCAAATGCCACGAAATCCTGAAAAACAAGGGATGTGGCACAAAAATGTACTTATCATGAAGGTACAGTCTACTTCCATTAATTCGACCCTGACGGAACCGGCGAAATTTATTGAATTTTCCGGCAGATGGAATTAAACCAAATGCAGAAAAAACGGCGAAACGTGCCGCTGATTCATTTGGCAGTGCTTGCCCTTGTTGCACAATGGGCGGTCGGTTTTCTAAAGTCAGCTTTGCCTCACAGTTTTACAAAGTCACCTTTACTGCAACACATTACTGTTATGTGGTAAAGAACATGTTATAATCGGGTAAATTCCATGATTGGACATAGTGAGCTGCGGTTATTGCTTAAGATCATCCTAGTGGGAAGGCTTCGAAAATAGGCATTTATGACAAGAGATTGAAGTGTGTTCATTCTTCCCTAAGCTTCACCGGGACAGACGCTGCCAGGCACTAAAGGGGTTGCTATTGGGGCCACCACAGGGCTTGGGTGCATTCAGGCTTACTGGTCAAGTTCGAGTTATTCGGCGAAGGCCAATTTTGAGGAAGAGAAAACAAAAAGTTTGGGCCCATAGGAATGCATAAGCACCAACCAGGACCTTCAGTCAGTAATTAATTATCCGTAAAACCAAATTAATTGGAGTCGAATTAGCAAAAGTGTACTGTATCAGCATGCACAACTACATACTTATAAGAACCATGTTGCTATGCAGTGATCTAAGGTGTATGGGCTGATCCCGTTCATGTTTTTATTTCCTTTTGTTTTATTTTCTATAAAAAAAAAGTGAATCAATGGCTCCGCAGTGGTGCCCAAGAATGAGTTTATTGTGAATGGGGGTTCGAAAAAAAGCTAAATGTGTATAAATGTGTACATTGCTTGTCCTAACGAAGTAGTGCTAGTACATTTTGTTGCTTTCATTGTAGTGCACAAACTGTGGCTCCCACTGTTCTGTTGGTTAGTACTGCCACCATTGGGTACTTTTCATGAACTTCACGAATACTATGACACTGGAAGTTAAAAGGAAAATACAGAAATTCTAAGATTGGAGCAGTGTTATCACAGTTGTTTGAAATTTACAAAATATAGCTAACCACAAAAGTCGTTTGTGCACAACTGAACAAGTAATCTTATTTCTTTTTTTCTATTTTGCCACACAGGCCTCGGCTGTAAAAAATTATTTTTCCTGGATCCGATGCTCCACAATGTTTTGCAGTTCAGGGCACGTTGATGTAATGCATGTAAAAGCTAGGGCCATTATGCAGATCGCACTTGCGTGATTCCAGCAAGTTCCCTAGCACGGAATGCCTAACACGGATTCCCTAGCACTGCATCTAAATCACAGAATTTCTTACACGTGCTGATTGAAGGACCTTGTGTTTCTGCAGTGTTCCCGATGCCAGTGCTAGGCTGCAGGCTTTGTGGCAAGTGGTCAACAACCTTCCCCAGGCCAACCACGACAACCTCAGGTGCGTCACCTCTCTTTTTGGTCATTCCGTACTTTCTAATTTATATTCCTTTAACTTGTAAATATTGTAAAGGCAACCAAGTTGCGGCAAGTGAATATTTGAGTGTCTTCAACAGTCAATTGAATGTCTTGCTGTTCAATCTCCAGTCAGTCCATTCCGCAACGTGAATAGCTGCTATCCAAAATTTCAAACACACCTGAAATACGTACTTGATTACAGAACTGAACGGGAAGAAACGGGGTTAACCAAGGGGCCCGATTTTTATTAAGCACATCATAAGATGCCAACAAACAATGACACCAGGGACAACACAGTGGAAATTAGTCGTATTTACTGAACGAATTAAAGAAATGATAAATTAATGGGAATGAAAGTGCACGAAAAGACAACTTGCCACAGGTGGGGAATGATCCCACGTCTTTGCATTACGCGTGCGATGCTCTCCCAATTGAGCTATCGCGGTACGATTTTCCCATCCACTTTCTTGGATATTTACGTTTTACCACTAGAACTAAGCCCCTGGGAGCGTTAGCCAGCGCCACCACTCGCAAACCTTGGCAGCGCATGTGGAGCATCCTTTCTACTGCAGGTGTCGCAAGTATGTGATGTTCTTGGGTGAAGGCAACCGGCGTGTTGTTTGTTCATGCACTTTCATTCCCATTAATTTATCATTTATTTAATTGATTTAGTAAATACAAGTAATTACCCCTGTGTTGTCTTTGGTGTCATTGTTTGTTGGCATCTTATGATGTACTTGGCTACTGGTGCATCATGGTCAACAGTAAAATTCGTGAGAATTTTAAACAGCTTACAGAAAGGGCTGCCAGTCTTTCAAGCAATAGTTTAAGCTCTGTGCGTTGTGTTAAAGAATAATACAGTTCAATCTCGTTAATTTGTTCACGCTTAATTTGAAATTTCGGTTTATTCGAACTCGCACTGTGGTCCCGTCAAAGTTAAGTGTATTACAATAGGCAAGAACACCTGGTAAATAGAACGCTCAAGCATTTTCGTTGGCTAATTCAAACATACTGCGCTCCGGCAATGCTCTCAGCAGTGCGCCAAGTCACGCGGCGGTGCCTCCGACCAGAAGATCCGCTGGCAGTCGTAGCCACACCGCGGCAACGCTAGGCCTAGCTACTTCGACATTCGTTACCAAGGTTCTTGCTGTTCGGTGCCGTGTTTTTCATAGAAATGATTCGCCACTGTTAGCGGTGGCACCGACTCCATCTTTGTAATCTTTGCCAATGGCTTCGGAGCGCAGAAAGCATGGCGCATTGGAAATACCGGTTCCGGAAAGTCAGCTTGACCCCAATACAGTAGTCTTACGCAGTGAATATCAAAAGTTAGAAGGGGCAATTGTCACGGGACGTGGTATATTGGTATGTTTCCTTTAATTATACACACGTGCACCCGCCATTTTCTACCAAAGTACGAGTGCCGATATGCCTAATAAGTGTACTGGAAGGCCTTTAGAGCTACGTCGGATGTGCTTGTGGCGATTTGAGGCCTTGGGGGCAGCAAAAGGCATGCACTCATTTCTTTGGACTGCCCGATCTTTCGGACGTTTTCGCGGCCCCCAGGGAGGCTGAAAATCGGACGTTGACTGCAGGGTTCGCACAGCCCCTTGAAACCCTTGAATATCCTTGATATTGACAGTATAAGTTCAAGGGCCCTTGAAACTACTTGAATACCCGTAAGCTCCTTGTAATCCTTGAAAATCCCGAGGGATTTGTTCCGATAGAAAAAATTAACGACGTACCTCTGCAAGTCACGCTGAATTAAAAGGCCCTTTCGCTTACGAATGCCGATGAAAACAAGCTGTGTTGACTAAAGGGCAACAGCAAGAAGTTTCGGTT
Source organism: Dermacentor albipictus (assembly GCF_038994185.2). Classification (NCBI taxonomy): domain Eukaryota; kingdom Metazoa; phylum Arthropoda; class Arachnida; order Ixodida; family Ixodidae; genus Dermacentor; species Dermacentor albipictus. Next base: position 55,859,691 of record NC_091828.1, on the reverse strand, counting down.
TTAAATCCCGCAGCCCCTACATCGTCTAGCAACTAATATGCATCGGAAATCGAATCCAATCCAATGCGAGGCATATCGCTCGGTCGGTTACAGTGCCTAAAATATACTCTAGTGCACCGTCCACCGAGCGTCTGCAACGCGCGACGTTGGCACGGGCAGCGATGCCTGCCGCCGCGGGCCACCAGACGGCGATGCCTGTCGGCACCATACTAAACCGTGGGGAGTTCGAATGGCGTTCGTTTGCGATGCGTTGATTGCAATGCGTAGTTCAGTTCGCGCCTTGCTGCCGCTTTCGTTGCAGTCTTTTCTTGTTGTGAGTGGGTGTTTTGCGTCTATGTGTGCGCTCGTCTGTCAAAAGAAACTTTAAACAGGTCGCGAAACTGCGATTTCCCAGACAGACGTGGAAAGAAACGGCTCCTGTCATTACCCAGCGCGTCCGCAGACCCCGAATGTATCGCGGATTGAGACAAGAACATAACAGAGGCAGATCGCCGGGCAAATGGGGAGGCTCGCGTCGCGTCTCGCTGATGTCCGCCCATGCCTCAGCATGGTCCGGCACAGTCTCGTAGTACAGCGCACCAAGCGGCCGGCGGCGGCAGGCATCACTCTCGGTGCTACCGCGACACCCGCGCTCGGCGCACTAGTGAGTGCTCTTTTAGGCACTATAGTTGGACCGTCTGTCGGCCTCGTGCGCGCCATTTCAGCAAAGTTCGCGTTTGCGTTGTGTGTTTGCTTTGACAAGATGCCGGGCGGGAAGTGCAAGTTTCAGTCTGCGTGGCTGCAACATACGGACTATCGTCACTGGGTGAGACCGGAACCAAGCGATCCTTATCGAGCAAAGTGCGCAATATGTCAGAAGACGGTCGACATTGCAACGATGAGGGAATCTGCCTTGAAGAGCCACCAGAAAGGCGCGAAGCACCGATCCAAAACTGCAGCAGGTGAGGGCTGCTCATCCGTCGCAAGTTTGGTGCAAGCGAGAAATCTGACGTCCGCGGCTCCTTGTAAGCGTGAAACCACGGCAACTTCCTCTCGGGCTGCGACACTTGAGGAAGACTGCAGAAAGCATGATTCCGTGATCGAAGCCGAGATTTTGTGGACGATGAAAGTTGTGTCGTCACACTACTCCTACAGCTCCAGTGGATCCATTTCCCAGCTATTCCAAAAGATGTTTCCGGATAGCGAGGTCGCGAGAAGCTTCACTTGCTCTGAGAAAAAATGCGCGTATGTCGCGTGCCATGGTCTACGCCCATTTTTCACTTCGCAGGTACAGCAAATGATGGAGAAGTCTGACAATTTTGTTGTGCTTTTTGACGAAACCTTGAATGAATACCTGCAAAGAAAACAACTTGATGTTCACGTCAGATTGTGGAACAACTGTGAGGTGGCAACCAGATACCTGACTTCGACATTCATGGGTCACAGCACAGCGGACGACCTTATGCAGAAGTTGACGGAAACACTCGCGTCTTTTCCCCTGAGCAAGATTGTGCAGCTCTCGATGGACGGCCCGAATGTCAACTGGAGTCTTTTCAACAAGTTGCAGCAGCACATGAAGAATGACTTTCAAGTTCAGTGCTTGGATATTGGTTCATGTGGCTTGCACACAGTGCATAATGCTTACAAAGCAGGAATGCATGCGACGAGCTGGCCAGTTGACACCTTTCTTTCGAGCTTATTCTCACTCTTCCATGATGCACCGGCCCGCCGTGAAGATTTTGTTGAAGAAACAAGGAGCAAGCTGTTTCCACTTCCTTTCGTACCCCACCGTTGGGTCGAGAACGTGCCAGTACTGGAGAGAGCCCTGGCTATGTGGGAGCATTTGAGGCACTACACCGAAGCAGTGAGCGAGCATAGGCTACCCTTGCCGAAATGTAGAGCGTATGAGAACGTCAGTGATTTCCTAAAGGACCAGCTTGCACTTGCGAAACTGAACTTTTCCCTAAACATTGCAATGGTTGTGCAGCCTTTCTTGACTGTTTTTCAGAGTGATTCTCCAAAGACATTTTTTTTAGCGAAAGAGCTCGAAACTGTCTTGAGGAGCCTCCTTGCAAAGTTCATGAAGCGCTCGGTGTTGACAGAAGCCACGAGCATCACGAAACTGCTGCGAATTGATGTTCATGACACTGCCAATTACACGTCACTTGAGAAGGTGGACGTTGGACGAGTGGCTGAGAAGATCCTAAAGAGCGGAAAAGCGAGTACCAAGTGTGTTTTTGAATTTAGGGGTGAGTGTCGAAAGTTCATTGTGAACATGATCCTGAAAATCATGGAGAGAAGTCCTATTAGGTACCCTCTGGTTCGAGGGTTGTCATGTTTCGACCCCAGGGAGATGTCAAAGACAGAAATGTGCCTTGGGAAGCTGAAAGTTGTTCTTAACTGTTTAATTGACAGCAAGCTTCTTTCTGAGCACAAGAGCGATATTGTGTGTGCACAGTACATTCAGTTCTGCCAAGAAAAACGGCATGAACTGCAAAACTATGAAAGAGACCAGGAACGCCTTGACGTTCTCTTCGTGCGCCTTTTGAAGCATGACCCGGCGTTCTCGATGTTGTGGGAAGTACTGAAGGTCCTTCTCTTGCTTAGCCATGGGCAGGCGTCAGTAGAAAGAGGTTTCAGTGTAAACAAGCAGATCGCGGTCGAAAATATGGCAGAGCTCTCGTATATCTCACAACGAGTCCTCTGCGAGGCCGTGAAAACCCACGGTGGGCTGCTTAACGTTCCGCTGTCGAAAGAACTGAAGTCATCAGTGCGCCAAGCCAGGCATAGGTATGCGTTATACATGGACGAACAGAAGAAGCAAGCTGTAGCACAGCAGGTAACCTTGAAGAGAAAAGAACTTGAGCTAGAGCTACAGAGCATGCAAGAGAAGAAGACAAAGCTCCAAAAAACTCTTAAGTGCTTGCAGGAGTCAGCGGATCGCTTTTCAGAAGACGCCGAAGCAAAAAATGACCTGACTTGTCTTGTCAAGGCCAACAGTTTCCGTCGAACAGCCAAAAAAAAAAGAAGCGGAGATAACAGCTCTTGAAAGAGAAATTAATGCGAAAATAGGGCTCCTTTCCTAAGTCATCTGAGGAAATAAAATGCTAACACTCCTTGAATTCTGCCTTTTTGCATCCTTGAAATCCTTGAAATGTCCTTGAATTTTCAGTCAAATATTGTGTACGAACCCTGTAGTCGTAGTTTGTAAATGTGTGTGAATAAATCTTCTGGAACTTTCCACTCATGTGTTGGCTTAGTTCACATGCGCATTGCAGGTAAGTTCTACAGTCAATTAGCTTCCTTTAATTCGAACTCCTTTTAATTCGAGCAAATTTTTGGGCCCCTTTGAGTTCGAATTATCAAGATTCGACTGTATTTGGCTCGAGTGTTCATCTCGGCATGGTCTGGCAACCAAGCACACTTGCAAAAAAAAAAAATTGAAGGAAAGGGTTTCTTTAATGCCTGCTTCTTTGTCTGTCAGGTATGTGGTGAAGTTCCTGGCTCGCCTGGTGGGCCACCGAGAGCAGAACAAGATGAGCTCGCAGAACATCGCCATCGTCATAGCCCCCAACCTGGTCTGGCCCAAGGAAGAGAACCAGTCCCAGCACATGGGGTGCGTAATGTGCCTCTCCTCTCCCCTCCGACTTGACTTTCTGCTTGGGCTGTCAGCTTTCATTTTACCCACCACGGCAACTCAGTGGCTGTGGCATTGCGCTGCTCAGTTCGAGGTCACAGATTTAATCTTGGCCGTAGCAGGCATATTTTTAGAAAGGGAAAAGTACGAAAAGGCTCGTTGCAGAACTGCAAGCGATCACATTTAATCCGGAGTCTCCCCGCAGTACTGCGTACCACATAATCGGATTGGGGTTTCGTAACATGAGAACCCCAAATTAATTTAATTTTCGTCTCTCATTTGCTCATTTAGTATAAGCACTTCAAACACTTGAGGGCATTGGAGCTGTTTTCAATGCCCTATTTGGTATAACAAGATTAAAATTAATCTGGCTAACAAAACACACCTGCAGGATAGTTAGTGGTCCAGGCAGTGCTACGATTTCAATGTATTGTTTTGCCTATTAAACTTGGCGGCCTAAAAAATTCAGCTAGTTGGTTATTCCTGACTTGAACTCTGCAGCGAATAAGCAGACGAGAATTATGAAGGGGTGAACAGATGCAAGCGGTTCCTCTCCATTACCCTTCTTCATCCTCACCTGCCAAATCTTTCAAGTCAAAGCCACAGTCTGCCTGTGGGAGATGAGCTAATTGTGACAGCACCGTCTCCACCCCTTTCCGAGCCAATGACTCCTGTAGGAATCGACGGTTTGCTGGGAATATACGACGCCAAGAAAAACAAATAACATAGCTAACCTCGTAAATGCGACTGTTGGCAATGCTAATTTCATAATTTGTTGACTTTGCGCTGCAGATAATTACGGCTGTCCCTGTTATTTCACAAATGACAAAGCATTGTTCCACACTGAGGTTAGGCCTCTTTATCTTTTGAGTGTGTGCCCTGTATCACCTACCTTGGATGATACTCAAAGGGTCTTCAAGTAAACTGTACCCGTATTTCGTACCTTTGTTATAGGGAATTAAGGTCTCCGATGAACCACAAGCTGCTTACGGCACCTTGAGTTCTTGGCTGTTCACGAGAAAAAAATTAACTCCACTGCGAATTTCTTTCTTTATTCTTCCCTGTCTTTTGTCGCTCAGATGCTTCAGAGGGTTGAGGTGTTCTGAAAACTACGTGTTCGACCATTTTTTATTTCTGCCCCGGGATGCACTGATTTTGCAGTCGGGAATCGTGTACGTGGTATTGTGCTGAGCAGCGGGACGCCAAAGCCATTGCGGCTGGTAGAATATGTTTATGGCTCGCTGTTTCGTGAAGGAGAGGCTCAGAAGTGACGCCACAGCCGTTCATCAACCATGTTACCTCTCTTTCTGATAGAAGTGGTTTGTAATTCGTCGTTGATTGCATTTCTCCTTCCTATTTTCTAGTGTCAACATGGGCATAGCCAACATGCACAGCTCCATTGTGGACACCCTGGTCAACTATGCGGACTGGTTTTTCCCAGGAGGTTGGTAGACACTTCCTCCATACATAGTTATCAACTGCCAGGGCTATCTCGTTACAAGCTTGCTCTACACTGTGTATTCATATTAATTTACATTATTTATAAACGGCAAGGCAGCTTTGCTGAAATGCTGCAAACAATGCAGTCAACAAGTTGTTGAATTGGTAAACAGTGTGTGCAGCTTGTATGTTTTCATTTTCATACACTCTGTCCTTGCAGCATTCGAAATTGCCTGTTATGAAGTGAGAAATGTGTTCAAAGGGACCCTGAAACGATTTTGACAATCTTGTACAAACGTACCGAGTCATTAGGGTAAGACCTTCTGAACAATAAGCGATGCATTTAAGCACTTCGCTTAAAGCGCATAATTTATTATAAGGCTTTAAAAGTGTGCGTCGCTGCCAATCGCAGTGGCGCCACTCCCCTAATTTTTCAGTCGCCCCTTTACAATCTTTGTAGATAGCACAATTGACGTCAGTTGGGCAAGCTATCCGATTGGTGGCTATGTAAGTTGCGTCATCAATGGTCATTCCAACTTCACGGTGAATAAACGTTATTCATAATAGTTGGAATTTTGGTAATTTGTTTTTATAAAGAAGGTTTAGAAAAGAATGACAGTTTATCGCTACACTCGAGCACTTCTGACACACAGGAAGTGTCGTCTGCTAATTTTACAATGTGCTCCGTATTGATGCAAGCTGCGCAGCCTGTGTTTCTCTGGTTTTTTTTCTCACGGCGACCACGAATCGCCCTTGCTGCGTTGTGGGCTGCAAATCTATCGATTGGCGAAATGTCAAGCTGTGACATCGTGTTCCTAAGCGAGGCAGCCCGTCTGTCAAAACGCCTAGCTCGTCTGCATGTACTGGAACACTAGACAAGCTCGGCAGTGCTACAGAATGCTCGCAATGCATGCTGCTTAGATAGTTCTCGCTGGGGATCGACGGCCAAGCGTTTAGCGGAAAGGCAGCTCGCGGAGAGGCTTCGTACACTGGCTCCCAGACACTGGAAGTAGGTGTCACGACATTGCATTGTGTCGCAGAGCCAGTGATGGCGGGGCTTAGCCCCGATCGCTCGGAAAACAAGTTGAGGAGGAAAAGCACGGCTAGGGAGGAGGGCAACTTGTGATCGTCCGTAGCTCTCTTAATATGAGACACTTAACTTGTGGCGCAAATATTTTACTCAGGCTGTGCGTCTACAAAATTTGTCCAAAGATTTCAGGGACCCTTTAACACACGTGTTTCGCATTTGTTTCGAACGTTGAGCATTGGCACTATATTTTGGTTACCCAGCTGCATGAGAAAGTCGGCTTTGCAATTTTGGATGCAGAACTTTAGATGGGCAAGAAATTTCACCTAGTGATGTGTCATTGAGAAAAAGAAATGTGGTTGTTTTCAAGTAAACTTTATGATAAATGGGGCTAGTGAATGCTAGTTGACGAGTCTTGCCCTTGTCCTCTCTTGTCTCAGATCAGCACTGTTCTGAATCAATCATTCCCTAAGTACCATAGGTACTGTTCAAAACGTGGTGGTCATAACGTATTTCCTGCTACTGCAATATGCGCTGTCCAAATCCGTGTTCCAGCTACGGTGCTCTCTGGATAACAAATGCACATCTTGAACATAACATTGCTCTTCTAACCTCGAGGGTGCAGTATCAAATCCCGGCCACGATGACCACATTTTGATGGGTGCGAAATGCAAGAACACTCGTGTACCACGTATTGCATGCACATTAAAAAACCCCAGTACAGTTTCCCACAAGAGGGTGCCTCGTAATTATATATCGTTTTGAGCATTTCAAACCCCAGAATTTAATTTTAAAGCTTTCCTAGTTTTGAAAGAAGCTCATAATTTAACATTAGTGGCAAAGACACTAAGGGTTCCTACGTGCAGTTTTCACCATTTTCTCGTAGTGTGACCACTTTTTCGAGTTTCAAATGTTAGGCTCATTTGAAGTTGTGCACGTAATGTACAGTTGAACCTCGCAGTAACCAAATCGGTGGGCAACACAAAAAAAATTCACTTTCGTGAGAATTTCGTTGTTGCAAAATGACAGTGCAGATAGGTAATGAGTCACAGAACAAAGCTCTACTGTCAACGTTCCATTAGCCTACATTGGCAGGCTTTGCTCGAGGATATCGAGCAAAGCTTGCCAAAGAGGGTTCCAACTATAAAACATTTGATTAAATTTGTCACATTACATTGCCAAAGGGACGGGGAAGATAAGTAATAATTTAAGCTTAATTCTAATTGCACACGCACCTAGGACCTGAATTAAGTTGGTCTTGCCGCGTCGAAAGACTTTGTAAACCAGAAAGCAGGTATAGCGTAGGATTGGTAGGAATGCCACTTTGACATTTGTGCACCAGCTCCTCGCGTCATTATGGGCTTCCATGGTGTCTACTCATGTGACGACGGTTGTTTATCGGTAAACAAGGATCATGTCATTATGGGCTTTCATGGCGTCTGGTTGTTTATCGGTAAACAAGGATCACATTGCATTTTAATGGCACAGAAGTCTGGAAGTTTTGATAACATTTACACCAGAACAACAGCCCAACCAGATGAAAGAATGTTAATGTTATAAACATAACTCGGATGTCATAGCACTGTGTTTTGTGCATGGATGCAGAGGTAAATAAACTTGGCCTCCATTTTTGTCCCTTAGTAGCCAGTGTCTTCAGACCAAATACGTGTAAATACTGTAGTCCTGAAAGAATGTTTTATCAGGTAATCTAGACTGAATTAGTGTCGTGCAGTCCCCCATTGAGAGAGCATAAATGTGCGTTTCTCTTTGCTTTCGTTGCATGTGCAGAAGAAGACTTCTCCCCCTCCCCCACGAGGACCACTGCACCGACCGAGGGCCACCACCTGACCCACCAGGCTACCACCAATGGTGATGTCGATGGTCACTTGGCAGGGTAGGGTGAGAGGGTCTTTGTTGCTCTCGTTCATGCTTGCTTCTCTCCAGCCTCTAACTCTGCACTTGTCCTCTGGCTGCCTGCTGCAGAATGTTGTCCTGCCATGGCACTCGCAAATGCACCGCACACTCGCTTTTGGCACTCTTTCATTACAGGCACACCGTACGCAAAAAAAAGTGGGCAGTCTCGCCTGATGGGAGAAGCATTGGAAGCGATAGAAAGGTTTAGCATTGATCTGAAGCTCTTTCAACAGTGTGTTTAAGAATACACGGGGCCGACATGTTCGCACGACGCAGCACGCCAGGCAACTTCTGCCATGCAGCCGAAACTGCACCATAGCAGCTACTAGGCACCTCCCAATGCAGGCATGATAATGAGTGCTGCTGTTGACGTTTTAGGCGTCGCACCTCAATGATGCACTTGATGAGACAAGAGAAAGACCGCCAGCCTTTGTAGCTTCAAGAATACTATGTGTATACAGTGGAATCTTGTTTATACGGCCTTCACGGGAAGAGGGAAATAAAACGTATCGTCCGTAAATCGTATTATTGAAAGCAAGCTCAAAAAAAAAAGCGTGATAGTAGGTGTACTCGGGTGGCAAACTCAATAGCAAAGATTTGGGCGGCGCTGAGTGATACTGCTCTGCATAACACATTATGCGGGGCATCATTCGATGAAACGCGAACAGTAGCCAACGCACTTTTATTCAGCAATGCTGAAATTTCTCACTAGCTTGTGCTAAACGTTCTTCTTTTCAATATCCGTATAAAAGTTCCGGAAGTAAAAAAAAAGCCACTGTTTCCTCACTTAAGGCGACCAAAAATAGCGAAAAAACAACTTTTTTATTGCATTTTTGGAATGTACAGCTATTATTGCATCTATATTGTTAATTTCATACTGATAACATCAGTATTTTGGCCACAGTGACGCCTTATACGACACGTACTAGCTGAACTTCAAGCGGAACTTGCGCTGAAAGGGCACATTTTCCAAAACTCGCGTCTGCTCTACCACGTGTCCTAGCGCGGACATCTTGGTCTCATTTGAAAGAGGCGACTTTTCCCTTGAAATCTCCGCCAGAATGGGCCCCATTCATCCATTGACCATTTAGAAGATGCGCAGCAAGAAAATATACTAGAACGCCCGCCTATTCGTCACTTGATGCACGTGACTTGAGCTTGCCTCCCGATTGGTGGAACTGCATGGCCATCGTCTGCTCCGTGCTTGGAACCGCGCATTGAGGTGCGCCATCTTGCCCATGCGATGTCTGAAACGGAGCATAAATTTCGAATGCGGCACAAGTTTGGTGCGAAAAAAGTGCGACGGATGCTCATGGAAAACTTTAAAGAAACGCTGCTCAACACTGCAAAACGCCCAGGATGCCACAACCTCAGCGTCCGATGCCGAAATCATCGATGCAGCAATGGCAGGCCTAATGACCACATCGGCTGCTGCGGATACTGTGACAAGTCCGTCTGCCGCGGACCCTTCGACCAGCACTCGTGTATGGCAAGATATGATCTACCGGCAACCCTCCAAGCTGGAGGACGAGGAAGCGAAAGCCAAAGCAAAGCTATCGGAGTTGTCTTCTGCTCCAGCGACGGAGAGGACACGCGACGTGGGGGACAGTACCGACGATGCACTTCGCCTGCCTGATGGGACTACGTTTACGATTGTGGATTTGAGTGCCGTGAACACTATTAACGTTTGTGAACTGCAACATCTGCAATGGTGCCTTAGAAATCGTCTGTGACGAGCGGGAATACGGACCCACTGTGAAGCTGCGTTTTATGTGCGCAAACTGTGGAGAGATTGCGTCAGTGTGGAGCTCGCCGCGCGTTCCCAGTGCTGAACGAATGAAACCCTTTGCTGTGAACGTTTTGGCTACGCGTGCCATGCAGGCAACGGGGAACCGACAGACCAACATGAATTGACGTTTTCAATGACGTTTTCTTGTTAATGGGCATCAGCCATCGGGCTCTTCACAAGAAAACGTGGCAGAGCTACGTGAAGACGAAGTTGACGCCAGCGGCCGATCGCGCTGCGCGTAATCTGACGAGCGACTGCAAGCGGTCGGTTTGCGAACTTTACACCAAACTGAACGTGGGTCATACTGGGAACATCACGGTGTCGCATGACGGGTCATTTATGACCCGTCATGTCATAAATGACCCTCGGTCATACGTCCCATATCAGCGTCGGCACCGTGATCGAGTTGTTCAGCGGGCTTGTGCTCAGATTTGTAGTATTGAGCAATTTCTTTACTGGGTGCGAGTCGGGGCCTAATGAGAGTGACCCTTCCTATGGAGCCTGGAAGAATGGCCACAAGTGTAAGAACACTATAAGAAACCTGGGGAGATGGAGGTGGAAGCTGCCTTCATCCTTTTCAGGCGATCATTGGAGCGGCACAATCGGTGGTATACAATGGTGCTTTGTGACAGGGACAGCCGCAGTTATCTCGCTTAACAAGATGATGAAGTGTATGGGTATATCCCAATTGAAAAAGAGGACTGCGTGAATCACGTGCAAAAGCGCACGGGGACGGCTTTGCGCAACTTGGTGGCAAAACCTGGACATGAGAGTCTTGGTGGAAAGGGCCGCTTGACAGCAAACTCTATCTCCAAGTTAACCTCATACTATGGATGAGCTCTGAAGATCCACAATGAAGTGGTAGATGCCACTCAAAATGCAGTGATGGTTACATATCATCACATTACGTCAAACAATGATGTGGCTAATCACACTCTTTGTCCACCAGGCCCAAACTCCTGGTGCAAGCAAAATGCTGCAGCGGCCAAGGGTGAGCCGGTTCCAAAACATCCTCGAAAGCTTCCTCCTCATGTGTGTCAGGCTTTACGTCCCATATATGAATGTCTTTCAGACAAGAAACTGCTGCAACGTTGCCAGCATGGTGAAACGCGAAATAACAATGAAAGCCTGCATTCGATGATCTGGGCACTGGCGCCAAAAGACCGGCATGCTTCTTTATTCATGGTGGAGGCTGCTGTGGCAGAGGCAGTATTAAAGTTCAATGCAGGCAATGCAAGGGCCTCAAAGGACATAATGAAAGAGCTATGTCTAAATCCAAGTTAGCAAAGTCGCACCCGCATGGGCGAGAAAGATAGGCGTCAAATGACGGCATCAGCCAAGAAGCGCAAAGCAACAGAAAATTTGTGCCTGTCCCTCAAAAAGCGGCACACAGGGGCTAGGAGTCGGCAGGGCTACATGCCTGGTGCCTACTGAACTGTTCCAGCTGTAAATTTGTAAATAAAATAGGGTTTTGCATGTTCTCTGTTTTCTCAAAACATGTTTTTGGTTCACTTCACCACACTGTCTGAGTGATACCTCGTGATCTAGAACAGCTAGAGCACTAATTCTTTCTTTAGCAGAAAGCCTAATCTGCATATTACGAAGTGCTGAGAACAGAATTTCAAATTTGTGCGATGTATATTTCCATTGTATTAATTTCCTTTTGGTGTGGTAGCCTTAGGTCAAGGAAAGAATTTTGGTCACCTGCAGAATGGCTAACTAGAATTTCATTTGAAAACTTTTTGCAGCATTGCAGTTATTGCACATTATGGTATCTAGCTATGCAATAATACTTTCTGCTGAGCATTTTTTTTTTCCGTTGTCTCCGGAAACAATAGAGTGGCAGCACTGTCAATCTCCTGAACTAATGGACCCACGAGAAAAATTATTGCATATTTAAAATCAGCACGAAAAACTAAGTAAGCTTGTTTATTTTCATCACATTTGGCCATAAGATGCAGGAAATAATCTCCACAACCCATGTTCCCCCTTAAGAGATTTGCGAGGTACGGTGAAACCCCGATTAGACGACTTTCTCGAGAACGCGAAAAAGCATCGTAACATGCGGGTGTTGAAAATCCGAACGTAAATTATGCCTTAAAAACACTACTTATATCGCGCGACGGATTTACGAGAAACTTCAGTGCAAACTACTAACATACTCTGCAGGGCTTGGAAACCCAAATTACCAAAAAAGTCAGTGCGATAAGAATGAGTGCTGCAGTACAAGTACCAAGCATGCTTTATTCAAATGAACCTTTATGGCACTCCACTGCCCACTTCCGCGATTCCCGCCAGCCGGCGCGAACTTTAAAAAAAGTCGGTTAGTTTCTTTTGGACCTTGTTTGATCCGTGAACCAAGAGCTTTCGCTCGAGTTGGGCAATGTCCAAAAGGAGGTCCTCTGCGGCGTCGCGTGAACAGATGAAGTTCCGGATGCCATCTATGTCCCGTAGCACCTCGGCAAACGTGGTAGGCTCAGGCACGGCTTCTGTGGCATCGTCGTTGTCCTCATTCAATGTCGCAGCGCTGTCTTCACTAGGCAAAGCCTCCTCGATGGAGTCATCCAGCAACACCTCGCCGGAGATCGCAACATGGTCGTCGGCCTCCACGTTCTCAGCGAAGGTCGTGGTGAGGTTTAAACCCTTGAAATCGTCATCGGCGAAGCCTGCATCGCCCTCGAGCGGTATCAAGGTTGTTGCATCCCCAGCAGAGGAGACAGTTTCTCGCTTAAAGCCACAGTGCTTGAATGAGTTAGCAATCGTGTTTCGCGACACTGCGTTCCACGAACTGGCAATAAAATGCATGGTGTCGAGCACAGTGATATTTTTTGCCAACTCGCTGCGCTCCATAGCCGCCAGCTGACGCTGCACTAACTGCTTCCGGTACCCTTGCTTGACGCACCTAATGATGCTGAAGATTCGGGTATCTTAAGGTCCTGGGCAGTGGTGGCTTTCATGGCACCATGCCGCTTTTCCGCTTCCTCGATAATATTCAGCTTATCGCCGAGCGACAGAACTGTCCGCTTTCGGGACATCGTGCGCTGCGTTGCTCCACACCACTCAAAACCTCCGCTGAACGCTGGTCGCTAGGATTACGACGAAGAACGCGTGCGATAAACCTAGGCCTCTCCGCGCTACCTTGTCGGCAATCGGCTGCTGGGAAACTGGAAGGAGAGAAACGCTTCCCCAGCGCGACGAGAGACAACGCCGCCGAGAAGAGAGGGAGAAAGTGATTGCGGAGAAGAAAAGGCGCTATTTGAGTACAGCGAGCGTCACAGGCAGCTGCTGGTGGGGGAGAGAAAAACAAATGCGCTTCGCGAGGGTCGTCACGATGGTCGTCATATATCGCGGGTCAGGCATAAAATTGCGTCGTATAACCGGGGTTTTTAATGCATTGCTTCTATGGGGACTTTGCCGGGTCTGTGCTAATCCGCCGTAAATCCGGGTCCTCGCAAAATTGGTGGACGTATAACCGGGGTTCCGCTGTATTTGGTTGGAAGTGAATGTCTTAATCAGTGCAAGTACATTACAGTGAACTGAAAGGCTACACTAACAATATGTAGACTGAACCAATTGTTCGATCTGGCCTGTAAAAAGAAAATTTAGGGGTTCTTGTTGACTGTGGGAGTTACTTTCCTTGCCTGGATTCTAGTTTGGCACAATGCTGCCACCGTGACGACACAATCACTGTGAGAAGTCGTAGCTGTGAGTTTTAAAGTCATTGCAACAGGCATGTGTGGGCTCTTTGGGCTATCACTGTTGATGCTGGCTCTGAGGTTCTGCTTTAGTGGCCTTTTATTACGATTTTGTTTTTGTTCTAGTAATGGTGGTGTGATGTGAGAGTAAAGCCAAGAGAGGCTCAGCTGAAATTCCATTTAAGACCTTGGCATCCATGAGAACTTGAAACAGATTGATTGAAGCTTTCTTTTTTATTTTGCCTTTATTTAGCTTCTTATTTTAAAAAAATACGTACCAGAAATGCCTATTGTGCTCTTACGGCTCTTGTTGACAAAAAAATAGCAAAAGAAATTGTGTATTATTTATTAATGCCAGAATTGCAAGGTATAGCAACCTTTGTCATAACGAGTTAACTTGTCATCGGCAGTTTAAAAGAGTGCTGACATTTATTTCGTTTGTTCAGTTCTTTGCATTAAATTAATTCGGACCTTGAAAACCACAGAAAAGAGTGAAGCAAGCCTCAGAGCGCCCTAAACTTTAATAGCTTTCCCATGCTCCAGTTTCGCTTTCTTATCCCACAAGGTGCACCTGCCTTGATACCCTGATGCACAAGACAATTGCATGCCAGCAGGACATGGTGACGTTTCTTGCACTCGCGCCTGCTCGCTTTGTAAGCTGTTAGGCCGTTACTCATTGCACGGCCTGATTCAGCAGCATAACAAACCATTGAGCAAGGCGGTGCGAGTACAAGAACGTCGCAATGTCCTGCTCCCACACGATTGCCTTTTGCATCTGGATGCCGCAACACGTACATCTCGTTGGATACCAAACTCAAAACTGGTCTGTGGAAAAGCTATTTTAGCAGACTGTTTAGGATTCTCTGAAGCTTTTTCTGGGGTGTCATGGCCATTGTTGGGGTTTGTGCTAAAATGCCTGGGACTGGCTAGCTTAAGTCTGAGGAGACATGTAGCTTGTCCCCACTCTCCTATACATAGAAAGGAGTACCACAGGGAGTTCGCTGACTCACCAGCAAGGCATAGAGCCAACGCCAGTTACGTTAAGGACAAAAGGGGGTTTACTACCTGGTATGTTCAAAAGACGCAAACAGTAGAGGGATCACAGCACGGGGGTGGCAGTCGCAGACTACGGGTGAAAGCTCTTGGGAAGCCCACTCAGCCACACAGGCTCTTCCGAGCTGGGTTCCCCACACAAGAAGCGCTCTGCTCAGAAAGGCACGGGATCAGGCGGATCCTCGTGTCCGACAGCAAAAGCACCGAAGCTGAATCTGCTGGGCGAAGTCGCCTAAGCACCTCAGATGCTAGAGGAAAGAAATGCTGAGGAGAGGGCGAGAGAAGCCCACTTTTCGTGCACTGTTCATATGCATAGCTCACGGTGTAGCGTGAGGCGCGTGCGCAAGCAGCGGGCTTTGCATCGCGCCAGCGCTAGAGGTCGGGGGGGACGTCAAGATCCAAAACAAGGCTGGAATGGCATGTTACCAGCGATCGCACGGGCAAATGGCTCAAGTTGCATGTGAACCAGAGACGGGAATCCAAGGTGTACTCGCAACATTTAATGCAAAAAATGAAAAATAAGAACTGTCGTATCAATACTCCTTGAAGATCCATTTCAGTAAAGACCTTTCTCTCAAGGCCACGCTGTGCTTTTTTCTCATTCCTGCCTTTCTCCTGCTTCTGCTCCTCCTTGACAAAGAGCTAGACGCCTTTGCACTGTTTGATTTTGAAAAAGCTAGGTGCCACTAATTCCTCAGCGCTTTCGCAGCTGCTGAGCAGCAAAGAGCCGATTCACGAAGTGCTGCTGCTGCGGTCATGTGGTTTTTGGTGTGCATAGTTCTAGTGGCATAACTCAAAGGGCACTGACGGAAATGTGTTGGGGCATATGATTTTTACCCACTAGATTTCTGCTAACCAGTTAAACCAAAGCATAAAGGTGCTATTCCTTGTTTCAGCGGAAAATAATTAGTTAAGCAATAATTTAATCTGAACAGTCCTGAATACATGCCAAGTGGGGCCTGGGTTTGAGCCGAGGGTGATGTCGTGGAAATTGTGAGTTGCAATTTCGTGGTGCCACAAACTGCCAATTTATGCACCAATCGGCTTGGTTTAGTGGAAGCAGGATAGATTGTGTAACCTTGGAAACAAAGCTGAGCACATTGAGCAATCTCCAGTGCATGGCAAAGTCAGTGCTATTGTCTAATCTCAATTGACACATACCCTTGTTTGGTGCACAGGCCCCCGTGCTGGATTGATTACTTTTGGCAGTACTGTCACTTTCAGCGAACAATGGTTTACCAAGCCAGCAGGCAAAGCAGTTTTTGCACAAGTGAGGCATCCTACCAGATGTTATGGAACGTTAAAGTGAAAGTAATCAGTAGACAGTAGGAATCAGGGTTAAAAGAACTACCGAGAACAACAAAACGTACCTTGTAAAAAACCCCAGGTGGTCGAAATTGATTCAAAGCTCCCAACTATGGCATCATTCGTAACGCCTGTGTTGTTTTAGGATGTTGGGTACCATAATCTGTCCATCAATTTCAGCACAAAACCACAGTGCATTTGGCGTAGATATTCAGCTTTCGCTATAAGGCATTATCTAGTCCATTCTTTTGTGCCAGAAGGAATTTAGGCTTCCAGCTGTGATTGCTGGCCTGACAACTATCTGTTACTGCAAAAAAAAAAAAGTAATGTGGCAAGAATTTATCAGTACCAGTTCCACACCTGAACCTGTAATTTTGCCCTCTTGCTTTCTCATTTCTTGTCCATGTTTGCATGGTCATTTTTCTCACGACTTCCACCAAGAACAAAGGAGACAAAAATTTACAAGTCGTAGCTAAGGGCTACTTGGGACCATGCAGCATTTAGGCCATCGTCAGGCACCATGAACTCCAATCAGCTATCTTACTTATTCCATGGGCAAGCAGGCCACTTTACCAGTGATGGACTAGCAAGAGCACATTCACTTCATGTGCAGGAGGCACAGTCATCGACAAATTTTTTAGACCTACTTGATTATTGAAACATCCCAGTGGTACCACCACCCCCTCCAGAAAACCAACGTGTAATGTGTATAACTGCGAACATAATTGCTGACATGGTCTGCGCGTATAATCTTGCAAAGATGGCGCTATTCAGGTTGTCATCTGTACCCTTGTTTTTGTTGGTAAGGTGCATTTATGGTTTTCCACCTGCTGTATGGCAGCTGCATATAGATCTGCAACCACTCGGCATGAAACCATAACCACCGTAATATTGACCACCAACACTTTGCAAAGCAGCACTGGTTAGGCCTACCAACAAGTGAGGCATATAGAAAAATTCACTGCTGGCTTGCGTGGTGACAGTCGGCGAGTATTTGCAGGAAGCTTGCCGCTAATATGCTTGTACAAGTGGCTTATTGGTCATCGCATCTGAGATCATGGTCATGAGTTAGGTCAAAGGCCTTAGAAGTGGCATTTGGGTCTGTGGGCAACGAACCTGGAACTACCGTGAACACGGGAGCTTTACGAAGGTTGTCTTTGCAAGCGTGAAATTGTGAGATTGTTAGGACTTGACAGTTTTCATTGTGACTCGAGACTTCGGATGCTGATTTAGTGGAACACACGATGACCGAGAACTTTTTCACATAGAGGGACATTGCTGTGTTATTTTTTTTTTCCTCCATGGATGTGTCTCATCCACAGTACCTCCATATTTTTTTTGCACTCTGCAGTCCTGGATCAGGCCTGACAGGTCAAAGCCCACGCATCCCTCACCGGCTGGGCAAGAAGGCCGCACCCGCTGCTCCAATGGTGCCACAGCCACGGGACCGCAGCTCCATCATCATCGGGTCTGGCCAGTCGTCTAGTGCAGACAGCCGTGCCGGAGCACCGCTGCCCACTGGTGGCGGAACCCTCGGCCGGCCACGGCCGGCAGCCAAACCGCAGATCGCCGAGAAGCCAACCACGCTGCAACGCCGCTCCCTTGAGGGCGTCGTAGAGGGAGGAGCCACAGTCGCGGGAGGCACTTACTCGACCCTGTCCCTGGAACGCCGACCAGGGCGGCACCAGGTGGCAGGGGCCATGATGCGACCGCAGCCGTGCGAGCGGCCCTCTGTGCCCCCACCGGAGCGACCCAAGACCGGAAGCCTCGAGAGTGCCAATCGGAACCACGCCCCGGAGGCCTCCGTGACTGCGTTGCAACCGTTGCCGCGAGACACCGAGAGGAACAACGACGCAACCAATTTGGGAAATGGCCATGGTAACAGGAGTGGCCAGCAGCAGCAGCAGCAACAGCAGCAACAAGCCCATTACCCTGACAGTAGACTCGAGCACAGTGCAGAGAAGATTCTGGCGATGTCTGCAGACAGCGTGATGTTTGTCGCAAGGAGCAATGAAAACGGAACCACTGGCAGTAACAGTAGCAGCAGCAGCAGTAGCAGTAGCAGTATTGAAGGTGCAGGGAGGAGGGACAACCCTGGAAGGCGCAATTCTGGTGAGAGGCCCTTGTCCCTGGACCATCAGGAGATGCTGTCATTTGCAGACGAGTCTGACTCTGAAGACGGCAGTTCCATTCTTGTGTCTCCCAACGGCAGTGGCTCTAATGGACCAAATGTCATGTGGAAGTCATGCATTGCTAGCCTTCCTGGTGATGAACACGGTACAGGACCTGTCCTCCTCCGGCGTTCACCCTCCAAGACAAATGGTGTAGCTCCAGAGCGTCCCCAGCCACTGCAGACAATGTCTGGCTGCAGCGACGCATCGTCATTGCCCCGTCAAGCAGACGATGCCCGCTGGAACTTTCTGACAGCAGCCAAAGAACAGCCAGTTCCTGAGCGACCGCCGAGGTCAAGTCCGTCGGCAGACACATCAACGTCAACCTTTACGGGCATGTCGGAGATGAAGCCATCGAGGCAGTCGCCTGTCATGGATGCAATACACACAACAGGCCCTCCACCAGACCTCATTACGTCTTCTGAACGACCAAAATCTGATCCATCCTCCCCAACTAAGAGCAAGCTGGAAGGTGGTGCTCCTAGCCCTGTTCCGATCATGCCAGAAGCAACTCGTCTGTGACGTGCAACAGTCCAGCTTGAAAAACATTGTTTGTTATTACCCCTTCCTATTCCTTTTCTCTCTGGGAGCTAGATGCTTGCCAGGGGGGCATAATTTTGTCTTCAGGATGCTGTTGAACCTGTCTCCTGTTTTCTTTTACTGTCCTTTCATCCAGAAGAACACTGGGAACTTTGACATTTATTTTGATTATTATGTGCACAGGTACTGCTATGCACATTTCTTCTGAGGTGTCCTGCTGGTTTCGAGCTTGCTCATGATTGCAGCTCACGGGATACCGGGAATTATTTTTCATGGTTAATTTTTTTCTTTCCTCATGTGCATTGCCAAGAAGCAATGACAAGTTCTTTGGGCGTGCTTTTGAAAATGCACTGAAGGTTTGTGTGCTTTTGTAAAGGTGCAACTTCCCATGCTCTCTCAGGCGGGCTGACGACATAATAGCCTGCCACTGCAGCATGGCTTGTATGGAACGACTGCCACTCTTTCTCTTTTCTCCCAAGTGCAATCAATCAATCGTGAATCAATCACGGGTCTGCAACTCAAGGAGCACAGTCATGGAATGGTGCAAGAAGCAGGTCGGACCCAACAAATGGATGTGGCATCAGATGCAACTTCACGGGCTCGAGTATAATTTGTCGAGCCGTGGTTGTTGTTAGTGTCAGTAAACGTAGTGGATTCAAGCCCTCAGGGTATTACTTCACAACTTTGTTTCAGAGGAATTTTAGTTTAGAGTCTTGGTCATTCGAGAGTACAGTCCCTGCTCGTTGGATTAAGCAACTTTTGTATCTGTACTGTGCTGTAAAAGCAAGCGAATGGATCAGTTATGCTAATTGTGGCGATTTCTCGTCACAATCGGTCGTGCGGATTGTACACATTGATTTTCTGGCGCCGTGTGAAGCTGTGTGGAATCGTCTCACTTCAAAGTCATAGCGGTCAACGTATTGTCGTAACCACATCTAGTTTGGCTCTGTAACCTTGTGTAAACTTTTGGACAAAGCAATATTGCCAAGTCAGCATGCTGCATATATACCACTATATAAGGGGTGCTCAACATGTTGCAACATAGTCCTGGTTTTTTCCTCCTATTCTGGCAGATGCATGCAGAGTTTAATTGAATGTTACAGGAAATGCTTAGACATTGTACCAGGACTTTTAACACGCCCTGGTAGCTTTTCCAAATGGAGAGATCATAAAATCGTGAACGTCGTCTTGTTGCTATTGTCATAAGGAAGACGCTTCTTAAACTGGCTGGTAGGAAAGTGCTATCTACTGCAGTTTAAGGAAACTTATACTGTAATCGAAAAATTGGATCCACCAAGTAAATTTGTTTGAAATGGCTGCAGATACAGCAAAAGAGATGCAGCTCAATTCTCAATATGAGCTTGCTTCTAAGGAATGCTGAAATCCATTTCAAACTACAAGAGCAGATGCCTGCTGTGTTACATGCAGGATTGCAAGGCTACTGTAACCTTCTGGACCCATGAGAGATTTAAATTAAGAACAAAGTTAGTCATATGAAAGGCCCTGTAATAAGATGTTGTCAGTCTGAGCAAGCATCTCAAGGACTGTTTTTCTACATTTCGCTTCTTCATAGTTTAGGAGCGGTCAGGTATGCTTCCTCGTTGTGCTAGTGTGTTGTTACGTGGGTGCTTGCATTGCTGCTGTGATTGTTTTAGAGTGCGTTAGCGCCATTTGTTTCTGCACTCGCATCTGTTGCGTTTGATTCTCGTGGTGCAAGTCTTGCACATGTGAGCCAGGTGACTTGAATTTTATCAAAGGGCAGAGTTGCTCCACGTGTGGTTCGCTGGTCCCTTTCTTCCTTTTTCCTCAAGACGGTCACAGTTTAGTCCAGGTCTCCGGCGACTCAAAGTTGTCATTTTTGTTAAAGCACTAGCATATGAATGTCCCATGTGTCATCTCTTCTATGTTGGGAATAGATTCCATCGTGCCCTTATTTGCGAGAAACTGTGTCATTGAATTAAATCCAAGAAAGCGTTCATTTAGACTGGGTGCACAATGCACACAGTGTTCTAAAGTTTGCGCTTGTCTATTTGTGTTTTGGTGCCAAGGCGGCGCTCCAAGAACAACTCTAAGTTAAGTCTTCTCTGGTCCTCCTTTGACGGCCAGCAAAGAACTGTGTTCCCGCGCTGTATATACATTTTTTTCAACACACAGTTCGTGTACTTCCTCGACCATGGCATGTATGCTGCGTCATTTCAAATTCGGTTCTGTTGTCATAATGGATGCTGCACGTTTTTGTTGATTCCACATTGGACCTCTTGTACACCGAAACCATGATGACGCTAGTCATCGAGAGAGAGTGATAATGGTCTTGCTGTCAAAGTTTCGTGTTGTGTTGTTCCTGTCCAAAGTGTGCTTTCCTTTTCTCCCTTTAGTCCATCTAAGCAGAGCTTGTGAATGCAAATTTTCTTAAATCGGCAGAGCCTATTTAGAAACCTGACTGATAAGCTGACTTTCAGTGGTAAGATCTACAGACAGTAACTTGCTATTCGGCTAATATTCGTTTTTTTTCTGTTGCTTTATTTTTTATTTAGACAATAAGGGCTTCTGTTATTGTCAGGTGGATGACTGTGCAGTTGTCGGCTTTTGTGATCATTTTGCACCGACCATGTATGCTTGTTTAACACACTGTTATTTTTTTTTTCTCTCTCTCTCTCGTGAGGATCATAGAGGTCCTTGTTTTGATTGCCCTTGTATTTGTTCCTTCACTTTCAGTTTTAAGTACATTGCAATGCTAGTCATCGAAACGTCGTGATGCAAATTGTTCTTCCTGGGGAGCAGGATGTGCTCACCGCAGGCAGTTTGTTATCATAGTTGAACTGCTGAACAAAATGTCTGATCCAACTTAACAAGCTGCTTGTCGCTAGGTTGGAGCCTTGTGCAGTTTTATGTGGAATCACAAGTGTGAAGAAAATGGAAGAACATCTGTGTGTGTGTGTGGGCTTGATAATCCTTCTTTTGTTAAAATGTTGCACCAATGTATCACAAGTGCGCCATTTTCTTTTTTGTCATACACATGTGACGGAAGGTGACGCAAATGCTGTTGCTATTAAAATTGTTTGAAAGTTGTGTGTTGGCCATTGATTGTTGAACGCATACTGCAGTAGCTACGAGTTGATCTCGGCCGTCAAAAAAAGCTTTGTGCTCTGCAACGTGTTGCTTTGAATCAATTAACTCTGGGGTTTTGACGTGCCAAAACAACCGTTTTGATTGTGAAGCATGCCGGGGTGGGGTACTTCGGATTAATTGTGACCACCAGGGAATCACTGACGTGCCCCCAACGCCTGGAACACCAGCATTTTTGCATTTTGCCCCCGTCGAAATGTCGCCGGGATTTGAACCTGCGACCTCGTGCTTAGACATGCAACACCATAGCCGCTGAGCCACTGTGGCGAATGAACTTGTTGCCTTGCGGCAAAGCTGTCAGGCAGGATGTCACAAAACTTCAAAGAGGCTAAACAAATGACCACTTCTACAACGTGACACGAGTGTTATTGTAATAAGCTCGATTGGCAGACCCAGAGCGCATTCGCAGCTGTGCTGTGCAGATGTAGTAAGGCTGGCAGTCCCCGCCAGTTTCCTGCTTGCAAATAACTGCTCGAAGCATAACCGAGTACTAGGCTGTCCAGGCCGGTTGCACTGCGGGTGTTGCCAGGGGCTATCTATTCCTGCCTCTTTTGTCTCAAACATCAGGCCGGTTTATCCCAGTAAGAAAACTCTGAAGAAATGACAGTTGTAACTGTGGCTATTGCTCAATCTGCCATCCCCTGTCCTGAATGAGAAGGGCATACAAGACGCTCAGATTTACTGTTCGCAATAACCATATCCATATAAAGTGAACAGATAAGGAAGGCAAGGAAAGCATAAGAGAACGTACTTATTTGTCATTTTAATTGACATAATGAAGTCAAAGAAGCCCTGTCCTGACCGGCGTACTTGCAGGGAGCTGTAGAGTAGTGGAACTGGGCACGCGATCCGTCTTATTAAAGGGTCCCTCGCCAGGTCCCATAGAAAATTTTGATTATATGATGCAAGTTCTCGAATTTACGTGTTACCACGAGCGACGTCACACTGCCGACACGGCTACGTAGGCGCAGACACACGAGTACGTCATCCTCCGGTTTGGAGTGCGGCGGCCGCGAGGAGAAGGAAAAGCGGCGTTCGGTTTGAAATTTCATATCTTTCCGCAGTGCGTAGCAACGTAATACTTTGTAGACACGATCGTTATTGCTGAATGTATGATCTGCGCTTGTCAGCTGAAAATGGCCAGACTTGGTGAGGGGCCCTTTAAGACGAGCGCGAGTGCTTTTGTGGAAGGCAAGATCGCCTAGCGCAAGATGCCTATAAAGTTTTGTGCCGGAAACCGCGTCTAATAGCGACAGAGAAACCGGAGGATCGTTTCCTGTCTGCAAAACATTCTGGTGATGCTGAGTTCTTGGGTTGTCGCCGATATCGGAAAGAAATGCGCTTTGGACTAGCACGAGTTTGACGGGAATACGCAGACTGCGAAATGCTCCTGCGCCGAAGCAAAATCGCCGCAACCATAGAGCGAAGGAAAAAAAAAAGCTTTTCGCGAAGTTTTCATGAAGCTTTCACGGACTGTTTTTCACCATCTTTGCCGCATACTTCGGGATGCACAGAAAATTACGCCATCGCTTGATATGGCGGCACTTGGCCCGCTTCAGGCCGAAAGCGTCGCCGTCTCTAGCCCGTTCAGGCGGTGATGGGCGTTCTAGACTTTTCGCTACGCTTTATCTCGCCTTGGCAGCAATATTCAAGCGTTATCTCGGCGGTCTTGAGATTGGTTCTCGATATTGAGATAAGGCCTATAGCCTATGGTCTCGCAAGCACCTCGCGATGTCCCTGCAGCGAAACGGTGCCGCCATCTGGTGGCGCGGGGCGCGTTCGCAAGCCGGTGAGTTTGCAAGGCGTCACCTCTTGGAACGAATTTTCGGATGACACCAGTTGGGAGATGTGCGCCATCAAACGCGCCGTAAAAAGGTGCTCTGTTGTTCCACTTGCTTTTTTTACGAGCGCCCTTTCATCTAATGAAGCGCAGAAGTAACTGGAACACCCGTGTATTTAGGCCTTCACTTTGGGAAAAAACATATCGAAAGTGGTGTCATCCTGGAGATTCATTTTAAGCGGATGCGCCTTGCAAGCTGACCAGCTACAATTCTTGCATTGCAATACGTGTCGCAATATGATTAGGACGTTAACAGAGAATGTTTGGTAATTAGATGAATATTCATTTCGATTTCGCGTGCTAGTAAAAGCCCGCCTCTTCAAACAATCCAGATAAGGGACAAGCATTTTGCTGTATGCCACAGGCAACAAGGACAACAGAAAGGCACATTTGGCACACAGACAACGTCACATGCGTCCTTCTGTTGTCCTTGGCGTTCAGCTTGCGCTATAACGGAATAGGAGATGCATCAACAAGCGCATCGACTGCAGTGGCGTAGTAACGGGAGGGGGGACGTCACATACGTCTGAAGACACTCTCTTTCCGCTCGCTTTACTTGCCGTAAATGGTAAAGAACGCTTCGGTAACCAGCAGCTCGAGCTCATGTACCATTGAGCTATTCCTTTCTTCTTTTTTTAAAGTTTTTTGCTATCTCCCCTTGCCCCTCTCCCAGTGCAGGGCAGCAAACTGGATATCCATGTCCCGGTTAACCTCCCGGCCTTTCTCTTTTATCTCACTCATGTACCAGATGTGCCGCTGAATTGTCGGCTGCAGCTTTGTCAACATCCTACGTAATAAGTGCACGAATGTGCGGGCTAAAAAATTTCATTCGCCAAGTGGTCGCTAAACTATTCGCCTTAGCGGAACGTTTAATGTGCTCATGCGGTGCGCTCGTGCAACACCACCTAGATTAGCTGTAGGTGGTGTTTGCTCATGTCCCACCATGGTTTGTGTGTCATCAGCATGTAGGCAGTGTTCTGCCTACAAGTTTTGTATCGTGTAAATGAGTTTTCTATCAGTTTCGCGGCGTTGAGTAAAAACACTGTCTCCTAGTCAGCTAACCGTCTCTTTGTCATTTTGTTGTTGTTGTCACGGTGGCGCCCCACAGGGCGTGGTATTCAGCCCTATTCTCTTTAGCCTAACTCTGGTTAACCCTGATGAAGTATTACCCAAGACAATTCACCTATCAATGTACGCTGACGATATTTTGTCCTTGGTCTTCTGCGGTGACTAGTCTTCGAGCGCGCGCAAGAATTCAGCGGGTAGCCACTCAATCGTGTTTGTACATTCGCAAACAAGGCCTCGGTGTGTCCATAGAAAAATGCGCGTTAATCGCGTTTACGCGCAAACATATGGCACCGCACCCTGTTTCTCTCAATGGCCATGACAGGGTATCGAATACCAGAACTCTCACCGCTTCTTAGATGTGATTATTGGCAGGGACCTTTCATGGAGCCCCAACGGCATCTACCTGAAGCGGATACTAATTTCGATTGTACATATAATAAGGTTCCTGTGCGGAAAAACCTGGGGCACGTAGGTACGGTCCATGCTGCAGCTGTAGAGAGCACTGTTGCTGGGCTTTTTACGGTACAGCTTGCCGGTTTTGGCGAACACATGTAAAACAAACATTCGTACCCTCGAACGTTTGCAAGGCCAGGCTCTACGGACATGTCTTGGACTACCAGGATGCGTTTCCACTCACGCAACAATCGTGATTGCTAGAGACTACTTGGTTCCAACATATATAACGATTGACAACCTTAGAGCACATATTCTACATCTGTGTCGCGTATCCAGTCGCTATATTGCTGCTTTGCCAGCACAAAGACCTCAGCCACATTTTCCAAGCATGTTGCCACACAGCAAGGCTACCTTCCGTCGGGCTCTACGCTAGCAGCAAGACCACTGTTACCCATCTGGTGCCTACGAAAGCCACAAGTACGCCTCAGGATTCCGGGAATTAGGAAGACCTGTAAGTCAACAGTGGTTCTACGTCAGTTCACACTTTCACTACTGAACGAGGCACATGAACAAAGAAGGCACATTTACACCGACGGATCTGTCTCCGCCACCAGCTCCACAGGCGCTGCTTTCATCCCGGCCTTAATAGCTGCAATTACGTTCGAAGTGTCCCATATAACGACTTCTACGGCAACAGAACTTGCCGCTCTACGTGCCGCTGTCAATTACATTACACAAGCCAAACATCGAAAGGGAGTCGTTTTTTTGTGAGTCCAAGGCAGCTCTTCAGAGGCTGCAGTCAGCTTTACGACTTAACCTTAACACCCTTGAACTGGTGTTTGAGATCAGAGAGGTTCTCCATCAAGCCCTCATAAACTGACATGACATCATCTTCCAATGGCTTCCGGGGAACTGCGGCATCGTCGGAAATGACCTTGCTGATGATGCCGTCGGGTCAGTCCATAAAGAAACCCCGACACTTCCTATGCCCTTATCAAGGACATGGCGCTGCGAGGGCTCGTATACTTGCTCAGACCAACACTGAAACTTTGTGGAATGCCCTGATTTTTTCCAACCGCCATCTCCACTGGCTGGATCCTAGATTGAAGCTGCAGATTCCATCGACCTTCTCCTGCCGTGATGCAACTTTACTGCCTCCGGTTAAGGGTGGCTTTTTCGAAAGCCTACTCGTTCCTTATTAGAATGACCGACAGACCGATTTGTGAATCGCGCATATGTGAAGAGACGATCGAGCACGTGTTGCGTTTTTGTAATCTCTACGAGATGTACCGCGACGTTCTTCGGAGGGTGTTAAACCGATTAGGTAGCAGACCATTTTCAGAGACAGATTATCGGACCATGCCCCAAGCGTCACAGGTTTACAAAGCGACGCGGGCACTGCTACGTTTTATGAAATCGACTGGCCTCACTGACCGATTGTAAGCGTTAAGGTATGGACAACCACATGTACTCACACTGATAGTACCTTCTTCCCTCTCTCTCCTTTCTTTTCTTCTCTTAAACTCCTTCCCCTGTGTAGGGTAGCAAACCGGACGTGGGCCGGGTTCACCTTCTTACATTTCCTTCCTTCTTTTCCTCCTCCTAACCTCCTTCCTCCTGTTGTTGTTTGACTTCATGTAACAGATGCAGTGTCCTGTTTCAGCTGCACGGAATTTTACAAAAAGGTGAATTTTGTGAAGATATCTCCCGATATTCTATCAGGTTATGTGTCTTTGGTACCACTAGGAACTAGGTATCGTGCAAAATGTGGCAGATAATAAGGAAATAAATAACTGCCTAATTAGCAATTATAGAGGAAACATTGCAATTCGGGAATTGAGGACCGAGACTCATATTACTAAACAAAAACTTATCGAAACAAAATCGTCTTGGGTGCTAGAGCCCGCAGTACTTCGGCACTGAGGGCGGCCCAGTATGGCAGTACCGAAAGAAATATGAAATGGTGCACCAGTGACGTCGATCTCTCTGATCCTCTCCATTGCGAGTGCAGACCAACAGAAGCGGAAGCTTTCGCTGGCAAGGGCTTCATCGCGGCCTTCTCGTTTTTTTGCATGGCGACGCTAGGAGTCGACGCGGAGCGTGCTCTACTCCATCTTCAATCTTGTGGCGGTACCGCAGCTCGGATGATCACGTTCGCCAAAAGCAGCAAATAAAGAAAGGATTTATGGATCAGAACGAAGAGAACCCGTAATTGTCATAGCATTGGCGCCCGCGCAGCAAGGAAGCAGGTGGCGTTTTCTGATAGGATGATGAGATCAGCGTCACTGACACAATCCCTAATTTTAATGGGGGTTCAGGGCTGGTGACAGCCAAAATACTGCAAGCCGTAGTACCTACGACGATTTTTGTGACGTTGTCGTTGGGGAACATATGAATGACGGGCTTCAATTTTGCAAATGCAATATTGTCTCTAAAGTTGCTAATTAAAACGTTATCTGCATTGACTGCCAAGCCATACGGTCTGACAGCAAACGTGAAAATGCGCTTATCACAAGTTATCAGTGCAGCACCCTGTGTTATTCGGTGCAGAAAATAAAAAAATCATGTATACCTGCTACTATACCTGCATCTATACCTGCTACTATAGGGAGCTCGGCCTGCTCCTTATAGAATTTGTCCAGGGATCAAATACATCAATGATGACTGCATTTTCATTGCCAAAGATGTTGCAAACGATTTTATGAACGTTACGCACTGCCAAGACATGCAAAATATGTATTTTTTCATAAAAGAATATATTCGTATCTCCGCAAAAATTGTGCCAGAAATAACTGATATCAGTGGTTCCACCTTTTGGGTCTACTTAAAAGAAAATATCACAAGAACGTATGAACTATATCACTTCGTAACCGGCAAAGGAGTGCATGCCACTGATATGAAAATGGTGAAGGCCATGAAATGAACAAGTTGACGACAAACACTTTCACGAATCTTTGTAATTCAAGAATGTTCTTTACATTTTAGTACATATGCAACGGCCAGGGAAAATCTCAATCACGCTGTCCTTCGTTCCAATATATCTGTCCAAGCAGCTGTCAACGGTCATGTATCGTGAATAATTGCATCACATTTATAGTCGCATCAGAGAGCACATATGAAAAGCAGTTCTGCAAAGTACAATTATAAATGCGAAGATACAATGGAATATGCAAGTGCTAAGATACAGCTTGATAAAGGGCAAAAAAAGTGTCACCGGGAACAAAGTTCACGGCACGTATACACAAAAGCTCCCAAAAAGGTGTTTAAATATACGTGTAAATCTGGAATTAATCTACGTATCTAAACAAATTTCACTGTATATAATGCATCAAACAAGGCAAATAAACATGTTGCGCAATCGCAGATTCAGGGACATATGGAATGGCAGCTCCCTTCTTCGGAGGCGACGTATAACGCTGTCTTTTTGAGAGTGCCAGTTCTTTCCTTACCGAAGACAAAAAGGACGGAAGGTAGCCAGAGGTTCTTAAATCTTCACAGATCCTCCCAATACCACGCATGCAGTCCTCCTGTCTTGTGCGAACGCTTTTTGCTTGGTGGAACAGCGTAGCAGGAGCAGACCTTTTGTGTGAGAGCGGATGTGCGGAGTTAAAATGCAGGTACCGGCCTGTATGCATGGGCTTCCTGTAGACGTTAAAAAAAAAGGCCAGAGTCACCGTGCTTGACATTAACATCAAGAAACGGTAGAAAGGCGTATGCTTGCTCGGCAGTAAACTGAATCGCCTGTTCCACGCTGTTAAGACGAGCAGTGAAGGCAGCGAGAGCATCCTTGTGAATTATGCAGAAGCAGTCATATACATACGCCACGAAAACCTTTGGAGAAGGTGTAAAGATACAAACGCCGGACATTCGACGTCCTCCATGACCAGATTCGCAACAGAAACTGATATAGATGCACCCATAGCCGTAGCATGCGTTTGCAGGTAAAAATTCTGTTGGAAGATGAAGTATGTATTCGACAAAACATAAGGACACGGGACAGGTCTGAAACGTCAATCGGAGACCTATCGGGCAGCGACCCGTCAGCTTTAAGGGCAGCGGTACAAGCCTTTACAGCCAATTTTACTGGAACGCGTGTGAATAGTGACTTAACATCAAATGAAACCATGACGTCATCATGAGAAGGAACAAGTGCCGTATTTTTTCAATAAATTCACCACAATTGCGTACGTCAGTACCGCTTTTTCGAACGAGTGGCGGAATGATCCGGTGTAAGAAACCGGAAAGCTTGAACAGAGGTGAGCGAGTATAGTCGACAATGTGCCACATAGGAACATCTTGCTTGTGTATATTTCATCATCATCGTCATCATCATCATCATCCTGGTTACGCCCACTGCAGGGCAAAGGCCTATCCCATACTTCTCCAACTGCCCCGGTCATGTACTAATGATGACCATGTTGTCCCTCCAAAGTTCCTAATCTCATCCGCCCACCTAACTTTCTGCCGCCCCTTGCTGTGCTTCCCTTCCCTTGGAATCCATTCCGTAACCCTTAATGACCATTGGTTATCTTCCCTCCTCATCACGTGTCCTGCCCTTGCCCATTTTTTTCTTCATTTCAATTAAGATGTCATTAACTCACGTTTGTTCCCTCAACCAATCTGCTCTTTTCTTATCCCATAACGTTACACCCATCATTCTTCTTTCCATAGCTCCTTGCGTCGTCCTCAATTTGAGTAGAGCCCTTTTCGTAAGCCTCCAGGTTTCTGCCCCGTACGTGAGTACTGGTAAGACACAACTGTCATACGCTTTTCTCTTGAGGGGTAATGACAATCTGTTGCTCATGATCTGAGAATGCCTGCCAAACGCACCCCAGTCCATTCTTATTCTGCTGATTACTTCAGCCTCATGATCCGCATCCGCGGTCACTACCTGCCCTAAGTAGATGTATTCTCTTACCACTTCCAGTGCCTCGCTACCTATCGTAAACTGCTGTTCTCTTCAGAGACTGTTAAACATTACTTTGGTTTTCTGCAGATTAATTTTTAGACCCACCCTTTTGCTTTGCCTCTCCAGGTCAGTGAGAATGCATTGCAATTGGTCCCTGAGTTACTAAGCAAGGCAATATCATCAGCGAATCGCAAGTTACTAAGTCCATTAAGTCTTATCCCCAATTCTTCCCAATCCAGGCCTCTGAATACCTCCTGTAAACACGCTGTGAATAGCATTGGAGAGATCGTATCTCCCTGCCTGACGCCTTTCTTTATTGGGATTTTGTTGCTTTCTTTATGGAAGACTACGGTGGCTGTGGAGCCGCTATAGATATCTTTCAGTATCTTTACATACGGCTCGTCTACATCCTGATTCCGTAATGCCTCCACGACTGCTGAGATTTCGACTGAATTGAACCCTTTCTCGTAATCAATGAAAGCTACATATAAGGGTTGGTTATATTCCGCACATTTCTCTATCACCTGATTGATAGTGTGAATGCGGTCTATTGTTGAGTAGCCTTTACGGAATCCTGCCTGGTCCTTTGGTTGACAGAAGTCTAAGGTGTTCCTGATTCTATTTGCGATTACCTTAGTAAATACTTTGTAGGCAACTGACAGTAAGCTGATCGGTCTATAATTTTTTAAGTCTTTGGCGTCCCTTTTCTTATGGATTATGATTATGTTAGCGTTCTTCCGGAATTCCGGTACGCTCGAAGTCATGAGGCATTGCGTATACAGGGTGGTCAGTTTTTCTAGAAAAATCTGCCCACCATCCTTCAACAAATCTGCTGTTACCTGATCCTCCCCAGCTGCCTTCCCCCTTTGCATAGCTGCTTTCTTTACTTCTTCCGGCGTTACTTGTGGGGTTTCAAATTCTTCTAGTCTATTCTCTCTTCCATTATCGTCGTGGCTGTCACTGCTACTGTATAAATATCTATAGAACTCCTCAGCTATACTTGAACTATCTCATCCTTATTAGTAATGATATTGCCGGCTTTGACTCTTAACGTATACATCTGATTCTTGCCTATTCCTATTTTCTTCACTGCTTTTAGGCTTCCTCCGTTCCTGAGAGCATGTTCAATCCTATCCATATTATACTTCCTTATGTCAGCTGTCTTCCGCTTGTTAATTAACTTGGAAAGTTCTGCCAGTTCTATTCTAGCTGTAGGGTTAGAGGCTTTCATACATTGGCGTTTCTTGATCAGATCTTTCGTCTCCTGCGATAGCTTACTGGTATCCTGTCTAACGGAGTTACCGCCGACTTCTACTGCACAGTCCTTAATGATGCCAATAAGATTATCGTTCATATGTTCAACACTAAGGTACTCTTCCTGAGTTAAAGGCGAATACCTGTTCTGTAGCTTGATCCGGAATTCCTCTATTTTCCCTCTTACCGCTAACTCATTGATCGGCTTCTTATGTACCAGTTTCTTCCGTTCCCTCCTCAAGTCTAGGCTAACTCGAGTTCTTACCATCCTATGGTCACTGCAGCGCACCTTGCCGAGCACGTCCATTTTTTGTATGTTGCCAGGGTTAGCGCAAAGTATGAAGCCTATTTAATTTCTAGCCTCGCCATTCGGTCTCCTCCACGTGCACTTTCGGCTATCCCGCTTGCAGAAGAAGGCATTCATTATCCGCATATTATTCTCTTCTGGAAACTCTACTAATAACTCTCCCCTGCTATTTCTAGAGCCTATGCCATACTCCCCTACTGACTTGTCTCCAGCCTGCTTCTTGCCTACCCTGGCATTGACGTCGCCCATCAGTACAGTGTATTATGTTTTGACTGTACCCATCGCCGATTCCACGTCTTAGAAGCTTTCGACTTCCTGGTGATCATGACTGGATGTAGGGGCGTAGACCTGTAGGACCTTCAATTTGTACCTCTTATTAAGTTTCACAAAAAGACCTGCCACCCTCTCGTTAGTGCTATAGAATGCCTGTATGGTGCCAGCTATATCCTTACTAATCAGGAAGCCGACTTCCAGTTCTCGTCTCTCCGCTAAGCCCCGGTAGCACAGGACGTGCCCGCTTTTTAGCACTGTATATGCTTCTTTTGTCCTCCTAACTTCGCTAAGCGCTGGTATATGCCATTTACTGTCCTCTAAATCCTCCTATAGCACTGCTAAACTCGCCTCATTAGGTAACGTTCTAGCGGTAAACGCTGTCAGGTTCAGATTCCAATGGCGGCCTGTCCGGCCGGAACCAGGGATTCTTAGCACCCTCTACTGCGTCGCAGGTCTGACCGCAGCCGAGGTCGGTTGCTTCGCAGCTGCTGGGGACTGAGGGCCGGGGTTTGATTGTTGTATTCATATAGGAGGTTGTGGCCTAGTACTGCACCAGGGTGGCCAATCCTACTTCGGTGAGGGTGTGCTTTACCGGTTCTGGTCACCGGGATCAGGCCGCACTCCAGGCCTTTTTGTGCAATTTTATCAACACTTTTCCTTGGCATCGTCGCTTTTCTTCTCTCGTCTTAATTTTATCCTCCAGAGCGTTGTTGAGTAGGTAGCACGAATCTTTGGAGTGAAGTAGCTCGAAATCGGGGCTAGAGAGTTGCAAGTCTTTGTGAAGCTTCAGCATCTAGGAAGCTTAATCAAAGCACAGCACAGCTACGTCGGCTAAGGCCTTTCCAACCTTCTGAAGAGCGGTTTGTATCAACATGCCAATTGATACTGCGTTACACTGTTCACTACACTACTCGCGTTACACTACTCGCAAGTCTATCAAAAGGGTCCTACGTCCAGGAAGCTCGTCGTCGTAGACTGTTGCAAGCACCGCCACTGCCGGAGGTCCGCGCAGTTCCGGCGACTCGCCAATGGCGATGGAAATGGGCCGGTATTTTATCGAAGAGCTTATCGTCTCAATGTCTTTCGCACTGACCTCATGTAGGTATTTCATGTAGTTGATGACTACGTGACACTGTGCGTGCCGCCGTACAGCTGCTTCGAAAGAGGCGGCCAAGGGGCCCATCAGCCTTGTGCAGTGGAATCCCAGCATGACAGAGTGCACGGCAAAACTGGTGCGGGATGTCATCCGCATCTGCTCTGTTGGATCGGGCCCGTGTGACGCATTCGTCCAACGAGCTTTGCTGTGACGAGTTGCCTAAGCGATAGGCGCAACAAGACGATGGGAACAAATTGTATTGCGACCATGTGAAGTCTATCAAGACACCCGGCATAAATGGAACCGTGCACAATAAACGGAGAAACCGTGTGAGGCTATACAGAGCAATGCTACATACGTTCTCACATAGCCGCAAATTCAGAGCACCAACAGTTAAAAACGAACTCACGTGTGTCTAGACGGGGCTTCTTCAGCTGGACGTGGCGTTGTGACTGTAGATTCTCCTCAATACACAAGGTGCCCTTGCCGTTGGCAACGCTGTCACACGGCAAAACTTGCAAAAAATGACTCTTTCAGTGGACGTTGACTCTTCAAAATCACTAAGCTCCTTTGCGTAGTCGCTGGAACGCTCTAGTTTCCTTGCGATTTTGCTTGCCGATAGTTTCTGTTCACGCGCTACAGAAATGCGTCAAGTGAGCACGCCATGCTCTCCGCTAACAGGCTTTCCGCGCTCGATTTATTCCCGTGGCGCTGGATCGTGTATCAAGATGTCGTCTCGCGCTGCCTGGCGCGACAAGCCCTTTTTTAAATGTGCGATGGGTGAGGTCCAGAAGGTACACTGTTGACGCGAGGTAATGTTTATGTCGGCCGAAGCGGCCGATGTATCTATGACCGCTTAGAACATGTCCTTTATCTTAAAACTTTCGATAATGAACGGAACATGGTTATATTGGCCGTTAAAATCGGAGTTTATCGGGTAAATCCGAATTGTCAAAAATTTTGCCGGCAAGTGTCTATCGGATTTTTTCGGATTTATTGGAAAACACGGAGCCCTAGTTATAATATTTCCATTCCATTCCATTCCATTCCTTTATTTCAGCATTCAACTTTAGATGTACAAATGCTAGGACAGGAGCAAAAAAGCCGCTATTTTAAGCGGCTTGACAAAGGCCCCTGCCCCTACAGTATTTGGCAGCAGACAGTTTGGGAACACTTTTTACGCAACAATACACGGGTACATAAAATATATCTTCAAGAACATGTCTAAGGGAATGATAACATGCGTTTTTTAAAACACACTATAACCAATATTTTTTTTAACCAGCAATACATGCCTTCTCTTAACAGAAAAATACAGATTTATGTAACGTGGTGAAACAATACATTTTTCCAATTACATAACAATATATAAAAGCACTTTCACATACAAGACAAATACAAAAACAATTCTATACTTAAGTTACAACCAACAAAAGGAAATGAAAATACAACATACTCTAATCACATGCAGTCGCACGGCTAATGAAATATTCCTTCAAAATTCTACGTGAAACAGTCCTAAGATCTATGTTTTCTTTTTCAAGACTGTTCAGCAATACCGATATGCGGTACGGTAGTCTGTCCTTACCATGATTAGTTCGTGAAAAAGGCACGGCCCAAGTTTCTCGCTCCCGAATGTCGTAGTTGAGTTGATGAGGTTTGCTTAGATTGCAAAGACCAGTAAATCCCGAGTGGCCTCGTTTTACGCTTTCTTTATATTTCATAGCAAGATTAAATTGATAGTTGCAATGAAATGGAAGAACATGAAACTTAGAAAAGAATGTACTTGTATGACTGCCGTAAGAAATACAAGCAACGTGGCGCAATGCTTTTTTTGTAAAACAGATAATGTCTGAATATTTTTTTTTGTGACGTTGTCCCCCATACAAGAATACAATAATTTGCATGAGAAATAAATATGGTGTTATACAGCAATAGCCGTAGTTTTAACGGAAGAACATCTCGAAGCCTACAAAGCGCACCGCACGCTTTTGCCATACTTGTTGCCACGCGTTCTACGTGTTTGTCCCAACTTAAATGATGATCAAAAATCACTCCCAGTGTTTTCACGTCTGCGGTGACGTCAATTCGTTCTGATCGATAGAATATGTTTAGATTACGATTTACATTTTTTTGGGCGGGTGCAAAAAGAACAGCTTTGGTTTTTTAGAGTTAATTTGTAAAGAATTTGCCTTGCTCCACCAATATAGTTTATCAAGGACGGTGTTTGCTAGTTGTGACAAGTCATCAGCATTGCATGATTGGGAGAAAAGACTGGTGTCATCTGCGTATATTATATAGTGTGGTAAGTTACTGATGTTTGGTAAATCATTTATATATATGTTAAACAATATAGGTCCTAATATGCTCCCTTGGGGAACACCAGCTTCTAAATTCAAGGGGTCTGAGTATTCTTCCGAGATGTGTGTACTCTCTTGAGTGTACAGTTACTCTAGGGGCCTGTATCGTGTGTTTAAGTAAATAAATAAATAAATAAATAAATAAATAAATAAATAAATAAATAAATAAATTTAACATCTTGACCCAAGCACTATTCTTCAAAGGTTCTATTTCGCCACTGTGGTTTTGCATAGAATTCAAATAAGGGTGTACGAATAGTGATTTTTATACCTAATCAAATAATGTAACAAGAGCATCGTATTGTATGATCAATACTTTTGGTTATGAGCTGTCGTTTTTAGCATTATTGTAATGCGGTCTGCCATCCTAGTATATTCACAACGTTAGCAATTGTGTGTGAATATATTGCGCTTTATTTGGTTTTTGTCGAATAATTAAAACAACGAAAGGATAATTAGGGACAAATAAGCAGTTCATTCGCATACTCAGGGCTCATTGGTGAGTGAGCATGACGGCAGATAAACGTAGAAAATGTGAAATCCTGAGCAACAAAGCGTGCTCTACTACGTAACTTCTCGCGCTTTATGCCAACTATGGTCGCCAGGAGCGCGATCAGACATCTTTGTTCGAAACGCGCGTTCACTTTGCGTTCAGTTTCGGCTCACGCTTATGGCCTAGGCCACGCCGACGTTGTGAACCACGCCCGTCGGCGGGGCCTAGGCCAATCGCGTGCTGCAACTTTCTGTAAAATGCAAAGTTAAGGATTAGTAGCTGCCGCCATAGCACCAATGCGTCACACGTCCACGTAAAATGTAAAGGAATTTTTTTTGTTTAAATTCACAGGAATATCCGGCTCTATCAGCTCAACTGTTGTAGCCTTCCTTTTACTGGCCCGTCATTATCTGTTGGAAGCTCCGCGGCACAGCGCTACGGTCAGTTTTTGAAGATGGCGGTAGTGCTTCACACGTCCACGACGTAGGAGCAACGAAGTGTGATTCGTTTGCGATGAAGCGAAGTATCAATGTCCATCAAAATCCACAGAAAACTGCAGCCCACGTATGGCAAAAGGTGTCTCGCTTGTGAAGTGTGAGGTGGTGGTGTTGTGAGTTCGCAAAAGGGCTCTGAAGACTTGCATGACAATGAGCATTCTGGGAGGCCGCGTGCGTCGCTGACTGACGATCGGGGCACCTCAAATTTTGTCCTGCGATGGGACAGATGTCTCAACCGGAGTGGGGACTGCGTGCAAAAAGGGTATAAGGTACGTACAACAGTACGTATACTTGTAATTACCTGTATGTATCTTGTTTTCGCTCATAAAAAATAGAGGCAAATACGTTCTCATTCGCCTTAGTACCTCCTCGTAATGCGTTAATACCATGGAAACAATGTGGCTGTGAGTTACTGAACATTATTTCTATGCGTAAACAAAAACATAATTGAACCATACCGAATAAAGCATAAGCTGAATTTTGGCATAATTTATGGTGAATTCTTTATGATGTGTATGATGTTCTCAATGACCATCATATTCGCCCTCGTAATTGCTCCTAATGGGCTAATACCCTGAAAAATAAATGGCGCTGTGAGTTACTGACCAGCATTTCTATACGTAAACAAAAACATAATTGAAGCACAACGAACAAAACATAAGCTGAATTGTAGCGTAATTTTTGATAAATTCGCTGTGATGCTTATGATGTTCGCATATGTACCATTTATTTCCGTTATTTTATGTTTCCTTCCTGTTAGGTGAAGGAAATGGAGAATTAGGCCTTTTTAGGAGCGGCTGCCCTAAAGTCCATACAATACAGAGGAAAAGAAGAAAGTAATAACCTATATCAAAATAATAAAACAAACACTGCACAAGCCCCAGCCTGCAGTACTGTCATAACGGGAGTCAACGCCGAAAACGCGGTCTGAATATTTGGTGTAGTCATATCACGTTGGAACAATCGCACATTAAAACATTTAGAAACATTTCATAACTGGAGTGTACAACATGGAACACGTCCTCAGGAAACACGAAAATGGCACGCACAGGTCAGTTATTTATGGAAGTACTTTGGGCATTGACAAGATTTTACCGTCTATGAAGATTCACTGAAGTCGAAAAAAAAAAGAAAGCTGTATATATTACAATGCTAGCAATTACCTTCTACATATGCTTTGTCATATGTCATAGCGCCAAGGGCAGCGGGAGGATGGTTACATTCGTTGAATCTACAGCCTGAATCAAAATTCCTTACGCGACCACGTGCGCGAACACGATTACTTAGTGCCCTGTGGCGGGACTTATATTCCATACTAAAAGCTCCGAGGTTCTTAAAGGGCAAAGGGACGCTATGGGTCACCATCCACAGCTTCCGATTGTCCGATTCAGGAGACCCGCCACCTGTCCGAATGCCAACATATTCGCGCGCGCTGTTTCCTGCGAAATTTCAATAAAGTGCTGTACGCAATAGATATCAATGTCCAGAGCAGGTGGTTCGGCAATGCGGAGCAGGAACTTCTGTAAGGTGCTCAAGATTTCTTGATATATTCTGTGCGGGAACAACTTGTTACAAGCGAAGGTCATAAAATGCTACAGGCTATGAATATCAATTAACAAGATATTCGGTAATTTGCTTCTGTTGATTAATTTGTCTTGTGCTAGCGGTATGGTCGTAAGCGTGCAGTTTTTGCAGAACCACTTGGAATTGTTTTGTCAAATTTGCTTGAACAATTGAGTGCACTCTAACGGACAATAAAGGTGCTCAGTGCACAAGTGTCACGCGCTGCGTCATCTAACAGATAAATATAACCGCATGTCAAGCGAAAAGTAAAGTTGTATATAACTGTTTCAAATATGTATTTTATATTAGGCCAACATGCCCTTTGAGTTGAGATCAAGAGCACTTTCTTCCTTTGTCCTGACCAACTCCGGTACACCTATGCAATGCTGACATTTTGTCAAATTTGCTTATAAGTTGTCACAAAAAGTTGCACACTTGCAAAGTGCGCTCAGAATAAGCTGCATCTTATACTGTACTACTACTTTCATTATTTCGGCGCGGTTTTCCGAGATACATAGTAAAACAGATAGAGCTGTCACATGTGTAAGCACAGAAGTAAATCCCATAAGCTATAGTGCCTCAAAATAAAGCTTACTTCTTTTTGCATTTGGACAGAGTATAATTAATTCAAGGGCAATTCCGCGCTAAAGCAGTAATTCTGGTGGGTTATTCAATAGGTGTAGTAGAAGTAGCACGTTGCGGACGAAGACAAAGGTGACAGGAGAGTTGTCGCACGTGCTCGTTCAAAAAATTTTTTAGCGAACTCGTCTAACACCGCGTTTCAATTCAAAAGCCAATCTGGGCGAATATTTTCAGCGTATAATAGTTACCAATTAAGTAGTACGAAGTGTGTGTGAACAAATGCATGGCATTTAAAGGGGTATCAGTGTCGGACATGCTGGCAGATCTGCTAAACAGAAGGCGAAGCCCACTGAGCGGCTAGTGAACTGATTTCATGGGACCGTAGCTGTGGGGTCAATAGCGCAGTCTAAATACTCACAAT
This sequence comes from Dermacentor albipictus, assembly GCF_038994185.2. Taxonomy (NCBI): domain Eukaryota; kingdom Metazoa; phylum Arthropoda; class Arachnida; order Ixodida; family Ixodidae; genus Dermacentor; species Dermacentor albipictus. Next base: position 55,820,956 of record NC_091828.1, on the reverse strand, counting down.
AATTTGTGGAAGAAGGTTGTCTGACCTAGGAGAGGCTGAACTCAAAACAAAAATCACATCCGGACACAACGTGATTATTAGCAAAGACCCAAGTATTACTTATAGCATCTCTATTCCCCTAAATTAGAATTGTTATAGATCAGAATTCTCCAATGTAGGAACTGTGTCGTTCAGTGTGACGTGGCCACATTCGTGCCACTCATACTGGAGATGAGGAGACTTACAAAGGGACGGGATGTACCTGTGTCGTGAGACCTTTTATTTGGGACATAATGTAACATGTACGTCAAGTGCATTCATTCAAGTGATGAAATGCGTCGACTGCAGCAGGCTCGTCTAAGATATATTACATTGCGTCTGTAAATAAATACACTTGGCCAGGAATTCAACCAAGCCAAGCCTAATGTCATGGTGCCGCAGTCGAAGAACAAGGGGCTGAAACTACGTTAAATTATTTGCAGTCTCGCCCATGGCCTGTGCTCGGTCGGGATTTCGACATAGCGGAGAAATGGTTAATAATGAGGAGCGCTCACAGGAGAAGTAGCATGCTGGGGAATATTGTTACACGTGCAAAGAGAAGTTTGCAAATAAAAAAGTATTCGCGTACATGCAATTTCTCAAGCAAGAGGGGAGAGAAAGGCCCCTAGTAATAGGGAGAAATAGAAAATGAAAAATATAAATCAACGAAAGGCAAACGCGTGGTGTTAACATTGTGTCTACAGCTGCTATGGCGCTGCGATGCTAAGCACGAAGTCACTGGTTCAATTTGAGCCATCGGCAGCCGCATTCCGTAGGGGCTAATCGCCAAAAAGCACTTATGTGTCGTGAATACTAAAGCATTAATGCCCATTTGAACGCCGCTGAGCAGGCCTTCGAGCTATGAACTCGCGTGAAAGCGAGCGCATTGAGGTGCTTGGCGCGTTTCGATTTGGCCTTACCAAGACGCACTGAGAACGCAAGGGAGAGCTCGCGCGGGCGAGGAATGCGCGGATAACACAGGCTTCTAAGGGCGAGGGTGACGTGGCGTTGCGACGATGCCTTGTCCCGTGACGCCGGACCTGGCACGCTAGCGAGGCATTAGCTGTTCCCTTTCACCCGTTCTGCTCCGTCGAGACGCGCTCGTGACGTAACGCCACAGCCAAAGGGAAATTACGTGTCATTTTGCACCTGCAGATGACAGACGCCGGGTTTTAGGCTCAGTGGGCCATTTGATGCTTATCTCATCAAAACGCTTGTGTGCCGTGTAGCGGCTGCACATTAAGGAACAGCTGGAAGTCAAAATTATTCCGGAGTCACCCACCACGGCGGTCCTCGTAATTAGATTCAGGTCTTGGTTCATAAAGCCCCAGAATTTAATTTTTCGTTTTAGCAAATGAAATGTCAAACATGCTCGCGACCTCCTGCTCACACTTTTAAGCGATCAGCGTTGCAGTCTGGCTTGCCATCTTCATTTCACCGTTGACGTTTTATTAAATATCACACACACTAAAGCACGAATTAGAGGTCGGATACTGAAATTCAGCCGATATGTTCTAGATAAGTGAACAAGTCGAGGGCCTGTTGTTGCTTGGCTGGAAATGCCTCGAGCCTTCTGGCGTCAACAAGTGTCGAAAGTTCACAATGTTTCAAGGTGAATGTTTTCCTTTTGCGTAGTTCAAAATTTTCGGACTGCTTGAATAACGTCATGAAGTTTTTGAACGTCAGTAAGCTGCTTTTTTTTCAATGATAGCCCTCGGCTGTTAACTTAATTAATTATGGGGTTTTACGTGCCAAAACCACTTTCTGATTATGAGGCACGCCGTAGTGGAGGACTCCGGAAATTTCGACCACCTGGGGTTCTTTAACGTGCACCTAAATCTAAGTACACGGGCGTTTTCGCATTTCGCCCCCATCGAAATGTGGCCGCCGTGGCCGGGATTCGATCCCGCGACCTCGTGCTCAGCAGCCCAACACCATAGCCACTGAGCAACCATGGCGGGTCGGCCTCGGCTGTGATGAGCACATTACCAAAGCATGCACGAACACTCGAAGTACGTGAGAAATTTTCGCTAATTGCTCAGCGATAGAGTGCTGGGGCATATTTGAGCCCGTACGGGAATATCCAAAACAGAAAGCGCAGTGAATACGAAGTTTTTAACTTTTGTCATTCAGAGGGTGTTGGCACAATGCCAGTTCAATATTGAATAGGTTAGAATGTTTCCAAATATTGAGATTTGGTACCTGGCATTTCTTGTTTTTGTTAGAATGCAGTAGTGGTCTCGCGGAGGTCTTTCTTATGAAAGTTTAGTCTTCGGTATGAAGTATAAGCATAAACACAGTGATCCGTCTTTCTTAATAATGAAGGCAAAGGTTGTACATATTCTGCCTTCATTATTTTCTCGATAATGTCATTATTCTCCATTTTGTTCAACATGACCTTAACGTTAGCTTGGAGAGGTAGCGCGGAGAGGCAGCGCAAAAAAGAAAACCTGCTGTAGATATCGGGACGTAGTAACAGTTCTCTGCTTTATATTACAAATGGTATTTCAGTCCCGATCACAGACGGGCACTCAGTCCAGTACCATTCAAAAATCGAAAAACGTTCTGTGGCCTTTTGTTGCTGGGATACGCGAGGCAATGGTCCAAAGATCTTGTTGAAGGTGAATCATTTTTTCTCGAACTCATTTAGAGCTGTGCAAAGGTCATGTCTTTCATTTTAAAGGACTGCAGTAGCATAGGAGGTGTTTCATTGTTTCCTCAACAACCGCACGCATTGCACTGGGCGCTATCGTCATTCCAATAAAATATATATATATTGGTGAACGTAACGCCAAAGGAAAAGTGGCACAACATTGCTTCCTCACTTCGCCGGATTCCTAGTAACAACCGCAGTTGCATAGACGGGTCGAGAAAAAGCAACCGACGGTGAGTTATTTCAGTTGTGTGTTACGTCTAAAATGTCATGCGAGGTGCCAGTTTGCTAAAGTGTTCGGCTGCGTCGTTTATTAACGCGATAGCGTTAAGGAGCTCGTGTCGCAGAAAAGCCGGTGTCGTCGGCGTCGGGTGTCGGCGTCGGCGGCGTTGACCGTGAGCGATAAATCACGGCAGGCGCTTCATAAATAAAAAGCAACTTCCAAGATTGGCCCGGTGGGAATCGAACCCAGGTCTCCGGAGTGTGAGACGGAGACGCTACCACTCAGCCACGAGTTCGATGCTTCCAAGCGGTGCAAACGCGCCTCTAGTGAATGCGGTGTTGCCTTCGAAACGAGCCGTGGAAAGTTATACTGCGGTGTATATCGGTAATTATGAACATGTAACGTACAGAAGTCACAATTACACGAGTTGCGAAGTGCGTTTCCGCTGCATTTCTTCTGCGCTTTCCGCACACGCAGAGCCATCTTGCGGCAAACACAGAAGACCCCCTCCTCTCAATGTACGGCGCTGCCCCGATAGGAGGAGCGCCGCGCGCGCATTGGGACCGCTGCCAGGCGCGTCGCGGGACTCCCTCTCCCCTGACGACGCTTCGCCGTGCTTCCGGTTTAGATTACTATCTATCTCTCTGCCCGTGCCGATCACGACGTTTGGCTGGCGTAGATCGTTTCCCCTCCGAGACACCGAGTTCTTTGGTTCGTTTCGTTCGCTCAGGCGCACGTTTCGTCGCCGCGCCGAACGCTGCGTTGCTTGACGCTCACCGCGTGATAGGTGGGCGCTAAGTCCGATGCGGGGCGCATCGTAAGTGATTGCTGTGCCGTAGCGCATTGTCTTATACCCCTTGGCGGGTCGACGGGAACGCTGTCGCGTCCCACTCTTGAAGGCGAAGCTTAAGCGTCCTCCAATTTTTTGATAGAGTTGCAGAAACAAGGTTTGTTCCTTGGTGTGCTTTCCTAGCAGCTTCGTCGGCGAGGTCGCTGCCAGATATACCGCAATGACCCAGTCGCCACTGAAACACGACGTCCTGCCCCTTTGCGATTACATGCTGGTGCGTTTCTCGTGTCTTCGACACGAGTTGTTCAAATGACCCGCGACAAAGAGCTGACAAAAGAAATTGTAGGGCCACCTTTGTGTCGCAGAATGTATGGGATCTGTAGTGGTGCGAAACGGCTTTTAGACAACACTTCCACCCCCGTGTGAATTCCGTGTATGGGCTTATTATATTTGGTTTTATGCTCAGATGTCCCGGTGTGCTACTACATTGCCTGATTGATGGTACGATGCGATAATCTACGGAGTGGTGTCCGTTTCTTTTCCGCGCCGTGCAAATGACCGGCTCATAAATGCAGAGCTATTGCCAAATGCTAAGGTGCGCTCTCGCCCACCCCGCCCCATTATGATGACTTAGGCATGTTTCTGGAGGCCTATGACAGTGTCTGCATTCTTCTTTCCTGGATTAGCACCAAGTACGTTTTATAGGAGTTTCTGTAGAAAGCTGCCACAAAGCTGATTTTTCACCCACGGCTTATGTTCGTCGTGTGTCCAGCGTAATCGAGCTCGTCACACTTGTTGGCCAGTCCGGCCAGAAACGGCCGCATGTTCATGATGTGCTCGATGGGTTCGCTCCTTAAGTTGTGTTCGCCCGCTTGCTCGTAGAACTGGGTTCACGTCACTGGGCCTTAACTTTTCACGCTTTACCGTATACTTGTTGACTATTTGTTGGGCATGGATGACAAGAACAATCTTCATGACTAGCGGCTATCGCTCCGTGTGGTGCTGTTGCTGGTGGAGCATTTCTAGAAGGCATGAGTCCATGAAAGAGTCGTCTTTGTTCGGCGAAGCCCTTGCCATCGTCTACGCAAGCGACGTCATTGGGTACCCTTGAAATTCAGAGTGCTTAAGCATCAGCTTCACAGATGCTTGGATGGATATCTCCTCTAACATCTTACTAGCCTTCAGAGCGCTGAATTCGCTAAGTTGAAGAGTCGTGATCGTTTGAAGAAAATCCTAATTGATGTCTTCGTCTACCTCACACGTTGAAAAATACGGTGACAGTGAAAAATTTGGGACATATCCCGCGTTATCGGCATTTGTGTAGTTAAAACTGAAATTGAATTCAGGCGTTTCACGTGCTAAAACCACGACCTGATTGAGAGGCACGCCATAGTGGGGCACTGCACATTAATTTTGCCCTCCAGGAGCTATTTAACGTGGACTCGACGCATGCTACAAGACCGTTTCTCCGTAGACGTAGACCATTTCCAAATGCTCCTTTTAACGGTAACTGGCGATAACATGCGGGATGCAGTTTTGGTTGCATGATTTTGTACGTTGGCCCCTAGGCTCGTTTTGGCAGAATAAAAAAGGGCCTACGGCAGGCATTACGAGATCATGACAGGGCAAATGACTGCACTCCTTGAAAAGAGCACATTCATAGCATTCTGTCGTTAGTAACATTAGCGGTAGAAAGTTGGAGGTTAACAAAGAAGCCGGAGAATAAGTTAAGGATCACGTAGCTAGCTATGGAACGAACAATGTTTGTCGTAACATTATGAATCGAGAAGACAGCGGTGTGGATTACAGAAACAACTAGGGTATATATGGCAGATGTCTTACTTGACATTAGAAGGGAGGAATCGAGCTATGCAGGTTATGTAACGCGCACGGTGAATTGGAAGTTGTTGGCTAAAATTAAAGAATGGGTGCCAAGCAAAGGGTAAGCGCCGTCGAAGACGGCAGTTATTTACGTGGTGTGATGAAATTAAGAAATGTGCAGGCGTAAGGCGGCGTCAGTTGAACCAAGGCAAAGATAGTTGGTGATCGCTGACATACGCCTTCGTCCTGCAGCGGACATATATAGGCTGATTATAATGTGATGATCTATATAAAGATTTAATTTCCGCAAACCCGTCACTGATCTCGGTGTACTTGCTGATAAGTCGCGGTGTTAGGTACTCGCATTTACGGGGTAGTCGCTGAAGTTACTCGCGGTGAGCTACTCGTGGCGCCCTGTTTAGGATTGGTCATTGCGGTTGCCAGAATACGGTAAGTGCGAGATATATCTTAATATGGGTTGGAGCAGTGTTACCTGACTGTGACAACTTCAAGAATTGCAGGCGAAAATGGAATATCTTCGGACATGCGTGCCCGTGCACCATTTACAATGAAAAATCTGAAGAAGCTCAAGATCGATGAAAAAGTAATGTTGGCAAATCCGCCAGCTTGCGCCAGTCGCTGCGACTCCGTCTGCTCGCTTGTAGCACAATGCAAATGTTTTTGATTAGAAAGCGTGAAATGACTCTTTGAGCGAAAAAGCCGGCTCTGTCGTCTGTAGCAGTAAAGCGGCACCTAAACTGGTTTTGCTGTTGAGTGCAAGGCCTCGTCACGAGTGCATCTTGACGGAGTTCCCGTATGCTGCGACGCCACGTCATGAGCTGCGCCTCGACAGAGTAGAGTGGGCAAAAAGGGGAACACCTGCTGGGGGCCGCGCTAGCGCACGAGCTGTTGCGTGAGGGAAAGGGGAACAGCCGCGACTCTACGTGGCCCTTGCTCTCGGCAAGAGCAATCGTCGACGGAGCAGAGCCAGCGCCTCCTAGTAACGGCGGTAATTTGGTAGAGCTCATCATTCATTCTTTAGGTGAAATGGGGAAGGTCAGGCGGAAACCAACCTTGTCAAATAGCAAATCTCACATATTTGTGATTTATGGCTATTAGATTGGTATATTAACGACAAAATGCTCCGTAGCAATGTTCTTTTACAGTACCTGAAATGATAAGACCTTCTAAAAGGTTTTTTTTTTTAGAGCTACCGCACTTATTCTGGCTAAACGATTTATACGGTAAAAAAAGGAGCGCGCCAGGTCGCAGTCGCATAACATCAGCACAATCATCAGCACAACATGTCACTTGCTCGTGCCGAATATCACGACCGCGATGTTTTGCAGATATGCAGTGATTGGCCTCCAATTTAACGATACGGAATATATAAAACTACGTTGCACCGAAGTGACACGGGCTCGCTATGCAGCAAAAAAAAAAAAAACGTTTCGTTCGAAGGCTGAAAAACCTCTCGGATAGTGTTCCAAGAATAGAGGCGCTTACCTTGTGCGCGGTCCGGCATGCGATGCGACTGATAATAATTTATGAACTTGATTGGCGCAAGGGCCACATATGCCCAAGGAGCGCCAGGCAAGACCTGCTCTGCAGACGCACACTGGTGACTATGAGGCGTCTAAGAATGCTCACGTGATAAAAAGCGCTGCCAATAGAATGACAGGGGCGGTCAACTTTAATGATCCACGAGATGAGACCGCCGGAACACCGTCGGGGTTTGTCAGCGCCGCTTGCCGTCTGCTGTCCGTTCTGAAATTTCTGAAGAGGGGATGTTGTGTGGTGTTCCCAGATTTTGCCACGAAGTCACTGCGACAAAAAAAAAAATGCTACATTTGCCTCATCGCCTGTTGATGCAATGTGACCCGCTTTGTTTTGTCTGCATCTTTTTTTCCTAGACACCGTTCTCAAGATGAAGTTGGCGGTAGCTATCGTGATCATCACGCTACACCATTCTTTTGCTACAGCTGTTTTCAGTAAAGCCGGCATGCTCAAATTTCGAAATGGTAAGTCTGGTTGTAACGCTTCTCGACATGGCTGCATCAGCGTGAATTTGATTTCTATTTCAGGAGCGACATGACAGGTTACATAACTTCATTGAAAAATGTTGCGAGATAAGAGTGTCTCGTCGTTCTTAAGTGCTATACTGTTTAGTAACTTCTAGACAGCCGTCGATCGTGTGCCAAGAGCTTATGGATTGCCGTGTTTGGAATCGTATGTTTTGACGCGCATTTTGTCTTTATCGTCGTTGTACCGAGGCAAAGGCAAGGTGCGTACTCACTGTAATTGGGTGGGCCATACGAATCGTAGTCCGGCCAGCTCGGAAACAGGCCACTGGTCGAGCGGACCAGCATTATGCGCCTCAGATTAAGGCCGTGGCAGCCGCAGTGCGCGTATCGGGAAGAGCATTGATGGACCCTCGCTAATAGAGAGTTATAGCTTGTCCGGTATTCCGGTACCGTTTGTGGACTCGCGGGTTAGATCGGGCATAAACAGCTGCATTGGTGGTGCCACCTGGGAAACCAAACAAACACAAAGCTACTGTGGCGGTTTCTAAGTATATTTTACTTGTATACTCGTGTAAATTTTCGGCTGTGCTGTAATCGTGAGCACGTTGCCTTATTAAATATTTTTTTTTACAGCAACACTTTAGGAACATAAAAACTTGTCTGTAAGAAATTGCGGTTAGACGAAGCGTAAGAAGTTGTCGTGACCAGTGCCCACTAAAGCCGTTATTACGGAAACGACATTGTGTATACCGGTATACCGGACATGCTAAGCTCTAATAATGATTGAACGAAAATCTTCCACGACGGTTTCTAAGCCGTAAGAACAAGCGAGCAACAGCTGACCGACACTCCATCCTGAAGCGTACCGAAACGGCAGGAGGAATCGGGAACTGAAGATAATGAGAACGATACCGCGAAGCCAACAAGGCACGACACAGCCGTCATACTTTCCACGCACATCACGCACCATAGACGGATATCTAAAGTACGCAACTACATGGAATGCTCGGTGAGGCGCATTCTGAGGAACTGGAAGCAATTAATAGAGTCAGTGGAGTTCACAGCATTACAAATATTCATAACCGAAAAGAGGGCACTCCACAATAGATGGCGCACCTGTACTCATAGCCGCGCTATCCCAAGGCAGTCACTTGTTCACTTACCTAGCGCAACAGCTGCGAGTATTGTGGAAACCTGGAAGTAGGTAATAAAATTCGCCAATTTCACACAAGCATTACCTTTCAATAGGGAAGAGTATGTTCGTGAAAGCAGGGAATCACATTTAACTGAAGCAGGCGTCGATATCTCATGGCCCGCGCCAGCGCAGCTACCGGCGGCACATGTTTCGTTATGTGAACTGCTACGTAGAACACTAAACTGGCCCGGGCCAGCCCGAAAGCCCTGGCCCGACCCGACCCATGGGCGGGGCTCGGGTCGGGTAAGCTATTTCTATTGCGGGCCCGGGCCGGTCTGTAGTCGGATCGGGGCGCCAGTCAGTCCCGTGATAGGAAAGGGTCTCACTGAGCCCCGTAATAGGCCGCGTATGCTATTGATGACTTTTGAAAAATACCTACTTTAAGTAGGAAAAACATTATTTCGTCAACTTTAGGTGGCGTCATTACGCGTGGTTTTTTCAGGCGCGCCAGATGGCCGTCAATCAGTGTCTGATGTCGAGCTCTCCAGATCATTCCAGGGCCTGGAGCGGCCAGGCTAGAGTCGTCAGGATATGGCCTGGCTAGAACTGCGCAGCGCCACCTCTCATGCTTCAAGTGAGGGAGAGGCCATCAGGTTAGAAGAAGGCTTGTCCTCCTCGCAGTCCCATATTACGTAATTCAATGTTCCTAGTTACCCACATAATCTACAAACTGGGCTCAGCCGTGGGGTCACAGTCAAAACTATCTCTTGAAAATGCCCTGCGCCGCGGGTGTCATCTTCACAATTACCGAGAATTGGACCATGCTTCGCTTACGCTCACGGGGTAACGAGCCGAGCCGGGCCGGGCCAGGTCGGGCTGGGCCCAAACCTTTCTGGCCCGGGCCAGGAACGGGTCTGCTTTGAAACTACCGAGTCGGGCTCAGGCGGGCCGCCGCTTAGCACTTTCAGGCTCAGGCCGGAACCGGCCCTGAAAAAAGGGCCCGTACAGTGCTCCATTGTTACAGCTGTAAGCTGCATAAGTCTTACATATTCCATGCACCAGAATCATCTATGGTTTCTGCCACTACGTGGGCATGCTGAGCGTCCACCTGTATTTGACAATTATTGTAACAAACGCCAAAGCCTTGTTTCACCAGTTAGACGAATATCTAAAGTAATTTGTACAGCTTACTTCGGTCAAGTTCATCTGTGTTACTGCGAATTTAGAGACTTGCATAAGACAAAGTCGACGAAGAGACATTGTCAAGGCGTCGTCAAAATTGATGTCAGTGGCTAATTGAGAACCAACGCGCATCTATTAACAGCATGAAGGCAACATGCTCAACAAGGAGTTTAATAAGCCCAGTAAGAACTGTTTACAAAGGACATAAGAACGTCAGAGATACGTCATCGCACACGTAGGAAAATAGGTGAGGTGATCTGTCAAAATTTCCGCATAAGACACGGCTTTCGGGGATTATGATTTCCTGTAAGCATGAGGAAAGCGGCCGAATAGGTTGTTAGTGGCCACTTAAAGAGACACGATGGTATTGACGCCTGTGAGCAGAGGGCGAGCTGCGTTCGCGTAACCTTGCAAATTAGTAGGAGTGGGTATGATGCACGTTCTTGATTCCCGAGCTTTACGTCTGGGAATATGAGTATACCAATAAGCATCATTTACTCTTTTTTCATGAATTTACATAGAAAGGCACTAGCAAGTCGTGGCTGCTCTCATACGCGGCATCGCCTATAATATACTTGGTGTAGCATGAAGAGGTGAACCACGTATACATGACTCTTGTTAAAATACTGGCTGATGTCCGCTAAAGTTTCGCACAGAGTTACCACTTTGCACGAACGTGCGGAGGCGCCACTCAAAACACGTTGACCGCACTGCGACGGAATGGTGGCGCCATCTGCGGCAGCTGCGATTAACAATGCGTTTAGGCCATAGATATGCTACATGGCGCCAGCGCACCGTTGCAATGAAATCAAAGATTTTTCATTTCAATTCAGTTCAGTTTATTTTATAACAACGTTACTGGATGGACTTATAGGTAAAAAGCGCAAATTATCGGTTGACGAGATCCATAATCCCCCACTAAGTAGTGAGGGACGAGACGGGAAACATTACAAGAAGGAAAATTAACAAACCGATAAAGCTTTCATTTTAGCACCAACCAGTAGACATAAGTGGCACTTGAGTGGCATCGTCACAGACAGCGACAATTCTGGTATTATTGTGACCGAAACTAGTACGCAATGCCCCGAAAACGTTTTCTGAAACTAAATATCATGCATAATGACACATGTATGTGAAGTTTGAGCAGACATCAGCCAGTGGTTCAGCAGTAAGAGCCGTGTATAGCTGGCGCTACTGTCTACACAGCACGCAGTTATATGATCTACCACGAGGGCAAACATTAGGTCGCGGACTTTATATGCAATAAGTGTTTGCGGCATTCTTTTCCAGGAACATGCATCTATACTCTGGAGGATCCACAAAATCCATACAAATTAGGAAACAGTGTTCAGCTGAGGCTACAGCATCCTTGTATAAGCGTCTACTGTAACATCACTTCTCGTTCAGTGACCATATTAGGGTGAGTATATATACGTATCTGTTACTCTTGAGCTCGCGCATTATTTATTGAGGCGGTAAATGGGTTTGTGATGCACGTCGCTATATAGGTTTCGAATGGGTCCGCGAAGCGGCACCTCAGAAAACCCAAAGAAAAAACCGTTCGTCCCGGCAAAACACACAATACATTAAATGAACTCGGGACGGAAGTACAGTTAATGAACACTTAATGAAATCTAAGAAAGGGAATGAAACACAAGTTATCCCCAAACAATCAATGTGGCGGCGTAGCACATCGCGAGAGGGAACATGTAGTATCAGACTTAAGCAAGTTCTCTGTTGGCGTACTGCAGGCGAGGCGATCAAGTGGTGAAGTTCTCACCAAGGCAGTGGTGGAGTTTAGTTATGGGTCACTCATGGATGGGTCGAGGTTCAGGAGACGGCGGTACTGCATCGAAGTCGGGAAGAGGATTTGGCGGGGGTAGTGACGTCCTGGAAGGTGAGCTGTCAGCTAGCTAGAGCGTGTAGCCCGACCGCTTGCCTCCTGCTCACGAGCGGTGGAGCCCACATGCGTTGTGGTTCACCGTCTGGTCGCCGTGGTCTGGAGGTTTGGCGGGTCGTGCCCGCATCCCGACAGCAGTCTTCAACGCCCAGTCCCGTGCTGCCGGCGCTGCCATGGGTAATTATCTTTGAACTCCTGCGATCTGAGCGTGATCTGACTGGAACAAGAGACAACCCTCACCGCGTCCTATAAAACTGACCACGTGGAAGTCCGCCGCCTGTGGCAACAAGGGCTGCAGCCGCTCCTGGAGGTAGCGTCAACGCCATCGCGTCGATGTCACCCACGCCGGCAGCGTCCTTCTCCAACGGCGGCGCTGGGAGCTCCAGCAGCACGCAGAAGACCGCGCCGTCACTGAGTCCCACGCCAGGCCCGACCACGGTGATGGAGAAGACGCAAACGGAAGTACTCCTCCGCGTACGCCTGAGGTGCAGCTCGTACCACGGAGATGGTCACACACCAGGCTGGGCAGGAGACGCTACTGCCGGGGGAACTGGCACCGCTCGCCTTCCCCACAACAATGGACCGTCCCAGAACGCAGCCGGGGTCCCACATTATGGGCGCCGATGTGAACACGGCGCAATTCCGCAGTCAACGCCAGTAAACACAAGTGCTGGGCGGCCGGACCAAAGAGCGCCAGTTGCGGCTCGTGCCGCTGATCGCGCGTTCGTCGTCGTCTTCCTCCACGCTTGCCCCGATACCGCTCAACATGCCGGCGTTCCCCTGCTGCCGCTTCTTCTGCGAAGGCACGGTCGGCGCTGACCTACGCTGGCTTGTAGCGACAGCATGGCAGCCCCGCCGGCGGACCAACCTTGCAGCCTGCTGCAACGAACGAGGAAAGGCGGAGCAGGCAAGAACCCAGAAGTCCTAAACGTGGATGGCATCCCGGACGCACGCCTCGCGAAGCGGTGGCAGACGAGATGGTGCCACCTCCGAGTTCTCGAGGTGTTGCAGAAACCCGAAGGCTTTAAACTATTCCCGGACGCACACAAAGTCTATTTTTCTTCACCGACCTCATTCTAACCAGTGCGCACAGCAGGTGGCCAGAAGCTGCAGCTGCTCGCTCACTGCCATGCCACCGCACAGACCCCGCACTGCACGTCACCACGCAGGTAACAGGAGGGCAACGTCGCGGATTATGATGATCATCGCTCGAACGGTGCCGCCGGCGCTAGCACTGGCAATTTTCCTGTAACTCTGGCGATCTGACCGTGACCTGACCGGAACACCGACACCACTCACTAAGTCCTTCCGAGCCCATTGTGAGGAAGTCAACACCCTGTAACCCCGCGGGGGGCAGCCGTTCCCGGAGGTGGTGTTGGCGCTATCGCGTTAATGTCACCTAAGCCTGCAGTGCCCATTCCCAACGGCAGCGCTGGGAGCTGTAGCAGTGCACACAATTTTAAACTGAACACCGCCTAATTTGACAGGGCCAAGGAGGGAGACAGGACACGGACGAGCGCTGTTCTGTTTAAAATGGCTTATCAACTCGCCCAAACTTCCGTTTTAGTGAGTGCACAGGAGACCTCCCGAACCCCGGAACCCATGCGAGGCCCTATGACGGTGCCAGAGCAGCAGGCAGAGTCGCCCCTCAGCCAACGCCAAAGGTGCATTTCGCACCACGGGCATGGTCACGCGCTAGGCCAGGGCAGAAAGAACTACTGGCTGCGAAGCAGGCTCCTCCCCTCTTTACGACGATGGTCCGTCCGGGAACGAAGCCGGGGCACCACGTTACGGGTGCGAATGTGAGCTAGGAAACGGGCGTCGCTGGCCTCCCTCACAACGATGGTCTGACCTGCAACACAGCCGGGGCCCCACGTTAGGGGTGCGAATGTGGTCGCGGCAAGATCACACAGTCGACGCCAGCGAGCCCGTCTTGGCAGGCCACGCCCAAAAGCGCCCAGCCGTGCCTCACGCCCTTGCTCGCGCGTTCGTCGTCTTTCATCGCTGGTGTTCCCGTAGTATGTCTGCTTCCATCTATGCATCTATGTATTTATTTATCTGTCTACGTATCCATCCAACCGCTTTCCCACCTACCTGGGTCGATGGGTAGTAAATGGCGAGCTGGTTTAAAAACGAACAATCGAACCAACTTTTCTCACTGAGTATTTTGCGATGAGCACATACATACGGCTCATCATCGAACGTCTTTCACGTCGACATGAGCCATTGGAGATGCGGGGCTGGTTAGGTACCGCTGCTCGAAGAAACTCTTTCACGCCGACTTGGAGCACTGGGTATGTGCCACTCGGTCTGTGCTAGTCTGCAAAAACCTCTTTGATGCGAACTTGATAAATTGATATGTGCCAATAGGCGTGTGTCGCTTTACAGTGGGCGTAAATCGAGCGAAATTGGGCAGCTAGGTATGTGTCCCTGTCAATGTGCCGGCATAAAATGGCGAATAAGATCTCTTAAATTCCCCCCCTGCTGAGCGGTACTGAATCAACGTCACAAGGGTTCCTCCAGAACAGCAACGCGACGCATTAACAAGCTACGGCTCAAATGCACTGGATATGTGCCGCTTTTCCACGAGCGCGCTCCACGCCAATGTATTAGCGAGCTGTGCCACGAATGCACTAGGTATGTGGCACTCTTCAATGAATATCTCACCATATTGGGCTACTGAGTATGTGCGACTGAGCGTGCGGCAAGCGAGGGGACAATTGTCAGCATTCGCAGGCGCTGGCGCGCCACGCTTCACGTCGCGGAAGCCAAGTGCGGATTTGCAACACTGCCACTAGGTGGCGCAGCGTTTCCAACAAGAACAGCGAGAGAGAATCCCGGTTGCTGCATGATGCTGTTCTCAGGCGCCATGTGTCTCGGAGGCCACCCACAGGAGGCTTTGCGGTGGCGGCACTAGATGGCGCCGAGTGTTCTTATGGACGCGCGAAAGAGGAGTCCCGCTGCAGTACACGCGTCATACATACCTCTTTCCAATGGAGGCAATACGTTGTGTCGCTATATTGATTCAATGCTAACGCGTCGAAAGACATCGTGACATGGTTGTGCCGCAATTTTTCTTCTCTTGTGGTCCTTTGTCTTTCCAGGATTGGCGAAAAAGTTCGATTCCCACAGGGGCGTTTGCGTTCGTTGTCTCCTACATACCGCCTGGGTTACCACGACGTGAACAGACCATGCTGTACCGTCTGTGGCTAGGCGTTGCGTATAGGAACTCGTATGCTTGCCTAGTGCAATGGTTGGATCTCTCCCTTCCACTCTATGTCTGCTTTTATCCCACTTAACTCTTCTCCCCGTGCAGGGTGGCCAACCGGAACTACCTCTGGTTGACCTCCCTGCCTTTCTATGCATCCTTTTCTCTCTCACCAGGATTGGTTATCTTCAGAACTCCACATTTCGCAATGATTCGTTTTTTGGAGATCCGTGAATTCGATGATGTCGCTCTTCGGCGTCGTCGTCTTTTCTTAAACACTGTACTCAAGTCCACGCGCGTTTTCCTTGTTTTCATATTTTAATTTCAAAATTCATAGCATTAGTTTCGCGCATTAAACTCGTCAGAGAGGGAAGGTGGTTGACAACATAAACTTCGATCTCACCGCAACCTCAGAGCATCTTATAGCGAAGCTGTATATGACTAATATCTCGGCAGAACTAGGATCCCGAGATCTGTAGAGAAAACTCGACTCATCAGAGACACGGCGCCCTTGACGCTATCGCGTTAATATTATAAGTTATTCCATTAAGGGGTCAGCATGCTTGCGACATGCCTATGCAACTACATTTATGTGCAGGTTCTATGTCGTGAACACGGTTTGATTACCTAGAGCAAGGATGCGCTCACTCGCAATAATTTGGCGGTCAACATGCAGTGGTTATAAAAGCGAATGCCAGTATATATAACGTATACATGGCTTGCCTTATGCGGACTGACGGAAGCAAAATCATGATGGGCTAGGCAAAGAAAGCTCCATTTTAATGAAATTTTGTCGGTCTCTAGTGGCTTGCCGTAACACTACCACTAATGGTTGTTATTTCGCTGTACGCTGATGAAATTTGCATCTTTGCTTTCGGCGCGACGCAGCATCATTCGCGCGCAAGTGTCCGAAGAGTGGTAGCAATGAGACCTTCATACCTGTGCCGACAAGGTTTGCCTCTGTCTACGACAAAATGTGCATAAGTGACATTAATCCGCCGACAGATACTTTTCGAACCATATTGAATCGAAAGCCAGTCAGTTGCGTATAGGAAGAACGCTAGGTTCTTCGGCGTTATCGTTCATCGCGAATATACATAAGGTCACCACATTTTTTTACCCGAAGAAAACGCTCATTAGCATTGATCATATGTTTAAATTCGTTGCTGGGAAGCCCTGGGAAGCAATCCGTGCGATGAATGTTACCGCTTTACGCAACGTTTTTACTGGGATTTCTAAGCTACAGTCCCCGTCTCTTTTCCAACACATGCATGATGGTGGTGAACATGTTCACAGCGTCCACAGAGGCGATATTTACGTGACGCGGCACTTTACACTTTGCTGACCGCTTGATTTTTGTACTTTTGGCAGGTGTCCCCCGCCCAAAAACAACAAAAGTGAAGACACAAACCCATATTGGCCAAACTGCTGCAAGAAAAAGAACTGAGCTACTGTGGTCTCAAAGCGCATACGTTACTTCTGAGTCATCTGAAGCTAATATAATCATGCACTGCAATTTGATTTTTGAAATAATGTGAAAGTTCGACGAATCTGCAATAAAGCAGCCGTTCTTTTCAGCCGAATTCTTTTTCAAAGCCGAATGAATGTTATTTCATCCTTACTTGGTAGGTGCCATACTCGATCTTACCATCCGTGTCACATTGCCGACTTGGTTTGAGAAATCTGAAGCATTCTGAGTGACGTAATTTGTAAGGACTGTGAAGAGTTCAATTGGAGAGTCATATCTGTCATATCTGTCGAAAGGGAGCAACTGCTTCCTAGAAATCTCAGTTCCTATCATAGGATCTGCATATGTTGCTTTAATGTTACTCCTCAAATTATCGTATAATTGGGTGGGCAACGGTTCTTCTACAGGGAATTGAGCTGCGTGATCATCAGAAATGCGGGCACGTAGCTCTCCCATATAGCTGTCCCAAAATGGGCGGGGTGGTATCAAAGACCACAAGTCCGACCCACCGTGTCGACTTAGTGGAATTCGCTCACTAAGCTTTTCTACGGGGTAAGTTTCCTACAAGGGGTAAATGTGCAGAAGCTGCGGGTAACATTTGACCAGGTAAGCGGATCTTTGTCCCTCGTCCTTTGGTTGAAGCAGGTGCGCATGTTGCGTCATGGTTCACATATCGACGTAGCCGTCCCGTCTTTGCATTCTGACAGAGCTAGGAAGCTATCTCTCTCTTCGGTTCGTCGTGTATAGAAGTGCACTGCCGGGATAGAACACATGCTGGAACAAGCGTGCAGCCTTCAGTAGTGTTACACTAGAGGCAACGCCGAGAGTGTTCTCCCAAGGCACACTGGCCGCCATGATGTATTACGGTATATGTCCCCACCGCCCATTCTCCTTCTCCAGAGACAAACCACCGATGACAACCTGGGGGCCAGCCCGATTGTGCAAGGAACGCTTCGTTTTAGAACGGCTTCATTTTATCACCTTCGTGATCTGTAATGCGAGAAGATTTGGGGCATTCTGTCATTCGATGATCTCCTTGATAAGCCACGCGAATAATCAATGTATTTGTTCTCCTGGAGGTAAAGCATGAAATAAATAATTACGCCGGACAAAGCGTGCTCAAAACGACTGAATGACATGCTTTCGGGCGCAATAAATTTGATCCCGCAAAATAATTCATAAATTAGCCTGTGTAAGTATTGTTTCCTGTTAGCGAAGCAATACACTAAAATTTTCCTAGTAGAAGAATAGGACTGTTTACCCAACAATGTATGTGTCATAAGAATGTTCCTCTAATTTTCATCAGCCTGGCTAACACTAGCTGTAACACCCTATAGACTGAATTGCTTCGAAAACAAAGTCCTTGCGCTTGGCATATAGAAGGGTTTTAGAAAGGCCCGTGATACAATTTACCGCTAGAATACTTTTGCGAAACATGAACGCTGCGGCACTTGTGGGCAAGCGTTGATTCATGCATTAGCTAGGCTCTCGGACTAAATATGCACCAGTACAATGTCTTGGGATAATTTTTTTCTTGGGCATGTTGGTTCATACAACAGCACTAGTGTACCGTGTATTGGAAAAATGTTAAAGGATCCCAGGTGGTCAAAGTTAATCTGTAGCATTCCACTACGGCTCCTCTCATTACCCAGTATGCCGTTTTGGGACGTTTAACTCTACAAAAAGAAACATTTTTGCACACAACAAGAGACAAATCTCGGCCGGGGCGTTCTCTGTCACTCGACATCGAGGGTTCCGCCAGCCACTGGCAACATGATCTCTTTCTATAGTCCACGCATGGGGCCCGAAAGGATCGGTCGACTCCGGCTTGCTAGCGAGGTCGTATGTCGACCAAAAGTAAAACAAGCCTTAGATCATGGTCAACGGAATGCGCTTAATCGTCCGGCCAGCCTCTGAACGCGTTGAGAAAGAGTTGTTTGTTGGTGATCTGGGACAGCTCATTCGTTGATTAAACGCAGCCTATCTCAATCTTGAAGAACAGCCGAAAATAGTCGAAATACGAGGGCTAATCACAAAGTCGTTACCCATATTTTTTAGCCACATTACTGCTGTAAATGCCAAGTCAACATACTCGTTTCAAGCAGTGGACCTATCTTGGAACGGCCCGGCCTTATGTGGCGGTAGCTCCATGGCACGGTACTGCTGTCAGTTGCTTAAGATGGCAGTTGTGTTTCACACGTCCACTGCGTACGAGGGACGAAGTGTGATTCGTTTTCTGTGGAGCAAGGGCTCATTAAAATCCACAGGGAAATGCAGCCCACGTTTAAGGATAGGTCTCGCGCTTTGAGAACTCTGACGTGGTTGTGTTGTGAATTCGCAAAAGGCCGTGAAGGCTTGTACGAAAATCGACGTTCGGGGAAGCCGCGTGCGTCGTTTAGTGACATTTCCCAAGTGGATGCAGTCGTGAAAGCCGAACGGCGTGTGGACCTCAAGGACATTTCCCGGGAGCATTGCATTTCGTGTGGGAGTGTTTAGGACATCGTTCACGGGCCCTTAGGATACAAGAATGTTGCATGTCGCTGGGTGCTTAAGCGGTTGGATTACATGATGAAAGACATGCGAATGATTGCTTCGCTGAATCATCTGCAACGGTATGCCGAGGAGAGTGAAAGTTTCGTAGACCGCATTGTTACTGGCGAGGTCTCGCCTGTCACTAAAAAATCCGTTTAGTACCATCTGTTGGGAAAGTGTTGTTAATGGTCTTCTGGGATCACCGAAGACCGCTCTTGCTGGATTTCATGCCACAAGGTGCAACCATCAATGCCGACAGTTATCGTTTCACAGTTTTAAGTCTGCTAGCTCCCACCAGGCGAAATCTCCAAGCATTTTCAATGTGGAGAGCACGGTTCTCCTCCAAGACAATGCGAGGTCACATGTGGTATTCTGAGCCATCGACAAGCTCTGGTCATTTCACTGGGACAGTCTGGACCACCCACCATACAGTCCGCACCTCGCCCCTAGTGATTTCCACGTTTTAGACCACGGCGCCAGTGGTTACTGGCAGCTGTTGGTAGACACAACCGTGCAGGCTGGGCAGGCTGACGTGTTAATATCTTCTTCCGGTCTCTTATACGTTAGAAATTTTCCTCAGCCACGGCTGGTTACATGCTACTATCCAGACTCCACACACGTTATCTCTTGAACAACGGCGTGGATTTTGGTGCTGTAAATCAGATGACAGAACTCACTTGCGGCGGCAGATGCTAAGCACCACCCATAGGCGCACTTTGGTCATGAGCTGGGCGCCGGACGTCACATCCTTCCTCACGTAGAATCACAGTCGGGCCCACACTGGCGGTGACTATGAATTAGAGTGCACGCCGTTATAAGAAAACGAAACGACGAAAGCTTCCTGTCCTTGTCCCGGTGTATGCCTTAAGCCACAGTAACATGGAACAACAACTAGCTTCGTTTCTAATCGCATTGGCGCCAGTGTGAAGACAGCGTAGTCCCAAAGTGCAGACTGACAGGCGGCAACCTGTTGTTGTTGTCTTTGTTAATGCTAGCATATACCCACTGTGTGGGATTGGCCGTGCGGCAGGCGGTCAAAGAAAAAAAAACGAACATGAAGAAGAAGAAGAAGCCGTGGAGTGCGGATGCACATCGCATCAGCTCCGCATTTTCTTATGATTCTCGGCGGAAAATCGCATTTTGTGGAGAAATCCATTGATCTTCAAAAGAACAGGTGCCAAGGAGTCCAAGGACACCATTCTCTACCAGGTGGGCCCGTTTTTCGGCCGTCAATCGGTCCTTCCTCTCGCTGCGCGTGGCGGTAGATCTACACCTAACTAGAACGCCTCGACACCTCGAACGGCTCCGCCGCAGCGGTGGCTGAGAGAGCTCGGCCTACCGACGGAGATACCCAGGCCCTGCTCCCTAATGGAAGTCGTGAGCGTGGGAGGCGAAGAAATGCAACCGGAGGAGTTCGGAAAAGAATCAGGTTGGTGCGAAGTTAGAAGAGGCACAAAGAAGCGATGCAGCGGTGGTGCCGGATTGGCGGGACACGAGCAGCAGGAAAGAACCTTCGTCGGGGAAGCAAAAAATAGAAACAAATGGAAGAACGAACGCAAGGTGCGACAAATCATCAAAGCAAGTAGGCTGCCTAACCTGCCAAAAGAAGACTACAGGGTTATCGTGCGTCCACGTGGCGGACTTAAGGTATCCGACTACAAGCTGGATCGCATTTACTACTGTCTGCGCAACGCTGCCGGGGTCGGCCGAGAGACAGCGGAGGAAGACAGCATATGCATAAACAGCAAACAAAATATAGTGGTGCTCAGCACGCCTTCCGAGGACCGAGCCAGGAAATATGGGGCTATCAATAAGCTACGCCTTGGAGAACAAGAATTTGAAGCAAGTGCTTACAGAGCAGCTCCTGATAATACGTCCAAGGGTCTCATCAGAGGAATATCTCAGGAGGAGAGTCCGGAGGACATAGTGACCAGTCTGGTCATGCCACGCAATCCTGGAGTCTTGCACGCCAAGAGAACGGGTAACACTGACAACGTGATCGTTTTATTTGAAGGTTTTCACGTCCCAAGATATGTGAGGTATGGAGCGATGCTTATCCAATGCTCCTTGTATAAAAAACACATCGACATATGCTATGGATGCGGAAGAACAGGGCACAGGGCTGACGTGTGCCCCAACCCTGAAGACAAGATTTGCCGGGGGTGTGGGTGCAAGAATCCACAGCAGGATCACAACTGCAACGCGGAGTGCCAACTGTGCGGCAAAGACCACCTCACGGGAGACAAGAAGTGCCAAGCAAGATACAAGATACCGTACCTGGTCAGGAGACGCCGCTGGGAGCGACGGAGGAGGGAAGAAGAGGCCGAAGAGGGAGAGTACTACTACCACAACTACAAAGAAAACAGAGGGAGCAACAATAATAATCATAAGACTGTAGCGAGCACGCAGCCCTCAACCGACAGAGAAGACACAAGCAGGAAAAACTACGGAAGACACCGCTCCGGTTCCTTCCCGAGACTGCCAGGGGAAGCCGGTCGCCAACGCTCCAGGTCCAGGTCCAGGACCAGATCGTGGACGAGATCAAGGTCGAGGTCCGGTTCGAGAGCTAATCGAGGGGGAGACGGGAGCAAAGCACAGGTGAGCTGGGCAAGCGCGGTCTCCGGCACTGCTACTCAATCGCCTAAAGTTAAAGGGTCCGCCCTAGAACAGGAAATGACACAGATTAGAAACATGTTAGAACAGATTACCCGAGAGAACACAATGCTTAAAGATGAGATCAAGCAGCTTAGGGCAGAAAACGCGAAGCTTCAGCAAGAAAAGAATGGCAACGCACCCTCCGCCAGTACGACGTCGACGCGGAGTCGGGCTCCAACGCGCGTTCCCACGCAAGCGAACGGAGAAGCACCACCACACAAAAGGAGGGCCCAAGAAACGGCTGAAGAAAAGAGCGTCTTTGCAATCAGCGAGGTTATGGGAACGTTTAAAGGAATGTTCGATGGGTTACAGCAACAAATCACAAACATGTATGTAGAGATTAAACAACGATTCGATGGATTAGAGAATAGAGTAGCGGCACTAGAAAGCACACCAAAGGATATTAGGCCAGCAGGCGCAGGACCGGTTAAAAGCAAGCCGTATAGCAGGCCGAATGCGGTAGAAAATAGCAAGGCCACCGGGGAAGAACAGATAAATCAACATGGCGCCGCGTAACCAATACGCGATTTGGCAATGGAACTGCCGCGGGTATCGTCGCAAGCGAGGAAACCTGCAGCAGTTCATAACAAGTAAGGAGACGCCAGATGTCATCGCCCTGCAGGAAACCGGGGGGATCGCAAAATTATCGGGTTATAAATCGTATAGTGCTTCCGGCGAGAAGGCAACCGTCACGACGCTCATACACAGAAACCTCTCGGCTGTCGAGCACGACACCGGTGTGCGCGGCATAGACCACGTCCTGATTGAAATAATCCCCTCCCGTAAAGAAGAGGCAAGTCTATTTATTCTGAACATATATAGTCCACCCCGGCACAAGCCCAAATTCGGCCCACTCTTCCGCAAAGTGTTGAGCGTAGCGCACAAGCAGGCACTAGTCGTGGTCGGCGATTTTAACGCGCCACACGCGGCTTGGGGATACAGCATAGAGAACATTAAGGGCCGAAGCCTGTGGGCAGACGCTCAGCACGAAGGCCTAACGCTCATAACTGACCCTCAGGCACCAACCAGAATAGGAAACAGCGTAACCAACGACACGACACCAGATCTCACATTTACGAAGAATGTAGCAATTTCTCAATGGACAAACATGCAGGAAAGCTTAGGTAGTGACCACTACATCGTCGTCACAACGGTACAAGCAGGCCCAAGGAAAAAGAGGGGGAGAGAACTGAAGCTAGTAGAATGGGACTCTTTCCGCAAAATCCGACAAGATGATGCGGAAGACACTATAACGGACATAGAGAAATGGGCAGAGAAACTGCAAGAAAACATTAAACGAGCTACCAAAACTGTTCCAGAGGAGGCAGGTATAGAGGAGATGGATAGCAGATTATTGCACATGTGGGAAGCGAAAGGTAGCATGCTGAAAAGATGGAAAAAGCAAAAACATAATCGGAAATTAAGGAAGAGAATTGTGGAATTAAACAAGGAAATCGAGATATATGCAAATAGGTTAACCCAACAGAAGTGGGAAGCCACGTGCGAATTGATGGAAAGGCAGATAGGAATGTCCAAGACCTGGAACATTCTCCGATGCCTCTTGGACGCCGGAAGTACAAAAACCATACAAAGACACAATCTACAGAAGATTATACACAGCTACAACGGCACAGAAGAAGAGCTCTTCCGAGAGCTCCAAAAGATGTACGTTGGAGATGCGGATAGAGAAGTACTTCCGGATTACCTAGGTAACGAGAATCCAGATCTTGATACCCCTATTACGGAGGCAGAAGTCAGATATGAACTGACCAGGCTCAACTCGAAATCTGCACCAGGACCTGATGGGATAAGTAACAAAACACTTAGAAACCTCGACGATGTATCCATCCGAGCTCTCACGGACTACATGAATAACTGCTGGGAGCAAGGCAACATTCTAAGTCAATGGAAATCAGCCCAAATTATTTTTATACCAAAGACTGGAAAGAAACCACAACTGACGAACTTAAGGCCCATATCCCTGACATCCTGCGTCGGTAAACTCATGGAACATGTGGTTCTCACACGTCTCACGAGATACATGGATGATGGAGGACTTTACCCACATACCATGGTTGGATTTCGACCAAAGTTATCGACGCAGGATATTATGCTCAAACTAAAACATCAGATCATAGATGCGGGTGAGAAAAGTCTAGACACTAAGGCCATACTAGGTCTCGATCTAACTAAGGCCTTTGACACCGTCACGCACAAGGCCATACTACAAAATCTCCAAAAACTGGATGTAGGACATAAAACATACGCGTACATCAAAGACTTCTTGACAGATCGTACCGCAAAGATTTCAATTGGAGAATCCAAATCGGACGCACTCAAGCTAGGTAATAGGGGTACCCCGCAGGGTTCAGTCCTATCTCCCTTTCTATTCAACGTGGCAATGATTGGTCTTCCTGCGAGACTCGAAAAGATAGAAGGACTCGGACACAGCCTCTACGCGGACGACATCACCCTTTGGGTGGCGGGTGGAAGCGATGGGCATGTAGAAGAGATCCTTCAAACCGCAGTATACACGGTAGAAGACTACATCAAAGACAAGGGACTGAGGTGCTCCTCGCAAAAATCAGAACTTCTGCTCTATAGGCCCACATGCCGGGGTCGAAAAAGCATTAGGGAAAGGCCGGGCATTGTGGTCACAGTAGAAGGCACCACAGTACCGATAGTGGAGAGCCTGAGAATACTGGGACTCCGCATATCCGAAAACGGCCATAACGGAGAAACCATTAGGCTACTTGACAATAGTGTTCAACAAACAATCAGACTAATAAAGCGGATATCCAACAGGCACTATGGCATGAAAGAGCACAATCTCATCCGATTAATAGAAACATTCGTAATCAGTCGTATTGTATATGTGGTTCCTTACCTCAAGCTCTACGCTGCGGAGAAAGCCAAGATAGACTGCATTATTAGAAGGGCCTATAAGCAAGCCTTGGGACTTCCGGCAAATACGTCAAACGAGAAATTCTTGGCGCTCGGCGTGCACAATACATTAGACGAACTTATTGAGGCACAGAGAGTAGCGCAGTATGAAAGGCTTACGCAGAGTTTGACGGGGAGACACATCTTAGATGACATCGGAATAACCTACGAAGCACAGCACGGAGTGCGGAGAGACATCCCAAGGAAAATAAGGGAACATCTATCAATACCCCCACTCCCCAGAAACATGCACCCGGAGTTTCACCAAGATCGAAGAAACGCACGAGCGAGAGCTCTCCACAAAAGATTCCGTGATGCCAGGGACGTGGTCTATGTGGACGCGGCGGAGTACGCAAATGGACAGAGTATGTCGATAGTTGCTACGAGTCTAGAGGGTGACTGCAGAGTTAGTGGGACGGTGAAAACATGGAAGGCAGAGGTGGCGGAGGAAGCTGCCTTAGCACTGGCAATAGCCTCCACGGAAGCCAACATCGTAGTAAGCGACTGCAAGACAGCAGTCAAGAACTATGCACAAGGAAGAATCTCGCCGGAAGCACTCAGAATTTTAAACAACTTTCGTGAAGATCGCGACATTCACATTATATGGGCACCCGCACACTCCTCCCTTCCCGGGAACGAAATAGCGCACAACCTGGCTCGAGAACTGACAGGCCGAGCAGGTGACACGCAACAAATACTGGGAACGGAGAGAGACCGGATGACCAGCTTTAACGAGATCACCAAACACTATAAATTGGGAAGGGCCCATTTCCCCCCGGCACACTCCTCGTTAAATAGACGGCAAGCGACGGCATGGCGCCTCTTACAAACAGATACATATCCGAACCCGGTGGCCTACCACCGCTACTACCCGGACCTTTACACGGATAGATGTAGATTCTGTGAAGAAAGGGCGGACCTACAACACATGGTATGGGCTTGTCCTCGTACACCCATACAGAATAAAATAATTAAAACCAGAGAGCAGTGGGAGACCGCGTTGCTCAGCTGTGCACCGGAAGACCAACGCAAGGCAATCCAGCAGGCCGAAGATGCCGCCAGGGCCCAAGGGCTCGAGGCCGTCATTTAGGTAGAGGCCTAGGTCTCAAATCTGCTGTGCACAAATAAAGTTTATTCCTCCTCCTCCATGAAGAGGGGAGCTAACACACACACACACACACACACACACACACACACACACACACACACACACACACACACACACACACACACACACACACACACACACACACACACACACAAACACACACTGACACACACACACACAAACACACACTGACACACACACACACACACACACAAACACGCGCGCGCGCTCGCGCATATATATATATAACAACATACCGTGTGTGAGATGACATGAGGAAGTTAACACCAGGCCTTGAAGGTAAATATTATGAATAACTTTAGGAGGGTAATCAATTTGCTTCTGTAAGAAACTTTCGCACTGCCACGCAAACACTTCCGTGACTGAAACCAAGTATAAAGGCTCCAAAAGACGGGGTCGCAGCTACTTACTAATTCATACCAACTCCGCGTAGTGGAATTTCCATTAATATTTTCACTTATTATAGCGAAACGTGTACAGGACAATAAAGAAATGATCTATTGTATCTACCTCACCACAGAATGAGCACAGCGGCGAGGGAACCACTGAGGACTTGTGTTGACAGAAATTCAACATCGGTATGCGATGGCGCAGCTTCGTCATGGACACTTACATTTTTCGTGTCTTCTGGCAAGATTCTCTTCCCTAGCATTATAAAACATGGTGGTAATCCGTGCACTTTGTTGTAATCAACGTAATCCGCGTAATCCGTGTTTTGTGTACACCGTGTAAGTGGTAATCCACTGTTTTTGTTCAAAGCTGATACCCACGTATATTCATGTATTCGTTACAGAGACGAGCGCTGAATTAGGCAATGGGGATAAAAACATTTTGCGAAGCCGTATGTCGCTGGGTGGTGAGTTGATAAAGTTTACATAAAAACAATAAATGAAATATTGACAATGTAGGTGGGTTCAACATTATCTCGAAGCTAGAAATAATTTATCAAAATTCTTTTTTAGGACCTGTCTTTTTTGGCTCCTACATCAATTCAAATTTCTGCGAAATATCGCTAACATGTTCGCATACATTTATCCTGGGCCTGTAAGATGTTCCAAAACTAGACTAGAGGATTGCCTAGGAACAAAACTAGAGGATTGCCTCTTGTCTTTTTGTAAAAGTTTCGCTTCTATGAGGACTTTTAAGCAAAGGTACTGCTAGCCAACAATTCGTCTCTGACTCTCCCTACTCTTAATATACAATGAGAGACAGCGAGAGCTCCGAACGTCGACTGTGACCAAAAATTTATGCCGGACAGTTATGTTCTACAAGAAGAATGAACTAACGAGAATCGAACTTATAGCAGCAGTACCTCAATCTTTATTTATTCAAAAATGTAGTTGGTGCTGTTTCGTTGCAAATTTTTAGGAAATAAGAAAAGTGATCGATGATGGCGTACACAGCTGCTCCGAAAGTGTTGGGTTGCGAAATATTGATTTAAGTATGGTGAGAAGGTGTGCAAGGGCAAGGAAAGAGAAAAGGTTAACGGAAAGGCAGGTATTCTCACCAGGAATGAGCTCGGGTGGTTACCATGCGCTGCGAAAATCAGAAACGGGAGGAAAAGATTAAGAGATGGAAAGGAATTGCAGCGTCGATGTCCGCGACATATTGAAAATTCTGAGGAATGCACTACAAACGGTCGCTTAGTCCACTCGCCTTCAGTAAGCGCAGCAGCGCTTTTGTGACCTACTGCAGCTGTGATATGCGCGACCACGATTCAAAAATCTTCTACGAGCAAGCGTTTTCGTCTAGCTGCTCTAGAACTATGTGGAAGGCGAGCCCTTCGTTTTAAAAGTGTGCGCAGTAGAAGAAATGTGTTGCACGCATTCTTTGCCTCCGCAGACATTTGTTTGGGCGCTATCGGTAATATTTTTACGTAAAACGACACGAGGCATGACTATTTACGATGTGTTTACACTGAACTACACAGAAGCAACGAAGCTGGTGGGCAGCCTGCACACCAGACAGATCCGTCTTGTTCGCCGTCTGTTCCAAGCAGAATGTTTTCTCGGATTGTGTTGGCTTCCTAACAATACTCCGGGGGACAAAACCGCCATCTCGGCGCAGTTTGAACATTGATGTTAGAAGGAGGGCGGCATGCTTTCAGTATGCTGACGTGACCTATGTCACTCGCAGCGATCGTACGTGGCACAGTCGGCGAAGCGGGAACAATCTCGTAGGTGACATCCGCGACCTGGCGGACGATCCGGTAAGGG
Source organism: Dermacentor albipictus (assembly GCF_038994185.2). Taxonomy (NCBI): domain Eukaryota; kingdom Metazoa; phylum Arthropoda; class Arachnida; order Ixodida; family Ixodidae; genus Dermacentor; species Dermacentor albipictus. The sequence goes on along the minus strand of NC_091828.1, from coordinate 55,793,059 downwards.
CCCGTGTACTGAGATAACTTCTCGGACAGCCAACACGACCGAATGGACATCACAGGAGAACTAAGCCACCGGGTGAGAAAGGAACATCGTGATGCCGGGTGTCATATGTAGGCGCTTCTGGGCCACTTGCGAGGCCGACAGCCTAGTGCGAGCGATCTGACGCGCGTAATCGGCACGAGCCTTGTTCACGGAACGTAAGCTTGAGAGCAGCACGATATCACTAAGCAAGCGCTCCATCACGTGGATTTTTTTCATATTTCGCTGGCCTTCTTTGCAACCCGGAAAAAAGGACTACGTGAGACGTATCCTAAATGAAACAGCTAGATCAGTGGTTTCTGAAACTGCTCTACAAATCTGTGTATCATGCGTGGGGTCCTCAGCTAATAATTAGGACGTTCCGTAATAAAACTAAATAATTAGCGAGTTATGCGGAAAACTAAAAATTGGCTATTGAGAATAGTGTGCGTTCGGTTCAATTCGCTTCCGACGTGCCTTCCATTTTTAATTCTTGGCTCAAGTTATGTGGGACACCCTGTGTGTGTGTGCGTGCATGTGTGTGTGCGTGTGTTTGTGTATGTGTGTGTGTAGGGCTCAGAACTAAAAGGACGTGAGGTTCACTATCCCAGCGGCTCCCTTCTTAAGAATGTAAGGTTACTTATCCAAGGCACTCCTTTGTTGGAATCCTTGGAGAGTGACGAGCGTGACACGTGAACGTAGCTCCTCTTCATCGGTGCTTAACCTTCCATTATAAAGAAAACATGGCTTCTTAAATTAAGGCCACATCGAGGAGCGCCTACTTTTCCAAATTTCCAAACTGAAAATTTTCTTGAGCTTATGAACCTTTATGCGTTCTGAAAAGAAAAATTTTAAAAAGAACACATGAAGGTACTACGTTTCCACCCACATGTAGATTCATTGCAAGTTGTGGCATTTATAAGGTAATATTGTCTTGCAAATGATCGATTTCAAAAGTTGCAACATCGTTTCAAGCCTAAATGGCTACGTTTTGGCTAATAAACGAACTGCCATCATTCACATCGTAGCTGAACTGCTTATACCTGCCGCTACCGCGGGCACAGCCTACATTAATTGTTCCCTGTGGCGATTTTTATAGGCAACTCTATCAACACACATGCCGGCGGCGGGAAAATACGATGCATTATCGTTTTCCGTAGAACCATGTCTCCAAGATGTATGAGACAGATCGCATTTGACTGTCCTTTAATATCTATACTGAAAGTCTAGTAATAGAAAGCAAATAATAACCGTGGGCTTGGTGGCTGTGCCACAGAAAAGACCATTAATCTACTCTAATCTACTCTTCCTGACAATGCAGGTGCTTGTCACGGTATTCGTCCAATTCGTGCCTGACGACGGCGGCGTCCAGTCCGTTGTCGCTCCCTCCGATTAATCCGAGCTCCAATGATTTTGGGGCTGCCTACGTAAGACCAACGTCACCGCTGCCCCTGGCATGCCACCACAGATCTACTGAACGCTCGCTGCCACCTGGATTGCCCCATCGCAGTCGATATCTCGATCTTCAAGTATGAAACCTTAATGAACTAGCAACCAGCCCAACACACATTGCAGGCAACTGCATCAACATTTGAGACTTAATACTGACCACCCATTCTGACAGTTTGACATCAATTTACGTACTTAAAGCCTATTAGCGACCATAAAGTTATTAAAGCAGATTTTTCCTTCTTTACCGAGAGCCTTGAAAGACGAAAGAAAACAATCAATTCGTATGACAAAGGTAATTACGACGCCAATAATCACGAACTCAGTAGCTTTTTCCCACTCTTGGAAGCCAGTTTTCACCAACGATCGGTTAAAGAAAATTCGTTGATATTTAAGAATTAACTACAGGACTTAACACAGAGATTTATCCCAAGAATAATGTTTCGTGAAAATTGTTCAAAGCCTTGGTTTCCTAGAAACAAAAAACTCGACAAGGATGTGTTTTTTTTCGCACTGCTAAGCTAAAGAGAAACCTCGAAGTGTGGGAAGAACACTACTCAGCCGAAAAAGAAGACTTGTCTGCGATCACCGATGCAGAACACTGCTTAATAGCGATCTGCCGCGCATGCTATGCCATAAACCAAATAAATTTTGGTGAGTCATCACTCCTGCACGAACTGCCTCAATTGCTTTCGCTCTTGCGTCGGGTTAACAACTGCGTTAACAACTTCAATACCGCATTTGCAACACTTTTCACACAAGAGCGCAAGCCACCTTCACGAATGCTTCCTACAGATGCCAGGTCATAGATGGATGCGATAACCTTTTCTTGAAATGGCATCAACGGCATCTCGTCCTTAATTGAAAAATTGAAACTGTCTTTGTCAGCCGGCATCAACAAAGTCATCTCAAAACTCAGAGGTGCGGACGTCCCTCATCGGCTCAGTCGTTTTTGAATGTTTGTGCAGCCATATCTTTACCACCATCACCGATTGAAGCAAATCACTGGATTTGTGAAGCCACCAGAAATTGGTAGACCCCTTTCATTGAGGTGGGACTTCCATTTTTGGACTTTTACTGGCCTTCCTTGGTGCATCGATTGTGTACGGCTAGTGAGGCCAAAGTAGGCCTACTGGCCCCGCCGGACCGCAATGGCGGAAACGCGCATGGAAGATGAAAACGTTATCGGATTAGAAGAGAATGAGGAAGATCCCGGCTGGAACATTGTGACATGCCGAAAATCTCGCTCCACTACAAGGATCGCTGGCGATGCGAAAACATCGCCGCAGAGCCAGCAAGAGCAAGGCAACATCAGCAAGAACAAGGGACGTACAGCCACTACGATCAAGAACCGGATTATCAAGGCATCAAGGAAGTCCCAATTGCCCGAGGAGCACAGCAAAAACATCATCCGCCCACGAGAAGGTCTGAACTTGAGCAAAGTTAGCACCACAGCGATAGGCGCGGCGATTATTGAAGCTTCGGGCCTGACTCCGGAACAAGCCCGACAGGATGTCGTTTGCCCTAATTTCACGCAAAACATCGTGGTGGTTAGTACACCGGATCCCAGTCATGCTGACAGGTATGTGCGAATCAAGTCTATCATTATAGTGTAAACCGAATATGAAGTTAACGCCTACGAGACAGCTCTGCATACTACGTGTAAAGCGGTGATTCGGAGAGTAGACCTCATAGGCAATCAGACCACGATAACGAATAATATTGTGCATGACGTTAACCCACTGGCATTGGCAGCCAAACGAAATAAATGGACGGGCTCGGTAATTGTTGTGTTTGATGGGCTCAAGGTACCTAATTATGTCCAATACCGGTCGACCCTTGTGACGTGCTACCTGTATATGAAGCAGTTTGATGTCTGCTACGCTTGCGGAAAGATTGGACATCGATCAGATGTATGTCCAACACCGGACGTGGTACAGTGCAGAGGATGAAACCCGGAGGACAATCACATGTGTGTGCCTAAGTGCAAATTCTGTGGAGGGGACCATTCAAGTGGGGACAATACTTGCCGACAGCGGTACGAAATTTTATACGTGGTGCAAATTCGACGACGAGAACGCAACAGATCTGCATCAGGGGTGACATCAGTTCAGCTACAGTGGGATGCCCAAACGGGCACCAGAGGGCGCACGCGCTCAAGGAGCCCCACACGGTCAAGACCCTGCTCGCCATCGAAGGGTAGAAGCCGCTCCAGATCACGTGAAGTGCAGGTGCGCTTCGAAGGAGGAGGGCAGACGCCTGGCGACATGACATGTGGAACAGCCTGGGCCGACAAAGTGAATGGTACTGTGAGGGCTGCGGAGTGTGGTGTGGGGCGGCGCGGCCGGTTGGAGATAATGATGTCAGGATAAAACAGCTAATTAAAGAAGTAACATATCTGAGAAAGGCAAATGAAGAACTTACTAAGCAGGTTGTAGAATTTTGCATGAACTCGCAGACTAGCTCCACAAAAGTAGCAATAGTCAAACTGGTGAATAATGACAACTAAGTATGGACAGCTGGGCTAGTTGGTTATGATTAGCATTGTGAAACATAGTTCCAGCGAAGCGTTAGTGTTGTATTTCTCGCCTTGTCCTTGTTCAAATGTGCGCTGGAACTGTGTTTCACAATAATGACAACAGTCAGGAAGAACAAAACACACCAGCTCCAAAGAAGCGGGCAATAAGTCAAGTAGAAACGACAGTGTGCTCTGCTTTCGAAGAGATCAAGGAGGCGATTAAACAACTTAGAGATACCATGCATAAAACTACCTTCAAAGTAGATAAGTTATGGAAATGGAGACTGACGACTGAAAAGAGGTTTACCAAAGTAGAAGCGCAAGGCGAGGACGAGGAATACCTACCCTCAGAAGCAGAAAGTGTCAGATCGCTCCCTGGCACGTCGGGGGGTTCTACGAAGAATAGTTAATAAATATATCTCCAGATAACAGTTCATAAACATACCTCCAGATAAACCGAAAATACTTATGCTGGAGGAAACCTTGGCGGATGAGATCAGCCTATTCCGATACAAAGCGACATGCAGGGGCAAAAAGCCGGGTAGGGGGCTAGCCACGCTCGTTGATAAGAAAATACCTTACCTAGAACATGATTTGCGCCTTGGGCTTAACAAAATACGTACTTGTGGCAATCATTTTAAAAAGGAATAGAAGCAAACCGCAAAGCCTCTTTTGTCTCAATCTTTATAGCAGCCCTAGCGACATGAAACAGAGTTTCAGGGCACTTTTTAATAAGACTATAGCTGTTACTAAGCACGCTCCATTAATTATTGGAGAGGCTTTCAACGCCCCACATCAAACCTGGGAATATCGCTGAAATACTAAGAAGGGGATGGACTCTGGCACCTAGCTACAGATATTAATCCCTTCCTTATCACTGACCCAGTTTATCCCACTAGGTGTGGTACACCACATGCAGGGACTCCACCCCAGACCTTACTTTTATATAAAATTTAGCGAACGCTGACTGGAATAACTTCAATATTTGCCTGGGTAGTGATGATTAAATATTGAAAATACTACTGGACACACCCAGTAATGGCATAACGCACCTTAACTGCATTGATTGGGATCTTTTTCGGAAAGCAAGGAAAAGCAGAGCTGAGACAGAGACAGGACAAAAGAAAACACTCCAAACTTGGACCACTCAGCTGAGGGAAGATTTAAAGGCGGCTACCAAGGATATTACCACAGAGGAGAATATCGAAATCATGGACAGTAGGCTGGCGCACTTGACTGAAGCGAAAGAATCTATGTTAAAAAAGTGGAAAACGCAACGGCTGAACAGGAGACTCAGGAAGCGCACAGCATTGTTGAATAGGGCGATTGAAAAACACTCCAGAAAGTTACAGAAACAACAATGGGATAAGCTTTGTAATTCCATAGATGGTCGAATCAAACGAGGTGGAAATTGGAACTTACTTAGACATTTCCTTCATAAGAATGACACGATATCTAATGGGAGAACAGCAGTAGCATGACGCGTCCATCGTGAAAGTCAGGACACAACGGAGGAGGCCATTCTGGATCGGCTCGCAGCTAAGTATTTACTACTTAAGGATAGCAATAAGACTACAGACCAGCATATATAGGGGAAGCCTGTGAGCCTACGGATAAAGACTTCACAGAAAGCGAAGTTCGCGCAGCTCTATGCGACCTCAACAGTACATCCTCTGCCAGTCCAGATGTCATGCAGAACGGCAACCGAGAAAGACTGACTACATTGTGCGATCGCTTACCCAATCCCATCTCCGAGAGGATATCCCATGTGGCCCTGTGTTTGGGCAATAATGTTCTTCATACCATACAAAAAATATACGAAGGTAATACTGCAGCGTATCAAAAATTATTCTCAGAGACACTTTCTAAAGGCCTCATTCCAAAAGACAGATGAACTGGGAAGGTAATTCCGCTCTACAAGTCAAGTGATAAAACTTTGTCTCTGAACTACCGTCCCATGAATCTCTAACCAGTGTTCCTTGCAAAATCTTCCGTCACGTCATATATTTTCAAATTATGGATTTCGTTGACACTAACAATTTCTTCCACCCATCCCAGCACGAGTTCCGCAAGAGATGTGCGTACTAAACACAACTAGCCAAGTTCCTCAATGATTTACATGCTGATTTGGTCACTAACCTTCAGGTTGACGCTATTTTTCTGAATTATGCTAAAGCATTTTAACAAAGTTCCACATCAGCGGTTCATAAACAACCTCTGTTAAACCCACATCCTAACGTAGTAAACTGGATCAAAGAATTCCTAACAGATCACTCTCAATCAGTCCCCATAAATAACCAGTCCTCCAATACAATTTCTGTAACATCAGGCGTCCCACAAGGATCTATTCTTGTCTCTCTTTTGTTTTTGATGTATATCGACGACCTCCCACTGCATGTATCTTGCGAAATTCAAACGTTTGCTGGCGACTGCGTTATCTACTATCGAGTACCCAACACTACTGATCAAGAAGCCCTCTAACAGGATATTAACCACATCCAAAAATGGCGTGAAAATTGGCTTAGGGTTCATAACCCTAGCAAATGCAAGCTCGTTTCCATTACTTGTCGACACAAGATTCATGCTGTTAGCCTGTAGAATCCGTATCGTCTTTCACATACTTAGGCATCACATTATCTAATGACTTAACATGTAATACACAGGTCACTAACGTGATATAATCAGCTAACAAAACAATAGGATTCCTTAAAAATCACCTTCGCCTCGCCCCACATCACCTGAGATCGCTTGCTTACAAGTCACTCGTTCGACAAAAACTAGAATATGCATCCAACATATGGAACCCGCATCATGTTTACATCGTAAACGATCTAGGAGTGCAAATTCGCGCGGCTAAGTTTATTCACTCATTCTTATTCTCTATGACGTCAGTGTTTCAGCTCTGAAAACTAAATCTGCATTATTGCCTGTCTCAGTTCGCCGTCGCATATCCACTCTCCTACTGTACCACAAGTTCTGTTATTCATTACTCAATTGTGCACCTTGCATCATGCAATCATCGTACATTTGAAACCGCACGGACCACACCCTTCAAGTGTTTCATCCGCGTGCGCGAACTGTTACCTTTTTAAGCTTCCTTCTTTCCACGTGCTGCTAAATATTCGAATGGCCTTCCCCAACATATCGTCGACATCACCTGTTCATCAGCATTCGCTGAAAATTTAAATAATCTTTTTTGTATAATATTAACACGTCGCATTGTTCATGTTTTCTTTTGCTGATTTCACCGCTTATGTAATACCCCGTCATGGGTATTTAAGAAAATAAAATGAAATTAAGCCTTAGACAAAGATGCAGATGTGCGCTTTGTAGTAACCAACTTGCAGTACCACAGAAGAAAATAAATATGATTCGTGGTTTCGCTGTATCAAGAGAAACACGATGCCAACTTCGATTCACGTTTTCTATATTAATATCACTGAAATACACACCTAATCTGTCTCGAATCTCGTTTTTTTGTGCATTTTGTGCCATTTGAAAGGTAAAATTCGAGCTACGCGCACCGAAGATATACGAAGCCACCTACAAGTGGGCCTGTATCATATGTTTCCAGGTGTAGCTCGCACTGTGGTTCAAAAAAGTGTTGGCTAGGGGAACTCCCATCGAAATACATGGCAATAGAGAAATTGTTTCTCTTGGCAACAACAGCGATACATTTGTTGAAATTTGTTGAAGCTAAAAGAAAAGTTATAATCTAGTGACTTCTGCAAGCGGATTTTTGATTTGCGCCATCAATATTGGGGTATAAATTTTGGAAAACTGTTATATTCCAAAAAACTAAAATGTCACGTTTACGACTCTGTTACTCCGTAGAGAAAGGCATTATCACAGTTCTATCAACTCCCCCTAATGATACAACTAATGTGGAGAAAATTGATGTAATACACGCGCCTCTGGAACATACCACCAATTTGTGAGTGGGACTTTTGCAAACGTCTTGTAGGCATTGTATCAAATTCACATAACCTGTAAATGATTATACGAAGTTTGTACGCTTTAGATTATCTCAAAGATGCAGTCTACAGAAATGCTATATGGGTTTTCGGTTCCGAGTTAGGGATTTCTAGACTTCGCACGCCTGCTTATTTCGAAGCATACAGATTTCGGGCAATTAAAAAAGTTTTATGCCCTAAATCGAAAGTCCGCTCCTTACTCTCACCAGAATTGAACGTTCTCTCTCAAATGGAACAAAACCAGTTCATTCAAATCGATCCAGAGGCTCGCAAATGAAAGCAGCTTCGGGTTATACATGTATTTGAGTGGAGAAAATGGAGTTGGCCTCGAGCTAAAGTTTCCTCATAACTACAACTGTAAACTTTCATTGATAACATAACATATCGCGCACACACACAAATGCGGCATGAGATCACCGGGTGACATCAGTGCCACTGGACATTTGTTTTGTGAAGTTCAACAGGCATCATTTTTTTTTTACTTTTGGGTATCACGCAGAAAGTAAATAAGTCAGAGTTCGAAATCACAAAACAACATCCTATAAACAAATCTCCGAACAAAATACTGGTCTAGGAACAGGGCGCTGCACGGGTGTTTCATAAAAAAGTAATCTCGTCTACGGCAGAGCGCCAGCTAGTGCTTCTAGCAGGGGCCAATGCTTCTTTGGCGTGCACGAGCCCTTGTAGTCGTCGAGGTCGAGGTCCCACACGCCCACACAGAATCCCTGGTCGACGGACACGTTGCCTCGACGCCTGCGCAGCAATTCGATCGCTCGATGTACTTTATCCGCGATCGACCAAGGGTCCTCGTACGACACCCACGTCTGGTTCACCCTGCGGACACGAAAAGGTTTCGCGCAACAGAAAGCTCTTGCGCTCATCTTGTAGCATAACACCTCGAGGGCTGCTTTAGGTAAAAACCTGCACCATAATAACTCATTTATCTTTTCTGACGCTATATGTTCCTCGATAACATAGTTACAACACTGAAATATAAATACAAATAATATTGATTCAAGAAAGTGATGATAACACAATGTCTTCCGCCGTCTATGTCGTAAAAAAAAAGTCGCAGTTTCGCCCGAAAGGCGAAGCATCGATTGCGATAGCAAATCAGTAGACAGCTGTACGAAATCGGAGACCCGCCGTTGTTGCTCAGTGGCTATGGTAGTCGGCTGCTAAGCACGAGATCGCGGGATCAAGTACCTAGCGAAGGCGGCCGCATCTTCATGGGGGCGAAGTGGGAAAATACCCGTGTACTTAAATTTATGCGCACGTTAAAGAACCCCAAGTGGTTCGAGTTATTCCGCAATCCCCGACTACGACACGCCTGATAATCAGATCATGATTTTGGCACGTAAGAACCCAAAATTTATTGCGAAGAAAGTATAGTAGTTGTAAACACAGCCACACTAAGTTAACAAGCAAGGTGTCACGCGCGCACGAGCAAACTTGTACGCATCTTACTCTATGAACGCGGAAACTCTTTGTCGCAACACTACCCTCAGGAATCGTGGCAGAAACAGCTAGCGAATTGACCTTTGTGCCGCGTCTCGCATCAACGCAAACTAAGCCACGAAAACGCAGTGCGCGGTGGACTCTGCCCCGTCGCAGATGGCTTTCAAGATGCAGCGGTCTTGTAAGAACATCGTAAGAACATGTAAGAACATGTAAGAACATTGTAAGAACATTGTAAGAGCACGCACGCACGGACAGTGCGTGCGCGCGCCGGCCGCTGCATTTCGCGCACCCTCCCCTCCAGGAGCCTTCCGCGCGACGGAAGACGGCGCGATTCCTCCTCGCTTTCCTATCTTGCGCGCGCGAAATGGAGCCCCGGTACTTTCGCGCGCTTTCTCTCGCACATACGGAGCGCCGCGAGGACGTTATCGCCCTTGGATTTTATACGGTAACTCACGGCGACGGCAGAAATGTGCCTGGGGTGTCCATACAATTGCCATCGCAATAACAAAGAAGAAATATAGCTTCGTCTGCACTCAAACAGTTATTCACAACGTCTCAAACTACCTGTGTGCGGTGGGCTGATCAGTATAGCTAAATACCACTACCGCTCACGGTGACCTGAGCAATGACGCGTGCGTTTGGCCCAGTGCGCTCATCGTTGCATGGGAGCAAGCGCTAGTTACTAAAACAAGTGAAGTCGCTTAGGCTTAAATTTACCGAGGTTGTCGACGCACTAGATAATGATATTTGTGGCAGCGAAGGCTCCTTTGCGTAGCGCAGTTGCTGAGGAAGATGTGAATAAATTCCCTGATTTCAAGAATGGATGAGAGTTTGGTTTAACAAGCTATATCACTACGTCTTGTTAAGGCAGGACTCCACGCACGCTCACCAGGACATGTCAGCTCGCTCCTATGAATTGTTTGCGTTGTAACGAAGAAGAGTAGCCGCCTGCGCCACAGCACCATCGCTACCGGCATGAGCTCGTGGTTGCTGTCTTTCGCCGAACGCTTGTGACAGCTACCCGTTCGCGCCCGTTGCTAATAAATCTCTTAGCAAGTGGTGGAGGTGCGGGGTTTCGACCACCCTGGAACTTCGGAGTCGCACTCTACCCCCCATCATGCCCGACGACGCACGCACTCCTCCAGCTCCTCCAACGGCGCCGGCCACCTTGGTTTGTGCCGGTGCCTTGCGTCAGCGAGATCCCCCTATCTTCTCCGGCACAGATGACAAAGACGTTGAAGATTGGATCTCGTCTTATGATCGAGTGAGTGCCCATAACCAGTGGGACGACGTTACCAAGTTGAGAAACGTCGCCTTTTATCTTACGGACGTTGCGAAACTATGGTTTCTCAACCATGAAGCCGACCTCACTTCGTGGTTGGTCTTCAAGACCAACTTTACCCAAGTTTTTGGTCGGCCTGCAGTAAGAAAGCTTCGTGCAGAACAACGTTTGCGCACACGTTCCCAAGAGACCGGAGAAAACTTCACGAGCTACATTGAGGACATTGTCGACCTTTGCAAACGGGTGAATGCGTCAATGTCAGAGGAGGAGAAGATCAAACATATAATGAAGGGTATTCAGGACGACGCATTTCAAATGTTATTATCGAAGAGTCCTCACTCTGTCGCTGAAGTCATCGAATTGTGCCAGAGTTACGACGAGTTGCGCAGGCAACGGCTTCACACCCGACGTCCCACCCCGCCCGCCGACTCTCTATCCAGCCTTGGGGTCGACGACTACAACCATGCTACTCTCTTCATCAAAATCCAGGAATTCGTTCGCGCAGAGGTCGCCCGCCAGCTATCGTTGATATCTTCTGTCCAGGAACCACCCCCTGCTTTGCATCCTACGATCCGCGACTTCATTCAAGAACAAGTCTCTCAAGCCGTTCCTCCAGCCGTTGAGCAGCCACCAGTCACGGCTCCTCTCACTTACGCTGAAGCAGTTTCCCGATCTCGTCCAGAAGCGCCCCTGCCGCCCTCTATGCATCGCCCACCGACATTTTTGCCGCCATCTATGCCGCTTCACGACCGCCGGCATTTTCCTCCTATGCCGCTGCCCGATCGACAGCCTTTTCCGAATCCTCAACCGCGACTCGGACCTTACCCCCACCAGTGGCGCACCTTCGATGACCGCCCAATATGTTTTGCTTGCGGTGGTGCTGGTCACGTGGCGCGCCATTGTCGTCGTGGCATGCCTCCTCTTCAGAACATCCGGCGGGCGCCACCTTTCCCCGCTCCGTTTTCCTCGTCGCCTTCCAGCCTTCCTACTTCTTCCTTTTCCCCTGACCGCCCAACCGCCTCTACTCGCCGCTCACCATCTCCCCGCCGTCGCTCGCTTTCTCCGATGCGGCGTCGTCCCGCGTCCACCGAGCAGGAAAACTGATGGCCGCAGTTCCCGAGGCACGAACTACGTCCACGTCGCAATGCCCAAGTCCTCGTCCCTCTCCAGCCAACGTCATCGAAGTCTCTGTCGAAGGAATCGCCGTCCCGGCGCTTGTAGATACAGGAGCCGCCGTATCCGTAATTTCCGCCGAACTCTGCCGCACACTACGAAAGGTTTGGCGCCTCTCTCCGACTTCTCCCTTCGAACCGCGAACGCTCAAAATATAACGCCTCTCGCTGCCTGTACTGCTCGCGTCTTCATTCAAGGTCTACTGTATACCGTCGAATTCGTCGTGCTGCCCACTTGTTCCCATGACATCATATTAGGCTGGGACTTCCTTGCAAATAATAACGCCGTTATTGACTGTTGTCACGCCGAACTCGAACTTTCTGCACTTCCAGACGTCGAGCCTATCGACAACGACCCTTCCAGTGTTAAACTGTTTGTTTCCGAAGACAATTCCGTCCCTCCACGCTCTTCCCTGCTTGTGCCTGTGTCGTGCGCCGCTATTTCTGATGCCACTGTTTTCTTTACGCCCTCTGAGCTGTTCATTCGCCGCCGATGTTCTCCGCTGCCCTTTGCTCTCCTTACTCTTCGCAATGGCGTCACGAAAATGGTCGTCGACAATCCCACAGCCTGCCCTTTAGCTTTATCTCATGGTGAATGCCTAGGCCTTCTTCAACCAGTCGACACCTTTTGCATCTTTGACACTCCTGCCGTTTCTACTTCTGCGGGCCTTGGCGCACTTACTTGTGACTCTGCGGTTGATCAGTCACTCCTCGACGCTTTCCACTGCTCCATCGACGATGGCACGTCATCTTCAGAACGAAGCCAGCTTATTGCTCTCCTGCAGAGGTTCCGCGCTTCTTTCGACAGCCATGCTTCCGGTTTGGGCCGCACATCGACCGTTTTTCACCAAATAGATACCGGCAGTCACGCACCTTTACGGCAGCGCCCTTACCGAGTTTCCGCCTCTGAGCGCCGTGTCATTGACCACCAGGTTGCTGACATGCTCAAGCGTGGCGTTGTGCAGCCTTCCAACAGTCCCTGGGCATTACCGGTCGTCCTCGTTAAGAAAAAGGATGGCTCTATTCGATTCTGCGTCGACTACCGACGTCTGAACAAGATAACGCGCAAGGACGTTTACCCGTTACCGCGCATCGACGACGCCCTCGACTGTTTGCAGGGAGCTGAATTCTTTTCTTCGCTGGATTTACGTTCCGGATACTGGCAAGTCCCCTTGGCACCATCTGATCGACCTAAAACAGCATTTGTGACACCTGACGGATTGTACGAATTCATCGTAATGCCTTTCGGCCTGTGCAATGCTCCCGCCACTTTTGAGAGAATGATGGATAATATTTTACGCGGCCTCAAATGGAACACATGTTTATGCTACCTGGATGACGTAGTTGTCTTTTCTGCTGATTTCCAAACCCATCTCAGCCGTCTCGAGCAAGTTCTCAAATGCCTTACTGTCGCGGGACTTCAACTTAACTTAAAAAAATGTCGTTTTGGTGCCCGAAAGCTCCCTATTCTTGGCCATGTTGTATCACGAGACGGCGTCCTTCCGGATCCAGCCAAGCTCCGCGCTGTCACCGACTTTCCGCAACCAAAGAAGTTAAAAGAGCTTCAAAGTTTTCTTGGTTTATGCTCATACTTCCGACGTTTCATTCGAAATTTCGCTTCCATAAGTGCACCCCTGACAGCCCTTCTAAGTGGCGACAAAGAACTTTCCGCTTGGTCGCCCGCCTGTGATGACGCCTTCACGAAATTACGCCGCCTGCTAACCTCGCCACCTATCCTCCGCCACTTCGATCCTGCAGCGCCCACAGAGGTCCACACCGATGCCAGCGGCATCGGACTTGGCGCCGTACTCGCACACCGAAAAGCGGGCTTTGATGAATATGTCGTTGCCTACGCGAGCCGAACTCTGACAAAGGCCGAGGCTAATTACTCTGTTACAGAGAAAGAGTGTTTAGCCATTATTTGGGCCCTTGGAAAATTCCGTCCTTATTTGTATGGTCACCCTTTCGATGTCATCACTGACCATCACGCCCTTTGTTGGCTGTCTACCCTTAAGGACCCATCTGGCCGACTTGCTCGCTGGGCCCTTAAGCTACAGGAGTACGACATCCGCGTCCTCTACCGTTCCGGCCGCAAACACACGGACGCTGACGCCCTTTCTCGCTCACCGGTCTCCGCTGACTGCGCTTGCCTATCCGCCCTTGAGCCCACAGTTCCATCTCATGCACTGCGCAACATGCCGTCGGAGCAGCGCAAGGATCCCTGGATCAGTGCTCTCATCAGCATCCTTTCTGATCCATCCACCTCATCACCATCGCGCGCTCTTCGCCGCCAGGCTACCCACTTCTGCATTCGCGACGGCCTTCTTTATCGTCGTAATTACCTCTCTGACGGTCGCAAGTGGCTTCTCGTGATACCCCGCCATCTCCGTGACCTTATCTGCGACGCTTTCCACGCAGACCCTCAGTGCGCACATGCCGGCCTCTTCAAGACCTATGCTCGACTACGCATCCGATTTTATTGGCGAGGCATGTATAACTACGTCAGAAAGTTCATTCGCTCCTGCGCTCCGTGCCAACGCCGAAAATTACCTCCCGGACAAGTCTACCCGTCACAACCCCTTCCCTGCCCTCGTCGGCCTTTTGATCGTGTTGGCATAGACATCTACGGACCGCTACCCTCCACACCAGCAGGCAACCGCTGGATTATTGTTGCAGTGGATCACTTAACCCGCTATGCTGAAACAGCTGCTCTGCCGACTGCCACCGCCCGCGACGTTGCATCGTTCCTATTACGACATTTCGTTCTTCGCCACGGTGCCCCTCGCGAACTTCTGAGCGACAGAGGCCGCGCCTTTCTTTCCGATGCTTTGAAGGCACTACTCGACGAATGCCGAATCGTTCACCGCACCAGTACAGCGTACCATCCGCAAACTAACGGCATGACCGAGCGCTTCAACCGTACTCTTGGCGATATGCTCTCCATGTACGTCGCCTCTGATCATTCAAACTGGGACCAAGTTCTCCCTTTCGTGACGTATGCGTACAATACTGCGACCCAGGCAACTACTGGTTTTTCCCCTTACTTTCTCCTATACGGACGAGAACCTTCTACTACTCTCGATACTATTCTGTCATATACCCCTGACGCGTCCGAAAGTACTCCGCTATCTGAAGCTGCTCGTCATGCTGAGGAATGCCGCCAGCTTGCCCGCTCTTTTTCCACCGAGGACCAGTGGCAGCAGCAATCCCGTCAACCTGCCGGCCGTTCTGCACCAACTTTTTTGCCTGGCTCTCTCGTATGGCTTCGGGTACCCGCTACTACACCCGGCCTCTCCTCAAAACTTGTCGCAAAGTACCTAGGACCCTACCGCGTTCTCGAGCAAACGTCCTCCGTCAATTACATCGTAGAGCCCCTCACGCCATCGACGGACCTACGCCATCGCGGCCGCGAACTTGTCCACGTCTCTCGCCTTAAGCCGTACTACGACCCAATAGTAGTCTCTTCGCCTTGAGCCGCCAGGATGGCGCCTTTTTCTGCGGAGGGCGATTGTAACGAAGAAGAGTAGCCGCCTGCGCCACAGCACCATCGCTACCGGCATGAGCTCGTGGTTGCTGTCTTTCGCCGAACGCTTGTGACAGCTACCCGTTCGCGCCCGTTGCTAATAAATCTCTTAGCAGCGTGCTCAAAACACAGTTTCCGCATGATTAAGTTAAGTGTCGCTTGACTGTTTTCTCATGGACATTTATCTACGTGTCTCAGCTATCCATTGAGAAAATTGTCTTAATTATTTTAAACAGTATACAATCTCTTGCTCTTAGCGGGAGCCGAATTTGCTATCACTCAGGAAAAAGGTGCCTTTTAAGTCATTTTGATACGCAAATGCCGTGAGCAGCAGAAGCAATATCCATTTGCCAATTATATGCCATTCAAGTCCGCGTGGAGAAAGCTGGCCGAGACTATACAGCTTCTCTAAAAAAATACTGAAGATCATTGCAGTATGGTACCAAGCCATGCTGGTTATGAATGTATACTCGAAATTAGCGCCGAAAATGATGGCAAAGCCTGAAGAAGCGCATAGCACGAGCGTTCTCATAATCTAGCAAAGAGGAAAAGGTTACGGAGACACAATTATGCTGCATTTGCATATGAAAAGCTTCTGCACAGTGACATTCTTACTCATTTGTGTACTTCGGTTCAACTATAGTTCGATTCATCGGTGAAGAGACCTCTTGCTACGTGGTCACCGCACTTGAACTACATTAGGCTGCAACTCTTGCGTTGCTTCGCAGGCAACATTCCTTTCCCACGTTCCTTGAAGTCATTTATTGACTTTGTATCATTATCCTTATGGTGTTTGATTGTTTCAACGTATTCTCCTCTCTGTTTTGGATTTATGTAGGTGTTTCCTTCGCTTCTGTACGCACTTTATGCCTCCATTGCTTGGACATTTACGGAGGCCTGATGTACTTATGTAATACATCAAAGACATAGAAGGAGATAATTCCACGCCTTTACGGTCAGAACAGTCGATTTTCACAATTGAACCATTTCCCTGAGAGCCCGTGAAGTGACATGGGGACGACTCGCATTGAGCAATGTTTAATGACGATATTTGTTATGCAACTTCTGGCACAATTAACACTGACGCATCCGTTTGACCTTGCACCGGTTGGTCAGCAGCCTTCATTAAGCCATGCCCAAACCGTAGCTGCCGAATGCAAGCAAGCTCGGGAGTGCACAGATACAACACCCAATTTCTTTTTCTCTCTCTTTATCGGAAGTCACAAACCGACAGCCGAACAAAACATCACCGAGCGCGAAAACTGGATGGCGCTGTTAATCTGTACAGTCGTCTCAGCAACAGAGGCTATGCGCGTTTTGGCAAGGCTGCAATAAAGTGTCAACGCGTCTTCGCAAGTGACGAGGGCCAAATAACTTGCTTCGCCACGGAAAACGTCAACAGATGTGAGAACGAGGCTTTTGTGGTGCCTTGAGAAAGCGACTGAAAATATGGTATTTCCTAACGCGAAATTTGAGCGGAGCTGGGGCTCTATAACGTTAAACCATTCCAAGTTGTTGTAGTCTAATCTCCCGACGCCAAATTTACGTGGGCACCGACGCAGCGATCGGGTGGTAACCCGCTGCGTCGCTTGAAAAACCCAATCAAACGCGCTTATGGTTTACTGGTTGTCACTTCTTTCGCTTTGAAAGCAAATAGCTTTGACTACATTGATCAGTTATTCTTACCTAACTGGGTGAAAAGAGGCGAAGGGCAGGCTCAACTGAATAGAGATTCGATGGGGCGAGACAGCGCAGTAAAAGTAGGTAACCGGATGGAGAGGGTGGTACCCGCGTCTGCGATTGGTCCCCTTTGCTTAGCTTGTGGCGCCTGGTCGGAAATGGCGGCGGCGTGCAACGGAAGGTTCAAAATGCAGCTAAAACGGATCCTCTGCAAAGGGTTGGCAGTGCGATGTCCTGTACGTAAAGGAAGGTATTGATAACGCTGTACTGCCACGCATTTTTTTATTTCATGCAAATGAATTCATGCTTCCTGGCAGCTCCGAGTAGCGATTGTCAGCGCAATCGGCGGGCAGTCATCATCTATTCCTTTCGAAACGGGGCAGCCTGAGACCATTCAGAAAAGAGTGCAGGTTTCTTGGGCATATTAGTGCGTCTCTAACGCCTACATGTCGCTTAGGTGACGAGGTGACTTTTGGCGCTTTTGTGACGTCGCTTGACTGAAACACGAAGTGAGCGCAGCGAGAACACGCTTGACCAATATGAATTGGTCAAATGACGCCATTTTCGCTGATGATAAAAAGGTGTCAAATAAGAAATTGTTATTTTTCTTTAGTTGGATCTAACAATACATAATCAGTGTACACCTATCATAACAGATGGGACGTTTTTGCGGCATTCCTGACGTCGTGTGACAGACAAAGGCACTGGGGGTGGCGCGAATATTTTTGTAGCCAATCGCCGAGGGCTAACTACAGTATTTAAATATAAAGGTTTGGAATAGCTTTTCGTTATAGCGTCCCTATTTACGCGTTTTAATTTTGGGATATATTGGCTAGCGCGGACAATCTGTCTCGTGCGGCACGTTGCAAACGAGCGAAGCGTAGCGCGACTGCCTCGCTAATCGGCAGAACGCGAGAGGCAACGCGCGGGTGACGCGTGGGCGCGGTTCAGAGGAGCCGCCACAGACAGACCCGCTCATGCAGCGCTTTGCTTTGACGCTTGCAACTCCGGCGCTATCTCGGAGCTATACTCGCCGCAGAAAGCGCCATACACACTAGCGATAAAACGCAGCTGCGGCAGAGCGATCACACCAACTGCCGGCGAGCCGCTGCGGCAGTCACTTGACCAAGTGAAAATCTCGCCTCTTCTATACAGTTGCAAGATCTCAGGTGTCTTTACCTTCGCCTGCTAACAGGCTGGCACGAATGATGTCTTACGAAGATGATGACGGTGCTGTCCCTGATCATAATCATGTTGGTGCGCTCCCTTCTGTTGCAGCGCCACTGCGTTTCAAAGTCAAGGAGAATAACCAACTGGATAGCGCATCCACGCCCTTTACTCAGGGTCCGTCTTGTCGTACAGAACCAGATATGGCGCAATGTCTCCAAAAACGTGTCCATCAGGACTTCTCGGTTTAGACTCATCATCGTAAAAAAAAACAATCTCATACCGTGACAACAGAAAGAAACACGAACGAGACAAAACCAACGAAGTCAAACAAGCTCGAGCGAGAGCTGACGCGAGCAGACGATAGCACGAAGCGAGCGGTCCGGCTGAGACCAGATATGAGGATGCATCGAGCGGTCAGACGGGCCCGCAAAGCATCAGTTTCCCGCGCGCACGTCACTGAAGGGGCCGCTCTCATTGGTCTCTGCCATTCGCGGCACGCGTCTTTCATCTTGCGCTCCGCGTTAGCTCTTTCATCCTTCGCTGTTGTGCTCGTTCGCAAGGTTACGCCGTGGCTGGCGCTCGCCGCAGAAACGAGCGCCTGGAGGCTGCCCTCCAGAACCCTTACTTGGTGTAACTGCATACGGCCGTATTTGACTTGGCGCTGTTGACTTCAAGCTTGCACACTTGTGGGTAAGCAATGATGCCATTGTCGCCTGTGTACCTGCACCGAAAGAAAGAGTGGATCATTTTTATCAATTTCTGTACCACGTTGGTTTTGAAGTTATATATAAAAAGAACTGCGAAGTTCATTCGCAGTATTGTAGAGAAACTGCGCCACTGACAGCACTCGGCAGGTGATTTCTTTCTTGCGCTTGTTGCACTTCTTTATTCTATTGCGCTTTATTGAGTTTAGTTTACTCCAATTTACTGCCTTTGGACCATTTCGCAATAGCAATGGAATTGCCGATCCTTTTGTACAGCAAGCACGTTACAGTAACCCGAGTGTATCAGCCCTATGTATACTGCTGTGGTACCGACCGCCGACACCGACATGTCCTTCACATGTATAAATAACATGGCGCGAGTGCTGCACAAGAAAAAAAAGCGGGAGCATTAAGCAGACAACTAGCGATACTCTGTCGCTCTCTGTAGATTTTTCTTGTTTGTCGTGCTGTAGGTGCATATTAAAAAGGGCCATGTGTGAAAACCTGCAATATCGAATGAGAAAAGCGCGGCGCATTTTTCTCATTGCACTGGTGGCTAGGCTGCCTTGCTACATATGGAACTTTGAAATATTGCGAGCTAGCTGCATATTTGCGAAAAACGCTGAGCAGGTTCCTTTCGGTGTTTCTATATAATAGTCAACCTTCTGTTATACAATATACGTATACGTAGTTCGTGTCATCTGTGGCAATAGTCCCGAGTGAAAATACAAGCAATCTAGCTCGAGTCGTATGGGCTAATTGATGAATAGTTTTTCATAGCGCAAGGACCAATTCTTACCAAAGGGCGCCAAACCCGTGGTGCGACGAGTTGAGAATGTAGATGATGTCAAAGATGTAATGTGGCTGTACAGTCGACTAAAGTCAGTCCATGTATATGTGCATAAAGTATATGTGCACTAAAAATACGACAACGACAAGTAAGGTGTCCTATGGCCATAAAATATATGTTGCGAAATGATCCCAAAAGAAATGTATGAAAATATGTATGCACCACTAATGCCTAACCAGGTCCCTGGAGAGCAAGGGACGGGATGCACGCGCTCTGAATACTACTAACGCAGCCACAGGCTTTGATAATGTGGCGTGGTACGTATCGCATGCATCTATGACATGCAGTACTCGTGCACCACTTGAAAAGCTAAGATTGTTTGACTGTCGAAGAGCAGCGTGTCGCTGTGCTGGACGTAGTGGAACTTGTTGACGGTGTGGTAAACGAAAATGTTTTTTTCTTCTTTGAGATTTTATTTCACATTTCAGCAACACACACGACAGTCAACGACGCGTCACATTTACCACATATAGGCGACTCAATACCAGTCAACAGGAACGAGTGTGTGCCATGAGTATGGCCGATTTAGTAGACAGGTGATAACCTCGGTTCGCAAAATGTTTGATACGGGTGGCAAATTTTCTAGCTGTCGTTTAATGACATACAACTTATTGAATGTTTCAGTGTCTCATAAACTCTGGCAATAGCTCCTACACTTTTTCCGCAAGAAAGGCTTCAGGCACACCGTACGGACAGCCGTAGGGAAGTCTCTAAGTTTTGTGGCTAATGATGTGGCGGATTCGTCTCCAACTACATTGCCCTCAATAATTCTATGTTTCTGCACCCAGCATATTGTAATACGCTGCTTATAGATACAGACTGTACGCACGAGTGAATAAATGGCATTAACTACCGTATGTCTATGTTTGCTGGGCGACCTTATAGAACTTATGACACTTAGAGTCAGTGAATACAACATCTTTTATAGTCTTCGTTTTCCTCATTTGCTTGAGAGACGTCAATACTGAATACGCCTCCACCGTGTAGATACTAGTTTCAGGTTGCAGAACATGCGATTGAGAGAAGGACGGACCAAGTGCTGCGTACAACACACTGGCATGTGGCACAAGTATTTTGTCTAGAGTACGAGGACGTACATTTTATTTATGAGTCTACGGGGCATGTTCTGTGACCTATAAAACCAACTGCCACAATCTGTGAGCTACCAGTGTCATGGCGGCAACGGCTTTGTGAGGGCTACCAGGGGATGTAAATAAAATGGGACATAAATTTCTTGACAAAGATTCTTCACACGTAGTGAGAAGCGCTCTCTTGCTATAGGTCGATTATGATAGACTCTCGCAGAGGTAATACCACTTATGGTTGCATAAGAAGTGTGTTCACTCTTTGCATGTGCTCAAAAAATACGTAAAACTTGAATATAACCACTGTAGGTGAAGCGACCACTTATGTGACTCTACGCAGAGGCGGTCTATTCAACTTGTCCTGTCTGTTCAACTTGACGTCACCGTGAGGGTCCATATAAAGTCCGGCGCGAAAAAACCGTATCCGCGAGCCTTGTGTAGCATGTGCCAGTGAAAGCAGGCGAGGGTGAGCCGGCGATCGCGGTTCAATCTCGCCCACGCAACGGAGTAAAGCGTGGAGGAAGCCCGCGGCCTTCCGTAGCGCGCAAGGCTTAGGCGGGAAGGTAGGTATGGGGCGAGGGGGGGGGGGCGCTGTGAGGGAGGGGCATTTTACTTCGGTCGACCCGGGCTGCCGCGTGCGCCTGGCCGGCCGCTGTATCTTGAAAGCCATCTGCAACGGGTACAGAGCCCGCGCTGCGCTGTGTTTTCGCGTCTTAGTTCGCCTTGATGCTAGCGGCAGCACAAAGGTCGATTCACTCGCTACTGCTGCCGCGTTTCGACACTCCAGCATTTTGACAGCGAGTTTCCGCTTTCATCGATTGAGATCTCTCCATGTTCGCTTGTACGTGCGTGATACCATGCTTGTTAACTTAGTATGCCTATGTCTACAATACAGCTCATAATCTACTATCCCTATTTCTTAATATGTCCACTAATTTGCTATGGCAATCGACGTTTCGCCTTTCAGGTGGAACTACGACTTTCTTCACAACAAAGAGTGTAAAACTAAGCACTTTACCTTGCAGTACAGCAGTCTCTCGGGTGATTGATCTAGAAAAAGCATTGCTAATGCTTATGCGGACTGTGCGGTCCACGAGTAGCTTTCAGTGATGTACAACATACTACTGGAGACACCCAGAGCAGACGGACCTCGTAAAACTCCGAAGCGCTCTATGTGGTGTCGTAGGTTTTCTGGATGTAAACATACACATAAGAAGCATTGTAGCGAAGAAGACAGGCGTGTGCTTCAGGCGCATCGACAACGCCTCGCTAGAGAACAGAGCTCGCGCGCTCGGTGCCCGCCGCTTAATCAACAGACCTCTCTGTGTATCGTGCAACGTTCTGGCCAGTTAATCAAACCGCCTTACGTATTTGGTAGAGGTGCTGGGTTTTCCCCAGCCCTGGAACTCCACAGTCGGTTGTTGCCACCCATTAAGCCTAGCTTTTATTGTCGGTTGTTGCCACCCATTAATTAACTAGCTTTTATTGGGCGAACCTGTGCCCACAAAAACAAGCTACACTTATAGCACAACGATAGCGGCGAACACGGTCGGCGATCGTCGGAAATCTGATCTGCGGGTCAAGCGCGTCGGCTTTTATACAGCAGTCGTCGAATTTTCCAGTCTAATCATTCGGAGCCGCGTGCCTTCCACAAAGTTCTACACCATTCGCGTCGCGCGATGAAATCAGATAATACAAGGTTCGGCGACAACAGACAGCGGATAGAAGCATCGATAACTTTCCAGAAACTTCGGATACATGCAGGCGCGTCCCGCGCTGTGCGATAACCTTTGTTCGGCGGCGACACGTGGTCGCCCGATAGAGATAAGTACACGTGTCAATACCCCCCTCTTAAAAAGCATCGACCCGATGCTACATACAAACGAAATAAAAACACCCGTAGCAAAGAAAACAACAAAAAATAAGGAATTTCGTCAGCGTCCGTAAAAGGGTTTAAGGCGCACCACGTGGACCACTTCAGATCGTGCGCGGCGCCGCTGTGAATGCGAAATGCCGCCCGGCACGACCTCATAGTCCAGAGCGCCAATACGTCGGATGACCTTGTAGGGTCCGAAATAGCGTCGGAGTAGTTTCTCACTGAGTCCTCGTCGGCGTATCGGGGTCCATACCCAAACACGGTCGCCGGGCTGGTACTCGACGAAGCGTCGTCGGAGGTTGTAGTGTCGGCTGTCGGTCCTCTGCTGGCTCTTGATTAGCAGGCGGGCGAGCTGTCGGGCTTCTTCGGCGCGCTGGAGATAGGTAGCGACGTCAACATTCTCTTCGTCAGTGACGTGCGGCAGCATCGCGTCGAGCGTCGTCGTCGGGTTCCTGCCGTAGACCAGCTTCAACGGAGTGATCTGTGTTGTTTCTTGCACCGCCGTGTTGTAAGCGAATGTTACGTACGGCAGGACGGCGTCCCAGGTCTTGTGTTCGACGTCGACGTACATCGCTAGCATGTCGGCGAGGGTCTTATTCAGCCGCTCCGTAAGACCATTCGTCTGCGGATGGTAGGCCGTTGTCCTCCTGTGCCTTGTTTGACTGTATTTAAGTATGGCTTGGGTGAGCTCCGCTGTAAAAGCCGTTCCTCTGTCGGTGATGAGGACTTCTGGGGCGCCATGTCGAAGCAGGATCTTTTCGACAAAGAATTTCGCCACTTCGGCTGCCCTACCTTTCGGCAGTGCTTTAGTTTCAGCGAAGCGGGTGAGGTAGTCGGAAATCTGATCTGCGGGTCAAGCGCGTCGGCTTTTATACAGCAGTCGTCGAATGTTCCAGTCTAACCATTCGGACCCGCGTGCCTTCCACAAAGTTCTACACCATTCGCGTCACGCGATGAAATCAGATAATACAAGGTTCGGCGACAACAGACAGCGGATAGAAGCATTGATAACTTTCCAGAAACTTCGGATACATGCAGGCGCGTCCCGCGCTGTGCGATAACGTTTGTTCGGCGGCGACACGTGGTCGCCCGATAGAGATAAGTACACGTGTCAGTATCATCTGCGCTCTCTCCTGAGCCTCAGCAATCTCTTCGAGCGTATTGTGCAGCCGGAGCTCTAGGAGTCGATGCGTCGGTGTGGTGATCGGGAGCCCGAGGGCCGGCTTCACTACCTTTCGGATTAGTGCATTGAACTTTTCACACTCCGATTGTTTCCACATGCGCATTGCTGCGACGCAGGTGAAGTGAATTAGGACGAACGCGTGAACGAGACCTAGCAGATTGTCTTTTTGAGGCCGCTTGTGAACCGTTTGGATGTTTGATCCACCCGCTTCGATTATTATTCCCAGTACTTGGGTGGAGTCGGCCCTGGGGATGGGGCGACCGTCTCTGTTGCGAACGGTGCTGTTGCGATCACTCGGGCGTTTCCATCTCTTAGGCCTTTTGCCTTGTCGTTTTGGAGAGTACAGCAACAGCTTCGAGTTAGCGGAGGAGCACTTGAGGCCCGTGTGGTCTCGACGGTTTCGACTGCTTCCTGGAGAGCAGATTCGATAAGGCTGTCCGACCCAGCGGTTAGGTGATGATGATGCCGTCTGCGTGTACCGTATGGTGGAGGCCTTGTATCTTCGAGAGCTATTATTTGGGCTCTTGGAAAATTTCCACTGTACCCGCACGGCCATCCCTTCGATGTCGTTACGACCAACACGCCCTATGTTGGCTGTAGACATTGAAAGATCCATCAGGCCGACTCACCCGCTGGGCCCTCCGGTTACAATACTTAGACGTGCGCGTTGTGTATCGGTCTGGCCGCAAACACACCGACACGAGTACTTTCTTTCGCTCTCCCACGTCGAGTAACGCCACTTGCCTTTCTGCCATCGACTCGGTTTTGTCGTCACCAGCGCTCATCGATATGGCTGCGGAGCAGCGCTGTGATCTGTGGATTTCCGCTGTTTTGGATAGCCTATCTGACTCTCCGGTGACTCGTCCTTCCCGTGATTTCCACCGTGAAGGTTGTCGCTTTACGGTGCGGGATGGACTGCTCTATCGCCGCAACTGCGCTTCAAACGGTCGCAAGTGGTAGTTCGTCGTCACTCGCTGCCGCCGCGCAGATGTGTTCTCCCGCTTTCCATGCAGACCCACATTGTGCCCACGCTGGCCTCTTCAAAACGTACATCACGCTCCGCTTGCCCTTGCATCGGCGTGCGATGTACAGTTTTCTGCAGAAATACATCCGCTCATGTTCAGAATGGCAGCGCCGCAAGTCTCCTGCTCGCCGTCGTTGTGGTCTTTTGCAGCCAATCCCGCACCCCTCTCGGCCATTCGAAAGCGTCTGTGTAGGAGTTCATCTGTGTAAGTGTTTATACCACAGATATACTTTTGAAAAATTCTATCCTATCCTGTCTTCTCACCACCCTTCCTTGCGGTTTTACATGGTTGAAACTAAGTTTGCCGCAATTGTAGAGTCGCGAAAGAGCCTCCATGCTTCGTTTTGCTGCTTACACGCTTCCGTACATTCTTCATTAAACCATCGAAGTCACCTTTGGTAGCTACTCCTTTTGTTTGTTGGATATATTTGGATGTACTACAAATAAGGAGAGCTGTAAAGTATGCAACAGCATCATCTATGTTTAGGGTGCCGATGTCATCCCGCGAAAAATAATTGGAGGACGCTTAAGCTTCGCATTCAAGAGTGGGACGCGACAGCGTTCCCGTCGACCCGCCAAGGGGTATAAGACAATGCGCTACGGCACAGCGATCACTTACGATGCGCCCCGCATCGGACTTAGCGCCCACCTATCACGCGGTGAGCGTCGAGCAACGCAGCGTTCGGCGCGGCAACGAAACGTGCGCCTGAGCGAACGGAACGAACCAAAGAACTCGGTGTCTCGGAGGGGAAACGATCTACGCCAGCCAAACGTCGTGATCGGCACGGGCAGAGAGATAGATAGTAATCTAAACCGGGAGCACGGCGAAGCGTCGTCAGGGGAGAGGGAGTCCCGCGACGCGCCTGGCAGTGGTCCCAATGCGGGCGCGGCGCGCCTCCTGTCGGGGCAGCGCCGTACATTGAGAGGAGGGAGTCTTCTGTGTTTGCCGCAAGATGGCTCTGCGTGTGCGGAAAGCGCAGAAGAAATGCAGCGGAAATTCACTTCGCAACTCGTGTAATTGCGACTTCTGTACGTTACATGTTCATAATTACCGATATACACCGCATTATAACTTTCCACGGCTCGTTTCGAAGGCAACACCGCATTCACTAGAGGCGCGTTTGCACCGCTTGGAACCATCGAACTCGTGGCTGGGTGGTAGCGTCTCCGTCTCACACTCCGGAGACCCTGGTTCGATTCCCACCGGGCCAATCTTGGAAGTTGCTTTTTATTTATGAAGCGCCTGCCGTGATTTATCGCTCACGGTCAACGCCGCAAACGCCGACACCGACGCCGACGACACCGGCTTTTCTGCGACACGAGCTCCTTAACGCTATCGCGTTAATAGAGAGTTTTAGTATAGCGTAAAGCAGCAAACGCAAAGAGTTAGCGTTAGCGTTGCGTGCACCACACTGCGCATGCGCTATACGTAAACGCTGCTGGATCTCTTACGTACGTACGCTATTTTCCGGATTTAGCGTTGAACGCTAACGCACGCAAGGGGAGCCTTACGTACGGCAAGATGGCGGCGCCAGTCGAAGTGAGAGCAGCCCGCTTCAGATCTATCGAGCCGTCTGCCTGCACTGCTAGGCTCTATCCTTCCCCACTAATGCTCGTGTTCGCCTTAGATTTGTGTGATGATGCTTCGGCAGCGGTGCACAGGTGACAAATGGGCGTTGTTTACGATATACGTTCTCGATTAGCGGCGCAGTAGGCTTAACGAGAGGGTTTGCTCATAGAGTTAGTAGAGCAACTCTATGGGTTTGCTAAATGTGTTTGCTGTATCCGCCTCGAGATGGCGCCCAAGTTTATTTCGCTCGTTCGCTTGGTGTAAAGCCGCATGTGGAACCGATGCATGTCATGTTTTCCGCGGCAAAACACAGTAGTGTGGTCGGTGCTGTGGTCACAATGCGTGTGCGTTTTACCAACGACGACGATATGAACCTCGTGAAGGAGGTTTTCGCCTTGAACCCATTCGGATGGACGTCAAGGTGGGCGTCCGTTGTAAAAAAATTGGAAAGAAGTGGGAAATCCGCTTTCTGGAAGAGAAATTGCCGGCGAACCGTCCCCTCCGGTATAGCTTCGACGTTGAGTGGATCTTGAGGACACGTAGAACCTGCGCGGTCGCTCTCATTCCCGAAGCATGAGGGTGTCTATGTCATCCCAACTTAAAAAGGACACGTAATATGGGTCCCACAGAACACTCGATCGCAGCATGCCAAGATTAATCGGTATGTTTCGCGACTCTCGACAGAACAACGCTCAAACCAAACACCTACATGCGTAATTAACGCAGCGACTGTGGCTTTTGATAAGCTTGACTTAGGGACACACTTGCGGATTCGGCATTGGATAAGCTCGACATTTCGTGTGGATTTGGCTTTCCAGTACTTTGTGTCTTTACATCTAGATGGCGCTGTATTTGTTTGCGTTAACGTTAACGCTTTTCTCCGTTCCGCTATTCTAAAACACTACCTTGTGCCCCGCAGTGCAGTCTTTCTTTGCGTTAGCGTTGCGTCGCACGCTAACGCTAACGCAAGGGTTTTACGCTATACTAAAACTCTCTAATATGAGAGTTCCGGGAAGAGCTGCCAGTCGGCTGATTCGACCTCCCACCGAGGAACCTGTGCTGAGCATTTATCCAATTTCGATGTGTTCAATACTGTAGGAAAGTAGTCGCTGCGGTAGGGGTTTTATTGCGGCAGCAATTATACGGACACTCCAGGCACATTTCCGCCGTCGCCGTGAGGTTGCCCGTATAGTCCAAGGGCGAGGGTGGAGGGGGGGGGGGGGACGTTCTTCTCTAGTGGCTGCTGCTTACGGCGCGGCCGTGCCGGCGCTGTATCTTCAAAGCGATCTCCGACGTGGCCAAAGTGCGCGCCCGTGCGGGTCTCATCTTCAAAGCGATCAGCGACGTGCCCGTAGTGCCGGTAGCTTCCTATACGATGTGCTTTCGACGTCTCTTTCGCGTTGAAGTTAGAGATGCACAACGATCAATACAATTGCTGCTACCTCCGCGATTCATCACTCCCGCATTTTGACAGCGAGTTTCCGCGCTCATCTAGCGAGTTGTGTTCATGATCGCCTGAGCGCGCGTGACACCGCGCCTGTTCATTTAGTTGATACACGTTGGCAGGCTGGCTATTTTGCATCCGTGATTGAATGTGTAAGCGCGAGTGAACAAGGACGTCAAAGAAACGAACATAGAGAGACAGCGTTGTCTCTGTGTGTTTCTTTCTACGTCCTCGTTCAGAAGTGCTTACACATTATATCATTGTTAATTTGTTAGTCAACTAATGTGTCAACTAATGTGTCAGCGAATGTGTCAGCGAATGTAGTCAGTGAATGTAGTCAGCGAATGTTAGTCAGCGAATGTTAGTCAGCGAATGTTAGTCAACAATTTTCTAAGGCCGATAAAGCTATTATCCTTGCTTCGTATAGCTATCTGTTCATTTGCCTTCGCTATCGGCGCTCCTTCTTTCGGACGAAACTGCCACTTTTTAGCAACATTCCACTGAAAGTACGTCACTAGTGTTGGAGATGCTATGTTCAAATCTATGGAAGAGTATGTTTTGTAAGCAGTACTTTCAAATGATGGTTTCTTCTTATTAAGCAGAAAAGAAGCTTCAATTTATCGGCCCCTCGCATCTAAGCGAGATTTCAATCTCCCACAAATAGATAGGCTTCAGGTAGTTCATCTATTAATAAAGGAAATTCTTGTTTATCGAATTGATAATTACGGGATATGTAGCGACAGTAGCAGGTAACGAGTCTATTTAAAAGCAAACCTCCAACTGCAACTACCCTTATGTGCTGTTTGCAGTTCTGAGCACTGTCACACAATACCTTTATGACCTATGATTACAACACTGCCAGTCGACGCAGTAGCCTGGCGGAGAAACTAAAGTAACGGAGAAAAATAAGCTACTGGCGGAGAATGTTCCTATGTTTAGCTTTTAATTAGGTTTCCTGTACACACAGGGCCTTCGGCCCAAATTCACGGAGGAGTTCTTCTACATGACTGAGGTTTCGGAGGAGACCTCGGCCGTTCCATTATGCTTTAGTGTGTACATACCGAAATTAATACTGCGCTATGCGTATGAAACCAGAAGAGCGGGTTGGTTTAGGTTGCAGAGACTTTTGGGGTCCTGTGATGCGGGGTTTCTCTTTTCTGGAACGGTCGCCAGACTCTCGCCACTCGATATGCGTGAGAGGCACCACTTGACTGGGAGTCCCGCCCATTGCCTCTTGCGAGGCGCTGCTTGACAGACTGTCCTTTGGAGCCCACCAACCCGGAGGTTGGTGGGCTCGCCTCAGTCTCCGAGCTGCACTGGCTGCTACTAGTGCTAGAAGAGGTCTCAGCTGTGGTAGAGTTGAGGGAACGCAGGGCACGGCGGGTGGCCGTGCATCGCGCCCTTTGTGCTTGGCGCGGGCGGCCGCCACGTGCCATTGTGGCGCTGCCCTCTGATTCACACCTTCGCCGAAGGTTGTGTTTTCTGCGAATGATGACGAAATAAGCTGACGTGTTTCTCGGAAAGATATGTTTTCTCTGACCTTCTGAGTTAATTTCCTATCTTGCTTCCAGAGTATGCATGACCTAGAGCAAGCAGGATGGCCACCATCACAGTTGATGCAATGGCACTCGGCCGCAGCATGCTCTTTAATACTGCATTTCGCACAAGTAAATCGTTCTCGCAAACTCTGGGATGCATGGCCAAAGCTCTGAGACTTGAAACAGCGTCGCAGGTTTTTTGAATGAATGCTCGTGCTCTGAGCTTGATATATGCCGTCTCTAGTGTTTCTGGAAGAGTACTTGTGCCGATCCTAATTATTACACGCTTTCCTGGCAGTTTCATGCTATTGCGTCTGATCTTGATCCTTTGTACATTTATTAAATTTTTATCCTTCCAGGAGTTAATCGCTCAAATTCATCAAGTGATCCTCTGATTTACGGCTCTGACAGTATTCATGATACGGTATGCAGTAGCGTTGGTAGAAATATCCTGAAATGACACAAGGTTGGTTAACTTGTCGAACTGCACTTTGTCTCGGACGCTACACAGCAGATCCTCAGCTATCTTGGTGGCTTTATAGGCACCTCCAATGGCCTCTGTGAGACGCTTCGATAATACGAATGGTGAAATTCTGGCCTTCCTGTCAGCTCTCTCACTGTGGACAAGGTGAAACTTCGGGAAAGTCTGTGTGCTCTTCAGAAAAGACTAAAACGGAGCATCGGTGCACACCATTTTCGAGGGACGATCAGGTGAAAAGGCGTTGGAAGTTCGCATGAAATGTTTAGTATATTCAGTGACGATGTAACGTCACCCACCACCCAGACCAACGTAGGGACAGAGCGCTACCATGCCAAATGTACATTGTTGCTATAACTATACACGTTATAATCAAGATTGGTTAAAGCACACGAAGCTAGCTCAGGCTGCACAGGATGGCAAAGAAAATGGGCAAGAGAGGAGTATACAGGACAGATTGTCGAAACAGATTTGGAAAGTGACACCTAGGACAATAGGTAGGAAGAAGCACCTGACAGATTTTTCCCGCGTGGGTCAGTCCGGCTTTGGCATCTGTGCGAAGCAGAGGCAAAAGAGGTGTGTTGCCTCTATCGAGGGACCATAAAGGTCGAAACATCCTGCATCGGCTCAACCCACAGAATCCCGTTTCCCCGGATACGGCTAAGCCGCGCACGGCTAGACGCGGGGAGGCCTACCTTCCTTGTGCTCGGGTCCGCGGTGTCGCACCACACCAAACGCTTGCTGAAGCAGACGTAACTTCGGGGACCATCTTGGCTGTAACGTCCGGTTCTATAGTTTGGCTCGGTACATTAGTAGTCGTTACGCGGTAAGCGTTGCGTTGTGTACAATAATGAAAGATTATTATTGTGATGTTTCCCATGCCGCCATCCAGTACGAATTGCGGGAAAATGGCTATATTTGCGTACAACACCACGTGGGCATATGTCTTTAGTGAAAATGGAAGTTTTTGTGAGGAATTATAGTTTATTTCTTTTAGTTTCAATAGGGCTACACAGAGTCGGTCACTGCTCAAGCTACTGCGCTTCCGAATTGTACTAAAAAGGCGTACTGTTACGGTTGTTGGCCTCTTGAATCAGTGTGTACACATTTGTTTGAATGACCTATTTCCATCGGCTCTGTTCCGTAGTGAGAGGGAAGGAAACCACACACACACCATGCTGCGGTTATGCTAAACTACTGGCTTACCTATTATGGCTCCGTTCCACCTCAGCGTGCAAACTATTGTCGCACACGGCCACTATGCTGACAGAAATAGCATCTTTGACCGGAATTTACAAGTCCCGTCAGCAACAGCATATCAAGTTTCGTACGAAATGCGCTAAAAAAATTTTAAAGGCAGGTTAAATGTAGGAAAGATTAGACGCTGCGTGATTTTTAATTCTGTTACCATAGAAGCATACATTTGAAGATGTCTTGATGTAGCAAATGGACAACTAATTATGGAAATCAGGCTAATTTACTTTACCCAAAGGAGCCACGCCATTGGCTCCAACAGAAGATTGAAGCGCGCAATCCGATTAGCTTTTAACAAC
Organism: Dermacentor albipictus; assembly: GCF_038994185.2. Classification (NCBI taxonomy): domain Eukaryota; kingdom Metazoa; phylum Arthropoda; class Arachnida; order Ixodida; family Ixodidae; genus Dermacentor; species Dermacentor albipictus. Next base: position 55,761,510 of record NC_091828.1, on the reverse strand, counting down.
TTCCGAAAATACAAAACCCTGATGCTGCAATTTTTAGCCCTGAACTGAATTCTCGTCGATTTCACAGAAGAGCGTAACTCAACAGGCGAAGAGTGCAACTGTGAGGCTCGTAATAGACGCGCTTTAGTGACGTGTTTGTGTTTCCTCAGGGGGCGAGCAGCAGGCGAGCTTCCTTATTAAGCCATATTCTCGGTCACTTCATGCTCGCCTGATGTGAGGCGCAAGCAGCAACGTAAGTGATGGGCGTCGGCTATGAGCGTCACAGTTGCGCTTTTCATCTGTTCAGTTTCATTTTCTGCGTGAAATTGGACGAAATTGATTGCGTAGTAAAAATTACCAGAGTCAACTTCTCGCATTTCGTGAAGCCATTGTGAGCGCTTTGGATGGCGCGCTTCAAGTCTTCCATTGGGATAAATTGCATAGCTAACTTGACTAAATGGTTAGTATAATTTGCCCATTTACTAATATAATTCCTATACAGAGTCATTTTCAAACGTATGACTCCGTCAATCAAAAGGATGTAATTTCATGACGTCGTCCTCCCTAGTTTTAAAGAATTTCTAGCATATGTCTTGAAAAACGCGGCATTTGCTTTAACTTGTGTATTAATTTTTATAATTGAAAAAAACTATCGACATGACTCACTGTAAACTAATCAAATACTTTATACTAAAGAATAACGGCAGTGTGGGCGAGTTGGTGGTTTTGAATAATGTATAAAATAGCGCTAAAAACTTACATCGGACAACAGAATATAGCACGCTTGATGTAAGGCTTCAAAAAGCCATCGTGTTTTTCCCAATAAACTCAGTTGTAAGTCAGCGCCGTCTGTGTCCCATCCTCTATTCTGTTGTCCGGTGTGCATTTTTAGCGCTGTTCTTAAACATAATGAAATACTTTATTGTTCTGTAAATACGCGTTCTTATTTAAAAATGCGGAAACGTTCGTCTTACGCCATTGAAGCTCTTTCAATTGAGTCTCCAACACTTTGGAATAATAAGTAACGCTGGCGCATTTATTCACAGTCCAATATTGTTCCACGTTTATTGTATGTTTGCATGCACACCCCTAAACGCAATTTTGTAGAAAGCCAGTACATGTTATTCCTGCTGCACTGTACTTTTCGTTCTCATGCTTTCTTTTTTACATTTCTCCCAACGTGTGCAGTTTTCCGTATCTGTTGCTCACGTGCCTCGATACTGCACAAATTTCTCGCACGTTCTGCCAATGAGCGCGGTAATTATTCGCATGCTGATTTCCTCTTTTGTCGACAAATACTGAGTGCGTACTTCTTTTCCACTTCGGCAAGGCCCTGGGAAGGAATACAATATGAGTGATTAAATGAATAATGCATGAGATAATTATATGCTGAAGCAAATAATTGTTTATATTTAAATATATAACTTAATATAATAAATAAATATTAAGAGGGATACGCAACGTTGATATACACAAAGCGGGCCTAGAATTCTATGAGGGCAGAACGCTACCTATCCTATGCGAACGTAGACCATTATAGAAATCGACTGGTGCATACACCAGGGCGCACTCACTGTCCTTTGCTTCGCATTTGCAGCCTCCGCCACTTGACACGAGTATCCTTTTTCCTGGGCATTCGATCAGCCTCCACAGTGAGTGCTCGCTATCTAGCTTCCTTTTTGTAAGCCTACATGTTTTTGACTCATTCATGACCCACTCGTCGCCTCTGCGACCTCGTCAATACCAACCCATGCTGTTATGTCAAGCTTGTCTTGAATGTTCGATAAGGTATTGTAAGCAGTGGTTGGACTCGTGCAGTGCTGTTTCAACCGCACTACCGCCGACTTTACCTACCATAAGTATAGTGACTTCAAGTATTACTTTGATATATGTATTGTTATACCCATCAACACTTAAGGAATGATTACGCCTTAGAAGTGTTCTCAAATAAGGAATTTGAGCTATTCATTGCAGAAACAAACCCTTAGCGTCCCAACAACTAGCGTCGAGCTCGGGTGCTCTGAATGTAATTTCCATCCGCGACCGCCCACCGTAGCAGCGGTAATATATAGCTATTATTCAATACCCTGGAGTAAGGGCCGTAATTAGTTTTCTGGTCATGAATCACCCCTTCAAAACCCTTATACGAAAAGAGCGAATGCTACTGTTTTCATAATAAATTTAGTTGGTAAGGCATGGAAATTGCGCACTTGGGCGCCCATCTAATTCGCACCGCTTTTGTAGCCGCTGCTCAGGCTCATCTCGGTAGATCACCCGAGGATACAGTCGTGATCCACGCACTTCTTGATGCTAGGTCCATAAGATTAGATGTTTTCACAATACCGAAGCACAGATCACACAACCTGCTTACCAGAGAAGATGAGGTGCAGTTACACTCTTCAGCAGCACTGTCTTTTGCTTTCTTTCTGCTTTTTTTTTTTGCAGATTTGCAGCGCCAATTCGTGGCTGCATTTCTTGCACGGTTCTATGAGCTACCGTGCAGACCGTTCTCTGGAATGGTGGGCTCGGAAAGGCACTTAGCACAGTAAATGACTTCGCTTTCGAAGAGGGCTGGTACCCGAGAGTCTGACTGACGCAATCGCCACTGTCATGTGAAGATCGAGCGACTGCGTCTGCTTGCGCATTTACAGGAATGTTAGAATGACTTGGCAACCATTGAAATACGATGTAATGTCCTTTCTCAAGCGCCCGATGGTAAATTTCTCGCGTGTCCACGACAAGTCGTCCGTAGAGTCAACGGCGTAACGCAAAGAGCAAACTGTGGAGGGCCACCTTGGAATCGCAGAAGACGGACCATTTCTGGGGAATTTCCTTATTGCTCAATTGCTGCACTCATAGCTGCAAGTTCGAGTGCCGTCGTTGATATCAAGTGGAATGTCCTGTATTTTATCAGTGTACATTTTGCTGGGATAAATACTGCAGCTGCTGAAATAGAGTGCATGACTAACCCATTGGTGTAAACATGTAAGCCGTTACTGCAGACATGATTTAGCAGCAATAATGCTCTCTGGTTCGTTGACGATGACGGTATTTGTGCCTTCTTCATGCCTGGAATGGTAAGGCATAGTCGAGGTGAATGCAGAGCCCACGTTGGCGACAAAAGCCATGCTGTTTGGATGTGATTAGATAGTAGCGATGCTCCTCAGTGGGCAGGAGACGGCTGGAATTCGTACAAGGCCTATTTGTTGGCAGGCAAGCAAGATCGTGAAAGGGTGCGTTTGTGTGTGAAGTGATTTTTAAAGAGAAATGGAAGAGATAAGTGCAGTGCCGTAACTGTCTCTCACAGGAGGACACCTCAACAGCACTGCACGGGGAAAGGGGTGTGGGGAGAAAAAGATGGAGATAGTGACCGGAAGTAAAAAAGAGAGACAGAGCGGAATAGCAAAAAAGAAAAGACGACAATGTAGCTAAGCGTTTGCGGGGCCTACAGCCGCGCTCTGAGGTGTGTTGCTTCGCAGAATTCGATCAATGCCGAAAATGCACGCTTAGTAATGGAACTGTGAGCATTGGGGAAGAGTAGGCTCTGCAGGGTGGTGGATGGCAAGCCACATCGGCGGTAGGAGGCGTACAGAGCCTCCCTCTCGGTCCCGAAGGCCGGGCAGTGAAGCAGAAGGTGTTCCAGTGTCTCCACGTCATCGCAGTTACCACACACGGGGCTGCCGGTTCCCGTCAGCCTGTGTGTGCGCGCCGCTGTTTTGTAGCAGCCGACACGCAGGCGGAGAAGGAAGGCGCAGTCAGCCCGAGAGAGGCCCGCACGCGGGAGCAGGCGCGGGGGCGTTCCCGCCGCGACGCGCCGATCGGGATGTTGCGCAGTGAGGCTGCGCAGAACAGCTGTCTTGGCCGCGTCGAAGCTGGTCACCAAGTGGGTGAGGGGAAAGCGCTCACCGTGCGCCGCCTTGGCGAGGGAGTCAGCCTCCTCGTTGCCTGGCAATCCGATATGAGCGGGTATCCACTGAAGCGCCAGGTCGCAGCCTTGATTCACGATGTGTCGCAGCTTGCAGCCAACTCGAACAACAAGGGGCACTCCGCCGTAGTCCCTGGCCAGCATGCAAAGCGCCGCACGAGAGTCAGTGAGAATGGCCGCTGACACAATGTTCGAATGTTCCAATAGGAGGTCGGCAGCGAGATCAATGGCGGCGAGTTCGGCCACTGTCGATGACGCGGCAAAGCGCAGTCGGCACTGGCGCGTTTCCGAGATGTCCGGTGCCGTGCAAGCCGCAGCACCAGACCCGTCCGCCGTCACCGAGCCATCGGTGTAGACGAGAAGTCGTCCTGCCAGTCGCTCGTGCAGTAGGGAGGCGGTCTCCTGTCTCATGGCGCACACCGCAGTTCGGCGCTTTGATGCGACGCCAGGCACCGCGATGTTCACGTCGAGCAGACTGGAGTAGTACGGCAGGGAGACGAACTGTGGAGACGACCCGATGAGCTTTGAGAACTCGGTGGCGCACTTGCCCATTCCCGAGTTCGGCAGGGAGTGGAGTCTGCAGACGAGCCGCTGGCCCTGTGGTGAGCGCTGCAGGCGCTCAATGTGGTGGAGCGCCTGCTTTCGTGCACGAAGCGATGGCGGCCAGTTGCCCACTTCCGCGAGTGTCGCCCCTACTTGGGAGGAGCGAGGGAGGCCGTATAGTTCTCGCACCGCAGTACGGTGCGCCATGTCAATGGCATTCCAATTCGCCGATCGAGCGTTGGTGGTGGGGAGGGCGTAGAGTGCCCTCGATGTGGCCACAGAGTTGTAAACGCGCAGTGCGAGTTGCGGCGTGCATCCGTGTCCACGCGCGAGAAGAGAGCGCGCGGCGCTGGCGACTTTCCTCGATTGCTTGCAGATGTGGGAGACGGCCGCATTGAAGTTGACGCGGCAGTCGATCTGCAGGCCGAGGTAACGGACGCTCTTGCGCCACGGGAGAGGGCAACGGCGCAGAGTCAGCGGTGGCGCTTCGGAACGTGCTCGCGTGCCTCGTGGGTGCACCAGCAGTGCCTCTGTTTTGGTCACCGACAGCTGGAGGCCGATGCTTCCCATGTACTGGTCCACCGCGTCAATTGCAGTCTGGACAGATGCACGCACCTGATAGCCGACTTGAGTAGGGCCAGTCGCAAAGAGGGCGATGTCGTCGGCGTAGATTGCCACCCGTACTTCGTGCGACATCGCTTTTGGGATGTAGTCCGGAAGTCGCGCCAGGGCAAGATTAAACAAAAAGGGGCTCAAAACACTGCCCTGAGGAACACCAGAAAACACACTGCGCGGCCGGCTAAGTGCACCTCCAACCCGCACCCGAAGTGTGCGATCAGACAAGAAGGCTCGCACGTAGTCGAGTAGCCGGTCGGTGATGCCGAGCTCGTGCAGCGCACTGACGATCGTCGAATGCGGCAGTCCATCGAAGGCGCCCTGTACATCGAGCAGGACGAGGTAGCCGGCCTCGCGATGGCTCGCCGCCTGCTCGAGAGTAGCGACAACCTCGGCCAGGGCGTCAGCCGTTGCGCGCAGCCGGCGGAAGCCGCTCTGCTCGGGAGCGAATGCGTCGAGTGCCGCCGCAATCCACTCCAGACGACGAAGTGCCATAGCTTCGAGTGTCTTACCGGCGACAGACGTGAGTGAAACTGGGCGGTAGGAGCTCACGCTGCTTCGCGGTTTGCCACTCTTGAGCAGAGGTACCACGGTTGCTTCTTTCCACTCGGGAGGGACGACGCCGGTGCGCCAGACATGGTTGTACACCTCCAACAGCGATGGGAGCTGCTCGTCGTCGATGTTTCGCAACGTCTGGTAGGTGATTCCATCCGCGCCCGGCGCAGAACGTCCTCTACGAGCGTTGAGCACGATGCGAAGCTCGCTCAAGGTGAAGTCCTCCGTGCACAGCGCCTTCACCTGCTGGAGAATTCCGTTCGTCGGGAAGTAGCGAAGCGGCGCGAAGAGAGCGGCTTTGTTGTGCTCGGGAAGCTCAAAAACTGGGCCATCCGGCGGAAGCGACGGCTGCGGCGGTGCAAAGGCGGCGGCGAACGCGTCCGCGAGCTGCTCTGTGCTCAAGCCCTGTGCGACCGCGATGGAAAGCGCAGGACAGCGAGGGACCTTTGGTCGAAGGAGAGCGCCGAGAATGCGCCATGGGCGCGATCTGTTGCGCGTATCGTCGAGCGACACACACAAACTGCTCCAGCTCTGATTGCGCCGCTGCCTGGCATGACGGCGGCACGCCGCATCAAGGCGATTGTAGAGAGTCCAATCCTCTCTCCTGTCACTCTTGATGGCTCGATGTTCAGCGCGGCGCCGGACAGCTCGAAGGTTAAGCAGCTTGATGTCGGGCACCGGCGTTCCCGCAGGCACGGAACAGCATTTCGTGGTGGCATCGACACAACGTGTCACGTGAGTCAGGAAATCCATGTTCGCAGTAGGGGGCGTGGCACAGAGTTTCCGAAACTGTGTCCAGTCGGTAACACGGTAGGAGCGCCGCGGTCCATGGGCTGTAGCGTGCGGCTCGAGGGAGATCGGGTAATGATCGGAGCCCTGAGTGTCGGGGCTGCGTCGCCACTCGTAGTGGCAACCCTCGCTCACAAGCGACAAGTCGATGGCGCTTTTCCGCGCACCCCGTCGCACGAATGTGGGACTGCCGGTGTTGAGAAGTAGGAGGCCCGCAGAGAGGATGGAGTTCAGCAAGTCCCTACCTCGCGGCTCGGTGTGCGGGCACCCCCATGTTGTGTGGTGACTGTTGAAGTCACCCAACACCACACAGTCACCTCCGATGCGAGCGACAAGCGCAACCACGAACGAGCTGTCCCACCGACGCACGGGCCGAACATAAACACTGGCGACACATGTGTCGGCACCCCCAACACGCACAGTCACGGCCACGCACTCGATTCCACTGGTCACAATGTCGGTGACATTTACGTCGGCTTGCGCGAGACATGCGCGAACATACAGAGATGCGCGGGACCGTCCAGGCGAATGCAGCGGGTCACAGCAATGAGTCTTGTTGCAGGTCTGCGACTGGCATTCGGTGGCACTGTGATAGGCCACAAATCCGGGGAGGTTAAACTCGCCGGGACGCGCGTAAGTCTCTTGTAGCGCGAGCACGTCGTATTCGTGTAGTGAGAGGTGCTCGGCGAGTTCAGCGTGACGGCAGCGCATCGAGCGGACATTCCACTGGAGGATGCGCGGCCGACGTTTCGGAGATCGCCTATCCATGCTGGGGCAGGGCTTGCTGGGCTGCAAGGGCCGCGACGCACATTTGCCGAGTGGTGTCGTCCATCGCTGCTGTCTCTATGAGGACGCGCAGTGCTGCTGCGAGGGCCGCAATAACTGCGTCCTTTGGATCGGAGGCGGCGGAGGTGGTGGGCTGTTGCGTCTGCGCTTGCTCCGCCGGCTGGGCGCCGCGACCGCAGAGCGCGTCTCTGAATGACAACCCAGGTTGTACGACCGCGGAAGGACGGGTGGCTGCTCCTTGCTTCCGTCGGATGGCGTCTGATGAGGCGCGAGCTTTAGCGATCGCCTGCTGTCGCGTGAGAGGCTCTGGCGACAGTGACAACAGTACGGCAGCCTTCCTCTCCATTTGCCAGTTGGGGCAGCGCGGCTCCGAGGTTGCGTGATTCCCGCTGCACTTAATGCAGCGCGGCCTCTGCGCGGTGCAGTCGGCGGTGGCGTGCGGTTCTCCGCAACGGAGGCAGCGGGCATCGCGCGAACATGTTGCGCCGGCGTGACCAAACAAGCCGCATCGATCGCACTGGAGTGGCCGCGGGAGTCTGGGACGAACCGTGCGACGCTGCTTGAAGAGGAGCACTTCGGCTGGAACGGCGTTGCCGGCAAATCGCACCGCTATGTTGTGGAGGGTGCGTTTCCGACACGTCAAATGTACACTCTTAGAGGATCGACTGCAATGCACGTTGGTACTGGGTGGTCACGCGCTACGACGATTGTGGCTGCTGTGGATGCATATTTAGTAGGCAGGGTGAGGCAGGTCCGTAGAACTTCTGTTTGTGTATACTCTGGAGTGTGTGAAAATTCATTTTACTGGTGTAATTTCAGTGTAAGTCAAACGCAAGCCACCGGAAGAGGGCGGTGGGACAATTGGAGAGCTGTCCTCCCCATTGTGATGGTTGAGTTCGGGCATGAAATGGATGGTAGCTGGCCCATGCCGCCATCCAACTTATCCACGATGAGGACGTTGTTGAAGGGAGATGCTTGTTCTCAACGAGAACGAGGCATATGGGTTTTATTTACAGTATCTACATGAGAATGTTACAGTTCATCAGTCTAGTATGACTGAAAGGAATGCACACTGAGGAGCCGACAACGGCTCCTTAAATACATTCTGTCCTCCCTAGATCCCTAGGTGAGGGAAAATGGCCGTTCGACCAAACGGAGTGTCCAAAGTTGCCCTAGCCGACCCGCCTTTCGGGGGGGGGGGGGGGAGGGCTTACGCACTCACTTCCATACAGGTTGCAGTGACCACACAAAGGTGATAGGGTTCTCGCAAACACGGTGCTGCCCCGAGTAGGCGCCTCTTTATCCCAGAGTCGACGCCGCAGACAATGGCCGCCGCGTCTGTCCATTGACTGACGACTTATAGGCTGCGTGAGACGGCACTGCCAAACATCTCCCCGGAGCTCCCCTGCTCCAAACAGACCATGATGGTGTCGGCGTACACATTAAGAATACTTTCTCCGCCGACTGCGTCTCGACATCTCGGCGGCATTCCGTTGCGGGCGCGGCGCGTTGTACTCCTTACAAAACGAGCCGCCGCCGTAGCCATGGCGGTGCCTTTCCATCAGTCGCTTCCCCGAAGACCGCCAGCCCCCACCGGTCGAACGTAACACCATGCGCTCCACCTCGTCATCAGAACCCTCGGACGCACCAAAGACGCCATCAGAACACCTTCAGCTTTGAGGCGTATAAACCCCGTATTCTAGATCGTTCCTCCACTAAACACTCCACCCCTACTCAAGAAAGAAGATAGCAGCGCCGCCCTTCCACAAAAAAATGGTCACTGCCCTTCACGATCATCGACGGCAATTCTTGCGAAATGTGGTTTCTTTATCAATCGAGGGGAGCTGCTGTGTTCAGCTCGGTGGAGTGTAGGAATAGGTTCGAGTCGAGGAGCGCTTGAGAATACGGGGCTAAGTTGTAATGTAGTCAGCAACAGCTCAAAAAAATTACACCTGCCATCGTTGCTTAGTGGCTATGGTATTGGACTGATAAGCACGATGTCGAGGGATCGAAACCAGGTCACGGCAGCCGCATTTAGATCGGGGGTGAAATGCGAGTACATCCGTATACTTATATTTACGTGCACGTTGAAGAACCCCAAGTGGTCCAAATTATTCCGGAGTCCCCTACTACGGCGTGCCTCACTTAAAATTTAAAAAAGTCAGTTCGCTCGAAAGGCGAAGCATCGATTACGATAGCGAATCAGTAGACAGCCTTAAGAAGTAAGGATAATTGTTTTATCGGCATTATAAACTTGGAAATATTCGCTTACTAACTAAATTAGCAAGCATGGTGTCAGCGCGCACAAGCAAGCATGAACACATCACACGCGATGAGTGCGAACACGCTCTCAAAGGACTGGCGCGAGCAAGTGCGGCAGCAGCAGCGAGCGAAGTGACCTTCGTGCTGCATGATGCTCGAATGCAAGAGCGGCGAGGGCACCGTGCTCACAAAGGTACTAGCCGTATGCGGATCCCATTCAAGACACGGCGCGCGCGGCCGCGCTAAGTGCGCCCCCCTCCTTCCCGCACTGCCTCCCCGCTTTCCTTTCTATCGCGCGCGAGACTGAACCGCGATCGTAATTTCCTCTCGCGCCCAGTCGCGAAATCGCAGTTGCTGCCGGAGCACAACGGCGTACACTCCTCTGCTCCCTCCCATCCCCCAACGGCCTTTCGCACGACGGAAGACGACGCGTTTGCTCACCGCCTTCCTCCTTTGCCCGCCACTGATTGTGCCGCAATCGTTGAATTCCCTCGCATGCTTTCACTCGCACATACAGTATACGACGTGAGGTCACGGTGTATTAACACTTGCTCTTTATACGTACCATCACGGCGATGGCGGCGACAAAAATGCACCTGGAGTGTCCATATTATTGTTATCGCAATAAAATTACAAACGAGCTCCACCCAGACAAACTCACTGCACTTGGCCTTCAACTCTGAAAGAGAGCCTGAGCAGCTAGAACTGACTCACAGCTTGATGACCTCGCTCTGCTAACGTAGGCTAATTCAAAAATAGACGATAGTTGGTAGCTAAAATACTTCGATTGACAGAGCAGTGATACCATGATCATACTACCATAATGCCTAGACGTTGAGGTTTCTTCCTGAAAACGCTGACACAGACTAATCTGTACGGAGAAGGTAGTTGTTCCAAACACACGAAGCCATTTGACGTCAGGTAAATGAGCGAATCTACTTCGTGGGTGCATCTATGCAAATGGCATTTGAGTTGGAGGGCGTACATATAACCTTCCATTTATTAGGTTGTCACCGACTACAGTTGCTCTTATAGCTGGCGCTCGTTGCAACGAATGCGCCTCCGTGACTGGGTTAAGCGAGAGCACGCGCACTTTACGACGGCGCCTTTGTATCGGCGGTGTAAATCTGACCACCTGCTGTAAAAAGGAGCGCAAGAACCAACTACGGCTGTTCTCTATTATTACTATTGCCTTTTATTCAACTTATCTTCTATTGCGTATTGGGTACTGGTGCTGTAAAGAAAATGTTAATTCAAACACTCACCTGTTTAAGTTGCCGGGTCCTTGTGTCCTCATGTGGCCGCTGAATATTCTGTCGGTCACTCGGTATCCCGTTGCCCGGAAGGAGACGGTGAAGCAAACGCGCGACAGGTTCATGTGATCCCGCATCGTGACCAGGTGGTATTTGAGAATCTCCGAAATGGTAGTGCGGTCGTCGGAGCTGTTACGCGCAAAGAAGAAATGAGCGTAATTCTCTGGTACAAAAAAAAAGACAGTTAGTTGCGCGAAAACTTTGACAGTAATAAATCGCTTAACAGCATCGCTTCATCTACTGAACTGTAAGCACGTGCAATGTCGGGAAAAATTTTGCGACACCTCATTGAGGATGGACTGCGCATAGGAACTGCGCTAATGAGCAGCGGCAGCTATACGGCAAGGACACGGGCGACGCTGTCTGCGCTCGATCCACGTTTTAGAGTACTAAACTATATCATACTATACGCAATATTTGACGCAATGTACATTTAAACAGTAATTTAGTTCAATAACGCCATTGCGCTTGGCGGACGGCCTAGATGAATGAGGATGTACGCTGCACTTCGTCATACGTGTGTGCTCGTGATATACGTCATTTGTGGAGGTGGTGCTTCTGTAACGTCGTCTAACGTCTGCAGCAGCTCCGCTGTATATCCAGTTTCTCGTGGTGGAGGGGAAATTTTTTTTCGGACTGGGCGGCCCTGCGCAATGTTACGAATGTAAAAAACTTCAAGGACGCTTAAGCTTCGCCTTTAAGATTGAAACGCGACAGCTTTCGAAGATCCCTGACTGCTTCTCACGCTTCCCAGCAACTTCAGCTAATGTAACCGTAATGTTTACCGGGAAATGCTGGCGGCGAACGCTATACCCGAATGCGAGCTTTCTAGTAGAAACGCGGCCTCCTCGTGGGCCGCGGATGGATGGATGGATGTTATGAGCGTCCCCTTTGGAACGGGGCGGTGGGTTGCGCCACCAAGCTCTTGCTACTATACAGCCTAATATTCTACCTAGGTTAAAACAATGAAAAAAGAAAAAAAAACACTATGTACTACCACGCCCAAATTTTCTGATCCCCTATTGCGAACTGTGCTTTTGTACTTCTCCGTCTTTTGTCGTTTCCCTACTTTTCTTCCACCAATTCTCCAGTCGCCTCTTACTAATGTCTATTGCGGACATGTTTGCTTTACCACTGCTCCCTCTGAACCCAAGGGCTTCAAGGAGGCCAGTGGTGCCTAAATCGACCGCTGGGTAGACGTCTTCACATTCTAATAACACATGCTCCGTAGTTTCCCTAGCTTTACCACAGCAAGCACATGCTTCTTCTTCCTTCTTATATCTCGCTTTATAGGTGCGTGTTATAAGGCATCCTGATCTCGCTTCGAAAAGTAATGAGCTTCCCTTTGAGTTATCATAAATGGTTTCTTTCCTGATTTCGTTTTTTCCTCTTAAGTAGTTACTCATGGCAGGTTTCTTTTCCATTGCCGCCACCCATGAGATTAATTCAGCTTCTCTTACTTTCCGCTTGACCTTTGTTGTGTTGTCCACCCTACAGGCCGCATACTTACTGGTAAGCTTCCTAGTTCTTTTCCTCCACTGTGAATCAACGTTTTTCCTGTACAGATACCTGAACACTCTCCCAGCCCATTTACTTTCTTCCATAATCCTCAGCCGTTCTTCATACTCAATTTTACTGCGAGCTTCCCTCACTTCAAAACTAGTCCAGCCCATATCACCCTGCACAGCTTCATTTGAGGTCTTCCCGTGAGCGCCCAATGCGAGGCGACCCACTGACCTTTGGTTCCCGTCGAGTCCTGATTGTACCCCTGATTTATAGCAAACAACCGCAATTCCAAAAGTAAGTCCTGGAACCATTACACCTTTCCACATACCTCGGTGGACCTCGTACCTATTGTATCCCCATAGCGCTCTGTGCTTCATTATGGCTGCACTTCTCTTCCCCTTTACTGTTATGTTTTTTTCCTGTGTTTCCATATATCCATTGCCTTCGTTTATCCATATACCAAGGTATTTATATTCTGTTACCCGAGGTATTTCTTCGCCCTGTATCTCCACTGTCTGTTCACTGTTTTCATTGAATACCATAACACCTGATTTTATAACACTAAACTTCAAACCTAAATCGTTGCCTTCCTGTCCACAGATATTAGCCAGACGTTCCAAATCACTTTGCTTGTTAGCTAGCAACACAATGTCGTCCGCATAAAATAAACCTGGGAGTTGCTGCTCTATTACTGTACCCGCCTGTTTGTATGAGAGATTAAACCTGATATTACTTCCTTCTAGCGCCCTCTCCATCCTCACCATGTACATAATAAACAATAGCGGGGATAAAGGGCACCCCTGCCTCAGTCCCTTGTTGATATGAACTTTCTCCTCGCTCCTCATCCCTTCCCATTCAACGCAAACGGTATTTTCTAGGTAAATCTCTCTCAAAAACTGTATGCAATCGTTACCTAAGCCTTCCCCTTCCAGGATATCCCACAATATGTTGCGGTCCACGTTGTCGTAGGCTCCTGTAATGTCTAAAAAGGCCACATACAACGGTCTGCTTTCTGGTTTTGATATTTCAATACACTGAGTAAGAACAAACAAGTTGTCATCCAAACGCCTACCTATTCTGAAGCCATTCTGAAGCTCTCCCAAAATGCCATTATTCTCTGTCCATGCTTGAAGCTTTAATTTGATTGCCTGCATTGCTAGCCTGTATATTACCGATGTAATGGTCAACGGTCTATACGAGTGAATTCTGTCTTTCTCCACCCTTCCTTTATAAATCAAATTCATTCTACTTTGTGGCCAACTGTCTGGTATTCGTCTATCTTTTAAAGTTCTTTCGACTGCTTTCACCAGAGCTTCCTTACTTTTTGGTCCTAGTTCATTTATCAGCCTAATGGGAACCTCGTCTAGCCCTGTGGCTGTACGCTTAGGAATTTTCTCTTCCGCTTTCTTCCAGTTTAAATTTGTTAGCACCAGCTGCTTTTCCCCTTGGGTCTCTTCCATGCTCTTTTTTTCAACAAGTATAACCTCGTCATTGCCTTGGAAATATTCGGCTGTTGCTTTTCGGATGTAATTTATTGCCGCTTCTCCTTCGAGTCTGTTTTCATCTTCGTCTAGGATATGTTGTTGTATTGTTGTTGACTTCCTGCCTAATAATTTTATGTGGCTCCAAAATATTCTAGGTGCGGCCTTCTGTTTCTCAAGTATTTCTGACAACCAACGTTCACTTTCACCTTTTAATTTTGCTTGCACCAGTATTTGAACCATAGACTTTTTCTCCCGGTATATTTCCCATTTACTAGTTACTTCATCCTGTGGCAACTGCGCCTTCTTTGCCTGCCTGTGCTCTCGAGACGCTTTCTGTCGTTCGGCGATCGCTTCTCGTATCTCCTTGTTCCACCAGCTTTTCGGTTTCTTTTTCCTTTCCAACGAACATGTTGGTTCTCTTTCCGTATTTCTGTCTTTATTACACTTATAAGCTCACCATATTCCCAATCTTTACTTGGCGATTTGCCAAGTTCTTCCTCAACTCTAGTGACTGTATTTGCTATTTGTTCAGCGTTCAAATTTGGACTGGCCATTTTGCTCTCCTTGCTCTTTTTCCCAACTACACGTCCCATTTTCAATATGATGCGTTTATGGTCACTCCCTATGGTGTTAAACCCTTCCTCATCGATGACCATTTCTCTCAACTTATCATGAATTCCTTCTGTCATCAGACAGTAATCAATGGTCGATTGCCGGTTTCCCACTTCCCACGTGATCTGTCCTTCACACTTAGGCCCTGTATTCACGATCGCGAGGTTATTTTGCTCACAAAGGTCCAGCATTGACTTCCCGTTATTGTCGGTATAGCCATCTAAATCCTGTATGTGGGCATTCATGTCACCTACTAGGACAATTTCAGCACCACTCCCGAAACCCTTAATATCAGCGCTTATGCATTCCACTAACTCTTTATTCTTCTCTGTGGAATTTTTTCCGGTCCACAAATACGTAACTCACTCATTGTACCTGATAACCAAAGATGCTCTTGACATTGTGAATTGACTCTTTTCCATTTGGCTCCCTGATGGATGAGCGTTCCGACTCCCCCTCCCTTTCTTTCCAACTTAGTTCTGTTGCGCCCTTCCCAAATATAATTGTCAATAACTGATGGCTCTTCTGAGTCTCTAAGGTGCGTTTCTGTAACCGCATACACCACTATTTGTTCTCTGTGTAACTGCTCCTGAATCTCTGCCGACTTTTCCTTTCTTCTGCCACCCTGCATGTTTATGTAACCTATTGCATGGCGAGCTCTTTTTCTTGTTTTCCTCCTTTTTCTATTATCGACGGCGATGCTCTTCTGATGTTCCCCTAGGGGACCTTCTTCACTACTATCTACTCTGACCTCCTGAGCGCCCGCGGGCTCCCTAAAAAATCAACAGCGGGACCACCAAGTCGCCAGCCCACTTCTCGTGCTAACCTGTAATTGAAGTGGATCCCGTCTCGTTTAAAACCACCGCAACTTCTCACTTTCCTGTTTACTTCGACAACCTCGAAGCCTTTCTCTCGGCTCATTTTCCATATTGCCTCATTAGCAGCCACTACGGCTCTTTGTACGTGACTGTCACGCACAGGCACCTCCGGCACCGTGCACACCACGATCTGCACCTGAGGGGATAGCTCACGCAAGTCGTCCACCCCCTTCGCCAAGCGTTGGGCTAGCCCTGGCCCTTTCCTGTTTAGGACGTCATTTAGCCCGCCTGCTACTTCGACGAGGTTGCGCACGTGGGCATTTTCCGCGAGCTTTTCTTTTGCTCGCTCCATGACAGAACCCAGTGTGCGCCCTGGAAATGTCCCTACCGCCACTCTTTTGTCGCCTTTCACCCTCTCCACAATTGCTTTTGAGCACCCAGCCAGGTTTGAATCTGAAGTAGAAGCTTAGCGCAAATAAAACCACGAACACAAGGGAGACAGACAAGGACAAGCGCTACTCACAACTGTTTATTGGAAAGGAAGGATGGTGCATATATATATATCCTCTTGTCACGCATGCGCGTACCAAGCAGAAGTGAAGCCGGAACATGCACATCAAAGGCGATCGCGCAAGAAGTTAAATTCGGCATCCAGTAATGTGATAGAAGGCTCACTCACACGCTTACTCACACGCGTCTTCCAGGCTCGCTCTTGAGGCTTTCTTTATCAAGAAGAATAGAGATAGATGTGTGAGTGAGCCTTCTATCACATTACTGGATGCCGAATTTAACTTCTTGCGCGATCGCCTTTGATGTGCATGTTCCGGCTTCACTTCTGCTTGGTACGCGCATGCGTGACAAGAGGATATATATATATGCACCATCCTTCCTTTCCAATAAACAGTAGTGGGTAGCGCTTGTCCTTGTCTGTCTCCCTTGTGTTCGTGGTTTTATTTGCGCTAAGCTTCTACTTCAAATTATGGACGACCAACTAGCCCAACAGTCAACCCTACCAGGTTTGAATCGCCTGCAATAATCACCCTTTCACTCTCTCCTACCTCTCCCTGTTTCCCTTTGTCATTTTCCGCGTGATTCGGACTCGAAAAGGGGCATTGTCCCCTCGGCTCGTGCTTTTTCCGCGTAGCGGCCTCAAGGTAGGTGCTCCTCTTTCCAGCTAACCCTTCATTACCCTGCCTGCGTTCCACGTATTTCTCTGACCCTCCCACGCCTGTCGCGTCGGGGGTCTGCGTTCCATTGTCACGCACATTCTCGGTCACAATGGCTATCCTGTTCAACTTTTCCTCGGCTGCTTCCAGTCTCTTTTCAACTATCTTCCATGCCTCACGCTCTGTGTTTAGCTCATTTTTGAGCTCTTGCACCTGTTTGTGAAGCTCTTCCTGGAAACTCTCCATTTTCTGCATCCTAGTATCGACATCACATTGTGTGCCGGTTGATTCGACGCCCTCTCCATTCTCACCCGTCTCCTCATCTGCCTTGAGGGACCGCCCCCGTACTGCCTGCTTTACCGGCTTTCTCGCCATTGCACGGCTTTTTGCAAATACCATAATACTACATCAATGCAGAGCACGTGCCTTCTAAAAAAACCGATACGCACAGGATCCAAACCCTCAAACTGCCGCAAAGCAACTCTCACCACTGTTTCAAAAACAATCAATGCCGCGGAGACCAAAGGTATGACGCGCTCAACCACGCGGTCACGCTCTCACTTTTCTACCAAACACGCACAGTAAAACCACTAATAGCTATTTCTCTTGCCACTTCCAAGCTACTACTTAAACACTACAAACACTCAACGTCCCACTAGGCTGCACATGTTGGAACACGTGGCACCAAAGGACGCTCTAATCATCCTGCAAAACAAACGTACACGAAGCACACCCGCGCACCCGAAATACGAGACAAATAAAAAAATGGAAAGAAACGGAAAAACCCCGAATTACTATTTAACTGCAAAAAAACAGCAAATAAAAACAGGAGCAAGCTCAAAGCATGCACAAAAACTTATGATTTCGTCGTCGCCACGGAGCTCCGAAAAGCACATCCATTCGCGACAATGCGAGCGCCATCTGGAGGTGCTGGAAGGAACCGGGTGTGCCGCCCCGCCTCGCGGCCGCAGAGATGTGGGCGCGCTGTCGCGCGCAAATCTCGGGCGCCGTGGTCGTTTATGAATTGCAGAAACGCTGGAAAAGGGGTTTCTGTTTGTGTCTCCACGTAACAAAATTATATTTTCTCGTATATTCAAATTACAATCCGACGCTATCAAGCCTGTAGGTGGTCTGGAAGTCGTACTGTACGATTTTTTCTTATGTATTTGTCTTTGAGAAATTCAATTAGTTCAGTAACTTCTTTGCCCTACACGGAGGGTTTGCGTGGTTCCACATGCGTGCTTCGGAATGATTTTTGCCTACACTACGGTCGACACGGGACGCTGACGTTATGGCGTTAAGAATAGTCTTTTCGAACCAACCACGGGAAGGTGATCAATTCAAAGCTACACCAATGAACAGTCTTCCGCGGAAGGCGTGAATGCTAGCGTAGGCAGGGGGGGGGGGGGGACACTCCGTATACATCCCATTGGCCGTTTTCGAGCAGACGCTCTTTCGACGCTAGCACCAAGGTCCCCTTCAGTTACGGCCCTAACCAACGGGCGACGCATTAAGCAAAATGGCGGCGCACATGATTGTTTACGTTGTCATGGCAACAGCAACAGCAGCCGCGCGGCACCTCCTCTCCTAAACGTTTTTCTTTCCTTTTTGTTTTTATTATGCCGACCCGCTCCACTCCCTTTCCCCCATGCCGCGCGCGCCGCTCACTTTTTTTTTGTTTTTACCCGTAAGCGGCTCGTTTTTTCTTTTTTATAGCGCGCTTGTTACCGCGCGTCACGCGCCAGCTCGCAAGCAATGCGCGCGCTACGCCGCACATTGGCATTGCTTGCGAGCTGGCGCGTGGTGCGCCGTGGGCTATGCGTTGGCACGCACGCAGTCTTGCCCATACTTATATTATACCAGCATGTGCCGGGACATAAAAAAAATTCCACTTCCAACACAACAGATGTTTAGTCTCGCTTTATTGACTTCGTTTCCGAAAAGAGATTTTTCTTACAACGTGGTGTGATACGCGCTCAAAAAATGAGCAAAAGTGAGAGGTGCATGACATATACAAGAGTACTAAAGACAAAAGTTCACAGATGGTGAAATACCAAAAGAAAGTGCTAGAAAACGCGAAGGCCATTTCATGTACACACATATAAAAACAAGATTTTTATATAATGTCCTCAAGACCTAAATGTAGACGAGCTCCTGATATGTGCACTAAGATATTGCACAAAATTGGTCGACGTGTATGACATAGTCATGACAACTATAAAAAGGGAAAACTCACTGGTAATGGCAAAAACAATGACACGCGAAATACCTGAAAGATAGAATAAAATGCTAACATTGTTTGATTGAGAGCCATACCAAAAGAAAGCTTACTATAAATCTGCGCGAAAGTATATGAAATGCTTGACATGTTCATTACTGCTGAACAAATTGAAAAAAAAAACATGGCAGAAAAAAATAACATTGTACTAAAAACTGAAACACACATTATCACATTATTTTGCACTTGGCCACAACTTGAGTAACGGTGGCAAGGGGAACAGAAGGTAGTCGGCTTTTGCAGCAGCACATAGAAAACATTCGCAGAAAGGCTTATTCCTCAATCAAAGACGAGGTAAAACAAGCCAACACGACTTTTCTTTCTACACGAATGCAATGCTTAGCAATAAAATTACGTCACTTAAGGCACTAAGTCGTACCTACTGGGCTCTCCCTTGTATAATAAACACGAACTGCAAAAATCTGCATGTAGGACACTTGCAATGCTCATGCTTTCCAGAGGGAAAAAAAGCGTATCATGCCTACACATGAAGGTTGTTCACGCGGTTTTCCCATCGGGGGTTACTGAGATAGTACACAAACACTAACAGTAATTTTTCAGCTGTAAGTTGGTTTGTAGAGCGTGATACACAGAAAAAGCACTGAGGGCGGTATGGAAAGCTGGGCAAGTTACTGAAGTTGCAGAATGAGACTTGGCACAGAAAAACACAAGTCACAGCCCAGGTGACAATGAGGAGGAGCACCTATTTGTCAGCTTTCTCTACCGGGAAGATGCAAGTGTAGCACAATCAAGGCGCAACGACGTCCGGAGCCTCATGGAGTACACAAATGGACAGGGCTGTGTTCGTGTACATGCGCCTTCTGATGTCCTTGGGTCTGAGCGCTCACCTGTTGTCTTTAGGCACCCGGAACAACCTTGCAGGACTTGTTTTTGAGGTATTTGTGCACCACTGCACGATGCACGAGTGGTACGAGTCGTGAAACAGGTGAAACATCGCGGAGCACAAGCACACAGCTACCGACGACCACAGAACTGACGAAACTAGCCACGTCGGTCAACGCACAGCAGCGCACGCATCTCGATGACAGTAGATAACAAAAATAAAGCGTTACATAGCGGACTAAGCAGCAGCCGGGCCGGCAGGGATGGCACGGCGGCGCGGCGCCTAGACAGTTGAAGGTGAGGGAGTTGAGAGGGTACTACGAGAGAGGGCGCAGGGAGAGGAGTTGAGCGGGGGGAAGGGCTTCGCCACCTGGATCGGCGCGCGTGCGCGCGACGATCTACGAGGCCATGCAAGGGAAACGCATTTTTGCGTCGCCCATTACAGAGATGGCGCCAATTTCCTGTGCCACCAGAAAGGGGAGTGTCCCCCCCCTGGCGTAGGAACCTTATGCAAGCATGTGCGGGAGTGCCGCCAGTGGCGTTGCAGGCAGCCCACCTCGACGGTACGCGAGATGAGAGCGAAGAAAAAAATGACCGCCCTTCCACTAGTGTGACGAGGGATGCAAGCGAAGCCCGGGATCCGCGGCTCTTCGTTGCCGTAACGCCTCGGTTTCGCCCTTCACGAGGAGGGCCACATGCCCACGACGAGCCCTCTCTCGAGCGAGTTCCCGGCGCCATATCCAGACCAAAGCATTTATTTCTCCCTGTATCTGGCACATTTATTTTATTCTGGTCTCGATAATCGATATGTACCACCTGTCAAGCACACAGGGCAGATTTTTCCACTGTTTATGGAGCTGTCCCAAGCCCATGACGGTAGAGCCTACTCCCAACCCTACCTTTTCCTCGTGGAAAACCGCTCTTCAGGCAATTCGCTTGGATGACCCGCTCTGGCTGGTAGACCGGGCCTGACTAGATATGTCGGCCAGGCGGCTCCCGGACGTCTAGGCGCCCAACCGCATTTAAATAGATCAAGTATTTTTTTGCTATTCATCCATCCCTGTGGCGTTCATCAAACGCCACCTGTTCTTCAGCCGAACGCACGAAGCGCGGCCCGCTCCCGTTGCCATGCCTTCAACGCAGCCTGCTCTTCGGTAGAACGAACCAAACGCGGCCTCCCCATCTGACTGCCGGGCCTGGACTGGCGGGAAACGGCGGGCGTGAGGGAAGCGAACACGCCACCACACCCTTTCCCTCCTTAGGAGGGGACGCCTGTGATTGGCTCGCGCCTTGCGCTGCGTCTACTTCCTCATGCGTATAAAACCTCGCTTTAAAGGTGGCGTATGATGAACCGACAGTGGCTCAATGGGTTAACGTGGTGGTCTCGCAGCCCAGAGGTCGGTAGTTGGAATCCGCAGCCCGACGATCAATTTTTATTTTCGGACGGCTTGGCTTGCTTCGCACGGCAACACAAACACCGACGCCGACACGAGTAAGGCAATAAAGGCCTTGCTTGAAAACCGTCCGCTTTCGTCCGCGTCCCAAAGAAACGATCTGATAAATTGAGCTGTACGTTTACTGGCCGTTCTTCTCAGACAAGTGTATGCACCATGGCGTGGCGTCCACCCAGTTGAACAGCAGGAACACGAATGGACGTGGGCACAGCGCTCAGGCCAGCTGCGGAAGACAGAAAGGTCTTCTGGCACCGCCGCCGGAGCCGATTGGCCGGGCGTTGGCGGTGCGTCCACGTGGCTTCGTCACTTTTGCAGCCAAACGCACTATGCATCTCTGGAGACCTAACCATCCGCGCCCGAGACTCACATGCGCGTCGATACCGCAACAGCACTGCTGCGACTGCACCTAGAGCTTCCGTATTAAGGCGAAAGCATCAGACGGCTCATGGGACTAAAAATTCGATGTCCGCCGTTATGCCAGCCGGCGTCAATCCACCTAAATGTATAGAGAGTTGAACCCTCCACCTTTGGTGGGAGTCAGACCCGCGGCGTATGGTGCTAATTTGGGCGAATTCGGCCATCAATTTATAAGAAAGCCTGAAGCCGAGGCGAAGAAAGCGTTAGCACGACCTGTGGCGTTAATTAGCACAAAGTTAATTAGGATCGAGTTAATTAAGGCACTCGTACCTACTACCCTTGGTGGGAGTCAGACCCTCCACTTTTGATGAGAGTGGAACCCACGTGGAGATATAGGCAAACCGGCCAAATTTCCAAGTTGGATTCCAATCGACATCCGGAAGGTCGAGAGTCGAACCCATGAAATTCGCTCGAAGTTGAACCTAGCGCAGCTGGTGGGAGCCCAAAACAGGACATTTGGCTTGAGTTAAAGCTTGGTTCATTAAGGCACTCGAACCCACAACCTGACATGGAGATATGGGTGAACCGAGTTTTGATTCCAATAGGGAAGAACCTACTAGCTTTTGTTTTATTAAGGCGTTGTTAAATAAGATATAGTTTATTAAAGCATTCAAACCCACGATCTTTGTTGGAAGTTGAACCCGCGAAGTAAATTTAGGTGCAGTTAATTAGGCAGAGGTAATTATGCCACTGGAACGCACGACCTTTGGCGGCAAAAAACAAGTAATAGGATGTAACGCATACGAATGTGAAGGTCAAGTGACGTAATGAATGTCTTGGGAGCGGGCAGACTTGCGTCATCCTCTTTAGCATACGCTAAAGTGACTGCCAACCTTTTGCAGCTAGCTTTGTAAATAAGGGGAAGTAATGTGGTTTTGCTAACAGACAAATAAATATGAAAGCCGGGGTGCGGTGGAAGAAAGCGAAATCATGCGCACACGAACAAGCACACACAGTACACACTATGCTGTTGAGAGCCTCATGCATACTTTCGAACTGCGGAAGGGATAAATACATGGAAAAAAGCTGCTGAGAAATTAGAGGTTGTGTAATGAAAAAGAAATGAAGTCAAGCGCAATGCTGGCACCCCTGGAAATGAAACAATCGTGTTGAATTC
Source organism: Dermacentor albipictus (assembly GCF_038994185.2). Lineage (NCBI taxonomy): Eukaryota > Metazoa > Arthropoda > Arachnida > Ixodida > Ixodidae > Dermacentor > Dermacentor albipictus. Next base: position 55,739,048 of record NC_091828.1, on the reverse strand, counting down.
TGGAGTTTCGCGTGCCAAAACCACGATTTCATTACGAGGCACGCCGCACTGTTTGACTCCGGAATAATTTTGGCCACCTAGGTAAATAACGCGCGCCGAATGCACGGCACAGCGGTGATTGTGCATTTTGCTCCAATCGAAATGCGGCCGCTGCGGCCGACTTTCGATCCCCCGCCTTCGTGCTTAGCATCGCAACGTCAAAATCACTATGCCACCACTGCGGGTGAAATGAAAATGATTGAAGCAAGGTTAAAGAAATTAAATTGAATTATGGGGTTTTACGTGCCAAAACCGCTTTCTGATTATGAGGGCCGCCGTAGTGGAGGGCTCCGGAAATTTCGACCACCCGGGGTTTAACTTGCACCTATATCTATGTACACGGGTGTTTTCGCATTTCGCCTCCATTGAAATGCGGCCGCCATGGCCGGGATTCGAATTGAAGTAAGGTTGCCACGCTGAAGGATATATAGACTTGCGCTAATGGAACAATGGCCAGTACACGATACTGTAGGTGATATTAAGGGAAATTGTTATTGTTGGGCAAGTCATGCACTGCTTATGAAGCATACAGGCTGTGTCAACGAACACTTCCGAAAAATTTCAAAGATAGCCTGTTGCAGCTAGCACAATTCTAGTGCATGAGATGGCCTACTAGAGGAGGTGGACATTACTTGCACAAAAATTGAAATGCATAATCGATTAACTGAAAAAAAAACACTAATTACGTTTTTAAGTAATTATCTCATGAACCATATTGTAATTTAGGCGGATCCACTTGAAACGAATTCTCAGGATGACACCAATTCCGAAATTTGTGTAGAAATGCAGTGGCGTTCCAGTTACCTTATTATGAAAACGTCGCTTTATGCATTGCGGCGCGAAAGTAACTGGAACACCAATGCATTTATCGACAAAGTTCGGGAATTATTATTTCGAAACTGGTGTCATCCTGAGAATTCATTTTAAGTGGATCCGCCTTGCGAACTCCACGGCTATAATTTCTAAATTAAGATATGGGCCATAAGATAATTAGTTAAAGAAGTAATTAGTGAAATTTTGTGAGTTAGTCGACTACGATAGCGCTATTGCGCTATCGTAGTCGTGCAAAAGAACCGTGCGCACAGACTGTGGCTAACGGAGCGGCCGTGGCTCTAAGCATCGGCTTCAGAGTGCGTCAGCACCGTGGACACTTGCACACGGAAAGGGAAGCGCGGTCGTCCCACGTACGGTTGAGAGCGCTGCGATGCGATAGCGCACGAACGTAGTCACGTGGTTCTATTTTGTAGGAACAAATGGCCAACAAAGAATTGCATTTATTTACCAGGTGACTTCGTTAATGTCGCGGCTACTGTTGTCGAGCGTACATGTCGCATGGCGCTAGTCCAGTTTCTTCTTCAACCGCGGAGCTCTATGAGCACTGCCCACTACGTGGCCACCGCCCCCCCCCCCACCCCTAGCCATGAAGGCGCTGCCGTTGAGCGGTTTAAGTTATGGAGATGGCACTGCTAGAGTCTAGATGAGTTGGCTTCATGCGGTCAATCGAAACTGTCTCTTCGCGTCCGCTGACAAGAAGTGGGAAAAACTTGCCATCATGCTTCAGGACTTTGAAGGGACCGTCGTAAGGAGCTTGTAAAGGAGCGCGTGTAGCGTCGTGACGAAGAAATACGTGGGTGCTATGCACTAAAAATGGGCTCATGTAAACATTTATGCGGTCGTTATGAAGTTGCGGTGGTATAAGGGTGGTCAATGTAATGCGAGGGCGGTTGGCGTAAGATTGTAACTCATTAGATGACGGTTCCGAGGCGAAGATCTCACCGGGTATGCGAAGTGTCGTGTCCAAAAGGAGTTCTGCTGAGGAACACTGTGCATTTGCTTTCAGAGCTGTGCGAAGACCTCGTAGAACCAAAGGCAGACGCTCTGCCCATGGAATCATGGAGACATGGGCGCGAAGTGCTGCTTTCAGTTGGCGGTGGAAGTGTTCTACCATGCCATTGGAACTTGGGTGATGGGCTGTCGTTCGCATGGTGCGTTACGCCCAGAAGACGGCAGAGAGCGTTAGTCAAATTTTCTTCCTCTATCTGTCGTTATGGTGCGTGGTACGCCATAACGAGAACTCCAGGTACTTAAGAAGTCCTGAGCTACAGACTCTGCAGTGATATGAGAGAGTGGCATTGATTCAGGTCAGCGTGTGAAGTCGTCGATACAAGTGAGTTTGTATCGTTGGTTCGAGGACAGTGGCAGCGGACCGACGACACCGAGGTGAACGTGGCCGAAACTAAAGTCTGGTGGTGGAAAAGGACCAGGCACGCTCACAGTGCGTCGAGTGAGTTTCGCGCGCCGGCACTGTATGCATGCCGAGCCCAGCAACGGACGTCAGGGTTCATACGCGGCTACAAATGGCGAGAAGTGACGAGACGCTGTGTGGCCCGTACTGAGGGGTGCGATAAGGAGTGTAGTGCGTGAAAAACTCGCTGCCGAAATTGTTCTGGAACGTACGGTCGAGGACGACCCGTAGACATGTCCCATATCACTGTGACATTGCAGCCATGCAGTAAGATATTTTAGAAGCAGAGAGAATCGTTGGCAGTCCGGAGTGTTTGAAGTTCACGGTCTGTGCGTTGAGTGGTAGTGAGGCGGACGAAGGCAATTCCGGAATGATCTACTTGGCTTGCATTTATATTGATCCGTCACAGAGCGTCAGAATGGCATCATCGGCACCACTTATATGGCGAATATCAGTAGTGAATTCGGAGATATATGCAAGCTGGCGAGTTTCGCGAGGAGTGCGCGAGGAACTGTTGGCGGTAATAGCTTAACTAAGTGGTTTGTGGTCGGCGAGAATAAAGAACTGGCGCCCTTCGAGGTTGTGACGGAAGGGGTGGACTGCGAGGTACAATCCTAGCAATTCGCGACCGACAGTGCTGTAGGGGTTTTCTTGCGGTGTCAGCTTCCTTGGAATGAAAGGTATAGGCTGCCATGTCTTGTCAACCAGCTATTTAAACACGGCGCCAACAGCTGTCAGAGGCGTCTACCATAACGGACATTAAAGCGTCACGTTGCGGGTGCCAGTAGAGTAGTGGTAGCAACGACGTTCTTGGCAGAGATAAAAGCAGATTCAGCAGCATTAGTCCATGATATAGGCGTGCTAGCTCGTGTTGTGCCAGAGAGTAGAATGTCCAGAAGCGGCAAAATTGAAGCACAACAAGGAAAGAAACGGAAATAATTGATGACGCCCAAGAATACCCGTGATTGCCTGGTGGAAGACGGACATGGAAAATCTTTAATGTCTTGGACACGGAATCGGATGGGTTGAATTTCATGCTAGTCTACTTGATGGCGCAGGAAATTGAGAGAGTCAACGCCAAACTCTCTCTTCGAGAGGTATACAACCATGCCATAATGACGGAGATGTTCAAACACCTCCACGCAGGTCAGATTCGTGTCCTACAGCAGAGCAACTGAATACCAGGATGTCGTCTAAATAGACGAAGCAACAAGGGAGGCCACGGAGTACTTGATTCGACGAACCGCTGAAACGTTTGAGCGGCATTACGGAGGCCGAATGATATGTGCACGTACTCAAACATGCCGAAAGGGGTAGTGATTGAGGTTCTAGGAATGTCTTAAGGCTCGACAAGAATCTGGTGTTAGGCTTTTACTAGATCCAACTTGCTAAATATGCAGCAACTCTGAAGCGATGCGGTGAAATCGTGGATGTGGGGTATAGGGTACCTATCGGGAATCGTCACTTTGTTTAAGGCGCGGTAATCGCCACACGGCCGCCAATCACCCGTCTTTTTGGGCACCATGTGTCAAGCAGATGACCAAGGGCTAGCAGGAGGACCAACGAAGCCCAATTCGAGCATATCGTCGAATACTTGCCTTACAATATTCAGACAGTCTGGTGCAAAGCGGCGAGGTCGGGCGTATACCGGTCATCCTTTAGTCCCAATGTGGTGCGTGACATGATGAGGCTACATGATAATTTCAGCTGCTCGAGGCCCCCGAAAGAAATAAAGCAGGTGCAGAACGAGCAGTCGTTCACTGAAAAGATGCTAATAGAAATCAACAAAAGCTTTGTGAATTGCCAGATATTAAACAGAAACTAGATGTCCTTTTCCAGGTCAATGAAACTGTGGAAAGTATGGTAAAGTCTGTCCAGCGTTTTCAGATCAGTACTATCAAGTACTAGAAGAAATGAAGCTTCAGTCTACTGAAATTGTTGTTTTAAAGAAAAGAGTTGAAAAGATTGAGGCAGTGAACACTGATAAGGAAGTCGTGGAAATGCGACAACAAATTAACAGCTTGGGACAATATAGTAGCAGGAATAATTCAGAAGTACATGGACTTGTGCAAGCCGACAATTAAATCTGTTCCAGAAGAATAATGCCATTGCCCAGGATTTAGGCCTGGCTCAGTTAACTAAACAGAACGTAGAAGGCCTTCATAGACTGCCAACTAAACGTGGTAAAACCCAGGCAGCTCTGGTTCGTTTTTCTTCGCGTGCATCAAGGGCCAATGGATGGCAAAGAAGCAAATTATGAGGGAAGCTCAGTTCACGGTATACTTTCTTGATAATTTACCACCGCAGAATAAAAACCTCACATGGATGATGGGGGCAAAGGCTACAGAGAAGCAGTATGAATATGCATGGCATAGTAATGGGAAGCTGTTTGTGCGCAAGTGCAACGGTGAACCGGCAATACAGATTACAGGTGATCTCGACCTAGAAAAGATAATCTAACAGACGCCGCTGTTCCTGTGTCTTGTTTATCTCTCCGACTACCTTTTAGTTTTTCATGGCATCACAAACTAGGCCCTTCTACTACGATGCTTTATCCTTTAATTCTGCTGTGCGCAGTTCGCTTGTTCACGAAAATGACAGGATGTCAGTTTTTCACATCAATACTACAAACCTAAAAAATAAGCGTAGTTAAATACAGACGACCTTGGGCTGCCTAAATCATAGATTTGATATACTTGCATACGCAGAAACATGGTTCACCAGCGAAAATGATGTAACCTTCCCTGGGTACAAATTTGAAGGCGTGTTCAGAGAAAACCGCAGAGGTGGTGGCGTAGGAATGTACGTTAAAAAAAATCTTCAACATGAATTTTTGTCAGACTTTTCTTTTGTTTGTACGCACTATGAATTGATTGCTGTGAATTGTTGTGGAACCCTGGTTGCCTGTATTTACCGACCCCCATCTAGTGAAATTGCCGAATTAGTTCAGTTTCTACGTGATCTGCTTGAATATGCATGTATTCTAAATATGCCTGTTGTTTTAGTGGGTAATTTCTATATTGATATGTTGACAAACAGCTCCCCAAGACGTTTCTTTATGAAGCCATTGATACATTTCACTGCACCAATGTTATCCAGTCACCAACCGAAATAACCTTAGAGAGCGACACGTTAATAGATTTGTGTGTCACAAACCATGAGTTATCTAGTGTTCTATCTGGTGTTGTCACATTTGATTTAAGCGACCACCTACCTATTTTTTTGCGTTTTCCTCGGTTAATAGGAAAACGAAAGTAACTGCCAGCTCAACAAATCGTATACCGAAGTTTCAATCAAGATAATCTGGCTACGTTTACATCTATGATAGAAAGCGTTGAATAGAGCGATGTTTACGATAAAAAAATTACTGTATAGCGTACAATATCTTCCTTGAGTTGGTAAAAAGCAAATCTGGTGGTGCATTTTCATGGTTAGTAAAAAAAAACCTACAAAAAGTCTCGAAAGCCATGGGTAGCAAGGGAGTTGTATACACGAATTGTAACACGTGACAAACTTTTTAACAAATTCATCCGATTAGAAGAGCCAGTCATACTTAAGGAGTATAAAAAATAGGAAACAAGTTAGGTGCTCATATAAAAAAGCACGGGAAGAATACTGCAAGAATAAATTTGCCGCAATTTCAACCTGTCTTAAAAAAATGGCTGTGGCTTAGGTAAGGTTAAGCCCAGGATGCGAAGCATACTAGCCTTTATTTTAGTTGTTGAACCACTGTTTAGCCTGGTGAACTGCTGTTGCTTGGCTATATTTGGTTCGGCTAGACGAAGAAACAACTCATGCATTACTTCTTCGCCTTCAAGAGTGGAACGCGACAGCGTTCCCGTCGACCCGCCAAGGGGTGTAAGACAATGGGCTACAGGGCAGCGACTACGCGCCCCACATTGGACGCGGTGAGCGTCGAGCAAAGCAGCGTTCGGCGCGGCAACGAAATGTGCGCCTGAGCAAGAGACGCACGCCTTAGAAACAGCGCGTTTCTAAGGCAACACCGCATTCACTAGAGGCGCTTTTGTACCGCTTTGAAGCGTTGTACTCGTGGCTCAGTGGTAGCGTCTCCGTCCCACACTCCGGAGACCCTGGTTCGATTCCCACCCAGCCCGTCTTGCAAGAGTTGAGCCAAAGCCACTTCTCCTCTGTCGTGACGTCACGGTGTCACGTGATTTCATGGTCACCGCCGCGCCTGAGGAGCTGGGTTGAGCCCTCGTAATATGCTTCGCATAAAAATCTGGAATTGTCTTAGTGACCTCATGGGAAGGGCTACTTGTCATGTTCCTAAGACGTTAACATTCAATAATATTGACTACAGTGGCTTGGCCCTGGCAGACAAATTTAATGCGCATTTCGTATCCTCTGGCGAATCGGTTCAAAAGCAAGATAGAAAACATGAAATCAACGAATACATTGCCTCTCAAATTGTAAGTTCTATATTCTTAAAGCCGTGCAGTAAACATGAAGTGGTCACGTTGCTTCGAAACCTAGATAAATCCACGTGGCTGGAGCAGATGAAATTAAGGCCGAACCAATTATTGCTGTTGCCGATCGAATCAGCTCACCACTACAACATATTTGTAATGATGCTTTAGACCAAGGTGTTGTTCCAGACGGTATGAAAATTGCAAGAGCGGTTGTTTTGCACAAAGGTGGCCCCTATGGCAACATAAATAACTATAGGCGTAAATCTGTCCTTCCTTTGTTTTCTAAAGTACTGGAATATTTGATAAAACAAAGACTACGCAAGTTTCTCGACACCAGACAAATTCTTATGAAAGCATAGTTCGGGTTTCGGGAGAGAAAGTCAACTGAAGTGGCATTACTTAGTATAAAGGAAAAAAAAATACTTTCTAATATGGATGATAAACGATTCGCAGTCGGACTTTTCTTAGGGTTGAAAAAGGCTTTTGATTCTATTAAACATGATATTCTATTTTATAAGCTACCGTTTTATGGCATTCGAGGAGTTGCCTTAAATCTGATTCTAGTTATCTTTCCGGTCGCGTGCCGTATACATGTTTGAATCGCCATCAGTCACAAATGAAACAATATATGGAGTACCACAAGGGTCCATTCTAGGTCCGATATATTTTATTAAGCATATCAATGATATAGTAGCCATCCCTAGAACCCCTGCAATAATCATTTATGCAGATGATACCAGTGCATTTTTTTCTGGTATGCATCTCGATAATATACATGTCGAGGCTAATGCGTGGTTAGAAGTATTGTCATTATAGTTGAATATAAATGAACTCGAATTAAATGTAAATAAAACAAAGGTTACTGTATTTAAAGCATGAACAAACCTGATGATTCTGAACTTCAACTTACATTTGAGAATGATGCAATTGAACGTGTTTCTTTCTACAACGTTTAGGTGTCTTTTTTGAAGAACACTTGAGCTGGTCCAAGAATATTAATAAAATTCATGCCACGGTATCTAGGTCACCCTGTGTGCTCTACAAAATTAGAAACCTTGTTCCTAAATGGCTGAAATGACAGTTATATTACACTATTGTACATTCACATCTTCACTATTGTATACTAATATGGGGGTCTACAACCAAAACTAATCTTATGAGGTTGATAACACTACAGAAAAAAGTCATACGCCATGTCGAAAATCTCTCTATAACGACCATACAGGTTTGCACTTTTTCGAGTACTCTGTTCTAAAAGTGAATGAATTATATGAGTTGAGATGGCTTTCTTACGTCTATAACGAAGTAAAGCTCGATCCTTATAAATATCTTGAATTGCGCTCTAGTAGTAATGTGCCTTACAAATTAGGGCACGACCATTACAGAACTCCACTTGTGAGGACCAACTACGCAACCCAAATGCTTTCATACTTAATTCCCATGCTTCTCAACACACATACACAGGCCATAGAAATTATTCAGAAATGCGTGTCCTTGAACTTTTTCAAAAAGAATGTTAAAGCTTACCTCCTCTCCTGTCCTAATAATCAATAGGTTCTGTATACATAATTTTTATTATCCTAGGGTGCCTTATTTCTACGAATTTTCCTTTAGGAGTGCAAAAGCTTGTACCTTTTTCGGTTGTTTGCTTTGCATAAAACCGTGTTGTATATGTGACGGTAGTGTATTATGTTCTTTCTGTTGCTACATGCCCTGAGTGTGTGCATTCGGGTGCTTGAGTCCCGTGAGGCAGAGCACATCTGCCTTTTGCTCTTGGAGAGACCTTGTTGTCTGAAATAAAGATTATTATTATTATTATTATTATTATTATTATTATTATTATTATTATTATTATTATTATTATTATTATGTTGTTGCTGTTGTTGTTGTTCACTATTGGACGATCTGGCGAGGGGTGTTCAAACATCTCTGGAAATTCCAGCAGGATGGTGGACCACGCCTTCGGTACCTGGGTGTGTGCTTGCACCAGATGAAAAGGTGGCGCAGACGTGGTGATACTTTGCACGGACAGGTTTGTTGAGGAGTCAAGAAGGCGGCAGGGGGAAGGTCGACGACAAGGTTAAACTTCAACAGAAAGTCAGCGCCGACGATCGGCCCGCGGACGTCGGCGACAGGTGAATAGCCATCGACAAAGACGTCGCAGACCAAGGTCAAGAGTGACAGATTTCTGGCAATACGTTCTAATGTTGCAACCGTTGACGGCAGGGGGAAAGACGAGTCATGGCGATGTCTTCTGCGGTCTTCAAGAACAAGGGGAATGAAACAAATTTCCGCATCAGTGTCTAGAAGATAGCGAACTTTCTTGACACAGTCGGTGACGTGGAAGAGACGGCTTGATGTAGGGCCAGTAGCACTAGCAGTCATCAGTGACCGTCCGACAATTTCCTGAAAAGTTGCAAGGCGGATGGCAATGACGTTCGCGAGCGCCATATCTGGCGTGGTACCAAAAAATAATGGAAGATGGAGGGCGTGACACGTTTTGGTCATGCGAGCGATGCGGCTGATGACGGTTATTCGCACGAAAGCGTAAAGCAGCCAGCTGGTCAGTTCGTTCTACTTCCGCAGGAAGGTGCGTGCTTGGATTGTCGGGTTCGTCAAAGTGCTGCTGTAACTGGGGTTGTGTCGCGACGGGTGCATTACACCAGCCAACAGCGGATATCACAGGTAGGAAATAATCCATAATCTAGTCTGCAAACGTAGCTAAGGCCTTGAAAGATGTAGTAGGTGAGGCACATAAAATCATGCGTAACTGGTTTGGTAGACGCTGGAAGAAGAGCTCCCGAATGATTTTCGACTCTACTGATCATGGACTGGTTTTCAGAAGTTGTGTCATGCGGTGAAGCAGCTCGGTCGGTTTTCTGTCACCAAGTTCATCCGACGAGATGAGCTGGTGAATCCGTCGCGACTCATAGTCGATGGTGCGCCGTGGTAACTCCCGCGTAAGGGTGTCGTACTGATCATCGGGGGGAGGAACTAGCAAAATGTCACTGACCAAAGCTGCAGCGGTCGGGTTAAACGCACTCACGACGTTGTCGTACTTGGCCGCCTGAGATGTGACGGGGTGACGGCGAAACAACGCCTCCTTGTGGACGAACCAGATTCATAGCCAGAGGGCTAGAAATCGGGAAGTTTGAGTGTGTCGACGGAAGACGCTCCCTTTACTTCCAGAGGTCGTTGCTCGGCGGCCGGTTCCATAGCTTCGAGAATCAACTTGGTAGACGTATACAGTGGTGATGCAGTATTACGTCCGACGTCACAAACTTGTAGGAATAGAAGGCCCACAAAGAATCGCGATTAACTTATCAGGTGACTGCAATGATGTCACGGCTAACATTGTCGATCCTATATGCCTGATGGTGCTAGTCCAGTCTCCTTCCATCGAGGCGCTCTTTGAGTACTGTACACTACAATTTCATATTTCGCGGGCTTTCTTTAAACACACACAAAAAAAAATCGCCACGCAGCAGGTGGGTTGGCACGAAAAAGTGGATCTTTCGTTTCTGAACTTTCTCTATAATACTATGAACACCCTTGGCCCTAAAGTGAATACTAAATATTTTGCATAATTGATCTCAGTTAACTATGAGGAATATAAAAAATATACTCTAAGCAGCGCCACATCACGGCAAAACATATGCCATTGGTTTCATTCAGCTCGGCCAACCACGTTCTTAAAATGCTTGGCACAAGTTTCGTGAAACACCCTGTATAGCAAGCACCGAGACAGCTGATAAGAATAATGAGGTAATGTCCACTTCAGAGATAAAAAACCCCAGGAAGCCTCAAAACACGGCATTGAGGTGGAATCGGTGGACAGCTCAAGAGTTGAATGTAATCTTCCCTTTCCAAGTGCTGCTTTAAGCGGTAATAAACCTAAAACTATCATTTGTATTAATAAACGGCTACGAGTTACGAAAAAGGCTGCTTGTACAGGTGGCTTATGATATCTGATGCACACAATTTTCGCGAATAAGTATAGTCTAAGCTACTAAATAATAGCCAAGATTTGTTAATCCACGCTTTGGAATTGCGCGTGTACTGTGTATGTTTCTACTAGAAACTTGAAAATAATCGGAGTCGATTACAAGTCAATTTGATCTGCCACTTCGAAAGCGTTGGTGTTAGGGCATATTAATAATCAAATCTAACGCTGTTGATGCTGATTTCGCTTCGCAACATTGGCTAGGGGACTTGACTGTTTGTAATCAGGCTAGCTGCCACTTACCTTTGATATGGGCTCGGACAAGAAGTGAAGTTGTAGCCTTTTCTCGGGTAAAAGCCGTGCGTCTTCATGATGATCCAGTCGACATTGGAAGCGATGGACACGGTGTCGTAGTTCTGCAACGCCGGGATCTGCCACGGAAGGATCGCACCTAGTGTGTATTCTGGTCTGCGAAGAGCATCCAGCAGTTTTGAGTACGCTACTCTATGCACTACTACGCGTCGCCTAAAAGAAGTACCGTAAAGTACCGTATGTTCTCGAAAATACGCCGAACATGAATAAAGGTCGGCCACAATGTACTGAACTCGCTGAGCAATCAACTCACACCAACTCACAGAAAAACGAAACACTTTGAACATGGCACAGTGTTATTTACCGCAATCTAGGCCATGGAATCTCGCTAGTCGATACCACAGGCTGCATCGTCGGCTGAACTGCCAGAGAAGTTGTTCGGATCGCTTCTTTCGAAGGCGTCCTCGGCGCCTGAAACACGTCGCCCTGAGTGCCATCGAGTGCACTGAAGATGCGCCGTTTCTTCAAGCCAGCCTGGATAATCTCCAGACTGGCTGTGCGGCAGGCACGACAGAGCTGCTCTTACTTGGTTTGCTCACGAGTATAGACTTACATTGTTTATTTATGTCAGTATCGACACTTTAGTGATTTTGCAACCAGATTTAGTGACTTTTCTGTCGTTTTAGGGTCAAGATTTTTGATTTCGCAATCAGCGGTATCTTTCTTTAGCAGCGTCAATAATATTTCGTGACATCTACCTACTTAGAAACTAGGAAAGTTGCTTAGAAAACGTTGTTCTAGAACTCACTTTATTATTCAAAAGCTGCACGTGAGAGGCTGACATTGGCTGCACTACACGTGGGCTCTGTGACCATGATGAAACCTCGAGTGCCTTCACACCGGTGGTATTCACACGTAACTTCACAGCATGGTGGCCTTCACGAGATCCACAGCATGCTCACAAACAGGAGCTTTTTTCTGTTTTTTCAATTCTTTACAAAACAGATTTGAATGTGTATTAACCCGCCATTTTCTGCACTTTCAATAAACACGTTCATGGGACACGGCAACCAATTACCTGAGTGTGACTGCGAGCCTGCTGAACAGCACTCTGGATTTCTCCAAGGCGAATGGCTGGGACCAGCTGACGAACAATCCATCAAAGCTGAACTTGACAATCCAGTCGCGGACGAATTTCACCAGCTTGTCCAGTCTCCCGGAAGCGAGGGTGAACAGCACGGTCTCCAGCGCCGGAGTGTTCGCCGACAGGACGGTGTACACCTGCGACCGCGCAAAAAGAAAGACGAACGTTTGTCACTGTCGACATTTGCATCAGAGACGTCGATCATCTGCGGCGGCCAACTCTTCGAAACCGCACGTGCCATCGCATGGGTCAGTGCTCGCTGAAGTGTGCCCACTGAGGAATTGAGCTGCGCCCAGTATCTCCACGTGTAATCACGCTCAGATATGCCCTGCGGGTGATGGAATATTACAAACTATGTGCGTTGTTACGTACAGGGGACCCTGGCACAAGAAAGAACGATGGGACACACAAGGCACGACTGTGTTTTGCGCTTCCCATCGTTCTTTCTTGCGTCCGTGTCCGTTTCGCGCAACCTTGTACATACTTAGGGCATACGAACATACCCAAGTAGCTACTTTAGTGAATATTCTAAATGCTAAATACAAACCCAACAGACCTACTTGGATATTAAATTCTATTTTATTTTACAATGGTCTATCCTACATTACTGAATAGTTGCATCTGTTTGAATAGAAGGGACTTTCATTTAATTGCAGCCACGAGGGGCATACAACGATGCAAGTGAGAAATGATTCGAATTATTGTAGCACAGGGAAAGCCACGGCAGTCGCACAAAAGCACCAGTCTCCAAGAGAACGCACGAAGCTGATAACCTCCTATGGGTAATTTTCAGCCCCGTGACAAGAACACCTCCCTTCTAGGCAATGCATATACGTATTCTTTCTCCCGATTTTGGCGAAGCACTGAGCTGTTTGGCGAGAACAATGAGTTTTGCATCATACTAAAGCAATGCGCTATGCTCTAGTATGAGACCTGTCTTCTTGAAGAAGCACAACACTCTACGTGCGACTGTTGACGTTGTGTTAATTTCAATAACGCCATTCTCATGGTGCACTGAATCACTGGAAGAGGCTATTCGTCAGTTGTCCTTTCGTTGAGTTCGGAACGAATTCGCATGCATGTATGGAACTGTAATTTAGCAATTTCACATTACCAAATGGGGTGCAAGCAAGCATTGCATTTCCCTTGACACAGGTGTGAGAAAACGTTGAATAGTTGATCGGATACCTTGAGTTCTTTTTCGTTAAGATTACTGATATATTCAGAAGTATCACAAATTTTACACCCATTCCAACATTTTTCGAAAACGCTCATGTCCTCTTTTCCAATAATTAATTATCATTTGAGGCGGGTGCCAATCGCTCATTTACCTTATAGCGTAAAAATGGCGTGCTCTGTACTATTAGTTACGTGCACTTGTGCACCATTTCTTCAATTCTGAGAAACTGTTCAAAGGTAAAAAAAAATGTAGGCCTAAATTTCCCTAAAACCGCAATATAATGTAATGATTTCCAAACTCATGCTCTTCTGCAGTGACTCCACCGCACTGATCTGGAAATGATCGACATCAATTAAGCACATAAGGAGAATCGGAAAATCATGTGATAAATTTTCACCAGCTTTACATTGCAAAGCGTTGCACTGATTACAGCTGAGAAAAAAAAAGACAGATAAGCGGAACATTAAATACAAGCTGGGCCCATTTAAAAAAAAAACCTGTTTGCTATATCATTGTCTGCAAGGAAAAATCCCAGAAAGTCTTCGTACTTCACTGCGATGGATTGCCTTTTACGTGGCTCTCGGACCAACAGACGTGTCCGGCGCTCGCTGAATCTGACTTGCTCCCACCTCACGAATGACAACTATGTGCCCTGGGAAACGCTGGCGGTATCCTTCGACTACAAAAGCCTCGAAGCGGCACTACGACGACGCGGTGTGGATGTGGCGACATGGCATCAACCCTTATATATTGTTTACTGCTTTCGCAGGTTGGTCACAAGCACTATTCTTCGATGAACGTTTGCATTGCTTTGCCGGTTCCACCTCAAAGCAGTGTGTTTCTTTGAAGTCGCGCAGGGTGCTCATACGACGTCAGTTTGTTTTTGGGGAGCTTTCCGCTTTCTATTTACTGATTTTGCTGCAGTGCGGAGGAGATATAGAGGCGAACCCAGGGCCCGATACTGCACGGTTTGAACCAATACTTGAAGGCCAAAACGCAATATTGAAAAAGCTGTCAGCAATGGAGAACAAGTTATCTGCTGAAATAGAAGAACTGAAGGCGCGTATTGTGTCATTAGAAGAAACAATCACAGGAGTGGATGATATTCGTTCTTCACTGGCTAACGTTGAGGCACAGCAGCGTCAGAATCAGGCAACATTGTCCGCTTTCGGTTCAAAAATTGACGATATTGAGAATCATCAAAGTCGGGAAAACCTACGTTTTTATGGTTTTCAAGATAGTGATAATGGCGAAAACGGAACTAAATCAAGCGAACTTGTCTCAAACCTGTGCCGCGCTAAACTGGAATTTAATGCTGTTGGAATTGAGGGCGTTCATAGAATAGGGACATATCGAGCAGATAAAGCACGCTCAATTATAGTGACGTTTTCCTCTCTCAAATAACGCCAACAAGTGTTAAATAATGCACGCAAGTTAAAGAGCACGAACTACAGCATTTCCGAAGATTTTTAACTCGTGGTGAGGGACCAAAGAAGCCGTTTATGGAGTTTTGCGAAACAGAATCGGCAAGAAGGTATAAAAGCAGTACTAAAGTTTCATACCTTGTACATCGACAACAAAAGCTACCAGTTTGATAGCGTCACCAACAAAGTGAAGCAGATGTGACCATCACCAGTGACTAACATAAAGAAAATGCTCAGCGTTTTGGTGATAAACTGCAGGAGCATAACAAATAAAGTCGGTTCTTTCCATATCCTTCTTAGATCAGTTGAGCCGTCAATAGTTATTGGCACCTAGTCATGGTTGCACACGAGCGTCTTAAATTCTGAAGTTTTTTTACAGATGGCAATCATTGCTTCAGATGCGATGGAGGAGCAAGAAGGGGAGGGGTATTTATTCTTGTTAGCTCAAGCTTATCGTGTGTACCACTGGAAGGTTCTACAGCCGATCTTGAATCTGTTTTTTTCGCAAAGTGAGGCTATCTACTGGGAAAAGTCTACTTATTGGATCATACTACCGTCCTCCAGGATCATCATACGACCAGTTTCTTCAGCTGTCTGCTTTCCTTGATACAATTGAAAACGCTATCATATTACTAGGGGGGATTTTAACATTCCGGGTATAGACTAGTCGTGCGATGACCCTGTAGCGTCGGTCACTGGCCATGTGTATTCTGTATTTTTTGGATCTCATCTGTGATATTACGTTTTCAACAGTACAGTCGTGATGCATCACGGAGTGACGGCAAAGGTCACATACTTGATTTGCTCTTATGTAATGTCCCGAACATTTGAACAAATGTGAATGTACTTCCCGGCTTAAGTGACTATTGTGTTTTTTACTGCTGATATAAACGTTCAATATGTGTCCGTGCCAAAGAAGGAACCCAGAAAGGTTTAAGTATTTCAGAGGGCTGATTTTTGGGGCTATAATTTCGGCGTTTGAGTCATATTTTCCTACCTTTGATGCATTAGTTGATGAATTGAGCATTGAAGAGTTATGGAAGCTGTTTAAAGACAAGCTGTTTGAATTGCGCGATACATTTGTTCCTACTCATGTTATCTCATCTAAACGGTCAAAGGATAAGCCTTGGTTTAATCATCAGCTGCGCACACTAACAAAAATTTAGGAGAGCTTATCTGAAGTTCCGGATAGCAAAGCCCCAGAATACATGGTTAGAACTGAAATGTTTGAAGAAAACGCTTTCAGAATCTTGCGGCGCAGGCCATGCATACTTATTTCGAAAAGCTTGGTGTGAAGTTGCTCAAAGATTCCAGAGAGTTCTGGAGATCTGTTAGGTGTAACGGTAAAAATAACAATTCTATCCCCCCCCCTCCTTAAAGAGCTCTGAAACCATAATTTATGTTGATGAAGACAAAGTGAAATGTTTTTAGTAATTTTTTCTTGTCAGTGTTTAGACGAAAGCGTTCTCGCACTCTTAATGTGATCTGCTAAATGGACAATAAATAAATGCCTGAGATTACATTTGGCGTAGCAGGTTTGCGTAAATGACTGCAGGAGATGAAGCCGACGATAGCTTGTGGCCCTGATGATATTCCGGCAGTGAGTCTTAAAAAGTGTTCAGGAATATTGTGTTTTTACTTTTCTCGGTTATTTACCAAGTGTTTATCTGAGTCTTGTTTACCGCGCGATCGGACGCTGCCACGAGTTGTACCCATTCACAAAGGTGGATCGAGAAGTGCCGTTGAGAACTACAGTCCGGTATATTTAACAAGTATCAGATGCAAGTCAACGGAACACATAATTTATAATTCAACCATGTCACATTTAGTTAAACACAATATTCTAAGCTCTAGTCAACATGGTTTTTGACAAGGTTTTTCATGCTCTACACAGTTAGTAGAATTTTTTCATGATCTGGCCTCGGCAATAGACAAAACCAAAATAATGGACTGCATACTTCTAGATTTCAAAAAAGCCTTTGATGTCGTTGCACATGATCTTCTCATCTCAAAACTTAGGGCCTACAATTTGGACAACAGTGTCATAGCTTCGATTGCCGAATATCTTCGTGCAAGAGAGCATTCTGTGGTGTCCAACGGTTTTTCTTCTGTATATGTTCCAGTTACCTCAGGTGTTCATCAGGGATCAGTTTTAGGTCCCCTTTTATTTCTACTTTTTATTAATGATATTGAAACCGATCTTACGTCCTCATTTAGAATGTTTGCGGATGACTGTGTCATTTACAGAGTCAGAGACAACGCAAATGCATTTCAACATTACAGAGTGATTTAGACATTATAGGAACATGGTGCAACACGTGGAAAATGTCTGTAAATATTGGAAAATGTTTTCACGTCACCTTCTCAAGGAAGCGCGCATTTCAGTCATGCACTTATACCTTCAGTAATATGGCATTAAAGAAGCTTCACGAATACAAATATTTAGGAATTTTAATGACGTCTCACTTAAGATGAAACAGGCACATTACGCATATTAAGGATAAGGCAATACGTTCATTGGGATTCCTCCGCTGTAACTTCAGTCAGATACAGAATAAGTTAAAAGAGCAATTGTCTTTCACTTATGTTCGTAGTTTACTTGATTACGGTTGTGTTTGTTGAGATCCGTACACGGCTGATCTCACGGAACAGCTTGAAAGTGTGCAGTATAGAGCAGCTAGGTTTGTTCTTAATAATTATAGTAGAAAATTAGGTATGACAGAAAGTAAAATTAGGTTATCGTGGCAAGCAATAAAAGACCGGCGAAAAAATCTGATGTTGAAGTTTTTTCACGCTGTTTATTATTCAAAAACAGGGATTGAGAGAGAAAGATATATTAAGTCGCCTACTTCTACGTCGTTGACACGCGACCATGCGCTGAAAGTCCTCGAGTTTCCTTTGAGGGGTGACGTCCATAGGTATTCTTTGTTTGTTCGGTCTATAAGACAATGGAATGCTCGTTCACCTGACATACTTAATATTGAAAACAACTACGCGTTTTATGGCTCATTATGTATGTGATTACTTGTTCCTTCCTTTAAAATGTAATCCCCCCTGCTGCAATGCTCGCATGGGCGATGGAGGTATCTAATAAATAAATAAATGAATGAATGAATAAATAAGTAAATAAACAATTAAATAAATAAACAACAAGCAAGATTATATAATTCTGCAGCTCATATACACGGAACGTTCCGCGCTATCCCGAGTTTGTCGCCCTTTTCAACGCACCTTGATGTGCTGAAACCGCTTCTTGAGAACTTTCACGCTCGCCAGTCCAGCGCACTCCATATCGAACTCCGGCGTCAACGACTGGAGCGCGCCTTCGGGGTCCGGCATCAGGATAGAGGAGTACAACACGTGCTTGCAGATGAAGCCGGGGATGTAGCCCAGCACCATGCGGGAAACTGCGCATGGTGTAGAGCAAACGTTCACGTAAAGACTGTAGTGACGTTTCAGTTCGTTAACGCCGGTTACGCGGAAGCATATGGGTGCTGTTTCGTAGTTTCTAAGGTACGCCGTCTTGCCCGACACACCCGCATTGTCGCAAGTCGCCTAGCTCGTCCAACTTCGGCAGTTTCCTCGGCACGCCTAGCCAGCGCCTTTTGGCGGTCTTGTTCATCTCGTACATCTCACTTGCCGACGGCTTTGCAGTCGGTAGACTCCCGCTCGGCCTTCCGCCGGTTGCGTTGCTACTCCGTTCTTCTCGCTAGGCGCTCGGCCTCTTCATAACCCACTCGGAGTCCGGGCCCCGCAGCAATAAAACCTCTTAAATTTCGTAATGTAGCGACCCTCTCCTCCTCCGCCTTCACTCCTCCTCGGTTCTCCTCTTTCGTGCTCCGTCCTCGACCATGGCGCCGCCTACACCGCTCGAGCGTAGCATGCGAAACAACACAGAATAGGAACGGCGCCAACATGCGCTCCTCTCCACTCCGCAGACGCTTCTCAAAGGAAAATTGCGCAGAGGTACGACTGTGAACAAACGAAGCAGGCCCGAGGGCCCACGTGATGTTATTAGGCCAATAGCGAGGCGGCGTCGGCCTCGGCCAGAGCGCGCGAGGAGGTGGGGGCATTCTTCAAAGTGTGGCGTTACTTCACGAAGTTTAAACGGTTTTACGCAGCAGCTGCCAGTGGAGCGAATTAGGGCGAACCCAGCTCGCCTACGCCTACCCTTCTTCTCCGCGACGCTCCGCCTCCTTCCTGCATCGCCCCAACTTTGCCGCGGCCACCTGTTCTCCATCTTCAGGTGCCCTCCACCTCCGGCCTTTGCTTGCTTCTCCCAGCTCGGCGGCCTCCAACTTAAAGTGACACTAAAGGTTACTATGAGGTCAAGGTAAAGTGATAAAGCAATGCTCGAGAACGTTTAAGGCGTCAATATAATCGCGAACAGAGCGTTAGTAACCTGGAAATTGAGGTAAATGTATAACACGATTTCAGACCCCCCAGCGACATTCTGGTACTAGCCCGATGACGAAGGCACTCCTCATCATAATTTATGTGACTAGTACTCAACTAATCGTATTGAAATGATCATTTCATGAGGTTATAAGACGGAAGAAAATGCTACTTGTCTACTTCTGTTCGATTCTAAGAAAAAATAACGTTTTGACGTTGCTCTTCAGTAGTATGGGAGGTCGAAAGGTTTCGTTTTCGCTCAACTCGGAGCGCTAGACTCTGCGCCGCGCGCGCTTTGGAGTTTCAGCTGGTTCGTTATCGCGTCTTGCTGCGCTGGTTCTGCTGGTTCGTGAAACTTGCATTTGGAGCAAGCAACGAGAGTGCCACGTCCATGTGATGTCGTGGGATGCGCGAACGGTCCGCGGAACTTGGCGAAGGGCAGTTGCAGCTGCGAATCCAACGTTACTTATCACTGTGTGCCGACGAGTGAACCTCTCCGTTCGAAGTGGTTAAGTGCCGTACCTGTGCCACAGCGCGTTGGCAAAGAGCCGAAAAATCGCAAATTGTGCTCGCTGCACTTTCGGCCAGAGGATTACGAGTTCAACGCCGACTTACTGAAGTCGTGTACGCGCAACAACAACTGCAGGTCGAAGACGGGGCGGTGAGTGCGGCATTTGGTTTTCACGAAGGAAAAGCTACAAATGTGCGAATATGTACAGCCATTACATACAGTTCCCGTCGTAGTAGCACGCAACGACGCCGCCAGCGCGAGCCCTCACTCGGCAGCACGTCACGTTCATCAGTGCTTAAATCACTGAAGTCGAGGCCAGCATCGCGAGCCAATGCGTCGTTGTTAGGGTCGTCCATTGCAACGAGCGTCAAAGTTGGCGTCATAGAATAAAGAAGCAGCTTATCGCCGCGCGCTTTCCTTTCCTCTACATACCATAGTTCCGCTTTCGTGCTTCTGTCGGCTCTGTCTTGGCTCATTTTTCATATGAGGTCGATTGATGTACTGGTGTTCATTGTGTTGTAGTAAGCGAAAACATCATGCGCTCCCGCTGATGAGACAGCTGTGATAGCTTCAGCATTTACCACCCGCAATATGTTGCTTGTTCGATCAACTTTAGTCGACGTGAGGAATGTAAAATTAGTTTTGCACGGCTAAAAATCACTGTGTTATAAGAAGTTAACCTGAGTAGTATGAAGAGATGAAGAAAAAATTGTTCTCTTGTTACAGTGTGCAATATGCGAATAATTACTTTGCAAGTTTGCCATCTTTTGTACTTAGTTGAATAAAAATAACCTGTTGTTACTCTTAATAACTCGTTGTCTTTCCAGTGGCTTTGAATTCTGCCCCCCAAGGCTTCATGGACCAGCACTCACGCCTTGCTGCCACCAGCCACTGCTCGTCCATTCCCTTGTACGAAATAAATTTGATCTTTTTTTCCACTTGCAGGTCTGCTGCTAAGAAGCAGCTGTTAGGTTTGCGGTATGAATCGCAAAAATAAGCTTTGCATAAAATGTGCGCACGTGGACATTTGAAATGCGTTTTAGTCTACGTGTCTCTACCGCATATATCGAAAACGTGCAGCAGCTGTGAACGACGGTTTGTGATGAATGATGGTCACGGTTAACGGTCATTGACATCACTGCAGGCACGATAGTTCTCTTGGCGACGATCGTTATTCATCTGGTTTCGGCAGCCAAAATGTGCTCACATATTTGTCCACCACACGTGTGGGAAGTTTTTTTGAAAATATTCATTAAAAGATGTCTCGCCTTCCGGCCCCCGCGAGAAAACGTCATATGGATGCTGAAATATATTGCACCGCTTTGTGTTGCAAGGTAATGCGCGTTTGCACGCGCACTTTTGAGCTGTTCGAGCCACGGGCGTAGTCGGCATTTTATTTCGAGGGGGTTCCTACTCCTCATACGTACGTTCGTGCATGTGTTCGTATATGTGCGTGTATATATGTACATATAAACTAAAATTTCAGGGGGTTCGCACCGCTCCGGCTACGCCAGTCATTCAAGCGTAGCCTGCATTAAAAAGTGTCATCTTGCTCAGCGCTTGCGAACAATTACTGCACGCAGGTCGCGACCAGCAGACAAAAAAGCAAATCTGCCTCCTGCGCGCGCTAGGAGTTGCTTCACGGCAGAGCTGGAACAAAACGGCGGGCCTATGCGCGACTCTGCTCCCTGCGGAAGCGTATACGGGCGCGATTTTCAGTGAGCGACACAGTGAATTCCGTCGCTCAGCGACCGCCGCGACGTCGTGGGCTCTCCGCGACTGGACTGGATTCCAAAAAGCTGGTCGTGCTGTCGCTGGGTCGCAGCCATCGGCGAGATGCGGGAGGGGCAATGTGTGACGAAACAAAGCGCCGTCAAAATAGGCGCTTTCCTGTTTTACCACGCGTTGGTAGCTGTGTGGAGCAATGCCACGTGCCAGTTTTAGCTATGTTATAATAGGGCGTACCCACCAACGTTTGCAGCTTAGGATCTTCATAAACATTTTTTTTTTCTTCCGCTTACATGATTCGTTTAAAGGAAGAAGCTGCACGCTATGCAGGTCGGGACAAGGACGCCGCTTCAGCATGAGGCACGTGTCCACTTGATCGCCACCGTTGTCAACCTCTTCATCGCTACAAATTGCGCCAGCTGCTTGTACATGCTCACTCAATAGTAACTTGTTCTGCAAAAGCAAATACTCATCCAGGAAAGAAAGTTGTGGCTTCCATAGCAACAACGAAACTACAGCGTACTAAACGGAACCACCCCACCGACACCGCACAAGCCGCACGCTCATGCCACCTCATACTTGAGGTGTTGTTCAGCGCCTCACTAACTGTATCTGCAAGCTGTCGCAAAGTCTGAACGCTTTTAAACGTTAAAAAAATGTGTACCTATTCTATTATCCAATAATATTACGAGAATCCGAATATTTCACTAGTTTCCATGTTGTTTTTATTTAACGATGCAGGCATGGATACTTCGTGAGCAGGAGGCAACCTTGCACATCGCTGCGACGGAAATCGCGCTGCCGTAAACGGATATGAAAATTGTCGGCGAAAATTGCTCTGCAGCGTGCGCGGCAGAATGATTTTTTCGCCCCAATCGCGCCATGGGAAACAGCCTTTAGTCTCAAGGATTTCACATGCGGGACATGTACGCTTGCACGTAAAACAACAAAACAAAAAGAACTCACAAGAGCAACACAAATGTCCGTATGGACTGGAATTTTACTGCATTGATGGGTGTGTTTCCGATAACCAAAGGATTATGTAGAATATCCAATGAAGCTATAGGTATTGAATGACCACTTCGTTACCTTTTCAGGAAATTTCCGTACTTAGCGAAGGCCACTGGTTGTTCCACTGATGCTGGTAAGACATAAAAACCCTGTGCGTGTGTTTTCTGACCTGCTTTTAAAGCTGCATCGCGAATTTGGGTCGAGTTTTGGTGCACGAAGAAAAACGTTGGTAGAATAAACAGAACACGATTGTCGATGTTGGCGGATATTGAGATGCTTGTCGACAGCTATTCGCTTTATGGAAAAAAAAAGATGCAGTTAAAGGTGCAGGTGTGCTACTGTGAGGCTACTCAGGTGGAGTTTGTGACTTCAATTGCGTAATTCCGTAGATAATATACACACCGTTCTTGTGCGCAACTGTAGGGGCAGTATTGGTGGCTGTATTGATTCGTGAAAGCGAAACCTTGGCTGTACTGCTTAGATTAAGTGACTACTAATCCGAGAAAGCGAAACAAAGAGATTCGCTTTGAGCGCTCCTACGAGGCTTCACTGGAAGTGTTAGTGTCACTGAATGCTGTAGGGCGTAGCTAGATAGCGTCTTACACCAATAATTTTTTTCTCAATTGGTTCAATACGAGAGAAGATAGGGGAAATCGAAATGTCGAGTTGCGATGCTACCAGGAGACGAGCTTCAGCGCCAACGTAGACGCTTTCTCCTTCTGCTTCGACTACGGTGCGCAAATGACTCTTATTCCCTGTCTTCTCCCATGCAGGGGATTTTTACGTAACCATATAGCCTGCTTTTAGTTTTCCTCTAGTCATCTCTTTGCTGCACGCCGCACTCCGATGTGGTGGTATTCCGCGTTGTGCGCTGGATAATTTACCTAGGTCACGTGCCGTAGTCGGTGACGTCGCAGGCAGTGCACCTTATTTAGAAACTCTTCGCCAAACTCTTGGCTTCCAGCGCGAATCCTTCCAGACGAAGGGCGCTCAGGCTTCCGTCAGAAGTATCAGTTGTTTCCGTGGGTGGAGTCGTTTGATACTTTGCAAACCCGATTGCAACCGGGTGATCTATGCAACGCAATGGTCGGTTTGTAATGGAAAAAAAAGTCTGGTTAGGTGGGCTTTAAAGAGGCGGCCGGCAGGGACCCCTCTCCCGCTGGCTCACTCACCCAGTGGCCTGCGGTGCGCGCTCGTATTGAAGACGCAGAGTATGGAACTCGCGCGCTTCTTGATCGAGCCAGTGGCCGCTTTGCGAGAAGGGAACTGCTCCTGGCACGGCGGCTGGTTCTCGACGGTGAGCCAGATGGGGTCGGTTGTCAACTGGGGCGGCGTCGTGGCACGCGTCGGCCGGTAGCCCATGGCGAACGCGGTCAGGCTGAGCGGGATGAAGAGCACGATCCACACAGAGCAGCAGACCACCCACAGCTTGTAGCAGGTCGTGTGCGCCGGAGGCACGAAGTCGACGCTCTCGAACAGGCCCGAATCGCCCTGCGCCAGAAGACGTTGCGCAATGGACCGCGAACTCTTATTCTCTGTCTCTGCGCAACAGACGCGCAGGGAGTACACAGGCGTAACGAAATTTTATGGAAACGGCTACATGAGCAAGTGATAGTTTGTATTCTATTAATGTTTGTACTATAGTTTATAATTGTGTAAAAAGGAAGCACTACTGTAGATTGAAACTGAATTGGAGGCTACGTGACCAAAACATCCGGCAATTCAGCTTTTCGCAACTGATGTGTCCGTAAATTATTGTGGCCGACTTACGCATGCTCGCTCGCCCATACACAAACACGCGGTGCCACCACGTCGCGTGCAGCCATCGGATTGACCTTCGTCAATTCTAGCGATTCGGGGATCTCGCAGAGCTGAACCGCAGAGGCGTCAGTTCGGCTGACCCAATTAGAGGTTCATGTGAGGCGGATATTTTTGTCACCACATCGATGCAAAACCGACGAATTCTTCACACGTTGTTCCTCAAATCCAAAATACGGCTTAGAGTGGCTCGCGTGGTCCTTCCACTTTGTAGCTGGTTGCTGCTGCTGGCCGCTGTTTTACCGAGTTTGCAGTGGCCCATTATAGCCTAGCGTCCATGCAACCTTAGCCAGCATGAAATGGAGAAACAAGAATGTCGCCATGGCGCTGCGAAGCTTGGTCCAGAACTTTAGTGCATACTGGATCGTAAACGCAAAATGACATCACGAGATGTGGTGACCACGGCAGTGACGAACGCGACAACCATTCAAAAAGAGGCTTGACAACAACATTTGGTTGACATGCGCACGACATCAGGACGCCGAGACGAAATTCACGTTAATAATTTCAACCGACTATCTTGATCGACCAGGGGAATCGAATTAAGCATCCGGGAGCCTTACATAATCACGGCAAGCATGGTAAGCCAACGCGTGAGTTTCGACAGTGAAATACACGGCGCTTTACATCCCTCCATGGGCAATAGAAAATAAGTCTGCGAATTTCATCGCGCTGCGCTTCGGTCAGTGCAAAACAAAAGCCCGTGACCCCTGGCAACTACAACCAGCACGACAACACGCCGTTGCTCTTTTTCGGTAAAGTTTACGTCGACTTACGAAGGCCGAGAACCGGTGCATGGAAAACATCCTTGATGTAGTGCGTTTCATCAGCTGTCGCCCTAGTGAGTAATTGCTACTACCGTACAGTGGTCGCCGCAGACACCAAGACGTTAAGCGCATCAACTCGTTAAGCCTCTATTTCTCTACGGACACGGCGCTTCTCACCGTTGTACGAGAATACCAAGAACTTCAAGAATAAGAACATATTCGTGAAGATGGGAAGCACGAGTTCGTTCAGGCCATTGCCTGCAGTCACGACAGTACGCCCATATAACTGTATGAAATCATGCTAGTTTCACTTTTGTCAAATTACGAACGCTGACTTTTTTCTGCGCGTAACGCGAAGAAGCTGCATCTTCTAATCGATGTTATGTACATTACAGCGAAGAGACATGTGCTTTGCATCTAATGAATTTATTGCAACTTTGTGTCGAGTCCAGATGTAAGCCGCATTTACTACATGGCGGCTGCGTAATCGCGCTATATGTTTGTCTAAACATTCCATTCGTATCGTTAGCGTTACAGTTTCGTAAAAACTATACAGCATTTAAGTCATTTTTCTAAACATTAGTGCTATTAGCGTTGCCTTTGTATAACGTTTGCCTTCACATTTATGCACGCTTAAAGGAAAGTTGAACAAAGAATACAACAGATTTCTAAGTATACAATACTAATTGCAATATGCCGGATGTCTACGGAGGAGAATAAAGTGCCGCGAAGAAGACCGAACTGTCTTATTTTCTGCTGTACTGGTTTCAAGACCTACTTAAGGCGTCCACGGCGACATGTGGCTCTGTTCTACGTCAATAAAAGCACGTATGAGTCACCTCTGCCGGCTGGTCCTTTGGTGCATCCTGTGGCTCTTCGCCCGGCTCATATGCTTTCGAAGTCGTACTAGCCTTGGATACAACGGCCATTGACATCTTTCGTAAGGCATACATGGTCGAGATACCGAATCAGCGCTGAAAGAAGCAAAGAAAATTCACACAGTATTTGCCACTGCTGCTAGCCTGTCTCGGAAAACAAGGAACGCTTCTTCTTCTTCTGCTTCCACTACCCTACTTCCTGGTTAGTCCAATAATGGTGCTTACCAACTACGTGGGTCTGACAAAAAAATACGGCGGTAAAGAAGGGTGGGAGAGTGTAGAGATTAATTGGAGAATGAGTCTATTTGCTTATCGGTCTCGGACTTTAACATACTGCAGAACATAGCATTTTACTTTATTTGTTGGGTGTTTCGAATGAGAGGAAAGCAATACATGCTATCTTCAAGGCAATTTCTGTTGTAATTAAAAATGCCTTCAAAGAAATAGAGAGGAAAAAAGTAACTGATGTCACTTACTAATTGATTAGAGTCAGACCCGCCGTCGTTGCTTATAGTGGCTATGCTGTTGGACTGTTAAGCGCGAGGCCACAGGCTCGTATCCCGGCCATGGCAGTGCATTTAGATGGGGGCTAAATGCGAAAACTGCCGTGTACTCAGACTTAGGGGCACGTTAAAGAACTCCAGGTAGTGCAGACTTCCGGTGTTTCCCACTATACTGCGTGCCGCGTAATCAGATCCTGGCTTTGGCATTTGAAACCCCATAATTTACAAATTAATCAGAGCGAAATTTCACGGTGATCCTGTGCTCGCCTCCATATTTGATCACGTGGTGACAGCCATTGCTTGCCTCAGCTGCCTCCGTATTTACAATGAATGTGCATGACGCACTGGTGAGACTCAGTAAACCTCGGTTTCAGCCGATATCGTAGAGCGTGATTGGAAGGACGACACGAAGCTTTGGTCACGGTTTAAACAGACATGTAAGAAGTTCCGGTGTTTAATATGGCTTGTCCTAACGGGGCGAGATGCGCATACGATGCTTGTACCATAAGCCGAGCTAGAAATGTATTCCAAACTGTGCAAACTTTCCGCTTGTGAATGAAATCAGGACCGGTGTGTTTTGCTCTTCGTTTTTTATTTGGCTGACACGTTGAAGCAGTGGCTTGCCATGTTTCTGATGAAGCTCCGCCGTGCCGTCACCGTCTGATTGCTGATATATTTTGGGCCTAATCGCTCACGGGTCTGCTCAGTTCCGGTATATTTCTTCTCGCTGCGCAAGGCTTGCAACGTAGATGTTCTGTACTTCGTAATAGTTTGTAGCAAAGACGTGTTATCACTGGTCCCTCGCTCACTCTGTGGACCGTCACGAAACGCTCAGCTTCGAACATTCATGTCTTGTCGGTGTGGTCGCTCTCACCTGTGCTTCGGCCCATTGATTCTTCAGTGCGCCCATTCGCTTATTTTTCGTGCGTTAGCGACATACTTGGCGTAGATTTGAGTTTGGGTAGATACGTGTAAATAAGGTGCGAGAAACTATTCAAGGAAGTGGCGCCATTCCCTTTGTCACTGCGTATCGAGCCGTATCGAGCGGAATATAACCAACCCTTATATATAGCTTTCATTGATTACGAGAAAGCGTTTGATTCTGTCGAAACCTCAGCAGTCATGGAGGCATTACGGAATCAGGGTGTAGACGATCCGTATGTAAAAATACTGAAGGATATCTATAGCGGCTCCACAGCCACCGTAGTCCTCCATAAAGCAAGCAATAAAATCCCAATAAGGAAAGGCGTCAGGCAGGGAGATACGATATCTCCAATGCTATTCACAGCGTGTTTACAGGAGGTATTCAGAGACCTGGAATGGGAAGAATTGGGGATAAAAGTTAATGGAGAATACCTTAGTAACTTGCGATTCGCTGATGATATTGCCTTGCTTAGTAACTCAGGGGACCAATTGCAATGCATGCTCACTGACCTGGAGAGGCAAAGCAGAAGAGTGGGTCTAAAAATTAATCTGCAGAAAACTAAAGTAATGTTTAACAGTCTCGGAAGACAGCAGCAATTTACAATAGGCAGCGAGGCACTGGAAATCGTAAGGGAATACATCTACTTAGGGCAGGTAGTGACGGCGGATCCGGATCATGAGACGGAAATAATCAGAAGAATAAGAATGGGCTGGGGTGCGTTTGGCAGGCATTCTCAGATCATGAACAGCAGGTTGCCATTATCCCTCAAGAGAAAAGTATATAATAGCTGTGTCTTACCAGTACTCACCTACGGGGCAGAAACCTGGAGGCTTACGAAAAGGGTTCTACTCAAATTGAGGACGACGCAACGAGCTATGGAAAGAAGAATGATAGGTGTAACGTTAAGGGATAAGAAAAGAGCAGATTCGGTGAGGGAACAAACGCGAGTTAATGACATCTTAGTTGAAATCAAGAAAAAGAAATGGGCATGGGCAGGACATGTAATGAGGAGGGAAGATAACCGATGGTCATTAAGGGTTACGGAATGGATTCCAAGGGAAGGGAGGCGTAGCAGAGGGCGGCAGAAAGTTAGGTGGGCGGATGAGATTAAGAAGTTTGCAGGGACGACATGGCCACAATTAGTACATGACCGGGGTTGTTGGAGAAGTATGGGAGAGGCCTTTGCCCTGCAGTGGGCGTAACCAGGCTGATGATGATCGAGCCGTACTCTCTCTTGGCGACGTTTCGGAGTCAAGTGATTTCTTTCGAGATTAGCGATAGAACACTGTCGGAGGAGTGAACGTCTTTTGCGAATGCAATTATATGGACACTACAGGCGGATTTTTGCCTTCGGCGTCACCATGAGGTTCCGTATAAAGTTCAAGGGCGATAAAATTGCCGACGCGTGCCGTATGATGTACATGGCAGTGAAAGCATGCGAGGGGGAGCGGGCGATCGCGGCTGTATCTTCCGTACGGAACGGAGGAAAGCAGCGAGGAAGCGCGCCACTTTTCGTCGCGCGCAAGGCTTCGGGGGGAGGGGAGGGAGGAGGGGGCCGTGTTTTACTCCGGGCGGCCCGGGCAGCTGCGCGCGCCCAGGCGGGCTGCTGTATCTTGAAAGCCATCTGCGACGGTCCGCGCAGCGCTGCATTTTCGCGCCTTAGTTCGCGTTGATGCGAGCGGCACAGCACGTAGGTAAGTTTGCTCGCTACTGCTGCCGCGTTTCCTCACTGCAACGTTTTGACAGCAGCTTTCTGAGGACATCGCGTAATATATTTGTTCATGTTTTCTTGCATGCTCATGACAACGTGCTTGTTATTCCAGTTGGTATGCCTATGTTTACAAGTTTATACAGCCGATCAAACTGATATCTTTAATTCCTATAGCTGTCCACTAATTTACTAACGCAATCGATGCTTCGCCTTTCGCGTGAAATTGCGACTTTTTTTATCCTCTGGAAAAACCGTGCATCGCGCAGGGCCGGCAACACAGGCCCGTGACAACGGTCAGTGGAATCAGTCACACTGATTGATGCCATTCCTTAGCGTCCCAGTCGCTTTTTTTCGCGGCCAACTACTGCGTACATATTTCCTATACTGTTTCACATGTTTCAGCATGAATGCAGCACACTGCTCAGGCTAAAAAGAGCACAGGGAACTCTTGTTTCAGCGCAAAAAGAGGACGATGAAGTGTTAGTGCCCACTATATGCTTTCTGAACGTCACCCTATTGGAAATGACAAACAAAACTTCAGCGCACTGAAAGTTACCCCAAGAGATATTGTGAACAAGCATTAGGAAGAACTCGGAAAATGTCTTTTGTAAATTGTTTAGAAAGTAAGAAGACTATGTAACGCAGTCTTGACTGGTAGACCGAGTGATCTGGTACTTTTCTCGCCACTTGCCCGGATGTTCTCCTTGGAGTTGCCGGAAAACGGCTCTGGCTTTTGGCTTCAGGTCACTTGTAGGTCGCAGACAACGGTAGCTCTAATCATTTCATACGTTAATCTATGTCCTGGTTGCAATCTCATGAAAGTGGCCAGCGGTTATTTCTAGCTCGACGGCCGTGACAAACATCAGTACCAGGAGTTGCCCGAACTTGTTGAAGTTGGAAACACTTCCATCATGGTAATCCCGCATCGCTCTTGGAACAGCACACGAGGAGTAATGTCTGAACAAGACTTCCTAGATTTGACCGAAACTGAGTTCCTTGAGGGCTGGATGGAAAAACACATTACCAATGTCCAACGAATTAAAATCCGGCAAGACGACAAGCAAATCCCTACTAAAGATCTCATCAAGAGTTCCTGCACAAAAATGCTCTCTCGGATACGCCAATACAGGCTGTGCAAAAATCGATTTTGACTCTTCCTACCAAAATCACGTCGCTGCTTCAAGTGCCAACGTTCCGGCTACGGTTCTCAGAAGTGCTGAGGCCCCCTCGACTCTGGAAAATGCGCTTGATAATACCTCAGTATGTTACGTTTATCACAAAACGCAATCGTCCTGTCGGAAATTAACTTTCCTATGCCCTTTAGAAACACAGGGAAGCACACATTTGGTTTGTAGTTCGACATTTTCTTGTTATCGCCACCGTTCAAGATCACACTCAATATTGCTAACCGCATTGCATTAGGAGATTTGCCTTGTGAAAAGCGGATATTATAGATGTGCTCAAAGATAGGAGCTATAGTATTTATAACGTATTTCACTGGTCCAATTTCTATATAATCGCAATCTCGGCATCTGCGTTTACGGAACATTAGAAAGGTGTCTTCGATTTCATTGGCACTAGTTGGTTTCAGGAATACGCTACGAAAGTTAGTATCTATCAGATAATGTAGGATACGTGAATCATGAGGATTATGAGCTGAAGTCGGGAAAAATGAATGTAAAAGGTTACCTATAAATGTTCCCGAGCCTAATACACCCCCCACAATTATGGTTTTGGTTTGTGTTTGTCCTGCCGAGTACCATGTTAAGTCTCTTCCAGAGAATGTTCCACGTTTTCAAGCTTCGGTGCGGATAGGATTGTTAAAGTAATGCTTGTTGGATTGTCTAAGAGCTGCGGTCACTTTGATTTTAAATCCCTTGAACGTCAGGAAATCATCCGGTTCTCGTGTTTGCAAGAAATGCCTGTGATGTATATCTTTCCATTTGATTATTTTCAACTTGTTTTTACTAATACAGGGTTCCCTTGATTTTTTAGCAATGAGCCTTATTGTTTTTTTAAGTATTAAGTATAACAAGAGTCGACAAGCATTAGAATAGCGGAATAGGCATCATAAGGATCCCATTGTTCGTAATCCCCGTTCTATCGGCAGCAATTTCATCTGGAACTAAAACGATGATGGCTTTATATTTTGTATTATTGCAGACTGCCGGTCTTTGAAATGTTTGTTTTCAACACTTGATTCAGTAAAAAGGAAAATTGGTAAGTGGTCACTTATCTGTACACCGACAGTTCCTGAGACAGAATAGTGAGTGTCTAGATTAATGATAAAATGTCTTACAATGTAGCAGAGCAATTTGTATGCGCATCGATGCAGCAAATATAACAGCCATTTGACTCCAGCTGTGTTACGAACTGGCACTACGTTACTGATTCTTGTAATATGGTAATGTTCATGTCGTCACTATGTGTATGTATTTTCATTTGCCCTGCTCAAGAACACATCTAGGAATTCCGAAAAGCTCGATGCTCAGCCAGTTGGCGGATGGTGAAAAACGATGAAAACGTTATCGTTAGAGTCTACGGTTAAGATTTCGATATCAGTGTTACTTCGAGTGTATGGTATATATACGTCACCATGAAATGAGTTTATCATAAACAGCAATACACCACTAAATTTCTTTTCAGAGTGGCTCAAATAATCGATGCAATAGCCGGAAAGACTAAGTATGTCACATTTGTCCTGATACCAGCTTTCAGTAAACATGATGACGTTATATAAAAAAAACCAAAGCAAGAAAATAATGCATGCCGTTCATCCTGCTGGTTTCTGGCGAACTGTGTGTTCACGTGTAGCAATGATAAGAGTTTGCCCTTAGCGAATTAAAGATCTGTCAAAGCGTACAGTCCCAGAGCAATGTCACACACATCTATGTTTGTTTATAGGGGTCACAGCTAGAATACAGAATGTTGATTATTCTATTTTATGCGGCGGTCAGATCTATAACGCAACAGAGGGTGCTAAGGATCTCTGAGTCCGGACAGGCCGCCAATGGACCCTGTCAACCCCTAACAGCTGAACTCTGTCGATTGAGGCTAGCTTAGCAGGACTTTCTGGAACTATCAGACGCTGTTTGGGATATTATCGGCCTTAGTTAGATTAGAAGAACTGGTGAGGCTTATAAATTGCTAAATAACGGCCATGTCCTCTGCTATAGAGGTCTCCCTAATAAGAAGAATACGGGGTAGGATTCCTAATTCATGAGAACATAGCGGACAACATTGACGAATTCTACAGGATTATTGAGACGGTAGCAGCAGTCGTGATAAAATTTAACAAGAGGTATAGATTAAAAATAGTCCAAGCCTACCCTCCAACATCCAGTCACGACGATGGGAAAGTAGATCATTTTTATGAAGATGTTGAGTTAGCGATGAGAAAAGTGCAAACTCAGTATACAGTAGTAACAGGTGACTTCAGTGCAAAAGTGGGGAAAAAGCAGGCGGGTGAACAAGCAATTGGCAACTACGGCGTCGATTCTAGAAACGCTAGAGAAGACATGCTGGTAGAATTCGCAAGAAAGGAATAAGCTGAGAATAATGAACACCTTTTTCAGGAAACGTTGCAACAGAAAGTGGACCCGGAAAAGCTCTAATGGTGAAACAAGAAATCAAATTGATTTCATACTTTCTGCCGATCCCAGCACAGTGCAGGTTGTAGAAGTCAGAGGTAGGTTGAAGTGCAGTGATCATAGGTTAGTGAGGGTTAGAATTCACTTCAATTTGAACAGAGAAAGATTAAAATTGGTCAAGAAGAAACAGGTCAACTTAGAGGCAGTAAGGGTAAAACCAGGCAAATTTTGGCTGGTACTTGCAAACAAATATGCAGCCTTAGAACAGAGAGGTGATGATCATGACACAGATAATGAATGAAACCGTAACGAGGCTGACTTCAGAGGCAGCAATTGAAGTGGGAGGCAAAGCACCAAGGCAACCAATAGGCAAGACTTTAGTCAACCAATGGAACAGGCTGGCTTCAGGAAGGGATAATGTACAATGGATTGCATCCATGTCATTATTCAGGTTACCGAGAAATCCACAGAGTACAATAAGCCATGGTATATGGCTTTCATAGATTACAAAAAAGCACTTGATTCAGCAGAGGTACCAGCAGTCATAGAGGCATTGCGTAATCATGGAGTACAGACCGCTTACGTAACTACCCTGGAAAATATCTACAGGGATTCCACAGCCACCTTAATTCCAAACAAGAGAAGTAGGAAGATACCTACAAAGAAAAAAGCAGACAAGGCGACACAATCTCTCTAATGATATTCACTGCGTGCTTGGAAGAAGCATTCAAGCGATATATCACAACGGGGAAGGTTATGGAGTAAGGATCGACGGCGAATACCTCAGCAACCTTCGGTCTGTCGATTACATTATTTTATTCAGCAACACTGCAGACGAGTCACAACAAATGATTGAGGATGTTAACAGGGAGAGTGTAAGAGTGGGGTCGAAGATTAATATAGAAATCACAAAGATAATGATGAACAACGGGCCAATGGAACAAGAGTTCATGATCACAAGTCAGCCTGTAGAGTCTGTGGAGGAGTAGGGATACCTAGGTCAACTATTCACAGAGAACCATGACCATGAGAAGAAAATTCACAGAGGAATAAGAATGGGTTAAGTCGCATACGGCATACATCGTGAGCTCTTGACTGGAAGCTTACCGTTATCATTGTAAAGGAAGGTATACAATCAGAGCATTTCACCTGTTCTGGCATATGGGGCAGAGACTTGGAGACTGACAAAGAAGCTCGAGAACAAGTTAAGGATGGCGCAAATAGCGATGGAACGAAGAATGCTAGGCATAACTTTAAGAGACAGAAGGAGAGTGGTTTGGATCAGAGAGCAAACGGGTGCAGATGATATTATCATCTTCATCATCATCAGCCTGGTTGCGCCCACTGCAGGGCAATGGCCTCTCTTTAACGCAATAAGTTTGTTTGTGGCCTAGGTTGTCTGCACGCTCACTTCGCGGCTTTAACATCCAAAAATCACCAAGTCACTGGCTCCAACCATATCTCCGCCGTCGTGAAGATTTTTATGCAGCTGCAGAATAAATGGGTTATGAACGACGCTTTGATGTAGGGCTGAGGTCAAAAGAGACATGCACCTGCTGGCGAAAGCCGACCGTAAATTGACTGTTCATTCCAAGTTATCTTTAAAAAAGCACGTTGGAAATTTTTTATCATGGATACTAATAGTGTCACGATAAGCTCATAACATTCGTGAGTAATCTATTTTTGTATATTGTTGAGCGGCTCTTTATTCCAGCTGCTTATAACCTGACCGTTGGAAGTCCACAGGTGCATTTGTAAGCTAGAAAGGTAAAGCTCGAAGTGCACTCGTAAAGTGTAAGCTAGAAAGGTAAAACGAGGTTGTCCTCGTTTCCGCCTATGCAGCCTGGTTACAGTGCAATATATTATTTCAAACCATAATGAGTTCCGAGCAACTTTCGAGCTTGATAGTTCACCCCAACTATTTACCGATGTCAGACATTTTTCTCGTGTTTTAAATCGTGTTGGACTGCTACATCCATTACGCTAAGCCATTTCTGCGGCGAGATTCTGTGGACGCTTGGATTCGACAAGAAAATCACGTGGCCCGCGTAGTGGCAGCGGGAGATCAAGTTTCTGTTAACCTCGCGATATGTGAAGCCACGACCATAGGTGGGAACATGCACAAGCATGCGGCTGCATCAAAGCAATGAACGTGAGTAAACATGTAAACAGAGATACAACCTACTCGCCGGACATGGGGAGAGGTTACGCTGAATATTTCGAGTCACCATGAATATTAATAAGAATATGTCGAATGCGTGTTGGGTAGGGCAGCACCGAGGTAATAAACCTGAAATTGTAATTCTAAGAATTCACAAAAAGAGCACGAGATGAACCCCAGAAAACTAGTTGAAACTGACGATAACAAAAATGTTTGCAAGCCTAATGATTGTTGGAAAGCAGTGGGGAGGTTATGATCATGAAGCTGAAATAATCAGAATACGAATGGTCTCGGGCGTATTCGGCAGGCATTCATAGATCATGAATAGCAGGTTGTCATTATCACTCAAGCGGAAAGGTATGACAGCAGTGTCTTACCAAGACTCACGTACGGTGCAGAAACCTGGAGGCTTACGAAAAGGGTTCTACTTAAATTAAGGACGACGCAACGAGCTATGGAAGGAAGAATATTGGGTGTAACGTTAAGCAATAAGAAAAGAGTAGATTGGGTGAGGGAAAAAATGCGAGTTAATGACATCTTAGTTGAAATCAAGAAAAACAAATGGGCATGAGCCGGACATGTAATGAGGAGGGAAGATAACCGATGGTCCTTAAGGGTTACGCACTGGATTCCAAGGGAAGGGAAGCGTAGGCGGGGGCGCAAGAAAGTTAGGTGGGCAGATGAGATTAGTAAGTTTGCAGGGACAACATGGCCACAAATAGTACATGACCAGGGTAGCTGGAGAAGTATGGGAGAGGCCTTTGCCCTGCAGAGGGCGCAACCAGGCTGATGATGATGATCGCCATCTGAACAAGATCACCAAAAAGGAGGTGTATTCATTGCCTCGTATCGATGATGCACTTGACTGTCTACATGGGGCGAAATATTTTCCATCGATTTACCTCCGCTTGGGCTACTGGCAGATCGCTGTTGATGAGAAGGATCACGAGAAGACAGCCTTTATTACGCCTGATCGACTTTTGCAATTCAAAGTGATGCCCTGCAGGTTTTGCAATGCCCCAGAGAAGTTCTAAAAAATGAGGGACGTCCTTCTCCGAGGCCTGAAGGGGATCATCTGTCTGTGTTATCTCGTGTTGCTATAACATTTGAAACCCCTAATAAGCGTCTCACGATTGTCGTTGATATGTTTCGCGCTGTGAAACTGCAGCTCAACTCCTCGAATTGTCACTTCACTTGTCGTAAATTAACCGTTCTCGGGCAGATTGTAAAAGCCAATGGAATTCAACTTGAACCGGCCAACGTTCGAGCCGTGCAAGACTTTCCTGTGCCATGCTCAGTTGAGGACGCTCGCAGTTTCATATGATTATGCTCGCACTTTTTGTTCAAAATTTTGCTCACATTACTCGCCCTCTCACCGAGCTCTTAAACAACGACGTCGCTTTCGCATTGGGACAGCGGCAGGCCAAAGCCTTCACAGCACTCATCCGACTCTTGACGAGCTCCCGAAGTTTCCCTTCAGCAGCTACTGAAATCCATGCAGATTCTAGTGTTCACGGCATTGGCGCTGTTCTTGCCCAGATTCAGCGCGGTCAAGAGTGCCTTATCGCAGTGCCTTATCGCTTACGCAAGCCGTCTTCTGTCCACTGCCCAGCGCAACTATTCTGTCACGGAGCGCGAGTGCCTAGGACTGGTTCGGGTGATAGCCAAGTTTCGCCCATATCTATTTGGTCATCATTTCCACGTAATTACCGACCACCACGCGCTCTGCTGGCTGTCTTCTTGGAAAGACCCTACCGGGCATCTCGGGCATTAGGCATTGAGCCTGCAAGAGTACACTTTCTCTGTAGTGTACAAATCTGGCCGTGCACACCAGGACTCCAACTGCTTGTCTCGCCACCCTGTTGACCCACCGGAAGCCACGTAACTCGAATACGACACCAGTGTTATCTCCATCTCAGGCTTACGCAACATTGGCGATGAACAGCGCCGTGATCCCGTTCTGCAAATCATCATGGATCGGTTAAGCTCACCAACTCCTGATACTTCCCTGCGTCTCTTCTTTATTTCCGAGGGAATGCTGTACAAACGCAGCTTGCACCCTGATTGTGCTGGCCTACTCCTGGCCGTACCTGGGCGCCTTGAACGCACCATTCTTCAAAAAAATTGGAGGACGCTTAAGCTTCGCCTTTAAGAGTGTAACGCGACACCGTTCCCGTCGACCCGCCAAGGGGTGTAAGACAATGGGCTACGGCGCAGCGACTAGGCGCCCCGCATCGGACGCGGTGAGCGTCGAGCAACGCAGCGTTCGGGGCGGCAACGAAATGTGCGTCTGAGCAAGCGACGCACGCCTGAGCCTTAGAAACAGCTGGTTTCTAAGGCAACACCGCATTCACTAGAGGCGCTTTTGTACCGCTTTGAAGCATCGAACTCGTGGCTGAGTGGTAGGGTACTCTTCCGGGAGCCGAGGCGAACGGACATGCTATCATGTGCTCCGAAGGAGCGGTATCAGCGGCCCATCTTGGCCGCGGAAACAGGAATGTTGATGAAGACAGCCAGGATTACCAAGTGATGCTGCCCCAACTGCCGAAAGGTCGGATTGTTTTTAATACTGTTTTTTTGCATGGCGATATCCGTGCTCGGCCATACAGAGTTGAGGACTACCGTGATGACCTGGCCAGCTTGAAAGTGCTCCCCGAGGTTGTCGCCTTGGGAGCTTTCCAAATGAACCACATGTGGGCCGTAACAATGAAGAGCTCGGACGCCGTCAACAAACTGCTAACAGCTGCAGCAATTACTGTCAAGGGCCTGCGATGCCTGGTGGTTGATCCCAACAACCAAGACCTACGTCTTAAAATGCACTGGGTCCTCCATAACGTCAGCGATGAAAATGTACCCGAGGCCTTAGCGCCGTACGGCGAAGTTACGGAAGTTTCACGAGAGCGCTGGCGCGCACAGGGCGTGACAGACAAGAGCTCCACTGCGCGTCTGGTGAACCTCAAGTTGAAGCCTGGTGTTAAAAGTGATGTTATCCCGCACCAGGTGCGTGTCGCCGGAGCGCCTGCTTTATTAGTGGTGCCTGGAAGGCCACCGCGTTGTTTGCGCTGCCAGGGAAAAGGTCACGTTAGCAGAGAGTGCCGGGTGCCACGATGCTCGTGCTGCAAACGTTTCGGTCATGACGAAAGTCAGTGTGCGCCTACATACGCGAACGTCACAGGGCTCATAAGGAGTACTGACTCTTCTGAGTTCGTCATGGACGAGGCAGAAGCTGAGGAAACGGCGGCAGTAGAAAACGCGAAGTTGGAACCACAACCAACGCCCCCGGCCACGGTCCCCGCCTCCTTGCAGCGAGCCGTTACTTCGGTGCCTAGCGAATAGCAGACACTGCAAGAAAGGCAGCCTGACCGGTCAAAGGACGCGCTGCACCGGTCGAAAGAAGCCAAGAAAGGCTCAGCAACAACGACGGATCCCAACGCGCCGAGCGCACTGGAGACCGACGTGACTACATCGTCGAATAAGCGGGCGCACATCGAGACGGTGAAAGTCGACGACCCGGGTGGTGGCCTGAATGCCGAGGAGCCGCCTGCGAAAGCGGCTCCGGTACGACGCTCACCATTCAGGCCGAAGCCCATTGTTCCCCCAGATAAACGCGAGGCGGACGCGGCGCCGAAGTACGCACTGGGGTCTGCACTTCACGGGTGCCTGTACAACATGTCGCGCAAGATTTTGAAGTGCACGGACGGCAAAGGATTGTCGCGCCGGCAACCGTCCGTCGACGAAGGTTCAGATGTGCCAGACATGACACTGCAAGGAATGGCCGTCTGCAATGATACGAATGCTGTGCGGTCATGTACATACAGAGGTGAGCGCTGTGCGACCCATTTGCTCCTCACATAATATGCACGGTGAATCTGAAAAGCCAGTGCGAGTAGCCACACTGAATGTCAGGGACTTAGCGGCCCGGAGAAGGCAGCACCAAGTGAGCCACCTGTTTTTGGAAAATGACTTAGACCTAGTCACAGTGCAAGACACTAAAATGGAGAGTGAGGATCAGACGGCTCGCATGGTGGAAACCTTTCGAACGCGCTACAATGTTTGTATTTGTCATGCTGTGGGCACATCTGGTGGTTGCGCGATATTCTTTCGTAATAGCATAGGCATCTCTGATGTGAGCATTGTTATCTCGGAAGCAGGACGCTTGCTTATTATAGACTTTTTATTTTCTGGTCAGCCCTGGCGAGTGATCTGTGTTTATGCACCGAATAGCGCGACTGAGCGCGTGGCCTTCTTCGAAAGAATCGAGTGTTATCTGCAGTGTTCGAAACGTATTGTTATGCTTGGTGATTTCAATTGTCTGCCGATGGCAGAGGACAGAGCTAAAGTTGTACTTTGCCGCGACAAAAGTGCAAAGGTACTAGATGAACTAATCCAAGAGAATGATTTGGAGGACCTGGGCTGGCTGCTTTCAAGTGGAAATCGACCCGTGTTCACGCACTTCCAGCGTGGCAGCAGTGCGCGGCTCGATAGAGTGTACGCCACGGTTGACTTTGTGAGCATGTGCACTAAGTATGAAGTAAAGCATGTCTCTTTTAGTGATCACAGACTTGTAATGGTGACAGTTGGGGGCAAGAAAAAGAAAACGCAATTCAATTGGCAGTTATGGAAGTTTAATGTTAAATTACTGGGTGACGAGATATTTAACGAAAAAGTAAAGCAAAAAATGGAAAGCATGGCCGGCATTGCAGCAAAGTCGCGTGCGGCTGAATGGGATCAATTCAAGAACGAAGTCAAATTGATAGCTATCGAAAGGGGAACACTCCTCCGTCATAAAGAAAGGAAAAAAACCGAGGAATTGCAATGCCAGCTTGATTTTATGATCAGCATGGAAGCCTCAAATCCCGGGATATACGGTAAAGACATCCGTGAAGTTAAGGGTGAGCCCGAGGCTATGGACGTCGAAAAGTATCGATCAGCTGTAATAAGGGCGCGAGCTGAGAAGATCTGGTTGGGGTAAACTCCTAATAAGCGCGCATTGTGTGACGAAAGGAGATACGCAACACAAAATGAAATCAGAGAAATTACGTATCAGAACACTATTACCAGCGACATTGAAGAAATTGGACGTGCATTTGTCGAGCACTATGAGAACTTAATAGGTGTAAAAAGAAGTGGGAGCATTCCGTTGACACAGGATACTCTTGATTTAATGCCACGGTTAGATGGTGATACTCGAGCCCTTTGGGAGAAACCCATTAGCGTAGACGAAATAAAACAGGCGATAACTGAACTAACGCTGGGGAAGACACCTGGGCCAGTCGGCCTCGGTGCCGAATTCTACAAAGCTTATGCCGATGAACTGGCGCCCATTTTACACGCAGTCATCACGGAGGCGTACGAAACGCGAGAAATGCCGCTCTCTTTCCGTGCTGCTCACGTGGTGCTGATTCCTAAAACCGATAACCATGCTACGCTGCTATCTGTGGGCGCGTACCGTCCGATAACGCTCACGAACACCGACTACAAAGTTTATACGAAAGTGCTGGCAAAACGACTGCAGAGCGTCATCAAATTTCTAGTCGGACCAGACCAGACATGTGGCATAAAAGGTCGCTCTATCTCTACAAATGTGCATGTAGCCCGTAGTATTCTTGAGTGCTGTGACATTTTTGGCGGACGGGTCGCTATGTTGCAGCTGGACTTAGCAAAGGCATTTGACCGTGTGTCGCATGAAGCTCTTTTTTGTATCCTTGAACGCGTTAACATAGGCACAGTTATACTCGATGGTCTAAGAATGGTATACAATGACTGCATAGTAAACATCGTGCTGAATGAGACACTAACTGAGAACATTAAACTCAGATCATCAGTGAGGCAAGGTTGTCCATTGTCACCGCTGCTCTTTGCAATTTATTTACAGCCTTTCTATTTATCTCTAATAAGTAACGAAAAAATCAATAGTTATAAGCTTGAATCGTCCCATGTTAAAGTGCTTGCATATGCTGATGACGTCGTAATCTTTTGTACAGGTCGCCAAAGTTTACTAGAGGCGATAAGCGATGCTAAAAGATATTGCAGGTAAACCGGATGCGAGATCAATTGGGATAAGAGCATCGGATTTTGGCACGGAAGCTGGTACAACACACCATCTGTCTTTGCAAATTTACAATGAACCGTGTCTCCTTCGAAATATTTGGGGGTGCCGCTTGAGCACTACGAGAGTGCCGCGCAGTACTGGGAGGATGAGACGTCGCGCGTAAAAGAGAAAACCGGAGGATGGAAAGGTCGTGATTTGTCAATGTTTGCAAAGGCAACTGTTTGTAATTTGTTTTTAATTGCCAAAGTGTGGTATGTCCTCCAGTTTTTGTCGATGACCCGTGTGAATGTACAGAAAATACACAGAGTATTTGCTGTTTTTATCTGGGGCTCCACTTGGGAAAGGGTCAGCCGTACCAACTTGTTTCGTCCTGTTCGAGATGGTGGTCTTGAATTGTCGCATTTTTTCTTACGACAGATTGTTTCTCGTTTTGTCTTCTTACGAGACCAAAGTGATTCATTCTTGCGTGCGATAATCCAGATCCGTTTGAAAAGCGTTTTGCCTGAATTTATTGTGTCTAGTGCACAGCCTGTAAACTATCGGCTTAAAGGCTACTTGCGAGAGGTAGTCGACTCCCTTCGAATACTAAAAGCTCGGTTTTCCCTTCAGTACCTGATCACAGTAACAAGAAAGAAACTTCACAAGGACTTAGTTGCAGTTATGATGCCAGTGCCATTGTACCGAATGCAATACTATGAAGGCCCAGGACAAGATGTTTTAAAAAGAGTTAAAAGGATGCCAGTGAGAGCAAGCGTAAAGTCGTTCTTCTTTAAATTGCATACATCTACCCTTCCGGTCAAAACATGGATAGCCGACAAAGGAATATTTGTACCATGGACGACAAACTGTGCGCTATGTAACAAGCCGGAGACCATTGAGCACGCCTTCATTGAGTGCTGGGATGCAATTTTTCATTGGGACGTCTTGCAAAGAACTCTTAAAAAGGAACTGCCGATAACAGCACAGGGTATACGTTTCCTGCCGGTAGACAGCCATCAGGGCTTTCCGTACGACATGATAATGCTCCTGGGCCTCCATAGTCTTTGGAAGACACGGATGGCGGTAACGCAAGCCGATTTGAATGCGCGCTCAGCACGAGAAAATTTTGTTGAAAGCATTATTTTCATACCTGAGATATATCGTGTACAGGCAGATCCGCCTGACTGGTTCGGTATTCTTGATGAATCAGTGAATTTCAAGAAATTTTAGCTTGTCACGCTGGTCCAAGTAGGCCAACGTGTTTTTATATATGTATGTCATTTTGTGAATAAAGAAAAAAAACTCGTGGCTGAGTGGTAGCGTCTCCGTCTCACACTCCGGAGGCCCTGGTTCGATTCCCACCCAGCCCATCTTGCAAGTTGTTTTTTATTCATGAAGTGCCTGCTGGGATTTATCGCTCACGGCCAACGCCGCCGACGCCGACGACACCGGCTTTTCTGCGACACGAGCTCCTTAACGCTGTCGTGTTAAAACTCCACGACGCGCCCACCGCTGGGCGTCTCGGTGTTACTCGCACCTTTGACCGAGTCCGGCGCTGTTTCATCTGGCCGGCCTCTACCGCTCTTTGCGCCGGTATGTGACCTGTGCCAATGCCGGGAGCCACTTCCACTCAGCCTTTCTTTCGCTTGCGACTCGAGCTACTTGGCCCTCTCCCTTTCTCAACTAAGGACAATAAATGGATTGCGGTTGCAACCGTCTAAGCCACGCGCGTCTCCATTACGGGAGCGCTGCCCACAAGTTGTGTCAGTGGCGCCGAGGATTTCCTCCTAGACAACGTCATCCTGCCCCACGTTGCTCCACGTCAGCTCCACACGGATCGCGGACGTTTCTTCTTGTCAAAAGTCATTGATGGTATCCCCCGCTTCTATTCTACTGATCATCAAATAACCACTGTTTGCCATCCACAGGCTAACCGTCTCATAGAGCGACTGAGCAGAACGCTTACCGACATGATAGCTATGTACATTTCTCCAGAGCACCACGACTGGGACGTTGCTCTGCCATATGTCACCTTTGCTTACAATTCGTCTCAGCGTGACACTGCAGGTTACTCACCGTTTTATCTACTGTTTCGCCATGATCCCGCTTTGGCCCTGGACACTGTACTTCCAAAGTGACAGTCACACACTACTCATGCCGGCGATCCGAGTTCTATGCCAACACAGGTCCGCCTAATTGCCCGCGCTCTTCTCACTGATTCCCAGGCTTCCCAGAAGTCCGAATAGGGACGTGCGGTACTTACCTGGCTCCCTCGTGCTCATGCGATCACCATCTCGTCGTGTGGGCCTATCGGAAAAACTTCTGTCGCGATATTGGAGTCCCTAACGAATCCTGCGACAGCTTTCGGATGGGACTTACGAGATTGCTCCAGAAGAGCTAGGCCTGTCGTCCCTACATCCAAGAACTGCTGTTGTTCATGTCTACCGTTAAAAGCCCTACGTGCGTGCCTTTCCCGGGCCATAATCACTTGCGCTCGTTCGGCGCTCCGACACCGGCAGCATAGTGTGGCGATGCAGAACAGGACATGCAGATAAGAGATGATGGCGAAGAAGTGCTGTTGTTGCTGCGGCGCTTCGGCGGCCATGTTCTAGTGTCAGCTGATGCCTTTAACCTTAGCCTTGCATAAACAACGTTTGTGCTTGCCTCCGCCTTGTAATAATATGTTTGGTTTGCTTGTTACTT
Source organism: Dermacentor albipictus (assembly GCF_038994185.2). Lineage (NCBI taxonomy): Eukaryota > Metazoa > Arthropoda > Arachnida > Ixodida > Ixodidae > Dermacentor > Dermacentor albipictus. The sequence goes on along the minus strand of NC_091828.1, from coordinate 55,695,599 downwards.
AGGCAATTAGTTCGGTTAGCTTTGTTATTTACCCTATTTACTTAGTTGAGTGTTCTGACAAGTATTTTTATGCAATTAGCGCATTGATTCAGTCCTCCATAATGATTAAAAACATCACTATTCGACACAGGACATAGAACAGAGGATGGCAGCCACACGGCGCCGTGTGTGGTTCATCCTCTTTTCTGTTGTCCTGTGTCGAATAGCACTGTTTTTATGCGAAGCATATTACGAGAGCTCAACCCAGCTCCTCAGGCGCGGCGGTGTCGCCTTCAATACCACGTGACACCGTGACGTCACGACAGAGGAGAAACGGGGCTCCAACTCGCGCCGTCGCTCGCGGCATCGCCCCCCGCATCGGACGCGGTGAGCGTCGAGCAACGCAGCGTTCGGCGCGACAACGAAATGTGCGCCTGAGGAAGCGCCGCACGCCTGAGCCGACGCCGACGACACCGGCTTTTCTGCGACACGAGCTCCTTAACGCTATCACGTTAAAATAAAGGCTAGTATGCTTCGCATCCTGGGCTTAACCTTTACTAAGCCACAGCCATTTTTTTAAAGATTATAGAAAACCGCCAAATCGCTCAATCTGCCGTTCTTTAATTCAGTTAGTTTTGTTACTCTCGCACAAACGCAATACGTGAAGGTACATCGATTGATACTGAAGTTCGCCGGAAACTTTCTCTCTGGAAGATGGGATAGCCTGCTTTCATTCCCCATGTGCACGGGCGCATACATCCATGTTTCCGGCTCGCGTAGGCTCGAGGCAATGACCACGAGCATGAGCTCACGGCACCTGCTCTGCACGCTCTTTCTTTTTCCAACTGTCTGATTTCTTGAAGGATGCGCGCGTGTTTCATGAGCTGGTTTTGCAGGGTGGTTAGCATTGCAGTAAGTGTCGTCCAAAAAATGACGACCATTCCAATCCGTGAAGATGGAATGGCAGCGAAACCTGACGACAGTCAAAGCTCTCAAACGAAAAGCTTCGCTGTCATTCCATCTTCACAGAGTGGAATGGTCGTCATTTTTTTGGACGACGTTTACTGCAATTTTTTTCGTTGCGTGCCTGGCGTCGTTGCTCGTTCGGAGGCGCCCGGGCTCGCGATTGTCGTTTCGTTCAGCACCGCAGGAAAGTTATTCGTCGGTGGTCGCTCGCGCCGGCGCTGTTTACATTCTCGTTGCTGGTCCCTCCGGCGCTCCTAATACGCATGTTGTTCTTCGGGTGTACGAACCATACATGGCCGCTCCATCGATAACGCAGCTGGTTCTAGCGCCGCTCCCACTGTACAAGAGCTCCACTGTAAAAAAAAAAAAGGTGTCACTGTGGCACAGATCCGGTATGCGAAAAGCCATCGTGATGCTTGGCAATATGAGCAAGCGATACGGGTGACTGCCTACACCAGCTTGATTGCGCGATGCCAACTTTCGTTTTTTGGAGGACGCTGTGTTTCTTGCAGCGTCTGGGCTTCAACGCCCGCGACGCCGACAGCAACTAGGGCAACACGAGTCTGCCCGTGTGACTACGGCGGACTGCGTTTGGCGCTGACCGGGGCTAAAGCGAGTAACCTCCGTTAAATGTTGAACCGTGCTTACGACCGCCCGTGTAAGAAGAGTAACAGGCTACCAATATAAATAGCATCGTTCTTCATCTTCATTATCATCGCGTACTATAGCGTTAAAAAAGACCCCTTGCCGGGTGCTACATGAGAATTTTGGTGGCATTTACCACCATCCTATAACAGAATTTGACATTCGAAAAAATTAAATTACGCAGTTTTACGTGCCAAAACCACTTTCTGATTATGAGGCACGCCGTAGTGGAGGACTCCAGAAATTTCGACCACCTGGGGATCTTTAACGTGCACCTAAATGTAAGTACACGAGTGTTTTCGCATTTCGCCTCCATCGATATGCGGCCGCCATGGCCGGGATTCGATCCCGCGAAATGGTGAATTTGACATTCGAATCTTCGATAATTCCTTGAGTACAAACACCAAATGTATCGTACAATTACTCGAGATTTGGCGACACAAACGACCGCTGCGTGGCAGGAATAAGAGCCTGCCGTTCCCGGTTAACTCAGTTAACAGGACAGAGCTCAGGCTGTTGCTTGAGCGCTGTTCCTAAAGGCCAATCCACACGATGGACCAAATTGCTCTTTTGGACCGCGGTCCGCGCATCACGTGACAGGATGTCACCAGTTCGTGCGTACCGCCGTTGGCCCGTGCAAGACCGCGGCCCTCGCGGTCCAACAAATCGCCGAGGCTTTTCCCGCTTCAGTTTTGGCGGCGGCGGACCGCATGCAAACCGCAGCGATTTTGGCGTAGGCAACAGAGTGTCTTCAGCCAAATTCAATCTAGTTTTCCGCTTAGCAAAAGCCAGTCAAGCCAGCCGTTTCATGTCCGCCGTTGCGCATACACGTGTGTTCAGCAGATATATTTTTTAAACACCCTGTCCTCTTGGAGTGACGAGAAGGTTTTGTATTTTGTATCCCTCGTTGAGCAGTTCCCGGCTGTGTGGAACTCGAGCCGCAATGATAACAATGATAACACTCTGGCCAAGAGTGAAGCTGGTTGGTCTGCTCTGCCGTCTGCTATGGCGGCCCGCCGTGTGGATGCGCTCTGAGCCGGACCGGACTGCGGCGGGCCGTGGCGTCGCATCACGTGACTGATAAGGCCCGCAGATTGGTGCATCGTGTGGATCGGCCTTAACCAGGTGCAATTTCTGCTGCAGAAGGGAGCTCAGTCAAACAATTTGTGGTTAGCTACTAGAACACTATATTTTAGACTGCTAGAAGCATCTAGAGAGGAAATTGAGAGTCTCACGGTGGTGCCTGCGCACAATGTTTTCAGCTTTAATGTAGCGCGTAGTGTTGGGCATGTAGTTACAGTTTCGACGAACTGTACCATTTGTGGTTACACAGAATGTGGACACAACTTTGAGTGAATCGAATGGTTCGTACACACCAAGTTCTATCGTTCGCGTTTTGCTGATTACAGAAACCACAGTTCTTTTTTTACGTACTGAGAATTGTCATAGTAAGCTGATGCGCAATTCTTCATTCACCTCTGGCGTACGCACTTGTTTTTTCGTGCGCGATAACAAGCTATATATCGTTAATTTAAGCGCTACGAGCTTTACAAATAAATATATGAAACAGAAACTTATTTGGCATCTTTAGAACATAAATTTGAAGTTCGTGCTTTTACTGGGACATGATTGTCAATCGCATATGATAATATTCATTTTGCTGGTTTTGGATGTGGAGGTTTTATCGTAAACACCGTGGGGGAGGTAATTCTCTGTATTTCAAGAATGGTCTGTCTTACGAGCTACTGCCTTAATTCTTGTGTAGTACTGACATCTGTGAATGTGTTGCTGTAATATGTTGTAAATATCTAATTGGATCAGCAAACTGTTGTCCTTCAGGTCATGTTGATGAATTGATTCAATAGATTAGCAAAATATTGGAATATGCATCTGATCTGAGTCTGCCTGTTGGCTTGATTGGCGACATGAACATTAAGTTATTATTACCTTCTGCTCAAACGCAATAATTTATTGATCTCTTACATTCATATAATTGCACTAATACAATCTTTTCGCCAACCAGAGTAAGGGCACATTCTGAATCATTAGTTCATGCATGCGTATCGGACCAAGATCCAAATGATGTTTTTTTTTTCGGGAATTCTATCAGCTGATTTAGGCGATCATCTACTAGTATTTTCCTTCCCAGAATATGAAAACAAAAAAAGGCGTTTTCGATGTCAGCCTTATTTCTGTCGCTAATTGAACGCAGAGATAGGAGGGCTTTTCGCTCACTGATAGAGAAGACAGAATGGTCTAAAGTGTATAGTGAAAAAGGTCCCAATATTTCGTATGATACGTTTATTGAGATAATAAAATCATGTTGTGAAGCAGCTTTCCCATTAGAACAAATGGGGACGTACAAGAAAGCTAGGATGCTGTGGGTAACTCGAAACATGTATAAAACTATGCAGAAACGTGACATATTATTTGATTCATTTTTTTCCCTACAGGGATCTTGCTATATTAAGTGAATACAGGAAAACAAGAAACAAGTTGCCTTCAGTCCTCAAGAAAGTTAGAAACAGGTATTATGAACATATTTTTTTCTACGGTATCAAATGACCCCAAATATGAAACGCAGTTCACAGGCTTAAAGCAAACTAGCAAAACACAAACCCGAAACTTCTAACGTTCGATGGTACTGCATACAGTGGAATGCTTTCACCAACACTTTCAATATAATTTTTTTACTTGCTGGTGGGGCATCCCGCTCTAGTGATCCATTATTGGAAATTCGAAAAATATGTAAACTGCGAGAACTCCAATTCCATTTTCGTATCACCCTGCACTGAAATGGAAGTATTTTCCGTTCTTAAGAGGAAGCTTTAGCTCCGGCCTAACTCCGACGCGGCCTATTCAAATACATGTAAAAACGCAAAAACGTTTTTCTGAGATAACCCCTGGACCGATTTTAATGAAATTTGTTGCATTTGAGAGGAAACGTTAAATTCTAGTGACTGTTGGAAGTGGAATTTTGATTTAGGGCTTGAATTTTGTTAAAAGGATTTTCAAAAATTGAGACGTTTGAAAAAAATAGAAGCACGAAGTTTACAAACTAATAGCTCTGCATCAAGAACAGATATCGCGATTCTGTAAACGGCATCCATTAGACCATTCAAAGCGGACAAATTTGTTATGTAAGTTTACATCTTACGTGAATGTGTTACGTTGTTTACGAGGGTTCTGCAAAAGTTGTAATTACACATTTCCCCATTTTTTGAGGTTCCTGTGTAACATATCAGTTTTGTCCGCTTTAGATATGCTATCAGGTACAATTCACAGAATTGCGATATCATTTTTTGTTGCCGAGTTACGGAGTTGTAAACTTGATAGTTTCGTTTTCTGAAAATTTGCGATTTTTGCCAAATTTTTATAAAAAATTGACGACCTAAATCGAAAATTCGAAACCAACAGTCACTAGATTTTAAGTTTTTTCTTTTAAATGCAGCAAACCCCGTCAAATTTGGTGCAGTGGTTGCCTAGAAAAACGAATTCTCCTTTCACATGTATTTAGATAGGAGCACCCGAGCTAAAGCTTCCTCTTAAGGCCTTGAAAAAGCATACTGCAACAGGGACACATGACATAAAGGCAGAACCAATCATAGATATTGCTGATATTGCCGCGGCTTCATTATGCCATATCTGTAACAGCGCTTTAGGGAATGACTTTTCCGATTTTATGAAAATCGACAAAGTGATTGTATTGAATAAAGGAGGCTGTATCGCTGACCTAAATAAAAACAGGCCTTTACCTATACTTCATAATTTCTCGAAAATGCTAGAACTACTCCCCCCCCCCCCCCCCCACTTAATGTGCTAACTAACGAAATTCCTAGATGAAAAGCGCGCCCTTGAAGACCAAGTGCTTGGCTTGCGTGAACGTAGACCTAGTGAAATGGTACTTCTTAAGATACAACGAAAAATCATCAGTAATATTGAGAATGAATTATATACGGTCCGTCTTTCAACTCTTTCGACAGAAAAGAAGAAGGTCTTTCGAAAGAAAAACTTTCGACTCCATTGAACATACCATCCTATTTAATAAGCTGTTACACTACGGAATTGGGGGAATGACCCTAAAATTGATTCAAAATTACTTCACTGCCAGACTACAAGACACGTGTTATAATGGGTTTTGTTCACAAAAGAAAAATAGCACTCGGCGTCCCTCAAGGGTCAATTTTAGGTCCGCCTCATGTAACGAAGACTAGTTCTGGTATTTGTAGGTCAATGAGCCTATCGTTTAGGATTGCGTACATTCTTCCTATTTGATTGTAACGCTGTCTGCATTATGCGGTAAATGAGTGCCATCGTAGCTATTGCCTGTTGGTAGGGGTGACTACACGCCAATCTAATTTGTATCGACTGATATGTCTCCAAAAAGAAGCATTTCATTGTATTGAAAAGCTTGGACCTCGCGATCACTCAGCATTTTTATTAAAACATGGCTTTTTAAAAATTATTATACGATATGAGTTTAAACTCCCGATATAGGTACGACGTGAACTCGAGAACGATACACTGGTTTTTTTAAATCAAACATACATCTCAAGTAACACCGAATACAATTCCAGGCATGGCCATGTTAGAGTTCCATTTAGCAAGGCCCACTATGGTACAAAACGACTAGAGTACTTTGTCCCATCCTTCATAAATGCACATCCTAACACCTTCACTATTGTGCAAAACTTCAACATCACTGAACTGCTTTAAAAAATGCTACGAAAATATATTTTCTTTGTTTTTCCGATTGAGACTGTTCCAATTAGTTTCTGGTGTGCTTCACGTATAACTATTTTTGTTAAGTCAGTTTCATAGTGTGTTTGTACATTTTTATCAATTTTTCTCATACAAATATCAAAGAAAAGCGCTGCTGGACCTAAACTGTTCCTACACTGAAAGTTGCAGAACGATACATGTTTTCAACGGGTGTATGTTTATAATGTATGCTATGCATGTGTAACCGACGCTATTGATATATATGTTTTCTATATTCTATGCTACGCTAGCCCACCGTTGTGAAATTTTTCGATGTATTGCGCACGCCCTTAGGCGGCGCTTAGGGACCGGACAGCGCGTGCCCGTATGAGCATAAAATAAAGACGGCGCCTGGCCGTTGCACGTGTTGGAACGGCTCGCAAAGGTTGAGGACTTGGCGTGTTGGTATAGCATATTAGAGGCTTGATTGCGCAACATTTGGACGACACATACCGAAAAGAAACACACACCACAGAGCGCTACTTGCAACTATCGTTTTATTCCCTTGTCAATGGAATAAATACTGGAAGATACTCGGGGGGGTCACAACAAAAACAAAAAGATTTTTACAAACATTGCCATCCGCCAATGCCAAGCCAGCTTTGTCATGTGATCATTTTTGACATCGCAAAAAAGGTACCAAGATACAAAATTCCAGAATTCCTGAAATAAACCAAGAGGAACCAAGATACAAAAAAGGAAACAAGATGGAAAATTACAGAATTCCAGAAAAATCGTGCCATCACAGCGTTGCTGACAGCTTTCGGCAGCGAACGCGCAAGCTCAAGGGGGCAGGTTATCTGTTCCACGTATTAGTATCTGTGGCACAATATTTGCTCAAGGAAATCGGAACCAGGGCACCATCATCTGGGAAGGAGCCTTGGGGCCCAAGCACACGAGAAAAAATAGTGGTGATGCCGTACAATCATTCGATTCAGCACCGAGTTAAGTTGTTTACCGAGTTGTTTTCCGACCCGGAAAAATTGCTGAGCATGTGTGCAAAGATAAACCCAGGTGCCACAGAGAAACGAGACTGTGAAACACAACAAAGGAAAATGTTCGTCGACTGCACTAAGGGAGTGGTATATTCTATTCCACTTCAGTGCGGCAGAAACTATATCAGACATACTGGACGATGTTTGAATGAAAGATTAAAGGCGCATGACTATAACGTTTCAAAAACAGTCGCCGGACATTTTGGGATACATTCCTAATGCAAAATAGAAGTGAGGCGTGCAGACAGGACACAAGAGTAGAGAAGTGGACAACACGAACGCCGACTATCAACTGAAGGGAGCACTGAGGCGAAAAAAATGAAAGAAGACACAAAACTCATCTGCGCATGCTCAGGAATGGTAACACCACGTGTCAATCGGGTACACGTGCTGGTCTACGTGAGAGATAACTGTTAAGGCACTTAATCTCTTCCTTATGTAAGGTAATCGAAGGCTGACTCACGCACGCACTTCCACCATTATAGATATGCCATGCCTCTACCATAAGACGCGTATCTTCATTCTTATGCCTGTACAGTATCGCGCATTCATCTAACTCTGGCTTGCAGTTACAATCTCGGCAATGTAACGAAAGATTAGAAGGCGATCCACCGGTTAACGACCTTTTATGCTCCATTAGCCTCTGAATGATACACCGTCCCGTTTGCCCTACGTAGAACTGGCCACAGCTAAGGGGAATTTGATAAACCACACCCATACGACATTCGGTAAAACTGTTGTTCTTATTGTGCTTCACTGGACAAATATCTGTTCGTTTTTTGCCTTTAACCCGCTCCTTTTTATTCTGTACGGCAGCGCATATCTTACCTAGCTTATTGGGAGCAGTGAAAGCAACATTAACATCATATCTACTAGCAACTTTTTTAAGCCTGTACGACACTGAATGAATATACGGAATAGCCACTACTCTTTTTTTGCGATTACTGCTCTCTGTAATTACGTCCGTCCCTCTCGAAACCGACTTCTTTAGGCGCTCACCTACAGTGGCCACCGCTACACTAGGATAACCTGCTTCTAATAGGCGCCGGACCTGCGCATTAAAACTGGCGCTCATTTTGTGCAAGCAAGATCTTGTGAGGGAAGACTTAAGGCACGACATGGCGATTCCGTTTTTTACTAATTTAGAATGCTTGGATTGAAAGTTTAGCAACGGCTTCGAAGATCTTGGGGAGTACTGCCAACAAACATGATTTTGTTCGAAGATCAAGGAAATGTCAAGAAACTGAATTACGCGTCGCTGAGGTAATTTCTTGGTAAACTTTAATCCTCCCCCATAAAGTTTAAATTGCTCACTTACCGAGGTAGCAGCAGAGTCTAATTCTTCCCTATTGCAGAAAATCAGGCAATCATCAACGTAACGAAATATCTTGATAACGCTATCACCTAAGGCTTTCTGTAAGCAGTTGTCAACCTTACTCAGGTAAATGTTGCTAAGAATAGGGGCAACCTTTGAGCCAATGCAAATGCCTGATTTCTGCAGAAAAACGCCATCTCTCCACCCAATCAGCGTCGACTTCAAGTACATTGAAAGAATTTCTAGAAAAGCTCCCGTGGAAACACCGCATCTGTCAATAAAAGCCGACTCTTGCACTTGTTCTTTAATGCACTCATTTACGGAATTTAGCAACCCGTCATGCGGCAAGGAATAATACAGGTCTTCGATGTCCATATGAAAAGCTGTACAATCACCCGGATTCTCCTCTCTTAAATAGTTGACTAGCGCCTGAGAATTACGTAGGCAAAAGGGATCGGAAAAAATTAATGAAGCCATGCAGTTCTGTAGGTAACTAGCGACACACACCTGCCACGTCCCTTTCTCTGACACTATAGCACGAAAAGGAATTTCTTGTTTATGGGTCATGGCCGAGAAAAACAGTTCTAAGGTGAGGGATTTAGCTTTCTTGACAGTACAAACAAGCCTATCAAGATTATGTCTTGACAAGAGGTCAACCGCACGTTGCTTAACTACCGAAGGCTTGAGTTTGACTGGTTGCAAATTCTTTTCTATGGCTGAAATCGCTTTTTCTGAAAACACGTCATCTGGCATAATTACGAAATAACCTTCCTTGTCAGATATTACAGGTCTAAGTTTATGCTCCACAAGGTAATCAACTAACGGTCGGACCGGGTCAGGCGTCTTAAAATGGGAATTAGATTGTTTAAGGCTAGCAATGCAATCCGAAATACAGCGTGAGCGTTCTTCTTCCGGAACGAACCTGGTTATGCAGCGCGGTAAGTTTAAAACTTCAACGGGTTTTATGTTAGGCTTAAAACAGTGCTTAGGGCCTAAAGCAAGGGTTCTTCTATGGTTATCACTTACTATGGCGTCTCCAAGAACCAGTAGATTATTTGACGGTGAATTATTAGAAAGGTGTTTCCTCTTACTTTGTTGAAGCTCCGGAAGTTTCATCCTCCATAGGAAGTCCGCATGTTGCATGGCTAACTTATTCCAATCGTTGTAAGGGCGGTTCCAAAGGTGACCGTCTCCCAGGGCCGCGCAACGGACCCTTAGACACTCCTGGTAGAACCTAACTTGGCGCCATGATTCAGCGGTAAGAATAGCTCCAATCCTCCTGGCATGCCCAGTTGATGGTTGAAGAAAGCCGCACATCATTTGAACTTCCAATGGGACGACACGATTACGACTAAACCACGACATGCTTCTAGCGCGGAACATACATATCGCAATTAAGGAAGGTAACGAAGCAGGATTGTGCAGATAAGTAGGGGAACAAGGAAAAGGGCTCAGAGTACTAGAAATGAAGCTTAGAACTACAGAAAGCTGAGCTAGTTCCTTGTTCCCCTACTTATCTGCACAATCGTGCTTCGTTAGCTTCCTTAATTGCGATATGTATGTTCCGCGCTAGAAGCATGTCGTGGTTTAGTCGTAATCGTGTCGTCCCATTGGAAGTTCAAATGATGTGCGGCTTTCTTCAACCATCAACTGGGCATGCCAGGAGGATTGGAGCTATTCTTACCGCTGAATCATGGCGCCAAGTTAGGTTCTACCAGGAGTGTCTAAGGGTCCGTTGCGCGGCCCTGGGAGACGGTCACCTTTGGAACCGCCCTTACAACGATTGGAATAAGTTAGCCATGCAACATGCGGACTTCCTATGGAGGATGAAACTTCCGGAGCTTCAACAAAGTAAGAGGAAACACCTTTCTAATAATTCACCGTCAAATAATCTACTGGTTCTTGGAGACGCCATAGTAAGTGATAACCATAGAAGAACCCTTGCTTTAGGCCCTAAGCACTGTTTTAAGCCTAACATAAAACCCGTTGAAGTTTTAAACTTACCGCGCTGCATAACCAGGTTCGTTCCGGAAGAAGAACGCTCACGCTGTATTTCGGATTGCATTGCTAGCCTTAAACAATCTAATTCCCATTTTAAGACGCCTGACCCGGTCCGACCGTTAGTTGATTACCTTGTGGAGCATAAACTTAGACCTGTAATATCTGACAAGGAAGGTTATTTCGTAATTATGCCAGATGACGTGTTTTCAGAAAAAGCGATTTCAGCCATAGAAAAGAATTTGCAACCAGTCAAACTCAAGCCTTCGGTAGTTAAGCAACGTGCGGTTGACCTCTTGTCAAGACATAATCTTGATAGGCTTGTTTGTACTGTCAAGAAAGCTAAATCCCTCACCTTAGAACTGTTTTTCTCGGCCAAGACCCATAAACAAGAAATTCCTTTTCGTGCTATAGTGTCAGAGAAAGGGACGTGGCAGGTCTGTGTCGCTAGTTACCTACAGAACTGCATGGCTTCACTAATTTTTTCCGATCCCTTTTGCCTACGTAATTCTCAGGCGCTAGTTCACTATTTAAGAGAGGAGAATCCGGGTGATTGTACAGCTTTTAGTATGGACATCGAAGACCTGTATTATTCCTTGCCGCATGACGGGTTCTTAAATTCAGTAAATGAGTGCATTAAAGAACAAGTGCAAGAGTCGGCTTTTATTGACAGATGTGGTGTTTCCACGGGAGCTTTTCTAGAAATTCTTTCAATGTACTTGAAGTCAACGCTGATTGGGTGGAGAGATGGCGTTTTTCTGCAGAAATCAGGCATTTGCATTGGCTCAAAGGTTGCCCCTATTCTTAGCAACATTTACCTGAGTAAGGTTGACAACTGCTTACAGAAAGCCTTAGGTGATAGCGTTATCAAGATATTTCGTTACGTTGATGATTACCTGATTTTCTGCAATAGGGAAGAATTAGACTCTGCTGCTACCTCGGTAAGTGAGCAATTTAAACTTTATGGGGGAGGATTAAAGTTTACCAAGAAATTACCTCAGCGACGCGTAATTCAGTTCCTTGACATTTCCTTGATCTTCGAACAAAATCATGTTTGTTGGCAGTACTCCCCAAGATCTTCGAAGCCGTTGCTAAACTTTCAATCCAAGCATTCTAAATTAGTAAAAAACGGAATCGCCATGTCGTGCCTTAAGTCTTCCCTCACAAGATCTTGCTTGCACAAAATGAGCGCCAGTTTTAATGCGCAGGTCCGGCGCCTATTAGAAGCAGGTTATCCTAGTGTAGCGGTGGCTACTGTAGGTGAGCGCCTAAAGAAGTCGGTTTCGAGAGGGACGGACGTAATTACAGAGAGCAGTAATCGCAAAAAAAGAGTAGTGGCTATTCCGTATATTCATTCAGTGTCGCACAGGCTTAAAAAAGTTGCTAGTAGATATGATGTTAATGTTGCTTTCACTGCTCCCAATAAGCTAGGTAAGATATGCGCTGCCGTACAGAATAAAAAGGAGCGGGTTAAAGGCAAAAAACGAACAGATATTTGTCCAGTGAAGCACAATAAGAACAACAGTTTTACTGAATGTCGTATGGGTGTGGTTTATCAAATTCCCCTTAGCTGTGGCCAGTTCTACGTAGGGCAAACGGGACGGTGTATCAATCAGAGGCTAATGGAGCATAAAAGGTCGTTAACCGGTGGATCGCCTTCTAATCTTTCGTTACATTGCCGAGATTGTAACTGCAAGCCAGAGTTAGATGAATGCGCGATACTGTACAGGCATAAGAATGAAGATACGCGTCTTATGGTAGAGGCATGGCATATCTATAATGGTGGAAGTGCGTGCGTGAGTCAGCCTTCGGTTACCTTACATAAGGAAGAGATTACGTGCCTTAACAGTTATCTCTCACGTAGACCAACACGTGTACCCGATTGACACGTGGTGTTACCATTCCTGAGCATGCGCAGATGAGTTTTGTCTCTTCTTTCATTTTTTTCGCCTCAGTGCTCCCTTCAGTTGATAGTCGGAGTTCGTGTTGTCCACTTCTCTACTCTTGTGTCCTGTCTGCACGCCTCACTTCTATTTTGCATTATGAATCCTTACCAACTAGCTCAGCTTTCTGTCGTTCTTTGGGATACATTGTAGAGATTGCGGATGTCGGCCATTATTTAGGAAACGCAAAATTGTGAGCAAAGATGGCTGCCAAATGACGCGAGAAATAATCGAAGTCTCTGAGATCGCACGTTTGGGAAGTATGTGCGTGAGCATGCCATCAGCCCCCTTAGTGCAAAGGAAATAGATTTCCTTACGCGCTAATCTGGAATTTTGTATCTTGGTTCTTTTTTTCCGATGTCTAAAATGATTACATGACAAAGCTGGCTTGGCATTGGTGGATGGCCATGTCTGTAAAAATCTTTTTGTTTTTGTTGTTGCCCTCTTCCCCCCCCGAGTATCTTCCAGTATTTATTCCTTTGACAAGGGAATAAAACGATAGTTGCATGTAGCAATCTGTGGTGTGTGTTTCTCTTCTGTGTGTGTCGTCCAAATGTTGCGCAATCAAGCTTCTAACACGGCTCGCAGTTCTACTCGCTCCTGAGGCATAAGCCCGCAAGTGGTGGCCTAAGACGAACACAATGACTCATCCATCTGAACACTCTACGGAACAGGACTCACGTCCACAGGACGTATCGACGCTGCATCTTCGCCTCCCGCCCTTCTGTCCCCAGAACCCGCAAGTTTGGTTTCGCGAGATCGAGGCGCAATTCTGTCTCTACCATGTCGCTTCTAAAACGACGCCCTACTGCCACATGGTCTCAGTACTTCCTCCTGATGTTGTCAGCGAGATCTCGAACAACATCTCCACCCCGGTTGGCGCTACACCATATCAGCACCTGAAGACCAAGGTGCTGGAGAGATTCATGCCGTCGGAACGCATCCGCCTCCAGAAGCTCCTCACCGATGAGGACATTGGCGACACCCAAGTGCTGCGCCGGACGCGACAGCTTCTCGGCGACAGCCAAGTCCTCACCCTCTCAGCGTTGCTTAGAGAGCTGTTCCTCCAACGACTTTCCCAGCCCATCCGCCTCGTCCACGCGGCGGCTGGTGACGTCACCCTCGACCGCCTGGCGGAGCTCATTGATGAGGTTTACGAGTCGACCTCCCCGTACGTAACTGCTGGCTCTTGGTCACTGCAGTCGAGGTTCATCCGATCATCGGCTCGGCCTTCCATCAGCGTGTGGCATCATCGCCTCACAGATGGTCTGATTCGTATCTCCATCTCTGGAGTCCTATCCAACCTTCTTCCCATAGGCATCCGCACGCTGATACCTTCCTGTCCGTTCGAAAAAATCTTGGCGCATTTTCCGGAGATAGCAAAGACATGCTCCTCACTCAGCCGCCTAAACACACGGTGACAAAGCACATCGTTGCCCGTGGTCTGCAAGCAGCTGCTAGACCACGCCACTTGTTTGGAGTGCGTCGAGCTTTTGCCATGCAAGAGTATGACCACATGCTGCAGCTCGGCATCAAACGCCTAGGGCGGTAATTCGAGAGTTTATTTATGTCAGCGCCTTTATATATTGGAATCACTCGGGCCAATTTTAATTTGTCCAGAAAAACACCTGTTGACAACGTAAGGTTTATAATGTGTGACGAGACATCGCATATAACGGTGCATACATACTTCAGGGGAATTACTTTTATATCGTCATATCCAGCGGATACATCATTCTTTAAAGAAAATATTAATGTAGCTACTTCTTGAGCGGTTGTTGGTGCTAGTGCAATAGAATTCAGTTATGGAGTGGTGAGGCCAATAAATCTATAAACCGGAGTATGCGTAAAAAGATTTGGTGAACCGACATTAATGCAGTATTCAATTAGGGCGTTTGATAGTTCACGGCCAGTTAATTTACCATTAGCTGTAATCATTTCACTAAGTTGTGTGCACTTTGTTTTATTCTTCAAGTTGTTAACCTCTTGCCAAACTTTACGACTATCATTTTGGATACGAGAAAAGTGGCTTATGTAATAATTAGATTTAGCATATTTTAAGTCTTTGTTAAGTGTATTTTTAAATTGTCTCAATTGAGAAGGCAGAGCTAGATCTCTGCTATGAAGAAACTCATTATACATTTTATTTGTCTTTCTTATCCTTGGGTAAAGTGATTCGTTCATCCAAGGCTTCTTAAACTTCTTAACATTAATTTTTCTCCCTATTTGTGGGAAAGCTACGTTATATTGGGTTAAGAAAATACCAATAAACTCAGAATATGCTGTATTAACTTCAGATATCTCGTATATAGATACCCAGTTAATATCTTCGATTAGTTTACGAAACTCTTTCAGAGCAAAATCATTAATATCTCTGTTCATATGCGTAACAGCATTTGTTACCCGGTTCAATCTGAGAGGTATAAAACAAAACATGGGCAAATGTTCACTAATATCTAAAGATAATAGACCAGATTCATTGTGTGGAGGCTGATCATTTGAGATGCAGATATCTAATAAAGTAGACGTGTTGCAAGTTATTCTAGTAGGCAAAGCGATATAGTTTATACATGCGCAACAAGAAATGAGGCTCTGCAATATTCTCTTGTATGAGAATCATCTGATAATCGCTCAACGTTTAAATCGCCCATTAAAATGAAAGGTAGTTTAGTAGAGTCGAGAAAAATGAAAAGGCTTTCCAAGAACTTAAAAAATTTTTATTTGTTACCCTGAGAGGGACTATACATAGCAACAACGATTATATTCTGTAACGATATAGCTAAGCACTCAACGTTGGGCTTTGTGACTGTAACATCGCTAACCACAGAGTGCGAATGACTTTTTTTAACATCTACAGCAAGGCCATCACCTCTTCCATGGGGCCTTGATAAACCATTGTAACTATAGTCATCGAAACAATCGCTTATCCTGATTTTGCACCAAATATGTCCTGGCAAAATCGCAATATGGCTTCCAAAAACATAACACTACAGAACTCGACCTACTGGATCAAAAAGAATATATCCTAGAACAGTTTGAACAAAAAATAATGTGGTCGGAATTTTTGTGGATTTCACACGAGCATTTGACTACACTCACCTCGGCATATTATTTGAAAAATAAAACCATTGCGGCATTCGTGGGCTCTCACTCGTGTTACTTTAAAGCTACCTAATTTGTTTCTATAAATGATTTAGTATCAGATAAGAAGATAATTTCAGGTGCACCACAGGGGAGCATCCTTGGTTCTTTGATAGTTCATTTCATATAATAATGACATAGTCCATATCTTTCCAGAAATAATTTTATGATCTATGCAGATGACACGAGTATCTTTCTCACCTCAGTATCAGATGTTATTCGTTCTGGTAAAGCTAATGACGTCTTACAGAAGTTAGACAACTGGATAAGTAACAACAAGTTAAAAAAAATGCAACTAAAACAAAAGCCGTAGTTTTTCATTCGAAAGGTCAACAAGTGACTTTCCAGAATGACCTTGTATTTAGAGGCTCAGATATAGAAATAGTGAAGTCAGTGAAAGTATTTGGGGTAGATTTCTCCAGTTCTTTGCAATGGGATGACCATATCAATAATATTCAAAGAACATTAAGCCGGATAACTGAAAGATGAAGCCGTATCAGGTACATTATCCCCAACTCGGTGAGGTTACTTATATACAATTGGCTGTTTAGTTCTTAACTACTGCCATTTGGTTTGGGGAACAACTACAGAAACAAACTTAAGGAAATTATTGAGAATACAGAAGAAAATACTGAGGCTGATAGACAATGCTATAGTTCTAGCACCTAGCGACCCATTATTTAAAAAAGATAGGATAATCAATGTGAATGACCTATGCCAATACAGACAACTACGAGAGTACTGTCTTAGCTGCAAACGCTCAAACCTTTTCTTAAGGAGATGGCGAATGCGTAAATGAAAGGTCCTATGAAACAAGAAATAGAGAAATGTGGAAGGTAATCAGTAGTTTCATACTGATTATTGCTTTCAGATGCTTCGATGTACTCTTCCACGAATTCTACATCATTACACTAGCAAAGGTACAGATGTAGAAGAAGAAGTTTATTTACTGCATAAGTACACTGATGTATACAAAGCAGCGGGGTTGGCAGGATAAAAGCTGCATAACGGCAGCTTGACTAGTCCAACCTCCCCGTCTGTGTATGTGTCTCATTGAGGTGTAGCATAATTAGCGGCTCTTTTGGATGTATAAACTATGTAGCAATTTATTTAAGGGCAGAAGATGGCAGCAGTTTTCTTTGTTGTATAAACTATGTTTTTAGTTTTCCTTTATGGCTTGGTCTTTGCGTAAAACAACGTGTCACATCAAAAAAGTGCTGTGATATTAGTGATGTCCTTCAGCTGCTCCCATTGTTCACAAACGGGGCGGAGGATCCCTGAAGCTGTAGTTTGAACGACTTTACCCTCCGCCTCCTGTTACACTGTACTTCGATGAAGCAAATAAATCAATAAATCAACGGTAGGCCCAGCATTATGACGACTAACATTCGCGCTTAGATTACAGTTATAACAAAGCACGTCAGAGCGGAGCCTGAGCGCGCTGGCAAAGGCGGTCGAGGTGAGCGGCGTCATCTTGTATATCAGTGAATGCCCCGAATATTGTGAGTTCGTGCGAGAGAATGCGGCTTATGTGAGTTCAATATAGGCATATTTCCATATACTTATAACCGTGCTGTCTCTTCGCGGCACTAAGTAACGCCCGGTGATGTCAGGTGTGCACCACACTTATGCTGCAATTTCTTTAAAAAACATAGAACATTTCTGCTAAGTAGATCGGTACAAGCGAATCTTTCTTAACATCAAAGTAACTCACTCATTTCTATTACAGTAGATCATATTGAGACGTGTACTTGCTTATCACCTTTTCCGGGGACTACCTTTCACCCGCTAAAGGTTCATTCATACTAGGCCAACGCGACACCGATTTCGGTCTGCCGACTGTCGTCGACAGCGTTTCTGCCTTCGTGTCGGCGCCTCCGTCACATTGTACCGACGCTGACGAGATGCCGACCATCGGTGGAGGGCTCGGCGTCGGTACAGAGTGACAGAGGCGCTCACACGAAGGAAAAAACGCTGTCGCCGACAGTTGCCAGACCGATATCGGTGTCGTGTTGGCGTAGTGTGAATGAACCTGAACAGGTTAAATTTATCGTTCAGCGCAAGACGTGCATGCATGGTTTTCAGGTTACTCGAACGCTATCGTTGTTTCTGTCTGTTTGTGTTCTCGCGAAACCTTGTGTGATCAGAGCTGAATTTTTGCAAGCTGTACGCAGGAACCTTCGACGAGTCATATACGAGAGCCGACGCGCTTGACCCACATATCACATTTTCGACGATTGCCGACTGCGCTCGCCGCTGTCGTTGTGCGTTAGTTTCGCAATTCACCGTTCCTCGCTCTCACCGCAACGTGACATTATACAGTGTAACTCATTCTTACAAGAGAGCACACCTTTCTCGCTCAGCAATGCGACGATACGGATGACAGGGCAAAGCAGTTGGAAATCCGCAAATCTGAAAGCTTATTGACTGCGTGCACGAGAAGCGTTTGAGTTTTTTTTTTTTGCTGGTGAGTTTTCCCGAACAGAAGTCAGAGAATTTAGTCAGGGCAAGCTTCCAGGAGTGTTTCGTCGATTTTTAAAAATTTTTTGCTGTTGTTGCAAATTGTAGTGCTCATGTTGAGTAATTGTTGAAATACTTCGTCAGCACGGGCGCCCACAACGACGGCAGGGTCAAAACTATCGCTGTGAAAAACAAGTTGGAGCTTCATGAAACAGCTGCATATTGGATCGCAGTGCGCACATTCTCTTCTGCCTTCCGTTAAAAAAAGGAAATATCTCGCATATCCGCACACTAAAAATGTAGCCCAACATGTGCCTAAAAAGCTTTAGTTTGTATTTAGTACATTTTTTTGTTTGAAACTTGAAGTTTCAGCTCAATGAGGCCATATGGATGTTTATGATGCAAGGAGTCGCATGTTCAAGCGGCCTAGGAGCGGAAATATTCCGCGGTGAATGTTGCTCTCGGATGCACCCCTGCTGCTTTTAAATGCGAAAGTAGTTTTTTTATCAGGCAAGTACCTTTCCCAATTTGGCACGTGAAGCCTGGGATAATAATGTGTGCACGCCGAGTATATACACCATGATAATGTTTCTGAATGCTCATCAAAGGTAGAGTCATCGTTGAATGCGCACGCCGTGGATCACTTTCTCACCTTCGTCTACCCAGATCAGTAACTCGCCGGACTGAGCTAGAGCGCTGCATCGTTGTGATATTGTGAATGGTTAGCGATCGTCCAAGTGCAGGGAAACAACCCATTACCAAACTTTTAATACTTGAGCAGCAATTGCGAGCGGTCGTAGTTGGAGACTTGCTTTTTGGACTCAACGGTCGTTTAACGGTGAGATGCAAAGATATAGTTATATAAAAAACTAGACGCATATGAGAGTGGAAATGTTCTTACCCGAGGGGAAACATCAAACAGCAGGTGGTATTGCAGCCAACGCAATACAGCCTGAAGTCACTGCAACAGCTGCTGATCTTATGATGAAGGGGGGTGATAGAAAATGGAATAGTTGGTTCTATAAGCTCGTCAAATCTACAGATTACACTGTAGATAGAAAATTAATGTGAGATAGAAAATTCGGTGAGTTGCTGACCGTGCCTATTGTGACAGAACAACGCGCTTCTCACGCGATGTTTTTTGTCTTCATCTTCCGTTCGGGATTAACTACATGCACTCTCAACAATGCCCCGGACCTAGGAATCTGTATTCAACTGCGAAGCTTTCTCTGGATCTGCTACAATTCAGGGGGATGACAATTTCCTCTTGAACAGTCTCAGCAGAGTACTTATAGATTGCGATGTGAAAATTTCTTGTGCCCATTGCAGCGCTAACTGAAAAGCGTTTTCGGGCCCTCTGGGGGGCGTTCGATCGTGAAAGTGGAGTTAAAATCACATCAAGAACCAGTAAATTACATCTACAAACACGTTATCCAAAGAAGCCCCTAAATTCATAGTTTTTTTACAGGCTGCGTGCCCAGATACACATCAGGCCAAATCGTAGAAAGCGCCCAAAGCATGACGCCGGCCAAGAGTTTGGACGCTGCTGACTGTGCCGTTTTTGGCGTGCTAACGGCTCTGGGATACCTGGTCGGCCTCTACTTTTCGTTTGCTCGCCGTCGACGGCAGGTGAGTGCCAGAAATTTGCGTGTTTCGCTGGCTCGGACAGAACACTTTCTGTAGATTCTGGCTTAGTTATGTTTTATTAGTATATCGCCGCCCCTCCGAGAAAACCAGTTCAATGTGCCGTAACAAGCAAGGGAAGCTTACTTTTCCAAATGTGTTTATGACTAAAGTTCGGTAACATTGGACGATGTCATCAATGCGGCGTGATGCAGACAACTGGAATACAAACTAGAAGCTTGCAGTCGCTCAGGAATCCAGTACATGCATCAGGCAGTTTATCTTGCCGAAACAGCGCTGTGGTGATAAGGTATACCGTAGTGGAGGATTCCAGATTACTTTTGACAACATGGGTTTAACCTACAGGAATTAAAGTACAGTGGAAATATTGCATTTAGTGAGACGGAAATTGAAGCTGCGATTTGGTGCTCAGCAGTAGAGTGCCATAAGCACTATGTTGCCACGGTGGGTGTAAGCCAAGATTATATCGGTGCAAAGAAGTTACGCAGTAGGTATAAGCAACACTGGACCGATGTATGGATAGTGACGTTCATGAGACGAGCACAAGCAAAAAAAACGTGTCGTACCTTTTTTTTTGTAGAGAAGTGGTCATGCAGATTTTACGTTGTGGCCTAGGTGTGATTTGTCACCGATTGAGCAGGGCAGAGTGCAGCCACATTTGTAATACCAAATTCCATGTGAAATTATAGGGAAGTTTGTATCAAGATGCGAGTCAAGAATATGTATTGGTGGCATAGGCATTGACTGTCTATGTCAAAGTTGCAAAAATGAAAAGAGCTGCAGAGACCAAAGGACCACAGAAAGGGTAAAACGCTGGTCTCTCCACTTGCGGATACACGAGCTAATGGTTCTGGGCGAACGTGTATTTTATTTATTATTTGTACATACTGCAGTCTACACAGACCAAGCTCTGTGCTTTACAGTTAGACAGATGGATTTCATTACCTAAATCACCTGGAGAAAAAGGAAGCGAGAAAGGGCGCAACGTACTAGAAAGTCCAGCATTTAGGGCAGAGAGTTGGGCTACTTGTAATTTAGATGAATTGCAGAACGTTCCACCATTTTCTGTCGACCTGTCTCTTCAGCTCCTTTCAATATTATTACGCGCTGGAACATTTCTTTTTGTAAATTCCAATCAGCGCAACTCTCTCCCTTAAATGCTGCACATCCTGGTACAGTGGGCCCTTCGTGGCATTTTTTTATTCCAGTCTACTTAGTTAGCCAAGTTGCCTTGCCTAACTGCAGGCGCGTCTGCATACCTCCTTCCTGAACCATCAGATCGTGCCTCCGGAAAGGGAGAGACCAGTGTTCTATCTTCTCTCTCGCACTTTTGTGTGTGCACTCTTTTTTTTTTCATTTTTCTTACGCTGTGGGACAGGTTAGGACGCTTTCGCAAAATCAGCTACAAAACGCTTTAGGAAAGCGCTCAGACAGCGCTTTAGGAAAATCAGCACCAGATGATTAAACCGGTCAACAAATTGAACATCTTAAGAACGCCTTAATAACACGTGTACATGCTCGAAGAAATTTGATTTCACGTATAGACGAAGTAATGTCTCCAATTAACCAAACACTTACGACCGAGGTACGCAAGTAAATACATGGCAGAAGTACGTCACAGTAAAAGAGGACCTCTCGGATGTTGTGTTCTGTTAGCAGCTGTACCAACTGTGAGATATCTTCTATAACTTTTTTTCATTTCTTTAAAGGCGTATTGTTGGGGCAGGCAGGTTATCACTATAGTATACTCTCATTCAAGGCAGTGAACATAACAGAAAGTTCTGATTACCATTAGGCCTCACGATTCCTCTCCGCATCTGAAGGGTGCTCTGTTGAACCATCTAATAGGGGGCAATCATTCGATGGGAGTTATAGAAAATGATTGTAGCGCAACCAGGTGTATTATCCGTGCCTTGTGAAATCCACGCATCTTACAATTTGTTCACGAAGTAGTAGCACGTCTTGAACGATACCTATGGTCTGAACATGTATCCGTGTTCGCCTCATGTGCTGTAACGCGTCGCCACCCTCCGCATCTTTTTACAGCGAAGCTGTTTACGCGGACACTGCCGTCGTTGTCGGACTTCGCTATAAAGGGGCCACGTGGCCTAGTGGGAGAGAAAAAGAAGAGCTGAACAGGGGGAAAGCGGTTGGAGTGACCCTTCTCTCTGTGAGGATTCTCTCTTATACGAGAATCTCATACAGTTGTCACACGGTGCATTTTCAGCCATCGAGCCAGATCGCCATCGAATTTATCGGCCATTGATTCCACCCTGCCGCAAAAAAAAAAAAACGTTATGCTGGCACTTTGCTGCCAACGAACAGTGCCCAGCGATTGAAACGCAATACTAGGAGCTCTTGCAGTCACGTCAATTGTCAAACCAATCCAACCAATCGTCAAAACGATTGCAGCACCCGCATTTCTCGTGGTGGGCCTTGCGCTCAATATACGGCGCTCTGGATTAGTGGTTCCGCGCATTCCATCCTAGCTACAACTATGGGAAGACCCCGAGTAGCGCATACTCCTGCAGAGGAAGGACCTGTCTACATCGAGCGTCGGCGAGAGTTGGCGGTGAAACACTGGGAGGACCGAAAAAAAGCACTTCTAAAGAAATGAGGTGAAACAAAGGTGAGGCAAAATATCTACCATATAGACTGCTTGCGAACTTTGACTTGCTTGGTGTAACACTCGGTGTAATTAACACAACTTCTCTGTTCGACCAGCTTCACGGGCTGGAAGGGGTGGTGACTTTTTTTTATTATGGCAAGAGCAAGGCAACGCAACTCGCACCAGATGTCAGTAGGAGACGAAGCACTCTAAAGCATTCTTGCTGATGCAGTTCACGCCAGCTGACCATGGCAGCAACAGCGCTGCGATGGAGACGTTCCTCGGTGGGCGCAGCCTCCCCGAAGCCGCCCTGACGGTCTCAGTTCTGGCCTCCGTGGTCAGCGGAGTGGCGGTGGTTGGCTTCATCGGACACTTCTACGCCTACGGATTCCACAGCTTCTTGCCACTGTCCGCCACTCCGCTGGCGGTGCTCGTGACGTCGACGGCACTGGTGCCTCTGTTGTACAACATGCGCGCTGCTTCTGTCTTCCAGGTAGTTTGTGGTTACGAATGTATTGTCTTCCTTGAAAAAAAAAAGATGTGGCACTTGAAGTTTCCATATCTAGTTGTTTAGTCGACATGGATAACACTTGTTGCGGGAAGAGATGCATAGCAAGTCAAATGGTATTACGTTAACAATTTAGGACAAAAATTACTTGATATACTTTATAAACCTTGCACACTGAGAAGGTTTGTTTATGGCAAAAAGTCGGCCTCTGCTGTTTGTTCAATGCCTAGGCGTAAGCTGTTCTTAAAGCGAAGCTTTCTTTGCCTCTTTCAACTTTTCCATTGCTGCTGCTGCTGTTTTGGCTGTATTGCACGACGCGCCATGGGGTGTTTCTGAGTTGATGCCAACCACGGCAGCCGCATTTAAACCGGAGCGACTTGAAACAACGCTCGTGCACTTAAGTTTAGGTGCACATCGAAACACCACGGTGTCGATGTTATTTCGGCGCTCGCCACTACGGCGTGCCTCATAACCATATTGTTGTTTAGGCATCCACAGCACCATACTTCAAATAAAGTTTAACGCTTCGACCACCACGCGATGCGTCATGCGAGGCAATGAGAATGCTAAGACCTTCTCGGAGGTTACAACAATTGCGC
Source organism: Dermacentor albipictus (assembly GCF_038994185.2). Lineage (NCBI taxonomy): Eukaryota > Metazoa > Arthropoda > Arachnida > Ixodida > Ixodidae > Dermacentor > Dermacentor albipictus. The sequence continues at coordinate 55,672,037 of NC_091828.1, read as the reverse complement.
GCAACAACGCCTCAAGCAAACACGTCTCGCTGTGTGTTCTGTGTACTGCGCAGCCAAACAGTAGTGGTGCAAGCGAGGTAAGCTTTAACATCAACTCACCACTCCCACATTGGACTGATTGTAGAAGAAATTAAACTGTCGCCGTCGACGTTACCACAATATATCGTCAATCAAAGCAAACAGCGAAGAAATGTTCACTTACATCAAATTGCAAAGTGCGTGGGTTCCGCCTAATTTCATGCGAGTGGTTTTTTAGCTTGAAGGACAAATACATTTCCGTTATTCAGTCACTAGCATTCAATCAGCCTCCGTGATGACGCAAAGCGCTTAGATATAGATTTTTTTCCACATAAAATCAAGAAAATGCCGCTACTCATGCACATCACACACGTGGTACGCTGCAGGCGCTGTCTAGTGGCATGCAGTCGTTACGATCCAATTGTTCGTTGTGCGGAGATTGCGGAATCGCAAACGAGGTGCCAAAGTCCATTTCCGGCCGCCGCGGCAGAATTTCGACGTGGTCGGAATACGAAAACGCTCGTGCGATCGGACTCATTGCAGTCAGATTCAGGTGTAACGAATGTCAGGTGCCTTCCATGGACTCGGAATGCGCCGCCTGCTACTACAGGTGGTTTGCTTTGCTGCGCGGACGGCTAACTTATTTTAAATAATGAGCCACAAAGAAAAATTTGATATCTGGACAGTACAGCGCGTTTTGTTTTGTTAGCTCACAATGCGTAGTTATTCTCTAGTAAAGTGTAGGAACTTATTCAATACACAGTCCGTGTTGGCGTTCCTTTTCTCTTTCATGAACGTCAGTATCTGCGCCTACGTTTCGACAACAAAGTTGGAATCACTGCTTGCGTCGTCTACTTCATCCTCAGTGTAAGTAGAAGCTCAGAGATTTCGGTGACCAACTGTGAATGTCCGAATTTATTGTTGCTTTGAAGTAGTGAATTACTAATAACCACCATAATCAAGATTTATTGTCAACTCGAAAGTTAGGTGTGGTCGATTAATGTGATTGCTCGTTATGCTAGTTACCGTTTACAGCGCCGCAGCATGGGTACTGCCATCTTTGAACACGTGACCACGTCGCCAATTAGCGCCTTCTGACTTCCCTTTTCGCATGGCGAGCGATGTACGGAGTGAAAATCGCCGTTTTCGAATTCTGCTTGAGTTATTCGCCGGAGATGCGGCGCTTTCAGCCTAAAGCGCAAACCGAACATTACTGCTGATTATAATTTGCACGCGGCCCTATATTACCCTGGTGGCCGTGTGAGGAATGCCCCAAGTTAGCGCGTTTGCGTCCTTTGATGAACGCATAGCCGATTGCGGATACCTTTTACCGCTAAGCTGTATATGGCTGCCCGATTCGTCCGCCCGTCTGTCCCTCGTCTGTACGGCAAAACTTCATCCGGTGGAACCCAATGTGCATGCGCGAAAGAGAGAGGCGCGCGATTGGCTGCGTCAGTAGTGACGTCGTTGCTCTCAGTCGCAGCCGGGCGCGTGCGCAGCAGTTTCTCTCCGGCTCCGAAGTGTGTATGCCACGCGTCATACATGCTCCTGAGGAGCAGGCAGCTTACGATCAGCGATGCCGTGAGTAGAACCGGGAACGAGCTCGTCTACGCAGTGCCGATGCTTCAGCCCGGGCACAAAAACAGGCTCGTGCAGCCGAGCAGAAGCAGCAACTGCGTACGCAGGATCCGGCAGCCGTCGTTGAATGAACCGTCGGGATTGACCCAGTGATAAACACCGGAACCGCGCATTTGTTTCGCTGGTTAACCAACTGTACGGATTGCTTAGGCGGTGATTTTTTCTTATAGTTTCCCGTGGCAGACGATAACCGCTACTGCCCCAGGACTGTGTAATCTGTCGTCACGGTGCCTATGTATAAGCAGTTACAAAGTAATTTTTTTCAAATATTTTTCCAATGCCATTATGGTTGTCTTTCTCTTGCATTAACTGCCTGTGGCAACCATCTGTAGTTTTCAACATGCAAGACTCCCCCCCCCTCCCCCCAGATGAATGATCCGTGAGAATTGTAAGAATCATATATATCTGCTTTAGTTACGCTAATAATATATTAGCTTATCGATCACCGAAGCAGTCACTCAGGTAAAAGTAGTAAAGCAGTAACTAAAGTTTTATGCCCGATGTGCTTTCGCGTTTTGAGCTTCACTAGAACTGCAATCTATTTCGTTATGCGTTACGTTGCCCAGGAGAAAAGGTGTTGTGAAGAATACCTTTACATTTCTTTTACCTGCGTCAACAAAGGAAAAAGAAACGTTTACGCGGGAGACATTCTCGGTTTATCATCATGAGTGCATGCGTAATGCACTGCAATTACGCGTGCGTACGCGCCTTAATTGTCTCCTGCAGGTAACAAAATACGAATTGCCGAACAAGAGACCTTTGTTGAAAAACACATACGTGCGCCGTCCTCAAAAGTGTACGAATGGACAGTCATATGTACCTTGCTCACTTGCGCTCGCAGCTGTTCATATTGCATTGATGTGTGAGCTAAACATCCCGTTTTGAACGCCTAATAGCCTAGTCTGTAAAATAGTTACCGATTCATGGCAGTCACTAATTTATTTGCTAAAGCTCACGGTGACTGCGCAGTTAACTAATTTGCTTACGCGGGAGCCCGCTCTGCAAGACCGCAGATTTTGCTCTTCAGGGCGATGTGGCAACGTAGAAAATTAAGAGTGAGTTTCAAATTCAAACACAAATACAATAAGACTTTATTAGAAAACGCATGCAGAACTGACAGGGACCAATGAAGCGATTGCTGGAATAGGTGTTTCTACACCTCGCACGCGGGCTGATTCGTATGTTAAAGAATTAAATTCCTTGCCAGGATACATAACCTCAATATAGTGGTAAGGTTCCTTTCTTTTTAAGTGCAGTCATGACTTTTCTTTTATGCCCTTTTGCTGAGAATCCGAAACGGCCCTCTGCTTCACATATACGTACTCCGTTGCAGCAAACCGCGGGAGCAGTGGGAATCTACAGTGCTGCTGTTGGAGTTTCCACAAGTATGTAGCAAGCAAGTTCACTTCCTCCTTACTTAAAGAAGAACGTCGCAAAGGAGTGTTGGAGAAAGGCGTCATTTTATCTCTTCAGGGCAAAATAGACTTAACGTTCCACCTTACTCTTTCGATATCTTTTCGTGTGTAGCGTTTCGTGCAAAATCGTTATTTGCAATCAAGAAAGTATGTTTCACACACCACAAATGACGTACGGATACTAAATAAGTTCCTAGCTTTATTTTTTGACAAAAGGTAAATGACGATTTAGCGGTAAATGAGGGATAAGGGCATGAAAATCACGGAGCCCGCACCTCTTTCAGGTGGTATATATATATATATATATATATATATATATATATACACACGCTGTTCTAAGCTCTACCACTACCAAGTGACAAGTGACCGACTTCCCACAGTTCACACACATACAATTTTTTTTCTGCTTTAACACTCCTAGTGCTAACGAATTAAAACACCAAAGTGAGCGTTGTCGTACAGTTTCATAATCATTGCACGTAAGTTGGCTCGCTTACGTTGCCCCTGAAATGACGTATGCTGCTAAACTTATTTTTGTATGCAAGGCGGCACCTATAAGCCTACGCAATTTTCTATGGTTGGTTCGCTATTCAATATAAACAAATTCACATCAGTAAACATTACATTGCAATATGTACAGCTCACACGGTATACCATAATGATAATATCACGAAACATAAATTTTATTTTGCAGTACAGAGCGTCACTAGCTCCACGTGTAATTTATTTGCACCATCTTAGCGTCGAAACGAAAGGCTTATATTACAGGCCCTCTGCGATGCAGCGTTAAACAGATCGCGTATCGCCATCTACGGCGCCGGGGGATATACAATCAATCCTTTCGAACCAAGCTCGCACTCAGCGGAAAGCATAACAGTACGTTTTGACTACGTTGAATCGCGAACAGAAACATCTGAGGTCGCGTTGTTTTAGCGTTGATGATTCGAAAAACAGTTACCACAGGCCAGGGCAGCGTCTAAATTCCGTAGAAGTCCCTGGAAAAGCCTCCAAGGGAGTGCCTGACTTGAGCGGCTTGACTTGCGTGACGATAAACTATCGTGCTGTTACGATGTTTCTTTTGCATGGACTAAATTGATTAAAATGAATGAGTCGGAGCTTGCTACTTTTCTATAGACATTTTAGGGGGCGGTACTATTGACACGAAAAACATCCGGCCGTAGCAGTGGCGCAGCCAGAAATTTCGCTTGGGCGGGCTCATGACAGCTCGGCCTCCTCCTTACAGAATTTGTCGAGGGATCAAATACATGAATAACGCACTGCCATTACTAAAGATGCTGCAAATGAATTCTTGACAGCTACGCACTGTGAAGACGACGAAAATCTGTATTTTCTCATAAAAGAATAATATGAATAATAAAGAATATCCCAAAAATTATGCCTGAAATAACTGATATGATTGGTTCCATGCTTTATGTGTATTTGATGTGTAAAGAAAATATCACAGGAACTTTACAACCATATCAGTTCGAAACCAACTAAGCAGTGCATGCCGCTGATATGAAAAATGTACTGGCCGTGGTTAACTTAGTGGTTTAGTGTTGCACTGCTAAGCACGAAGTTGCGGGGTCGGATCCCGGCTACGGCGGCCGCATTTCGATGGGGGTGAATTACGAACACACCCGTGTACTTAGATTTATGTGCATGTTAAAGAACCCCAGATGGTCCAAATTTCCGGAGACTCCTACTACGGCGTGCCTCATAATCAGAAAGTGGTTTTCGCACGTTAAAGGAAAAAAATAAAAATATAAAGGCCATGGAATGAACAAGTTGACGACGCATATTTTAATGAAACGTTCTCATTGACGCGCCTACTTTACATTTTTATACATATACAACGGCCAGGGAAAATCTCAATGACGTTGTCCTTTGTTCCAATGTATTTTGCAGAAGCAGCTGTCACTGGTCGTCTATTGTGAGCAATCGCACTGAAATTATATTTGCAAGGGAGAGGCCATATAGAAAGCAGTTCTGCAAAATATACGAGGGCGAGTCAAATGAAAGTGGGCCAATGCGAATATATGACAAACGACGTGCTTTATTTAAAAGCAGTCTCCAGAGCATTTAGACATTTGTTCCACTGACTAACGAGTAGCGCGACTCCCGTCTTATAATGTTTCTTTGGTTGCTTCTTCGAAGAATCGGTAACTGACTATTTCCCGTCATCCTCCGACAGGAATCTGGTTCCCTTGAGCTGGTTATTTAATTGCCGCAAAATGTGGAAGTCGCAAGGCGACAGGTCTTGGCTGTATGGCGAATGTTGCAGCGTTTCCCTCTCGAACTTTGCCAGTTTAGTGGTAACCACATTAGCGACTCGGAGACAGGGATATTGTCGTGGAGCAAATGACCCCATTCCTCAATTTTCCATGTCGTTTCTTCTTGATCGTGACTCGTAGCCGATCCGTCGTTTGACAATATTGGAAACGATTGATAGCCTCTCCAGTTTTAGCAAATTCGATCTGTAATGGCCCCTGACGATGTAAAAAAAAGTCTACAACACCATTCCAGCAGAAATGACGGTCTTTGCTTACTTTGGGGGTGGTGGATCGAATGTTTCCACTGTAAGCATTGCCGTCGTGTTTCAGGCTCATAATAGTGGCACCGTGATTCTTCCCGGTGACAAGTGCAGACAAGAAGTTTTCACCCTCATTATTTATTTATTTATTTATTTATTTAATTATTCATTCATTCATTCGTTTATTTATTTATTTATTTATTTATTTATTTATTTATTTATTTATTTATTTATTTATTTATTTATTATACCTCAAAGGCCCAATTTAACAAAGCTGATTCGAGAGCAGCCTTGAAGTGATGAGCGTCGGAGTGGTGCGTGACGTCGGCAGACAGACCGTTCCAGTCCCTTGCAGTTTTCACCAAAAAATGTTCGTAGTTGGGAACCTCCAAACTCTGTCTGCGCCGGGGGAGGATACATGGCTTTTCTGCAGTTAATGCGGCTGAACTGACGATGAGCTGGTAATATAGCTGAAATCTGGAGTGGTGAATGATAGAATTTGTGGAAAAGACACAGTCTAGAAATATGACGTCCTGATTCTAGATTAGCAAGACCGGCAGGGGTTTTCAGTTCAGACATGCTTGCATGATAAAAAATATTCAGAGTAAATAAACTGGGCTGCACGGTTTTGAAATGATTCCTATGTATTAGATAGGTTATGTTGATGAGGATCCCAGACATATCATGCATATTCTAACTTAAGGCGGACTTATGTAACATAAGCTAATAATTTTATTGATAGGGGAGCAAGTCTTAGGTTCCAGCGGAGAAAACGGAGGGTTCGATTTGTGGCATTGGCTAAGTTAATTACATGATATGACCAAGTTAGGGCAGTTGAAAAGGTTATGCCTAGGTATTTATATGAGTCAAAGAATGAGATTTCGGAGCCGTATATGGTGTATTTCCCTGATTGGTGATGCTGTCTGCGATCGAAAGAAACTAGTGAGGTTTTCTAGTATTTAAAGACATAAACCATTCCTTACACCATAATTCAATGCGTTTTCAATCCAATTCAATCAATGTATGAATTGTTAGCTATGCCTCGATACACTACACAATCGTCTGCGAACAATCGAATATTAGAAGAGATCTCAGTAGGAAGGTCATTAATCTAAATTGGAAAGAGTAGTGGTCCGAGAACTGTGCCTTGTGGTACGCCCGAAAGTGCAGAAGAACGTTTAGATGACTTCGTGTTAGCAAAGACAAACGGCTCCCTATTAGTGAGAAAGCTAGGTATCCAGTCTAGTAAAAATGGATTAATCACGAGACGGGAAAGTTTTAGGATTAGCCGTTGGTGTGGAACTTTGTCAAATGCCTTTTCTAAGTCTAAGAAAATCGCATTTATACAGGTACGTTGAAGTCGAGGTTAGAACTTAGATCATGTATAAATAAAGCTATTGGGGTGTCACATGAATAACCTTTACGGAAGCCATGTTGAGCAGCATGAATTAGGTTATTTCATGATAAAAAGTTTACGATCTGATAGTAAATAACATGCTGCATTAGTTTGCAACAAACACTGGTGAGTGAAATGGAACGATAACTAGAGCATAACGATGGAGGACCTTTATTGGGGGCTGAAACAATCTTGCCTACTCTCCAGTTTTCCGGAACCGCTCTTGATGACAAATACTGCTGAAAAATAGCACATAAATTGTGCTCGCACTTCTTTTCGTGTTTTTCAGCATTTTAGCATTTATTTCATCGACACCAGACGATGATGTAAGTTTTGATGAATCAATTGGTTTCTTAATGCCGTAAGGACAAAAGGTAATGACTAAATGACGACTAAATGATCCAAAAGAGGGAAGCGAGGTAATATGTTAACAAGTTCAATTGAGAAGACGGAAGAAAAAGTACGGTTCAGATGAGTCAAGGCGGCGCCAAACCTCTTCGTCTTCTGGCAGTGATTTCTATAATTTTGGCATCCATTGTGCACACAAGAGCCGATAACGAAGGTGTTCATGAATTATGGTGTGAACTAAACTACACACGCTCTGCCAATTCATCGATGCTTATCCTCCGTTCTAATCTAATATGCTCATCAACATTCGGAATTGTCTTGGGGGTGATTCTACGGTAACTTTGGCCCAGTCTTGGATCGTCTTCGCAACTTTAACGTCCCTCTTTGAACCGTTTGCTCCACAGTGGCCAATGAAATGCAATGTTCAACGTACATGACAGCGGTACGGCGAATAATTTCTTTTTGGGGAAACACCTTCAGCTGTCAAAAACCTCACGCCACCACGCTGTTCAACTTTTGGAGTGTCACTCCAATGTCACTCCATCATGTTCAACCCAGTCTATGAGCGCATTAAAGAACCTTTACGCTCACAGCTGCGTGTCACTTTTGTAAATAAGAGATACCTGTGTGCTACGCGCATGCCTCGCACGCAATGAACCGAACCATTATTGCGCGATATGGGTAGGCTCACTTTCATTTTACGCGCCCTCGTACATTACAAATGCGAAGATACACTGGAATATACAAATGCAACTATACTGCTTTATAAAGGGCAAAAGAGTGTCACTGGAAACAAAGCTAGTTCACTGCTCGTATACACGAAACCTCGCAACAATATATTTAAATATACTGTACTGAAGGCACTTGGCAGTGGGCATGGTGCTAGTGGATGAGAAGAAGACGACGTGAAGTGCTTGCTTCCCCGTTACGATATAGCGCCGATCTGTTTAAGCCTAGCGCCACAACCTATAACTAGGGACCTTTCTGCTAGGCGAACACCCCCGTTGCATTTGGTGGAGCTGCTGGGTTTACCTTCGACATCCTGGAACTCCACAGCCGAACGCTACCGCCAGCTGTTGCAATGGATGAACCGGGACCATCCCAGGCTGCTGCTCCCGTGCCCCCCGCCATCGTCTGTTCTGGCGTCATCCGGCAGCGCGATCCGGCTATATTTAGCGGCACAGACGACCACGACGTGGAAGACTGGCTCGCCGAATATGACCGTGTAAGCGCCTATAATAGGTGGGACGACCGCGCCAAGCTGACAAACGTCATCTTTTATTTGACTGACGTGGCCAACCTACGGTTCCGCAATCATGAAGCCGATCTTACCACCTGGTCGGCTTTCACGGCAACTTTGGCAGAGGTCTTCGGCCGTCCCGCCGTTCGCCGGCTTCGCGCTGAGCAGCGCTTGCGTGGTCGAGCTCAACGCCAGGAGGAGACCTTCACTAGTTATATTGAAGACGTGCTCTCGCTATGCAAGCGCGTCAACTCGTCTATGGACGAAGCTGACAAGATCAAGCACGTCATGAAAGGCATCGATGACCAAGCCTTCCAGATGCTTGTCGCGAAGAGTCCGCGGACGATTTCCGAGGTCGTACAGCTCTGTCAGCAGTACGACGAGCTGCGCAAGCAGCGTGCATCAACTCGCGCTGCTCAGCAGGACACCACGGATCTATCTCCGTTGGATTTCGGCCACGATGCTACCGACATCTCTGCTTTAATGCCGGAGATAAAGCAGTTCATCCGTCAGGAAGTGGCACGCCAACTTTCTCTGGCGAACAGCACACCCGAGCCGTCGACAACCTTGGCTCCCTCGCTTCGCCACGTCATTCAGACCCAAGTTGCCGCGGCGCTGCCATCTGCCCCTCCTCCGCAGCCTGCAGCTGGACCACTCACTTACGCTGACGTTGTCGCCCGGCCTTACGCCCCTCCGGCTCCTGATGCCTACCGGGCCACTGCCACCTTCCATGTGCCGCCGCCACCTTCACGCCCGATGGTCGTCCCTAACTCGGCCGCTGGAGCCCCTGTCGTCAACCCGTGGCGAACACCTGATAACCGGCCAATATGTTATTCATGCCATTTTCCGGGCCACGTAGCACGATTCTGCCGCCGTCGCAGCCCCCGTTTACCTGACAGTGGGGGTGCCTCAAGCTACAGGCCTGCTCGACTTCCGCGTCAGGACCACTCTAACCTTCCTCCGGACACCTCTTACAGTCGCCTCCCCTTCGATTCACGCCGGTCGCCTTCCCCACGTCGCCGATCCATTTCCCCGATGGTTCGCCGACCCAGCCCATCCCGAGAGGAAAACTAGCAGTCGCAGTTCCAGAGGCAAGAACTGCGTTTCCGTCGAACATTTTAAGGCCTCATTCTGCGCCGGCGAACGAAATTGAACTGTCCGTAGACGGCGTCACCGTACACGCACTTATCGACACCGGAGCCGCCGTTTCTATTATTAGTGAGAAGCTCTGCCGCAATTTGAACAAAGTGACCATTCCCCTTACCTCTCTTTCTCTGCGTACGGCAACCTCGCATCGCGTTCAGCCTTCAGCGTCGTGCACAGCCCGGGTTGTCATTCAAAGCGTTCTGCATGTTATCGAATTTGTCGTCCTGCCTCGTTCCTCGCACGACGTTATTCTTGGTTGGAATTTCCTATCTCTGAATCAAGCTCTTATCGACTGCGCTCGTTGCGAACTTACGTTATCAGTGCCGTGTTTTGACCCTGACGACTATTATTCTCCTAAAGCTGTTGCCGCCTCTGACATCGATATTGCACCTTTCTCCGCCGCTCTGGTTCCTGTCTTATGTAGCTCTGCTGCGAACTCATCTGTCCTGTTTACGCCGTCGACCACTTGCGCGCGCCGCCGGAACTTTCTGCTTCCGTTTGCTGTCGTCACTTTTTGCGAAGGTTCTGCTGCCCTTTACGTGTGCAATCCGTCCGCCTGCCCATCATCCCTACTCCGCGGCGAGTGCCTGGGTACAGCTGAAGCTTTCGATAGCATTCTCCCGGCCACCATGTTTGGCGATACGGCATCACTTCCGATTTGTGCCGTAACTCCTGCCGCCGCGACCGATGCCCCTGTAGACGTCTTCGCTCGTTCCGTCGACGCAGAACTCACACCTGCGCAGCACACCGAAATCATCAAGCTCCTCCAGCGTTTTCGTGCCTCATTTGACATTGGCCAACCATCCTTGGGCCGGGCGTCCGCAGTCGTTCACCGTATCGACACCGGCCAACAAACACCATTGCGCCAGCGTCCGTATCGTGTGTCGGCCGCTGAACGCCGTGTCATCGACGAGCACGTTGACGACATGCTGGAGCGTGGCATCATCCAGCCCTCTAACAGTCCCTGGGCATCTCCGGTTGTCCTTGTTAAAAAGAAAGACGGCTCCATTCGGTTCTGCGTCGACTATCGCCGCCTTAACCGAATAACGCGCAAAGATGTATATCCTCTGCCGCGCATCGACGATGCCTTGGACAGTCTGCAGGGAGCGGAATTCTTTTCCTCGCTGGATCTGCGCTCCGGGTATTGGCAAGTGCCCATGGCAGAGGCCGATCGCCAAAAGACAGCCTTTGTAACTCCTGATGGGCTATATGAATTCACCGTCATGCCGTTCGGCCTCTGCAACGCGCCTGCCACTTTCGAGCGAATGATGGATAGCATTCTTCGAGGGCTGAAGTGGAAAACGTGCCTCTGTTATTTGGATGACATTGTGGTTTTTTCCACCGACTTTGCGACGCACCTCAGCCGCCTCGAGCAAGTCCTTGCGTGCCTCTCCACTGCAGGACTGCAACTAAATTTGAAGAAATGCCACTTCGGCGCTCGCACGCTTACTATTCTCGGTCATGTAGTTTCCAAAGACGGTATCCTCCCGGACCCCACGAAACTTAGCGCCGTAACTGAGTTCCCCAAACCAACCACCATGAAAGAGCTTCGCAGTTTCATCGGCTTGTGCTCATATTTCCGGCGCTTCATCCGTAACTTTGCCTCTATCATCGCCCCCTTGACGCAGCTTCTCACCGGCAGTTCTGACCTATCAGCCTGGTCCCCGGCATGCGACGACGCATTCCAAGAACTGCGACGCGTTCTCACCTCTCCTCCGGTACTGCGACACTTCGACCCATCTGCACCAACTGAGATCCATACGGACGCTAGCGGTGTCGGGCTCGGCGCTGTTCTTGCGCAACGCAAGGATGGCTTCGAAGAGTACGTCGTCGCGTATGCCAGCCGCACCCTTACCAAAGCCGAGGCGAACTACTCGGTTACTGAAAAGGAATGTCTGGCCATCGTTTGGGCAATCGGAAAATTTCGTCCTTATGTGTACGGGCGTCCATTTGACATCGTGACCGACCATCATGCCCTATGCTGGTTATCTTCCTTAAAAGATCCAACTGGTCGGCTCGCCCGCTGGGCATTGCGCCTACAAGAGTACGACATCCGCGTTGTTTATCGCTCCGGCCGAAAACATTCAGACGCAGACGCTCTATCCCGGTCACCCCTGCCCTCCGGTCCTGTCCACTCGTCTATTTCCACACATGGAGCCTTCGCCCTCAACATTACCGACATGCCATCAGAGCAGCGCAAGGACCCATGGATCTCTTCGCTTCTTGACTTCCTGTCTAGCCAGTCGCCAGCGCCAATTTCTCGGACGCTCCGTCGTCAAGCAGCGCACTTCATCATTCGGGATAACCTGCTGTACCGCCGCAACTACAATTCGAGCGGTCGCAAGTGGTTGCTTGTTATACCCCGACACCTGCGCCCTGACATCTGCGCCACGTTCCACGACGATCCCCAACGCGGCCACGCTGGTGTCTTAAAGACATACTCTCGCATCCAGCTTCGGTACTACTGGCGCGGTATGTACCGCTTCGTTCGCCAGTACGTCCGGTCCTGCCTCATATGCCAACGACGCAAGACGCCACCTCAACATGCCACCGGCCCCTTGCAACCTTTACAATGCCCCGCGCGCGCGTTCGACCGCGTCGGCATTGACCTATACGGTCCGCTTCCCAACACTCCAAGCGGCAACCGCTGGGTTATTGTCGCTATCGACCACCTCACGCGGTACGCCGAAACTTCAGCCCTAGCATCTGCCACAGCAAAAGACGTCGCCAGTTTTCTCCTTCGAAACCTGATTTTACGCCATGGAGCACCTAGAGAATTACTGAGCGACCGCGGTCGCGTTTTTCTCTCCGACGTCGTTGCAGCATTGCTAAAGGAGTGTCGCATCATTCACCGCACCACCACGGCATATCATCCTCAAACTAATGGGATGACAGAGCGTTTCAACTGCACCCTTGGCGACATGTTGGCCATGTATGCTTCATCTGACCACTCGAATTGGGATCGCATTCTGCCTTTCGTCACCTACGCTTACAACACCGCCAAGCAAAGCACCACTGGGTTCTCCCCTTTCTTTCTCCTTTACGGACACGAACCTTCGTGCACTATGGACACGATTCTGCCTTACCGACCAGATGCTTCGGAGTGCACGACTGTTTCTAGAGCGGCTGCTTACGCCGAAGAATGTCGCCAGCTCGCTCGTTCGTTGACATCCCAGGACCAGTGGCGCCAAAAGCATCGCCATGATTCATCTACTGCGGCTACGTGCTTTGCTCCTGGCTCGCTGGTATGGTTGTGGGTACCCTCTACTCCTCCAGGCCTTTCCTCTAAGCTGCTCTCCAAGTACCACGGTCCTTATAGGGTACTGAAAAAAACATCCGCGGTCAACTACCTCATCGAGCCAACGGAAGCGCCTTCCGACCAGCGTCGTCGCGGCCAGGAAATTGTGCACGTCTCCCGGCTCAAGCAGTGCCATGACCCCCCTGTGTTTTCCTGCCCTTAGGTCGCCAGGATGGCTACTCTTTCGGTGGGGAGTGATTGTACTGAAGGCACTTGGCAGTGGGCATGGTGCTAGTGGATGAGAAGAAGACGACGTGAAGTGCTTGCTTCCCCGTTACGATATAGCGCCGATCTGTTTAAGCCTAGCGCCACAACCTATAACTAGGGACCTTTCTGCTAGGCGAACACCCCCGTTGCAATACGTATAAATCTCCAATAAATCTACGTGTCTCAGAAAAAGTCACTGTGTATGATGCGTCAAACAAGGCAAATAAGCATGTTACGCAATCAAAGATTCACAGATTACAGAATCCTGAACCCCTCCCCCTCTATCCACTCCCCCTAATCTATCGCGCGCGACGGAAGGCGGCGCGCTTTCTCCTCACTTTTTCCCTTGCGCACACAGGACAGCCACCATCGTCGATTCACCCATGCGACCCGCCTCCACCCAGCGGTTTCACTCACACATACAGGAGCAGCGTGTGGTCCCGATTTTATCGCCCTTGGACTCTATACGGAACATGAGGGCGACGGCAGCAAAGCGCCTGCATGGAGTGTTCATATAAATGCTACCGCAATAATATAATAAGAGTATCCGGTAACTGAAGCGTCCCGTGGACCATTACTTTCCGCGAAAAAAGTAACAAAATCGAACTTTCGCCATGCTACAATTCGCTGCGCGACGCAACACTGTCTATATTTTTTTTTTGGGGGGGGGGGCACCGATATAATAAAAGAACTCAAAGGAAAGCATGTTGGCCACAGTTGGATGCCTACCTTGGGCACTTAATTTAGCTACCGGAGGAATATCGAAGAAAATGTGAGCCGCTTGGTCCACAGACACAGATAACCATACGCGTACTGCTCGGTACCCTACAGCGGCGAGACAAGACTTTCCTAAGAAGTTGCACTCGCGAACAAATTGCAATCCGTCGTGACCCCACAGTGATGGCAGCGAGCGACCGTTGTTTCTTTCTCTTGCCTGCGAGCTAGAAAACGTCCAATATTCTGCCAGGCGAAAATCCTCTTGGCCAGAGAAAAACCAACGCGCACCAAGTGCGCCGCACGATGGTCGGGGTAACACGAGAAAAACACAAGCTGGCTCTGGTAGACCACGGGTAGGGAGAACAAGAAAATTGAAAGGTCCAATGTGTCCTAACGGATAAAATTCAAAGCACGAAAATAAATCAGAACCTTTGCTGACTTCAGTGTCATGACATGGATGCTTTGGCGCAGGGGAAAAAAATGTTGATATTCTTTTCTTTGAGATGACGGAAATGGACCACCACAAGGCTTCGCTTCATCGGACCTCGCTGCGTGCTTTGTGAACTTGTCTGATATTGTGCTTATTTGGCTTGTCTCGTTGTGTGGTGCCATGTACGACTTTAGAAAATTCAGTGCACCTTTGGCGCCAAGTGTTCACAAGAACATTAAACCCACAAAATTCTGGAATTCAAAATCTAAAGCATCGAAATGTCAATGCACCTTTGGCGTCTAAAGTTTATGACTTCATGCCCGTCACGTTTCGGAATTGAAATACATGTGCTCCGTAGATTTCGCGGCCTCCGTGAAATGCCGCGACGAGCTCGCTCGCCATCAAAACGCTCTTGAAACTTGGCGCTCTGATGAGGCTCCTTGCGTTATGTGACTCCCGGTGTATGGGCGCCGCCACGATATCCAACTCGAGTTCGCAAAGTTCGTGCCGAAATGTCTGTTCGGGCGCAAAAAAAAAGGCAAAAATCAGACGGCGGGGGTTTGGTCAGTACGGCGCTTGAGGCACACAAAGGTCTCAGGAAGGATTGGCAAGCACCGCCAAAGCCACGGCGTGTGAACGCGCGTTGTCTTGGTAGATAGCAATTCGTTTCTGCATTTCTTTCGCCTAGAAGGCATTCCACAGGTGATGAGTCGGTAGTCGGGACTGCATCGTGTTCTACAGTGACGATGCCTCGCTTCTCAAGAAAATCCACCAGGCTCTCTGAATCCCTGAATCTCTGAAGACTAGCCATCGCCTTGCTTGGTGACGGAAGATACCAGTCTTTTTGGCACTGGAAAGGAAGAATAGTTCTAGTAATACACCTATAAGTTATTATCAAGACGGAAATGGTGCATTAATATTTCATGAATGGTCTCGTACCTTCGGAATAAGTTGCCACCATCTCTCTGAACGAATGGGTGCTGTCTCTGGACCTTCTGCACTTCATGCGCTTTTTGGCTCATGTGTTAGCTCTGTGCGGGCCCGTCTTGCAGACACCTTATGCCTATCAAACTGTATGGTAAGAATGTGCTGTGCTCTGGTTTTCGACATTTCCGTCAGCTCCGTGATTCTCCAGGTGTCGAGTTGGCGATTCACGATCACATTCCGCACATGTGTCATGTTTTGTTGCGCGGGGACTTCAACTGGCCTGAGTGCAACTTAGGTCGTCTTTTATGTTCGCTTGTTTTGAACAAGCGAAACCAATTTACTGCGCTATGGGAGGTGGTGTCCTCTTCTAAGTTTTCCCCGATAACTTGATGGATTAAGGCGTGAATAAGGCATTTTGGTACGAAAATGAAACCTCTTTTGTAATATCCCCTAAACAGGGGCCGTTAAGGTAACAAAGTGATGTGAAGTGATGTGATATGACTGCATGTACTTCCAACCATTTTTCCGCTTGGCTGCACGCATCGACATCTATCCGTAAGGGCCTCAATCAACGTGCGCAGTGCGCATACGCGCGCATTTTTTTTTTTGTGGCGTAACATCGGAAAGGCCCGCCCATTATAGAAAAAGTTGTGAAATCTTTGCACTAAGGTTATAGGTATTACGTTGAGTGCTTATCTGACAACCTCTATTATAACAATAAAAAATACCGTAAGTCAAGCATTCGAGCATGCAAAAACTGGACGGTTATTAATGACGTTTCAGGTTACAGTATGGACAGCTAGCTGCAGCTTTTTTTTTTTGGCATGCACAGTGTTAAGGCAGGGTGTCTGGCTGGTTTTCCGTCGATTTGGAAAAAGTATGCGAAATGTGCTATCAAAGGGTTAACCTAGCAGCCAGAGGTTGACTTGATTTCTCAGCTGCAAGGGCGCACAAAAAATAATGAATGAGAGAAAGCCCTAACAGAAAACCTTTAAGAGGAGATGCTCCTCGAAAAAAAAAACATTCCTTTAATATTTGTACTATCCACCTACTTATAGGGCATTTCAAGCAAATTTCAAATATGTCATTAGTTTCTGTGTACCTCCTATAGTTCTTGAGTTAAGTCCTGCACAATGGCAAATTTGTGAGTTCGCGGGCACTTTATTCTCTAATAATATTGCGCAAAACGCTTTGTGCTGTAGCTTATTTACCTCTTTTTAGACAGCGAAATGCCAATATCTATTCAAACAGCTTGTACAGTTACTGGAACTATAAAAATAAAATTAGGGCACTTCAACTAATTGTTTTTCACAATCACATGAAAATAAGCTTGTACACTTACAAGTCATATACTAACGTAATTCGGCATACATACTCTTGAAGATATATACAGTGCTAATATCTACGTGAAATTACAATATCTCCAACAAGTAAGTTGCGAAAGTACATGGTTATGTTTCAGAGAATTAAGAAAAAGGTTAGTTGAAATGTTCACATTTTTTTGCATAGTTTCAGTAATTGTACGTACTGTTTGGCTAGATATCGGCACTTTGGGATCTATAGGAAACTCAACAAGCTATAGCACGATGCTTTTTGAGAAGACTTATTACATAAAAAAGTGCGAATAAAGATGACTATATTTTGCCATTGTGCATCGCTTAACTCTAAAACTATAACAGCTACACAAAACGTAGTGCTATATTTGAAATCTGCATAGAAAACACTATGCCTTGCTGAATTTTTAAACCTCTAATACAAGTAATAAAAAATAGTTGTTTCCAGGATCGTCTTCCCTTAATATCGTTCAGAAATTCCATGACGCAAAGAACTCGGTGACGCAATTTGCAACCAAGAATCTCATATCAGTGCAACGATAATACAAGAAATTAATTGCAGTACTCGTACTTCCATGTTGGAGAAGCAGAAAGAATTCCTCGTAATGTTTTAAGTTTTTCCAAGATGAACTTTAGCGGATGTGGTTGCGCATATCTGCCTTATAGTTATTTTTTTTTTCACGTTTGGCGAGTCGTCTGTGAGCGAGGGGGCAATTCACGTCAATGACTAGATGAGAAAAGTGTGAGGCACAATTTTCTTGTTAGGCACGTCATTATTTTTGTCAGACTATTTTGGAAGCCTAAGTACCCTGCCAGTCGCGCTAAACTTATGTACATCGTAATGCCCCCCCCCCCCCCCCCCCCCGTGCTGGTTGAATGAAACAGCTCTTTTAGGTCACATAGCCCATACCTTCATTATATCTTGTGTATGCCGCATATGCAACGCATGCATTATAAGACTAAAGGTGCCTTTCTTTGTAGAGTGTAATTATATTTTTCGGAGTGTATTGGAATGACACGCGGTAGCTTTTCTGATCTGGACCTTTTATATTTGTTCACACCTAATACTTCCTTTACACTTTCAGTGCTTTCGCTGCCACTGCTGTACTGCAATATTGCCATCGGTCTGGCTGGAACTATTTATACAGCTCTGGTAACGACATTTTCATTGATCGTTGTAGCCAGCACGCATGATATTTGCTATACCACTTGAATTTATTTAGTTTGAGCAGATATTTTTTGAATTGTTTGCGCCGTCGTTTCCCCGCCCTTCCAGAAGCACTTATGGAAGAGGCGGACGTCACTTGCAAAGCAAGTTGCAATATTGATAGATTTATACAGCACATTCACTAAATATTTTTTTTCAGTTATTCACTATAGGGTACATGTTATATTGCCACATTGAAGTAGTGCAGTAGTGAAGTTTTCTTTGCTGAAAAGAAGTAATAAAATGGTCAGATATCAAAGAAGTTTCGCAAAGGCTTCTATCAACGACTTCAGGGTGGTCTTAGTTGTACCGTTGTTGTTTTTTTACAGTAAAGCTGTTAAGGGCTACTTTTGCCCGGTTTCGTGTCCGCGAGTAGAAAAAATCGCGAAGATAGTGCAATGTCGGGCCGAGCCGCGGCAGAGGTGACGCAGGCGTGAAACGCTCCCCACACGTGGGCCGATCACAAAGATGGCGCAATGCCGGGACGAGCCGCGGCGGAGGGGACGCAAGCGTGAAACGCTCCCCACACGTGGGCCGATCCCAAAGATGGCGCAATGCCGGGACGACCCGCGGTGGAGGTGACGTAAGCGTTAAACGCTCCCCACACGTGGGCCGATCCCAAAGATGGCGCAATGCCGGGACGACCCGCGGCGGAGGTGACGTAAGCGTTAAACGCTCCCCACACGTGGGCCGATCCCAAAGATGGCGCAATATCGGGACGACCCGCGGCGGAGGAGACGCAGGCGTTAAACGCTCCTCACACGTGGGCCGGTCCCAAAGATGGCGCAATACCGGGACGACCCGCGGTGGAGGCGACGCAAGCGTTAAACGCTCCCCACACGTGGGCCGATCCCAAAGATGGCGCCATAGCGGGACGACCCGCGGCGGAGGGGACGCAGGCGTTAAACGCTCCCCACACGTGGGCCCATCCCAAAGATGGCGCAATACCGGGACGACCCGCGGTGGAGGTGACGTAAGCGTTAAACGCTCCCCACACGTGGGCCGATCCCAAAGATGGCGCAATACCGGGACGACTCGTAAAGTCCCTTGATAATTTGAAAGTACCGCCACTCTTTGGACTCTGCCGCCGCCGCGCGACCTCCTCGCCTCCTCCTCACCCCTTACATGTCCCCCCGCGGCAACCAGTTTTGCCCCCGTTTTTCTGCACGACGATTGGTCTCCCTGCCGTTGCCCTTGGAAACGCGCGGATCTTGAGTTTTGCTTGTGTTTTTTCTTTTTCGTTCGCGCCATTTTCCTCCTGAGCACGGCTGGCTCGGTGCTTTAGCTCGGCGTAGCGAACGTTGTGCGCAGTGTTTCTGGTCTATGTGCTAGCGCTATGCCGGGCTGTTGCGCATATAACTGCAGCAAGAATCCTGAAGATAGTTGTGCCGTTTTTATGATACCACAACGAAAGCGTAACGGCTTGCGTAGGAAGCAGTGGCTGCATGACATTGGCCGAAGCAACTTTGTTCTGACAAAGAACAGCGTTGTTTGCGAGCTGAGGAGTCTTTCTTATAGCTCGTAGCAAAGCATCCCGTAATGCTGCATTTTTTTATCATTCTTCCGGCCTCCTCACCAGCGTTTTTGTTGCGGTTGTCCTCAGTATGCTTAATATTCTGAGGTGGCTCCATCACTTCGCACGTCGCTAACTGTTGTTATTCAGTCGGAAGCGCAGTATTATTTATTCTGCTTTGCGCCCTGAAAAAATTAGTGGCAAGCATCCCCGTAGTATTGTAGGTGATGAGCGTTCACTAGTCAAAACTGAGCTTTTCTTTAAGTTTTAAGGCGAAAGCCTTTAGATCTTTATGTTTCAAGGTCGCATTATAAACTGGAAGTATCACGTGACCCAAGGAAGGCCAGAGGGGACCCACAGCATGTCCACCCCTGTATGAGAGAATGATTACCCAAGTTAATTAATGAATCATTAGTGGTTGAGATAAGGTGGATTAGGGAGTATTAAGGTTGATTAGAGTGTAATAAAGAAGATTAAGGTGCATTAGAGTGCATTACGAATGATTAAGATGCATGAATAAAGATTTAGGTGCGTGGAGGAGAATTAAGGCGGATTATGGTGGATTAAGGTGAAGTGTTGATGAAAGGGTATTAAGACCGATTGGGGTGGATTAGGGAGCATGAACAACAATCCAATCACTAATCAATCATTACTTTGGTAATCATTAATCATCTCTTATACGCGGCTGCACATGCTTTGGTTCGCTTCCCGCCTTCCTTCGGTCACGTGATATTTTCTGTAGCTCATAACACGACCTTGAAACAGAGGTCTAAGGCTTTCGCTTAGTAAGCCACACACAAAGGGATGTGTCACAAGCAATACTAGACCAGACGCACGAAGTAAAGCATCTGATCATGTGGCAGAAAAATTGTCTGGAGTATAGAACTCGCCTCAAAGGTCCCTTTAAATCAGTATACCCCGTTAATACGGCTTTAAGAAAAAACCAACCTCCTCATAAACGTCGCCTCCAGCATTATCGATGCTGTTATTAGCATTTCTCAAAATTTTCAACCCCACTGGGGCGCGCAACTGGCCCAATATAGCACGCCTCCATAGAATCCTGCCACCCGTCCGCGGGAGCCCAGGAGGAATAGCGTGCCGTGCGCAGCCGGCGGGCGAGGAGAATTGAGGAGGAAAGCGCCGTGAGAAGGAGAGCGTCGCTACTTTCAAATTATCAAGGGGCTTTAACGACCCGCAGCGGAGGGGACGCAGGCGTTAAAGGCTCCCCACACGTCGGCTGATCACAAATATGGCGCAATGCCCGGACGACCCGCGGCGGAGGGGACGCAGGCGTTAAACGCTCCCCACACGTCGGCCGATCCGAAAGATGGCGCCATACCGGCACGACCCGCGGCGGAGGGGACGCAGGCGTTAATAATAATAATAATAATAATAATAATAATAATAATAATAATAATAATAATAATAATAATAATAATGCCTTTATTTTCCATCTCAAGGATGTGGGAGGGGGAGAGAAAAAGCTACATATCCAGCTTGACGGGCTCTCGCCTCCCCGATACAATACATGATGTTTAGAAAAAAAAGGCATACAGTACAAGCATATCAGTACAGACAAAAAGGAATATTACAAATGACAATTTTTACAAAAATGTACAATTCCAAAAAACAAAGTGATGTGCATAATATGTCCTACATTTCAGACAGAAAGTGCCGCCCTTTCACTTATAAGTGAAACAAAATGACGCAAATCTTTTGACCGGGTGCGTTGGAGATTTAAATTGTAATGTTGGCACAGGTTTAAGAGATGTGGAAGAGTGTTTCTGAGCATATGTTGTCCGTAACCTGTTCTGAATGAATGTATGTGCCAAATATCGGTGCTTCTGGTTGCGTAGGCGAAATTTCTTTTCTGCAGTGATGCCAGTTGTGCAATGAACGAGACGTTATTTTTGACCTCGGTAATGTATTTAGTTATTAGGCGGTATGCGTACAGATCATGAATCGGCATTATGTTGTCTTTCATAAAGAGCGGTTTAGATGGGTGGTCATATGCTACATTGTATATTATTCTGAGAATTCTTTTCTGCTGAATGTGTAATTTTCGTAGATTCGCCAAGGATGTTCCCCCCCAGACCAAATGACAATAATTTAGATGCGAACAGAACAATGAATTGTGAAGGAGCAATTTTACTTTTATAGGGAGGATGTTCTTATGAGTGTAAATCGATCCGATGACACGTGACAGTTTAGATGCTACGTAGTTTGTGTGGTCAACCCACGTCATTTTCTCATTGAAAAGTACACCTAGTACTTTAAAGGAATTTACTATCTCTATTTTAAAATTATTAAGAGTGATATCATCGTTAATAGGAACATCCTTGTCTTTTGGACGGTAAATAATGGCCTTTGTTTTGGAAGTGTTAATTTTTAGAGCGTTATATTTTGTCCACTTCTCAAGCTGCCTAAGTGCTGTATTTGCTTTCATGATCACGTTCGAGGCAGACGAGGCTGAAAAGAATAAGCTGGTGTCATCAGCATATATGACCATTTTCATTTCTCTGTCTATCTGTGTTATGTCATTCACGTATATATTAAAAAGAAACGGGCCCATAATGCTGCCTTGCGGTACGCCGGAAGAGATAGTTTTAACATTGGATCGCTGACCGTTTATTTCAACATACTGTTGTCGACTTCCGAGATAGCTGCTCAAAAGCATCAATGACGTTCCTCTAAAGCCATATACTTGAAGCTTTTTAAAAAGTAACTTGTGGTTCAGGTGGTCAAAAGCCTTCGAAAAATCTACATATACTCCTGATGCTAAATTCCTGTCATCAAGTGATTTTAGAATGTATTCTTTTTGTTCTAATAGAGCGAGTTCGGTGGACCGGTGTTTCCGAAAACCAAATTGTGAAGGTGTCAGTATATTATGCTTACTACAAAAGTTCTTCATCCGGGTCAAAATTACTTTCTCAAGCCCTTTCGAGAAAACGGGTAGTAATGACAAAGGCCTATAGTTTGCAAAGTCATTCTTGTCACCTTTCTTATAAACAACTGTTACCCTTGCAATCTGCATTTGCTGAGGAAAGACACCATTTGCCAGACAAAGGTTAAATATATGGGTGAGACTCGGTGCTATTACATCCATAACATATTTCACAGGTTTCACCTTAATACCGTCTTTGTCACAACTCCCGGAATTATTTAATGAAAAAAATACGGTCTTTACTTCGGACTGAGTGACAGGACTTAGGAAACATGTCTGATTCATGGTACAATTTATGTAGTCCAGAGCCATCACATCATAATCATTTCTCTGGAGATCAATAAAAAAATCATTAAACGCATCAGCCAACTTCCTGCCTGACAATTCTTCATTTTCCCGACTAATTTTTATAACTTGGTTTGATAGAGAGGGAGGATTAAGCGCACTTTTTAACTTTTTCCACGTCACGTCAGTCCTAGAGGTTGAGTTAAAAAAGAAATTGCAATAATACTCGTCTCTAGCGGTTGTGATATCTTTCGTTAGTTTATTACGAAGGCATTTGTATGTTTTAAAGAGATAAGAATCGCGAGTTTTCAGGAACTTCTTATACATCCTATCCTTCGCTTGAATTCTAGTAAGTAGATTTGGCGTTATCCAGGGTTTACGTATTTTTTTTGACTGCGTAAGGTACTTGTAAGGAAATTATGCATTATATAATTTCACAAGGCTACTCAAGAATAAGTTATATGCATGATCTGCCTCTGTTTCGCACAGCACATTGCTCCAATCAAAATTATTGGCTCTTTGTCTGAAAAGTTCTAAGTTTTTAGGTGTTATTTCTTGGAACTGAATACGCTGTGTGCTCTTTGGGCGTGCGTGGTTGTTTTCAAGGTACATGTATATGGCATTGTGATCGCTAACATCACTGCATATTACTCCGGCTTTGCAAGAAGGTGTGTAGTGATTTTTTATAAATACCCGCCGTGGTTGCTCAGTGGCTATGGTGTTGGGCTGCTGAGCACGAGGTCGCGGGATCGAATCCCGGCCACGGCGGCCGCATTTCGATGGGGGCGAAATGCGAAAACACCCGTGTGCTTAGATTTAGGTGCACGTTAAAGAACCCCAGGTGGTCGAAATTTCCGGAGTCCTCCACTACGGCGTGCCTCATAATCAGGAAGTGGTTTTGGCACGTAAAACCCCATAATTTAATTTTAATTAATTTGTTATAAATAGGTGAAGTAGTGTTACAGATGTAGCGGTAATTCGGGTGGGGGAACTGATAACATTTGAGCATCCAAAGGACAGAATGAGCTGCTCCATTTCTCTTTTAGCGGGAGTATCAGTAAGCATGTTGATATTGAAATCTCCGCCCATTATAATAGTGTACTTATTATCACCGACAAAAGCCAGTAAAGACTCTAGAAAAATAAACCAGTTGCGTGCGTCTCCGCTCGGGGGCCTGTAAACAACAGCAATAATATTTCTGTCTATTTTTAATGACAGGATTTCATAGTCTGTGTGAATGCATGAGTAGGCCGGCAAGATTTCACATGAAAACTGTTTTTTAACAAGCACTGCTACACCGCGCCTACGGCCGGTAGTTCTGTTGAGATAAAAATTACTGTATTCCTTCAAGCGAAAGGCGTTTGAATCGTCAACGTACCACGTTGCCGTTAACATTACAAAGTCAAAATGCGACTGAATTTCAGAGAACAACGTTTCGAGTTGAGCGACCTTGTTTCTGGCAGACTGTACATTCAAGTGGAAAAACTTAAAAAAATTATAGTGTAGATTGCAAGATTGTTTGGCAAGATCGGAAGGTAAGACATAATCGGACTCAGCCATGGTAAACTGTGGGACCAAGGTTAGAACAAGAGATCAAACGAACTAAACGAGCTTATCTAGGTCCTCCTCGTGGCGGACGTTGATAGCGTTGTCACCGTCTTTCTGGCGAACATATATGTTTCCATTTCGATGCCACGCATATTTGAAGCCATGCGTTCGTGCCCAGTTTTTCACGTTTGCAAGAAGTGACCTGTTTCTTTTCGTCAGATTTTCAAGGATGTGAAATCGCTCATTCAACGCATTTAGTTCCTTTCTTCGTTTCATAAACGCCTCCTTTGTCGACTGCCTTCCAAAACGGACGATAATTCTTGGCACCTTATCTTTAGCGGCTGGCAGCCTGTGAATAGCGACAACATCATGATCAGTCAACTCCGGGATTTTAATCTTCCTTGATGCTTCATTTACCTTTGACAACAGGTTTCCTTTTCAGTTACCGGAATGCCGTGAAACTCGAGATTCATTTTCCTGCTTTGCCATTCTAGCTGGTCAACCTCTTTCATGATCTGGGAGGTATCAAAGATTTTTTCTTGCCTTTCAATTGTTTCAACACGTTTCTTCAGTTCGCCTATTTCGTTATCCTGGCGACGCATGTGGATCAGGCTTTCGTCATACTGACTTGACATCAGCTGAAATGATTTTTCGCTCCCCACGTGGGCCCATCCCAAAGATGGTGCAATACCGGGAGGACCCGCGGCGGAGGTGACGCAGGCGTTAAACGCTCCCCAAACGTCGGCTGATTACAAAGATGGCGCAATACCGGGCCGACCAGCGGCGCAGGGTACGCAGGCGTCAAACGCTCCCCATACGTGCGCCGATCCCAAAGATGGCGCAATGGCTGGACGACCCGCGGCGGAGGTAACGCAGGCATTGAACGTATGGGAAATACGTTGGCCGATCCCAAAGATGGCGCAATGCCGGGACGACCCGCGGCAGAAGTGACGCAGGCGTTAAACGCTCCCCATACGTGGGCCGATCCCGAAGAATGGGCGTGTTTTTTAGCCGGTCAATGCAAAAACAACCTAAATAAACGTGAGGGAAACCCGAATTACCAAGGCATCGCAGGTTTAAGCCAATTAAAAGAAAATTGATAGGGGTAGCAAACCTCAAGGGGAATTTAATAAAATGCCAATTACAAAAAAGAAAGAGAATCCGAGTCATAGCCGATATGGAGAATTATATGTGTCAAGTGGAACTTCTTAGTTATGAACTCGTGACTGAAGGTCTGAATTGGGACGGCATGTTGCGTCTGAGTATTCCGTCCAGTTGTTCATTAGTGCAGAAAGAAGAAAAGACAAAGAGGAAAAAAGAGAGAAAAGGAAAATAGAAATTCCAGTGCTTAGGCAATTTTCGGAACAAATAGGTTCCAGGCAGGTCCGTCAGGGTGGCAGGTCAAGTGTAATAGGTACATGGACGGGCATCACTTCACCCTCCGGTGATAAGGCTGGGAAACTGCAACTAAGCAGTTCATGATAAATTGCCAGTATTGATGGCAGACAAAATATTAGCATGAGAGCGAAGTGTTGGGGTAAAATTGAGCTGGCACATAGGGGTGGTGACAAGATAGTAAAGATAAACAAAGATGACAAATATGAGTAATGAGTTCAGACATTCCGTCCATAGTGTCCCCGAACACGAGCTCCACCTTAGTCGGCATAATCAAGGACACTATAGAGTGAAACCTGTAAAGAGGGAAAATGGGGAAAATGAAGAGGAAAAAAAATTGAAGAGAAAAGAAAATATTGGAGAGGGGAGAAAGAAAAAAAAAAGAACTTGAGGACTAGAAAACTCGTGCTTGAAATGTTGACCTAGGAGCTTGCAGGGAAAGTGAACGAAAGCATGCGACGATGAAGTCTAATTAGCAGGGCTCTTTTCCGCTTATGATTAAGTATTGCTTTTTATTGAGCAGGCGTTAGTGTAGTCTGACAATTTTCCTTGAATAAAACAGCAAGATTATCAGTTAGATGACATTCATTAAAATAATATTGCAGGTTCAAGCATGTTGTGCCGCACGCACAGTCACCATGTGGTGAAAGATAGGAACGAAAATAATAGACAGGCAATCGGCCGTGAGCTGTGATGAGGTGAGCGATGAGGAAAGAAGAGAGGTATACTATTAATGTTCAGAATCCACCACAAGAGCTCTGTATCACTGTTATACCGTGTCCAAGCCACATTCCGCTAAGTGCAGGATGTGGCACGCATTTTTGTCTTTATTGATGTTGGAGTGGCGAGAATAAACCGGGATATACCGTGTGACGCAGCGGATTTGGCAATGTGGTCAGCCAATTCATTGCCATCAACTCCCAGATACAATACCGCGCCGACCCGCAACGGAGGTGAAGCAGGCCTTAAGCACTCCCTATACGTGGACAGATGCCGAGGATAGGGCAATACCGGGCCGACCCACGGCGGAGATGAAGCAGGCGTTAAGTACTCGCCATACGTGGGCCAACCCCGAAGATAGTGAAATGCCGAGCCGACCCGTGGCGGAGGTGAAGTTCGCCATTAATGAGACCACATACACAGCTCCGCTAGTCATCCTTCTTCACAGAGTAGAATGGGACTGATTTTTTGTTTTCGTCACAGATTTTGAAGGCGGATATCTCGAGAATGGTCCGAATAGTTTGAACATTTCTCAGAAGCAACCTGTCGTGGTTGCTCCGTGGCTATGGTGTTGGGCCGCTGAGCACGAGGTCGCGGGATGGAATCCCGGCCACGGCGGCCGAATTTCGATGGGAGCGAAATGCGAAAACACCCGTGTACTTAGATTTAGATGCACGTTACGGAACACCAGGGGGTCTAAATTTCCGGAATCCTCCACTACGGCATGCCTCATAACCAGAAAGTGGTTTTGGCACGTAAAACCCTTTATTATTAAATTTTATTTCTCAGAAGCAGACATGATTTCGCTGCTGCTTGGCTTGAATTTCGCAATAGGAACATATGTCGTGAACTGAATAAGTGAAACGTTAATTGGTCTATTCTCACTCGAATAGCTTTCTTTCACTCTTTCGGCCGTTTTCGTTTTTGGTTGGTGGTACGACGTTGGCCGGCATGGAGGAGGGAAAGAAAGGAAAGGTGCCGATGAAAAGCGCAGGTGCTCTTCGGTAAGTAGTTGTGAAGAGTTGGGAGACCATCGTGCGGTAGCTCTCACGTAACCGGGTTTCGTATTTACAATTGCTAGTAGGCACAGCGGGGCGTGGCACTTGCGGATACGCCGGATGTACGCACGCATGCGTGAGTAAGAGCGGGTGCGAGAAAGGAAATAAGGGTACTTTTGCTCATGGAATATATATCTCTGGCTAGGCGCTACGGAAGAGTTTCTTAGGGCGTGGTGTATACATTTGTCTCTAGGCGTGCCGGCAGAAGTCGCTGGGCGCGGTAATACTGAACTTGGCTTCGAAATTTGGCGGCTCGACGTAATTATATTTATTCAATCGTGTTTTTTACTAATTGACACGTGTCACCATTTCGCATCATGGGCGGCGCCTCCAGGACAACAAAGCGCCAACGGGGACACCAAAGCTTGAACCCCTACTGGGCCGTGGGTTGACGCTCGCCGAGGTCTGCGCGTGCCAGGGTTGCATAAGATCGGCTGTCCGCAATAACGGACAGTCAATTGTATATGCGAACCCCCCGTGGCACGCGTCGACCTCCGCGGCCCCAACCTACGGCCCGCCCTGCTTTCAGATTTGATCCCTCCGCTATCCCTTGTGTGTCCTGGAGATCTTGCGCCGCCTCCTTTACTATAACCTCAGCTGCTCTCCTGAGGCCTCTATTTTCTAGTTATATGTGCCCTCCTGGAGCACTGCTTGTAAAAAATGCTATCGTCGGGACGAAAAAAGGGACGCCGACTTATACAACACCAGTAAGAACCTTGCCCCTCCAGACACAGCGATAAAAAAAATTAGGCGTCCGTGCCCACTCCCTCACCGCGCGGGCAGCCAGCGGCGGAGCGTAAACAAACTCGACCGCACTCAGTAATACCGGTATGTCCAGGGAATAAACGCATACAACGCGCGCTAGACAGAGTAAAACATCTTTCTTAATAATACTTGAACGGAGAGAGGAGTGTGGGAGGAACCCTCAGTCGAAGGTCCCTAAGATGATTACGGCGAGATTTTGAGTCCGTTGTATCATAGCTCAGAGGGCCTAGGGAGGCCCGTCGCGGAGGGCAACGTCCCACAGCACTTTGTTGCCTAGGGGGTAAATGAGCTTTGGCAAGGGAGGAAAGAGGTTTATAGTGCACTCAATTGTGACGTGGAAGTTTGTGGGCGAACTGCCACAGCCAGGGCGAAGATCTGCATAACGGTGTGGGTAGAATTTATTGACAAAGACAAGATTTGGAAAAGTTACGGTTTGTAACTGGCGTAATGCCACTGCTTCCTCTCGCGAGAAGGACGGCGGTGCTGCGCTAATAAACTCCTCCGTAGTGCCTAGTAAGAGTCACATATTCAAGGAGCAAAGACTCCGAGATTTTCTTTCTCGCACCCGCTCCTACTCGCGCCTGCGCAGAGATGTCGAGCGCGTCGAGAAACGCCACGCCCCGCTATACCTACTAGCAATTGTAAAGCCTCAACCGGCTGGCGGGTAGGAGTCCCTTACAAAAATTTTTAATGTGTTTTTTTTAGAAAGTCTTTTGAACTTTCTCTATAGAACTTTATTGTGTTTATTTTGATTGCCTATAGAATTTTCCTATAGAGTTTCAAAAGTTATTTGGCCACCGCATTCTTATAGGAACTCTTAAAGACATTTCTATAGAACATTTCTATCGAGTTGCTTTAGAGATGCTAAAGACAAATTTCTATAGAATATTTCTATCGAGTTCCTTTAGAGATGCTAAAGACAAATTTCTATAGAACATTTCTATCGAGTTGCTTTAGAGATGCTAAAGACAAATTTCTATAGAATATTTCTATCGAGTTGCTTTAGAGATGCTAAAGACAAATTTCTATAGAATATTTCTATCGAGTTCCTTTAGATGTGCTAAAGACAAATTTCTATAGAATATTTCTATCGAGTTTCTTTAGAGATGCTAAAGGCAAATTTCTATAGAATATTTCTATCGAGTTCCTTTAGATGTGCTAAAGACAAATTTCTATAGAATATTTCTATCGAGTTTCTTTAGAGATGCTAAAGGCAAATTTCTATAGAATATTTCTATCGAGTTGCTTTCGAGTCCCTACAAGCAAATGCCTATAAAAGCTAGGCCGATGTGTGTAAAGTACTTGCAATTTACCAAAGTTCTACTGTAGGCAATAAGGACTACAGTAAATGCAGTGGCAAAATAATTGGTGCTACAACCACAAAGTATTCAGTTTGAAATGTTTATTGCACTTCAGACTAGATACATGCTTCATATATGTGACATACACACTTCAGACTAGAACTTGCAACACACAAACTGTAGCTGCCAACATGCTTCTCAGGTCAAGCTGGTGGTGCAAACACACGAAACATGAGGTAAAAGAATCAGTGGCAGACTTGATTACAGTTGACACCTCGCAATAACAGGCTTGACTAGGACAAGAAACCATACCATTAAAACTGCAAAAGGAGTGCCTGTTCCAGCAGTGCACATTAAATGTTTGGATACTAAAGCCTGAAAATAGACTGATATGGATGTGCACTGCAATGTTGTGTCAGCCTGACGAAACGACACAGCATTTTAGTCTGAGCAAAAATAACACTGGCAGTCGCTGCAAAAATGTGGCAAATAATGGCTTTCACAGATAAGTACACCATATACCGAAACCACACAGCATTTTAGTCTACGTTTATGTGTAAAATTAGCACTGGTAGGCCCTGCAAAAATGTGGCAAACAGGGGTTATCATAGAGCAGTACAGCATATATCGTAAAAAGTTTAAAAGCTTGTATTTCGTTGTAAGGGAAACAATTTTGAGATCAGAGCCAATATTCTAATTAGGGTGAGAAATACAAACCAGACCGACACACGCAATGACTAAAAAAGAGATCTAGCTCAGGAGCTCCTATGTAATGCACATGAACAGTAAAATCGTTTTTCTCGGCAACTATGCAACCAAATTTGATGAGGTTTGATACATTTAAAAATGTTTAAATTATAGTTTTTACATTAACACCATCAATTTTTATTAAAATTTGCTGAAAATAGCAAAACTTGAAGGAAAAGGACTTAGTTTGCAACTGTAAATAAAAAAAAGAGCTAGCACAAGTTCGTTAATTCTGTAAATTTTCCTACTCAAATACATCCAAGATACAGAAATACTTTTGAGACAACCACAGCACCAATTTGAATTAAGTTTGCGGCATTTGAGAATTCTACCTGTTGCAGGAAGGACTATTTGGCAGGTTTAAGAAAAATAACACCACGAAGCTTACTAATGCCCGTTTCTGTGCCAGAAAGAGATATCATAGTTCTGCAGACTCCATCGGCTATGTCTGAAGTCAACAAACTGTATATATGAATTTACAGCTAGCATGAAATTGTTGCAACGTTTGAGAGTTTCGCGCATCTACTCATAAATTAGTGATTGTATATTAGAGCAGCATATGGTATCTCTAATTTGACAGATTAAATTATGGTATTAGGTCCAACAGAAATGTGATCTCATTTTTTGTTATATAAGATTTGTTAACCTTACTGCTCTGTTTCTTCAAAATTTACAGTTTCCATGAATTCGTGCTACGTGAATTATGCTTTTTCAAATAACGTTTACTTTGATGCAACAATATTTCTTTATTTTACCTGACTCCTTGCTAAAAAAATTGCACAGTATTCATGAGATATGAATAAATAAATATTAAGTGAATAAGTAAACAAATAAATATTGCGGTTTGTCTTATCATTCCACCACCAGCATGAACTGTAGGGAGCTTTGGCTACTGCCCACATGGTTGCAAGTTCATTCTTACATGACCACCTGCTATTTCACTTCCCAGGAATGGAGCGAGGAAAGGCTATTTCTTGGCCTCATTTGGTCCGTCTAGTAACGGCGACGGTGGAGCCTGGAAAATAAAATTGAAATTAATTTTCAAAAGGTGTAATGAACATTCAGTCATAATGTATTAGCAGGCACAAACATGCCACAAATATCTATATAGTTGTAGCATTATGCTAAGTTTCATTTCAGTATTTCAGAAAAAAATTATAACAGAAAGGTGGCAGAACGCCCCACCTCCCCACCACTCTGCCAAACAGTGGCAGTTCTTTTGAGAATCACTTTTGAGAATATTTTTACTTTCCCAAGATTCGGTGACATCAGCACTGGGCCAATGTGCCTGGCAGTAGAATATCATTGCTGATGACAAAAAGCATCTCCGAACGACAACAGCCTAGTCACACATTAATCTCATCTTGCAATGACAACACATTCCCATTTATAACATAAGCAAGCAGGAACACTCATGAGCTAAGAGTCCTATACAGATGTCACACTATGCATAGAAAATTTTTTTTTGAAAAGGGAATGACCTACTGGCTTCTATTGCTGAGCGGTAGACAAAATTAATATTCCATCCTCTATTAGCCATAGTTGGTATGTACTATGCTTAATATGCGAATAATAAATTTCTCACATGGAGCTTGGGCATCTAAGTATGCATTGTATGGGGAACAATAATGTTTTAAGTTGTTTTCGCAAACTATGATGGATAACTGCCAATTTGTGGTATTTCGAACACAGTCGCGGTGTCACTGTCAGATACAATGGACACACTATATTCGTGCTTTTTGAGTTATTGAAACAATTAGTTTCTAATCTAGTACGGGTATGTACACTGATATGTATCCTAAACGCAATGATAAGACTGCCCAATTGCAATTGAAATGTTAATTCAGTTTTAATTAAAAAGGGTCCTTCTTGCAACCTGGCATGTGAAAAACAGAAAACAAAAATTATACTAATCAAGTAACTTTGAAAACTGATTGCATGACTGCTCTATAGGTCAAGCAGAAAATTTAACAAGAAATAACGTGCCTAAAACTAGTTGCAACAAACAAATTTGTTACTATGAAGGTTGCGGACAATTTAGTAAACAGATTGTGACCCAGTCTTTTTATGCGGCATTCCTCAGCGATGTTGTTGGTCAATTGGTTGCCGCAGCTGAACAAAACAGATGAACAGTCTAAATCTGGCGCGCAGCCCCAGTCCCATCGGTGCATGGTCAAGTGGGACGAACATACTGATCCGGGGAGTGAATTATGGTGCTGTCTTAGGTACGTGTTGAGGCACCGGCCAATCTGTTGCATGTACATTTGACCAAATATACACATGATCACAAGAATAGACTACACTACCCCTGACAGACAAGACAAATTTAGTGGTATCTAAGCAAGCCTTTCTTGTCAGGGTGCCATATGCACAGCAGTGTGCAAGAGAATTGAGAAAGGCAAGCAGGCAAGGGAGGCTTGCTCGGTGAAAGATACCACCAAATTTGTCGTGTGTCACAGGCAGTGAGTGCACTGTATCCCTTTCACATGTGGTCAAGCGTACATACGGCAAACTGGCCGGTATCTTCTCATGTGTATAAGAGATCCAGTATGGTCATCCAACTTGGCCGTACATTTCCACAACGGGGCTTCATGTTGGATTACAATCGTTCATCTGTTTTCATCCACCGTAAAAACTGACAAGTGAAATCGATGAGGCATACCACATATATAGTAAGAGATGTGGGTGAGCCCCCATATTTAATGCAACAAACAAAAAAGGCATCCTGTGTAGGTCAACAAGGTATCCATATCAGTCTGTGCCTATGTACTACAGAAGTAAATGCAGCTTAGTAAATACTGACCTTCATATTAATTTTCAAGAAATTAAAGCTCACCAAATGTGTATTTTGCAGTGGCTGTTACTATGGGAACAGAGAAGTAACTGTAAAGATATCAATGATAAACAAAGATGTGCACACTACGTGCTTAGACCTGTGACATATTTAGTCCACTACCCTTCGAATTCCTACATGCACAGAAAACTGCAAGAGATTCTAGCACAAACAGAAAAAAATATATGCAAATAGGGGTACAGCATAGGAAATAGTTTTCAAAGAATAAAACCCCAATAAAAAGTCATAAATACACTATGTACAAAGCAAAAAATATATGTAACTTGCAGGTAAGCAACTTACGCAAAAGAAATACTAAACATCAGGAATGGTTGGGTATAGTTTTATACAGAACACAATCATGTGGGCATAATGGCTATGCACACTAATAGGTAGCAAGTTCAATAAGGTTGCATAAATATTTAGTCTCTTTAGTATGCTGCATTAAGTAATGTGTCGACAAACTTCACCATGAATGACACCAAGCCCCCTTTTTGGAACACGTACATTTCATACACACCTGTCATGACGATCCAGATCACACACCATGCTGCTGCAGCCATATATCCACAGGGTCGGCATTTCTTGGGGCTCCTCGATCTTGTAGTTAATGTTGTGGGTCACGGCCTCGCCACTACAAAATCAATTCTATGTTAGCTTAAAGCAGTGGCACAATAAAGCTGTGATATCGTGAAAACATGCAATCAGCACCTAAAAGAGTCACGAAAACAATGTCTGCACTAATGTGGAAAGAGAGCAAATGCTCGAAATCATCGAATGTCATGACAATGCGGACCTCTACATCAAATAAAGTTTTGGACGCACCGCAGCAGCAGATTACAATCTAAACTTAAAGGTTTTTTTTCCATTACTTAGTATAGGCAACGTTCCCCTGTCACGCTTAGTTAAGTCAGTTATGTCAACACATCTTGCCTTGGAAATAAAGCTGTACTAGTAGCAAGCTGTGACTGGCTTACATTTTTTTCTTAGAACTGTTCGTTAGCCAAAAACCTCGTAAGCAGAGATTGTGCACAACGTCGAAGCATTTGTAAGTGAGGAAACGTCATTGAAGAAAGAATCGATGAAGAGGTAGACGGGTCGTTACTATGCAACTTTAGCAGACAGGCGGGAGCTCACGCACAACTGCACAAGGCGAACACGATTTCCGAAACTTTTCTCAGGGGAAGCAAACGCTTATCAGGATTATCAATTCCGCACTG
The DNA here is from genome assembly GCF_038994185.2 of Dermacentor albipictus. NCBI lineage: Eukaryota > Metazoa > Arthropoda > Arachnida > Ixodida > Ixodidae > Dermacentor > Dermacentor albipictus. The sequence goes on along the minus strand of NC_091828.1, from coordinate 55,637,854 downwards.
TGGCAATAGAGTTGCGTACACAATTCTTACAACCAGCGCGTAGCAAGTATCAGCACAGGGTTCACTGTTGTCGTGGGTGTTCCACTTACTACGTTCGCAAGGCACTCTATACACACACGGGAAGCACACACAACACGGATGAACGCACGTGTAGTTGGCGAGCACGATTGCTTACCGTTTCAACAGTACGACGTGGTCGAAAGGCACTCTCCAAGTTTCCAGTGATGCGTCTGCGATGTTACTTGCAGCAAACAAGCCACTGGGTAGTGGACGAGCTGAGGCGCGCTAATAATACGCATTACTTCTCTGCGCCGTCCACCAAACTTTCCACGAACACAAGCGGAGACAAAGGGAACGCACTCCATGGCATGAAAATCGTTGGTCCACATTTAGCTGGCGCGCCACGCATACGGCGTGCTTACAGCGAGACTCAAGCCATCTTCTGGCACTTTCGTGCTCGCGAACTACGTCTCATTTCATTACAGCAAACCTAATAACACACGGTCAAACAAACACATCGACGCAGCTCGCACGACAACCGTTGAAGACGGAGCAATAACAACACGCCGTAGCTTCGTATTCTACCTGTCGCGTTGAATACGAAAATACCGGCGCCGCCAGCGCCGTCTGTATAATAGTGCGGCTGCTGTGGCCTCCGTGATTCCTACAATAATACCCACTACAGCAGATTTTGTGCCGTTTTGAGCCGGCCTTTGAGCCGAACTACATACATATGTTGCTAGACAAGAAGAAATATTGACATGCTCATATTGTGTGCTATAGTTTAGGGCAGAAATAAATTACATGCAGTATTCTTGCTTTTGAATCGCTTATGCCACATGTAGTCAGCAAAAAGCATGGCCTTCAAGATCTCGACAATTTACCCTGTGTAAGCTATCGCTGCGGTGTGATTTTAACGATTTCAACCTCGGTCACTGGCCTTAAAACCCTAACTGACTTTATGCGCAGCCGTTACCTGCAGTGCCTGTGCCCTCACTTCGTTTCTCATTGAAGTAACTTCCTGCTGTCGTTTAAATGTAGCCCAGAAATTGTCGACACAACCTCGGAGGTACACGTGTGCAGTGTGTGATGTTTCCGTGCGCTTGTGTCCGTCGCACAGCAACGTATATACGATGATGTTTAATTTTACCCGTGAGGTACAGGTTACGCTTATGTGTTCCCTATCTTGCTTTCGTGGCGATGCGCTTATCATGCGCGGATCGCGCTCATGTGGTCTGTGACTGTTCAAGATTCCTTGAAAAAAAAAAAATCGTTTCTGCAGCGTGCATTTGAGTGGTATGTGCCAGAAATTTGCGGCGGCGTTCGATCTGTTTCCGCCCCAAGTGCTGCAGTCACTGCATGCCAGCAAATAGATATGACGCGATTGCTAAGGCGCAGTTTTGCTTAGTGTTTCTTGGTATACATCTTTGTGATTTACCTGCATATGCGATATAAACCACAATGCGCGCTTCCGTTATATTTCTTTGGTTTTCCTAATTTCGATTAGTGTGATGTTTGCCTTGGTCAATGAGTGTCTTTTTAACGATGCTCTTACTTGATAGTAAAAAACCTCTGAAATGCCGATTGCAAGAACCATCGTCTTCCAGTGCCTTCCAGTGTGAAACCAGCGCGTTTTTCTTTTTTCTTTTTCTTTCTTTTTTTTTAAGCACTGAATCGCACTGGGTACGCTGGCGCTCGCTGGGACTCACTCGAGACCAGTGAGAACGCTGGATAAGAGCTGGGTCACACTGGAAGAGACGCTCGCATTGGAAACGGCGCTGGTTGTGTTTGTGCCGCGCTGGCTCCAGCACGCAAGGACGAGCGCTGCTGAATATTAAATGCTTTATACAATTTCATGGCTTGATACTAGTCTCTTGTCCTAAATAACGCTATATCTTGGGGTCATAGAACTATTTCGTGTCGCAGCATGGAATAAAGGTGCGTGAGCTGCCTTGTTTATTCCTGCACATGTGACACTGAAAATCACTTTCGTTTTTTGCATTTTGCCTTGTGACAGGGCGGACAGCTAAATTCTTTAACGAAACCACGCATAGACGGAGGACGCCGCTTTTTTAGTAGTTCGCACGTAACGTATGACTGGGAGTTATCGCCATTGTCGCAGTGTTGTGGAGTGGACATGAAATCCAGAAGTCGTTCAGACGCGCTCGAACGGACCCCGAGTTCGATGTATACCGCTGCTTGATATTATCGCACCGATAACAAGGCTGAGGCGATTCGTGCGCTTCCACTTTCCCTATTGTACTAAAAAGAGTTCTAAGGCTCAAATACACACATTTTAGCTTTCGCCAGCTACCCGCGCCGAGATCAGTCCCCATCGAAGCTTAGGCATAGCGTATCCGCCGAGTCCGCCTGCACGCTATCGGCGCATCTAACCTCAAGAATCAAGAAGTCTAAAAAGGATAAATTACTTTATATTTCAGATTTCGCATCGGTGCTTTTAAATAAACAATTTTTTCATGTCTACAGTGCCAGCACAAGAAGTGAGGAGCGCCGATGTGACGCATCATAAACGCAGGTATATGTGCTGTCGCCGAAGGCTCCCAGCACTAGCCTGCGTTTCTCTGACGAATATATATGGCTAGACCGACGTGTAGACTGAAAGTCATCACTGAACTAAGAAAACATTGCATACCCCTCGCGTGAAGAACAAGAAACGGCTATCGAAATCGGCAGTAACAGCCCATTCATGCAGCGTCCCGCGTCGGTGGTTCATTTAGGACTTTTTTTCGAAGCTAAAATACCAATCGCAGTCGATGTTATGGCACTTCCGAGCACACTATTGAATATGGAGAGCAAATTTTTCTTTGAGGCACAGGCGTGAGTTTTAGTTGCTGGCCGATAGCGCATCTACCACGTCTGTGCAAGACTTCTCTCTGTGAAACTAAAACTGCTTCTCGATTTTGATAAGCTAAATTATCCGCCCATGACCCTATGCTGACGCGGCGTAGCTGTAATGAGCCGGGCTGGGGATCTGCAGGTACGACGATCGAATCCTGGTCAGAGCACTTCTGTTTTTACATGTTCATTTTTTCGATTTATATTGTACTAAAACGCTATCTGTTGCTTTCTGTATTAAAAAAAATACATACGGTGTCCAGGCACCACGTATTTAACGCGCTAGAGCTGTTTTTCGCACCAGTAACCAGCGCCTCCCAGTACGCCGCGCTTGCCCAGCGCCCCATGCATCCAGCGCGCGGCACTGGACCCATAATCCGGCGATGCACTGGATACTGGGTACTGTTTATAGAGTGAAAATATAGAGCCGTTCTTAGACAGGCCGCACTTTAGCTTGTTTAATTTCCTATAAACTAAACGTTCCTTTACAGAACTCAGTACGTATGCCATATGATGGCACACTTTTAGAACGGGAATGGAGAGCCAGTCTAGAGACAGGCCGCATTAGAAGTTCTGAAAACGTTCTATAAATTTTTCTATAGAATTTGGTACCTAAGATGTCAACACGACCTCTACAGAACTTTTATGGAGGATGTAGAGCCATTCTATAGACAGGCCGCATTAGAAGTTCTGAAAAGGTTCTATTAACATTTTTCTGTAGGATTTGGCACATAAGATGTTAATACGACCTCTATAGAACGTTTCCGAAAACGTTCTATAAATTTTTTTCTATAGAATTTGGTACATAAAATGTCAATACGACCTCTATAGAACATTTATGGAGGGTGAATGGAGAGTCAGTCTATAGACAAGTCGCATTAGAAGTGTTAAAAACTTTCTATAGACATTATTTTATAGAATATTGTACATATGATGACAATCAACCCTCTATAGACTGCTTATAGAGCGTGAATGGAGAGTCAGTCTATAGACAAGCCGCATTAGAAGTGTTAAAAACTTTCTATAGACATTATTTTATAGAATTTAGTACATATGATATCAATACAATCTCTATAGAACATTTATAGAGAACGAATGGAGAGCCATTCTATAGACAGGTCGCGTTAGAAGTTTTAAAGACATTCTATAAAAATTACTTTATAGAATTCAGTACATAGGACGTCAATACATCCTCTATAGAACATCTATTGTGTGTGAAATGACTTGTTTCTATAGAAAGGTTTCTATAGACTTCTTATAGAGATTCTATGCAGACGACTCTATAGATCGCGAGTTCCTATAGAGTCCCTTTTGACTCCATAGGAACTCATTAGGAGTTCTAAAGGAACTCTAAATCCATTTTCATAAGGGGTGGGAGGAGGGGGATGCGCACTGTTGCCATGAGAAGGCAAGGGAAAGTGTACGTGCTCTCGGACAAGCGAGTCGGGGTGGGGACGGGGAGCTCAGGTTGTTTCTAGCTCGTTCGTCGCACGTCTCGCTGGCTGCCCGGCAGTAGCCAGCCGATTGTGAACGACGCGGTGGACGAAAATCATAGCGAACTCTCGACCACGATAAGTACACAGCAGGCGCAAGCTAGCGTTGAGTCCAACGAGAGCGACGTTGGTGGCAACATATCAAGGAGTGCAAGTGGATGCGCTAGCTATCTACGGCTACCACGAAGGAAATCCAGGAAGGCGCAGCGGCAAAGGACGTATGGTCTCTCACAACCACGGGGTATTGATGGGCGGCAAGGCAGTGTGTGTGTGTGGGGGGGGGGGGCGGTACTGCCCTTCGCTCGTTCCTTCGTCGGGGGCTATTCGTTTACATTGACAATGAATCATCGTCGATGGCTTCGGCATAGTTTTTGTCTTCTGCTACTTGAACTCCAAAGAATATGCGCTGCTTCGCATCGAATAGCTATGTGGCACTCAGAGTTAGGCGCTGCCGAGTCTGCACTAGTGGCGCGTCAGGTTGCGATCAGAATATGCGTGACGCTCTGCAGGTGGTGCTGGTTGTTGGGGAGCAGTAAAACTACCATACAAGCTCACGAGGCGTCTACGCAACGCGCACTGTCTCTGGGAGTGGCACACTTTGCTGTTACACTAGCTCGCCAGGGTCAGCGATAGCGATCACAGCATGACAGTGACAGTAGGACTAAGACGCAGGGACGAAGAAGGAATCACTTCAATGAAACAATGGAAGCACTATGACGATAATGGGATGATGATAATAGACTTCCATGCTAGAACGACTGTAACGGCAACTGAATGCAGGCACAGAGAGCGCAGTTTATATTTTACTAGTTCAAATAAGCTCAAGGCAATGACGTTAACGAAATGGTGTTATGATCCTATTGTTTTCCCACTGAAGGGCGGATTTCGTAGCGTTGTATGGGCAGACTGTGTTCAAGCAGCGGTGATGGCTACGACTCCTGTAATCATTATTGCAAAAGTCATCTATGACTCAGACAGTGCCAGCCCACCTCTGAGGCCTATGACTGACTTCAACGCTGCACAACACATATTCAGGTGAGTTTTCCATCGATCGTTCTTCTCACAGCGATTTGTACGCATCTGATCATGAGAAAACCTCTCTAGATTTGTGCACCTTGAAATAGGCCTAAAGCGTTTTCATGGCAAAGAGAAATTTTTTGATCCTGCCGAACATTGCAGCAGCTCCCCCTCCCAGGGGCGCGCGCAAAGCCGATGCACGACTTTTGCACCGGCGACGTAGAATGCCCAGCCGCTTAAAATTATCGCTGTCCAATTAATCCTAAAGAAACGCGTTCAGTGATTCATTCTTAGCGTGTAGGGACTTCTGTGTAAGCGGACAAAGTTTTAAAGCTCAAGCACGAAGCCGTGTATTTGGAATGAAAATTTGCGAAGCTTAATTATGGTTAGACAATTTCAGATGCAAGAAATATTATTTTTCAGTAACCGACGGGGCCGGCAAATCTTGCGTCCAATACGCATGTGTACATTTGATCTTTCATCTCGGAACGTCTCATATAGATTGCAAATCGTTCTCGTTTTATCCTCTCTGCAAGAATGGGAAAGAGACATTGTTAGCGCGAACGAGGCACTTTTTTCCAGGTCCCCTCCATGGAAATTGAACAGAACAGACTGCAGTGTTTGCAACTCTGGTTATTTCGATTTTTCTATTAGTTCAATATTGACCGAATGGCCCGGCCGGTGTTCAATAAATCTGGTGGGCCAATACTTTCGTTATTTCAATACTAAAATTGGAACGACCGACAATTCGAACCTGAACGGTAGGCACGCGCGTGACCGACCCCCATAGTTACGCCTTTATTGGTTTAGTGGACGCGTCTGTCTGAGCGAAGCTTAGATGACAGTGAATGCGTTGGACCCACATCATCTCACCTCGAAAACAGCTATTTTACGACTGCACTTGGAAGATTTTCTAAGAATAATGGTAGCTCACAATGTCTCACTATGGTATTTACCAGATTCGAATGCGCGCCTTTTAGAGCGCATCTCTTAAGGGCTAAATATGCACCGACGTAGCGTGAACGCACGCACACGTTACATCACGTTGGCGAGAACAACAGCTTCTATAGTTCGACCGACGGTTCGAGGCACCGGCGCAGCCAATGTAACCGGACGAGGCCAACGCGCTCCAAAACGCCCGGCGTCGCGCGACGCTCGCCCGCGCGCCGGGAACGTCGGAATACAGTCGCGTATTTAGGAGCTCGTTACTGCCGCGAGCATCGGCGGCGTAACCTAAAGCCCCCACATCCACGCGCCACCGCCGACCAGGTTAAGTACCGCCAACCTACCCTCCTCCTCCACGCACCTCTCCCACTCACCCCCTCAGCTTCCGGCGTCAAGCGGAACTTACGTAGCTTCAGCTTCCTGTTCCGAGTGGAAGTGACGCTATGTTTTTAGCGTTGTTTACTTTCGCGTCTACGGAGAGGCTTTAATTGCACCAGTTGCGGTTGAAACTGTTAATGTGATTCCATCCAAGAACCACCGCCTATTGTAATCGGCGATCTGGTCGTGTTCGCTGCTTCGCGTCAACCTGCGACGGGTTGTGCCTCGAGAGACAACGTACAGTGGAATGCAGTGCCTGGGTGCTTGGAGACCACTCCCGTTTTTCGTGCATTTGGAAAACAGCGACCGCAAACTACTACTTCAGCGGAATACAGCAGCTTGTCCCCTTTGAATTCTTCTTGTTTTGAAGCATACATCCCCTTCAGCCAGCACGTATGGAGGGACTTTAGTGAAGGAGTTCGCGACGCCAATTTGTACGGCTGACGCATAGAGTTTATGCTGTTGATTCTGAGGTTGAACTTGTCTCGTACGGCAGATCGAAGGTAACGAACGTCCCAAGTGCGTGCACTGTGTGAAGAACTGCAATGACGTGAAGCTATGAAATATAACAAGTTCAAATTTGCGTCGAAGGCATTCAGTGACATGGTGAAAGCAAGTGTGCTTTTCTTGTGCGATATGCGCGGAGGTGTGCAGTGAATTGGTGCGTGCGCGCGTGTTGTAACGCGTGCAAAGGTGTACGGCGAATTGTGTTAGTGTTGTGACGCGAGCAGATCTGTACGGCGAATTATGTTCATCTGTTGTGCCCCAGCCCATGGCTCTCCGCACTTTGTCAGAGAAAGGGGACGACAGGCAAAGCGCGCGGGCGCAGCGTACGCAAACAAGCACGTAGATGCACACGAATGACGCTTGGTGGAATGGCTAGAGCGAGCTACTCAAATTAGCACCGGTTCCTAAGCACCGGCGTTTCACCATCGTCTGCAATCACAGTGGAAATTCTCGCAGCGCAACTCCGGGAAGCGTAAACGCCGGAACCGGAAATCTTAAAACCGGACATGCCGGAACCGGAAACGCCGGAAGCGGAAATGCCGGAACCGGATTTGGTGTGAGGGGAAAAGGCGGTTGGCGGTAGTTAAGAGAGCGGCGGTGGCGCGCGGATGGAGGGGCTTTAGCGTAACCGAGAGAAGGAATACAGCGAAACATGAAAGAGTGAACGCGGAGCGGGAGATGAAAGATGCGAGCTGCGCACGACGAAGACCAATAAGAACGGCCCCTTCACTGACGGGCGCCCGGAAAACTGGTGTCGTACGGACCCTCCCGAGCGATGCGCATGCGCATCTGGTTGTAGCCCTACCGCCCGTTTCGCACTATGTCTGCTCGCATAAGCTGTCGCTCGCGCTTGTTTGGTTTGCTTTGTTTGGTCTCGTTCGCGCCTGTTTTGGTTGGCATTGTTTGCTATTGTTTTGTTATCTGATTGTACGTGCGACGCGAATCGTGTAGCACTTTCAGGAAGCCACATAACGTGAGCAATTACACTGGAACCTTCGATGAGTCATATATAAAAGCCGACGCGCTTGACCCGCAACTGAAATTTTCGACGATTGCCGATTCTGCTGCATGTCTCTGTCAAAATATTTGTCTCAATATACCGTAAAATCAAAATTAGTATAGGGCTACGCTCAACGTTTGCATTAGGAAGGAGTGTGATCGCCGGTGAATTTTTTTTTGGCGCGTTAGTTGGGCCGAAAATTGCCAGCGCGCTGCAGCCGGATACGAAACCGAAACCGGTTTACGGTGTTCAAATGTATTGCGGCTAACCTGGTCGCGATTAAATCCGCGACCTCGAGCAATGCCACAGCCATCAAGCTAGCGAGGCAGCAATAGAAATGTAGATTTGACGTGCGACTTGTCCCGTAGTGTCGAATATATCCTACGGTGTTTTAATGCGGCTTTGTGTCTGCACGCCCTGCGTTAGTGGTCCGCTTGACAAATTGGCATGGTGTTTATTTTTTCAGAAACAGCAGAAGCGTACCCTTCAGTTTGCCCGCAACCACTGTTTTTCCTTGCCTTCTCACGTAAACTTTACCCTTCCTACCCTTTCCCCCTGTATGGGAACTGCGGGAGTGGCAAGTCTGTTATTCTGTCGTTTCGTTAGTGCATCGGTTTTATCCATTTTCAGCCTCGTTTTTACACTTCTGTCTGCGCCCAATGGATATACACACTATAGTCGAAAGTTCGCACTTACTCTAAGTAAAGGTAAGCAGTTAAGGGTTTTCAATGCTTTCGATGGCGGTAAGGGGTAATTAAAGGTGTCGAGAGGCTAATCGGGCGACACCAGAGAGGAGAGCGCATTGTGCACATGCAACGCGATGTAAAGGTCCAAACGAGTTTCTCGCGTCCACTTTCTACCACGCTCCTGCCATGTATACTACGCACGCTCTGAACCAGCTGCGACGCGGCGTGCCAGAGAGCAGCAGCTGCGCAAAAGTTGAAGGATGAGGCAAAGAAAGCTTCGCTTTAAAACGCCAAAACATAAAGCCGATTGATTTCGCAGTATTTGACAGAATCTAACATGCCCCCCCAATGACACGCACGCCCACTTTCTATGTTTACAAAGTTTAAAACTAACGTTTAAAACTCACGTATTTATTTCATTTCGCCAACGCACCGCACCTGGATTTTCAAGGTCAAGAATGGTGAGCGGGTCATCAGAGTGACATAGCACACTGTAAAGGGAGCAAGCTCATAGTTTCCCAGGAGGGAAACCCGATTATATGCACTCTTCATAAAGTTCCCACCCTTTGGGGCTTATCTTGTCCCACAACCATATTTGTTATCTACCTCGCCCGCAGTTCATCTCCATAATGGTGCGCCCCCGGTACTTCCGGGTCACCAACGGCATGCGCGTCATTAGGGTGACATAGCACACTAGAAAGGGAGCAAGCACATAGTTTCCCAGGAAGAAAACCCAATTATATGCGCACTTGATAAAGTTCCCACCCTTTGGGGCTTATCTTGTTCCACAACCATATTTGGCATCTACCTCGCCCGCAGTTCATTTCCTTAATGGCGCGCGCCCGGTACTACCAGGTCACCAACGGCATGCGCGTCATCAGGGGCACATAGCACACTAGAAATGGAGCAAGCACATAGTTTCCCAGGAAGAAAACCCAATTATATGCGCACTTTATAAAGTTCGCACCCTTTGGGGCTTATTTTGTCCAACAACCATATTTAGCATCTACCTCGCCCGCAGTTCGTTTCCTTAATGGTGCGCGCCCGGTACTTCCAGGTCACCAACGGCATGCGCGTCATCAGGGTGACATAGCACACTAGAAAGGGAGCAAGCACATAGTTTCCCAGGAAGGAAACCCAATTATATGCACTCTTCATAAAGTTCGCACCCTTTGGGGCTTATCTTGTCCAAGAACCATAATTGGCATGTACCTCGCCCGCAGTTCGTTTCCTTAATGGCGCGCGCCCGGTACTACCAGGTCACCAACGGCATGCGCGTCATCAGGGGCACATAGCACACTAGAAATGGAGCAAGCACATAGTTTCCCAGGAAGAAAACCCAATTATATGCGCACTTTATAAAGTTCGCACCCTTTGGGGCTTATCTTGTCCAACAACCATATTTGGCATCTACCTCGCCCGCAGTTCATTTCCTTAATGGCGCGCGCCCGGTACTACCAGGTCACCAACGGCATGCGCGTCATCAGGGGCACATAGCACACTAGAAATGGAGCAAGCACATAGTTTCCCAGGAAGAAAACCCAATTATATGCGCACTTTATAAAGTTCGCACCCTTTGGGGCTTATTTTGTCCAACAACCATATTTAGCATCTACCTCGCCCGCAGTTCGTTTCCTTAATGGTGCGCGCCCGGTACTTCCAGGTCACCAACGGCATGCGCGTCATCAGGGTGACATAGCACACTAGAAAGGGAGCAAGCACATAGTTTCCCAGGAAGGAAACCCAATTATATGCACTCTTCATAAAGTTCGCACCCTTTGGGGCTTATCTTGTCCAAGAACCATAATTGGCATGTACCTCGCCCGCAGTTCGTTTCCTTAATGGCGCGCGCCCGGTACTACCAGGTCACCAACGGCATGCGCGTCATCAGGGGGACATAGCACACTAGAAATGGAGCAAGCACATAGTTTCCCAGGAAGAAAACCCAATTATATGCGCACTTTATAAAGTTCGCACCCTTTGGGGCTTATCTTGTCCAACAACCATATTTGGCATCTACCTCGCCCGCAGTTCGTTTCCTTAATGGTGCGCGCCCGGTACTTCCAGGTCACCAACGGCATGCGCGTCATCAGGGTGACATAGCACACTAGAAAGGGAGCAAGCAAATAGTTTCCCAGGAAGAAAACCCAATTATATGCGCACTTTATAAAGTTCGCGCCCTTTGGGGTTTATCTTGTCCAACAACCATGTTTGGCATCTACCTCGCCCGCAGTTCGTTTCCTTAATGGTGCGCGCCCGGTACTTCCAGGTCACCAACGGCATGCGCGTCATCAGGGTGACACAGCACACTAGAAAGGGAGCAAGCACATAGTTTCCCAGGAAGAAAACCCAATTATATGCGCACTTTATAAAGTTCGCACCCTTTGGGGTTTATCTTGTCCAACAACCATGTTTGGCATCTACCTCGCCCGCAGTTCGTTTCCTTAATGGTGCGCGCCCGGTACTTCCAGGTCACCAACGGCATGCGCGTCATCAGGGTGACACAGCACACTAGAAAGGGAGCAAGCACATAGTTTCCCAGGAAGAAAACCCAATTATATGCGCACTTTATAAAGTTCGCACCCTTTGGGGCTTATCTTGTCCAACAACCATATTTGGCATCTACCTCGCCCGCAGTTCGTTTCCTTAATGGTGCGCGCCCGGTACTTCCAGGTCACCAACGGCATGCGCGTCATCAGGGTGACATAGCACACTAGAAAGGGAGCAAGCACATAGTTTCCCAGGAAGGAAACCCAATTATATGCACTCTTCATAAAGTTCACACCGTTTGGGGCTTACCTTGTCCTGCAACCATATTTGGCATCTACCTCACCTCCATTTCATTTCCTTAACGGTGCGCGCCCTTTACCTCCAGATCACCAAAGGCATGCGCATCATCAGCTTGACGTAGAATTCTCCACAGGAAAGTAATGAGTGCAGAGCTTTCAGTAAAAGAAAAGCAGGCAAGGTAGATGGCGATTATTTTTACAGAGCAAGATAAGCCCCAAAGAAGGCAATCTTCGTTTAGAGTGTAGTGTTAGGACCAGAGATACCCCTAAGCGTGTGAACGTTTGTTGGAGGACATATAACCGGGGGAGACGCATCCTATGTTGTTCGCTTATTTTTTTCTTTGTACTTGCCGGATGAACGTAGCTCAATATTAGCAGTAAGCTCTGTTATTCTTCTCGCGCCTGTCATCCATAAACATAACAATAGGCACACGCAAAATATAGGAAATGTGCTGCTTTCTAATCCGCAGAACAAACTTTGACCCGACAACCGATGAGAACTTTTGGAGTGGTTTGGCAGCAACGCTGCCTTTCAGCTTCGTGCGCCTTGGGTTCGACCAGATGTCAGTGCAACGGTTCATGGCAGCGAGGACCCTGCGACAAGCCAAAAGGTAGGCTTCTTTAGCGTGCTTTCGTAGGCAAGCCAAAGGCGCGTTCATTTTCTTGTCGTTCCAATGGAGGCTTGCACCAGCGACATTACCAGAGAAGATAAAGTGGGCAGTTGTCATCCAACGGAGTTTGTGCACTGAACTTCGAAGGAAAGCCATGCTCTGCAGTGCTCTCGTCACTGCAAAATGAAAGCTACGTAGCAGCTAGCTACGCTTCCTTAGTATCTTCGTACTACGCGAAGGTGCATGAGAATTTCTCCTTTTTTAAACTTCATACGATTCGTGAATATCTACAAATTGCAGTACTGTAAACACTGCGCTCTTAATGCGATTAGCATTCTTGGTCTACTAATCCCCATCTGGTGTGCTGCTAGCTGACCACTATCGCATGACTCCCTTGAACTTGCACTGACAAAAAAGGTTGAAGGCGAAACAACTTGCAAGATCGATTTCTGCGGACGGACACACACTACAAGATAACAATACCGAGCTTTAAACAGTGCAGTGTACTTGAGAAGTGGGCCGAACGGCGCTCTCCTGCTGAGGCCCCGCGTGTGGAAAAATGTTTCGAGGGCGCTGCGAGCGAACTGGATTGGGGCGGTGACACGCTTCGCGGCATATTCAGCGTGATCTCGCTGCGGGCGCTGAGACCCATTAAAAGCGTACGCTCTTAAACTATATGGTTTTTGCGTGCCGAAACCACTTTCTGATTATCAGGCACGCAGTAGTGGAGGGCTCCGGCAATTTCGATCATCTGAGGTTCTTTATGGTGCTCCTAAATCAAAGTACACGGGTGTTTTTCGCATTTCGTCCCCATCGAAATGCGGCCGCCGTGGCCTGGTTTCGATACCGCCACCCCGTGCTCAGCGGCCCAACACCATAGCCACTGAGCAACCACGGCGGGTACGCGTACGCTCTTTTAATGGTGCTTTACTGCAAACCTATATTGCCACCTTGTCGCTACACACTTGAGGCATGGGTAATCGAACGTCTTGTCTTCAAAGCTGCTGTCATTGTCAAGAGCGTCATCTGCTAGTGGGCGTACGTTCGTTCTGCGGACCTTGGTGGACGCCCAGTTCTTGCAGAAAGTCTGTGCAGTGAATTTTTTTATGGCTTTAATTGCTTTGGTCCGCCCGCGACTCTTGTCGGCCGGTACCCATTGTATTAATCTTTACTGGCCACGAACTTGTGAGTTCGCCGTGGCGGTGCTCCTAGGAGGCACATGACGTTCCAACACGCGCCTCGCCGCGGATATTTCTCCTTCTCTCGCTCCCTAGTCAATACAGCGCATGCGCCGCTAGTAGCACCTAATCACAGGTGTTCCGCCGCTGCGCAGCGCCGCGCCTTTCCTCCGCCGCCGTTTGGTATGACGTCACACCTCGCTCCTCGTCGTTGCGCTCGCCTCCGTTCGCTTCGCCGGCTGTGTCGCATGCCTGATAACATGTCGGAGGATTCAAAAGGACAGCTCGCGTGCGCCACAACCACAGTTGAGGGGGCAGTATGGACGGCGACAATTCTGATAAGCAGGAGGAGGCTGGAATCGACATCGGAACCAGATGAAGAGGAAACCAATCGCCCAAGAAACAGACGAACAGCGCACCGAACGACTGTCTAAACGCCGCAACATAGCTAGACAACCAGACCAACCTGGACTTTCAATCAAGATTAACCAAGGCTAACCATGGTATGGCTCAACTTTCGCTACGTATATCCTGGCATGGCCGACCTAGGCTACTGCCAATTTTTTTAGCCACGTGAACTCCTATCTTTAACACTGCTTTCGAAAAGTAACACGTAATCTTTGCCACAGAAGCCGCTGCCTATAACACGAAGCTACGAAAGAAAATTTTATTGATATCTTTTCATTTTACGTGCTCTTCTTGTTGGTGGACTATCGATCAGGGACAACGATCAAATAAAATAATATAGTGCAATAGACCAGGTTTATTCACTGCGTGGCGTGAAGAGATGCAGATGGCCAATGCACTTCTAGGTTAGTCTACGGGTACATAGACATATCTATCAAAGACTATACATGTAAGATAACGAAATATCAAATATCCGAAATGCTATGATTGAAAAAGTGAGAACTCCCGACCGAAAGAAGCGTGTTTCTTTTAAAAGCTGTACCAGCCCCAAGTGAACCAATTGAGTTTCCGAGAAAAGGAATTAAGGCAATTATTCGACGTTAATCTGAACCACACTGTTAGGGAAAAGTATTGAATATATAGTCAGACTGAATCGGGGAGACCGGGAGGTCTTTACCAATTTAAGCTGCGTGGCTTCTCTGGCGATCTCCTTCATCGTGTCAGCAGGGGAAATGAAGTAGAAACGTGCATAGGCTAATCGAATGGTGTTTGCTATTCACATCCTTTTCGGTTTCAGAATTCAATATTAAAAATTATCGAATTGCCGTCTCCGTTCGAATGTAACGTATAAGAGCATTTTTCGTGTCTAGAAGGTGAGGGGTCGATGCAAGTAAGGAGTCTTATTCCGAATGATTGTGTTGCTTCAGAGACGTGGCTGTTGCGCAGAGGCGCGCTAGTTCCTGAGAATTAACGCACGGGTGCCCATTCGGTTCTGCTGAGCGATTTCCTAGCTGTCATTCAGTAAAAACGCTCCGTTTTCGGACAGTCTGTAAATCTGCTAACTTGATTCAGGGAAGGAAAACATTTTTTTCGACAGTCTCACTGTGTCTGCAACCCATTAAAACTGGGTGCCCAATGTGGTGCCGCACTTCTTCAATGAACACCGCAGACTTACAGATACCTTTACGTGCATGTGAGGCCTGTCGTTCTTTGAATTGCTTCATTATTGTCCTTATGATAGTGCACCGGATAACTCAAAGCAGCCGTTTATAACGCAGAAGCTGCTTAGTTGAACGGACGTACAGTTGGGGACGGCATTACATTAGGTATGAAATATAAGTTAAGCGTAGCATGTTTTTCTCATAAATCAGACTCGAGAATAACTTCTTTCGTTCACACCCCTGAAGAGACGAAGGACGCAGCTAGCTCCTTTCTTGGGTGTTTTATTTTAAAAAATTCTGACGGTTTACGTCTGGTGATATGATCATGAAGCACCCGGCCTGTTCAGTTCTCATCACCTGGGGTATTTTAACGTGCACCTAAACAGAAGTACACGAGTATTTTTCCGTTTATTTTCCGTCGAATTCCCCGACGTGGGGAGCTACAACGTAAAGCTATTCCAAACTTTTCTATTCCAAATCTGCAATCATCCCTCCGAGAATGGTCAAAAACTTTTTCTACCACCCGCACTTTGCCTGTCTTTCACGCGATCTCACGAAAACCGTGATAGTTCCCTATCTGATATGATGTGCACACAATAACTATGCATGATTTGACCAAACAAAAAGGCTATTTCGGATTCGACGCCTTTTCGCCATTATAGCCCTCGGCTATTGGTCAAAATTTTCGGGCTGCACCCACTTTACCTGCCTGTCACGCGACGTCACCAAACCGCAAAAACTCACCGCCTCAAAGTGATGTGTATGCGTAAAAGATGCATTAATATGCCGAACAAAACTGAATTTTCTTCTGAATAGCCACAGGCTGACCCGTCCTGAAAGGAATAAAAAATGGCTGCCGCCGATCGCTCAGGCACTGGTTACTCGCACCTGTGAGAGAGGATGGGTTTATTTGCGTGTAATAAAACTTTTTGCGTTGCCGTGTAACGTTTTCGAGCAATTTCGGCACCTTTACAACCTCGTTCTTCCAACTCTGCTGATGATCCGTTTCACCGTCATTCTTAAGCTGCCGTTGCGTGCGGCCGTGATTTTGGACCAGCCACCGCAAGCGAAGTCAGGGAAAGTTGACCGATCGCAGGCGCCGGCGCCACCCCCTTCATCCGATTATCGATTTTCAGTGCACTGGCTCGGCCCCATCGAATCCCTCTCCACTTGAGTGTGTTACTCGCCTTTTGTCAGCCAATTAAATAGCACAAGCCGCACAGTGTAGGAAACGTTATACGTTTATCAAGCAAACAAAAGTGACCTCCTACGAACGAGCAGGGCGTTTGATTGGTCTGTTCAGACAACCCTGCGGGTCACCGCCAGACGCTTACGTCGGCGGTTACGCAAATTTGACGTCAGGAGATTAGAATAAAGGCATCTTTGAATATTTTTACGTTATGGGGCCCCTTATTTCGTATGACTGTGTGCTAATTTGCTATTGCGATCGATGTTTCGCCTTTCTGGCGAAACTGCAATTTCTTTTTCTTGATCATTGCAGGATAGTCATCACCGGTGCAGTTTTCGTGATCACCTTTTTTCTCACGTCAGCATTCGGAGCCTTGGCCATAATCTACTGGTACAGAGATTGTGATTTAGCCCTATCCGGTGCCATCAACAGCTACGACCAGGTAACGTACATGTATTATCTTGTATAGCAGCATTCCTGGTCTCGCAATCAGCGCCGGTAATTAGAAGCGTTCTTTCCAGAATAGGGTTGTAGTGCCGAAAAAAAAAACAACACATAGCAAGCGAGACCAGACAGACGGAATACGCGCCTGTCCCGTCTCGCTTGCTATGTGTTGTCTTATTTTGGCGCTACAACCCTCTTCTGGAAACATGCACCAACTAGCCCCCCAACGAGTATTACTCAGAAGCGCTCTTCTTGAAAAACGCTCGCAATTTCACGCGAATACGCAGCCTAGTATACTAGGCTTGATGAATATTTATTGCGAAGACGGTGTGGATGTGGCATACAAGTACAACAAACATTTATAGGTAGACTTTGCATAGTATCCTTATTATATTCTCAGGATCATATTATAGTCATCAGGTCGGTGCGAGTTCTATTCGAACTGCATGTTCAAACTACTTCTTTATTTTTTATTAGCGAATATCAGAGAGGATCCCACAAACATCGAAGAACAAAGACGACATCTTGTGTCCCTTGGCGACCCCAGGCTGAATTGCCCGAAAGGAATAGCTCGGTGAATCCGGGCGCACATTAAATAGAAAGCACAATAGAAAAGCTGTTGACAGCAGACCTTAATAATTTATTAGCTCTCTCATGGAGCAGGTGCGTATGATCGGAACGCTTAGCCCCCCTTCTGACGTAGATTACTGTATTGGGAACATGGTGCTGCAAGCTCGGTCAAGTTGATCACAGCTTGCACTCGGCTGGCGAAGCAGCCACGACTGATTTATTTCACTATCTCTAATGAGCACTGCAGTGTAATCCTCAGCTTGACATTATGTCGAGATCGACATCCCTCTATGGTAAATGAGCTTACTGAATGTCAGAATTGACCATGAATATCTAATAAAAGAAGCGCTCTAGGAAAAACAAGGTGATGTGTTCTCGAAATACGATTGTCATTCACTGATCATGTTTGTGTTACCTATTCGGATTCAGACAGAGGCAAGTTACTTGTGCCTTGAAATACATTATCTGCAATGTTCTGCTTTCAAAAGCGTTACTGATGGCACTACAAGCGATATTTTTGGTACACATTCTCCAAAAAATGTTTTTTTACATGTCTCAGGTTGTTCCATACTTCTTAAGAGAGCGGCTCTCTAACGTCACGATGGTGCGGGGCTTATTCTTGGCTGGTCTGCTAAGTGCTTCCACAAGGTGAGACTTATGATCTTCGCGATCGTAACCTCGAACTGTTGTTCATAACTAAAGGCGTCCGAATAAACGGAGAAATGTTGTTCTACGAACCGATGTATGTTGCACAGCAAGTTTTACTTTTTTTACCACTGTTTTTCCTAATCACGTGGGCTGCGCGATAGGTGACAACGTTTATGTACTAAGCATATGACCGACCGCGCGAAACAAATAATCGGTGTATACATAGGTATTTGGGGAGAAACAGGTGAACCTTCGCATTGGCATGCATTTTAAACAGCGATAGTGGAAGCCAGTACGATCTACCACCTAGTAATTCAATATACGTCTGGATACGTATACTTTAATAATATACAACTATGTCTGCAAAGGGCACTATAGATAATGTTCAAAAACACACACGTAAAACAATACTAAGCAGAATGCGTGCACAAAACAACTAGTGCAAAAATTTGTAAATGAGTCTTCAAAACAATTTCATCTTAAAACTGTTTGTGCGCAAACAAACAGGCACGACGAATAGGGGCAACACAAGGACGAGGGCTCGTCCTTGTGTTGCCCCTATTCTACGTCCCTGTTTGTTTGCGCACACAAAGTTTTAAGATGAATCTGTTCCAACTAGGCCGACTCACAGTTATGCTTCAAAACAATATTCTGCAGGTAGCCGATTCATCTTCCGTGTCCATAGATATTGTAATTTATTTGTTATCTTTGTATAATTTGTGGCCGTCAAAGGAGAGTGTATGTGGAAGGCAATGTTTTCTTTGGTTCTCCTGTGCAACACTAGTGTTTGTTTAGAAATGTTTCAACACTTCCCTGACTTCTTCAGCTTTTAACATTATCACTTTAAAAAGAAAGTTAGGAGTCTCGGTTGCGCAAAGTAGTGCCAGTACACTACGCATTGCCGTAAACTCTGCATTCTTGCTTCTTTGTCACCGCTGAACCGCACTCACCTGTAGCTTGGCTGATGTACACTACGTGCAAAACTCGGAGCTTATGAGGTGGCCGACCTACAAACAATTAAACGGCTACTATATTCCATGGAGTACAACGCAACACAATACAATAGGTTTATTAACACCAGAAAGGTGCTGGGTGCGCCGGTAAAAAGCAAGTAAGAAGGCTGGACGACGGCGACGCATCCAACGAGGCTTGGCGGTGGTACACGACGACATACAAAGAAAAACAGCATGAAAGCATCTTCAGAGAAAAAAACTTTGAGATTACAAATACAAGTAAAGTCAAGTTTATTTACAACATGCACAAAGTTCAGTGTTACAGTGATAACAAAGAAAAGACATTGTTTAGCTATACGTGCATTGATTGAGGTTCGCTGTTTAGTAAATGCGAAGGATTGTAGCACGACACTTGACAACCATAATTTGTACGGGTCTTACGTACAAACCATTTCAAGCTTCCTAGCGTTGAGCACTTAGGCTATTTGCATTGTGATGCGGACAGGCATAACACAGAACAGAACATAACGCTTTATTCATACCATCTGAAGAGTAGTTTCGTGCGACTGGCGAAAGGGTACCGGTATACCAAGTGCCTTTAAGCATGGCTCAGTGTGTTCTGGTCGTGGAGCATTCACAATATTTCGAACTTTCTTTTGAATGATATGCAGAAGGTTGATGGTGGTAAAAGATTTGGTACCCCAAATTAGAAAGGAATAATTACCAAAAGAAGAAAACAGTGCATTTTACAACATTTGCTTATTACGTTTCGGCATGAAACAATTCAGTCGACACAATACACCGACAACCCTGTAAAGTTTGTTCACCACCACTTGGAAGTGATCATTCCATAATATATGTTCATTAAAGATGACACCTATGCTTTTGACTGCTGAAACTCACTCGTCACTGGTAGGCATGAGCCGTATACAAAGATAGATGTCCGTGTAAGTGCCTGTATACACGTAATCATATAGGTAATATACGAAAAATTCGCCGACGGCCGGATTCGGGCCGAGTACTCCTAGTACGGAATCGGAATACTGTAACCATTACGCCACAGGCGCATTCGTTCCGACGCGTAATAGAACACCTTTAAGAATTTCCCACATGTGACGCGCCACCCTGCGGTTCTCGCATTAAGTAAGTGTCGACGATAGCTGAGTCTGCAAAATTACATTAGCTGTAACAGAAAATGATGAACACTAGTAATCGAACACTTGCAAAAGGCCACTGAAATCGAGCGCTCTGCAGCCAGAATGAAACTAGTGAGGTGATGCTAAACCGAAAGTTGTGCCTCTCCACTCCGCTCGTAGAGCCAACACGCTGGTCATATGGGTCACATGGAATTGCAGTGTGGAATATTTCGGGACACATGTAATGACTGAGGTGAAATGTCGGCTATTCAGTGCCAAACGCTGAACTGGTTCAAAACAGCTTCGTAAAGCCCATAACTCCTTCGACTTTCACATTCCACAGCACGGTGTCGTCAATCGTCAACTCTCACGCAGCCACGTTCTACATCGACATCGTTTCGCCGTACGTCGACATGAGCGAGAAAACAGCCGTGAACGTGATGCGCCTTCTAGGTGAGAAAAATAAGTCTTGACGTGTATCGTCTACACACTCGCAGGGTTTTGTTAATATTCACGAGCCATAACCCAGCCAGCGCCAACATTTAGTAGTATGACAAAAGTAAGTACTGATTCCACCTAGCAACGTTTAGGTCTTTTGCCACAAATGTTGCACATAGATATTGTGCAATAGCTTTATGAAATTGTACTATAGTGGGTAGACTGTACTTAAGAGCATGAGTGAAAGCGCTTTTTTGTAGTACATTTGTGTTTTCAGCAATGTATATTACTTAGTTGTGGGTTCGATTCTATTCTATTCGAAGTTTAGAACACGAATCGAATATTACGCACTAACTATTCGTATACGAAATGGAACTATTCGGTAATTTTTAATAATTTAAACAAAGCATATAATTACGAACAACTACCTAATAAGATCTGTTTGCGGCTCTCCCATCTGCAAAATAAAAAAAAGAAAAAGGAAATGAGCACAAATTATTCGAACTGAGACAACGGCAAACTATTTCGAAGCAGTAGAGAAGCAAATGAGAGTATACAAGCTTTGTTTTCGCTTTCTCGACTGAAACCTGCATGAAAGCCGGTGTCTGTTCGATGTAGTCTCTCATGTAGTGTTGAAATTGCGGGATTTTACGTGTCGAAACCACCCTATGATTGTGAAGCACGCATTAGTTGGGAACTGCGGCTTAATTGTGACCACGTAGGATTTCTTAAAGTGCGCCTGAATCTACGGTCACGAGCATTTTTGCATTTCGCCCTCATAGAAGATGCGGTTGCCGCAGCCGACCTCGAATTCGTTTCCTCGAGCTTAGCAGCCACTGCGCTACCACGTCGAGTTGTCGTTTCCTGTTTTTAGCAGTGTACTCGTGTAGGAGCTTCGTGTTTTACGTTACAAGCATTAATGTTCTCCTTCCAGTGTGACTTTTTACAGATCTCTAGGGCTCTTTTACACGCCAACTTTTTGACACCGAGCGTCCACAGTATAATACAGTAAGATGTGTTCGTGTTTTTCTGAGCACGCCTCACATCCTACTTGTTAATTTAGTTAGTTAGCGAATGTTTGTGTACTTACATGACCGCTAAAACTACACTCGTTATTTCCGTTACATGACCGCTAAAACTACACTCGTTAAGGTGGGTGTCTGGGCTAGTCCCCATTTTTTTTCGTGATGTTGACTGTCCATATTATGCTTTGCCTTTAGGGCGTAACCGTGCATCTTTTTTTTCAGCAGCCACTTATGTAGCGCCCTTGGAAAGGTAGTCGTACAGCAACCTAACCCAACCTTCGCAACAATGCTGTATAAATGCTAAGAGGCTATTCGCGCATCTTTTCTTTTTTATATATTTAGTGGTCTTGTGCCTGAGTCATCATTTGTTTATGAAGACTGTTTTCTTGCACTAGTCACTACAGGCGTAATAACTAATAAAATACGAAAATATTATTCCTGCTTTACCTACAAGAATCAGAGCAATTCATGTGGCTGGAAAAATGTTTGAAGTAAGTGCATACGAGGCCGCCCCCCACACCACGTGCAAAGGGGTAATCAGACACATCGACCTCAACGACAGTCCGTCGGACCTGGAACGTAACATCGTCAACGAGAGAAACCCACTGGCCTTGGCGGTCAAGGGAATTAAGAACACAGGCACAATCATCATTGCTTTCGACGGACTCAAGGTTCCGAACTTCGTACGCTATGGCCCAGTCCTTGTGAAATGCTTTCTTTATCGCAAACAAGTTGATATTTGCTACGCGTGCGGCAAACTCGGCCATCGTGCCGACGTTTGTCCGACTCCCGAAGAGTCCACCTGCAGAGGATGTGGGGAAGTCAACCCGGACGATCAACACCAGTGCACGCCAAAGTGTGGGTTGTGCGGGGGCCCACACCCTACGGCGGACAAAACGTGCAAGGAGAGATTCCAGATCCCGTACGTCGTCAGAAGGAGACGATGGGAGAGTGCGACGATGGAAGCTTCGACCAATGGGGCTTCGTCAACACCACATAGCAGCGAAAGCAAGAAACACTTCGAGCAACCTCCACCGCAAGAGCCTAGGGGGCGCTCCCGATCCAGGGGACGCTCTCGCTCCAGAGAGAGCCCCCAGAGTCGCTCTCGATCCAGAGGCCGCTCTTGTTCCAGAACCAGGACCAGATCACGCTCCAGGGGTCGCTCCGGATCCCGGCGCCGAGTCAGCCAAGTCCGGTTCAAGTCCTGCTCGAGGTCCTGTTCCAGGGATCGCCGACCCGAGTGCTACCCGACCTGGGCCGACCGAGTTCGAGGAACGCCGGAAAAGGTAACGCGGGGCTCACCGCCAGAGCATGATAGAGGTAACAACAGACTAGCACAACTTGAGCGCGAAAACGAGATGATGAAGAACACAATAGCTCGACTGATGACAGAAATTGCTGAGATTAAGAGGGGCGGTCAACCCGTCATGGCTGACAAGCAGCCAGCCACTCCCCAGCTAATGGAAATCCCCATGGTTGAGAAGAGCGATACGGATAAGCAACCGGCCGCTCCCCAGCCAATGGAAGTCCCCATGGTTGAGAAGATCGATACAGAGAGACCCGCTAAAAAGAGGGCAATCGCTAACGAGCAAGAAAGAGCACCAGGCAGGGCCAAATCGGAGATTCGCGAGTTGCTCTCCGCTCTCAGTGACAGCATTAAGCAGATAAATGAAAAGTTCTCGCTCTTCCAAAGCAACATGGCTTCCATGGAGGAGCGCACTAATCAGCGGATCAGCAAAATTGAATCCTTCTTAGAAAACGTTGTAGCACCTGTGCTGGCACCTACAGCTCCTACACCCCCAACAACAGCATCGACTAGTAACAGCTCGGGGGCGATCGGCTCTCCGATGGTTAGCACAGCAACTCAAGAGCAACACGATGGCCACTCAAACTAGCTCATTCAAGATGTGGCAATGGAATTGCAGGGGTTACCTTCCCAAGAGGGCTCCCCTGCAACAATATATTCGCTCGCATGCAGAGAAGCCAAATGTTATCATTTTACAAGAAACATTAACATCTAACGTCACGCTGTCTGGCTACAGGCCCGTAGCAAAGCACGAAGGACGCGGGATCGCCGTACTGGTTAGCAACAAGCTGACCCACATCACTCACGACCTTAAGATGACCGCAACTAAAGTTGAATACATGATGATAGAGATCATCCCTAGCCCAACGAACCGCCAAAGTATATTCATCCTGAATGTCTACAGTAGTCCCAAAGCTCAACGACAGCGCTTCAAAGCCCTAATCACCAAGGCCACGCAACTAGCGGGCGACTGCCCTTTGATCATAGCTGGTGACTTCAACGCGCCGTACCACACCTGGGGCTACCCATATAACACTAAAAAGGGGGAGGACCTCTGGCGTGAGGCTCTAAACCTTAACTTGATGCTAGTCACGGACCCAGCGTTCCCCACCAGATGCGGAACATCGTCGAGCCGTGACACGACACCGGATCTCACCTTTGTCAGGAGCATTGCAGCGGTCAAGTGGACAAACCTCGGGGTAGACTTTGGTAGCGACCATTATATCTTGGCCACGCACC
The DNA here is from genome assembly GCF_038994185.2 of Dermacentor albipictus. Taxonomy (NCBI): domain Eukaryota; kingdom Metazoa; phylum Arthropoda; class Arachnida; order Ixodida; family Ixodidae; genus Dermacentor; species Dermacentor albipictus. The sequence continues at coordinate 55,613,878 of NC_091828.1, read as the reverse complement.
TCCAAGTCGACCAGAAGAGACAGCGCATGTTCCAGTACACAGACTGGGACAAATTTCGCAAAATAAGGGAAGAGCGAATGGAGAGTGAGGACAAGCCTAGCCTCGAACAATGGGTTGCACAGGTTAGACACGACATCAAAGCTACCACCAAAGAGGTTTGTACCGACCTCCCGGTGGAAAAGATGGACAGCCGTCTCGCTCACCTATTGGAGGCCAAGCAATCCTTCCTCGCCAGGTGGAAAGGACAACGGCTCAACCGCAGGCTCAGAAAAAGGATATCGGAAATCAACCGAACTATAGAGGAACACTGCAGGACCCTCTGTAAACAGCAATGGGATGAGGTGTGCAACTCGATCGACGGGCAGATGCGCAACGGTGGCACCTGCAACCTCCTAAAGCATCTCCTCGACGAGACGAACACTAGAACCAACCAACGCAACACACTGGCGCGCACCCTACACACAGCCAAGCGAGAATATTCGAGCAAGGAAATTTTATCGAAACTCGTACAGAAGTACCTATCAGTCGCATCGAGCCCTACACCACCTTCCCCTGACTACGAAGGCTCCGAGAACCCTGAGCTCGACGCAGAATTCGGGATTGAGGAGATCAGGCAGGCGCTCCACGCCCTCAACGGCAGATCGGCTCCGGGTCCGGACAAAATCACAAACAAAGCTCTACGGAATCTGGACGAGAAGTCCATCGAATACCTAACGGACATCATTAACCAAGCGTGGAGCAATGGTAAAGTCCCGGGAATGTGGAAATCTGCCAACACCATTCTCATCCCAAAGCCAGGCAAGCCGCCCAGCCTCGATAACCTCCGCCCAATTTCGCTCACATCGTGCGTGGGGAAAGTTGCTGAGCACGCAATCCTAAACAGGCTTTCACGCTACCTGGAGGACCACGACATTTACCCACACAACATGATCGGCTTCAGGGTCGGACTCTCGACGCAGGACGCGATGAAGCTCATCAAACATCACATTATTGACTGTAATACGCGGGACACGAGAGCCATACTAGGTCTAGATCTCGAAAAGGCATTTGATAACATTCTTCACTCGTGCGTTTTAAACACAATCTCGAGCCTAAACCTGGGGAAGCACTTTCATTCCTACACGAGATCTTTCCTGTCAGACAGAGAAGCCACCCTTAAGATCGGGGACCTGACTTCAGACATGATTAAGCTGGGGTCTAAAGGGACGCCACAAGGGTCAGTCATATCCCCAACCCTCTTTAACCTAGTCATGATCCGTCTATCCCGGACACTCTCTGCTACACTCTTAGCACGGTACCTTTTATGGTAACCTGTAATCACGAGTAACTTATAAAATAAAGGTTACATGGAAAATATGTTGATGTTTTAATTAAATGTTGTTACGTATAGCTATTTCTATAGGTTACAAGAGTCAAAATTGACGGATTTAGAGTTTAATTCAGCGCAAGGCGCCTTGTAACCTTTAGATTTTAACCTCTAAAGAACACTGCAGCGCATCGGTGAGGAGACCTACACCATGGATTGGACGTTTACTGATAAATGTATTCTAATGTGTTCGTGTTCTACATAAGTGATCTGGTTATTACGAACGTAGGACATCGGCAGTTCGGGCTGCATTCGGTCCTAATTTCTGTCAGCGAAGCAGTTACATTTTCCACGATATAAAAATAAAAAATAAATCTTGCACGATCGCACTTGCAAGTTCATCTGCGCGCTGTTCTTTGACGACCCTCCATACTTGGCGCACAGCTTTATTTAAAATGTCAGCAACGAAGACTGTGTCATCGAATGATGTGGCGTGCGCTGCCTGCCGAAACCGAGCGGTCGAACGTGACGGAAGCCCCCTTCTCTCAAACGCATTCTAGCCACCATGAGACAGGCATGGAACATCGGTATTTCAACACGAGAAACAAAAGTGGGCGAGTTTCTTTAGAAAAATGAATATTTTTAACAAATTTCATGTACGAGGCGGGAAAGAGCAGTAGAAGAAAAGCACACGAACGCGATGGGTCTTTCAGCAAAAGGTTGTTGAAAACATTGGACGGTTCTATCACATATATCAATATAATTCAACTTGTCTACTAAAATCTCCCTGTGCAGAACATTTCAGTTGTCTGCATAGATTTTCTGCCTTTAACCGGGTTCGTTTCATGCCCTGCACTGCTTTGATGCTGTCAACCAAAAATTTCCCATGCTTAAACCATAAGCGCTCAAGTTGAGTTTAATAGTTAGCATGCAAGAAGCGCGTGCCTAAGAAAACCATGCCGACACACGGTACCAGCTCGGCAGCGTGCGTACATAAGTATAAACGCTCGGCGAGTCAGCTGGGGATGCGGTACGCGCTAGGCAACCGGCGCGGAAATAGACAACCTACATGTTGGCGAACTATTCTGCATTGCACGTAGGATGCTTTCTAATAAAACTTGTAGCAACTGATTCCACTGCCAGCTTTCTTTGGGCGTTTTAAGCTGTTCCGAATATTGGCACTACCACGACATCAAATTCAAGTTACAGCAGACACGAAACGCGCCAAACGTTTAGTGAAACCAACAGGATGCCGCTAAACTCACATAAAAGCGAGCGCCGTCCGCTCCGTTGTCCTTTTAGGAGACATAGACAGATGAAAAGAGCGTTAAATGTGTGAAGCCGCCAACTGAGAAATGAAATCTTTATCACTGTCCAAACACGAAATGCTTCCACCATCACACCAATAACATCACTGGTACCTTTGACATTTCTTTCTGTAATTCATTGCTTGTTATCATTTTTTTTTTTCATTTTTCCTTTGCCTCTAAGCGCCTCTTTCTAACATGGCGGAAGCGAGCAGGCATCAACCACACTGGCGCGCGGACATCCACCGTGCTATCATCTCTCCTCATCGGTCCCATCGAGATAACTCGAGTTGCACGCTGGGAAGTTTTTAAGCGGGAGCGGGAGGCTCGGAGCCGGCGGGAGTGGTTAGCGCGCTGTCGTCCTGTCGTTGTTGCAGTTGTGCTGATGTCACCAGACGGCCATTATGTTTGACTTGTTTGGATACCATCCGATCACCATTGTCTGCTGCCACCACCTGTAGCCTACAGTAGTTATTACCGGTTCTACTGGGAACTTGCGCCATCCGCTGCACCGTCATGCCTTTGTGCAGCAGAGACCTTTTCGGTGTGTTGCGCGGTCGCTGCAACGAGCCAGGTTGTGACTGCAAGCGATACACCATTCTGCGCCTGTCGGAAAGTGACAACCGGGTGAGGTGCGACTATTGTGACCACGTCCCAAATGCGCACGGAAAAATATGTGACCTCGGTAAGCAGAACTTTTGCTTTTAATTATTTTTAGGTGGATAGTACGTGAATTAAATATAGTTCGCAATTCAACATTTGACACAGTACATGCTCTCGCTCCGCGTATGTGTTTCTGAAAGAAGTGATTGTTGATATATTTGCTTCTTTATGCTCTTCGATTAACTTTGAGCTAAATTTCATGTTGTCATGTTGTGCAAATATTGGATTAGATTTCTCAAATATTGAGCTTTTCGGCGGGATGAGTCGTGTCAGTGAAACTAAATGACCTCAACAATACGTTTCTTGTACTGGCACCATGCTTTAGGCTGATGTAGTTGACAGAAATCGTTCAGTCTTGTACAACTCGCCGCGCGCACCCTCCTTTAGCCATGCTGTGGTGGTGCCTGACTGCCCGCGCCCTGGCCTGGAGGTAATCTCCGGTGTGTGCAGAGGTCGGGCAAGCCGAGGTGGCTCGTGGTTGCATTTCCGCTTTCTTTCGGTGCGCGTAGTGCTGGAGGTCGCGTAATCTCAAAAGTGCGGAGACGCGTTGAAGGGAGCAACAAAACAAACGTTCGCTCCCTTCTGCGTTCTTCGAGCCAACTTTATAGCGATTGTTCGCGGCCGTCGAGTGAGATATGTTCATTTATGCCTGTGTTCGCATGACACCATGGTTATTAGTAAGTTAATGTTTACTGTTACGGCAGGTAAAACTACGAACCTTAGTTTGAATAGTGGTCTAATGCTTTGCTATCGCTATTAGTGCTTCGCTTCCTGGGTGAAAATGCGTGGTTTTTCTATTTTCTTTTACTCAAACGGGCCAATAATTTAACATGGGAATCGGTGGTTAGCATTGAGTGACTGCGAAGAATACACAATTCTATTTTTACCGCAACGTCAGCCCTTCTCTTACATCTTGCTTTCAAATTTCGCACAATGTTACATGATTATATGCAGCGTTGTTCCGGAGAATACATGTTGTATAGCTTTCGCACGAATTTTGCTTATGCACGCGTCTTTTTTTTTTTTTTTGCCAAGAGCTCTGCGATGCGCTCTGCATTACTTTGTGAACACTAATGGTGTTCTTTCGTTGCGTTTATAATTCCAGAAACGAACAATCCAGCCGAGGCAAAGGCGCAATACAATGTGCCAGGCACCGTGTTCGAGGCCTCAGTGTCAGAAGAAACCATGCAAGCTTGCACATCTAGTCTCTCCTCAGTGCAATATGGTTAGTATTTATGTGGTATGTTAGCCAAAGCTTTTTTGATTGCTTAGTGTATCAAATATATAAAGCGAAGCTTTCTTTGCCACTTCTCTCGACTTTTCCACTGCTGCTGCTGTCGCTGACCTGCACGCCGCGTCGGGGAGTGGTTGAATACGTAATGTATATAATGTACGCAATGTACGACAAATTACATTGGACGCGTACATAGTAGGGACGCGGGAGCGGCGTCTGTGAGCCCTTTCCAGCAAGAACTGCGCGGGTAACGCCGCAATGCCCTCTGGAGCTCTTTAGTCGTTGTCACAATGCCCTCTGGAACTCCTCCGCCATCGACACAATGTCCTCGGGAGGGCTGTAATTACGCGTTAGCCTGCGCTATAAGCATTGTAGAAGCTGCAGCGCTTTTGCACCCACGTGCAAATTTCCAGAGGGGAGATAGTCGATGGAAAGGGAATACAGAGAATGCGTAAAGTCAACGCCCTGACCAAACGGATGAATAATAGCTGCTATTCGCTCGTGGCGCCTTGCATACATAGTATGATCGCGGGAGAAGGGAAAGACGCCACAAGGAAGCACGCTTCATTTGGGGGCGCTTAAATAAAAGAAACGTCTCTACTAGACATGGCAACAGTTGCGGAGAAACTGTAAAAATGTTAGTTTAAGAATGAAACGGCACGTTTCTGCTATTTCTGAAAAATAAATGACCTGCAATTTGTACGTGATGACAACTGATGCAGGCGTGCAGATGCAAAGCTGCACTCAGTACCGAAGCGTCAAGACAACACGCAAGCGGCTGTCGAGCAAATAAACATTTCAGCCACGATGCCATGAGCCGGTGTGAGGAATGGCAGTGCTAAATTCCTTGCAGCATACGAACAATGGCGCACAACAATGCCTCGAGCAAACACGCCTCGCTGTTTGATGTACTACGTAGGCAAACGCAAGTGGTGCACGTAAGGTAACATTTAACATCGCATCTCGACTGTCGTAGGCCGTCAACATCACCCACTAATATTGCCACTGAACGCAAACAGCACAGAAAGCTTTGCTTACATCGATTCCCACAGTGCGTAGGATCTATAAATTTTCTTTTTCTTTTTGCTTTAGAGAAGACTGTCCAAGTTGGTGCCTCCATAGAAGATGAATCGGCCTGCGTGCCTGTGCAAGAATCACAGCCTGGCTCCTCTAAAGGTAAATGGATAGCGCATACAGGAAAGGATTGGTTTCATTAGGTGCTTTGTTATCACTTGTTTGTTTTAGACTCCGCACCGTGGCCCCATGTGGAAGAGCCGCCCCCAATTGACAGGCCAGTGGTTGCCATGGGCACAGAAATCCGCAATACTGAATGCGGCCAAGGTATGTAATGTGAAAGATAATTTACTAGTTCATAAGGAAAACAGCTAAAATGTAACGATGCTAGATATTACATTCATTTGTAAGCTTTTCACATATTGTACAGAAAGGTCTCTGCATTCACCTTGTGATTACTTAATTGTACTCACATCTGTGTTACTGTTCGGAACTTATATTGTAGCATTATCAGTTGTACTGGTCAGTAGTGCGAGTCGAGCGGAGCATCACTATACGATTTAATGCTGTCGCCTTAGATTTTCTTCGCCTGAAATAACACTAAGGATGGAGGGATGTTCATATTTTATATGCGCTTAAATTGAGCTATGGTAGTCTTTTGGTGCGATTTTTTATTCACTCCTTCCGTTTAACTAGACTGCACGATAATTAGCACATGAAGGCACAGAATGTAGAAAAGGAACAAATTGATGAAATTAGATGAAATTGCTACATTATATTTCACAATTTATTTTAAATGTGTTTTACTGCATTTGAAAGTTAATAAAGGTGAGGTAAGCAAAAACCGTGAAAGACATCCTGCCGGATGGAACGTACACACAGCCAACTCATGAAGTGTGCGATGCTGCACCAATTTACCTGGTGAAATCTCGTTAATGCGTGTCTTGTGGGTATGTGGCATAATTGCGCGCTAAACGGTAGTACGGACTAAACGCCGTGTAAAATATGCCTCTCTTTACGTGCGTCACTGTTACCAACAAAGAAATAAATGGGATGCCACGACAAATGTTACCTAAATTCCATCCTACAGGGTTTTTCGTTTGCTCCTTTGTCTAGCGCCGAAAAATTCCTGCGCTTTCTCGTACGACCGTGCGTTATCGCAAAGGTGACACCAATGAGAATTAAGCAACTTTGGCAGGGAACGCAGATGTAAACATGAAGGTGGAGTAAATGACTCTTACCGATTTGCGCAATGCCTGTGTGCGCGTTTGATGATCAATTTGTTATTAGGGAAAACCGGCGCCGATTCATTTACGAGCGGTTCTTGATGCCGCCTCCTGCCGATCGTGCCGTGCATTTTTTTGTGCGGCGCCTCGACCATTACGCGCACACCGTCACTGTGCCGGGAACGTTGCTGTACCGTACACGTGCGTGTTTGCCGGCAAACCTGCACCCACGTATCGTGGGAGCATAAGTCCAAAGTAGTTACTTTGTGTCCGCGCCGCTCCTGGCCGTGCACGGAGAAGGCGCGTATCTTCTTGAGCCAGCGGTGGCGAAGGCTTCCTTGTTTCAACTGCGGCGCAGTTAAAAGGGTTTTGCTAAGAGATGCGGCAGAGAACGGTGGCGCGTTTGAGCTATGGCCTATCAAAAGCATGCAGTACACTTACAACAGCGCTAGGCACTACACCGCGCGCGTTGCCGAGCAGATAGTTGAAGATGCTTTACGCGATAGTGTCGGAGGCGATAACCCATACAGGCGCACTCGTCGGTGGTTATGTTTATTCTAGGCTGAGGCCTCCACCATGTTTCGGTGCATTTTCTTTATATTTATCTATATAGGAATCGTATGACTCGCGCTTATGTCAGAATCGTTGGTCAACCGGTCTGTACATTTTTCTAAAAGGCGTGACGTCTTTTGCGGCACATCATGGCGTCAGCCACACCGCAAAATGAGGCGGCGCCTTTATGCGCGAAAAAAGTACTCTTGGTAGGCTCTAATCGGGAAACATAGGACCAGCTACTACGGCTTAAGCGGTCAGCCGATTTTGGCTCTATGAAGACTGGATCGAGAATACGTCGCAACTTCATTTTGACCGTTAGTGCGCTTTAAGCAGATACGGATTAGCGAGGTTTTATTTATGTCGGCAGCTGTCCTTCAGTATACATTTTTGGATATTTCAATACATGTACTGTATAAAGCCCTGAAAATTAGCACAAATAATTTATGCTGTTGGTGGCACTAACTCTGAGGCCTATGCTTTGTACTCATGCACAAACATAAACAATAAAGCGGTATGGGGAAGGCGGAAGCAAGGGAAGAGCCACAAGATTACGAAAATGATAGAGCATCGCTGATGTCATGAGCAAGTTGTGTGCATGTCTCCCACTGGTGGCACATTCTCCCGCTTGTATTGCTCTCCTGTGAATTTTACTCATACAGAGGAAAAAATGGTTGCCTCCAATCCTTTATTTCACATCACTGCCTGTCACTTTCGTTTAGTTGTTTCTATAAAGAATCATAGTTCCTCTGAATAATTTCATTCAGTGTACTGTGGCAATAATTTACCAATCGGTAGAATTTATCCCTGTAGGCTTGTGCAGTAGCATGAGTTTGTTTATTCACATGCTCTCTAGGGCAAACATTGAAGGGCAGTAGTACTGCCGATGAAATGTGCTTCACAATTTTCCCTTTGTCTAAAATAATCTACTGTGAAAATAAGGGGGTACTTATTACATGAGTGTAGCTGTTACTTGAGCCCGCAGAATGGGAGGTGTATCCATGACTACAGTTTGTATCTCGCATATTTTCAGATTTTTCACAAGCACTGCCCGTCGTCAGTTCAGAAGGAAAGAAAAGCAAGGTTCCCCCAGGACTCACTGCATCTAAGGTCAGGAAACACACTTGTGTAGTATGCAGATTTACTACCAGACACTTCTATGCCTTTCTGTTGCATGTGAGACATGTACATAAAAACAAGGTCCCATTGGTCTGTACCAGATGCAAAAGGCGGCTTCCCAATATGGCGCTTTACAAGTCTCATGTTGAGAGCACTTGCCCTTTAATTAAGAGCAATAAGGGTGCAGAAATTGCCAACAGTAGTGAAGCTGACTCTTGTAATCCACAGCCAGTGACTGACAGTGATATGGGAGGCACTTCTGTCTCTACACTACATTGCGATATGTATGAAGGTATGGAGACCTCTGAAGTTCCAGCAAGTACGTCCATTCTTTCGAAACTTTCGTGTTTGGCAAGACAGCTTGAAGCGCAACATCGCTGTACAAAAGCAGCAGTAAACGTGGTTGTTGCTGGGGTTGGTGACATTTTGGCTACAGCTGGGACTCCCATTGATGTGTCTGTCGTACACAGTGACAGGGCAAGAAAAGCATTATATGCTTTTCAAGGCATATATGTTCCAGCTGAGGAGATTAGACTGCCTTCTAGCCAAAAGGCTTACTTTGTACCGCTGAAGTCTATGCTGGAGAATTTGTTGCAGCATCCAGGTTTCCTCCAATTTTTCAAGTCCTCCCTCAGCACTTCGACCAGTGATCTGCTAAGAGATTTTACTGATGGGACGCGTTTTCAGACACACCAACTTGCAAGGTCACATCAGGAAAACACTATTGTTATGACTTTGTACTGTGACGACATTGAATTAGCCAATCCTATTGGAATGAAAAGGAGCCTGAGAGGAAAGCTTACCGTTTTTTATATCTCCTTTGTGAATGTGCCACTATCATTGAGGTCACAAGTCAGCAACATATTCTTGCTTGCAGTAGGAAATTCAAGTGACCTGAAGTCACTAAACACAAAGGCTGTGGTGCTACAGGATTTCATTTCTACACTAAAGGCACTGGAAACTGGGTGCAGTTTGAAAACTGCTCATGGCCAGGAGCTCTTCTTTGGTTTTTTGCTGGCATATATTGGTGATTCTTTGGCTTGTCACAATATTGCAGGTTTTAAAGAAAGCTTCAGTAAAAACGTGCGATTTGCCTGCCGTACGTGCATGCTTCCTACTCTGGACTTTCATAAATTTCATCATGAAATACAGTGCCCTCTCCGAACAGAATCGCAGTACAGGGGACACTTGTTGGAACTGCAAGAGGCAACTTTGAAAAAAGTGCGCATTGAATTGTCAGCAAAATATGGCATAAAGACTAGGTCTGTCCTGGCAGACATCCCTCATTTTTCACTGCTATCAGACCTCCTGTATGATCCCATGCACATCTTGTTGGAAGGAGTTGTTCCCCTAGAATTGTCATTGTTTAGCAAATTTATTGTGAAAGGGGCAGCATGGATGAGCTTAAGTCAGTTGAACAAAGCCTTGTCTGAATTCAACTTTCGCAGACTTGTAAGCAAGAGTGATTATCCAAGATTCTTTGAAGCTGACTTTAGCTTTCCATCCTCAGCAAGCTCGAGTTTGGTCCTTTTGCTGCACTTTCTTTTAATAGTTAAGGACTTTTTGCCAGAAGGTTATACGCAGGAGTCGCATTGTGAGTGCTTTGTACTGCTTTGTGTTATTACGCAGTTGCTTGTTTCACCAGTCATGTCCCCAGATACACTCGGTGAACTCGACTACCTAGTAGCTCGCCACAATGAGCTGTTTGTAAGTCTGTATGGCCCTGATGCATTCAGACCTAAGCATCATATGCTTGTTCATATTATCACACAAATTAAGGGCTTTGGTCCTTCCCACCATCACTGGACCATGAGATTTGAAGGCAAAAATGCACTCCCGAAGTCCAAAAAATTTTTTAATTTTAAGAATATTCCCAAGTCTGTAGCTGAGTTTTTCCAAATGAAAATGTCCAGTGATCTGTGGATGGGCCCAGGGCTGCCAAACTTGGATTATAGACACAGCAATACTGTATCTGAAATTGGTGTACCTGTGTGCTTGACATCTGCTTTTGTGCAATGTGGGCTTGAGCCCCATGATGTTGGCCGAACTGCAATGTCTGTATCGTCTGCCTGTGTCTCAAATGTGAAGATCTCTCTGTCAGATGTAGTAGTGTTTGCAGAAAATGATGAATCAATGTTCGGTCAGGTAGACACTATTGTACATTGGAGAGACATGGTCTTCCTAACTCTGCACTTGCTTGCCAAGGTTAGGTATTCGAAAGAAGTGAATGCATTCATTCTGATGAAAACCCCCCATACATCAGTAATTCGGCCTGAATCCCTATTTTATCCTTGGCCACTGTTCACCTACACAAAAGATGACCTTCTGTATGGTATCTCAAAATGTGTTTGTGAATCACCCTTTCCATAATGTCCACTGTTTAAAGATAACATAAGCTTAAATAATTTTGTTTAAATTCTTGTTGTATGCTTTGCTGCCCACCTTTTTTCTCTTTTCATGAAATGTTTTAATTTCTAGATTAGGAATGCAATATAATTTTATATTAGAAGACGTGCCTCTTTGTAACTTGTTCTAATATTTTTCATAATAAATGCTTGCTTCTCAGGAATTATATGGTTGGCTTCTTGACAACTTGCCACAGTTTTCCGAGGCCGTACAGCCAATACTGCTCGGAAAACTTGTTCCAGAAAAGGTCCACAAAAAGCTCTGTTGCATGCTGCGCACAGAAATTACTATTTTCTTGGAGTAAGTGAACATTCTCTTAACCTTTATGCTAAACATTCAGATCGTTCTTTATATGCACCTTAGAGGCCACTTGGACGTATGACTTAGAAAAGCAGTAGCATTTTAATGCCTGATAGTATACACTAAGAACAGTTTACACTCTTTGGAGTGCCCCTTCTGCCACACAACAATAATCGTCATCTGCCTTGATGCGTTTCCTTTTTTAACGCTGCGAGCCCGGTACTTTCCAGTAACGAACGGCATGCGCGTTATCAGCATGATAGCATTCCCGACAGGAAAGTAGCGGGCGCGGTATTTTCAGGAAAGGAAACGCATCAAGGCAGATGACGATTATCGTTGTGCGGCAGAAGGGGCACTCCAAAGGGTGTAAACTTTTCTTGGAGTGTAGACATACAGTAGAACCTTGTTGATACGATCTTGTTATGTGCGATTTTCCGGAAGCAACGTTTAGCACATCGCGAAACTGCGAGTGTATGATACGTTTTCCGGCCGCTAGATCTCATGCAATCAAGAAAATGTGGAAGGAGCATGAACGACAACAGTAGCCGCCCGCCGCGGCACCTGCAATTGAACACTCGCCCGCCCGTCTCACGTCAAACCGCCGGCGCGCACTCAGTTTCTTATTCCGAGATCAAATCACCTCCCGGGTCGTTGCATGCCGCATTCACAGCTATTGCCGCAAATCCTATTGCGATATGATCTTCACCTATCTGTTTACAGCGTGTGGTGTCGTTGAAGCGTACTTCACGCTTTTATTAGACGGTAACCCAAACGCGCCGCCGTTTCCTGCTGCAAACTGCGATCGTATCACACGGTTTCCGGCCGCTAGATGTCACGTAAAGAAGATAATGCGTTAGGTGAGCGCGATAGAGAACAGTAGTAGCTTCCCGCCGCATCAGCTTCCCCGCAACATTCACCCGCCCCGTCTCACGTGAATCCCCGGCGCGCACTCAGTTTCTTATTCCGAGATCAGCAAATCTCTCGAGTCGTCGAACGCCGCATTGACAACTATCGCCGCCAATCCTATTGCGATAAGCGTCTTCACTTATCCGTTTTACTGCGCCTATGGCGTAGTGACGGACTCGCACTGCACGGTTTTGGTAGGCGATATTCACCTAAATGTGCCGGCGCTTCCCGCTACAGGCGGCGCGATGTGAGCATACCGTTTCGTTCCGGCGGCGTCCGGCGTCGCCCACCAGCTCGATTTCGTTTCAGTTTCCTGTCACCGTCTTAAAACATTTCGCAGTACGAAAACAACAAAACGCCCCACCATCTCGACGCGTCGGCGTCACGTGATTCGTACCGCAGCGAACCTAACGTCAACACGATGCTTGTAAATTTAGGAAGCGAATGTTTGCACGTTTATACGGCCGACAAAACTACTATCCTTACTTCATATTGCCGTGTATAGTGTATTGCAGTATATAGTATATATACTGTATATACTAGTATATATAGTGATATTGCAATCGATGCTTCGCTTTCTTGCGAAACCGATTTTTGTTTCATTACTTATAATCGGACGTTTGCCTGGTAGCACGTTTTTCTCGCGTTTTTTCCTCAAAACGAATATGAACGATGTTTTACTTTATAAGAAAAGGCAAAAGCAATTGCAAATTATTTATGAACGTTCACATTTCTCCCATTCTTGATGTAATGGCACCCGGTGACCTACTCCAAAGTGAGATAAAACAGTATAACATCACATTTCAGAGTCATTTAAATGTAAAATAAGTGCATGTTGTGATATATGCATCATAACAGGTGCATTGGTTCTTTTACAACACTGTTGACGGAGGATCTGTATAAGCATGCCTTTGCTCTTCTAGTGAATAGGATCTAATCACCAGTGGGAACAAAGCGCAGCGCCGCTGGCAATACAAGGCGCTAGGAGATGCGCTTGCGGCAAAATATCCGCTACTTCTATGGGATGGGCCAAAGCCTGGTAGCTGCCAATCTAACAGAACCGGCCATGTCTACGTAAGTGAAATGCTTTACAATGTACCTCACGGAACATCAACAGCAGCTAACCTTCTATTGCAGGATTGACGAATCCCTGAAAAATTTTTCAACCATAAGGGCTTTGCAATAGTTAACAATGCTAGAAGAAGAAATGTGTCTGGTGCCTGCGTTTTGTTAAGTGGGCTTTGTCAAGGTGGCAACTGCTTCTCTTGGCATAATTTTATGGCTCCATCTCATTCATGCACATGGAGAGCACAAGGTGTTAATGGAATAATGAAGGAATAAGAAATGCTCGAAAGAGTGGATGTTAGAGGTAACTAGAAAAGTGGTGTGGTTGTGCTGCCAATGTTTTCAAGGAAAGTTACGAGATTAGAAACTTATCTTCTTCATGCAGGAATGTGACATCGCTTGCTTGCAGTATAAGGTACTTTGCTGTTTTTCTTACCTGTACATTGAAGAACTGGCAACGCAACCCCTTGTGTTCTCTCCCAAACTATTAACACATCGATCCTATAACATTTCTGCCCACCTCGCAATATGCCATGCGTCTGCTTTTTCTCTTTATTTTCTGTAGATATGGGAGCTATAAAAAAGTTGCAAAAAAGTGGTTGCCACTCTCGTGAAGATCAGTGCACTTGCCAAAATGTTGACTCGAGCGACATCTCCTGTTTTTCCACAGTTGATCACATAAAGTCCCAATTTTTGCATGAACCTCGGCTTTATTAGAACATTGAAAATGTTTCACTATATGGTACTTCATCATGATGCAGTATTAAAGCTGTGAAGGACGAAAAACTTTTCATTAGTTCTGTAAACCATATAAATACTACACTCAGGTTCAAACATGGCAATAAATATTTTGAAGCCGGGCCAGTTGTGAATATTCACTGTATGAAAATGTCACTAGTGTGTCACTAGTGTATTTCCTGCAGTTCTGTTTGTAGAATAAAAGCTTAACAACATTATAGTGATTGTTCACAAAGCTCCATGCATGTGCTAATTAATGCAAAATGGTACTGTGATTTTAACATTTTTCCAGCACTCATTCCTTGTGTTCTTAAATAACGTCAGCATAAAATCTAAAATGTCTCATTTACTACTTCTTATGCTGCAGCATGCATGGTACAAGCAGGCAAATATTGTGAATTATTACCAACTTGCCCAACTTTCTGTATATTGCAGTTTTTACCGCAGTAATCTATGTACCCTTCATGATTATCAAGGAGTTCGTGCATTGTCAGTGAATAAATTTTATGCAGGTGTTCTACTGTTGTCTCTGCATTCCATACCAGCAGGCTGCTGGAGTGGTATGCCGTCCCTTTCACTGATCACAGTATCAGCAAAAGCAGAAATTAAGCTTGCTTCTTCTCCAGCGTTGTTATTCGATAGACAGTTTCTGGCGACAAATTTTGTTAGTAAGATTACTGAATGGTGGAAAAAATATTGCATATCATATATGTAAACAGTATCAGTATTATTTATTAATTATACAGTTTTATATCATGACTCGCACAATAAAGAATCCATCCTTACAACTTGTGTAACGCTGATTGATTGCTGCTCTTACTGTGCAGAGTCAATTTATCAGAAGACTGTCAGTGGCGAGAAAAGTACGGAGACACAGGGAGAGAAGAGTCGCTCCTATTGCATCAGTGCCACCTGTAGCGGTTACAAAGGAGACAGCCTTTGCCGAGCTTCAGGTTTGCTTGACCACTTTATTGTTACTTCATCTAGTTCTCATGAATGTGTGGCATTGGTGAATGTGCATGTCTTGTCTTATATGGGGCTTTGGCTGATGCAGAAGTACAGACATTGTGTTGATACAAATCGACTGGCTTTCAGGTATTAAGGTCAGCCAACATCAACAGCACAATGCTGGATCTGGGAAGGATGAGAAGCCTCCTGGAAGTGACTTATGAAGACCGCAGCAAGAACCATGAAGACACCCTGCCTTAGTATTTCCTAATTGAAGAAATCGTGAGTTCATGTTGTTTGTCACTCATTCCTAAACTTTACTCAGTCATGCTATTTCAACTAGGACTTGCTGAATATAATTTTTTTACTCGAGTCTTAGTGTGTATTATCAGCTGCTGAATCTAGGTGTCGTCACCAACATGATGTAATTCAGTACAGTATGCACCTTATAAAGCTTTCAAGAGGCAAGGAAAGTCTGTTTAGGAATGGGAAAGCTGTGCTTAAAATTTTTAATAGACCCTGTGTCAAGTACACACAAATAACTTGTTCCATAATCAATGTAAGGCATCAAGAAAAAATATAGCCAAAAGGAACGAAGCTTTAATAAGTTCAAAACTTCGAAGGCTTTCTTATATGCTTGCATTGAGTTAGGTGCATGCAACAATTACGATTAGGCAGCATAAGCTTTCCAACATACCTCTTCATAGTGCCTGAACTCCTTTCCCTGTATACAAGCAGCATATGTTGCAGCTGACAGGAGGTATTGCACAAAGGTTATGTTGATTTGGCTACCAAAGGCGTGTTAGGCATATCTGTGTATCTTACTCAATTTTTTTTTGCACCATAGTGCTGATTTCATTTCTGTCATAAAAGTCAAAGTATCTACCTGGTAGCTGCACTTTTCAATTGGATACATGGTGCAAACAGGTGAATATGACTGCTTTTACACTTTGATATTTCCTGCAGCAAGTAATGCAAACCTGTAGGTATGAGTGAGCAATTTTAGTGAGATGCCTATTACATATCCTCTTTGGTGCTCCAGCAAGCACCAGTACACTTGCCCATGATTTAGAACATTTACTTTGCTTAATGTGACCTCGCGGTAATTATTGCAAGTGGTTTTGCGATTCGGTTTATCTTATGGCTATTCCTTTCCAGCTCTGCATTGAAGTGGAGCTTCGTTTTGCATGCAAGGTTGGGGAGCTGGAAAATAAGGTGAAAGCAGCTGTTGAAGTGTTTTCTCAGAAGGAGCAGCGAACATGTTCGTTGCTGGACATCAGCAAGCACTTGCAAGGCTGCTCTGGCTACACATTGATCATTGAGGTATGTGAACAAACTGTTTGTTGCATGCTCCTGTTCCCATTTTTCACTTTCTTTTTAAAGCTGATGTGTGGAGTTAAAGGTCACAAATATGCAAGAATGAATAAGATGTATTATTTTTTTATTTCAAGGCATAAAATGTGCCTTCGTGTGGCAGCCCTCTAAGAAAATTTGTCCCATAAGGTTCCTTGCACAGAGCTATGCCCTCATGTATGACTATTAC
Source organism: Dermacentor albipictus (assembly GCF_038994185.2). Taxonomy (NCBI): domain Eukaryota; kingdom Metazoa; phylum Arthropoda; class Arachnida; order Ixodida; family Ixodidae; genus Dermacentor; species Dermacentor albipictus. The sequence continues at coordinate 55,597,551 of NC_091828.1, read as the reverse complement.
TCTCATTGTATGACTGTTAGGCTTTAAACAATGTAACTGTAAATTGCACTCTAACTTGTGTACGCTTAAAATGAAAGTGTAAATTAGCTACAAAGGCTGAAACATATCTCTATTGCGCTTCGCTGGATGCGCGAAAATTCAGGTTTAATGGTGGTCAACTTATGAAAAGCCTCCAAGAGCGTTCCTATTATCCTGCAGTGAGATTTCAGTTGTATATAGTACAGCAAACAAACGAAAATTAGTATTATATTGACTACTTTTAGTAAAATAACATTTCATCGCTTTTTCCTGCATGCTTACTGTAATGAGAGCTAAAGGTAAGCCAGTTCTAATTTTCCTTGATGTAGAATGGTTGGGCTCTTTGTGGTTGAGTTGTGCTCTGCAGTACTGCATGTTTTGGATAAATTTTACTTCGTCGGTTCACATTATACTGTGCATATTTAATGTTTGATAGGGGAATATTTATAGGCTCTAACTGTCTTTGTAGGCTCCACTGCCCACTGGTGATATCCAGATTGCAGCTCCCCACGTCTACACATGCAGCGAGAATACGTGTGTTTATGCTGGCAGCAGGCAAGAACTAATCTGGGTCTCGAACGGCAGCCTGGAGCTAGCCGTAATTTATTGTATTTTAACATATTATATAAAGAACCTTGATTATCCATATGCATTTGCACCATTCCTGGCGCTGATGCAGAAACTGGTGCTTCCCAGCAATGTTGTACCTAGAGGACTCATAAATAACAGATTGAAGTGTTTCTTTGCCCTTCTGAAGAAAAAGAATGTGATTTGACTCAGCTAGTTAACAATTTTCACCTTGGATTAATGTTCACTTGTAGCCAGGAGGTCGTGAACAGATGCATCATATTGTGCATTACATTTGCATGCCTTTTTATAACTGTTTTATAGAAAATTACTGAGTTAATACATCCATACATGCTAGTGGCATTTAGTATTGTGCACTAGTATTTTTTTTAGCTGCTCAAAATTCTTAAATTCGTGCAATGTGAATTATGGTGGCCTTACTTTGTCACTGAGTTATTCTAACTTCTAGCCTGTAGATGATGGAGTAATTGTGCAGTACAATGCATAGTAGTGTCCAAGTGACCTTTTTAATTATTTATTTTAAATAGGTAGTGCATTCAAGAAGTTTGAATCCCATCCTTTACATAGTTAGCTAGAGAGTAAAATGTGTCTTGTAGCAATGTTAATAAAAACTTTTTTCATGTTTGTATTGTCACAAGGATGTAAACTGAAAATTCACTATGTTGTAAGCATCACTACTTCCAGCCTTTTGTCATTTGGCCCTACAAGCCAGCACTTTGCACATCTGCTGGTTAAGCTTTGTCTAATGTTTGTAAGAGCAACACGTTGTGTTTTGATGCCAGTGGTGGCCAATGCTAACACTAAGGAAACGTTGCTTAGGTCTAGATGGGCTGCATGCATACATGGCCTTATGGTCCAGCCTTCTTTTTTAGGTTTCACACACTTTGTATATTTTTTGCATTGGCTACATTGCATTGGCAGCGTCTTTATTGACTCGCTCTAATGCTGCACAGGATGTGTAAAGCTTTTTTTATGTAATGTCCAATGTGGATCTTAACACAAGTCTCCAGTTTTTGTTCCTGGAATCTCATACTTAACTTTTGAATTGTTTTCTTGCTTCCTGACAGCAGTACAAATTCTTACATGTACAGTTACCACGGATTTATTGACGACATGCATGGCTGAAACACGGTGATTAAAAAATTTTCATGTGATATAATGCAAGTGATAGTATTCTCTTGAATTTTCAGATCTAGTCATGTGCCAGCAAAGCCTGCTGTATTTTGTGTTGTATTTTCAAATAAAGATATTGCATTCTGAAGTTAACCTTATACTACCTGTGGAACTGTCATTTTATACTCAGATTATTTATATAAGCTAACTGTGCCTCCTCCTCAGGCGTTCAAATTGTGTTTTGAACGGTATTTTTGGGAACATTACCGTTACATATTTGCTCAAAATGTGTCGCACGGGGAATTTCATTTCGTCAGAAATCCCAAGGGATACTAGTATGCTAGTATCATAGTAGCGCTTTGGTGGCTGAAATACAAATATTTAAGTGATTTTAATGGAAGTAAACTTTTTATACCGCATTCAGCTGAGAGGTTTTTTTCTTTTTTTCAGGGAATTTCGTATGGGCCCCGCTCATTACATGGTCCGCCGAGCCGGGCGCGGCCTAGCAACGGGGAGGCGCCACCTCTTGGGTTTTGTACCAGAAAGGCCAAATCTCCGCATGGTACACCGAGCCGGCTGCCGCCAAACAACAGAGGTGCGTCATTTCCTTCTTTTGCGGTTCTCTCTGCTTGCGCCTCTTCTTTCTTGCGCGCTTCTTTCCGCGGTCGGATTAAGCAGCCGACAGCCATGCCCGGAGAAACGTGAGTCCTCGCGGAGGATGCCACTGGGCCAGTCCTTTTTGGACACTGTCTTTACACGCGGTTCCGCTTCGAAATAGTTCACCTGTACACCTCACACGGTTTCCACAGGAAAGGGTGTCCCTGTGTCTCTCTCAGCCTAAGCAAAAAAAAAAAACTGCGTTTTGCTGGCAACTTACACAAGCTGTAACCTCTCTTCGACTACAATAATATCTAGTCAAAAAATGCCCTCTAGCTATCAAAAAGCACAAGGAGGAGCGCGGGAGTACAGATCTCTATTTACGAATGGCATAGCAAGTGAAAAACGCATACCGTTTTTGGGTATAATTGTGTAGCTGTTAAGCAATAAATGAAGGAAATTATTGCTTTGCTTATGAACAACGGCAAGTTTTCAGAACCTTTACCCCTGCTGTTGTTGTTATTCTCCTGCGCATGCATTTACGTTTACTGTGTGGATTGTTCCAAGGGTATCATTCAGCATGCGAAAACTAAAAAAGAAAATCAGTCAGCTGAAATTCACATATTTTTTTTCATTTTCGCATGCTAAATGATACCTTAGGAACAATCCACCGATTAAACACAAACGCATGTGCAGGAGGATAAAAACTGCAACAGTGTGAGCCAAAGGTCTGAACACTTGTCGTTGGCAAATCGAAAATTTGCCTCATTGATAGATTAGCAGCTACAGAACTGTAACCCAAAATAATATGAGTGTCACTTACAATATACTATTCGAAAGTAAAGAAATTTCTCTGGCTTCTTTATATTTTTTAGGTCGAACAAGAGATGTTGCGGTATGCGTAAGGTCTAGGTTGCCTGCAAAACGCAATGTTTCTTTTTTTTTACTTAGGTTGAGAGAGACACAGGGACACCCTTTGTCCCGAAAACTACACGAGGTGGACACGTGAACTATTTCGAAGCGCAAGCGCATGTAAAGGCAGCGTCCGAAAAGGACTGGCCGAGGGGCGTCCTCCGCGAAGGCTCACATTTCTCCGCGCGCGGTTGTAGCCTGCTTAATCCGGCCGCGGAAAGAAGCGCGCAAGAAAGAAGAGGCGCAAGCAGAAAGAAGCGCGAAAGAAGGAAGAGACGCGCCTCTGTTGCTAGGCGACAACTGCCTGGGCGGAGCATGCGCAGAGCAACGGGCTTTTATATGAAACATCGCAGAAAGAATCCCGAAAGAAAGAAGAGCCGCGTCCCCGTTGCTAGGCGACACCAGTACTATATACGGAGCATGCGCAGCATGGTGTCCATCTGGGACCTCCTGCAAGCCGCTTTGTGTACACATTTAATCGTTCAACCGGTATATTGTAAAAGTAACCTTTATATTTAGGCAAAGGCGCTCAACACTGTATGCCTATACTAGAGGTTAAAGTGTTGTAACCTCTAGTTGAGGTGCATGCCTACTTACCTTTAATAGAAGTTAAATTTGTAAAGGTTAATGTTTAACTTATAGATTAAAGGTGCACAAATCTGTGAGAATGTGCCCCTTTAGTAAAGGTTACCGTGCTAAGAGTGTATTGACGGTATCCGTCATACCATATACGCAGACGACGTTACCATCTGGTGTACTGGAGGTAGTGACGGACAGGTAGAGACGGCCCTGCAAGAGGCGGTTGATGCTACCGAGAGATACCTTGAATCCACGGGCCTTCGGTGCTCACCGCACAAGTCGGAACTGCTACTTTATCGACCCAAGCGCAGAGGCCCGAAACCAAAGGGATGGAAGCCACTCGCCGAATGCGACATAAAACTGCGCACAAAAGACGGAGGCTATATTCCGAGGGTGGATGCTATCCGGATTCTCGGCATGATGGTAGAGTCGAGTGGTTCAAACAACCAGACAGTGCTGCGACTCACTAAGAAGACGGACAATGCCATCAGACTAATCAGAAGAGTGGCCAACCGGCAGCAAGGCCTCGGAGAATATAACCTCGTGAGATTGGTACATGCGTTCGTAATGTGTCATTTCACTTACGTCGCGGCCACGCACAACTGGCAAAGATCGGAAAGGGATAAACTCAATGCATTAATCAGGAAGGCAATCAAGAGAGCTCTCGGCCTCCCCGTATACACTCCCACGGAACGCTTACTTCAACTTGGCATGCATAACACGCTAGAGGAAATAGCGGAAGCACAGGAGAGGGCCCAGTTCATCAGGCTATCTACCACTAAAGCTGGAAGGCACATCTTACAGGAGCTGGGCGTTCCTTCCAGAGTAATCAAAACAAAGTTCTGCAGCATCCCTCGAGAGCAGCGGGACCGCATCACTGTAGCGCCTATCCCACGAAACGTCCATCCAGAACACAACGTGGGAAGACGTCGGGCGCGCGCGAAGGCTCTCCTGGAAAAGGCTCGTGAACGGGCTTCGCAGAACAGTTTCGTAGACGCAGCGCGCTACGCCGACGGACAGGCCTTCGCTGTAGTTAGCGTAAATCATGAAAGCCAAATAACGAACGCTATCTCGATTCGGACGACGTCCTCTGAAATCGCAGAGCAGGCTGCAATAGCGATGGCCTTATTGGACAACAAGAGGACATCAATCTACAGTGACTCCATATCAGCTGTTAGGGCCTTTGCCAAAGGAACCATATCCGAGCTGGCCCTAGGGATATTAGGAAGCACAGAAATCAAGCCACACACATTGATCTGGTTTCCAGCTCACATGGGACAGATCGAGGGTGCCCCGCCCAACCTCAACGAGTCGGCACACGGAGCTGCGCGAGGGATCATCAACCGCGTAGCTATCGGGCAGCGTGACGCCGGGGGTACTGACAATCGGGACTCTCCTTCCTCGTACACCGAAATTACCAAGCACTTTTACTTGGCTCGGAGGATCTACCCCCTCCCACAATGCAAACTCAATAGACCTCAGGCTTTGACACTAAGGCTTCTACAGACGGGGGCATACCCAAACCCCCTACTTCTTCACAAGATGTACCCCGAAATTCAGACGACAAATGCATGTGCACTATGCAATGACTTGGCGAACTTACCTCACATGCTCTGGCGATGCCCCGCGTTACGCAGTGATGAAAGTAACACTTCTTCACGCTGGGATGCTGTCCTACACAGCCCCAACCTCGAAGACCAGTTATGGGCTGTCCAACGGGCCCGCGACGCAGCGGAGAGGCTCGGCCTCTCTGTCCCGACGTGGGAGCGGCCCGCTGCGCGCTAGGGCGCGCCCTAAAGGACCCTAATAAAGTTTTTCATCCATCCATCCACCCATCCATTTACCTACATTCTGTTCTGTTGCAATAGTCAGCGCAGGCTTAATAACTAAATACGAAAACAAATATTCATGCTCTACATATATGTTTGTTCGTGTGGTTATTCGATGTTTGATATTTACGATTCAGATACGATTCGCATTCGCCAAACTTGATATTGGCCCACTTCTACTATTGTTTAGCCATATGGTACGTTGTGCTTTCCTGAGTACTGTGTAGTCGTATGTAGCATACTGCGCTTCTTAATTCGATGTAGGAGTGTGAATTATTATTTTTTTAGTATTTACCTTATCCTTTCAAAAATCTTTTTTTTTAATTATACGTGGTGTTTCAGCAAACACTACCAATATTTTTTGAAGCTTGCCTGTGGTACATAGCACAATTATAGTCCATGAGCTTGTCTACTCGAACAGGCGAACATTACTTGGACAAAAAATGATAATGGACTAATTACCAAAGCTCCACTAATAATGTTTCTAAATACCTTATGGTACATATTGCAATTTACAAGTTCTCACCGTTCGCAAGGTGGATCCACTTGGGGTCTAAATCTCAGGAAGACACCAGTTTGGAGATTCCCGAACTTTGCGGTGAAATGATTTGACGTTCGAGTTACTTTTGTGCTTGAATGTATAAAACGACGTATCCTTAATAAAGTAACTGGAACACCGATGCATTTCTCCGCAAAGTTCGAGAGTTAGTATCTTGAAAGTGGTGTCATCTTGAGAATTGGTCCCAAGTAGATTCGCCTTCCGAGTTCCGTGGCTAGAATTTCTAAATTGCAATATGGACCATGAGGTAATAAGCTATAGGCTTAATTAGTGAATTCGTGTTAATTAGTCGAATATGCATCTTAATTTCTGGTGCAAGTAATATCCACCTCTTCGTGTAGACCTGTTTACGGGCTTGAAATTGGATATCTGCCACCGGCAATTGAACAAAAATTGAAAGTTCGTTAAAACACCCTGTATATTCTCTTTCTAGTATGTGCCCACCTGGTATGGTTTCGACAAAGCAAGAGACAATATTCAAGATAAAAAGATCTGTATGTACGGCGTGACATGAGAAAATGAGGGCTGATAACTTCCGTGAGCAAATGGAATTTTTAGGTACCGTAGGCTTTGGCGCTGCATTTAAATTCTATGAGCACTCATTCGCACTGCTGCTGGCTCTAGAATGTTTAGCTTGCAATTGAAATGACAGTTGTTATTCACACAGGCGAACAGCACACCGCTACTGAACTGCGCGGTTAACATTTTTTCATTGTCTCTAACCACAACACACTGCGGAGGCGAATACTAAATCACGTTATTCGGAATGAAACGCGTGCATTCATACATTCCTGTGGTGGATTAATGCGCTGAAGAGCGTAGCATAGTGTATAAGCATAGTGTATAAATATGAACAAGCACAATGATAGTCTTTGGTTGCTATCGCAACACATGTAATCAAATGGAGAACTCGCTGATGGAACCTTTCGATTTTGGCGAAGGAGTGCCCTTTGCCAAGTTCGAAGTTGACAAGTTTGACAGCCACTTCACTGCAGTGGTAACTTATGTGAGGCCCACCCTGTGTTTAAATTATCAATAAACGCTACGCGTTTTGCAACCTATATTTCGGTAGTGCCTACCACTTCCTGTAAAGAAAGTTCTGAGCTTGGACCACCCTCTCTGAAATCGAATAAGACTTGACTAGCCAACGGCCACTTGATCGTGCGATTCTGAAAATAAGGGCAAATAAAAACAAAGTAATTATTCGTAGTGAAGGCATAGAAAATCAGGGGCTAAATGCACAAATATTTTCGCTTCCCACTTATACCAAGACCAGCATTACGATTTTCTAGAAATCGCTGTTACGAACCATTCTAATGCAGGAGCTTCTTGGTAATACTAGTCTAGGAGCTTGCCACAAGTCGGGCTCACTCTATTGTGCGAAAACATCAGCGCACCAGACAGTATAGCAATGTAACGGCATGCACCTTTAGATCTATATGTTGGATGGCGTATTAAAATGTGACTTCTCTTTTTCAGCTATGGCTAGTGGAACCATAATGACGCTCTTCGCAATCGCAGTGCCGTATGTCGGCTCGGCTACAAGGGTACGCACAGTGTTCTTGGCCCATTTTTCGACCGTGTGTTATTTGTTTTAATGCCTTACCGCAGGGTCGACTACGTTCTCACTATTCTAGTATACGCCATGCACAGAAATGGTCGCATTTGACAACTGCTGAACCAATTTGACAGAAATGTGTTGCATTTAGGTGAGAAAAGTAATTGCTACAGACTGTAGGTAGTGACTTAGCGCCTGCATTTTTTAAGTTGATGAGTTCAAAACTATTAAACATTAAGGTTGCAGATCTCGAACTCTGCACCAAAAAAGAACATCGCATTTGCGCGACATGCATCTGTTTAAGCAACTCAAGCGGACAAAATTTATATATTAGTTCACAACAGACATAAAATTGTTCCAATCTTTATCAGTGTCTCGCAAAATCCCTACTCACAAATGAGAGATAAACTTCATCTTAATTTACTTTATCTTTATTTGTTTCAACCTGTCATTACGTAGGTACAGACTTGTAATTGTGATCTCCCATTTTTCTTGATTCATATTGAGTAGTTCTTGTAACACAATCTATGTCTCACATAAAAAATAAACCCCTTGCAATAGTCGGTGGATTTCAACTTCGTCTTGTAAATGCAGCAAGCCTCAATAAATTCTGGGAAGTGGGTGCCGAGCACTAAACCAGGTGTGTCGCGAAAAATCACTGTACAATGCCGTGTTTTAAATTCTAGTGGCTTCAAGAACGCAGTCGGTAAACCATTTCATTCTTTTTATGCATTGTTAAACTTCCCAGCGCAGAGACTGAACACATCTTCAGTCATTTTTCTTACGGCACTAAAGGTGTATAAAACCCACGGCGCTAAAAAATGCATTGCTTCCGCCTTTTATTACCGAATCCAGTAATTATAATGATGATGATGATGATTTACTGGCATCCCCTTTGAAAGGGGGCTGTGGCAAGTAGTCATCTAGCCTGCTTGAGCTAATTTAATTTGACCCACGTGCTTTTTATTGTGACACTTTTTTACGCATCCCTTCCATCCCCTCCCTCTTCCTCAAAACTTCTTTGTCTACCTTGTATCGCTACCTATGCCTCTAACGGATCCGGTCGCATCAATCTCCTGCCCGCTTTTTTTCCAGCAATACTCTAAACGTCTCTGGTATTTTGCCACTACTGACCGTTTCATACTTCCAGTCTACTATAAATCGAAGTGATTCTTACGTTACATACGGGTCTCACTGGGTCAATCCCCTCGCATTCCATTAGGATGTTCCGAATGGTCTTGGGATTTTTGCTTCAGCATACATAAGAGTATGTATGCTCTTAAGGTGATGATCATGATGATTTATTGGCATCCCCTTTAAAACGGCGTGGGGACAACTCATCACCTAGCCTACTTGAGTTACTCAAGTACGCTACAATGCTTTACCTTCTAACATTTGTTTCTAGATCTATTTAATCTTCTCTGCTTAACTTGTACCGCCGCCTATGCTTGTAATGGGTCCTTTCGTATGAGTCTGTTGCCTGATTTTTTCCACCAATACTTTCAACGCATCTTGCTCATCTCCACTGCTGAGCGGTTGCTGCTTCCGTCTACTTTAAATACAAGCATTTCTGGAAGTTGTACGTTACGTCGTGGTCTCGATGTGTGAATCCCTTGGCATTTCATTTGGATGTGCTGAATGGTCTCCGGATTGTTGCTATACCACGCACATGCCTCGTCTAATTTCAAATATTTGCTCCGGTATGTTTTTGAGCGCAGATCTCAGGCGCTCGTTCCGGCGTTGAACGTCGGCGCAACCGAGAGAGCGAGCACAGCGAAGGGTGTGAGTGCCAACATGGAGAGCAGCGGGGATGAAAGACGGCAAGAGGAAAAGAGAGAGCGAGGAGGAAAGCGGAGGAGGAGGTTGTAACGAATAGAGAAGAAAAGCGTACGGCCGCTGAGGACGTGTTCTGCGGCGACGATCGCTACGAGATGGCGCCACAATAGCGCGCATCGTCGATTCACCAATGACGTCATTGATAAGGCAGTGACGAGCGCGTCCACCGATACCATATATGTAGACAAAGCGTTGCACGAACGGAGGTCTGTCTGCTGCGGCTGCTGTGAATCGCGCCCGCGCGTCACACACCCACTGCCTCTCGCGACGTCCCGATTATCGAGGCAGCCGCGCCACATTTCGCTCCGTTTCCAATGAGCCGCACGAGACGTATGGTCTGCGGCAGCCAATATATCGCGAAATGAATACACGTGTAGAACTGCGCTCACATTTCGCATTAAGCAGTATCGCAATTGTCAGTGATTTTTTTGGTCCTTAGGCAAGTAGCTCGATTCTCAAATAGCAAGGCGTTTCCCTTCGTATTATCGTGCAGATTTTCGTTTCCATTTTCCTTTTTCTCATTCTCCTACATCGTCTTTTTGGCTTCCGTTCTTTCCATCCAATTCTCCGTCTATGTTTCCCACTTTCTTTTTCATTACTCCTGGTTGTCTATCTACATCTTCAGTTGCTCTGTACTTGGTTGCCAATTTTCTTTGCCTTTTCCTTCAATCTATGTTCACGCTCTTTAGGTACAGATATATGCGCACTATAACTGGCCATTTATTTTCGTCCTTGTTCCTGAGGGTTTCTTCAAAACTACTTTTGCCCTGCCCTTCTTTGACTTCAAACGAGGCCCAACCCATGTTCCACTGCACTGCTTCATTTATAGTTTTACCGCGGGCTCCCAAATCCCAGTGGTCCGCCTATGTTTGGTTACAGTCCAACCCTGACAATATATCCGATTTTAGGCACAGAATGGCATTTGCGATCGTCAACGATGCCACCTTTACGCCTGTCAAGATTTCACGCACCACCTCATATTTATTGTGGCAAGTGCCGTATGTTTCATTATTGCTGCATTCCGCTTCTATTTTATTTTCATATTCTCTTGGTGGGTACTTGAGTTAGTGTTTCCTTCGTTCGTGTATTTGCCGAGGTATCTCTATATTGCTTGACTGTGGGTATGACTTGCTGTTGAATCGACACCATGTAGTTCACACGTCTGTTCATTAAAGATCATAATTCCGGATTTCTCCGTGTATAAGTTAAGGCCTAGATTTGTCGTTCCGTTGCCACACATTTTGGCCCGTCTCAGTAAATATCTTGCATTGTCCGCTAGTAGCATTATGTTGTCCACATACGTCATTGCAGGGGCTTTCTGTTGCACCATTTGTCCATTAAGCGTGTATGATAAATCAAATCCTCATAGGCTGTTTTCCAGTTGTCTTCCTATGCACTTTACATAAAGCGTTAACGACGATGGATACAGAAGGCATCCGGCAGCCCTTGGTGAATTTCAACCACCTCATTGCAATTTCGGCTTTCCCATACCATTTTTACTCAGTTGTCTCTACATATCTACTTCAGGAGCTCCACAACATCGTCATCTATGCCTTCGTTCTTGAGAATATCCCATAGTCACCGGTAGTCAACGTTGTCGCAGGCTTCCTTAATATCAAGAAATGCTTCCCATAAAGGTCTATTCTGGGCTGCTGAAATCTATGTGCACTTAATTAGAACAAAAAAAAATGTCCTTCTAGGCCTATCTCCAAACAGCATCTCTAGCGGATGCCGCTGCAAACATGTGCGTTTTCTATAGGAAGGTGTCGTTTTTAGGGAATAACTAATGATAGAGGCCATCTTTCGAAAATTTCCTGAGGACGCAGGTTCTACGCGCCTGCTAATTGCCTGCGAAGTTTAGCGTACCGAAGTCTACGAAAACAGAAAATTTGGAGGACGTTTTTAGCCAGTAAAAAGCGATTTGTCGCATCAATTGGCATATTCCCTCGGATCTATTGACTTCAATGACTCAGCTTTCACCTAGCTGCAGCAGCAGTAGCTCTTGAAATAGCAAAAGGGTGTTCGAAAATCGCGGGTCGCGACATACAGCGTGGTGGATAGATGAACCTGGATGCGCGGGTAGCACCGCATCGAGGTTCTTCTCTATCGAGGTTCTTCTGTACCATCACAGATGAAAGTCGCTGATACCGCTAGCGCAAGTTGGCAGGTTCGAGGCGAGCTGCACCTTTCATTTTTTCAAGCGAGGCTTATATTGGCTTACAATTAGTGCTGTCGTGGTTACACCGAAAAACCCAGTTGCTCCCGGAGCTGCGGGAAATGGCGGTTTGATCAGCTGACAGCTGCGCCGGCACCGGAGCGTGGGTCATTAGCAAGGATTGTAGCTGCATAGGCGCGGTTAGAGTTAGAGCCGTTTCGCTTCAGCCGGGAGGGGAAGGGCAGGAAAGGGTTTCGCGCGCACTGAGCCAGCTTCGTTTCCATGAAGTCTCGAAAAAGGGCTGGGACGGCCACGCGTTCTGCGTTCCCCGAGGAACCGGCAGCGTTCGATGAGCGGCAACGAGAACTCGTCCGTGAAAAGGTTCACCGTCGGTGCGCCAATCCAGCCGTTGAAGCTGTCCGAGCCTAGGCACTCCGGCAGCAACGAGAAGATACCGAGCTGAGGGAGTGGGAGGTCGAAGTAATTGGTCGCTGTTACTTGTGGGTTAGATAACCATGAGGGAGGTCAGGTGCCCGCAGGAGAAGCTTTGCTTAACCCCCATTTCCTGATAGGAGAATGGTTTCTTTTCTTGCTTTGTCGCTACATAGTTAGCTAGTTTTCTGGCAAATTGCATGTTACAAAATGCAGGTAATTTAGTTACGGTTCTTGTTTTGCTGGTTTCTTGTGCACCAAGCTTTTCTTGAAAAACAAATAGCTTGCTGGTTTGATGAACCGCGAACGTGCTCCCAAGCTTCCTTTGCCTCTTCGATATGAAGTGTTTGAGACAATAAACGTAGATGACGTATCTTTAAAAGTTGGTTTATTTATTAAGACGAAGATTACGAAGATTTTACAAGGAAATTTTTTTTTTCCTCTGGAGCCATGTCACGGGAAAGGCGTGTTTTCCGCTCATATGTTGCTTTCAACGCACCAGAAACAAAATGCGAAGCTTGCAATGTGGGCGATTGTAGTACACCAAAGTGGTATAACCGCCAGCAGCCGCAAACGTAGTATTCGCACAGATAACTTTAGAAGAAGCTATTTGATCCAGTTTATTTGCGTTATATCAAACTCGGATTTTCGAGTACGTGGTGGTGATGCGAATGATAAAGAAACAGTGTGATTTGGAAACACTGTGATCTAGATACAATTTGTTGTTGCTTGTCTATATTTGCTGTGCCAAGCTTGTGCTGCTTCTAAAGTTAAATCCTCGTTGCTAAACTGCGAATTTATCCCTGGAAAGGCGTGTGTCGGATGAATCCCTCAAATGACAAGCTCTTGAAGAAATACCTGCTATGTTGCCCTTTCCTTCCTGACACCCGATTCCCGCGGGATATTACGAATCGTAAGCTTCGCAGGTCGGCAGGTATGCATATGGGACTTTTGGGATTAGTTGAACCGTCATTTTCTTTCCGCCAGAGAAGGTCACTGTATCTTAGCACACGCCTCCTCTGGGCTCTATCTTCCGTCTCTCGATGAGCTTCCCACGTGTTGTGTCGTTGGGTGGCGCCGCTACGTTCACTTCGCTCTCGTTAACCTGTGTAGTAAACAAATACATTCCAAAATCCGTTGGTAATGCGCATAATCCTCACTCCGGCTTGTACAGCTTTTGAACTATTCCAGTGTAACGTTATAGCATACAATGTTTATTGGCCTTTGTTACCGTCAGCGTATTAATAACACTTTCCCTGTTTTTAATGCTTTGTAGTGGAGCGCACAGTAAACTATAATTCAAATCCCACTCCAACCTTGCACTTATCGGTACAAACACTTCAAGTCTTGCCACAAGGTCTGTCAAGTGTCCGCTATTCGGCTCCGGGAATGCAAAGTTTTGTTTCGACCTGGCGTTTTTTATTGTACGGCTATATTATTCTGCCCGAAGTCTGCACTGGGCATTCCACTATGGTGATTCTGATCATTTAATTTCACTGCCGAAGTTCCTAACATCTCAATGCCCTGTTCAGTATGTTTAGAAAAACGAAAAAGCACAACCACTTCATTTCAGGATAATTTTATACCGGTATGGATTTTTCGCGTATAGCACTTGTTTCATTCGTCGCCGTCGGTAATATTCGCATCCAGCAAACATTTAATAATTTCTTGTGAATCACGCACCTATTACAAATAATTGTGCTTAATTAACGCAGATATATTTTTTAATAATTTTGCGCATGCATTTATTCGGCATTCGATCTTTCTTTCCTGTCACAAAAAGTTGTCCCAGTAGCAATGATAGCTATGGTGCGAAGCCAAAAGAAGAACAAGAGCAGCAAGAAGGACCAACAGAAAGACAAACACTATCCCATTGGTTCACAATGCGACGTACAGCAAATATTACGCACCGAATCGATGCAATTGTAGCATTGCCATTTGTTGGGCGTGTTGGTAAATTGAAAGCATATTTAGCGCCAGCAAACAAGGACGTAAGGGAGCGCATTGTGTTGTCATCTCCCTTATAGCGCATTGTGTTGTCGTCTCCCTTACGTCCTTGTTTGCTGGCGCTAAATATGCTTTCGATGCAATTATACTTAAACAGAAAACGAATTTAGTACATGTTCGAATTTCAACTACGCACAATGCCCCCGGTACATACTGTGCTCAAACTATTTTTCTCTCTATGTTTGTTACCTATGTATCCTAACTCCACCAACTGCCTGGTTATCTAAACAAAAAAAGCTGTTTCAACAGTTCAGCGAGACAGAGAGAAGATGATAAATGAAAGGTAGGGAGGTTAACCAGGACTGAGCCCGGTTGGCTAGCCTACACTCGGGAAAGGGGGACGGAAAGATTAAAAGAAGAGAAAGTCCACTGGGCATATCAGTCGGTCACTCAGTCCGGATCACAGACGCTGACTCAATCCGGTAGCTTTCAGATATCGCAGCAGTGTGTACACTGTGTCTACGAATATAAATTAATAAAATTATATTGTGTAAGGATTCGCTCTGGTTCAGATGTTCAGTTATCGACGTAGGTCAGACGGGCTTGCGTCGGTGGGGAGTCATAGAAGGAAGGCGCGGCTTGAGCAATTTCCTCGTGTATTACCCGCCGATGGTTGCAGGCAATGATGAAGGCGGCTGCACGGTAGTGAATAGGAAAGAAATGTGGAGAGATACCTCACATCGAGCAAACTTCTTTACCTGGGAAAACAAGGTATCAAGATGAGGAGCGCTGGCGATACTCGAGAGACCTTCGTCACGTACAGATAGTTGCCGAGTGAGAAGACGCTGCCTGGGGATCTCTTGGGAGCTTTAGCAAATAGGTGGCATCAGCCGTGTCAGGCCTTTTGTACAGGAGTATATGAAACGCGCCATCTGGAGCGAGTTTCATCATTTGGGATACCTGATCGGCCTGCGCCGTTAAGGTATTGACACGTCTGCATAATTCAACTATATCCTCTATGTAGTTGAAGAAAGTCTCGCAAGGTTGTGTTGACCGACTTGGCCGGCTTTGCTGCGCACGAAGCTTGCGCGTGGCTGGTCGGCCGAATGCTTATGTGAAGCTTAGCTCAAACTCCACCCACTTGCTCAGGTCGCCTTCTTGGTTTCTGACTACAAATTGGCGATTCCGGTTAAATGAAGATGGTACTGCTGAGCTTCATGCTGTCTTCCCATTTGTTGTGGGCACTCACCAGTGATCAAAATGACAGCCGATCTCCTTCGTAGTTGTCTTCGGTGCCGCCTACAGCTTGCCGGATCCCGCTAACGCAAAGTGCCACCGCAAACCAGGGCTGGCGATGCTGGCGGCGCAGTCTGGCTGGCATCGTCAGGCATGATGGATGGCAGTGTCTGGTGGCTAGATTCCCAGCTACACGAAAGCCACGTCGCCCTCACCAAATGTAAGGCAATCAAACAACTAGGCACAGCAGCATTTATTAAGCACCTGTCGAGTCTTAAACACCGCATTTGTTTTCGCTTATACTGTAGTAGTCAGGTCACAACAAAATACTTAACGCGACGCCAACCTACATTGTGTGCATGGTGCGTACTTTCTTTCTCGCCCTGGCGGGGGGGGGGGGTGGAGTGGAAGGGTGCGGTGTAGTTCTTCGTGGTCTTCGTGATGTACCTCGTGACCGTACATATTTTTGTTCGTTTACTTTTTCGCAGGTCTTTGTTTCCTTGTACTCCTCCGCTGCGGGTCCATTTGCTGGCCTCATTCTTCTGGCGATCTCATCGCCGTGGGTCAACGCAAAGGTATGACACGCGTCGCGTTCTTATGCTCCGTACTCCTACGAATATTCCTATTGACCACACGGTGACACAAAATATTAACACACGACATTTGCATGTTTATTTGACAAAAAACGACGCTTGCACTTAGATTTCTCGAGACAATATGTGCGGTTGTCTTGCACGCTCCAAAACTTTATACAAAGTAAGATGACGTACTCTCTACCACAAAAGGACAATGTAAAATGCCGCTCCTTCTTTCGTTATCATTATAACAGCAATCGTCATCTTTCGCGGCTGCCCATCTTTCGCGGCTGCCTCGTCTCTCGTGCTGTGAAGTTAGAATCTGCTCCTGCCATCGGTCCGAACGTTTCTCATGTCATTCTGTCGCTGAATAACACATTATTGTAGTGGACCTAACCTCAGTCCCTATAACGCAGTGACCCGGACGTGATTGTACAGCAAGCGCGACGTCATGTACGATGCCACGAACGAAATCTCCGACGATCAGCGCAGAGGATGTCGTGTCACGGTGGAGATTGGCTTGCCGTCCTTTTGACCACAAGATCCTGCACCCTATCTTATTCAGGTGGAGGCCATTCTCGACCATCTGCAATTAGCTCGTAGCACGCGAGGTGCATCCACGCTGTCTCGGCATTCTGTACAGAGGTGGTTGAGGATTTCGAAGATGTTGAAGACGCGCCCCTCGACACAGCATCAAAATGACCGTGCTGCAAAGTGTCTGTGCGCAGGCGCCTACAGCAGCTTCTCAACGAAAAGGAGCTGGGGGACCATCGACCGTCGGAACTTCTACGTCGTATGCGGCGGCTCCTGGATTACTCTAGGATGGACGCAAACAGCCTGCTGGTGCGTGAACTGTTCCTTCAGCGCCTACCAAAGAATATGGTGGTCGTCTTGGCTATCTCACCAGAACATATGTCCCTCGACAATATTAGAGAGCTGGCCGACCACATCGCTGGCTGTTGAACAAGAGATACTGTGGCAACGACAACGTTCCACCGTCGCACTTCGTAGATGGGCCATCTCACCTGGAGCATATGATTGTGGAACTTCTGAGACCATTACTGCACTGCAGTCATAGCCCCAGAGTCGTCAGCGCGACCGCGATTATCGTCGGTCCAGCACCCGTTCTAGACCTCGTCGCGGCGCATACGGCTGGTATCATCACAAAGTCGGTGCCAGCCTACGTCATTACCGTTCTCCTTGCAGCTGTAAGAAAAACATACTGCAGTCGCTGGTGGCGGCCACTGACTCGTGCCTTAGAACAAGCAGCCTGTTCTACGCCGCTGACAGGATATCAGGACAATGATTTCTCACGAACACAGGCGCAGAGGTCAGCGTCGTTCCTGCTGCGTGATTAAACCGGTAGTGTGTCTAACAAACTGCGCCTCTTCAAGCAGCCAGCAGCTCTTCTGTCAATACATATGGAAAGCGGTCCTTCACCATAGACTTGGGTCTCCGTCACACATACCGATGGGTGGTCATTGTTGCAGACGTACGCACGGCTATATTAGGCGCGGAATTTCTGACAAACTTTGCTCTTAGTGTTGACCTCCGCGCTCACCGCCTTGTGGACACGACGACTAGACTGTATCTACAAGGCATCTTCGCGCCTATGCCATCAACTACTAGAAGCGTGCCCCGGATATCTTCATCTGCGTCGCCTCAATTCGGTCAAACTTCCCTGTCATTATGAAACTTCCCAATCTTGAGCTATTGGTACGTCACAACGTCAGGCATCATGTTGTCACCACATGACCCCCAGTGTTCTGCCGACCTAGACGCCTCACTTGGGACCGCCTTGGCATATCAACCACATGCTGCGGCTGGGTATTATACATCTTTCGTCGACCGTTTGGTTTTCAGCCCTCCACATGGTACCAAAGGGTAATCCAGGCGATACGCACACATGCGACGTCTACCGTGCTATCAACGCGCGCATCGTCCCTGATCGCTGTGCACTCCCTCACATTCATGACGTCGCAGCAAACCTAGCTGGAGTGGTAATATTTAGCAAGAAAGATTTAGTGAATACTATCAAATCTTTGTCGAGCCAGCGGACATGCAGAACACTGCAACTGCGACACCATTCGGGCTTTTCGAGTATGTCCGCATGCGATACGGGCTGAGAAACGCTGCTCAGATGTTCCCGAGGTTCGTCAACGAGGTAACCGGGGACTCTCCTTCGTCTTTGCTTATTTTGATGGCCTCCTGGTTTCTAGTACTTCCCCCAAGCAACATAGGGACCATTCGCGCCTCTTAGTTTCTCGGCTCCAGAAATACGGCCTTCTCATCAACTCCGCAAAGTGTGTTTTTGGTGTCCGTGACATGGAGTTCCTCGGACACCGCATTACTCCCCGAAGGAATCAGATGGTTAGAAAAGCAAGTTCAAGCCTTGCGCGAGTTCCCTCGTCCAGCGTCCCTGGTAAGCTGCGTGAGTTGCTTGAGCTGTTCAACTTCCACCGCCGTTGTTTTCCCACCATCGCCCGAATTATTATACCACTGGCCTAGCTTCTCAAGTCCTCTAAACCTGCATCCGCTTCACTGTACTGGACGTCCGACGCCCAAGAGATTTTCCAATCGGCTAAAACCCATTGGCAAATGCCACACTGCGCATCCTCAATACGTTGCACCAGTGCGTTTTATCACCGATGCATCTAGTGCGGCTGTAGGTGCCGTCTTACAACAGTTACAGCGCAAGTCGTGGTGCCCACTCGGGTTTTCTCCCAGAAGCTGAATCCTGTAGAGCCACTCTAGAGCACGTTCAGCTGCCAGCTGCTGGCGGTATACTTGGGCGTTCGGAATTTCCGATACCTGCTGAAAGGAACCAGCTTTCAGATCCTCAGGAATCACAAGCCCTTGACGTTCGCTTTTCGCGTTAATCACAGCAATTATACTGCAAGAGAGATACGGCTCCTCAATCTCATCTCCGAGTGTACCGCCGACATGCTATACATTGAAGGCTCAGATCTTCCGTATCGACGCAATATCCACGGCTACAGTTCACTTCGAAGAAATTGCCACAGTGCAGCGTTCCTACGTCGAGCTTCGGGACTTCCGGTCGTCTACTACGTCATTAGCGCTGTCCGACGTGCCTATTCGATTTTCTTGAAGCACTATCACTTCCGACGTTTCAGGGCGTGGAACATGAACACGACTATCCGTTCTATTCAGACTCCGCCGTCAAGTATGTGGCAAGTTACACGGCACGAGTCATGCCGGAGTTCGTACCACCCAGCGTCTTATTACTTCCCACTTTGTGTGGTCGAGTGCGAACGCTGACATGGGCGCTGGGCTCGCGAATGCCTTCACTGTCAACGCTCCAAGACGACACGACAATCAAGTCGTAAAAACACTCATTTCGTCCAGCTGACGCCAGGTTCCATCACAGTCACGTGGACATCATTGCTCCACTGCCACGATCATGAGGTGCTTGATACATACTCACTTGTGTAGGCCGTTATGCCCGCTGGCCTGAAACATTTTCTCTCACTGACGCAAGGGCACTTAGAGTGGCTTCTGCGTTACACAGTGGCTGGATCTCGCGCTTCAGATGTCTTAGCGTTCTTGTGACCGATCGCGGCCGCCAGTTCGAATGTGATCTCTTCACCGAAGCTCACGTGTCTGATTGGCGTCCGCGATATCGATACTGCCGCTTATCACCCATCGGCAAATGGAATGGTTGAACGCTTTCTCCATCAAGTTAAAGCCTCCTTGATGGCCCGCGAGGCTGAGTCTTCTATGCATTAAATATATTCCTCTCGCCCTGCTAGGCGTGCGCTCCTCTTTCGAGGAAGACCTCGACTGAACATCTGTGGAGCTGGTCTATGGTACGTTGCGGTTCCCCGGTCAAGTTTTCTCACTAGCTTCTGTTGCCACGCCGGATCCAGATCGATATGTTCAGCAGCTCCACGTCTTTGCACGCTTGTGTCCTTCCCCTACTTGAGTTGCATCATGTAGTAATGCTTATGTCAGCAAAGACATGCCCACAACGAACCACGCTTTCGTATGGCGTGAAGGCATCCGCCCATCTCCTACGCCTCCCTATGACGGCCCTTTCAAAGTACTCCAGCGGGCCAAAACAAAACTGTCACCATCGACCTCAACGGACGTCAACAAGTCGTAGCGATGGACAGGGTCAAAGCAGCCTACCTAGCGACGTCATCATCATTACCCGCTTTCAACGATTTTAGAACCACTGAAACGACGGACATACAAGATCGCCCAGCATCAAAGGCTGTTTCTTGGGCATCGCTGCACCGCTGTTGTCCTATAAGCGGAGGAGGGAGGGGAGGAGGGAAGCCCCCTAGCAGGCATCGTAATCTTGCTCGGCCGCCTTGTTATATGTGACGCGTACCGGCGCGTGTCTTGTGCCTGGTGCTGCATGCTCTTAGATTAGACAAAAAAGAATGAAAAAGGCACTTATTTTTCTCCGGCCATCGGTCCGAACGTTTCTCTGGTCTTTCGCTCGCTGGCTTACACAATGTTGCAGTGGACTTAACCTGTCCCTGTATCAACACAACACAATCATTCATTTATGAAAAGAAATCATAGTGCCAACATCAGTACAATTTAAATAGGTCTGGCCTTGCTCTGATGGTTTCGTGGGAAGCGACGCTCTGAAAACAATTTAAACCTTTTCGGGCATGTCTTTGTCACACAACAATATTCATCTCTGCTTTTTTTTGTTAGCTTTATTGAGAACTATGCGCACGCTACCTTAGGTGAAGAATACAATGGCATATTCATGATGGGCATGCCATTTCTGACCTGAAAGTACCGCGCACGGAGCGTTCAGTAAATGCGTTGCCCTACTATTTTATGGGATCATATATACGCCCCAAAATGTGTGCGCATTATTTAGAGTGCGAGTGAAATCGATCATTCGGTACATATAGCGTGTACCTTTCTGTGTTAACATCTATTCTTTGCCCTCGTAACGGTTTCAAATAAAATTTGCTCTTCACCAAATTGCTACCACGTAGGGCCACCATGAAATACCCCCCATCCAGATTTTTGGACTGATTTATTGCCTTCATAGTTTTGGAACTGCCTCTGAAAACACCACGAGCCAAGCATTCTCCTCCACTGTTTCCTGTTTCGCAAACATCTTGAGACTTGATATCAAATAAAGCGTACCGTAGTACTTGAATGAAAGATACTCATCTATTCAGGGTGCAGCGTGGGCGTGCCTGCTGGTCTGCGCACTGCAGTTGTGGCACGCCGTGGGCAGAGGACTATCGGCCATGCCTGCTCCACCTGTGATTTCCCGCACGATGGACCGGTGCCCACTTGTGACCAATGACACCAATCCTACGGAAGGGGTGGAAGAATCCATGGCTGAAAGGTAACTAGCTTAGCATCGTCGGCCGTACAAGTGTGTTCGCAAAAAAAAAGTAAATGAAGCTCTTGCTGCTAGGGAAGTGCAGGCGCAGGCATTAGCCAGAAGGTGCTTAAACATCTCCGTGGCCGATGCGTGTATACAACAGCGCTGGCACTCCTTTATACAGCGCTGTCTGTAAAGGGTACCTTCGGTTTTCGCATCAATAACGTTATAAAATATATCGTCAGGTCGTTTTCCCGGAAGTAGTTGAAAATCAAAATCAGATTCTCGCCCCCAAGGATTAGATCCACGGTCCGCAGCATACGAGCTTCCTCCGTGTTCTTGTCGTCGTTTTCGCCATAAAGTTGACCATAAGCTGTCAAAAAACCGACGCGACATGACGATGGAAAATGCAGGATTCAGCATGTGCCTATTGTTCTTAAATGGAGCATATCTTTAGTTTCTTGTTTGCTCCTAACTTTCGGTCTTACGTGTACATAGTCCAGACTGGTCGTTGTGATGATACTCGTTTCTTAGAACACAAGCAGCCGCTACGAAATACTATGCATTGAAATTTGAGAGACCATTGCACCATGCGCTGTTTCTTGTCATCATCCCATGACACTACAAAACAGTCACCGCACTTGGATCAGCTGACGACGTAAATTATCAAGGCATTTCACATTGCCTTAGCGTAAAAAGTCATCAATCCGTCAGCCATCGGTAATGTTGCACAATGATATTTATAGTTTTCGGAAGGCAGTCTTAAACGTTGAGGCGCAATCTACTAAAAGAGAAGTATGTTTATCTAATAACTTGTTCCGTTACAAAACGATTTTCTTGTCACATGGGGTGCCATGGTTTTCCACATTAAGGCTACCTTCTTTATGAATAAAAACTAGTTGCGAGTGCAGCGTTTGTGTCCTCTGATTTACTTTGTTTCTGTTATATATTCACTGATGGCGCACCCCTCCCTCCCCCACACCAACTAGCCCAATTATCCACTATAGTGATTGCCGGTAGCGTCGACGACTTTAGATGGGCTAAACCACGTGGTGTCACCGTCGTGGTGGAACTAGCGATTGCTGATTTGGGTGGCTATTTGCCTTTAGCGCTTCTTATATAGCCATGTCCCTTTTTGTTTTGCTGGATTCGCGTATCAACATCGCTGCAAAGGTTAACGCAGCCGGATGAAAAAAATAGTATCAATGGAAACGAATGGCCCGAACGAACGAAAGAACAAACAAATAAACGTACGCGTTTTTTGCCAAGTCTGACCATCCACCACCAACAAAAATGGGCGAAAGGGCCAAAGGAGGCTATTCGCTTTAAAACAACATTGTCCCGCATGAATAACTAATTGTTTATGCGTTGTAAAGTGTGCTGGAAGTAGGCAGTGTGTTCAGGGACGGCGTGCGCTATTCATTGCCGTGGGACAGTAATGCTATCTTCGGCAGGCCGTTTCTGAGCGCTCTGGAGCGCTCTCGCGAGCGGCGCTGTCTTCGGCTGGTTGAAAGAGGGTGCGCGCCCTGCGTTCGGCTGGTTCTTCTCGATTGCTCTCCTCCATCTTGGAGCGCTCTGAGGTGCTCCGAGCCCAGTCGTCGGAGCAGTCATCGAGATTGAAACGTCATCACAGCGCCGCGTCGGTGCTGTTGGCGACGGCCCACCGTAACCTTGGCAACCTAGGCCACTGCATGCTGGCGTCTCGACGAACGCTCGTCCCGCCGGCACGTCCGCCGGTTTTCCGGCAGCGCCGGGAGCTTTGGATAGGCGAAACATCGGATGTTGGCAGTAGTCACGTGGTTTCACATCGGCAATTTTCTCCTCCGAGAGCGAGTCACACGTTCGGCTTGCGCGCTTGTCCTTTACCTTTGAGCTCGGGAAACCCCGATCTACCCGAATCTGCTTCGGGGCATGCAGGCGACCAGTCGAAGATACCATAAGTGTGAAAATGTCCGGCGCTTGGATTCGAGCCCACGCCACAGCAGTGCCGCCGCAATCATCCGTCAATTCGTCGCTAGTTTCTACTGTTGTCAGTTGTGCTGGTTGTACACCGCTAGCGCGTATGTCGAAGTTTGTGTTGTTTGTAATATTTTATGACGAGTTGTTTAAAAAAGTTCGGCAGCATGGTATAGTGCTGTAAAATGTGAAACAATAGCCTGCTGCACACTTGGTAATGCATTAGGTTTTACCATCGGATGGGTGAGACTTCTTGCAAGACATAACGAGCCACAGTGTGAAGTACACCTGTGGCGCTTTAGGCAGACGTCCTGAACGACACATGCGAGCACTTAATGCGCTACCTAAATGTGCAGCATGGTTGTCGCCAGTAAGTGTTAGAAATGTGTAACACAAGCCGAACACAATTATGGTGCATCCTCTCAGAAGGGGAAAGCAGAGGAAGAACGGCGCCGGCCCTGTCATTTGTGTTCTCTTTCTGTCCTGGTCTATTGTGCCTTGCGCTTTACACATTCAAGCATGAACCAACTAGCCCAAGCAAGCGTTTTACTTGAGCATAATTTCTCTACATTGGGCCCTTTCTTTCAACGAAGCTTTCGCACCGATACCACCATTTTGTGCGTCAACGTGATCGCCGTCTCAGCTTGCCAGTCTCGAGTGGCGCTGGTCCTTTCTTTCGTGTTCTTCTGTCCTGGTCTATTGCACCTTGCTCTTTACACATTCAAATCTGGTCGTATTCGGCTCACCACGACAGCGAGGACAATGACAGAGGTACAGCAGCGCACCACCAGACGCAAGGGGTAGAGTGGTGGTCGAAGGATTATTACATTACTAGAAATTGCTATTATATAATGAAAGTGGGAAATAATTTGCTGTGCGTAAATCAAGAAGCCACATCGTGCGCTGCGTGAGGTTAGGCGTGCTTACGCAGCAACAGGAAACTGTCGTTGCTGCTTCGTCTGTAGGATCTGCTTCATCTTGGTAACTGCTGTGGTTAACATGCAGTAGTTGCCAGCAAGGAGATGAAGACGAGGATCGAAGAAGCTCTCGTGTGCCTGTTGTTCCGCCATCTCGGCTTCTCTGTGTATATATATTACCTAAATATGCTTTCCCTTTTGTTTTACCTATTCTTATCCAAATCACAAAATTATTCAGAAGAACGCGCACTTCCATCCGACGTTTCGCATGCAGACTGGAAGAACTACTGCTGTCCTTTATATTATTTCACAGGAAGAAGTACTCAATAACATTGAATGGAAATAAATAGGAGACAAAGAGCACGCGCTATCGATTTGTATTCTAAAATTTCAGTACTGGCGCGCCCTTTGTTATTCGCGCGTCCTCGATTAACTGGAAAAAGCGGGACGCCCGAGGACGAAGTGTTGCATTAAGAGTTGATTTGAATTTGGCCTCTGAAGCCGAATTAAGATGTGCTTATTCGTATAAAAGAACTACGTTATGTTACCTGGTTGCCAACGACCCCGCGGAATTCGTTCCAATTGTGTAGTGCCAGATTTCATACCTTGCCCTAGCCTTATAGGACGATTCAGGTATGGTCCCAGGACCGGAAAACACAAAGCCCTTCGTTCGTAATAACTGTTTGTCAATGGACGGGTCCTCAAGCTAACGTGTTCATTTTCACCATTGAGTGGCGTCTCGTGTTTGTAGGCGTTGTAGGCTACGTACTTCTTGGTTAAGGCAGGACGGTCATCTAGCTTGGGTCACGTCTGGAGTAGCCTATACTAATGTCATCGGGGTAATACCCATATAAATGTACGTGTTAACCGAGTTATCTTGGCCGACACATTATCCCAGCTGGGCGCCGCTGAAAACGAGCAACGTGACGCTGACCGTTACTTATTGCGAGCTGTTCAGGGTGCGAACACTTCAGTGGTCTTCAGTCACACTTATGCACGTTTATGCTCCTAGAGCACTATCTAGTAGTTACCCTGCGGGGTGTTTACTGTCATAATGTACATGGTGAAGCAGCGTAAAGTTTACATGTTATTGCGCTATCCCAATATCTCGTGCAGCCTCCCTTACGTCTTCCCGCTATACCGATTGTCTTTCTACTGGATGGCCCTGTCTGGTGAGCTACTCACGATTATTCTGGGCACAATCTTCAGCCTTGTCACAGGTAAATGCTCTTTTGAGTTTTCAGCTAGTTAACGTCGTAGATGGTGCGTAAAGACCTGATTGAATGCTCAGTAATGTGAAGATGTGATTATCATGATGCTTCATTAAATGCTCCTTTTTTGTGAGTTTTCATACGCTGACGCCGGGCTATAGAGACTGCCTTTTACCGTAGGATCTCTACAGCTGACAGTAGTGCAGAAATGCGATGCTGCTGCCTGTTGATTAGGGGGCTGCCTCTTCTGCTAGAACTTTTCTGTCAAAGCGCCACTTAATTTCCTGAGGACTTACTCTTTCAAGCGCAGTGTACTTGAACCGCCATTTTATTTGTCGCAGGTGGAGGTAAGGAAACGAAGAACAACTTACATCTAACCAGTGTGCCTTTTTTGAATGTCTTGAGACGCTTCAAGTTTTCTCGAGGTATCGTTCAGGTGAGGCGACATTCCTATGGAATTGTTCGTATCTGTCGTATGAAGGCAGTGAAAGCCGAAAAAAATAATAGCCTGAGCACGGGCTCACTAGGGCACAAGCGGCTGGCAGAACTATTCTAAATGCTAACAATAGCCACACGTATTACTTAAAATGTAAATTAAAAACACATATAGGCTTTGTCTAAATATAAGCTGGATTGCAGAATTTCGAGATCTAAACCACAATTTTGCATTAAATTGCGCGAAAACCCTGCCGAAGATGCGTCAAATTGGAGCCAGTGACGCATTTCAATGCGTCTTGTCCTTGCCGGTACATATGTTTCTGCTATTGCCAGATAATGGGGTAGTTTCATTTTGTGTAGGCAAACTGTTTTAGGTGATGGAGGGAACTTCTAACAAATGATGCAGCATTGTGTCTGGGAACAGCGCGTGAGCAACCTAATTCTTGAATGCGGCATTACTACGGAATCCCTACGACAAGGACGTTATCATGTCAACAATTGACGAGTCAACCGTCGTCCTGAGGCAAAGAAATAACCTTGTTAAAATATTTTATTGCAGCGGAGGTTCCCTAAGTTTGCCCGCGGTCGAGAACTCACAGGGTTCGCTTTTCAGTGGTCCCTTCCTACCGTTTACTCCCCTAGGCTTTAGTACTCCGAGCCCTTCTTTGCAATCATGAACGAAAGTCGCGGCTACACAGCCAATATCTACAGTAATATTCAAGTGGTCAAAAAGTGGCCATAAATTGGAGCTGTGACGGTGCTCTTTTCGGCATGATGCATCACCCGTAGCTCATTTGTCATAGTTTGCAATAGTAACGTGGGTCGTTCTCCAGAAAACAAAAAGGAAGAACCTGTGCCCCCTATGATCATAGCCCTGAATCTTATGTTATAGGTGATCGCGCACGAACCCATCTATTCCCGTTAAAACCATTATATGGTGCAGGATTATATACAGCACTGTGTGTTTCAAATTGGATAATTGAACTTGCTTGATTATCAAGATTTCATATGATTGACTTATTGCATTCTGGCTTGTGATAACTTCTTCAGCTGCGCAGCTTGCCAACGATTCTGCCTAAGAATCATGTCAGACTCCGGCTGTGCGCGGACTCCAAGGAAGTCTGCAACAAGCAGACGGAGTTTTCTTCCTTTTCTCGTGTGACGAATATACTCTGTCATCATTGAGACGGCTTGTAGGAGTGTTTTAATCTATTCACTTATGTAAAGCATTTTAGCAAGTTCCTTGTTCTGAAGACTACGAGAAATATTCTCCATCATAAGTGTGACGCGTTTCTACGCGTTCGCATGTAACGGTGGGCGGAGCACTTCGGAGGCAAAGCGCCAAAGGGGACTCCCGCAACAGTACACGCTTCATAGATAACTCCTTTCGACAATGGCAATACGCTGTGTTGCTATATCGATTCAATCCTAAACGCATTACCGTCGAGAGTTAAAGTGCGCTGACCTCCATAGAAATTTTGTGAATTAATTATGATGACTGTTATGAAGTACCCTAGCGTCGATAACAATTTTTTTTCCTCAATCATTTTTAGGCACGGTCTGGTCGCTTTGGCACATACGGTATAGGCTCGCGTAAGGGCAGAATTATTCTTTTTTTCACAATCTGGACGACGTGCGGCCCTTACAGGGCGCCCAACCTTGGCCAAAATGCTGCCGGCTCAGCAGGTTACTCGCGCAACTCCGGGATCTTGTGCACACCTCGGCTCTCGCCATCTAGTAGCGGCATGCGGATGTACGCAGCGCGTGAAAATTCGCCGATGCCCGCGCGCGGCATCGGGGCACTGAACGTAATTGCTTATACTTTGAAAATTCTTTCTCCAAATTTTGGGCTGCCAAGTGGTGGATGCGGCGCTAACACGAGCCCATACGCTACCAATTACGCGACAGACCAAAGTTTCACTCTGCACATTTTATGGTCTTCTCATCTGCGCAGTTTCCTCCTGACCTCCGCAAAGATATCACCAACCGGGCGTTTACAGTACTATTCTCACTGCCTTCTTGCGTCTGATTGTTATGCTTATATTGACACGGCCTTAGCAGAAGCTCACACCACCTAAGCAAAAGTTCTGGTCAATGTACACGTTGACTAGAAGCGGGTGAACTGTTTTGAAAGATTTCTTAACTGCACTGTCTCCTCTTCTTTGTCTTGTGCAGTTTCACGAAGCAAGGACACAGGATGGGGAAAAGCCTTCAGCCGGCCATTGCGATGACGAAGAATGCACGGATCTCACCAGTTTGTTTTCGAGGAATGCAGCAAAGAAAATGCCCAAGACCGATGCCGTTGAGCATTCTGAATGCATAACACAAGTCGTCTAAGTCAGGCACAGATACATAGCTTCATATATAGATAACTGTAATTTAGTGCAAGATGTTTCTGTGGATGCGAAGGCCATCGCAGGAAAATTACAATAAAACAGCGTAAAACCTGCACACTTACTTGGGTGTTTTAACTTGCGGCTAAAAACATGTCTTTTAGCAAGCACCAACTAGGCCAACAAGCAGTTCTGTTGCAGCATGAATGTGGTAGATCATTCGGGGAAAGCAAAATTGGCTGGCAATTACGCTTCTTGGTAATGCGATCTTTGAATGCAGCTGCTGCCTTATTTCAACAACAGGCAACCGCATACAGGACACGCAGTGCTGGGCAGCACACACCACGATCCGCCGCTTTCGAGCCGGCGCTCTGTCGACGCGCCATCGCGCCATATTATAGTGGGTCACTGCCGCGGTGGGTGCGAGGGGGGGGGGGGAGATTAGCAATTATTATTTAATTTTTCTTGTGAGGTGGGATGAGGAAGCGGGTGCAAAACAGGGTTATTGACTAGAAGTCAAACACTCATTTACTCACGGACAGTCCTCAATATGGCCGAATAAGGTTGGGGTGCGAAGTAGAAGTTAGGGTACAAAATGCAATAACTCTTTCGAGTCAGCGCAGCGGCACTGCTCCAAGTAAGGGGAGGTATAAGGAAAGAGTTTACCCGCGACGTGAGCATGACCATAGGTGTCCACAACAAAGGGGGGGGGGGGGGCGATGTCTCCGGGACCCGAGCCCTCTCCGGAGTTTTCCAGAGGGGGCACAGCCCTCCCCCCACCTAAAGTGTCATTGCCAGAGTCTTGTCAACCACATCATCTGAAGTTTCTTTTCAGTTGCCTCAACCTATTAACTAAAAAGTTATTGTGGCTAATAGCCTACTGCTACAAGTGCACCAGAAGCATCAGCGACGACTGCCTCATCTGTATTTCCTCACTTCAACATTGTTGTACATTTCCACTGTAAACACCATGCTCTACATAATATATTCAAATATCGGCACAGGATAAAGTTTGTTATTTATTTGAAACAGAAGGAGGTAGCCAATTATATTTAAAGGCATGGATAAACTATACCTAGAGAATAAATATGCTGCTGTATGTTCACCTTGCTTCAACTGACTTTGAGCGCCTTTTGAGCATGACAAAAAAAAAAAATCTCCAGACTTCAGTGACCCTTTCGGCAGAGTATTTTTTCTACGGCGTGTCAAATGCACGTGAATGATATGTCTTAGTATTGCTTCTCTTTTCAGTAAGAAAAGCCAGCGATTAATTAAAAGAACGTTTCTAATAATTAACAATATTTATTAGGGATGGAAACATTGTCACTTGCATGCAGAGGTCATAAATATATACTGGATGTCCCAAGTGGCTATCATGCACAAAGGTTTAATGAATGCAGTTGGGCTACTCGAAAAAAACCTAGTGCATATTGTTTCCAGTGCGGTGGACGGTAGTTGCGAGTAATTTTGTTATTACTGAGACCTAATTTTGGTAATTGTATATCCCACTTCTATACAAAATAGGCTAAAGCGATGTGCTCAAAATGTAAGTAAACCACTTCTAAGTGTGCCCAATTGGCAATCGGGACGTCTGCGCAAAAAAGAAAGAGCATAAGATTTCAGTGTGTCCTTATTATCTGGGAATTAGAAAGCGCCGTCGAACACCTACAGCTGTCTAGAGCACGTGTTCGAATAGATCTCCTTCTGCAGCTACACAGTAGTACGGCCGGTTTGTGATTTATTTATTTATTTATTTATTTTGTAACGGGTGCACTGAACAGTTCCAAGGGTAACGTCTCTTCGTAACCGAGGAGGCAGGTGACGCAGGGCAGGAACAGCTGTTTGCCCGAATGGCTCACACTCCTGCCAAGCACTGGCGATCCGGCTGGCCCACTGGTTGCACAGCAGGCATAGAAGAGATGATCTGGCTGGCCTTGCTCCTGTGCTTTTCTTCTTCATTACAATTACCCCCGGTACAAAAGCGGAGCCATCCTGGCGACTTACGACGTGGAGACGAGCGGGTCATAGAATCGTTTCAGGCGGCGCACGTGAACAACATCCCGTCCACGGCGGCGCTTGTCGGATGTCGATGTAAGCGGCTCTATGACATAGCTGACCGGAGAGGTCCGTTCGACGATGCGGTACGGTCCATCATACTGCGAAAGAAGTTTTGTCGAAAGTCCAGGAGTGGTAGAAGGCACGGACAACAAGACAAGGGTGCCGGGAGCGAAGTTCGGATTTGTAGCGTCGCCATCGCGATTGGTTTTTTGTCGTTGTTGGTCAGTGGAGGTGAGCCTTCGGGCTAATTGACGGCATTCCTCGGCGTATCGGGCGACGGCTGAAACGGGAGCACATTCTGGCGCGTCTGGTGTATAAGGCAAAACCGTATCGATGGTATGGGAAGGATCGCGACCGTAGAGAAGAAAGTATAGAGAAAATCCTGTGGTACTTTGTGTTGCTGTATTATATGCGTACGTGACAAATGGGAGGATGATGTCCCAGTTTGTATGCTCCGATGAAACGTACATGGTGAGCATATCACCAAGGGTGCGATTGAAACGCTCTGTAAGTCCGTTAGTTTGAGGATGGTACGCCGTAATGGTCTGGCGAACTATGCGGCATTGAGCAAGCAGAGCTTCAACCACCTGCGACAGAAACACACGACCTCTATCACTCAGCAGCTCCCGAGGTGGGCCATGACGAAGAATGAAACGATGGAGCAGAAAGGTTGCAACGTCACTGGCGGTCGCTGAAGGTGGAGCAGTGGTTTCGGCATAGCGTGTAAGGTGATCAACTGCGACAATAATCCATCGTTTTCCAGCGGGTGTTAGTGGTAGCGGCCCGTACAGGTCAATTCCCACACGGTCGAAGGCACGAGCCGGGCACGGGAGAGGCTGTAATAATCCGTGGGCCGGATGAGGCGGAGATTTGCGGCGTTGGCATTGCGGGCACAAGCGGACAAACTTTTGGACAAAAGTAAACATTCCTCGCCACTAGTAACGTTGCCGCAGGCGCTCATACGTCTTCAAAACGCCTGCGTGTGCACATTGTGGGTCAGTATGGAAAGCCGCACACATGTCGGAACGCAATGTCCTAGGGATAACCAGGAGCCACTTGCGACCATCGGGCTGGTAGTTCCGTCGACACAAGAGTTTATCCCGTACAGCAAAGTGGACAGCCTGGCGACGCAGGGAGCGGGAGATGGGAGATACAGGCGAGCCAGAAAGGAGATCCAAAAGAGAGGCCACCCAAGGATCCTTGCGCTGCTCTGATGCGAAGGTGTCGATGTCCACCGAGGATACCGCCTTAATGGTGGAGAGGGAGGCCGTGTCGGCTGGCAGCGGAGAGCGGGACACAGAGTCAGCGTCATTGTGCTTGCGACCTGAGCGGTATATGACGTGTATGTCGTATTCTTGAATGTGCAGAGCCCAGGGGGCAAGGCGTCCAGGCGGGTCTTTTAAAGAGGATAACCAACAATGGCCGTGATGGTCAGTAACCACCTTGAAAGGCCTGCCGTATAAATAGGGGCGAAACTTCCCGAGTACCCAAACGATGGCCAGGCGTTCTTTTTCTGTGACGCTGTAATTGCGTTCCGCTTTGGTCAGCGCACAACTGGCGTAAGCAACGACGTACTCGGAGTAGCCAGATTTGCGCTACGCAAGGACAGCGCCAAGGCCAATACCACTGGCATCGGTATGCACTTCAGTTGAGGCGGTGGGGTCGTAGTGTCGCAGTATAGGCGGATACGTCAGGAGACGGCGTAAAGTCACGAACGCGGTGTCGCATGCAGGAGACCAGGACGATAGGTCGTTGGCGCCACTTAGGAGTTGTGTCAGAGGTGATATTATCGAGGCAAAATTGCGAACAAAGCGTTGGAAGTAAGAACAGGAGGCCGATGAAGGCGCGGAGTTCTTTGGGTGTCTTAGGTTCCGGAAATTCTGCCACGGTGCGAAGTTTTGATGGGTCGGGCAAATGGCGTCTTGTGATACGACATGACCTAGAATCATGAGCTTGAGCGCGGCGAACTGGCACTTTTTCAGGTTCAGTTGCAGGCCTGCGTTGGTCAAGGACGTCAACACTTGCCCAAGGCGAAGAAGATGCGTGCTGAAATCAGGGGCGAACACAACGATGTCGTCGAGATAGCACAAACACGTGCTCCATTTTAGGCCGCGCAAGATATTGTCCATCATTCGTTCAAAGGTAGCAGATGCATTGCATAGACCAAATGGCATCACATTAAATTCGTATAAACCATCTGGCGTAATGAATGCAGTTTTAGGGCGATCAATTGCTGACATCAGGACCTGCCAGTAGCCCGAGCGTAAATCCAACGTAGAGAAGAATTTAGCGCCTTGCAAGCTGTCCAGAGCGTCGTCAATGCGCGGTACAGGGTAGACGTCTTTGCGCGTTATCTTATTGAGACGGTGATAATCGACGCAGAACCGAATGGAACCATCTTTTTTGTGACAAGAACCACCGGTGATGCCCACGGGCTATTGTTGGAAGGTCGAATGATGCCGCGCTGAAGCATGTCGTCCACGTGCTCACTAATCACCTGACGCTCCTTGGCGGATACGCGGTACGGGCGCTGCCGCAATGGCGCGTAGGAGCCGGTGACGATGTGGTGGCTGGGCAAGCAGGTGCAGAAGCTGGGAGCGCTGCTCGGAAGTAAGGTCATCGGCAATGAAAGGTGTGAATAAGTCAGGTGATGGCGGAGCAGAAGTGGAATGTGCACAGAAGTCGGTGAGCTCTGCATACGAAGCATCCGGCACGTCGATTATAAAAATGTCATCAGTAGGCTGAACATGGCCAAGTGCTTCGCCGCGAAGAGCCATCAGGGCTGTAGGAAGCGGATTGTAGACAACGATGGCGCTGAAACCGGCTGAAATGTCAAGCGCGGCGAAAGGCAGGGGAACGTCATTGCGGGTCATGAAGAGTTCCGAAGGAGTGAAGAGGACAGCGCCTTCCGAGAAAGCGCCACAGAAGACGGTAACAACGGCAGACGAGTACGGCGGTATGGCGATGTCTTCTCGAGGAACTATCTTGGCGGGAAAAGAAGTGGCGCCGATAAGGGGCACGTCACACAGAGGCGATAATTCGACTTCAGCGCGTGCACAATTGATGACGGCGTTATTTCGCGAAAGAAAGTCCCACCCAAGTATCACGTCGTGAGAACAGGACTGGAGAACTACAAACTCCACAATATAGAGAACGCCCTGAATAACAACTCTAGCTGTGCATGCTGCTGAAGGCTGAACTGGCTAGGCGCTTGCTGTGCGAAGAGAAAACCGAGAAAGTGGCGTCGTAACCTTTCGTAAAGCGCGAGAGAGGCGTTCGTTGTTCGTTTAGGACAGACACGGCTGCTCCAGTATTAATTAGCGGAACGGTAGGGACGCCGTCAACAGTAAGATAGACAACGTTCGCAGGCGACAATGGAGGACTTGTGCAGATCGATGGAGACACAGTTCTTGCCTCCTGAACTGCGGCGCTTAGCTTTCCTCTTGCGTGGGTGAAGGGCGCCGACACATGGGGGACAACGAGTGGCGATGCGGGGAAGGTGAACGACGTGTAAGGAACGGGCGCTCGGCTGGTGGCCTATCTGAGCGCCGACTAAAATAATTGTCGTGGAAAGGCTGCACGTTGGCGTAGGGAGGCGACTGCACAAACTCATTAGAGTGCAGCATGCGGCGGCGGCAGAGTCGTGCAGCGTGGCCGGGAATACCGCAGGCATAACATATGGGCCTGTTGTCTTGCGTGCGCCAAGGATTAGTAAAGGCAGGAGCAGGTCGATGAACGGGACTATGAACGGGTGGTGGCGGCCGAGGATGTAGCGCAACGAGTGGTTGACGAGGGGGCTGCGCGGCGACGGATGCGTATGTAAGTGGCACGGCGGCAGGGTACTGCTGATGCTGCATTGGTAGAGCCTCAGCAACTTGGTCTTCAATAACCCGCCGGAGAGTAGGAGCGAGCTGTGTAGGAGGCTGTTGCAGCAGCGGCTGCTGTAGCTCAGCGAAAGGTAGCAGAGAAAGCTGACGTGCAACTTCCTCCCGCACGAAAGCTTGGATTTGTGTGAGCAAGGAGGAACAATCAGAGAAGGCCGTCATGGAAGAGAAGGCCTCGTCAGCCACTGAGGGGCGCCTAGTGAACTCGCTCTGCCTCCTTAACTCGTCGTAGCTTTGGCACATGTTTATGAGCTCTGGTACGGTGCGCGGGCTCTTGGCCATCAACATTTGGAGAATGTCATCAGCGATGCCCTTCAAAATGTGCTTCAATTTGTCATTTTCCGGCATAGACGGATCCACACGTTTGCATATGTCGAGAACCTCTTCAATATAACAGGTGAATGTTTCACCGGGTTGTTGCGCTCGCTCTCGCAACCGCTGTTCGGCGCGCAACTTGTGGACGGCAGGGTGACCGAAAACTGAAGCGAAACTGGTCTTGAACGCGGACCAGGACTGAAAGTCGGCTTCATGATTTTTAAACCACAGGTGAGCCACTCCCGCATGGTAGAATATGATGGCATTTAACTCGGCGGTATCATCCCATCGATTGTGCAAGCTCACCCGTTCGATGTAGCCAACCAGTCATTGGCGTCCTGTTCATCCATACCGCTGAAAACCGCTGGATGGCGTTGCGGAACAGCGCCAGCGCAGACAACGGAGGGTGGCGGCGGCGTCGGCTGGGGAGAGTCAGGCATGACGGGAGGCACAGTCCGAGACCGGAGTTCCAGGGTGTAGATATTCTTGAGTACCCAGCACCTCCACCAATTGTAATGGGTGCACTGAACAGTTCCAAGGGTAACGTCTCTTCGTAACCGAGGAGGCAGGTGACGTAGGGCAGGAACAGCTGTTTGCCCGAATGGCTCACGCTCGTGCCAAGCACTGGCGATCCGGCTGGCCCACTAGTTGCACAGCAGGCATGGAAGAGACGATCTGGCTGGCCTTGTTCCTGTGCTCTTCTTCATTACAATTTATTTATTTATTTATTTATTTATTTATTTATTATACCTTCAAGGTACGGTCGTACATTGCAGAGGGGAGGGGCAAGGTAAGTACGGAGGCAAGTCACACAATAGCTGCTTATGTAAAAAAATATAAGTACAAAGAAGTAAAAACTTTCAAAGAAAGCGTATCTTTAGTGGCTTTCTTGATGACCAACGCTGGAATTCAATGGCAGATATCCATTATCTTTGCCCTAAGCATCTCTGACACCCGTCTCGATCATGTAAGCATGGCATTTCCAATAACCTAAAAGAAAAAAATCTAGTGGAGAGGTCAGGTGACCTAGCCCGCAAATTTACAGGTCCCTGCCTTCCAATCTGTTGCACGTGAAAACTCGCATCGAGCAAGTTTCGTGCTCGGCTGCTGTTGTGTGCTGGTGCCCCACTTTGCTAATAGCACAGAAGGGGAAGACGTGAGAGCGGGACTTTGCTGAGAAACTCATTCATCACTCCTTCAAGGATTTCCTCCACGTAACTAATTTCTGTCAGTGTATGATCGAAAAAGATGGGACTGATTATAGCACCGGAGTAAATTCCGCACCAAACATTGAACACCCACTGGTACTGGTGCCGAGTACGCTTTACCGAGTGAGGATTGGAGTCACTCCGAATGTGTGCATTATGCATATTAACCTGGGCGCTTCTGCAAAGATTGCCTTCATCTGTGCACATGATGTTGCTCATAAAGTCCGGTGGCTCATCGGCTTTCATGAGGACCCAGTTCAAGAAACCTAGACAGTTCAGCAGGTACCTATCTTCCAAACATTGGTAATGATTAAGGTGGTGCGAGTGAAAGGCCGAGTTATTCAGAATTTTCCAAACTAGTAACTTGGAAATTGTTACCTTCGCGGCAACATCCCGTACGCTAGCATGAAGCTTTGAGGCCATAAATGGTAGAAAATTCTTGCGCAGGCTAGGATTCAAAGATGGAGCCCTCCGCGGCTGTCTTATAATGTGGGTGGGGGTGCAGCCACGTGGTATTTTTGATATTTCGCGGGGTTTATTCATCAGTCGAAATAAATTAGTACGCAATTAGTACGTCGCTCGAACTACCGCAGTTAGATGTCCCTCGGCTGCGTCTAAAAATGCCCATTGCGTCAAAAATGACACGCTGGCTGCTGCATGTTGTTACTAGTGTCATTACTACTCCCGAAATCCCCGTCACATGTTGGTGCGAGGTGCGGCTACAACGGCTGGAAACGGAGCTCTGCAGTGGACGTCGCATCGCCGTCCTCACCATGAAAGACGGTGAGCACTCGAGATAAACGTCGTCGCCGCCTCCAACGTCACCTTCGCCCGCTACGTCGCTGCCCCCTTCGGTTGTGGTTGTACAACCCAAGGATCCCGGAACTTCTGCAGGAGTGATCGTGCCGACGTTGAAGAGTCGGCGGCCATGTACGAACGTGTGAGTGGAATCAACAGATGGGACCCTACGCTTATGCTAGCTAACCTGTTGTTCTACCTAAGAGGCACGGTAAAGGTGTGGTTCGAAAACGATGAAGAGGAGGTGAGCAGCTGGGACCAATGCAAAGAGAAGGTAACAGTTGTTTGACAAACCAGCCGGCCTTAAAATTGCCGCAAAGCAGGAATTGGCCTCTCGTGCCGAATCTCCCACAGAGTCCTATGTTTCGTATATCCAGGACGTTCTGACGCTTTGTCGTAAACCCTATGACGACATGACAGAAACTGAGAAGGTAGGGCATGTGCTCAAGGGAATTGCTGACGACACCTTTAATCTGCTCATGCGCAAAAGCTGCTCTATAGTTGATGCTATCATCAAAGAGTGCCGATAGTTCGAGCAGGCCAAAAGCCGACGGGTCCTGGTCCCATTCACCAGACTTCCCAATACTGCCGCAACGTCGACGTGTGAAGATCAGCCCACACAGCAGCATGAGTTGCCATCAGAGGACGTGGTGCGAATCGTTTGACGTGAACTGGACGCGATGGCGCCCGCAGCTTTCTGTTCGCGTAGCCGTGATGCTACCGCTTTTCGAGTTCCCCTCGCGCAAGCCATCGTTCAGCAGGAACTTGAAAACCATGGCCTACATTCTGTCTCTGCTGTCACTAACCCCAGAACCAACGAACGACATTCGACTATTTTCGCTCCACCCCCATGCTCCTCTCCACGTTATCGCAACCCGACTAAGTGGAGAACCGCGGACGATCAGCCGATATGTTTCACCTGTCGCCGCATTGGTTATGTCTATGGATACTGTCGCAACTCGTGTCCCTCAACACCTCGCACGCCGACTCATCCTAGCCGTTTTAATAGAAATGCCCGCAATGTTTCGCCCACCGCCAAATCTAACAGCGCCGACAACTCTGCTAGGAACACGTGGTACAGTCGCTCGCCATCACCGCGCGGACACCAGTTTCGCTCACCGCAAACACGTCACCCAACTTCCCGTTTGCTGCAGCCACGTTGCCTTTCGTCCCCTGTGGCTTTTCGCCGCACCCTTTCGAAAAACTTTCGAAAAGAAATGCAGCCCACAGAGGTGGTGCTGCATTGCCTACTACTGCAGCAAATCCTTTGTCTGTGCCCACAAAGAGGAGTGTAATTGACGTTAAAATAGACGGCGTACCTGTCCAAGAATTCGTCGACATTGGAGCCCACGTATCTGTGATGAGTGCTAGCCTGCGTTGACGTTTAAAGAAGGTCCTCGCCCCAGCAGCTGCCCGAGTTCGTGTGGCAGACGGCGGCGCGCTGGTTGTTCTTGGAATGTGTACTGCGCGTTTATTATAGCCGGCTGCCCAACTTCTGTTCTCTTCGCTGTGATCGACAACTGCCCTCACGACATATCCTTGGATTGGATGTTTTTCCCATCATTCCGCTCTCATCGACTGCGCAACCGGCGTTCTTGAGTTGTAACTGCCTCAAGTCGCCGATGCTCTAAGCACCGCTCCACTGCACTTGTGTTCGCTTCACGATGTGCGTCTGTCACCTGAGGGAGTCACTTACATCGCTTTGACCGCGCAGCCACGAATTCCTGACGGTTAATATGTTCTTCGCCCCATCATCGACGTGTTTTTGAACCGGAACATTGCTCTTCCGCATACGTTGGTGGCGACTACTAATGACGGTGTTGTTCTCCCGCTTCTGAATTTCAGCCTGTGCCCGCAAGCGCTTCCGGCCGGCATGTTCTTGGCCAGCGTTTGTAATACTTCGGAATTTGACAATGAAATCTGGATGCCGAGCGTGGTTTCTTAGTGCCAATTGCAGCTCACAGCTCTGGTTCCCTAACGAATGACTTCGCGATGTTTGCACCTGACCTAGCCTCCGCTCAAGCCACGGACATACGTCTCCTCCTCGAATCATACTGTGACATCTTTGCTTTCGGCGCCAGGTCTTTAGAACAAACATCTGTTGTCCACCACCGTATCAACACTCAAGACACGAATCCTATTTGTCGGCGTCCCTATCGTGTATCACATGCTGAACGTCGAGTCATCCAATCAGAAGTGAACAAAATGCTCCGCAAAGGGGTCACCGAACCACCAGGCAGCCCTTGGGCTTCGTCTGTCGTCCTTGTGAAGAAAAAAAAAGATGGTACCTGGTGTTTTTGCGTCGATTATCACAATTTAAACAAGGTCACCCGAACAGACGTCTACCCACTACCACGCCTTGATAAAGCCTAGAACTGCTTGCACAAAGCTAAATACTTCTCGTCCATCGATCTTCGATCCGGCTACGGCCAGATTTCAGTTTATGAAATGGACCGCGAGAAGACGGCCTTCATCACTTCGGATGGCCTATGTCAGTTCAAAGTCATGCCTTCTGGCCTTTGCAATGCTCCTGCGACATTTGAACTTATGATGGACTTTCTTCTGCGAGTCTACAAATGGACCATCTGTCTCTGTTACACTGACGACGCTATTGTTTTTTCCTCCCACGTCTGGCAGCCGCCTTACCCGAATCGCTGCCTTTCTTGCGGCCTTTCTAAAAGCCGGCCTCCAACTGAAATCCGCGAATTGTGAGTTCGCGCGCCATCAGATTACCGTGTTCGGGCACCTCGTTCGCGCATCCAGGGTCCAACCAGATCCGGAAAAAGTTCGCGCCGTACGCAGTTTCCCCGTGCCACAATCTGCTTCTGACGTGCGCTGCTTCGTCGGCCTGTGTTCTTACTTTCGCCGTTTCGTCAAAAACTCCGCCGACGTTACTCGGCCGTTGACAGAGCTTCTAAAGAAGAACACGCCGTTCTCATGGGGCCTTAGCAAGCTGACGCATTCACCGCTCTCAACGGATTTCCGACCACCCCTCCCATACTTGCCCACTTTGATCCATCTGCACCAACCGTAGTCCACAATGACAAAAGCGGTCATGGCATCAGCACTGTTCTCGCCCAACAGCAGAATGGTACGAAGTGCGTGATAGCTTACGCCAGCCGTCTGCTGTCACCTGCCGAGAGAAATTACTCCAACGCCGAGCGGCAGTGCTTACCTTTAGTTTGGGCTGTCACCAAGTTCCTACCATCTATGTGCGGCTGCACGTTTTCGGTCGTTAGTCTATCGAACCATCCGACACTCCCAGATCACACGGCTCACTTTCCAGAGTTACACCTAACAAAGCGCAGACCTGCAGGACCTCTGCGGCTGGCTTGAGCATCGGTGCGAGTCCCTCAGCATCAATTTCCTGAAACGTAGAATCACCTCGACATACCCTGTATGTGACCTCAACTGCCGCAGCTGACTCCCTTGGTCTGCTTTTAGAGCACCAGGGTAGTCAATACGGCAGTTGGTAAGACCGCCGCCCACTAAAAGCTAGGCAGGACAAGGCTACCTTAAAGGGCGCCTCACTAGGCCACATAGTAAATTTCGGTTATAACGCTGGACGTTGTTACCTATCATCTATAGAGCGGTCTATTGCAAAAAAACGTTCACATCGGTTAATTAATTGCCGAGATATAAATAGCTAAGTGCCACGAACCCATGATTTCAGTAGGCGAGTGCCACTGCCAAGCGAGACACTCACTCTACTTGCCCCGTCTATCCTCCGCAAGCGAAATTCCTTCCCTGAATTCTCTCGTACCGGAGGTCGAGAAATGCGTGTGGCATACCGTCACGGGCCCCGCCTTGATTTTTTTTCTGGGCTTTTTCTTGTGGCGTAGTGCAGTGAGGCTGACGGCGTCGCGTGCGAGCGGTTTCGATTGTCTGGTTCCGCACAGCGCACGACTTTGAGCGCTCTGCACGAGGACCCCTGACTAGCGGTAAAGTCAGTGTTGCACGAATACTGAGGCAGGACAAGCGGATCACAGAGCGTGATCGCGCGCTGGAACACGGTAGAGAATGACATAGTCTGCCCGCGCGACTGGAGGATGTCGGTACAAGCAGACGAGATGGAAGTACATACGTTATGCTGCGGTACGTATTCAAGCAACAGAATACACGAATAACAGATGTCGCTTTGAATAATTCTCGAGGTCACGTATAACTATGAGCGATGTCACA
This sequence comes from Dermacentor albipictus, assembly GCF_038994185.2. Taxonomy (NCBI): domain Eukaryota; kingdom Metazoa; phylum Arthropoda; class Arachnida; order Ixodida; family Ixodidae; genus Dermacentor; species Dermacentor albipictus. The sequence goes on along the minus strand of NC_091828.1, from coordinate 55,556,994 downwards.
ACACAAGCATGTGTACGTAGGCGCACTAGCACGTGTACGTCACCTTCCGACTTGGAGCACAGCGGCCGCGAGGCGAAGACAAAACGGCGTTCGGTTTAAGATTCCAGATCTCTCCCGCGGCGCGTAGCGAAGTAATATTTAGCAGACACGATCGTTAGCGCGTATTGCATGTTCTACGCTTGTCAGCTCAAAATGGCCAGACCTAGTGAGGGGCTTTTTAAGAGCTGGGAATCTACTTACGGGTCGTTACAATTGTACAGACTGGTAAACTGTATTGTGCCAGTTGCGTAACCGCTAGTGATAGTTTCATCTCTATTTTCCTTTCCCATATTCATCTCGAGGGAGATTCGCACATAGCTTTTTCTTAAAGATGGCTTCCAGGACTGCAAAAAGAAAAAGAAATATCGCTGCAACGCTTGAATTGCCATGGAAATTCAACGCTTTATAGCTTCAATGGCGTTCAAAGCGAAAAGCGCCGGACATGTAGCATCGGTACCCACCGACTCAAATCTCTGCCAATAAAAGGAAGGCGCTGAGCTCTGTCGGCATTGTTGTCATCTGTTCGTTTTTTCGGTATGTCAATATATTGCACTCTACGGTCATGACGATGAGGAAAGCAACCTGAGGCAACTTTTATTGCTGCGTGAACATGGTGTACCAGTGTTATCCACATGGCTAAGCACGACAGGCCATAAGTGGATTTCGCCAGACAACCACAGTGAAATGCTGGAGCTGTTTGCGCATACCGTGCTTCGCTCCTTAAGGAACGAAGTGCAGAATTTTGGGTTAAATGCCATGATAATTGAATAGACTTCCGACATAACCGCGCATGAACAGGTGTCTTTCTGTCTTAGATACGACAAAGAAAAGCTGGAAGCGGAGGAGGTGTTTGTTGGCTTTTACGTGACCGCGCACACCAAAGCGCGTACTCTCTTCTGCACTTTGAGAGATGTGCTGTGTATATTCAACATGCGAATCGAGAACCTTTGTGGGCAGCGCTACGATGCAGCCGCGAATGTTTCTGATAAATGTAGTGGGCTTCAAGCTCGAGTGCAGCATGCTGAACCTTGAGCGTATTACGTGCATTGCCTCGCACACACACTGAACCTGGAATTGCAAGACTTGTGGATTAAAATTGCTCTCTGCCGGGACTTCATCAGGTTGATTAGCCTTGCAAATCTTGTGAGTTGCTCTCGAAAACGTCTCAGCTGGTTCGAGCAGTTTCGGAAGGAGTAGAATCCTGCACACAGGCAATTCTGGAAAACCAGATGGATTACTACAGCTCCAATTTCTAACTAATCGAATTTCTACACAAGGACTCGTCGGGCGGAAAGAACGAGACAGGAGCGAAAGGGAGAAGGCTATTATAAAGTGCTCGGAAAATTAAATGTCTACTTTATGCTTAGACCGACGGTACTTGTTTTTTTTAACTGGAAACTATTAACACGGCTTTGCGAAAAAACGGACCTGCATTTTAGCCATGCAGAACTTTTAATGAAAACCATTCAGGAGAGTTAAAACTAATTGATGTGGTTCTAAGTTCCAAAACCACTTTCTGAATATGAGGCACGCCGTAGTAGAGGACTCCGCAAATTTCAACCACACCTCGGATTCTTTAACTTGCGTCTAAATCTAAGCGCACGGGTGTTTTCGCATTTCCCCCCATCGAAATGCGGCCGCCGTGGCCGGGATTCGATTCCGCGACCTCGTGGTCAGTAGCCTAACACCATAGCCACTGAGCAACCACGGCTGGTCATCCAAGAGAGTGCTGCCTAACTCCGCGATAACATTTATAGTTTTTGGAGCGACGTGTCAAGCAAAGCGCTTGACATTAAGCTTTAAAATGCAAGCGTTCCCAAGAACAAAAGGCATGGACCCCGTCTTTACGATGAAAGATCGCACGCACACGAGTTCCGTTCTCCGGAAGATTTGTACGGGCAACGGTTCTTCCTAGTTGCCGACGCTGTGCATGCATCTTTGCACAAGCCTTTTTCGCCAGAACTGTGGCATCACGTGACACACGCGGGAAAGATTCTGATGGGAGAAGCCGACACACTATTTGTGCGCGTGCTACAAGGGGGCCCTTGAGCCTGGCCGCCTGGAACTGCATCAAGCAATCTTGGTGGACATTATGAAGTAATGTGACAGTTGCAACATTTCAAGACGTGAAAGACATTCTCTTGGGGATTGATGGTGAACCACTGAGGACGCTATTTCCCGAAGTCGCTAAGCTTCTCCGAGTTGCGCCGACAATTCAAGTCACTTCTCGCACTTCAGAGATATCTTTCTCGTGCCTCCGAAGAGTGAATAATTACATGCCTTTCACAATGGACAAGCAAGACTCAACCATACCGCTTTGCTGCACTGGGAGAAAGAGCTTGCTCGCCATGTAGACGTAGATCTTGTGGCGGACAATTCTTTCTCAAACGAGCATCTGTCAACGAAAACACATTCCATGTTGCGAGATAACCAGTGTGGTTGCTGCATCTTAAGCACTCCATGACTGTACATGCTCGACCAATGTGTTTGGTTGAGCCTCTGTCGATTCCAACACTGTTTTGTGCGTTGTCTTGTTCATGAGCGTTTGACCTGATAGTCTTCAGTTCCAGGCTTTATTTACATGTATTAAAGATTTCGCCAACGATTACGATACCCCCAGGGGCGAATTTTGGGCCGACATGTTTAGGTGTTTAGAATTCGCGATATATCCTAAAAGACAAGGTGTTATAGGCGGAGATGCTGCGCCTCTTTTCGGGCAGCTCGTTTAGCAGCAGCGGCAGACGAAGCATTTGCACCAGTTGCGTCGCTCATTGTTCAAAAACAAACTGTGAACACGACGACGCGTGGCTGGCGCGGAGGATATTCTCTAGCGGTGGCGGCGCCGCAGGCGAAGTAGCGCATGCGCAGTAGGTTTGAAGCCCACGCAAGCGCTTTGTTTACGCGCTGGCCACATGCCTAGTCGTGCCGCTACTCCGCCATCCTCACCATTTTCGGCATATCCTCCTCCACTTTCCGCCTCCTGGCTGTGCTGCATGCTCCTCTCCGCTTTCCTCCTCGCATCTTTCATTCCCCCACTGTGCTCTCCGTTCGTCTTCGTGTCGCTGTGCTCGTTCTCTCGGTCACGCTGAGGCTGACGCTTGCCGTAAGAACGGGTGCCTGCTCTACAAGAATACTCGTGGCCGAGTGTATTACTGTTTCATAAGTAGAAGGACCTGAATTCTACCCGCACAACTTCCTAGCTGGCACAAGCATTGTGTTTTTCATGTGTGTGCTCGGTGGCGCATGCACCGGCATACCGGCGATGAACACATAGTGATGGACACATGGCGATGGACATACGCCGTGAAAAGTACCCGCCAAATTACACTAGTGAGAATTATCGTCGTAAAAAGAAATGCGTTAAAAAACGCCCGGCCCCCTAGCCGGAAAACTTCTCAGCCAGACGCTCCCCGCCCCAGGGAGAATGGAAAACCTACGCCGCTGGTCAGGCGGTGCGAGTGCCACGCGGAATACAGTCCCAGAACTGACTTTTTGTGCGGGAAAGATATCGCCAAATAAAAGAAAGGCTGAAAGCTCTTTCGGGGAAGTGAGCCTTTGACTTTCTCATTTATACTACCTTTTATTCCCTTTACCCCATTCCCTGCCTAGCGCAGCCAGCAGCTACCGAAAGTGGCTAACCTACCTGTATTTCTTTCCCTTTTTCCTCTTCCTGTTTCTCTGGCTTTTGATTTTCTTCATGTACACTGCCTATTGAAACTGCTATGTATGATCGTCATACCAGGCGTATAAAATTCAGTACATTCATCGAATCAAACTCAGTGTCTCTGTCTTCGCATGTGTCGTCTGGCCTTTCATACAATACCTCTACATTAGATCTCCACAAGCACTTTGACGAAAGATTCGGTTTAAATGGTGGAGATGGCGGATCTCATAGCAGCCGTCGTTGAGCTTACTAAGTTTTCCAAGGATCTCCATGCAAACTGCTAAGGTCGTAGGTAATCTGTATCAAAACTTCAGCACCAACTTAATATTTGTTTTTCATACTATTGCCTTTTAGGGGTTAGCTTTCAGCTGCCACTATCATTGATTGTAACTATCACATTACGGAGATCTACCAAAGAAAATTCTGGAATCATGTCGAACTCACTTGAAATAAACACTGACACATAAAACTTACGTGCTTTTTCTTTCATTATAGTTGCAAGCGTTATCCTTGTTCTTATAAAATACATTCGCTGGGGTGCTATCAAAATAAAACAGTTGCTGTGATGTTTCAACTGCTGGGTGGCGGACCACGGCACAACATCTTCACCCGAGCAGTGCACTGCGGAGGAATGTGCTGAGCTAACTAAACTGGCTTGCGAAACAGAGTGCATGCACGTTTCAAGGATACAACTGGAAGGTTGCTTGAAGCCACGGTTTAGCCACCGTTGTTGCCTTGTTTGGTCCCACTGACTCCTCATATCAAATGTCAGCTGCAATAAAATGCTTAGCAGCAATATCTTGGGTAATGCCTGACGATACGCCATCAAGGAATCAATTGTCACTTGACAAGAGATAACCACTATCAGCGCCTTGCAATCAGGTATGTTGACTCATTGAATGGGAATACCGAACAACGTAGACAGCTGTAAGGCCTGAGCAAAGCCCACAGTGGTGATTTGACACGTGCAGCCCCAAGGCCTCCATTGCCGTCACCAACCAACAATTATGACAACACATCTGCGCGGAGCCTGAAGCAGCTGCTGTCCCAGTTCACCTGCGTATCCTCTAAATCAAATAATTCCAGAATAATCTCAGGTTGTGTGAGAACGCTGCTTATTCGCGTTCATTTAGGGCTATTGCTACTCGTATAAGTCGGCATCCATGCTGACTTTCCATGCAAATTTTACCACGGGTGAAGTGAGGCATAGAAAACTGTAACGCTGCAATTTGTTGAAAAAACAGTTCTATTTCCGCCTGGTAAGTAGAAACAAGCGAATATTCAGTAACATTTAACTAGTGGTCCATTCCTATTAGAGCAGGAGATCATATTGAATGCAGTACATCTCTACAGAACAATCTGACTTTCTAATTCAGCAACACTGCGAGAGCAACGACAGGGCAAAGGTTCTGACGTGCGTGGATGTAAAAGCTAAGCCTCCGCGTTGATGTGAATACTGTTCACGTTTTTGTGGAGGGGTTTCCGCGAAGAGCAGTTAGAGTGAGATCTCTCATGACTTCACTTTTATGACAGAAAAAGTTGCATGTGTGTGGGATCGATGTTTTCTGCTGAAATGAATAGCGCTCACCTCGTGCAGCTGCCGCACGCTTCGTTCATCTATGACGCCTACGATGTCGCTAGGGCCTAAAGTTTCGCTGGGAAAAGCAAGTTTTACGTCTACAAAACAGTTGCGTGTTTGCTCGCGCTGCACACATTTTTTCTTCATATTATAAGGAAGAGAATCCAGCATTTCTAATTACTGAAGCTATCGCGTAACATTGCAGAAACACGGGCTGCTTAATTTTCCTTGTTTTAATAGTCCCACGGATCTACATCCTGCCAGAACGCATGTGTTTGTGCGAACTAGAGAGAAAAGTGTGCCGCTGTGAACATTGCTCTTTGATTCTCCCCTGCTGCTTCATACTGCGAAAGTGCCCGTTTTTATCCGGCAAGTACCGGTCGAAATTTGGTGCGCCAAGCCAGCTACGATAATGTGTTCAAGCTGAAGCATGCATATTTTGCTGGTTCTCGAAGGACGGTGTCTCCAGATTCCGGCTTAGCTGTACTTTGTTTGTATATTAGTACGCGTGTGAGAAAACCCTGCAACGCATCATGGCATACCAAGAATATTCGTGCAAGGAAGTTTGTGACTAAACCCGGGTAAAATTCTGCGATCGCGTGACTAGACAGCGACGCCAGACGGGTGGAATACAAACCAAAAACTTGCGATGGCTTAACAAGCCACTGCATGAATGAAAGACGAAACCGTATAGTGGGCTTATGTGTACCTTAGTGCAGGGCTCGGAATATATTGTTCAGCTGAGGTTCCATAAAGCGCGCCGAATAAAAAGCACACGTGCGTTTTCTTTATGCGTTTTGCCTCCATCGAAAAGGCGGCCGTCGCGGCCAGATATCCCACCCCTGAACTTGTGCCCAGCAGCGGAACGCCAGAGCCAGTGAGCCAATGTGGCGGGTATAATGAGCAAAAATAACGTTGTTGCAGAGACGTTCACAGACGTTTGTCAGTAGGTATAAGTTGTAGTGGGTCGTGATGACAAAGAACAAATCTGGTGAGAACGGGGGGAAGAAGAAGAAGCAGAAGAAGAAGAAGGAAGATATCGTGCTTTGGTTCTGTGCACGCTTATCGGGGAATGTTACATTTGCGCAGTATGACAGGATAGAAGCCCCTATTATGTGAATAACTCTGAGTATAGCCAGAGACGCGCAACATCAGTCGTATTTTTCATCGTGTGAAGTGGATTAAAACGTCAAGTATGATTTCTCCGAAAACATCACGACTCCCAAGCTTCGCGAGTTCGTCGCCCAATAGGCTGGGAAGACGCTGCAGGAGATTGATGTTCGAGCAGCTTCAGTGAAGATAAGAATGAAGCACTCCGAACTTCAAGAACACATCATGACGCCGCTGGTGCAGCTGACAACAAGAACTGCACCGAGCAAGACCGATTCTTACATGGACTCATGCCTGCTAGAAATGCTTCGTCTGCAGCAGCAACACGTCGAGCGGCAGCAGCACCTCATGGAAAATCTTCTGACTTATTCAAGCCGAACAACGACAAAACGAGCAGATAGTAAAGCCCGATTTCTATGATGTAGACAGTTCAAAATGAAGGAATGAAGGAACCCACCTCTCTGCTCCCTGTCTCTTGCTTTTGACCCCTTCGGTGTCTCGGGGTCACTTCATTTTCGGCCAATCGTCGAGCTCACTCAGTTGTCGTCAGTTTCCTCCAATGGCAGGCGCCCATGGAAGTGCAGTCACATTCGACAGATGGGGTCACTCCAAGGGCTCCACTGTCGGACGAGTGAATTGACCACTTGCAGAAGTCGGAGCGCCTCCTAGCGCGAAAAACGGGAAGCGTGCGCCTCGCCGCTTGGTTGGAAAACATCAGGACTCCAGCCATGCTTTGGTAACGTGGCATCGAGTCCCGACGTTGTGTTCACGGAGCTTCTGTCACGTTTTGTGAAAGCGTCGATGCTCTTTGGTAGTTGCGCATGACCTGCTTTAAATATGATTGAAGAAGACTGCATTCCCTTACCTTTTTTGCAAACTGGATGGACGACTGACTCTCGGAGGGCCGCATAACGAGCGGCAATGCGTGGCGTTATCTGCACGCCAACACTTCGTCCGTTCGTCAGGCACACCGCGGATGGGCCTTAAACGAAGAAGGTTACGTTAACGACATAAAACTTAACGTGAACACCGCGGACTCTGCACTTGGCCTCATACGAGCTACGTGCACGCCATCCATGAAGTCGGGCGTCTACGTGGTTACGGCGTGGTTCGCAAAAGCCGCTGGCGACATTGCCGGAGCGCACTGCGAATGTGTGGCCGGGTGAGTACTTTCTGCCTCTAGCATTCCCCGAACTCTTAGTTATTGCATGGAACAGCAAATGTACCCGTACAAATATTCGTCTCGTGCTGTTTCGCCAAACTGTGGTGTTGGATGCTTGTGGTGTACGAAACCGTATCCCAAATTCCGCATGCGCTATATGTACGCGGCAGGTTATTCAGGGTGTTTTGCGAGCGCTCATGTCTCAAAGCATGCGCCAACCTCTTTTATACGTTATATTAGCTTAAATATGGGCAGCGCGTGCGTCCGCGAGCTAGTGCACTCCGGCTCACTCGCGCGTGGTAATATCAAGGCAGATAGTTGGGCGAGTTGGTTCGAAGTCATGGTGGAAGAGAGCGCAACCTAACTGACACGTACAGAAGAAAAAAAGGCGAGCGCAGACTGGCAAATGGAAATTTATTGGAAACGAATGATCAAATGTACATGAAAGTACATAGACTGGCCAGCCTTCTGTTTGCGTCGTTTTTCACATGGCACTCAATCGTACTCGCACATTCTTAGATTGGCACAGTGCCTAAATCTTGTTTCAGAAATGTGGGTGCATTGACGAGCGCGAAGAAAAACTGCATTCTTTTATATTTTGCAGCCTCAGCGAGACCTGTCAGCATGTCGCTGGCCTTCTGCTCATCGTTGCTGAACTGGGGGATAAGGGAATGCCTGCACGGACCAACCATGCAAGTGGATTGTTCCCGCAGAAGGTGTGGCACAGGTGCACCAATATTGGCACCTATTTAACATCGCTCCTTTACGTTAGTATTTGGCATCTCAAACATGCAGTTTTTTACTGGATATTTACAAAAGAGTCCATGTGTAGGAAGAAAACAAGAAGTGAAAGGCAGAGTAGGTCCACCAGGTTATGTGCCTGGTTGGCTACCCTGCACTTCATGTGTAAGCTGTGTTTAAGCAAACTCATGAACAAGACATACTTTCACTGCACACACAATACCTTTATTCGAGTGCTCAGTGTACATACAGTTTTATAGGTTCACCCCACCAAAAATAATTCCAATCCGCCACCAATAACTGCCATGCGAAATAAGCATGGGATGTGTGCTCTAAAAGCTCTAAACAAGCAGCATCAAGACATGGTGGTGACTACAGTTCTGATAGAGCGGCAACAAAAAATGTTATTACACACACACTAATGGACTTGGTGCAAAATGCAAGTGTAGTCATCCTTTTTTTTTTCGGCCTTCTCTGTATGCAGAATCGCGAGGCACACAATCACTTTATATCATCAGTAATGCTGCAATATTTCAGTTGTTCCTTTATATTTTCATAGGGTTAAAGTGTCAGCGCTGAATACCATTAATGACCTGTTTTCTTTCAGTTTATGCAGTGCAGGCTACAGATTACATCCGACCTTATCTTGTATCCATTTTTCAGATGCTAAGCAACCTTATCAGATTTAGCATTGTTTCCTATAATGGATGTCTCAATGGTGATTACATATTTCATGATTAGGATGGTGGAGGTAGTAAGAATGTTGGTCAGTAAGATTGAGGGGGTAACAGCCACTACTTCCTGCCTAGAGAGAGGTCAGAGGAAAGTAGTTGAAGTATCCCAAGAATGCCAACTGTATCATTATTTGACTGCTCAGCTAGGTTCGGTGTAACTGCAACAGGATGTCATGTGGATGTGGGCCTTCCCATGTTCTGTGTATTAGGCTAGAAAAAGTTCAAATATGTGGCACTACTGAGCCACAAATTTTTTTACTGTATTGCAGCCAAGATGCCTGCGTCAAGGATGCCTTTGGTGGAAATCTTCTTCCGGAATTACAGAGTCAACAGACCACTGCATCAAAAAAGAAAGCGGCGATACAATTCATGTGGCCACCTGTCGCCCCCTACCGAAAATCAAGTGCAGCGTTTAGAGGAAAGCCTCTCGGAATGCTGCCCTAGCCTCCAAGCGGTACGCTACATGGGGCAACCGGCACAACAGCATGTACCTGAGCCATCTGCAGAGTTAATTGGTGATGAAGAAGACTTGTGGAGCGACAGAGTGCAAGAGCTAGTCAACGCACACATGTAATCTTTAAAGCCCATGGAAAAGGATGAGCGTGAAGGAATACGTGCAAATACGATAGGGCAAGCATATAACAAAAACTGGCATGTTGCCCGACTTGGGCGGCTCACAGCGTCCCTATTTAAGCGGGTGTGCCGTTGTGTAAAACCAGAAAGTTTGCGGAAGACCCTGCTCTATCCAAGCGAAAGGGCAGCGTCTACTGAAGCAATGGTATATGGAAGAGTGCATGAGAAGGATGTCGTTAGGGCATATGCGCTCCTCCTCAGGAGCCTAGACAGGCAGGTCACACTGCAGGAAACAGGCCTGCATATATACAGTGATCATCCAATGCTGGCTGCATCACCAGACAGAGTTGTGACAGTGGATGGAGAGGAAGGCGTTCTGCAAGTGAAGTGCCCGTTCTCTAAACAGGGGCAGAGTATGAAGGAAGCCTGCAAAGACAAAAAATTCTGCTGTAGGCTAGAAGGCGGTGAGGCTGTATTAAAAACGGACCATGAATATTCAAATCCAAGGACAGCTGGCCATCACAGGTCACAATTGGTGCAACTTTGTTGTCTGGTTTGGGCCCAATAAGATCCACCTCCAGCGAATACACTACAGCAAAGTGTTCTGGGAGACCGAAATGCTCCCCAGCCTGCTTCACTTTATGAGGGATGCCCTCATACCAGAGATCCTCACAAGGCGCGTGAAGCGGCTGAACAAGCTTTATACAAAGGGACAGTATGTATATCACAAAAAGCTGCTGAACGGGTTTCTTGTGTGTGACCACCACGGTAGCCTGGTGATCACTATCAGGAGGATAGTGGATAAAAAAGGCATGCTGGATGCACGTACAATGTTGTGACGCCTCCACAGCCGAATCTGCATATTGTATGTTGTGTTCATGGCAGTGACAATGAGGCAATAAAGAAAAATTTGGAGAAATCAAACAAAAGATTTGTTATTACACAGGAAAACTTGCAAGAGAACAAATGGACAAGGAATTATTTGCAGACAAATATAGCTTGGTTAATTTGAACAATCAGTGCTGTGCTGTATTTGTATCAATAGAAATTCACTATCACAGCATACGCCTTGTGTCGCATCTCAAGACAGCAATGCACATTCTACGAGTGTTTCTCCCAAGGCCCCCCTTCATCGACGCCCGCCTACCTGACTATGCTGCCCGACACCCAGCCACAACGTGATGACAAAGAAGATGACTTAGAAGCGACCACAACTGTCACCCTTCATGGAAGTGAGGACCAGCGCGAAGGCCACTCTCCCGACACTGGCAAGATGACTGTTGCGGAGAGCAAAAGACGAAATCAACCACTTTCGTGGAAGGAGTATGAACCCAGCTTCCAGACTGCCTTGTCGTTTCTTAGAAGGTTGGATATCAGAGGCAGAGTTCTGTGAACAATACGACCCCTCGGATAGGCTGTACCAAGATCGTCAGATTCCCTACTCTGGTCACCTAGAGAAGACTACTGCTTTATAAGTGGGCACATTTGGGGCAATCCGTGTGTCTCAATTTATGCAGAGACATGTCGTGAGTCAGACAGTGCTCCTGCATGGAGTGGGCTTTGTTAGGGTTGGCGTCTGGCACCACGTGGCGAGAGGAATTTCATCCGACCAGGCTACGTCGAAATGAGGCGCGACTTCTCCTGCGATGGTTAAGGTCCCGCACCTCGCGCACAAAGAACTTTCTCTTACCGGACCTTTTACCAGGCCTCGTAGAAATGAAGCGTGACCTACTAATTCTTCATGACCGTTTCGAGTGTGCCCGTCTGAAGCCCCGCAGTGTACAGCCTCTTTTGTGTGTGTGTGTGTATGTGTGTGTGTGTGTGTGTGTGTGTGTGTGTGTGTGTGTGTGTGTGTACGAGTTCAGAGAGGCCCTTTCCTCGAATTAGACCTAGAAGAGAACTTCCACGAACCCGCAAAGCGCAGAAGAGGCGGACAGGCGTCTACGATTCCGGGAGGCGGGACGACTTCTTCCTTCAGCAAGCTCGGTATAGCCAGAGGAGGAGGGGCCCTCTTCCTGTGCCTGTCACTTGACGTCGACAGAAGCAAGATCCCGCCCACGATTGTAGAAAGCCTATTTCAGAGGCTCCGAAATGTACTTTTGATCACTTCATGCTCTTCTCATTTTCTTTCATCTACCTTTGAATAAACCGTGGAAGTTTCGCACTAGAAAATCTTCTCACCCTTGCATGGTCGCCATGGTCTACCGGATGCCTGCAGCCCGTCGACAACGCCACGCTAACCAATAAGTAACGTCGGTCGAGCTTCGATAGGCAGGCGCCGCTACTACTCGGCGGCAGCACGATACGCTACCCTGGAGTACGCAACAGCTTCCATAGCCATCGCAAATATTGTAGAATAAACTGTTTTTCTCTCTCCTACTCCTGGCCTTACTCATCCCTGTGACTGGAAGGATCCTAGGTTTCAATGCTATCTTGAGCCGCCACAACTGACACCACCAATTAGAGTGAAGGAAGGTGCACATGACAATTTATTTTACCCTAAAGGATCCCGGCTGGGGTATTACATAAGCTGGGAACATGATCTAAGAAGAGCACTTTCTCACTAATTTATAAAATCACAACAATGCATAAAAGGAATTCCGAAGTAGAACTACAAAGGGTTAAAATCTGTATCAAGATATATTTCATTAATGAAGCAAACAGGAATGCGATAACAATATCTTCAATTATGAAAACCAATAGAAGTACAGCAGTTCATGCGAACAACAAGCAAAGAAAAATCATACTTGTAAACAAAAAAATCCATATGGGAATGCTCCATTCTCAGAATGTGTGGTGAAACTCTTGAACTATTAAAGGATTACTTTCAGTGACAATTGATTCTGGTGGTACATTCTATTATGCTATAGTTTTGGACAAAAATTATGTAGTCAAGACATTCCACTAGCCTGGAGACCATGCTACATACTATTAATGCAAGGTGTGCTAACAAACCACTAATAACGAGCACAGAGAGCTACCTAAAGTAAAATGCAGAAATTTTGCTATTAAAACTACGAACACAGGCAGTAGCACAAACAATATGACCACTCGTCAGAGTGAGCAAGTAACACTTTTTTTTACATGCTCAAGAAATATTGCTTTTCTTAAAGCCTCCAATAATCAGCACTCCGAGGAAGCAATGTTCACCATCAACAACCTTGTATGTGCACGCTTGTGGAAAACACAGAACAGCCTTCTCAACTGCTGGCGTCAATAGAACCATAACCGCAGCCATCACTACAGCTACCGCGAAATATGGCAACCATCTTGCCTACCAGAACTGCAGACATGCATGCATGGCCCTCAAGGTACATTTTACGGGGCCTCCTACATTCTACACAACTACTCTAGCACCAACTAGCAGTTCCTACAGTAACCCTTCATCATACCAAAACTCATGCATACTATCAAGAAGCTTGCAAGCAAGCCCACAGCAGTTTGGAACTGCACCACCATCGAAATACGAGAGCAAATGAGAACGTCTTCATGGCTTTTTCAGAATTCACGACACCACAACCTCACACTGACTCAAAGCGAGACAGATTTCCCCATACGTGGGCTGCATTTCCCGGTGGATTTCGAGGGGCATTCGTTTCTTTCTCTATAGAAAATGAACTGCATTTCGTTGCTTGTACGCCTTGCACATAAGAACAATCACAATATTCAACAAATGACAGCAGGTCCGTACCAGTCCAAGGAAGGTTCACAGCTGAGAATGGCGACAGTACAGTACAGTACCGCAAAATTCCGCCCTTACCTATATGGCAGGCCATTCAAAGTCGTCAGCGACCATCACGCGTTGTGTTGGCTAGCTAACTTAAAGGACCCTTCAGGACGGCTGGCGAGGTGGAGCCTCAGACTGCAAGAATATGACGTCACGGTAATCTACAAGTCTGGACGAGAACACTCAGACGTCCACTGCCTATCACGCGCCCCTATCGATCCCCCGCCGGAAGACGATGAGGATGACGACGCCTTCCTCGGAATAATAAGCGCAGAAGACTTCACTAAACAGCAACGACCGGACCCGGAGCTAAAAGGCCTCGTCGAGTATTTGGAGGGGAACACTGACGTAGTACCTAGGGCATTTAAGCGCGGATTGTCTTCGTTCATATTACAAAACAACCTGTTCATAAAGAAGAACTCACCAGTCCGCGCCAGCTACCTTCTTGTTGTTGCGTCAGCGCTGCGTTCAGAAGTACTGTACGCCCTACATGACGATCTAACCGCTGGGCACCTCGGATTCCCCGAACGCTGTCGAGGATACAGGAAAGGTATTACTGGCCGCGTCTGACCGCCGACGTCGCCCCTTACGTCAAGACATGCCGAGACTGTCAGCGACGCAAGACACCACCGACAAGGCTAGCAGGATTACTACAGCAGATCAAACCTCCTTGCCGACTATTTCAGCAGATCGGGATGGATTTGTTAGGACCGCTTCCGGCGTCAACATCCGGAAATAAAAAGATCGTCGTGGCGACGGACTATCTCACCTGCTTCGCTGAAACTAAAGCTCTACCGAAAGGCAGCGCAGCCGAAGTGGCGCAATTTTTCGTCCACAACATCCTGCTGCAACATGGTGCCCCAGAAGTCCTCATCACCGACAGAGCAACAGCGTTTAGAGCAGAGCTCACCCAAGCAATTCTGCAGTACAGCCATGCAAGCCACAGGAGGACAACTGCCTACCACCCGCAGATGAATGGTCTCACGGAGCGCCTGAACAAGACGCTCGCCGACATGCTAGCAATGTACGTCGACGTTGAGCACAAGACGTGGGATGCAGTCCTGCCGTACGTAACCTTTGCTTACAACACGGCGGTGCAGGAAACAACACAGATCACGCCGTTTAAGCTAGCTTACGGCAGGAACCCGACGACGACGCTCAACGCCATGCTGCCGCACGTCACCGACGAAAAAAATCTTGACGTCGCGACCTATCTCCAGCGCGCCGAAGAAGCCCGACAACTCGCCCGCCTACGGATCAAGAACCAACAGCGTACCGACAGCCTACACTACAACCTCCGACGCTTCGTCGAGTACCAGCCCGGTGACCGTGGTTTGGTTTGGACCCCTATACGGCGACGAGGACTGAGCGAGAAGCTTTTGCGTCGCTGTTTCGGACCGTACAAGATCATCCGACGTATTGGCGCACTGGACTATGAGGTCGTGCCACACGGCATTGCGCTATCATAGCGGCGCCGCTCACAACTTGAAATAGTCCACGTGCGACTCAAGCCGTACTACCAGCGTTAATGAACTTTGGGACTTCGCGTAACTGACCTTTGGACTTTGTTTCTTTTCGTTGTTTTGTTACTTTTGTTTAATAAGTGTCCTTCTGTGTTTCGCTCTCTTATATTTGTAGCATCGGGACGATGCTTTTAAGAGGGGGGTAATGACACGTGTACTTCTTTATCTTTATCGGGCGACCACTTCTCACCGCCTAACAAATGTTATTCCACAGCGCAGGACGCGCCTGCATGTAAAAGAAGTTTCTGGAATGTTATCGATGGTTCCATCCGCTGTCTTTCTCCGCAACTTGCGCAATCTTATTGCATGTATGCGCGACGCGAATAGTGTAGAACTTTGTGGAAGACACGCTGGTCCCAGCGGTTACTCTGGAAGATTCGACGACAGATCTATAAAAGCCGACGCGCTTGACCTGCTGATCAGATTTTCGACGATCACCGAGTGTGTTCGCCACTACCGTTGTTCTTTGACTATATCCTGCTTTTGAGGGCCCAAGTTCGCCCAATAGAACGCCAGTTTCTATAATCACAGTTTGACTGCCTTCTTCACCGTCACTACTACGTGACAATATATTGACTTCGCATTTACAGCCGTAATTTGGGTAAAAAAATAGGGGCAACAATTTTCTGATTTGTACTTCGAAATCATTACGACTTCCTCTAGATAATAATGGACCTCTACAAGCTCTTACAAGCTATCACTCACAATCTTTTATCAGTGGTGGTTTGAAATTGGAAAGGAAGCAACACACCGTATACACTTGCTCTGCAATGTCAATCATGCTAATCGGAAACGGTTTGCTTAATATTTGGAATGTTTTTATGCGTCCTATCGCGCGTTCAACATGAACTCTTGCACATGCGATGCGACGTGTACGCTCAACAGCTTCAGGCCTCATCTGGGACTCATGTTGCTCGCGGAATGGAGGTCGGAAAACCGTGATTCCTGGTGGCAAATAAGGAAATGTAAACCCCTTATCTACCATTATTGCGTCTCCCGCATCCATACGATCCAAAAGCCCACTACACTGAAGCATAGTCTTATCAGACACCGATCCTCACCAAAGACGTGACACATATGCAATATACCCATCCGGTGTACAGCCCAAAAGCACCTTATAAGTATTGTAATGTTTATAAGTCGCAAATGTTTGCCGCTGTGCACTGAGTGATGAGGGCCGCTGTATACGAACTTCCGTTGCATCTAGCACCAACCTAGTATTTTCGAAACCTCGAAAACATCCTGGTAGGTGTGGCGCTATCATTTCTCTCGTCGGCATTTGCATTCTTGCTTCCAACTCGAGCTCAAGGAAATTAACCCAGGTAGCGAAAATGCGGCTGACATAGCTTGCGCACATTAAAAAGTTGCGAGCAACCTATTCTCCAGGCATGCCAGTTTTTAACCGCACAACCACCATGAAGAACTCTACTTCGAGTTCACGTTCCCTTGGCCGGCCAGGGACTTTACTTTTAATCTTCCTTTCTGTCCCCCAGTAGGACCTCTTGCTGGCTCGGGGCTCAAAGTATTCGAAGAGGCTTCGAAAAACACCATAATTAGGCAGCTCCGTATAGAAGGCACACTTCTTAGCTGAAAGCCTAATGGTATTTAAAGTGAGTATTCTTGAATTGGCTTCATCAAGCTTCATCTCAAGCCACATATTTCTTTTTTCTAAAGAAGCAATTTTTTGGTGCAGCAATGCTGTTTCTCTCTGTGTGTCAGTGCTCATCAAGGTACTTCAGTAGCTGGTGCTCGCCTGGGAACCTACGATAATGGCATAGAAAGAGATAAAACTACTTAAGTGATGTAAGCTATCAATTGACAAAAGCAAGCTTTGCTAGTAAATTTGCACAGGGTGACACCAGCCACGTTACAATAACTTTTAATCAGTTGTGCAGCCCAATGAATGATACTGAAGTAAGGTTTGGGTACAAGCTAGTTGGTATTCCATTGCTAACATCACTTAGAGAGACCGAAAGAATGACGAAGGCAAGCGCTGTTTCCAATGGAATACCAACTAGCCGGTACCCAAACCTCGCTTCAGTATCGTTCGTCGGGCATCAACAACACTTGTTTTAGTCATTCTTTCGGTCCCTCTGTCTATGTACGTGCTGGAAGTGATGTTTGCAATGAACAAGTTGACAAATCCCAAGGCTAAAACTATTGTTTACCATGAACACAACACTTGACATGCAATTTTCTGATAGTTTTATTAGATTTCCTGACACAAGCTTCAAGGCAGATGTAAGCTACAGAGAAGGATGTGAAGCACCTAGAAAGTTGATCAAATCAATGCACTGAACGTTAAAATGAGTAAAACTTCACAGCTGCGAAGTTTTACTTCACAGAAAGCCACGATGATATTGAAGGCATAGCCCTACGATTAAATTACTGCAGTCACTTACAAATCACTGATGTTTGTAATGTCACAGGAGCTGTGTCTTCTCCAGCGAGATACATTTGCATGTCACCTAAGAAGAAATAGCCCAGTTTAGGTCATTCATATTGTTGTGCTGATGATAATAAATTTTTCTTATAAAATACTAACAACCAGAAATGTCAGCCTTGTCCTGGAAATTGCATTATTACATACTCTGACTGCTGCCCGTGTACCATGCATTGGGTGCGCGTTAAAGAACACCAGGTGGTCAAAATTAATTCAGAGTCCCATACTACGGCGTGCCTCATAGTCATATTGTGATTTTAACGTAAAATCCCCAGAATTTTTTAAACATGACTGCTGAACAAAGGACTTCCATTGGTTGCGGTGGATTTTAGTTGTATTATAAAATAAAACTGTGCTTCACCACATTGTATTTCTGTTTCCTTCATATTTCCAAAAATTTGCCTGTATATTTTTACTAGAACTGCTAGCTGAGTGGTGCAAAGGTAAATGACTTTTACAGCACCATTATATTTTCCTATTAGCTGCAAGTTGGAACAAAGACAATCACACTCGACTCAACCATCAATAAAACAACCTTCAATACCAATCAGATGAGAAGAAATTCAGCTGTGCATTCAGCTGACAGCCTTATTTCTAAAAGACACCCCATTAGTCTAACCATATGTGCTTTGGAATGATTTCCCTGATATACGAGTAGAATAGTCGGGCTTAATACTTGCAGCCTCTCACTTTTCCACAAATGACAAAATAATTTGTTTGACAGATTTGCAAGCGAGTAAGCATCCTATAAATACCATGGCAAGCATGGCGAGCTACAAGCCGGCAGCCTTGCCTTCACCACTTCCTAGTGGTTTCGGTTCAGGCGTATTCTCCGTGGGCCCAGCTGCACTACCAGAGAGTTGAATGGGCACCTCAGCTTCTGCAAATAAATAAAGAAGTATCACTAAAATGAAGGAACAGAAACTGCTGCATGCATGCACAGCCATCCATGCCAGTGACCACTTTTTTATTAACTATTTCTATCAGGTTGGAGCAACTTCACCCAAGTTAACATTCTGTACCATTAAGTTAGCCATGGCACGGTACATATTGTACCTTAATGATATACAGCACTACACCTTTATCCCTCAAAAAGTGCCACATTACATACATAAGCGACGTCTCTACGTACCTACATACAGTGAATAATACACTTAATAGGACACTCAACGTTGTTGTTCCATAGAAACTTCCCATTTGTATGTATTAAAAATAGTCAATGAGGCATGCTCACCATGAATGACTGCAAGAGGCTGGGCGTTCCCTGATACAGTCCCGGGGTCCACTTCGCTGCTTTCCGAAGCTATAGCAGCAGCCCCTACAGATGTCAAGCACAGACCTATCAATGCAAAGGTTAACATATTGTAAGAGCAAGATGAAATAAAATTTGTAATGTCAGATGAATCAATAAATGTCCAAAAAAGCTGAGCAATAAAGCGACTACTTCAGAGGAAAGATAATGTAAATGCCTGGTGTGCGTATAAATCTGCGTGTGCACCGAGATTTAGTTCAGGGACTGCACGCCCAAAACTCGCTTGCAATACGGCGTTGCAGAAGCAGATCACGGCAAAATAAAACCTCCAGGGCACCAACCTGCGGCCAGCTCGACCAGTCGTTGAAAAACGCAGCTCTGCGTAGCGCAGCTTTACTCTAGCGGCGATGAATAACCTGCTCAAATGCCCTATTTGCTAAGTGGCGTTCGGCATCACTTTCTCCTGTTAGTACGGCGCCGCCGGCCCAAGCCTACAGCCGAATCGCGCCAATGTGACGACATAATCCTCTATACGCAAGACGGCTCCTGCATTCCCCGAGTCCCGAAGATACGCATCCTAGGCATGCATATAAGAGCCAACGGGTCAAACGTAGACGCTATTCGCAAAATCGAAGGCAAGGTTACAGCGGCTACCCGCCTGATCAAACGCATTACAAACAGGCACATGGGCAGGAAGGAGGACAGTGTCATGCGCCTCATACACTCTTTCGCAATCAGCCACATCACTTATGTGGCTGCCCTCCACAACTGGAATGTCACTGAAAGGGAGAAAATCAACGCTCTTATACGCAAGACTTACAAGATCGCCCTTGGCCTACCGGAGTCCACAAGCACTGCTCGTCTGCTACAGCTGGGGGTATACAACACGCTTGAGGAAATCGTGGATGCGCAAAAAACCTCTCAACTCGAGCGCATGTCTCTGACAGCCACGGGCCGGTACATCCTGCAGAAACTAGGCTTCAACTACCACGTCCAACACGGTCAGAAACAGGTCATTCCACCTGACCTCAGCGACACGCTGATTGTCGCCCCTATACCTCGAAACATGCACCCCAAATTTAATCGGGGCCGACGCCAGGCCCGTGCCAAGGCAATGCTGCGCTCCTTGGGTGGAAAAAGGACTACGCGCTTTGTAGACGCCGCAGAAT
Source organism: Dermacentor albipictus (assembly GCF_038994185.2). Lineage (NCBI taxonomy): Eukaryota > Metazoa > Arthropoda > Arachnida > Ixodida > Ixodidae > Dermacentor > Dermacentor albipictus. The sequence goes on along the minus strand of NC_091828.1, from coordinate 55,537,278 downwards.
ATACACGAGAACACCGGTTCACGGCGGTAGTCGTAGACGGAATACAACGAAACAGCGGAAGAGGTAGCGATTGCGCTTGCTCTTACCGACCCCCTCTGCGAGGTAGTTTTTAGCGACTCACAATCCGCAGTTCGCAACTACGCGCGGGGGCGCATTTCCTCCGAAGCTCTCCAGATTCTAAGGAAAGCTGGTCGACAGCACTTCGATAACACCGCGATCATATGGTTTCCAGCGCACGTTGCCACCCCCACCGATGAGGGCCTCATTAACTTGAACGAGGTAGCACACCGCTCTGCGCGAGAACTGACCCGCCGCGCAGAATCGGCGACCGATTCTTCGAGTCCGGAACTCCTGCCTCAAAACTCGCGAGAACGCCTGGTCAGGTACAATGACACCACCAAGCACTACCAGCTAGGCAGGCGGTTGCTGCCCCCACCTCACCCCATGCTTTAACGTCGCCAGGCAGTCATCTGGCGACAATTGCAAACACGAACATTCCCCAGTCCGGTGCGATTGCAGCACATTTTCCCCGTGCAATACCCGACTGCTTTTGGAAATTGTGTCAGGAAACTAGAGCGACGCTGTCACACATGTTGTGGGAGTGTCGGGTCACATCAGCTACAATGGCTGTAGCTCCGGAGGCTCTTGCGTCGAAGTGGGCCGCCGCTCTGCGCAGCTCCAACCTCAAGACACAAGAGTGGGCTGTCCAGCAAGCCCTAGAGGCGGCGATGAGGCAAGTCCTCGAAGTCCTCTCATGGGAGACCTGAGCCCAGGTCGTCAAATTTTCCGGATTCAAAATAAGGTTGTTTCCATTCATCCATTACTTTCGAACCACACATACGCATGCACACACACGACAGCGATGCGAGGTGTGGCAAAAGCAAACGAGGAAACTTACCTTTGCTCTCCCGCCTTTGCGCGGCACGGTTGTGCCGCCGAACATCAGCGTCGCTGCCAGCTCTCCTGTATGTAAACAGGCTAGGCACGTAGTCGGGGTGAGTAGCGGATTTCGACGGCCGGCCTGCATTTATAGACGCAATAAGTACGTAATAGTCAAACAATAAAGGCTTTATCACACTTACCTGTGATGAAATGCGCGCCACTGGTCCTCGAATGCGCCGTTGGTTGCCACGGCGTGCCGTTCGGGTTCAACCGCTTTACCGCTGCCGTCCACAAACTTCTCCTATCTGCACTAACTTTCGCGGATGGAAATCTAAAGAAATTACTGTTTCCCTTTCCATAGTAGTAGCTCCTGCAGCCGAAAGCGACGCAGTTAGCCAGCATGTCGCGCTCGCAGCCTCGTGGCGCACGTAACACTGACTTCAGACACTACGACCACTACGACCACTACGACGCTACCGAGGGCTGCCCGAGCTGCGCCGTTTGTTTTCCAACCCAGAAGATGGCGCTCATGACGCACCGCCGCATCCGGTTTTGGCGCATGCGCAGTCGTACTTCTGCAAGTGGTCAATTGTCAGCGGCGTTCCTTTGGTGTTGCATGCCTTTGGTGTTGCATGCCAGCTGGAGGAGACTGGTTGTTTTCGAACGAGCTTTCAGAGCTGCAAAACAGCTTTGCTCGGGACCAAGATTACCTGGAACCATGCCAGGATCCCATTGCACTTCCGGGACGAGAGAAGCAGGGGTGGAGACAATAGCTCAACGTGCGGCGCACGACGTGGAGTCGCCAACTCGCCAGACAGGTCCGGGAACGTGTTAGACGCGCTCCTGCGCACCCTAATTGGAATGCGACGGTGAGTGCATGTGGTCGGAGAACTCCAGTGATGCCAGGAAAAGTGTCCGTGTCCCTCGTATTCTGAAATACGAGGGACACGGTTCCATTTGGACTTCACGGTTCCATTTGAACTTACAACAGATATATCGAACTACGGAGCAGGTGGTGCACTGTAACAACGAACAAGCAAAAGTAGTAGTAGGTGACGGGCTGCATCGACGGCGCACATGTACGCATAAAAAGTCCCGCAGGCGATGACGCAGAAGTTTACCGCAACCGCAAAGGAGTGTTTTCTATTAACGTTCACGTAAGCCCTTTTTCACCATGTGTAGGGATCGTACGTAAGCGATTATAGTCGGATAAACTTTAGAAAAAAGGGGGCGTTTACTCCTTCGAGGCGGGGGCACACGAGCATCCACCAATGGGCGCACACTCTGGACCGACGTCATGCGCCGGACGGCCGGTGACTTCGCCGCTTCGGTCATCTGGGCGGGGCCTCCCCTTTTTTCTAAAGTTGTATCCGACTATAGTTTTGCAGAAACGTAGAAGCAGCGGTAAAAGTCATATTACAATTCCCGCATGCTGTTTTAAGTAACTATGTTACGCGCGTCATATTCATTCACGCGCTATATTTGACGGAGGGACGGTACGAGTGCCGCTTTTTAGTCGAATGTGTGGTCTCAACTGCAGTGCTGCGGCAAGGACGAGCTTCGCTTGCTGATCGCGAAACAACTGATATGATGTGCGCGCGCACATATTTTTATTTCACAACGTAAGAAATGGGCTATCACACTTCTGTCCATCGTGACACTACAAGCTGTGCAACGAATTCCGTATTTACATGTGCCGTGGCAAAAACAGGGCGGTGAATTATGGACCACATGAAATTTTTAGTTAGCTGAAAATTTCTGCGGATAGACTTCAGTTGTTTTCAGATTTTTATCTTCTGTCTTGCTGGGAGGTAAAATGTACTTACAGTTGTTGCAACGACAACATGCCGTTCCTGCACTCATACTCTCGTTTTTTTTTGCAGGCGGTTGCCGGACCAATGCTGCAATTGTTCAACGTTGTAGCGAGCTGGCCGGGTTTGCCCATGACAGTGGCATATTTGACAATTCTAGATTACGAGTTATGTAAAAACAGCACCGTGTGCCTGGTCTGCTGCTTGGGGACATGGGCTATGCCTGCTCTCCTTTCTTGATGACCCTTCTTGCTGAGCCAGTTCCAGCCAACTCACCAGAAGGCAGGCAAGTAATGCCCAATCCTTTCAGGGGTGTATATGATAGGTAACACCTCTCTCTATCATAACATACTATGTTTTTGTAAAGCTATGCAATACACCTGAGGTGTGTTACAGTGAGTAGCTGTAGTGCATAAGCAACACGTTCCTCTGTCATTTGCTGCTGCACTAAGAGCACACAGATGGTGTCGCCTATATAGCGCGAGATTGTTACAGCTCCGTTCAATATAATGGTCGGTAATGAAATATGGCTGGGCAGAACGAATGCAAATCTAGGAAGGTGCTACAGCGTTTGCAGGAAATGGAATGTATTTGTAACCATTCACGGTAGATCTGTGCTAACTACACAGAATAAAAGCTTTGGAACAATGTAATGTGCAGTGTGTATCCAAAAACTAATTGCATTGTATTGTCATTCTATCAGGTACAACAAGGCACACATCGAGACCCGCAACTCCATAGAAAGGGCATTTGGAGTGTGGAAAAGGCGCTTTCCATGTTTGGACATGAAGCTGCAGCACAAGCCTCGTAATGCAGCTCGCATAATAACAGCTTGCGCTGCCCTGCACAATGTGGCCCTCCTGCGAAGAGAACCCGAGCCACTCGGTCTCCATGTTCCCACCAGCCGATGCAGACGTACCGGAAGAAACACTTGCCAAGAGCACCTGCCAACGGTTAATGGTGCGGTGGACTATCCACCTGGCATGCGTGCACGGCAACTTCTTATCCAGAGAAGTTTCTCTTAAACATTGTTTGAAATCCACCTCAGTGTTTCTGATTAATAGGGGTGTGTGAACAGTGAATTTTGAGAGCGAATCGAATGAAAATCTTGCAGAATCAAATCGAATGGTTTTGGAATAATGAAGAGGCATTAGCAGCATTAATATAAAACAATGCTCACATGCTAGTATAGTCAGAGAGGTTCTGTCATTACATAGCACATTATGAAGTGTTTATCAAAAGCGCAAACAGAGCATCAGGAGCAGACCAGTAGTTTCTTTGTATGCGCAGAACTCTTTAGAGTGTGCGAATGGTCACTGTATAGCCTGTAATGTATGGCTACCGAAGCGACGTAGCCTGTTCCACTACGCGAGTTCTCATGTTTCATGTCTATACTATGCCCGAGGGGTAAAACCTTTCCGTGCTTTCGCTCCAATTTTGTTTAACTGCGCGCAGTTGACGTTTTTTAAATGTTCAAAAAGTTTCGAATATTCACACACCCCTACTGAATAGTTGGGTAATGGGTTTAGGGTTCTATGTGTCGTGTGGCGTCTGTATGGCATTACAGACAGACGAAATGTAAAAAGACCGTGTGTGTTGGAAACTCAGTTACTGATTGGACACGCAGCCTCAGGGTGTCATGCAGCTTTCATTTATCGCATTCAATTTTGCGAGCTCAACTTACTTTTGAACATTCAATGTTTCTGTTTTGAGCTTATGCTCTTCATTCCTTTTTTTTGAGTTGTCTGCGTGTTCTTCTTGCCTGAGACGCATTCGCAACTTGTGCTCCTCCCTGAGCTAAGCAATCCTCACTTCATTTTCTGAAGCCAACATTTTCTCGAGGAGTGCCATCCTGCTTCTGGGTGGCCTCTGGCTTGTAGCTTCTCTGGCTAGTTCTGGTTCATTCTCCTTGTTTGAGTCAAGAAGCTCTGGCGCAGCTGCAGTGTCATCCACAATGGGTGAACCTGTAGCGTTGATGTCATTACACATTGATTGGTCGTTTTGTATATGGCCAGGGCTGCTGTGCTCCTGTGAAATGATCATTAGTTCAAAATTATACTCATGCAGCACACTTTGCATCACTGAATGTAAATGCTACAACAAATTGCGTTCGACATATTCAGCTGAGGGTTTTGAAAAAGCCTAAATGCCTTCTAAAGACATATGTAACTTCTCCGCACTGTACAACAAACAGGCTGAAGGTACCAATTGCACAGCATCAAAGCCTCAGAAAACACGATAAACTGGGAAGTGGTTGCTCCTACTTTGATCACAGCAGATTGCCTTCAAGTTTCATGCCACAAAAACTTTGCGATGTGTTTCATGAACTAGTACTATATCATAATAGTCATATGTTGGTTCCACTTGTCCTGTTACCATGGGCTGCAGGAGCCGGACAATAGGCTCACTGTCAACTGGGCGGAGGTAGATTGCGCCTTCCGAGTCCTCTTCATTTGGTATTCTGGTGGCCATGTGGCCTGCCACAGCCCCAACGAAAGCCGACAGCGGTGTCATGCCTGCTGCAGCAGGTCCTCCTCCTAAAGAAATGCACAAGCAGAAGGACTTGAATTCTACCCGCACAGCTTCGTAGCTGTCACAACCATCTTGTTTTTCACATTTGTGCTCGGTGGCGCATGCGCCGTGTTACCGGCGACGAACACATGGCGACGGACACATGGCGAAGGACATACGCCGTGACAAGTACCCGCCAAATTAGAGTACTGAGAATTGTCGGCGTAAAAAGAAATGCGCAAAAAAACCTGCCGCCCCCCTACACGGAAAACTTCTCAGCCTGACGCTCCCACCCTTTCCCCGCGAGAAAGGAAAACCCTACGCCGCTGGTCAGGCGGTTCGAGTGTCACGCGGAATACAGTCCCACAATTCTGGGTTTTTGTGTAAGAGAGAAAGAGATCGCTTGATAAGAAAAAAGGCTGAGAGCTCGGCCGGAGAAGTGCGCCTTTGACGTTCTAACTCACACTTCCTTTTATTCCCTTTACTCCTTTCCTAGACCAGGGTAGCCAGCCGCGACTTGAATTGCCTAACCTAGCTATATTTCTTTCCCTTTTCTCTCCTTCTATTTTTGTTGCTTTTGATTTTCTTCGTGTATATTGCCTCTTGAAACTGCTATGTATGACCGTCACACCAGGCGTATAAACTACAATGGATTCATCGAATCAAACTCAGTTCAGAATTTGAGCTTGTGTCTCTATCTTCACATGTGCCGTATTGCCTTTCATAAAATACCTCTATGTTAGATCGCCACAAGTTTCACCAAACACACGGCTTAAATGGTGGAGGTGGCGGACGCCATAAAAGCCGTTGTAGAGCCTACAAAGTTTCTTCATGCAGGGTGCTGGTAATCTCTATGAAAACTTCAGCGCCAGATGAATATTTGTTTTTGGTACCAGTGTTTTTCAGGGGTTCGCTTTCAGATGACACTCTCATTGATTGTAACTATCAAATTACGGAGATCTACCAAAGAAAATTCTTCACTCATGTCGGAGTCACTTGAAATAAACAGGTGGAACGTACAACTTACGTGCCCTCTCTTTCGTTATACTTGCAACCGTTATCTTTGTTCTGATTAGATATATTCGCTGTTATACTATCAAAATAAAACAGTTGCTGTGATGTTTCAACAGCTCGGCTGCTTTTTAAAAAGTTTGCTTTTGCACAGATTGACGAAGAGGCGGACCACGGCACAACATCCTCACCCGAGCAGTGCACTGAGGAGGAATGTGCTGAGCTAACTAAACTGGCTTTGCGAAAGGGATTCAAGGATACATTTGGAAGATTCCTTGAGTCCACAGTTTAGCCAGCGCTGTAACCTTGTTTGGTCGCACTCACTGATCATCTCAAAAGTCTCCTGCAATAAAATACTTAGCAGCAATATATTGGGTAATGTCTAACGATACGCAATCAAGGAATCAATAGTCACTTGACAAAAGATAACCACTATCAGCGCCTTGAGAACATGTTTTTTGGCTTATCGAATAGAAATACCGAGCAATGTAAACACAACTGCCACGCCTGAAACAAGCCCCCAGTGGCGTTTCGACACGCTGAGCCGCAAGGTCACCATTGCCGTCACCAGCCTACAATTATGTCAACACATCTGTGCGGAGCCTGAAGCAGCTACCGGCCCAGTTCAACTGCGCATCCTCTAAATAATATAATTCCACAATAGTCTCAGGTTTTGCGAGAACGCTGCTCATTCGCGTTCATTTAGGGCATTTGCAACTTGTATAACTCGGCATCCACGTTGACCTTCCATTGAAGTTTTACCAAGGGTGATGTAGGGCGTAGAAAACCCTTACGCTGCAATTTGTTGGGATACCATGCTATTTCCGTCTGGTAAGTCGAAACAAGCGAATCTTCAGTAACATTTAATTAGTGGTTCATTCCTCTTAGAGCATTAGATCACATTGAATACAGTACATTTCTACAGAACAATCCGACTTTCTAATTCAGCAACACTGCGATAGCAATGACATGGCAAAGCATCTGACATACGCGGACTAGGTGCACGTTAAAGAACCCCAGGTGGTCAAAATTTCCGGAGTCCCCCACTACGGCGTGCCTCATAATCAAAGTGGTTTTGGCACGTAAAACCCCATATATTATTATTATTACATACGCGGATGTCAAGGCTTAGCCTGAGTGTGGACGTGGATTCTTTTCACGTTATCGGTGCGGGGTTTCTGCGAAGAGCAGTTAGAGTGAGATCTCTCATGACTTCACTTTTCTGCCAGGTAAAGTTGCATGTGTGTGAGTTCGATGTTTTCTGCAGAAATGAGTGGTGCTCACCTTGCGTAGCTGCTGAACTTTTCGTTCATCAATGGCGCCTACGATGTCGCTAGGCCCTAATGTTTCACTGGGAAAAGCAAGTTTGACGTCTACAAACAGTTGTGTGCTCGCTCGCGCTGCATACGTTTTTTCTTCTTTTTATAGGAAAAAAATCCAGCATTTCTGTTTGACGACACTCTCGCCTAATGTTGCACAAACAAGGACTGCTCAATTTTCTTCTTTTTTATTGCTGTCACAGATCTACATCCTGCCAGAACGCATGTGTTCGTGCGATCTAGACGGAAAAGTGTGCCGCTGTGAACATTGCTCTCCGATTCACCCCTGCTGCTTCATACTGCGAAGCTGCCCGTTTTTATCAGGCAAGTAGCGGTCGAAATTTGGTGCGCCATGCCAGCTGCGATAATGTGTTCAAGCCGAAGCATGCATATTTTGCTGGTTCTCGAATGACCGTTTCTCCACCTACCGGCTTAGCTATGTTTTGTTTGTATATCAGTTCAGCGTGTGAAAAAACCCTGCAATTTATCACGGCATGCTAAGAATAATCGTGCAAACATTTTTTTGACTAAACTCGTGTAAGATTCTGTGATGGTGTGACTAGACAGCGACGCCAGACGGGTGGGTAACAAACCAAAAACTTGCAAAGGCTTAAGAAGCCACTAAATGAGTGAAAGTGTTTGACGTACCGAAACCGCACAATGGGCTGATCCGTACCTTAGTGGAGGGCTCAGATTATTTGGTTCAGCTCGGGTTCCATAATGCGCACCGAAGAGAAAGCACACGTGCATTTTTATTTCTTTTTCCTCTATTGAAAAGGTGGCCGTGCTCAGAAGCGGAACGCCAAAGGCAGTGAGCCAATGTGGCGGGTATAGTAAGCAAAAATAACGTTGCAGATTCGTTCAGAGATGTTTGTCAGTAGGTATAAGTAACTCTGCACGAAGGTATGGACATAAGCTGACGTTCACCAGATGAGTACAAACAAAACACACGTAGTCCCTTTGCTCTAGAGAAGCGTTGACGTTGAATTTTAAGTTCCGAAGTCAGTGCAAATTGTCAGCACTCGAGCAGGGCTGAACGCATCCGCATCTTTTGTGCCCAATTTGACACATTATACAGATGACTGTGGTTAGAAGTAAGGTAAGAATAGGCACTGGTGGCAGAGCCGACGAAGGCGTGTATGTCCAAGTTGAACTAAAAGTATAATCACGGCTTCAGTGGCTATGTGATACATAACTTACGGTGTAACATACGTGCTTACGACAAAACGCCAAATAGGTGTCTTAGATAAGCTATGCAAGAAGTATACAAGAATCTAGTGCAACATACACCGAGATGCACGTACACACTGGTTGCTGGGAGAATGCAAAAAGAAAATAATAAAACGCAATATGAACGCTAGTGATGCTGCAAACGCCACGGCTCAAAATGTGCACAATATAGACGATGAATAATGTGCGAAGAATGTCGTTGTGACGCCTAAAGTCACGTAGATGTGGCACACACATAGATGCGATGTTTACCGTTAAATATCTTCCGGGTGCCATTTAAGCAGAGTGTAATACTGCAAGTAGTTCGTACTGAGTAAGAGAGACTTTCCGCGAATAAAGAGCATGGTGATTACGGTTCAGAAGAAGCAGCTTCAGTTCTGTTATCCAGCATTTTCCGTGTTTTTATCTCTGACACGCATGAAGATAAACATCAGAAATAGTTCTTGCCACCTGCCGACCGTTGGTTGAAAGATTGTGTTCAGTATTGTGCTTGTGTATTTATATCTTTGATGAACACTTTGATGACATCGAGCGGTCAAGAACGTTTTCGAGGACTAGGTAGCAATTAAAAAAAATCTAGCTATTACCCTAATCCCTTAGGAAAACGAAGGCTGTATTTTATATACTGACCCAGCACTATCTTACGTTAGGCCTTCGTCGACAAATCATGTTACCTTTCTTTTATCGCGCTATCAGGTATATGGCCACCACGAATTTTTCGCCGTTGGCGTCATGATGTGTGTAGCCATTTGGCATGCTAAATAGGCGCGATATTATTGAATCGCCAATGCTGCTTTGACGACATTCTGTAGTCTTGACTGAAGAATTCCTGAGATTGTTTGAGAACTGCAACACGCAAGAAGCGGAGGCAAAAAAAAAATTGCTCACGACATCTGCTATTTATCTTAACTTTTCTAACTGTAAAAAAATTGTTAAACAATATTCGGGTTCACAATTTGTAATATAACGTAATTTTCCTGGTGCCGTCGCCAGTGCTCTTAACAGACAGCGCAGCGGCGCCGGCACTACGCCATTACAGGCCCTACGCGGCGTCCTAAAGCATTCAAGGGTGCCGGAAATTTTGCCGCTTCAACTATCGATGCTGACAGAAATCGGCATATTAAACTTCCCTCAGTAGGCCTGTCGAGGTTGTCTGAGTGTATGGTTTTAGTGTGACAGCAATTATTTGGATGCTTGAGGCGAATTCGCGCCGTAGTCGTTTCCGTCCTCGTGCTGTCCCACTAATCAAGCATGCGCAGATCACACGCGGACGACTGGAGGGTCTTCAGGACGCGGAGTACGTGTCACTGCAAAAAATGATGAACCGAGGCGAACTCACCACCAACGCTACGTTCTGCCTTCCGCTACTGGCATAGAGGGCCTACGGCATAGAGGGCTGCTGGGATAGAGGGCCGAATATAGGGCCTACGCATTGACCAAGCCTTGATATGACTATTAGCACCGCTACGCGTGGCGTTCCATACGCCACTCACCATCCTCTGAGTGGCCAACTGCGCCGGATGGTGTTGGTCGCCCCAGAACGATTACAAGAAAGATTTGCTTACGAGCTACGGCAGCGCACGCTCAATCGCCTCTCCAGCAACAAGTTTGCTCTTCCAGTGGGCGCAAACGTAGTGGTGCGTCGGCGGTGCGTTGCCGGACGCACTACTTCTCGCATCATTCTTCTCGCTGTCCAGTCACCTGGTTCGGCTTCGTCCTCAAGCATCGCTGCTCCTGCGCCCTCAATCCAGATCACCGCCTTTTCACGGCGTCGTTCTCTATATGTCACTGCTCTGGGCCCTTCAGGTCGCATGATGCTGACCATAGAAAACGGTTTATCCGCGACGGTGCCGTAGTGGCTGGGGCGTTGCCGTGTTAAGCGCGAAGGGGCAACATCAAATCCAGGTCGCAGCGGCCGGATTTTGATGGCGCGAAATGAAAAAGAGAATGACGCCCGTGCACCGTGCACTAGGTGCACGTAAAAGATCCCCAGGTGATCTAAACTTATTCCGGAGTCCCCCACTTACGGTGGGTCTCAATGTCAGATCGTGGTTTTGGCACGTAAAACCCAAGGTTATATGTTCTCTCATTTCGAACGCGTTGACGCGGCCTGCGTGTAACCGTTTCCTTCCGGTGCGCACTGAGGCTCCTGGCTCCGTTCTCCACCAGTGCCTGGTCAGCTACCTTTGCTCGTGCCCGAACCACCCACCGTTGACACCGTACGACCCGCAGCCTCCTCTCAGCCCCGACAACCGGAAATATATGTACGTAACCCCGCGGACGTGTTTTATCCTCCAACCTGCATTGCTATGAGTATATAAGCTTCTATATAAGCTATACCTGAAATGGCCTATGATGCCAACGGTGCCCGTCGGCTTTCTGCCAACGCGATCAGCGAGCTCACGCGTAACAGCTCCCGCGCAGTTTTGCGTCACGCAACGTGCTGTAGCGGAGAGCAACCTGTAGAGGCGCCACGTGCAACTGGGTGCCTCTGAAGGACCGCGAAGAAATAGCGAAGAAGAAAACACGCTTTTTCGTTCTCGGCTGGGGTCTGCGTCGCAGTCACAGCGCCACTCGCCACTCCTTGTCTGCAATTGTGACAGGGAACAAATCATGGTGTCATTACTACGAGCCCGAAACAGTGTACAAGGAAACATTCGAATTCACCACCCACAAAGAAAGCAAAGGCCGCAATTTCCGCCGGAAAGGTGCTGTTCACTTTTTTTTCGATCGTCAGGGGCCATTACTGATCGGACTTGATAAACCTGGATATGTTGTCAATCGTTTCCGGTATTGTAAAACGGCGGAGCGGCTGCATGCCACAATCAAGAACAAATGGCGTGGTAAATAGACGAAAGGGGTCATTTTGCTCCACGATAAGGCCCGCCCCCACGTCGCTGATGTGGCTAACACTAGAACTGGCAAACTTAAAGTGGGAAACGCTGAAACATCCGCCGCATAGCCCACTCTTGTCGCCTTGGAACTTCTACATTTTGGGGCAATTGAAAAAACATCTCAAGGGAACCTGAATTCGTGTCGGACAATGACGTCAAAGAGTCAGTTACAGACATTTTGAAGCAGCGACCCAAGGAGTTTTGTAAGACGGGAATCACGCGACTTGTTATTCAGTGGCACAAATGTCTAAGTGCTCATGGAGGCTATTTTTAAATAAAGTACCCCGCTAGTCATATATTCGCATTGTCTCACTTTCATTGGCTTCGCCTCGTGTATATTGCAGAACTTCTGCTTTACATATATTCTCTCTGTTGAGACTATAACTTTGGTGCAATTATTCAGAATATGCAACCTGTGACAGACCTCCTGCGCAATACATTAGAAGAAAGGAAAGCGCCATCGAGATTTTTCCCTGGCCATTGCATATGTACGAAAATGTAAGCAAAGTTCTTGAATGACAAAGTTTCATCAAAATATTTGGCCTCAACTTGTTCATATCAGCAACATGCATGGCTTTGCTGGTTTCCAACAGTTGTTCGTGCGATATTTCTTTACTTAGTAAATAGACAAAGAAACAATGAAGCATTGATATCAGTTATTTCTGGCGCACATTTTGGGACATACGAGTATATTCTTTTATAAAAAATACATATTTTATTTGTCATGACAGTGCGCAGCGTTCAAGAATTCGTTTCCAGCATCTTTGGCAATGTCAATGCAGTTATTCATGTATTTGATCCCTCGACAAATTCAATAAGGAGAAGGCCGAGCTGCAACGTGAGCCCCCACCCCCCGAACGAAATTTCTGGCTGCGCCACTGCCGACCACAGCACGGCGTACTTCGGTGGGCGTTCGTTTTTGTGTGGCCTAGTGGATTTTCGCAAGGCAGAGTTTTGGACGCTTTCTGGATAGCCGACAAGAAAAGGAAACAATGGTCGCTCGCCGCCATCACTGTGCGGACTTGACGGATTGCACCGCGTTCACTTGAGCGCAACCTCTCCGGCAAGTCTTGTCTCGCCGGTGTAGGATACCGAGTAGTATGTGTATGGTTCTCGGTGGACCAAGCGTCTGACGTTTTTTTTTTTCGATATTCCTTCGGTAGCGGCATTAGGTGCCCAAAGTAGGCATTCGATTGTGGCCGACATGATTTCCGTCGGGTTTTTCATTTCGGTGTTCCCGCCTCACACACACAAAAAAGACACTGTTGCGGCGCAGTGAATTGTCGCATGGTGAAAGTTTGATTTTGTTACTTCTTTTCCAGAAAGTAATGGGCCATGGGACGCTTCAGTTGCTGTACACTCTTATAGTATTGCGATACTGTGCCCGGTATTGAAATATTGTGCCCCGCATAGGCTACTGAGGGCGTCACCGATACGAGGTAATGGGTAGACGCCCTTCTTAATGATGTGGTTGCGGTGGCGGTAATCAACGCAGATTCTCCATGAGCCGTCCTTTTTTTGACCAGCATGACAGGGGACGCCCAGGGACTTGACGATGGCTCAGTGATGTCTTTCGCTAGCATCTTGTCTACTTCCGTTTGGATGACGTGACGCTCCGAAGCTAAAACTTGGTAGGGTCGCCGATGGGTGGGCGGATTATCGCCTGTATGTATACGATGTTTGACAAGTGAAGTCTGGCCCAAGGCTCCGTTGTTCAGGTTGAATATATCCTTGTAGAAAAGTAATAGACTGTACGCCTGTTCAGTTTCCGCAGGAGTGAGATTTGGAGCTATCAATTTCCTAATGTCATTGTCAGTACATTCGGCAGACTGGAAAGGCTCACAGGAAGCGTCGACGGCAAAAGTCTCAACGCAACTTACTTCTAAGGCAGTGATTGTAGCCAGGGTGATATCTTTAGGCAGAATTTGCTTGGCGAGCCCGAAATTCACAAGGAGTACGTACGATTGTCTGTGGCCCTCAGTATTGTATGCGGAACAGTAACGCTGCGAGCAAGAACGATGGCAGTTATGGGAGCGGAGATGTAATCATCATCTGGACGTGGCGTAGAAGGCGACATTTCGATGTATGTCAAGACCTGTGGTAGAATGTGAACAAATTCAGTAGGTCTCAGGCGACTTTCCTGTGGTGTTGGAGGAACGTTCAGTAGGGGCAGGTCAAGACGGACAGTACTTGAGGAACAATCGATGAGTGCTGAATGGGCGGAGAGGAAGTCTAGGCCTGGGATGAGGTCATGGGAGCATGGGGGCGGTGAAAAGGACGACAATATGGCGGCCGGGAATGCTCACACGTGCAGTACGCATTCCGACCACGGTCACCGTGCTACAGTCGGCGATTCGTGCGAACCGTAAGAACCGTAAGAATAAAATCGTACGAACCGTACGAACCGCAAGAACCGCAGGCGTAAGAATTTGCTTCAACTGGCGGCTGGTCATAATCAATATGTGTGCTCCGGTATCTATGAGGGCTGTGACGGGTGTGACATCAACTTGAACGTCAAGAAGGTTACGTCTTGTAAATAGCGTCAAAGGAGGATTTTGCAGCGAATCCGACATTGCAGCACCACCTGGAGGTGCCGCATTGCCTAGTTTTCCTGCTGGGACGGTCCTGGGTAGGTCGGCGACGGCGAGCGGGGAAGTTGGGGCGACGGCGAGCGAGCGTAGCGGCGAGCCGAGGTAGTGGCGTCGGAAGCGTAGTAGAAGCGACGGGGTGAGGAACTTCGGGGCGAACTTGATTTCCTGAAGGTGTTTCGAGGAGGGGATGGCCAACGGCTCCGGCAGTGAGGGGAAAGGTGAGCGATTCAGCCGCAGCAGAAACAGATCGGCCGGTCATCAGGCGTACGCCAGTCCGAGGGATTCCTCTTAGTGTAGGGATAACGGACACTGTGAGGTGGACTACGATAGGACTGAGCCATAGGAGCAGGGTGGGTGTCAGGCCGACTCAAGGAGCAGGCGCTGGGAACACCCTTATTAGCGATTTCCTGGCGAACGACTGACTGGATAAGCGATATCGTCTCAGCAGTGTTGTTCCAAGACATCTGTTGAGGCGAGGCAGGAAACGCTGCTTCATGTTCGCGGCGTACAATTCGGGTCACGTTTTCGCTTGATGGTGGCGAGAAAGATTGGTCGGTGGGGTCGGTACAGGAAGAAGTCGCTGCAGTATTTGGAAGCCGTGTAAAATGATTGAATATACGGCGACTCTCCACCTGGTCGAAACTGCGGCATTCCTTCATGATGGCGTCGACAGTCGATTAGTTTATGAAGACCAGAAGGTTGAATGCGTCGTCCGCAATGCCTTCGATAAGGTGTCCAACCTTGTCCGCCTCTGACATGGACTTGTTGATTTTATGACAGTGGGCTACGACGGCCTGAATGTAGGAGACATACGACTCGGTAACAGTTTGAGCACGCGTGACGAGTTCTTGCTTGGCAGCTAGTTGTCGACCGGTCGGATTACCAAAACGTCGGACAGCTTTTCCTAGAACAAGTCCGAGCTGGTTAGATCTTCCTCGTGTCTGTAAAACCACGTTCGCGATGCTCCATCGAGGTAGCACACGACGTTGGCCAGCATTATAGTCGGATTCCACCTGCTCACCTTGCTGACGCGACGTCCACACCATCGAGGCCGTTGAGCTTGCCGGGGTCTTGCGGCTGAGGTAGAGCAACGTACTGGGTATGTGTAGTTGACATTGCTGCTGCAGATGGGGCGCCTTCCACAGGAAGCATGCTCGCAGGCTGGGTGAGACCCTCGCTGCGGAGCTCCGTGGCGAAGGCGCGTACCCCGCACCTCCACCAAAATGTCACAGGTATAAAACAATTTACACGGTGTATTTACAGGGTGTATATAGACAGCAGCCGAGGATCCCGAGAGGCTGTAGCCACTTCGTCGTCTTCAACGTCGACGACCTTGTTCTTTGTTGCCACCGTAATATGCACACTCAAGGCCCGTTCCTGGCATCACCGTTGCCTTCATATTCCGCATAAAGTCCAAGGGCGGTAACATCGTGACCGCACGCCGCATGCTGTATGTGCGAGTGCAAATGTAAGGGGGCGAGGGTGGCATGGGTGAGCCGACTATGGGAGCTCAGTCTTGTGCGCGCAAAGGAGAAAAGCGGGGGGGGGGGGGGGGAAGCGCGCCGCCTTCAGTCGCGCGCGATACATCAGTGGGAGTGGATGGAATGGGGGCGGGATCAAGGACTATGTGAACTCGTGATTGCGCAACATGTTTATTGGCTGTGTTTGACGTATTATATAGAGTGACGTTTTCATAGATACGTAGATTTATGGGAGACCTATACGTATACCTTGTTGGGAGGTTTTGTACATACGTGCAGTGAGCTTTGTTTCCAGTGTCACTTTTTTGCCCTTTATCGAGCTGTATCTTCGCGTTTGTATATTCCATTGTATCTTCGCATTTCTAATGTACGAGGGCGAGTCAAATGAAAGTGAGCCCAACCGCCCCGCACAATAATGGTTCGCTTCATTATCTGCGCGGTACGCGGGTAGCCCACAGGCATCTTTAATTTGCAAAAGTGACACGGAGTTGTGAGGATAAATGTTCTTGAATGCTGTCATACACTGGGTTGAAGATGGCTACGTGACATTATGGACACTCCAAAAGTTGAACAGCGTGATGTCATGAGGTTTTTGACAGCTGAATGTGGTTCCTAAAAAGAAATTAGTCGCCGTATGGCTGCTGTGTACGTTGAACATTACATTTCATTGGCCACTGTGAAGTGTTGGAGGAAACGGTTCAAAGAAGGACGTGAAAGTGGCAAATACGATCATAGACCGGGCCAAGGCCACCGTGAACTCATCCCCAACAAAATTGCAAAGATTGATGAGCTGAATAGACTAGAACGGAGGATAAGCACCGATGAACTGACAGAGCAAGTGAACATCAGTCACGGTTTGGTTCGCACCGTAATTCATTAACTCGGTTATCAGCTCTTGTGTGCCCAATGGATGCCCAAGATTTTGAACCAACGCCAGAAGACGGAGAAGTGCGGCGCTGCCTTGACTCACCTGATCCGGTAGCACAATGGGGGTGACGATTTGTCTGCAATTGTGACCGGCGACGTATCATGGTGCCACTACTACGAGCCTGTAACACGATGGCAAAGCTTACAAGGGAAACATTCCTATTTATCTCCCATAAAGAAAGCAAATGCCATTATTTTTTCCGGAAAGGTGTTGACTTTTTTCTTTATCTTGAGAGGCCATTACTGATCGAATTTGCTAAACCTGGAGAGGTTATCATTAATTCCCCATATTGTAAAACGACGTTTCGGCTAAGTGTCGCAATCAAGAACAAATCACGTGCAAAATTGAGGAATGGGGTGATCTTCCACGACAATGCCCGTCCCTACGCCGCTGATGTGGTGAACTTTAAACTGGCATATTTCAAGTGGGAAATGCTGCAACAACCGCCATTACAGCGCAGACCTGTCGCCTTGCGAATTCCACATTTTGAGGCAATTGAAAAAAACAGCTCAAGGGAACCAGATTCGTGTCGGACGATGACTGACAGAGTCAGAGATTTTTTGAAGCAGTGAGACAAATGTCTAAGTGGTCATGGAGACTATTGTTAAATAAATTACCCCATTTGTCATGTATATTCGCATTGGCTCACTTTCATTTGAGTCTCTGTCGCTTATCTTACAGAACTCCTGCTTTTTATATGTGCCCTATATTGCGACTATAATTTCGGTGCAATTGCTCACAATACACGACCGCTGGCTGCTGCTCCTGCGCAACACATTGGAACAAAGAACAGCGTCATTCAGATCTTTCCCTGGCCATTGCGTATGCTCAAAAATGTAAAAAAAAGTTATTGAATGACGAAGATTCATTGAAATATTTGTCCTCAACTTATTCATTTCCTGGCCTTTGCATTTTTCATATCACCGGTTGCTCTGCTTTGCTGGTTCGTAAATTATACACTCTAAAACACGTGTGATATATACTTCGAAAAAGTTCGTGTAATATTTTCTTTACTTATTAAATGGACGAAAATCATGGAAGTATTGATATCAGTTATCTAGGGCACAATTTTTGGCACGTACATCTACATTCATTTATGAAAAACACATAGTTTACTTGTTATGACAGTGCATAGCGTTCAAGAATTAGTTTGTAGTATGTTTGGCAATGGCAATGTAGTTATAGTTCATGTATTAGATCTCTCGACAATTTGTTTAAGAGGAAGCTTTAGCTCGGGTCCAACTCCGACGCGGCGTATTCAAATACATGTAAAACGCAGAAACGCTTTTTTGACATAACCCCTGGATCGCTTTTAATGAAATTTCTTGCTTTTGAGAGAGAAAGTTTGTTTCTAGTGTCTGTTATAAGCGGAATTTCAATTTAGGGCCTGAATGTTGTTAAAATGTTCTGAAAAACAGGAAAGTTCGAAAAAATAGAGAAGCACGACGTTTACAATCTAATAGCTCTGCATCAAGAACAGGTATCGCGGTTCTGTAGACGGAACCTGCTGTAACAGTCAAAGGGGATTAATATTGTGTGTCAATTTGTATATCACGTGAATTGGTTACGTTGTGTACAAAGGTTCTGCAAAAGTCGTATTTCCATAATACTAATTTTTTTTTAGATTCATGTATAACATATCGATTTTGTCCGCTGTAGATGTACTATTAGATGCCATTCACAGAATCGTGATATCATTTTTCATTCTTGAGTTAAAGAGCTTAAACTTGATAGTTTCGTTTCTGAAAATTTGCGATTTCTGGCAAGTTTTTCTAAAGAATTGACAACCTGAATGATAGATTCTAAACAAGCAGTCACTAGAATTTATGTTTGTGTTTTAAATGCAACAAACCTCGTCAAATTCGGTATGGCGGTTTCCGAGAACAACGAATGCTCCTTGTAAATGTATTTGGATACGAACACCCGAGCTAAACCTTCTTCTTAAGGAGGTGGCCGAGCTGCAACGTGAGCATCCCCTCCCCTCCCCCGAACCAAATTTCTGGCTATGCCACTGGTTACTCTGGTAACGTAGGTTCGCCTCTGCCATTTCCTCCTCCGAGAGCGAGTCACACCTTCGTCTCGCGTGCCTGCGCTCCCCCTCTAGGTTTAACGAACGCCGAGTACATTTGACTGTGATTTGGAGGACATAGAGTCGACCAGTCCAGTGGGCGTGTGCGTGGTAGCTAGTGTAACTATTTGGGCTCTTTCAATTATCTAAGGCCACTCGAAGATACCTTATTGTGATACTTTCTTCTGCATCATTTCTTCGGCACTCCTTCAAACGCCTGTCCTCCCTCGCCTCAGTGCGATGTAGCTAACCAGAAACTCGCATCTAAATAACCTCCCTGCCTTTCCTCTGTCTCTTTCTCTATATATCTGCCGCTCTATAGATGAATAATGCACACAGTCATTGGCGCCTTGATTGTCTATGTGGTGCTTAAAATCTTGGTTATTTCGCTGCGGAGGAAATCAATCGTGAATGACCTGAAAAACGGATGTAGCCCAAAGCGACCCTGTAGCCGAGGTTCGTACTTTTTCATCATTATGAATACTGCGTAATAAAAACAAACATATGAACATGTTTTTTCTTCAATTGTTCCTGATAATGGTCGCAAGCCATGAAAGTGTCACTAGGGAGGAAGCACTTTCAGCGAACATGGGCAGCTTTTTGCACCGGCTGCAACTGGCATCGCGGCTGCCAGGCCCCAAATGAGCACGTACGCAAGAAAGACAAAAGCTGCGCCTGGCGCGTTGCCCCCAAAAGCGCCGAACCAACGCGCTACAGAGGAGTGTATCATTTGAGAGCGGAGTTGTACGCTAGCCGAAGGCCATTCGATGCTGGAAGTCTGGCGTAACGACTCCTCACTTGCAGTGCTGTGCCTGGGAAATTGCTGCGAGGCTGTACATTTTCTTGCAGCCAGCCTTTGTGTTGGGTGATTCTATGGACGCTTCGATTTGACAAGACAAAGCGCCTGACCCGCGGAGTAGAAACGAGAGTTCAAGCCTCCCGTACATGACTGCAGGCGGGACACTGCCCAACCAAACCAACTCAGCGAACGTGAAAAAGACAGCACTACAGATACAGGTAACATTCTGGAGAAGGTGAGATGTAAAGTTGGATTACTTGGGTAATTAAAGAAATCGCACTCGAACGCCGAGTATGGCAGGACCTCGCCGAGCTTATCAACTTAAAGTGAAGTGTCATTATCCACATTATCCACAATCACAAATGATGGCGTAAAACCTTCTCAACCAGCCAGAGGCTGCAGATGACAAACGTTTACACTCTTGAAGAATATTCTGTGAATCGCTGCAGAGTTTAGACTCAAATTATAGATAATTCATATAATCATCGCCATCATAAATATATCGCCATCCACTTACAGTTGCAGTTTTCCCAACATTCAAGTACAAATGGTTTTATGCCGGTCTGGGCAGCCGTTCCTTAGTTGTTTGACACATAAGGACGGATAATCGTGTTCGGCGTATGTGCGAAGAACTGTGCAGGATAATATTGTCACTTTAATTGTATTGTATGCTATACGTTAGTGTGAGCCAAAGATAAATCACATGCTACTGTAGATAGCCAAATATTATACGAACGCATGTCAACTTTATTTCATGAAGGTAATGCCCAGCAGCAGTTTTGAAGACACCACCGCAATGTAGTAAGCTGAGCAATATAAAATACATGTAACTATGTGCTCATGAACACACAGCGTAACTGGAGGTTCTTCCTGGAACGAGCAAAATAGAGCAATAGAGAAGAGGAGACACTATAACATATATGTTAAGTTTGCGTGGATAACCAGCCCAGCAGCTGGTTAGAAGGAAATAGTACAACTCTGCTGCACAGAAATTAAACATAATGAAAACGTATTTAGATTTGTAATTCGAGAGCATTGCTTGGCTAAAAAGCGCGGCAGAAAGCCTTGGCAGAATAACCGAGGCAGAATGCCGGCACGCAAATTACGTCACCTCCATCTAACTAAAAAAAATGGAGGACACTTAAGCTTCGCCTTTAAGACTGGAACGCGATGGCATTCAAAGATCCCTGACTGCTTCTCACACTTCTAGGCAACTGCACCTTACGCATCCGTAATATTTACCGGGGAACGCTAGCGGCAGCTCTACGCACGACGGCGAGCTTTCTGGTAGAAACACGATCCCTGGCGTGGGCCGATCCAGGAGGTTGTGCACAACCGCGCCAAACATCAAACAGCAGCTCGACAAGAGGTTTGCGTTTCAGTTTCCGCGTAAAATAACTAAGTTTTCTAGTATATTTCTGTTACAGTCTGACGCTATCATGTCTGTATGTTGTGCGTAAGTCGTACTTTACAAATTTTCTGACGCATTGAAATTTGAGAAATTCGTTTAGTTCAGAAACAACTATGCGCCACGTGCAGGGCCTGCGTTGTTCGGGATGATTTTTCTCTCACAGACAACGCTGCCGACGCCGACACCAGATTTCCTGCGGCATGGGACCCTTAACGTTATCGCGGTAAACTTGCCTGTGGTGACACTGATACCACTCCTCATCGGAGCGTGAACCACAGCACCGCCGTTGCAACATGCGACAATTGACAATTCGCAAGAACCTTATTTAATAGTCCTCAGGAATTTGGCTCCCCAATCAAGTTGGTGGCTCCCCCCACAACGGGACCGGGAGGAGACGACTCAGCGACGTCGCGGGCCCTCTGGACGGCCAGTGGTTGGCGCGTGAATTCAGAGCTCTTCAGCAAGGCGTCCCACTTGGACTTGCATTGTAGTCGGAGCCCTCGTTATACGGGCACAGCCAGACCATGTGGTCGAAGGAGCAGCATACGTGACTGCATTTCTGGCACGACTGCGGGAAGTTGAGGTTTATCCAACTAAGCGCCCCGAGGGTGAAGTACGACCACGTCTGTATTAGCCCAGGGCCTGAGCCCTGTTCAGTTTCGGGCTGGTGGCAGGGCATTTCACGCTCCTTTGTCTGTAATACGACGTAATTTCGTGATAGGTGGTAAGAGTATCTTTGCAGTGACATTCCTGTGGGAGAGCGGGACCGTTAGCTCATGCGCGGTTTGTGAATTGACGCACGAGGAACTTGGTCCGCTCCTTAGGGTTGCAGCCCACTTGGTTAGTTATATCGTTCACATGGGCCGGGAACCACTCCATGCTATGATCTCCAGTTTCTTCGGTCGTAGTAATACGAAAGGATCTGTTGACAACGCCGGCTGCGTGTTGAGAAACTAGAGCGGTCGAGACCGCCGTGCATGCGCGACTCAGAGAAAATGGTCATCCGGCCTTTTGTGGCTTGAAGAGCCAAGGCTATCATGGTTTCCTCCGCCTCGTTCGCGTGTTTAGTGTAGATTGCGCGGCGCTGATAAGTGCTCCTCGCGCGTCAACGACCGAGATTGCAAACCTGTCTTCGCTGCCGCATTTGGCGGTGTGCACCGTATAAGGACCGTATCTGCCCCGCATAAGGATCGATTCTTTGAAGGATGGTTCTAGCCCGTACTGTTCGGGGACCTTCGTTATATATCGAGTGGATGTTCCTCAGTACGGTTTCTACCTTTATACCCTCCCAGGTTAATTGAGACTGGGGGTACTGTCGAGCAGTGCCTGTATAGGGAGTATACCAGCTTCATCAAGAATCTTAATGCCCGGCTTAGTTGACGAAAGCCTGGTGATCTGCGCAATAAACTGTGATTCGATTAATTCGTCTGTGGTGCCTTCAGCTCAAGGATTTCATTCGCGAGCAAGTGACCCACCAACTGTCGCTGCTCCCTCATAGCAGGAGCCTGCCCCAACACTGACTCCGGCCGTGCAACAAGCCACCCATGCCCAAATATCTGACACATTTACCCCCGTTCGTCCGCCAGCTACTGTGTCGGCACCGCTCTCCTATGTTGACTACCTGTCGCTATTCGCATCTCCGACGCCACCGCTCTCTTATGCCGACTACCCGTCGCAGGTCACACCTCCGCCGCTCAAATACGCTTCCGCTGTCGTACAGCCACCCGCACAGTCATTATCCGTCCCACCACCAACGCACCGGGTTCCCCCTGCACACGTTCCGCGGCAGTCACCCCACTTCATCGTCGAGCCGACACGTGGCGCACGCCAGCCAACAGGCCCATTTGCTTCGCCTGTGGCATTGCTGCTCGCGTTGCACGCTTTTGTCGCCATAACATGTCCTCGCAACGTGACGCCTTCGACTAGTTTTCCTACGCGCCACAATATGCCGCCGAGATACACTGCCAAGATGCCGCTGACTCGCCGCTGAGACCCTGCGATCGCGATTGCCGTTCAGACAATCGCCATTCTCCTTCTCTACGTCGACGGTCGCTATCACCTATGTGTTGTCGGCCACCTACTGCCGAGGGAAACTGAAAAGCGCAGTTCCGGAGGCAAGAGCTGCAAGCTCATCGAACTTTCTAAGGCCTCAATTTTCACTAAAGGATGTCATTGACGTCCATGTCGAGGAAGCATCCACCCAAGCGCTGTCGATACCGTGGCCGCCGTTTCCGTGATCAATGAAAATTTTTTCCGCAAGCTGAAAAATTCACGACCTCTTCATCTCACATGGCACTCTGCACTGCTAGCGCGCAACGCATTCATCCTACAGCTGCATGCACCGCCCGAGTATTCATCCAAGACGTTTTGTATATCATCTAGTTTTTTTCGTTTTACCCTCCTGTTCTCATGATCTCATCCTCGGGTGGGAATTCCTGGCCCGTCATAGTGCCATCATCGATTGTTCTCACGCGCATGTGGCCCTTTCGCCGCCTTGTGACTCGCCATCGGTCGGCGCCGACCGCAGTGTTCGCAAAGTCTTCGTTGATGGTGATACTGATCAACCTCTGGAGACGTCGGCGCTTGTAACCTCGTCGTGTACTGCGTGCCAGACTCAACTGTGGCGTTTACACCATCTGACATGCTTGCTCACCGCAAGGACTTTTCTCCCATTCGCCGTCCTCACTGTTAGGTCTGAATCCGCTTTGCTAGCCATCTGTAATGGGCACTGATATCCAGTCACCATACTGTGCGGTGAGACCTTACGATTTGTGCAAGCTGTCACGTGTATTGGAGACGTTGACGTTCACGATGGCGCCACCCGTTTAGATCTGGACGCCATAGCTTCCGTCTCATGAACAACGCCTCCAGCAGTTTTCCTCAATGCCATTGCCGCAGACCTTTCGCCGTCTCATCGCACTCAACTTACTCTACTGAACGAGTTCGTTTCTTCGTTAGACTGCAACGAACCATCCTTGCGTCGCGCGACAAGTGTCTCTTATACTACTGACACCGGTTCCCATGGGCCATGCCCCCTTGCGACATCGTGCGTATCGCGTTTCAGCAGAAGAGTGCCGAGTTATCACGGAACAAGTGGACGACATGCTGCAGCGCGTCGTCATTCAGGCTTCTCAAAGCCCTATGGTCATCACTTGTCGTTCTAGTGCGCAAACAAGATGGCGCCATTCGGTTTTGTATCGATTAGCGCCGCCTAAACAGGATTACAACAAAAGACGTCTACTCACTGCCTCGGATCGACGATGCTCGTGGCTGACTACAAAGTGGCGAATACTTCTCGTCCTTAGATCTCTGCTCTGGCTATTGCCAAGTTCCCATGGCTGAGGCTGACCGCCCAAAGAAAGCTTTCATCACACCCGATGGCCTGCAACAATTTAACGCTATGCCTTCCTAACTCTGCAATGCTCCCTGTACCTTCGAGGGCATGATTGATACCATCCTTCGCAGACACAAGGGGAAGACTTGTTTATGTTACCTGGTTAACATAGTTATTTTCTCACAGTATTGTCCGACACATCTCTCCCGTCTACATGACATCCTGACCTGTCTCACTTTAGCTGGCCTACAGCTCAACCTGAAGAGGTCCCATTTTGTTACCGGAAAATTAACTGTCTTGGGTCACGTTGTCTCGAACGACGGCATCCTTCCTGATCCCCACAAGCTTCGCGCAATCACCGAGTTTCCGAAGCCCACATTTGTCAAGGTCAAGAAGCCTCATACGCCTGTACTATTACTTTCGACGCTTCGTGTGGAACTTCGCCTTTATCATCGCACTCTTGACGAAGCTGCTTGCCGCAAGCAAAGGCATTTCGGCGTGGTAACCAGCATGCGACGAAGCCTTTGACAAGCTATGCGAGTGGCTGACTTCACCGCTGATTCTTGGCCATAACGACCCAACTGCGCCGACAGAGGTTCACACTGACGCCAGTGGTGTCGGCCTTGGTGCGGTCTTGGCCCAACGGAAAGCCACCAATGAAGAATACATCGTGACTTATGCCAGCCATACCCTTAAACAGGCTGAGATGAATTACGCCGTTGCAGAGAAGGAATGCTTAGCCATCATTTGGGCATTGGGCAAGGTTCGTCCTTATCTCTACGGCCGTCCTCTCAGCATCATCACTGATCATCACCCCCTTTGTTGGCTCTCCTCCTTGAAAGACCCGTCGGGCCGCCTCGGCCGTTTGGTGCTTCGTCTGCAGGCATATGACATTCGTGTACTGCTCTGGTGGAAAGCAATCCAACGCTGACGCGTTTTCCCGCTCGCCGATGACGCCTGATGTTCTTTCTCCAACCTCAGACCCGTCATTACTGACCGCTACTGAAAAGTTCTCCGAGCAACGCAAGGACCCATCACTTGCCCTGCATCTCGATTACCTTGCCGCTCCATTGGTCGTTCTTTCAACGCGGACGCTACGTCGTCAAGCAGCCCACTCTTCCGTGCAAGACAACTCTCTCTTCAGCCGCAACTATATGCCTGACGGTCGGAAATGGCTTCTGGCTATCCCTCGTCACATGCGCTCCGGTATGTGTGCGTACTTCTATGCTGGCTCTAAAGGCGCCCACGCTGGCGTCCTGAAAACTTTCACAAGGCTGCGTTAACGCTATTACTGGCGTGGAATGTATTGGTTTGTGCAGCAGTACGTTCGATCATGCACCGACTACCAACAAAGGAAAACTCCCCCACTGCGCCCTACTGGCCCATTACAGCGGCTACCGTGCCCTGCTCGACCATTCCACCGCGTAGGCATCGACCTCTGTGGCTTGATCCCAAATAGCGGATGCAGAAACCGCTGGATTATTGTTGCCGTCGATCACCTGACGTGCTATGCCGAGACCACGGCTCTTCCCACCGACACCGCAGCTCTTCCCGTCGTGACCGCGCGCGTCGTTGCGATGTTCATTCTTCGCAACTTCGTCCTTTGCCACGGTGCTCCTCGAGAACTGCTGAGCGATAGGGATCGTGTCTTCTTGTCATAAGAGATACAATCGCTCCTACGTGAGTGTCAGATCATTCACGAGAAGTCGACCGCACATCACCCCCAAACGAATGGTCTCACGGAGCGCTTCAACCAAACACTGCGCGACATGTTGAGGATGTACGTGTCGTCGTAGAACACCAATTGGGACGCCGTACTCCCGTTCGTTACTTTCATTTGTGTCACTTTCGCGACACAATAAAAAAAGGCCACCACAAGCAACCACCAGGTTTTCACCTTTTTTCTCTTGTATGGGCGTGAGTCTTTGTGTCCTCTGGATGCTATCGTGCCCTACCGACCTGACGCTTCTGATTGCACAAGTATTTCATAAGTCGCCCGATACGCTGAAAATTGCGCCAGCTGTCTTGTTCATTGATCAGCGAGGAGACAAGACGCGACAGTCATCAGGCCACGACCACCTTCCCTGCAGGCTCCTTTGTTTGGGTATGGATACCGCCTCACATGCCCGGCCTTTTTAACTACTTGCGCGGTAGCACGGTCCGCACCGGATCATCGACGCCTCCTCCCCTGTGAACTATGTCGCTGGGCCCGTCACACCATCGCCGGGCCTTCGTTGTTGAGGTGGCTAGACAGTGCATGCTATCCGGCTGAAGCCTTAATTCGACCTCTTCATCTTCTGTGCTCCCTGAATCGCCAGATTGGCCCCATTTCACACCTGGGGCCCATATAATGAAGGAAACGCGCCTCGTGTTTCCCATAGCAGCTAGGAAAGGACGACGACGACCTGTGTTGTGATTTCGGGCTGTTCGGGCTATTCGGCTTGTTCGCTGCTGCGAGGCTGCTGTTTATATGCGGCTTCTTACCTTTAATTAAACATCATTACACTTGGAAGATCCTTAGTAGGTTGCCCCCCTTGAGTCCTCCCTTTTTGCTTGTGATTCTAGTGATGAGTCTTAGTATATTGTTCGCCTGCGCGCCTAGCTTGTTTGGAGCTTCTGCATTACAGTCTTTGATGTTGACTACAAGTGCTAAAATTGTGATGGAACTCACCCTCCAAATGAGGTGCCCTTCTCGTGTCGTAATTTCGACTGGCAGTGTTTCCAGACGCTCGGGGTTCCTAATGCCCTGTATGCACGGTCTGTAAAGGAGGAGTTCAGATTTGGTCGCTGAATGCTTGAGACCCGCGCATGTAAGAAATTCTTCCGTTACCTCTATGGCCGCCTCGAGAGATTGCTCTATATCGGCCAGAGATCCCCTCGGGGACCAGATCGTGATGTCGTTTGAATAGATTGCATGGCCAATTTTTGGGATTTTGGCCAGCCTTTCGGCGAGTTTATGCATGGCAATATTGAATGCTAGCGGGGATAGGACTGAGCCCTGAGGAGTTCCGCAGTTGCACAGTTAGTAAGGATCGCCCGAGATCGTGCCCTGTCGAAGGAACGCTTTCCCTTCCCATGGGAATGAGAGCGGGAACATAAAGAATTTCCACCCTAGGTTGAGAGAGGAAATTTCGTTGAAGATGTGTTCTTGAGCCACCTTACCGAGCGCCTTAGGGAGGTCAAGTGCAATGATTCCTTCGATATCCCGGGTATTATTCTCGAATATGGATATTTTCAGGAGCAGGATTGCGTCCTGCGTGAGGAGTCCCTTTCTAAAGCCCATTAGATTATGCCTAAATAGTTTGTTGTATAATCTAATGCGACAGTGATATGAATATCTACGAGGCTGCACACGTCGTTGTGCTCAACCTGCTGGGCGATACACTGGAAGGCACATGATGCATGCAGATCTCAGCTTAAGGCTAACCTCTCCACTAAATGCTCTCACCAGTTCAATAGGTACGGGAATCGACTTGGCATTTGAGAACATGCCACGCACATTGTGCGAAGGTACGCATCTACATACAACTCTGGTAACAAGGCCAAGCTGCTGTCGATCAACTTGGACCCACAGACGTCGTCGCGCATAGTCCATGGAAGACGACGACGAATAAAATGCAACCCACTTCAGGTGCTCGTAGGACGAAGTCTACGACAATGCCTCAGGATATGAGGTGGAGTTCGCCTACGAACCCGATGAAGGAATGTAGTGTCAACACCATGGTGCCGCCAGGAAAAGTACTTTCATCACTCGGAATGTAGCTTCATCGTGCTGACAAGCAATGCGCTCACGTTTACACATAATACTACATGGATATACAGCAGGAGTTTGAAACGTCGCGCAGCAGACTAGAGAACCAAACCTTGCAAAAAGAGGTTCATTTCTTTTCCTCAATACATAGCACGGGACAGCAGTTTAGAAAATTGAAGATAAAAATACATCTACACCTTCCTACGCTAATGCACAACAGCGTTGTAGTTTAGCGCACATGACAGCAGTCTAGAAAACAGAATATTATGGAACACGTTACATTTCATGCATGAATACACAGTACCTGCATCGCGACCTAATCATCATCATCAGTCTACTTACGCCCGCTGCAGGGCAAAGGCCTCTCCCATACTTCTCCAAATGCCGCGGTCATGTGCTAATTTTGGCCATTTTGGCCATTTTGGCCCTGCAAACTTCTTACTCTCATCCGCCAACACACCCCCCTGCTATGCTTCCCTTCTCTTGGAATCCAGTCCGTAACCCTTAATGACAATCGGTTTTCTTCTTTCCTCATTACATGTCCTACCCATGCCCAATTCTTTTTCTTGATTTCAACTAAGATGTCATTAACTCGCGTATGTTTCCTCACCCAATCTGCTCTTTTGTTATTCCTTAACGTTACACCCATCATTCTTCTTTCTTTAGCTTGTTGCGTCGTCCTCAGTTTAAGCAGAACCCTTTTCGTAAACCTCCAAGTTTCTGCCCTGTAGGTGATTACTGGTAAGACACAGCTGTTATACACTTTTCTCTTGAGGGATAATGGTAACCTGCTGTTCATGATCTGAGAATACCTGCCAAGCGCACCCCAGCCCATTCTTATTGTTCTGATTATTTCAGTCCCATGATCCGGATCCGCGGTCACTACCTGACCTAAGTAGATGTATTCCTTTACTACTTCCAGTGCCTCGCTACCTATCGTAAGCTGCTGTTCTCTTCCGAGACTGTTAAAGACTACTTTAGTTTTCTGCAGAGCAATGTTTAGACCCACCCTTCTGCTTTGCCTATCAAGCATGCATTGAAATTAGTCCCTGAGTTACTAAGGAAGGCAATATCATCAGCGAATCGCAAGTTACTAAGGTATTCTCCATTAACTTTTATCCCCTTTTCATCGCAATCCAAGTCTCTGAATACCTCCGGTAAACATGCTGTGAATGGCATTGGAGAGATCGCATCTCCCTGCCTGACGCCCTTCTTTATTGGGATTTTGTTGCTTTCTTTATGGAGGACTACGGTGGCTGTGGAGCCGCTATAGATTTCTTTCAGTATTTTTACATACGGCTCGTGTACACCCTGATTCCGTAATGACTCCATGACTGCTAAGGTTTCGGCTGAATCAAACGCTTTCTCGTATTCAATGAAAGCTATATATGAGTGTTGGTTATATTCCGCACGTTTCTCTGTCACCTGATTGATAGTGTGAATAAGGTCTATTGTTAAGTAGGCTTTACGAAATCCTGCCTGGTCCTTTAGTTGAAAGAAGTCTTAGTTGTTAGTGATTCTATTTGCGATTACCTTAGTAAATAGTTTTTAGGCAACGGATAGTTGCTTTCTTTATGGATGACCTAACATGACCCATGGTATTTAACGCTACCCTACTACCCCCCTCTAAAAAAAGAAATTTTGACAAAGGACCTTAGGTCAAAGAAAAGAGTATGCCTAGTCACATAATAATGCTACTGAAAGCACTTCTGCTGGCCGTTTCAGGTATATCTTGCCCACTGCAGCACTAAACACCTGCTGGCGCTTTTCAAGCGCCGTTTCAGGTGCATGTTGATGACTAGGAAGGCTAAGGTTGGGGTACTTGGCTGTGCATGTTGAAATGAAATGTGCCGCTGAGCCATGGAGACACTTGTCCACGACTCGCGGCCAAACACTTGAATACAAGTTTTCCCACGTGTCATGTCCGTCTTTTTCATGCGTTCATTCACCTTGCTCACCAGTGCGCACTTCATTTCAGCACAATGATAAACTCCCGAACAAGGGCAATACACTACGCGCCTAAGTATCATGCACTTGACAAATGAGGCCTGTTGTTTGCAAGATTTTCTCTTACAGTTCTGTGCCATTTTCGATATTTTTTTTCGTTTCTTGGCGTAAACGGATATACGACAAACAAGACATTCAGACAAAATAACATGAAGAAATGAAAGAAAGTATCTGAAAAACTTGCACGTACGTAAATATTTTGCGAGGCTGCACATCTGGCAGGCTGATAGTGACACGTGGACTTGTTTATCTTTTTTGGGTGAGCGTGGAATTGTTTATCTTCTTCATACTACTACGTGACAGCATGATACACAAGAGCAGTAGGATAATAGGTTTCACGAAGCACAGCAAGTGAGTAACATTGCCGTTCTCTAATCGATTTCCCTTATAGGAACGGAAATTCAGACACAAAAGCAAGCATGTCTCCGCCAGAGAGCTTGGGCGCTGCCGACTGTGCCGTGTTTGGAGTACTCACAGCTCTGGGGTACCTGGTGGGGCTCTACTTCTCCATAGCTCATCGCCGACGCCAGGTGGGTAATACAATGACTTGAATATACCATTCCTTTTCCTCAAGCGTGTATACAACATAGCGAAAGAATGCCTTCGAGCAACTTAAAAGGGTATTTAGTCGACTTACAATGACACACGTGTGACGAGGTTTATTGGAGGCGCCAAGCGAAAGCCAGAAACACAGCGGCAGCAACGATTGCTCAGCTAGACGGGTGAACAGACCGCGCGACATGCGATGGCGACCGAAGTTTCTAGTGCAGATCTTCCTTAGAATCGCCTCCCGGCTGAATGATGAGTCATCCTGGCGTACTACGGCGATGACGAAACGATGACCTCATGATAAGGTTCGAGCTTGTGTAAATGAACGATTTCATGTCATTGGCTACATGGGTCACTCGCTGGCGTCAGTGGCTCGGCAATGTAATGAATGGGCGAGGTTTAGAGTGGTCAGGACTCGTCGGTGAGACAGCCACACAAGAGATTCAGGCGAGAAGGTAGGAGCAGGCATACCGTCCTCGCGTCGAAGTTATTGGCGGGATTGGTCTGCAATAATGAGCAAGCGGTCGAGCTGCTGACATTCCTCGGCATTTTTAGCGGCGGTGGAAACCGGCGCGCACTCTGAAGCATCTGAATATAGAAAATTTGTGTCGATGATTCGGGAAGGCTCACGGCCGTAGAGAAGCAAATAGGTCACAGACCTGCGTGGCACACGCAGCACAGTCACAGCGCTATTTGGAGGAGCGGCTCCATAGGAGCTCCATGAGTAAAGGGAAAATCAGACATCCACCCGTTCGTAGCAATTGCTAAAGATTTTCCCTTTATTCATTACTTCTCTCCACCTTGCGGGTTTCCGCAGCACTACTACGTCAAACATAGGAGCTCCAGTCAGGGCACACTGAAGGTTCTTCGCGGCGAAGTCTCTTCGCGTCATTTTCACGAGCACGATTTGAACTGTGCCTCCGGCGTCGACAGCGAGTTTCGGCCTGTGCAGCGGTCTGCTGAGCCTGACTTTGCCTGGTTGCAGCTGTGCGGGTACCTCTACGATTTGCTACTTCAGCAGCGGTTCGTACCTTGAAAGGAGACGCCATGACGTCTACCCTATCGAGACTGCGTGGCGCACATGTCACATCGCCTGTCAAATGACAAGATATGATGCAAATGATGATGATTGCTGTTTAATCACCGTCCCTTTGAAACCGGACGGTGACAAACATCCACCTCGCCTCCTTGAATCGGGTATGCCATATGTGTTTTTTTTTTCAATACATCATTTTTCCATAGACCATCACTCACACTCTGCAGCTTGATCGCTGTTCAGTTTTACACTTTTGAGCGCACTTTCGGGAATTGTCTTTGTCTCAGGGCACGTCCAAAGCAGATGGCGCGCATCCACTGCAGACGCAGAAGCGGAGCACTTCGCTCACTCGACAACACGTTTTATTCGTTGTTTTAGTCATTGTTGCAGGATCTCTCTGGAACGGGCCTGGATGATTATATTTAGCTTCATTATGATGTCACAACCAGGAATTCTGGGCATAGGCTCAGTTTCCTTTTTCGCCACCACGTGGCGTATGGACCTTAAAGATTTGAAATTCGTGCGGTGACGTATGCCATGACCTACAACTGAAAAAAACACAACAGAAAGATCCACGCCCTGCGACTGTTCCTTCGCCTCCTTATTTGGAAACGGGAGCGCTTATGTATCACCCTTATCTTGAAGACGACCTGCTACTTGCTCGACTGGCCATGAATCGCCAATTTTGCTAGGCAGTTTGCCAGATAGCTCTTCCGGCTGAGATGTCTCGCAGAGATAACGGCTCCCGCAAAGCTTCCGTTGGGTTAATTGTTTTTCTTTATTATTATTATTTGCGCACCACCTCGGCCGCGTGCTTACGTATAGTCAGCGTTATGTTTAGTAAGTTTCCTATAGAACCGGTCTGATGCATTAACAGCAAGCTTTAATTCGGGTCCCTCTTCGATTGCGGCTGCTCCATTACATGCAAAATGCATAGATGATTTTATGAGAACACCACTCAACCGATCTGAATGAGAATTATAGCATTTAAGAGAGAATCTGTTGCATTAGAAGAGACCGTTAAATAATAGTGCGGCAATAATAATTTGGATTTACGCCATGGCAGTATTGACAAGAATTGTCAGAAATCGGTATATCTGAAAAAAGAATTGAAGTACGAAGTTTACAAATCCGTTAATTAGCATCAGATAACTAATACCGCATCTCTATAAACGGCATCCCTTGGAGCATCTCATTCGGATAATTTTGACATATGAGTTGACAACTTCTGTGGAATTGGTACAATGCTTGTAAACGTTTTGCGAATGCCATTTTCAAAAGTTATCGGTGAATTTCAGGATGGCATGTGATATACAATTTTTTTCCGCAAAAAATGAATCATTAGGTGCAGTTTACAGAATTTCTATATCGTTTTTAGTTGCTTAGGTACAGAGTTGTACACTTCAAGCATTATTTCTTGAAATTTAGATTTTTTTTCGAATTTATGTAAAAAACATGGAAGCTAAGTAAAAATTCGCTTGAAATTGACGTCAGTCCTCGAAGAGCCGATAACGGCGCACTTCTCCTCTAGGGTTTTTTTTTAGTCTCTCTCTCTCTCTCTCTCTCCTTTCATCTCGGCGCGCTGAGGCACCAGGGGGCACCTCGAAGAGATACCCCCTATTCAAAATGTGAAATGTCAAATTCAAAATGTCAAGAGCATCGTTGGTTGTCAGATACAATGAGTGGGAAAAAAACTTGTCTTGGCGTATCGTATTTGTGGACCGGAAATAATTGCACAGAGAAGAATAAAGAGTTATAGGAATGCATGAGCTCTGATATTAAGGGTTTAGGGAATGGTGCTTAAATGGTCCTATTAGGTGACATGAATGCCCACATACAAGATTTAGGTGGCTATACCTACAACGGGAAGTCAATGCTAGACCTTTGTGAGCAACATAACCTTATTATCGTGAGTACAGGACCTAAGTGTGAAGGGCAGATCACGTGGGAAGTGGGAAACCGGCAATCAACCATTGATTACTGTCTGATGACAGAAGGTATTCATGATAAGTTGAGAGAAATGGTCATTGATAACGAAGGGTATAGCAGCATAGGCAGTGACCATAAACGCATCATTGTGAAAATGAGATATGTAGTTCGGAGAGAGAGCAAGGAGCGCAAAATGGCCAGTCCAAATTGGAACGCTGAACAAATAGCAAATATAGTCACTAGAGTCGAGGAAGAACTTGGCAAATGGCCAAGAGGGGGAATATGGTGAGCTTCTAAGTGCAATAACGACAGAAATAAGGAAAGAGAAACAACATGTTCGCTGGAAAGGAAAAAAAAAGCGAAAAGATGGTGGAACAGGGGGATACGAGAAGCGATCGCCGAACGACAGAAAGCATCCCGAGAGCACAGGCAGGATGAAGTAACCAGTAATGGGAAATATACCTGGAGAAAAAGTGTATGGCTCAAATACTGGTGCAAGCAAAATTAAGAGGTGAAAGTGAACGTTGGTTGTCAGAAATACGTTAGAAAAAAAAGGCCGCACCTAGAAAATTTTGGAACCACATAAAACTATTCGGCAGGAAGTAAACAACAATACAACAACATATCTAGACGAAGATGAAAACAGACTGGAAGGAGAAGGGGCAATAAATTACATCCGAAAAATAACAGCCGAATCTTTCCAAGCCAATGAAGAAGTTGTGTTTGAAGAAAAAAAAAAGCACGAAAGAGACCCAAGTGGAAAAGGAGCTGATGCTGAGAAATTTCAACTGGAAAAAAGCGGAAGAGAAAATTCCAAAGCGCACAGCCACAGGGCTAGACGAGGTTCCCGTTAGGCTGATTAATGAACTAGGACCAAAAAGTAAGGAAGCTCTATTGAAAGCAGTGGAAATAACTTTAAAAGATAGACGAATACCAAACAGTCGGCGACAAAGTAGAATGAATTTAATTTATAAAGGTAAGGGGAAGAAAGATAGAATTCACTCGTATAGACCGTTGACCATTACATCGGCAATATACAGGCTAGCAATGCAGGCAATCAAATTAAAGCTTCAAGCATGGGCAGAGAATAATGGCATTTTGGGAGAAATTCAGAATGGTTTCATAATAGGTGGGCGCTTAATGATAACTTATGTGTTGTTACTCAGTGCATTCAAATATCAAAAGTAGAAGGCAAACCGTTATATGCAGCCTTTTTAGGCATTACAGGAGCCTTTGACGAAGTAGACCGCAACATTTTGTGGGATATTCTGGAAGGGGAAGGCTTATGTGACGATTGTCTACAGCTTTTGAGAGAGATTCACCTAGAAATACCGGTTGCGTTGAATGGGAAGAGATGAGGAGCGAGGAGAAAGTTCATATCAACAAAGGATTGAGGCAGGGGTGCCGTTTATCCCCGCTGCTGCTTATGATGTACATGGTGAGGATGGAGAGGGCGCTAGAAGGAAGTAATATCGGGTTTAATCTCTCATACAAACAGGCGGGTACGGTAGCAGAGGAGCAGCTCCCAGGTTTATTTTATGCGGACGACTTTGTTTTGCTAGCCAACAAGCAAAGTGATTTACAACGTCTGGCTGATATCTGTGGAGAGGAAGGCAACAATTTAGGTTTGAAATTTAGTGTTAGAAAATCGGGTATTATGGTATTCAATGAAAACAGTGAACAGACAGTGGCGATACAGGGCCAGGAAATACCTCGGGCAACAGAATATAAATACCTTGGTATATGGATAAACGAACGCAATAGATATATGGAAACAGAGGAAAAAACAAGTGATAAGGAAGAGAAATGGGCGGGGGGGGGGGGGGCATCCATAATAAAGGACAGAGCGCTATGGGGATGCAATAGGTACGATGTCCTCCGAGGTATGTGGA
This sequence comes from Dermacentor albipictus, assembly GCF_038994185.2. Taxonomy (NCBI): domain Eukaryota; kingdom Metazoa; phylum Arthropoda; class Arachnida; order Ixodida; family Ixodidae; genus Dermacentor; species Dermacentor albipictus. The sequence goes on along the minus strand of NC_091828.1, from coordinate 55,501,844 downwards.
AAGGTGTAATGTTTGCAGGACTTACTTTTGGAAATACGGTTGTTTGGTTTAAATCAGGGGTACAATCAGGACTCGATGGGTACCAAAGGTCAGTGGGTCGCCTCGCATTGGGCGCTCACGGGAAGACTACAAATGAAGCTGTGCAGGGTGATCTCGGCTGGACTAGTTTTGAAGCGAGGGAAGCTCGCAGTAAGATTGAGTATGAAGATCGGCAGAGGAATATCGAAGAAAGTAAATGTACTGGGAGAGTGTTCAGGTAGCTGTACAGGAAAAACATTCATTCACTGTGGAGTAACTGGGAAGCTTACCAGCAAGTATGCGGCCTGTAGGGTGGGCAACACAGAAACAAAGAATGTCAAGCGGGAAGTCAGAGAGGCTGAAATAATCTCATGGGTGGCGGCAGTAAAAAAGAAACCTGCCATGAGAAACTACTTCAGAGGAAAATACGAACTCAGGAAAGAAACAATTTAGGATAACTCAAGGGGAAGCTCATTGCTTTTTGAAGCGTGATCGGGATGCCTTAGAACACGCACCTATAAAGCGCGATATAAGGAGGAAGAAGAAGCATGTGCTTTCTGCGGTAAAGCTAGGGAAACTATGGAGCATGTTGTATTAGAATGTGAAGACGTCTACCCAGCGGTCCATTTAGGCACCACTGGCCTCCTTGAAGCCCTTTGGTTTAGCGACAGCAGTGGAAAAATCACCATGTCCGCAATAGGCATTAGTAAGAGTCGATTGGAGGATTGGTGGAAGAAACGTAGGGAAACTGCAAAAAATGGAGACGTGCAAAAGTACAGTTCGCAATAGGGGATCAGAACATTTGGATGTGGGAGTTCATAGTGTTCTTTTATATTGTTTAACCTAGGTAGGACATTATAAGAAGTATAATAGCAAGAGCTTGGTGGCGCAACGCACCGCCCCGTAGGGGACGCTCGTAGCATCCATCCATCCATCCATCCATCCATCCCTAAGGTCCCTTCATAAAAGAAGTCTTGGTTGATATAGGGACTTTAATACCTTGTTTTGTACCTAGAACGCTTAAAGCTCCTTGATCGATGCCCACCATCGAGTCGGCGGAATGCCTCAATGGTCGTTTACGCACCTGAAGGCCTGTGACGATCCGTTGAACGCTGCCACGTTAACAACATTCTATCCAGGTTGGAGCAGCTGCTGGAAGTGGCGGAGCTGCAACAGAAGTGTTCCTTGGAGGCCGCAGCCTCCCTGAGGCTGCTCTTACCGTGTCCCTTCTGGCCTCCATTGTGAACGGAGTTACAGTGGTGGGCTTTCTGGGACACTTTTACGCACACGGATTCCACCTGATGTGGGTGTTGACTGGCATACCGCTGGCGATGATCATCACGTCGACTACTTTGGTGCCGCTACTCTACGACATGAAGGCCGCCTCCATTTTCCAGGTGCGTAAAAAAATTTCGGCCTAGGTATCGCTTTTGGCTAGTAATAGCTACCAGCAAATATCTTCGTGATGTTCATACTTGAATAACATAGAAACAGTCGTATTACGCAGTAATTGTCGAGTCTGCTCCTGCAGAGCGGTCGTGCGAGCGAAAGACTGACGCCACCCCTATGTAGTGACGCACCCAAACAGCCCCGTGTTTATTAGACAGCCACTTTTTATGCCATTTTATCAGTGACATCACAGGGCCCGCGCACGCTCGTGCTTGGTCAGAAACGATATAACCGATAACATTACAGTAATTAGTGACTACGGAATACAGTGGGTTTCCAAGTGCCCCCTATATATATATATATATATATATATATATGCATGGACTGTAGTGACGCGTGCATGGACTTTATTCAGTCCATGCACGCTTATATATAAATATATATATATATATATATATATATATATATATATTTATATATAAGCGTGCATGGACTGAATAAAGTCAGAAAACTGCCCACAGCAAACTGTGTTTGAGTAACCGCGGAAATAGTATGAAGCAGCGAAAAGGGACAGAAAGAACAAGAAGGAGCTAGACCCAAAGGTTATAACTCAAAATCTAAATAAGAGGCATGGTTCGAGTAGTGAAGTCGAGTTTAAGACATTATAGGTAATATCAAGCAATTAAAGGAAGCTGAAAGGTTTTCCAGAAAAAATCAGTGAACATGTGTACATAATGGTTTTCAACCCTCCGAATTCGAATATCGTATCGAAATTGAGCGAAAGAAAGCGCAAATATATTTTATTTCGACGAAAAGTGCAGCAGCGGACACGCCCAGGTCGCACGTCTCGTTTCCGCCTGTGATTGGTCGGGCGCCTCGTGACGTCAACTGTAGTGACCGACCGCTGCCGCTACAGATGAAGTGCGGTGCCAGGTAGTTTGGTGCTGTTATGGAAAATTTAGAGAGACTACGTTTTTCTGAGGAGTTCGGCGTTACTCCCTACATGTACGAGCCGATTGCGAAGAGCCGGCCTCTCGAAGAAGCAAACGATGCTGGTGCGAGCAGTGCTTTCGACGCGAACGAAAGCGAAGTCTTGGGATCTCCTCGTGTTGAAATGTTCTTAGATGAGTATGTATTTTGCAAAGCGATCTAGTGATCTTGCCGATCTTTCGCCGATCTAGTGAGCTCGTTTCCGGTCAAACAACTGTAGTGTTGTGTTCCTGCATGCCTCCTCGTGAAACGTAAGCGGTGATGCAATCGTCGGCATTTGTGCGCTGTCCAAAGCTGTCGGCAATCTACAAAGACGGTTTAAACGCGTGAAAAGCCTCCCGGTTCATGCAGTACGTACAGTGACCTTCATCTGCGCGCCATCTGTACACTACTCGTAACCGAAGTCGTAAAGGTGGCGAATTCCGTCGGCTACGTGACGCGGTCAGTTTCTCGCTGTGCGCGAGAGAAGGGGGTAGCGTAGCGTCCTGGCGTGCGCCGGCTTTCCAGCACATGAAAACTCTACATTTGTACTGCGTTATGGTAGCTGCATGCAGGCTGTTTTACAACACACGTGCAAATAGAAAATTCGCAGCGCTTTGCGACGAAACCTGCGTCAAGGGCGGGAGATAAACATGCACCTTCCGTTCAGCGTGCTAACACGAAGGAGCTCGCAGTAAATGCTTCGCAGTAAAGAGCTTTAGTTGATGCTGCGCACGTTGACTACCACTCTACATACACGCAGACGCACCAACAAAGGAATGCAGAGTCGATCGAAGCAGATTACGATGGCACGCAGGCAGAAACAAGCACGGTCAGGTATGGTCGCGCAGGCTTCGAAGGAACAAAACACTAGTGTTGACGTCACAACACCGCGGTTTCCGGTCTCCGCTCGCATCGTCAGCGTCAACAGCAGCGCGCGTCATTCGACGAGGGGCGGAGCTACAGCGAAATTTTAACCGACGATTACGTCGCTCCTAATTGAAAAAACAACCCCAAATTTTACCTTCATGGTTTATAACGTTCCCGCATCCGTATATGAGCGTCTTATTTATTTCGACAAACTCTTCAGCTTCCCTTTAAAGAGTGCTTGGAAAGGGAAAGCGTTACACTGTATCGACAGCCTACGGTTCTACTAATCTACCAGAATGCAAGGGCAGGCAGAATAGATGACATGACGAAGAAAGGAAATATGCCAGTGTAGCATCGGCAAAGCCCAGGAAGGCAACTTGCAGTAAGAGAGAATCAGCCATTTCACGCGCGCACGTATCAATTAGGCTGCCGTTACAAATTTTGCTCGTCGAGAGTCAAAAAGAAAGCTACAGGTCATTGAGGTTAGCAATTGCAAGCGAGATTACTTATCGGTTGTACATGGGCGTCCCTCGTAACTTTAGCCAAACTTTAAAAATGCAAATGCCACGTAGCTGGGCAGAAGAAAGGTATTGTCTTTCGTCACTTGGAGATTCTCAAATTATTTTTTTAATTCCGCCTAATCAGATAAGTCCTAATTAATCAACTTCTAAAGTATTTATTTCAGATAGAAAGTGCAAATGAGAAAATTGTAGAGCGATATGAAAAACTCCCGATACAGCTTTTTGCTGCTCGATACGTTCTTCATAAAATTGTTTTCCGAGCCTGAAAGAAGCCCACAAATGCACGCAAAATTGCCGCGCGACTGACCGCTCGGGGCACTTAAGGGGCCCCTCAGCAGGCCCCAAAGGAAATTATGGTCATACGCTGGAAGTTTGCTACGTGTCTTCTACGGAGCGTTCTGCCGCCAAAACATTTCCAGTCGTCTCATTAACAGCCGAAATAGAAACATTTCAGTGCCGCGGACGCATGATTTCAGCAGGCGGGCTGCACTGCCAAGCAAGACGCTCTCTCCAGTCGCCTCGTCTAGCCTTTGCAAGCGGAATTCCTTCCTTGCGTTCCCCCATGCCGGACCTCGAGGATCGCGTGACGCAAACGTCACGGGCCCCGCCTTGATTTTTTTATGCGAAGCATACTAGCCGCACAACCACGCTCTTCCTTGATACGCCGCGCGCGGCCGCGTAGCTACCATATGACGTCATAACAGCTGCAAAAGCGGAGGCTCAACTCGTGCGCTCGCTTGCGGCCGCGTAGCTACATAGCCGGGTCTCAGCTCGTGCGCTCGCCTGCATGAGTTGTTTCTTCGTCTAGCCGAACCAAGTATAGCCAAGCAACAGCAGTTCACCAGGCTAAACAGTGGTTCAACAACTAAAATAAAGGCTAGTATGCTTCGCATCCTGGGCTTAACCTTAGCTAAGCCACAGCTATTTTTTCTCTTCGCTTTTTCTTTTTTGACGATACGCTTTTACACTGACGGCGTCGCGCGCGAGCTGCTGTGTTGTTCGCACAGCGCACGATTTTGCGCGCTGTGCACAAGGAAACACGACTAGCGGTATACGGTGCGACACGAATACTGAGGCAGAACAAGCGGATCGCAGAGCAGGATCACGCGATGGAACACGGCAGAAAATGGCATAGTTTCGGTACCTGCGCACGTGACCGCACGACCGTGGAAACAAGCAGACGAAGCGGAAGTACATCTGTTTTGCTTCGTCGCGAGGTAAACATTGTCAGTAGAGAAGCCTGGGAGGCCTTGCTCCAGAGCGAGGCTGAAGACGACCAGCGTCGAGCTATCCGCCTGGAGGTTGAGGCCGTGAAGACTCACCGTCCTCAACGCGCGGGGACTGCTTCGTCCTCCTCCCCTACCTACGTGTAGGTTAAGAGGCGGGCACCCAAGCTCGGTGGAACAATAAAGTTTTCAATCAATCAATCAAATCAAGCAAAAAACACGCAGACGTTCCGTTTTGTGTGTTTTATTATTTCTCTAGAATTCAATTCGCCAATTCAAGCAACCGATCGCACAAACATCATATAGTGCCTTGAATAATTTTCGAAGTCACTTGTCACCACGAGCTGCGGCACACTGCGGACTCGAGTACGTGGGCGCAGGGACGCGATTACGTCATCCTCCCGCCTGGAGCGCGGCTGCCGCGAGGAGAAGGAAAAACGGCGTTCGGTTTGAAATTTCAAATTTTCTGCGGCACGTATCGCTGTAATACTTTGCACACACGATCGTTATCACGCAATCTATGCTGTGCGCTTGTCTGCTCAAAATGGCCAGACCTGGTGAGGGGCCCTTTAACGTGCATTCGCAGTAGTACCACAGAACATCTATACAAACTTAGAGCAGGGAAACTGTACCTTCCACAGTGATACGGAAATAAGCGTAGCGGTGGCGTCGTGAACTAAAGTATGCGACCACAGGTGGCGCTGTGCAACAGGAAACGGAAACGGGGTTTTGCACAGTAGTATGGCTGCTTTACCAGGTGTTCTGTGGCTTTACTGGGTTTGTGGCAGCTGCGCCTCGATCGTGCTCCCGCCAGTTTAGTTGCTGTGTGGCAAACGTAGCGCCTACATAATTATGTAGGCGCTTCGTTTGCCTCACAGCAACCAAACTGGCGGGAGCACATCGAGGCGCAGCAGAATACATGTAGCGCTGAGTCATATCGAGTTAAGGCACACTCTGAACTGACTTTTAAGGCCATCCCGAGCGGTTTTTCGTTTATTAGGCCGCCGTTACCCCGAGTTGTGCTGCCGCGCTCCAGCTGTTGCATTTCGTGTAGGGCTGCTGACAGAATGCGGTTTCCAGGTGGCGCGATGGCCTCGACTGGAATAAACGCACACGACACCAAAGATTGAGTAAGCCTGAAAATATTTTATTTGCATTTTGCAAGTACAACAAAAAGCACACGTCTACGCATCCACGCAAACGCGATTACATAGTCATGAACATAGTCAAGAAATGGCTCATTAATAAGGGTAGCACAAACACACAAGAAAGAAGACCTAAGCTACAAAACGTGCGGTCGGCTGCTAAGTATAATAATTTCCCTGTCACCGCGTGTCACTTTTATACAGCATATTTACAGCACTACCAGGCCGTGTAGTTTGGCGGAAAGAATGCAACAGCTTACGGCCGTCAGCTGCCTCTTCCTTACGGGTGTCATAATTATCCTAATCTCCGCATCAACGTCGTGCAAGTCCGCATACAGGTATCTGTATCTGAACCATATGTGCCAGCTTAATACATGTGTAGTGAAATTATGCTAACCACTGCGTCTTATCAAACGTATTGGTTTTGCAAATGCGCATTACAGCTGACGGAACGACATACTGTAAGTGAAGCACAAGAGAAGAAGGACAAAAGGAGGATACAACACTTGAAGAAGAAATGAAGCATTAGTAAGCGTACAGCAAACAAGCGATGACGAAGAACACACAATGATGCATCGGGTGTTCTGTGACATCGGTTTGCGTACTTACGGTGTTAGGGAGATCAACGGCATAAAAGCGCACCTTCAAGCGTACTCCCTCAACCTCCGCCGCATTCATTATGATAATCAACGCCTAAACAAAAAGAGGCACTATTTTTTGCAAAGAGTAGACCTCTTTACAGCAAGTCAATGTAATGACTCGCAGACGGAACCAGCATGCTTTCGAAATTGTTTTAAAACCTTGACGCTGTGACTAGAAAGCAGCTTCAACAATCAAGTTTAAAAAAAAAAACAGATGCCTATTTGCCTGAGGTAAAAAAGACATCCTTAGACACCTCGATTGTTTATGTCAATGGTTTGTGTAAAGTAAAAAATTCAGCATGTTCAGCGCCCCTAGCAGAAAAAGCACAAATTAAAGTATGCGACCAAATTACAGTAGCTCCACTTACCCGCTTACGCTGAAACACGCCTCGATTGATTTTTGGCCCTCTGTGGCGATTTGTTGAACTTGAGAGTGTGCGGGGCCTGGTAGTACCACCGAGAAAGACATTCAACAAGAGTGCTCACTCCCATAGAGCCCAAAGGCTGAATTGACTGCAGCGCACCAAGCAGATGGTATTGACTCCCGCTTGCGCTTCTGGGCGCGCGCGATTCGAACGCCAGGTGGCACGCGCTACGCGGGCTGCGCTTCTCGGCGCGTTTTTTTCTTCTTCTGCTGCTGCTGCTGCTGCTCAATCGCGCGTGGTCTTAGTGCGCAATCATTTAATTAAAATGATTGCGAATTATCTTTGCAAGATGATATCAAATCTGTGTCACGTGCAATTTCATAAAGTAGACGCAGAGCGCCTTGTAAGTGAGGAACTGTTTATTTCGCTCTAGATAAATGTTTGTTGCGGGACAATTGTGCGTTCATCCAAAGTTAATTGTGAAGTTGAGAGTGTTTCGGAAGCCCGTCTAGTCGGGATGTTATAGCGCTATAACGCTATAGCGCTATAACAAAATAAGATTGGAGATACAATTTCTTTTGGAACGTGAAATACGTATTTGATAGACAAAATTTTAGTAGCCTACGTAGGTCATGCACATCGGTGGGGGATCTGTCAGGCAACGTCGGGTCTTCGTCATGGGCGGCGACGCAAACGTCCACGGCCAAGTCTATTGGTAAGCTTGTAAACAGTAAGACCACGTCAAAAGAAACTAAGACATCGTCGGGGTGGACACTTGTCCCTTTAACCTTTTCAATGAAGTCGTACGTGTCGCGTATGTGCTTAGCACGTCTTCCAACGAGTGGCGAAATGTGAAGAAAATTTGACAGCTTGTGGAGCGGCGAACGTGCGAAGTCCATAATTAGGGCGCAGGGGAACATCGGGCTTGTGCACTTTCGTTTGGCCGTATATTGCTGGAGCAGATCCATTGTGGCAAAGAAGTCTCTAGTACAACTGCTTGTGTTGAGGCGGCACCATACGGAAGACGTAGGCGAGAAGTTTCTGCAGGTACCTCTGAAGCTTGAGTGTCGGGTCTCTTGCGACGCTGGCGTACATGTGAGCGTCACTCAATAGCAAGCACATTTTTTCGATGTATTTGCTGCTGTCTAGAGGGACGGTAGCGTTCCCCTTGTCGGCGGGAAGTATGACAATATCCCGATTCTCCTGCAGCCTCTTGATGGCATCACGTTCTTGCTTGCAGAAGGTGTCCACGGTGGGCTAGGCGTACAACTTCGACAATACGTTTACAACGCGTGGGCGAGCCTCGTCACGGCGGGATTGGTCGACCAAGTTCACAGCGCGCTCAGCGACGCATATTACTTTCTTCTTGTCCGTTGCAGGTCCGGTGTTGAAGTTGAGACCAAGATTTAAAACTGCCATATCGTAGTACACAGTTTACACGTACAAGTTGTACACAGTTTTTGAGGGCATTTGGCGGACGTGCTATGCGGCACTGCTTCAGACTTTCGAATTTACTGTCGTGGCGTTGCTCATCTTTCCAAGCGCGAAGATTGGCTTGAAAATTTGCATGCAGCTGTATGCGTGCCACCACTTCTGGACAGTGAGCCTCGAGGCGCCGCCGATAAAAGAACGCGTCATTCCTAAGTCTTCGTACTTGGTCCTTGCAATCCATGATCCTCGCTTGCAACAGATGCCGTTCTGCCTTGGAAGCCACGCTTAGTCCAAATCTCGTCGACACGGGTCTGTGAAGACGTAGCGGGCGCGGGATCAAACCCTGGGACTTGCAGGCAAGGTTGAACGCCAGATGGTCGTTGAATGCCAGAATGCGCGTAGTCACTGAGACACACCGGCGAATTTCAGTGACCACTTGCTGGCCGTACGCCTGTCGCAAATGGATGAAGTTGACAATATGACGGAAGCCCGTCTGGTCGGGATGATGCATACTTAAAAGGAAGAGGTCTGGACACCGACCAAAGATGGCTTAAAATAGTTATTTACGTTTCAGCTCCTCAACGGGAGCCTTGTTCACAATGAAAGAAGTGGCAGAGCTTGCGCCCCTTTTTATGCGTGTCTCAAAACATGACTAAGGCACCTGGCATACATGGGCGGCAGATTGCCTTCGTTGCGATTAAGAGTGTGCGCCGTAGTTTGGATGATTAGGGACTCAAGATAAAGGCGTGAAGAATGATTTCGTTCCTTGGCAATCACGCGAGATTTCTCCCAGTTAATCTTATGTGATGTGGTCGCGCAGTGTCCGGCCAAGCCATTCGATGCAACGTGTCTTTTCTGGACGTCATTCCTGTGCTGCTTAAATCCTGTTCTGAAGTTGCCGGTTTCACCGTCCTAGACATACCGAGAGTCCACACACGGAATGACATACACCACGCCTGGGAACGTGACATTTTCCAAAGGGTATTTCACATGCACGAGCTCGTGCCTTAAGTTTCCGGGAGGCTACGTGCGCAGCCTCCACGTCATATGGCCCCAGGACGGGTGCAAAAGTCTCGCTAATTCCGGGGACGTACGGAATCCAAGGTCGTTTTTTGGGTGGTTCAGGCTGGGTGGGCACTGTGCGAGTGAGCTCGCCCCCTACTGAGTCTATGAAGTGCTCAGGGTATCCACAAGCCGTCAATTCCCGCCGCACGAGTGCATTATCCGCCATGCGGTTTTCCGCTATTGTGCACACGTTTTTCGCCCGACGAAGAAGAGAGCCGACAACAGACCTCTTTTGCGAAGCAGGGTGCATCGATTTGTAGTTTAGGTAGCGGCCCGTGTGAGTGCTTCATAAACACCTTCAATAACAGGTTTGGCCCTTCACGCTGCACAAGAGTTTCCAAGAACGGCAGTTGCCCTTCAGATTCCACTTCAACGGTGAACTTGATTGCTGTTTGTATATTGTTTAGGTCAGCCGTGAAAAGGTCAAGGTTTTTTCCTTGCAAAATACTGAAACAGTCGTCGACACATCTGAGGAAGACTTTTAGTGCCTGTGTAAACGAGGACAACGCTTGAGCTTCGATAGCCTCCATTGTTAGGTTAGCTACTGTGACCGAAATCGACGCACCCATTGCTGCTCCGTGCACTTGCCGATAAAATTTCTTCTGGACCGTGAAATACGTATTTGATAGGCAAAATTTTAGTAGCCAACCTAGGTCATGCACATCGATGGGAAATCTGTCAGGCAACGTCGGGTCTTCGTCAAGGGCGGTGATGCAAACGTCCACGGCCATGTCTATTGGTACGCTTGTAAACAGTGAGACCACGTCAAAAGAAACTAAGACTTCGTCGGGGTGGACGCTTGTCCCTTTAACCTTTTCAATGAAGTCGTACGTCTTGCGTATGTGCTTAGCACGTTTTCCAACGAGTGGCAAAATGATTCTGTGAAGAAAATTTCACAGCCTGTCGAGCGGCGAACGTATGAAGTCCAAAATGGGGCGCAGGCGAACATCGGGCTTGTGTACTTTCGGTAGGCCGTATTTTGCTGGAGCAGATCCATTGTGGCAAAGCAGTCTCTAGTACAACTGCTTGTGTTGAAGCGGCACCATACGGAAGACGTCGGCGAGCAGTTTCTGCAGGTCCCTCTGAAGCTTGGGTGTCCGGTCTGTTGCGACGCTGACGTACCTGTGAACGTCACTCAACAGCAAACACATTTGTTCGATGTATTTGCTCCTGTCTAGAGGGACGGTAGCGTTCCCCTTGTCGGCTGAAAGTAACACAATATCTCTATTCCCCTGCAGCCTCTTGACGGCATCACGTTCTTGCTTGCACAAGGTGTCCACGGTGGGTTGGGCGTAAAACTTCGACAACACGTTTACAACGCGTGTGCGAGCCTCGTCACGGCGGGATTGGTTAATTTATGGTTAACTCGAACGTAAATTGTGGCACCAGTTAAGCAGAATTAGTTCCCGTATGAAGCTCTTCCGGACAGCATCAGCTGAAGAAATGTAGATTACAAGAGTGTGTCATTTTGGAATTTAGCCCTCATAGGCATAGTGCGCGTAGAGGGGAAATGTGCGAAAGTTGTGAATAGGTGACATTACAAAGAAAAGCAATTGCTTTTAGATACATGACATCGGAAATAACCGTCTCATTTCAAGCCGTACTATAAATTATGCAGAAAACATCCGATTTGCAAGCATTCCCCCATTACGGGGCCTCATTTCCTGCACCTTAAGAGCACAAATCCCCGGGTGACTGCGCGCTTCCAAAACAATGTGGCCTCAGCCGACGCGTTAGTACACTACGTAGACAGACAAACAGAGGCTCTCAGCTAGACCATGCTAGACGCTTGCAGAATGCCTTCTACTCCGACTCAAGAGAAATGCGTGGGAGCAAAGCCTGCATTCAGTCGTTCAGAAGACAAAAGTTTTGAGTTTTTTGTTTGTGAGCTCTTCGGCATTGTATTTTGCGCGTTATTTGTATTGCGCGTTATTTTACACGAGCTCCTTAACGCGATAGCGTTAAGGAGCTCGTGTCGCAGAAAAGCCGGTGTCGTCGGTGTCGGCGTTGGCGGCGTTGGCCATGAGTGATAAATCCCAACAGGCACTTTTTGTACATGTGTGCATGCATGGGCGTGTATAAATGTTTATGCGGTCAAACATGTGTCGTATCTCTGTGTGGTGCTGTGTTTGCGCGCGTGCGTGTGTGAATATGTGCGTCAGCGAGCGAGCATTTCCCTGCCTACACCTACCCCCGGGGTGGCATGGAATACAGAGTTTAGTTAAACCCATATTTAAATCTCCGAGACAAGAACGAATGACACTGCATTTATAGCATCATCTCTTTCTAAAAGCGCAATCAGCGCAAGAAAATTATGCGTGGCTCTACTATCGGAAATAGTAGAAACCAGTGGAGCTGGGGGAAGACCAGTAGAGTAGTGCCAAACTGCACACAAGACACACGAACACCGGCAACGCGTCCATACAGCGTACCCAAAGGCTTCTACTACGGCGCCCGCGATTCGCGTGCCCAATGCCGTAGTAGACGGTTGTCTCCACTCTGTACGGAGCGGCCGGCAAGGACGACATCGAGTCACCCTATTCCCCATTTCATACATCAGGTGCAACGCTGTGGAAGCTGCGCAGTAAGTCCGGTCACCAAAATTTATCACTCCGCGCGTTCCCGTCTATGCTTCGCTGTGCTCTAGGAGGCGTTTGCTCGCGCGAGCATGCACAACTTGGTGGCGCAACTCAACACCCCGTTCCAAAGGGGACGCTGATAACATCCATCCATCCCATGCACGTGAGGCTGCCGCGACGGCTAACGAAAAGAAACAACGAAACGCAAATTTATTTAAAAGAACGTGTTACGAGCCGTATGAGTACATGGTTTGTTTATTTCTAAGAGTAAATTCTTTCTTTTCTTCATTAAAACAGCTTATATAAAGAAGATTTTCACGGAAATCGGGTCAAGAAATGGGCTATTTCTAAGTGCGAACTGAGCCACTGCGAAAAGCATCTCTAGCTTCCTCAGCGTTTCAATTGATGTATGAACGGAGTATAGCCGTCGCCGGAGAAGAACGCCTCTCCTCGCTCGCCTGACCCCCTGCCCCGTGCGCCACAGGAGTGGGCACGCTACCGGGTCGCATTCCTCGCTCGCGTGCGCGCCGCTCCTTTATTTATTTATTTATTTATTTACAGATACTGCTGTCTCAATACATGAGACATAGCAGGAGTGGATACACCAGAGATTACATCAACACAACATACAATGAACTTGAAACGTAATTACAAAATATGGTTGGACAATTCTTTCACAAACTCTTCATTAGGTTTTTCCCGCAAGGAACCAGCTAGGCTGTTCCAAATTTCAACAGTGCTTGGAAAAAACGAATACTTAAAACAATTTACAAAAGACTGGAAAGGAACAATATTAAGTGGGTGTGAACGGCGCGTGGCACGCCCAGTGGGATGACTGAAGGAAATCGGGGCATCAATGCAACTTTGACCGTGTACAATCTTGTGTAGCAAAGTGATACGTTCAAGTGTGCGTCGATGAGCCAAGGGTTCTATTGATAATGCGCATGCGTGAGATGAGGGAGAAAAGTTGCGGTCATATCGGCTAAAAATGAACCGTATTGCTTTCTTTTGTATAGCTTCAAGCTTACTAATGTCAAGTGCAGTGTATGGTGCCCAAACCACTGAGGCGTACTCTAGTAATGGTCTGACGAGGCATTTATAAGCTGTTAATTTGCAGTCCTTAGTTGAGCATTTGAGGGTTCGCTTTAAATATCCCAGTTTCTTAAGTGCCCTAGCGCAAATTGTTTCAATATGAAGATGCCATTTTAAGTTTTGAGTGAAGGTAACTCCAAGATATTTGAAGGTATTCACAGAATTTAGGTAGTGCCCATTGCAGCTATAACTGAAATTGAACGGCTGCTTTTTATTAGTGAAAGTCATTTGTACAGTTTTTTGGTAATTAATACTCATTTGCCACGCATTGCTCCAACCACAAAAGGACGAAAATACATTGTTGAGAACCTCTTGATCTTGTCTGTTAGTTACTGTGGTATAGAGCACGCAGTCGTCGGCGTACAATCGCAGTTTCACTGGTGTGTCCCTAATGGCCTGTGTGACATCGTTAATATAAATAATGAACAGCAGAGGCCCAAGGACTGAGCCCTGTGGTACCCCGGAAGTGACTGTGGCCGACGATGACTGCGCGTGATTAAAAGTATCATACTGAGATCGTAAATGTAGCCAATCAGCTATCCAGCCAAGTATTTTATCATCGTTAATAATTTTACTGAGCCTAAGAAGAAGTTGTCTGTGGCACACCATATCAAACGCTTTGCTATAATCTATGAATATGGCATCAACCTGACCTCGATTATTTAGAGCCGAAGCGATGTCATGAGTGAATTCAATGAGTTGAGTAGTTGTAGAAAAACCAGAGCGGAAACCGTGTTGATTCTGCGGCAATATATTATTAGTAGTTAAATACTGAAGGACACGTTTGTGAATTATGTGCTCTAAGAGTTTGCAACAAGTGCTTGTTAACGAGATAGGTCTGTAGTTGGAAATTAGTTGCTTATTACCCGATTTGAACACAGGAATTACGTTGGCGATTTTCCAAATGGCCGGTACAGTACATGTCTCTAATGACTTACAAAAAATTATGGTTAGGTAATGAGCATTCCATTCTGCATAGCGCTTCAAAAACATGTTTGGTATACCATCCGGTCCGGCACCCTTAGTAATGTCGATGTTCAAGAGAAGGTTATAAATACCGGTATAGCTCATTTCACTTACTGGAAACGGAGGCATTTCCTGGATAATACCAATGTCGGGGGTGGTACCATTGTCATCTCCAAACAGAGATTTGAAATAGCCATTAAACGCCTCCGAGATTGTCGAAGGGTCCGAACAGGACACATCATTTATTACGAAGGATGACGGGCAGGAGGTAGCAGGGTTGATGGTTTTCCAAAACTTAAGTGGATTATTTTTCCTAAAAGAGGATAATGTGGTATTGAAATATAACTTTCTAGCCTCACTCATTTTGGATTTTAGTTCAGATTTAAGTAATTTATTTAGGGACTCCCCGTCATTATTTTGTGCATTACGTCGTTTTCGCAGTCGCTTAATTCGACGTTTGAGTTGTATAATTGGTCTGGTATACCACGGGTGTGTAGCATGCCGTTTTATACTCTTTTGAGGAACAAATTGCGCTATACACTCATTAGCTATATTATAAAATTGGTTAGTCAACATATCAACACTGTAGTGTTCACTACAAGACACAAAATCATCAAAACATGATGCAAGTTTAGCAATAATAGAAGTGTCGTCAGCACGCTCAAAATTCAGGACAGTTTTAAATGTTGGTCGTACTGGTACACAAGCAACATTTAGACGAACAATAACAGCCTTATGGTCGGAAATTCCGTCAACAACACGGCACTGATATCCATTCTTTACCAGGTCATCATTGACAAAAACAATATCTAAGACAGCATCTTCGCGCGTTGTATCGACAACCAGCTGCGATAGATCGAAAGCTACTGACATGTCAATTAACGAATCACAAATTATCCTATCACGGCCAGTTGATGATAACGAATGCCAATCTATAGCGGGTGCGTTAAAGTCACCGGTTAGTACCAGTTTAGAACAGTTAAGCTTATGTCGGACAATACAATCACTGATAGCCGAAAAAATGTCAGGGGCGGAATTTGGCGGAGGGTAGATAGCACCGATAACAATAGCGAGACCATCAAGTTTTAATTTACACCATATTGATTCAACATCTGGAAGTTGAGGTAGTAAAGAGAATTCAATACCACTCTTAATAAAAAGTGCTACTCCGCCACCACGGCCAGAAGGCCTGTCTTTTCTCAGAACCGTGTAACTAGGAGGCAAGAACTCATGGTCAAGAATGGATTCGTTTAGCCAAGTCTCAGTCACACATATAATTGATAGAGTATGACATTCTATTAGCCAGTTAATGTTTTCAATTTTTTTAATGAGGCTACGTGCATTTAAATTCAAAAGCGTGAAGCATTGCTCTCGAAACTGTCAATCGTTGTCTATAGCGGTCAAGCGACGGCTTTCTCTAACGATAGCTTTTTTGCTATCATCCCAAGAGTACCGAACGTTGTCCACCAACAGATGATCATAGTGCAACCGGGCTTTTTGCGCATTTTTCCTTATCTCAGCAGAATTCTGCCAGAGCTCCCTGCGCACCTGCCTCACGTGAACAGAGAAGTCTTCATTTATAAATATGTTTCTGCCCTTCAACTTTCTCGCGTTTCTTAATATAGCAACCTTAGTTCTAAAATCAAGCAACTTAATAATTACAGGTCTTGGATTATTGCTCTTTCGCATTCCCACCCTATGACAGCGTTCGATATCGCTGCACTTAATTTCTAGTTTCGATGTAATCAGTTCAGTTACCGCTTCCAGCAACTCCTCTGAAGATTCGCGGAAGCTTTCAGCAAGACCGAATATAAGCAAGTTATTTCTGCGGGACCTGTTTTCTAAATCGTCGTTTTTGCGATTTAATTTATTAACGATCACTCGAAGGTCAGTTACCGCCTTTTCAAGCTCAGATACCCGCGATGCAACTTCAGCAATTGGTGCAATAGACTGCTCTATACCAGTTAACCGCTCTTCGAAGGAGACAACCCTAGAGGAAAGA
This sequence comes from Dermacentor albipictus, assembly GCF_038994185.2. NCBI lineage: Eukaryota > Metazoa > Arthropoda > Arachnida > Ixodida > Ixodidae > Dermacentor > Dermacentor albipictus. The sequence goes on along the minus strand of NC_091828.1, from coordinate 55,485,565 downwards.
GCCGCTAGCTCTTGGCTAATTTTTGTTTGTCCCGAGAGTAATTCGAGCAACATTTTTTCAATATCAGGGCCAGGGTTAGTTTCCGCATCACCGCACAGTAGTAACAGCATTTTTAAGGAATTTATGAGCGAAAGAAACCCATTTATGAGGACTGCAGGGGGGTCCGGCAGCAGCAGCAGCGAGGGTGGGTGGAGCCTCGCTAGGCTCCACCCACCCTCGCTGCTATGCTACGCGATGTTATTTTTATGCTCAGCTTTCACTCTCCTCCAGCTCGGCGAATCTGCGCACGTCAAGAGAAACCCAGCGAGCTTCTAACAGCTCCACTGTAAAAGCGCCCGAGCTCTCAATATCCCCACTGTAGTTCCGCCACGATGGCAGCCTCACTATCGGCACGGCTCCATGAGCAGCTAGCTAGCGGTTCACCTACGTTATCTTCCTTGAGTGGGCGGCAGCTCGTTTTAAGGCGGAAACCTTTAATGACTCATTGTCAAGGTTACCTGCCGTTAGCAGAAACTGTCACAGCTTTCCGGCCTCTTCATTGGTCTCCTCTGCGTCGTGACGTCAATGTCCCTAAGCTCAGGTGTGCGCCTCCTGATTAGCTCGGTGTGGCCGCGGCGGTCGTGGCAGTTTACTTTGCGGTATCGTGTGGGAAGGATGCCTCATCTCGCCAAACCAGTGCCTCTCAACACACGACCTGCGGCAGCCGCTGAACGCAAGCGGCGCTCAAGAGAGGCTGAGCGCATACGTCGCATGCATCAGGGTGGCGAGGCGCGTCCGACACCACTTAGACACCGCAGAGTCCAGGGACGCGTCGGGCCAAACGCAAGAGAGGCAGTGTGTTTAAAGCGACTCGCTGCATCTCCGCGTGCCAAGGCAAATGAAGCTTGAAAGCACCGTGACCGCCATCTTGCCGCGGCAACCCGACCAAGTACAAGTCAACCGTACATTCACATAACAGTGTACGAGTTCTGTGCCTCCGTGTTGATTCCGACGCAGCAAATCGCCATTGGCAATGGCGTCAGGCTTCCGCCGTTTCACACTTTAGTCTCGACAAAGTGTCTTCCGTATTTTTTTTTTTTTTCGTGCCAGCGAGGCGCTAAAACTGTGCCATCACTGCGCCATTTATCGCTCCTGCGACCAAGCAAACTTTAGGCGGCACGCGTTGACTGCTTTATTGACAATAAAACTAAACTGCTTGCCTTTGGAAAAAACAACCTGAATAAAAATGGAAAGCGGACTGGCTGCAATGAACACGCTTGCGGAGCCATGATAGCAATATCAGAAAAGGCGAAGTGTGGTCGTGTTGACCTTGTGGCGCGTTCACAACGAGACATTCGGCGGCTAGAGCGGCGTGGGAGCCAGTTCGGCGGCAGCGAGATAGTTGGAATAGCCCCGTCCGCACCGATCGCTCCCGGACCGATTTTTGCGGCAGCTGGCGCCGGATTGCCTCATGGGAGACCGATCGGAGCGCGTCTCAGCAATTCTAAAGATGGCGGCAAAGCCCGACGCGCTCGTCATCAGTAGGTCGTTCGCGTAATATCGCAGTCTTCGAACGCGTCGCGACATCGGAAATGCTCATCAAATAGGCGCGTAATGGCCCCGTCCTTTTCTACAAGTACCACGTGAAGCACAAGGACTACGCTACCTGACAATGTGGCATGACCAAGCTACGCACGCTCTTGCAAAGCAGGACGAACCCACCAACACCGGTGGCGTGGTCTCTTGGGTGAATGCTTCTGCGCGTCATGCATCGCCAAATAGGTGCTTGACAGGAGGCCTAGCAACGCTGCGTCTTCTTGCTCAGGAGGAGGAGTCGATTTTAATGAAGAGAAAGGAGGAGAGGTCGGCCTGGAGAGCGTGTCTCTAGCCTGCTACTCCTCACTGGGGAATGGGGAAGTGGGAAATACAGGGAAAGGTAGGTGGCGGATGATTATGATATAGTACAATGAGATACTATATACACGTTGTCCAATATGCAGATGCGCACTCGAGACGCACTACACTAAGAGTAATCTTGTCCTTACAAAAAGTAATCTTGCCACAAAAACTTTTTGCGCAAACACATTTCGCACTGACTACACATCTCACAGCTTCTAGAGGCGATCGTCTAAACCAGTCTCACTTAAAAAGTTCAAAAGTGCTTTTATGGCACGTTGGGCACAATCAACACTCCTCCATGCGCCCAAAAGCTTTTCTTCTGAAAAGGGGCGGGAGTCCAAGCTGTCAACAGTAGATTTGAGTTTTCTTCGTTCGGTCGCATATTGAGGGCACACGCAAAGTACGTGAGCTATTGTCTCGAGAGTGTGACATACGCTACATTCAGGGTCCCGTGCTTGTCCAATCTTGTGAAGGTATCGGTGAGTGTATGCCACACCCAGCCGTAATCGATGAATGAGTGTTTCCTGGCTTCTCCGCAACCGAAGTGGAAGCCGGAATTGTAATCCAGCGTCAAGTTTATATAGGCGCTCTTGTCGATGTTCGGGGTTGTCCCAATGTCGTGCTGTAGAAGTTTTAATGGTGGTATGGAGCAAGGTGTTAATGTCATACCGGGAAAAATGAACTTTTACAATGGTTCCGTCAGTGTGCGCCTTTTTTGCTTCCGCGTCAGCCTGTTCATTTCCAGCTATTCCACAATGGCCAGGAATCCACTGCAGCACGATGGTGTGCCCGGAATGAGACGCCTCAGCAAGCAGAGACATGATGTCATAAACGAGAGGACTATATGCAGTTCTGTCATTCATATAATTGCTGATGAGTTGCAGTGCTGGTTTTGAATCACAGAACACTGTCCACTTCTCGAGACTCTGTTGCAGTATGCAGCGAACTGCTTCTCGAATTCCGGTCAACTCAGCTGCTGTAGACGACGTCCTGTGCCCTGTCTTGAACCGTTGTGCGATCCCCATTCCTGGCACCGTGTAGGCAGCCGCGGAAGAGGTCTGTGTCACGGAACCATCTGTAAAAACATGTTCATAATGTCCATACATGTAAGCAATGTATGATAGCGCGAAATGCTTGAGACCAGCAAGCGGCATTTTCGACTTCTTCGTTATTCCAGGGATTGAGAGTCTCACCGTTGGCTTTGCCATCGTCCAGGGTGGAACTGTGGGTATAGGCTGTCCAGGCCGGTTGCACTGCGGGTGTTGCCAGGGGCTATCTATTCCTGCCTCTTTTGTCTCAAACATCAGGCCGGTTTATCCCAGTAAGAAAACTCTGAAGAAATGACAGTTGTAACTGTGGCTATTGCTCAATCTGCCATCCCCTGTCCTGAATGAGAAGGGCATACAAGACGCTCAGATTTACTGTTCGCAATAACCATATCCATATAAAGTGAACAGATAAGGAAGGCAAGGAAAGCATAAGAGAACGTACTTATTTGTCATTTTAATTGACATAATGAAGTCAAAGAAGCCCTGTCCTGACCGGCGTACTTGCAGGGAGCTGTAGAGTAGTGGAACTGGGCACGCGATCCGTCTTATTAAAGGGTCCCTCGCCAGGTCCCATAGAAAATTTTGATTATATGATGCAAGTTCTCGAATTTACGTGTTACCACGAGCGACGTCACACTGCCGACACGGCTACGTAGGCGCAGACACACGAGTACGTCATCCTCCGGTTTGGAGTGCGGCGGCCGCGAGGAGAAGGAAAAGCGGCGTTCGGTTTGAAATTTCATATCTTTCCGCAGTGCGTAGCAACGTAATACTTTGTAGACACGATCGTTATTGCTGAATGTATGATCTGCGCTTGTCAGCTGAAAATGGCCAGACTTGGTGAGGGGCCCTTTAAGACGAGCGCGAGTGCTTTTGTGGAAGGCAAGATCGCCTAGCGCAAGATGCCTATAAAGTTTTGTGCCGGAAACCGCGTCTAATAGCGACAGAGAAACCGGAGGATCGTTTCCTGTCTGCAAAACATTCTGGTGATGCTGAGTTCTTGGGTTGTCGCCGATATCGGAAAGAAATGCGCTTTGGACTAGCACGAGTTTGACGGGAATACGCAGACTGCGAAATGCTCCTGCGCCGAAGCAAAATCGCCGCAACCATAGAGCGAAGGAAAAAAAAAAGCTTTTCGCGAAGTTTTCATGAAGCTTTCACGGACTGTTTTTCACCATCTTTGCCGCATACTTCGGGATGCACAGAAAATTACGCCATCGCTTGATATGGCGGCACTTGGCCCGCTTCAGGCCGAAAGCGTCGCCGTCTCTAGCCCGTTCAGGCGGTGATGGGCGTTCTAGACTTTTCGCTACGCTTTATCTCGCCTTGGCAGCAATATTCAAGCGTTATCTCGGCGGTCTTGAGATTGGTTCTCGATATTGAGATAAGGCCTATAGCCTATGGTCTCGCAAGCACCTCGCGATGTCCCTGCAGCGAAACGGTGCCGCCATCTGGTGGCGCGGGGCGCGTTCGCAAGCCGGTGAGTTTGCAAGGCGTCACCTCTTGGAACGAATTTTCGGATGACACCAGTTGGGAGATGTGCGCCATCAAACGCGCCGTAAAAAGGTGCTCTGTTGTTCCACTTGCTTTTTTTACGAGCGCCCTTTCATCTAATGAAGCGCAGAAGTAACTGGAACACCCGTGTATTTAGGCCTTCACTTTGGGAAAAAACATATCGAAAGTGGTGTCATCCTGGAGATTCATTTTAAGCGGATGCGCCTTGCAAGCTGACCAGCTACAATTCTTGCATTGCAATACGTGTCGCAATATGATTAGGACGTTAACAGAGAATGTTTGGTAATTAGATGAATATTCATTTCGATTTCGCGTGCTAGTAAAAGCCCGCCTCTTCAAACAATCCAGATAAGGGACAAGCATTTTGCTGTATGCCACAGGCAACAAGGACAACAGAAAGGCACATTTGGCACACAGACAACGTCACATGCGTCCTTCTGTTGTCCTTGGCGTTCAGCTTGCGCTATAACGGAATAGGAGATGCATCAACAAGCGCATCGACTGCAGTGGCGTAGTAACGGGAGGGGGGACGTCACATACGTCTGAAGACACTCTCTTTCCGCTCGCTTTACTTGCCGTAAATGGTAAAGAACGCTTCGGTAACCAGCAGCTCGAGCTCATGTACCATTGAGCTATTCCTTTCTTCTTTTTTTAAAGTTTTTTGCTATCTCCCCTTGCCCCTCTCCCAGTGCAGGGCAGCAAACTGGATATCCATGTCCCGGTTAACCTCCCGGCCTTTCTCTTTTATCTCACTCATGTACCAGATGTGCCGCTGAATTGTCGGCTGCAGCTTTGTCAACATCCTACGTAATAAGTGCACGAATGTGCGGGCTAAAAAATTTCATTCGCCAAGTGGTCGCTAAACTATTCGCCTTAGCGGAACGTTTAATGTGCTCATGCGGTGCGCTCGTGCAACACCACCTAGATTAGCTGTAGGTGGTGTTTGCTCATGTCCCACCATGGTTTGTGTGTCATCAGCATGTAGGCAGTGTTCTGCCTACAAGTTTTGTATCGTGTAAATGAGTTTTCTATCAGTTTCGCGGCGTTGAGTAAAAACACTGTCTCCTAGTCAGCTAACCGTCTCTTTGTCATTTTGTTGTTGTTGTCACGGTGGCGCCCCACAGGGCGTGGTATTCAGCCCTATTCTCTTTAGCCTAACTCTGGTTAACCCTGATGAAGTATTACCCAAGACAATTCACCTATCAATGTACGCTGACGATATTTTGTCCTTGGTCTTCTGCGGTGACTAGTCTTCGAGCGCGCGCAAGAATTCAGCGGGTAGCCACTCAATCGTGTTTGTACATTCGCAAACAAGGCCTCGGTGTGTCCATAGAAAAATGCGCGTTAATCGCGTTTACGCGCAAACATATGGCACCGCACCCTGTTTCTCTCAATGGCCATGACAGGGTATCGAATACCAGAACTCTCACCGCTTCTTAGATGTGATTATTGGCAGGGACCTTTCATGGAGCCCCAACGGCATCTACCTGAAGCGGATACTAATTTCGATTGTACATATAATAAGGTTCCTGTGCGGAAAAACCTGGGGCACGTAGGTACGGTCCATGCTGCAGCTGTAGAGAGCACTGTTGCTGGGCTTTTTACGGTACAGCTTGCCGGTTTTGGCGAACACATGTAAAACAAACATTCGTACCCTCGAACGTTTGCAAGGCCAGGCTCTACGGACATGTCTTGGACTACCAGGATGCGTTTCCACTCACGCAACAATCGTGATTGCTAGAGACTACTTGGTTCCAACATATATAACGATTGACAACCTTAGAGCACATATTCTACATCTGTGTCGCGTATCCAGTCGCTATATTGCTGCTTTGCCAGCACAAAGACCTCAGCCACATTTTCCAAGCATGTTGCCACACAGCAAGGCTACCTTCCGTCGGGCTCTACGCTAGCAGCAAGACCACTGTTACCCATCTGGTGCCTACGAAAGCCACAAGTACGCCTCAGGATTCCGGGAATTAGGAAGACCTGTAAGTCAACAGTGGTTCTACGTCAGTTCACACTTTCACTACTGAACGAGGCACATGAACAAAGAAGGCACATTTACACCGACGGATCTGTCTCCGCCACCAGCTCCACAGGCGCTGCTTTCATCCCGGCCTTAATAGCTGCAATTACGTTCGAAGTGTCCCATATAACGACTTCTACGGCAACAGAACTTGCCGCTCTACGTGCCGCTGTCAATTACATTACACAAGCCAAACATCGAAAGGGAGTCGTTTTTTTGTGAGTCCAAGGCAGCTCTTCAGAGGCTGCAGTCAGCTTTACGACTTAACCTTAACACCCTTGAACTGGTGTTTGAGATCAGAGAGGTTCTCCATCAAGCCCTCATAAACTGACATGACATCATCTTCCAATGGCTTCCGGGGAACTGCGGCATCGTCGGAAATGACCTTGCTGATGATGCCGTCGGGTCAGTCCATAAAGAAACCCCGACACTTCCTATGCCCTTATCAAGGACATGGCGCTGCGAGGGCTCGTATACTTGCTCAGACCAACACTGAAACTTTGTGGAATGCCCTGATTTTTTCCAACCGCCATCTCCACTGGCTGGATCCTAGATTGAAGCTGCAGATTCCATCGACCTTCTCCTGCCGTGATGCAACTTTACTGCCTCCGGTTAAGGGTGGCTTTTTCGAAAGCCTACTCGTTCCTTATTAGAATGACCGACAGACCGATTTGTGAATCGCGCATATGTGAAGAGACGATCGAGCACGTGTTGCGTTTTTGTAATCTCTACGAGATGTACCGCGACGTTCTTCGGAGGGTGTTAAACCGATTAGGTAGCAGACCATTTTCAGAGACAGATTATCGGACCATGCCCCAAGCGTCACAGGTTTACAAAGCGACGCGGGCACTGCTACGTTTTATGAAATCGACTGGCCTCACTGACCGATTGTAAGCGTTAAGGTATGGACAACCACATGTACTCACACTGATAGTACCTTCTTCCCTCTCTCTCCTTTCTTTTCTTCTCTTAAACTCCTTCCCCTGTGTAGGGTAGCAAACCGGACGTGGGCCGGGTTCACCTTCTTACATTTCCTTCCTTCTTTTCCTCCTCCTAACCTCCTTCCTCCTGTTGTTGTTTGACTTCATGTAACAGATGCAGTGTCCTGTTTCAGCTGCACGGAATTTTACAAAAAGGTGAATTTTGTGAAGATATCTCCCGATATTCTATCAGGTTATGTGTCTTTGGTACCACTAGGAACTAGGTATCGTGCAAAATGTGGCAGATAATAAGGAAATAAATAACTGCCTAATTAGCAATTATAGAGGAAACATTGCAATTCGGGAATTGAGGACCGAGACTCATATTACTAAACAAAAACTTATCGAAACAAAATCGTCTTGGGTGCTAGAGCCCGCAGTACTTCGGCACTGAGGGCGGCCCAGTATGGCAGTACCGAAAGAAATATGAAATGGTGCACCAGTGACGTCGATCTCTCTGATCCTCTCCATTGCGAGTGCAGACCAACAGAAGCGGAAGCTTTCGCTGGCAAGGGCTTCATCGCGGCCTTCTCGTTTTTTTGCATGGCGACGCTAGGAGTCGACGCGGAGCGTGCTCTACTCCATCTTCAATCTTGTGGCGGTACCGCAGCTCGGATGATCACGTTCGCCAAAAGCAGCAAATAAAGAAAGGATTTATGGATCAGAACGAAGAGAACCCGTAATTGTCATAGCATTGGCGCCCGCGCAGCAAGGAAGCAGGTGGCGTTTTCTGATAGGATGATGAGATCAGCGTCACTGACACAATCCCTAATTTTAATGGGGGTTCAGGGCTGGTGACAGCCAAAATACTGCAAGCCGTAGTACCTACGACGATTTTTGTGACGTTGTCGTTGGGGAACATATGAATGACGGGCTTCAATTTTGCAAATGCAATATTGTCTCTAAAGTTGCTAATTAAAACGTTATCTGCATTGACTGCCAAGCCATACGGTCTGACAGCAAACGTGAAAATGCGCTTATCACAAGTTATCAGTGCAGCACCCTGTGTTATTCGGTGCAGAAAATAAAAAAATCATGTATACCTGCTACTATACCTGCATCTATACCTGCTACTATAGGGAGCTCGGCCTGCTCCTTATAGAATTTGTCCAGGGATCAAATACATCAATGATGACTGCATTTTCATTGCCAAAGATGTTGCAAACGATTTTATGAACGTTACGCACTGCCAAGACATGCAAAATATGTATTTTTTCATAAAAGAATATATTCGTATCTCCGCAAAAATTGTGCCAGAAATAACTGATATCAGTGGTTCCACCTTTTGGGTCTACTTAAAAGAAAATATCACAAGAACGTATGAACTATATCACTTCGTAACCGGCAAAGGAGTGCATGCCACTGATATGAAAATGGTGAAGGCCATGAAATGAACAAGTTGACGACAAACACTTTCACGAATCTTTGTAATTCAAGAATGTTCTTTACATTTTAGTACATATGCAACGGCCAGGGAAAATCTCAATCACGCTGTCCTTCGTTCCAATATATCTGTCCAAGCAGCTGTCAACGGTCATGTATCGTGAATAATTGCATCACATTTATAGTCGCATCAGAGAGCACATATGAAAAGCAGTTCTGCAAAGTACAATTATAAATGCGAAGATACAATGGAATATGCAAGTGCTAAGATACAGCTTGATAAAGGGCAAAAAAAGTGTCACCGGGAACAAAGTTCACGGCACGTATACACAAAAGCTCCCAAAAAGGTGTTTAAATATACGTGTAAATCTGGAATTAATCTACGTATCTAAACAAATTTCACTGTATATAATGCATCAAACAAGGCAAATAAACATGTTGCGCAATCGCAGATTCAGGGACATATGGAATGGCAGCTCCCTTCTTCGGAGGCGACGTATAACGCTGTCTTTTTGAGAGTGCCAGTTCTTTCCTTACCGAAGACAAAAAGGACGGAAGGTAGCCAGAGGTTCTTAAATCTTCACAGATCCTCCCAATACCACGCATGCAGTCCTCCTGTCTTGTGCGAACGCTTTTTGCTTGGTGGAACAGCGTAGCAGGAGCAGACCTTTTGTGTGAGAGCGGATGTGCGGAGTTAAAATGCAGGTACCGGCCTGTATGCATGGGCTTCCTGTAGACGTTAAAAAAAAAGGCCAGAGTCACCGTGCTTGACATTAACATCAAGAAACGGTAGAAAGGCGTATGCTTGCTCGGCAGTAAACTGAATCGCCTGTTCCACGCTGTTAAGACGAGCAGTGAAGGCAGCGAGAGCATCCTTGTGAATTATGCAGAAGCAGTCATATACATACGCCACGAAAACCTTTGGAGAAGGTGTAAAGATACAAACGCCGGACATTCGACGTCCTCCATGACCAGATTCGCAACAGAAACTGATATAGATGCACCCATAGCCGTAGCATGCGTTTGCAGGTAAAAATTCTGTTGGAAGATGAAGTATGTATTCGACAAAACATAAGGACACGGGACAGGTCTGAAACGTCAATCGGAGACCTATCGGGCAGCGACCCGTCAGCTTTAAGGGCAGCGGTACAAGCCTTTACAGCCAATTTTACTGGAACGCGTGTGAATAGTGACTTAACATCAAATGAAACCATGACGTCATCATGAGAAGGAACAAGTGCCGTATTTTTTCAATAAATTCACCACAATTGCGTACGTCAGTACCGCTTTTTCGAACGAGTGGCGGAATGATCCGGTGTAAGAAACCGGAAAGCTTGAACAGAGGTGAGCGAGTATAGTCGACAATGTGCCACATAGGAACATCTTGCTTGTGTATATTTCATCATCATCGTCATCATCATCATCATCCTGGTTACGCCCACTGCAGGGCAAAGGCCTATCCCATACTTCTCCAACTGCCCCGGTCATGTACTAATGATGACCATGTTGTCCCTCCAAAGTTCCTAATCTCATCCGCCCACCTAACTTTCTGCCGCCCCTTGCTGTGCTTCCCTTCCCTTGGAATCCATTCCGTAACCCTTAATGACCATTGGTTATCTTCCCTCCTCATCACGTGTCCTGCCCTTGCCCATTTTTTTCTTCATTTCAATTAAGATGTCATTAACTCACGTTTGTTCCCTCAACCAATCTGCTCTTTTCTTATCCCATAACGTTACACCCATCATTCTTCTTTCCATAGCTCCTTGCGTCGTCCTCAATTTGAGTAGAGCCCTTTTCGTAAGCCTCCAGGTTTCTGCCCCGTACGTGAGTACTGGTAAGACACAACTGTCATACGCTTTTCTCTTGAGGGGTAATGACAATCTGTTGCTCATGATCTGAGAATGCCTGCCAAACGCACCCCAGTCCATTCTTATTCTGCTGATTACTTCAGCCTCATGATCCGCATCCGCGGTCACTACCTGCCCTAAGTAGATGTATTCTCTTACCACTTCCAGTGCCTCGCTACCTATCGTAAACTGCTGTTCTCTTCAGAGACTGTTAAACATTACTTTGGTTTTCTGCAGATTAATTTTTAGACCCACCCTTTTGCTTTGCCTCTCCAGGTCAGTGAGAATGCATTGCAATTGGTCCCTGAGTTACTAAGCAAGGCAATATCATCAGCGAATCGCAAGTTACTAAGTCCATTAAGTCTTATCCCCAATTCTTCCCAATCCAGGCCTCTGAATACCTCCTGTAAACACGCTGTGAATAGCATTGGAGAGATCGTATCTCCCTGCCTGACGCCTTTCTTTATTGGGATTTTGTTGCTTTCTTTATGGAAGACTACGGTGGCTGTGGAGCCGCTATAGATATCTTTCAGTATCTTTACATACGGCTCGTCTACATCCTGATTCCGTAATGCCTCCACGACTGCTGAGATTTCGACTGAATTGAACCCTTTCTCGTAATCAATGAAAGCTACATATAAGGGTTGGTTATATTCCGCACATTTCTCTATCACCTGATTGATAGTGTGAATGCGGTCTATTGTTGAGTAGCCTTTACGGAATCCTGCCTGGTCCTTTGGTTGACAGAAGTCTAAGGTGTTCCTGATTCTATTTGCGATTACCTTAGTAAATACTTTGTAGGCAACTGACAGTAAGCTGATCGGTCTATAATTTTTTAAGTCTTTGGCGTCCCTTTTCTTATGGATTATGATTATGTTAGCGTTCTTCCGGAATTCCGGTACGCTCGAAGTCATGAGGCATTGCGTATACAGGGTGGTCAGTTTTTCTAGAAAAATCTGCCCACCATCCTTCAACAAATCTGCTGTTACCTGATCCTCCCCAGCTGCCTTCCCCCTTTGCATAGCTGCTTTCTTTACTTCTTCCGGCGTTACTTGTGGGGTTTCAAATTCTTCTAGTCTATTCTCTCTTCCATTATCGTCGTGGCTGTCACTGCTACTGTATAAATATCTATAGAACTCCTCAGCTATACTTGAACTATCTCATCCTTATTAGTAATGATATTGCCGGCTTTGACTCTTAACGTATACATCTGATTCTTGCCTATTCCTATTTTCTTCACTGCTTTTAGGCTTCCTCCGTTCCTGAGAGCATGTTCAATCCTATCCATATTATACTTCCTTATGTCAGCTGTCTTCCGCTTGTTAATTAACTTGGAAAGTTCTGCCAGTTCTATTCTAGCTGTAGGGTTAGAGGCTTTCATACATTGGCGTTTCTTGATCAGATCTTTCGTCTCCTGCGATAGCTTACTGGTATCCTGTCTAACGGAGTTACCGCCGACTTCTACTGCACAGTCCTTAATGATGCCAATAAGATTATCGTTCATATGTTCAACACTAAGGTACTCTTCCTGAGTTAAAGGCGAATACCTGTTCTGTAGCTTGATCCGGAATTCCTCTATTTTCCCTCTTACCGCTAACTCATTGATCGGCTTCTTATGTACCAGTTTCTTCCGTTCCCTCCTCAAGTCTAGGCTAACTCGAGTTCTTACCATCCTATGGTCACTGCAGCGCACCTTGCCGAGCACGTCCATTTTTTGTATGTTGCCAGGGTTAGCGCAAAGTATGAAGCCTATTTAATTTCTAGCCTCGCCATTCGGTCTCCTCCACGTGCACTTTCGGCTATCCCGCTTGCAGAAGAAGGCATTCATTATCCGCATATTATTCTCTTCTGGAAACTCTACTAATAACTCTCCCCTGCTATTTCTAGAGCCTATGCCATACTCCCCTACTGACTTGTCTCCAGCCTGCTTCTTGCCTACCCTGGCATTGACGTCGCCCATCAGTACAGTGTATTATGTTTTGACTGTACCCATCGCCGATTCCACGTCTTAGAAGCTTTCGACTTCCTGGTGATCATGACTGGATGTAGGGGCGTAGACCTGTAGGACCTTCAATTTGTACCTCTTATTAAGTTTCACAAAAAGACCTGCCACCCTCTCGTTAGTGCTATAGAATGCCTGTATGGTGCCAGCTATATCCTTACTAATCAGGAAGCCGACTTCCAGTTCTCGTCTCTCCGCTAAGCCCCGGTAGCACAGGACGTGCCCGCTTTTTAGCACTGTATATGCTTCTTTTGTCCTCCTAACTTCGCTAAGCGCTGGTATATGCCATTTACTGTCCTCTAAATCCTCCTATAGCACTGCTAAACTCGCCTCATTAGGTAACGTTCTAGCGGTAAACGCTGTCAGGTTCAGATTCCAATGGCGGCCTGTCCGGCCGGAACCAGGGATTCTTAGCACCCTCTACTGCGTCGCAGGTCTGACCGCAGCCGAGGTCGGTTGCTTCGCAGCTGCTGGGGACTGAGGGCCGGGGTTTGATTGTTGTATTCATATAGGAGGTTGTGGCCTAGTACTGCACCAGGGTGGCCAATCCTACTTCGGTGAGGGTGTGCTTTACCGGTTCTGGTCACCGGGATCAGGCCGCACTCCAGGCCTTTTTGTGCAATTTTATCAACACTTTTCCTTGGCATCGTCGCTTTTCTTCTCTCGTCTTAATTTTATCCTCCAGAGCGTTGTTGAGTAGGTAGCACGAATCTTTGGAGTGAAGTAGCTCGAAATCGGGGCTAGAGAGTTGCAAGTCTTTGTGAAGCTTCAGCATCTAGGAAGCTTAATCAAAGCACAGCACAGCTACGTCGGCTAAGGCCTTTCCAACCTTCTGAAGAGCGGTTTGTATCAACATGCCAATTGATACTGCGTTACACTGTTCACTACACTACTCGCGTTACACTACTCGCAAGTCTATCAAAAGGGTCCTACGTCCAGGAAGCTCGTCGTCGTAGACTGTTGCAAGCACCGCCACTGCCGGAGGTCCGCGCAGTTCCGGCGACTCGCCAATGGCGATGGAAATGGGCCGGTATTTTATCGAAGAGCTTATCGTCTCAATGTCTTTCGCACTGACCTCATGTAGGTATTTCATGTAGTTGATGACTACGTGACACTGTGCGTGCCGCCGTACAGCTGCTTCGAAAGAGGCGGCCAAGGGGCCCATCAGCCTTGTGCAGTGGAATCCCAGCATGACAGAGTGCACGGCAAAACTGGTGCGGGATGTCATCCGCATCTGCTCTGTTGGATCGGGCCCGTGTGACGCATTCGTCCAACGAGCTTTGCTGTGACGAGTTGCCTAAGCGATAGGCGCAACAAGACGATGGGAACAAATTGTATTGCGACCATGTGCTTTCAAAGTTGGGGTGCGGCCCTTACACGAGGGCGGCCCTTACACGAGTATATACGGTATGTCATACGGTTCGAAGTCCGACGGCAATAAGTCTTGCTGCGACAACACGGCTTCTGAGTAAGCGGACACAGGCCGTACCCTTGTGATGTTCGCGAGTGGATGATTCCTGTGTCTAGTCAGTAGCCTTAGATGCACTCGCAATGGCTCATGTTGCAGATAAACTCGAGCTGGACACGCACGTGCCTCTGCAATAGTGCCCCAAGTAGACGCACATCGTGGTAGACGTAGGCAAATTCTTAGTGCGCGAGCCTGAGCACTTTCAAGCGTGCGTATAGCAGTTGTACTAAGCCGAGAAAGTACAGGCGCACTGAAGCGGAAGTAGCCAACAAAAAGGGCCTGGTAGAGCTGCAGAAGAGATGACTTGGATGGCCCCCATGAATTTGCAGACATATGTCGAATGATCTGAGTAAAGCTGTCCAGCTTTCTTCTTAATCCAGAGAGGTGCTTCGACCAAGATAAGTCACGGTCGATGGTGACTCCGAGAAACTTGAAGTGGGTTAATGAATGTATAATCTTCCCATTAATCATGACGGGGTAGCAGGCCATTGACTTCCGTGTAAATGCCATGGTTACACTTTTTTCCGGTGAGAGCTGCAGTCCGCGACTGTTTAGGTATGTCGACGTTATTGACACCGCGCGCTGCAGCTTCGTTTGCACTTGCAAGCGCGTTAAGCTCGTGGTCCATATACAGATGTCGTCTGCGTACACAGAGACCGAGACTGTGCGTGCGTGTTCTTTGACCAGTCCAATGAGAACGATATTAAATAAAGTTGGGCTAAATACACCTCCTTGAGGCACTCCACGATAGACGGGGTGGTTCATTGTTTCACCGTCTGGAGTTGTCTTGAATATTGTTCTCCCTTGAAGATAGCTGGCTATCCACTGATGCATACGTCCCCCGACGCCACATTCTTCTAGGGCATTTAAAATTGCATCATGTAGAACGTTGTCAAAAGCACCCTTGATATCTAGAAAGACAGCAGCCGTTAATCGACGGCGACGTTTCTGATGTTGAACAGTTGTTACTAGGTCGACGACGCTGTCGATTGACGACCTACCCTTTCGGAAGCCTGTCATTGCGTCTGGATATATATTACGTTTCTCCAAAAACCACTCCAGGCACGTCAAAACCATGCGTAATGCCACAATTTTGCTTGTCTTCCAATGTGCAGGCACAGTTCCCGAGGACCAAGAGAGATTATATAAAGCCAGGAGCTCTTCAGTCGCTCGAGGGCCTAGATGGCGCAAGGTGGAATAGGTAATACCATCAGGACCAGGCGCACTTGAGTGTCTTGAAGAGGAAATCGCTGCACGTAGCTCTTGCAGCGTGAATGGGAGGTCGAGACGATCGTCCATTGTTGGAGGAGCACACCTGAGCACTGAAGCCACCGATGTTGTAGATCCAGAGAGGTGTATGCAGAAATATTCCGCGATTTCCTTCTCACTGCGCGTCTGGATGATAGCCAAAGCTCGGAAGGGACGTAGCTGTTGTGGAGAAGATGGTAGTGCTCGTACAACATGCCATATTGTGGACAACGGTTTTCTGGGGTCCAGGCTGGTGCAAAAGGACCTCCAACGTTGTCTGTCGAGCTTGTCTAAGTATCTTTGAATTTTCTTTTGCACACGGCGTGACGTCCTCAAGTCGGATATCAATTTAGTTCGCCTGTATTTCCTCTCGGCGCGACGACGAACAGCCCGCAGCTCTTCATATATAACGTCAACGGATGTTCTTGAATTTGATGATTGGATGATGCATGTTGCGTGCATTGCTGCTGTAATTCGCTCTTCAATCTCTTTCGGTGAAATCATAGAGTTGCAGGATTCTTCTAGCTTGTTCTGAAAGGCATCCCAGTCAGTGCGTCGCGTATGAGAACTTGGAAGTCTTGTAAACCACCTCGGTTGTACGTAAGTAGGTAGGTGATCACTGCCATACGTTTCAGCATCTGTGCACCAGGCAGCAGAAGACGAAAGGCATCGTGAAGCGATAGCTAAATCGAGACAGCTGCTGTATGTTGTTCCACGTAGATATGTTGGTGAGCCGTCGTTCAGGATGGTGAGATCATTGCTGCTTGTGAAGTTAAGAAGTTGTCTTCCTCGAATATTTGTGATCCTACTACCCCAAAGATGGTGGTGCGCGTTGAAATCGCCTACAATAATATGAGGTCCTTGGCAAGAGTCAAGAACAAGTTTTAGGTGTACAGAGTCAGATCTTCCCCTAGGGGAAATATAGCCACCAATGATCGAGATTATCCGGCGCTTTAGCTTCAGTGTTATAGAGACGTACTCGTTGCTGCATATGCACAGGAACTTGGTTTAGCGAATACGTCAGGTCACATCGCACTCATAGTAAAACTTTGCTAGTATTTCCACTTGTTACAGACGCGAATTGTTCGTATCCAGAGAGTCTAAATGGCGATGTCATATTCGGCTCGCATATTACGATAACTGGAAACCGATGCTTGAGCACTCTCTGTTTAAAATCTCCCAGGCGACCCCGTAGACCTCGTGCGTTCCACTGGAATATTACGGAACCGCTTATCCTTTCCTGTAGTGACAACCGTGAAGTTGATGATGCCATGGCGTTTGCTAGCTTTTATACAGCAGCAAGCACTGGTTCTAGTGCCTCAAGAATTTGCACCGCAGCCTTGGCAACGGGCGTCTGAACTCCGATGAGCAGCATTCGCAAGGAACGAATCATCTGTGCAAGCATTGCCTTGATTTGCCCATCCGACGGTGAAGGTTCATGGTCACGCTGGCGTACCGGCTGCACTACTGTTCTCCTAGATGGCAGGGAAGGCCATATAGTAGTGTCCTTGGTGTTCAGGAGAGTAGACGTGGTTAAAGGTGGCTCTGACGTTTGAGGACAAGCAGGAGCGCGCGACAACTTTTCCTGGAGTACAGGTTGTCCTGTTGTCGATGCTGATCGTCTCAGGGTTTACTATGTCGTTGCAGGCAGTGATGAAGCGGCCAAAATAAAAACACGCGAACTTTACCCGAGCGGAGATAACTGCGCAGTTTTGATAGCGTGTACTAGAAAGGGGGAGTGGGTCCACGGTGGGCTCTCCGCTGAACATTTTTTTTATTTAAAAATTCGTGGCTTCACCTGAATGAGCGGCTCCGCACGTCGGTCGGACGCAGTCGCGTCGGAGACCCTACCGCAGCTGCATGGAGCCTTGACAGACGTTTCCCTCTGCTGCGTCTGCTTCTGATACTCGGTGGCGGAAACAGTGATTTTCTTCCCAACCGACCTGCAGTCAATAAAAGGGCGAAAGAGCGACGGAAACAATGCTAACGACGCCACAACGATGGTGCGTCGAGCTGACGACAGCCACTCAGCCCGTGAGCTCGCCTCAGCCAGTGGGCGCTGCCGAAATAGGCGAAGCTACAGGAGAACAATGGTATGTTGAGCCACATTGTCGAAAGCGCCTTTGAGATCGAGTGCTAGAAACGCTCCGGTGTTGTGTGGTGAGATGTGTTCAAGGACTTGTTCCTTCAGCTGAAAAAGGATGTGGTGGGTAGAAAGGTGGGGCCGGAGTCCGAATATTGTTTCGGGAAAGAGGTCGCTGGATTCTAGGTAAGGCTGAAGTCGGTTCGGAATGACATGTTCCAGAAGCTTGCCTAGGCATGAAGTCAGTGATAGTAGTCTCATATTTTCTAAGCTGGAAAGTATGCCTGGCTTTCTAATGAGTATGATGTCCGCGTGCTTCCAGTCTGCTGGTAGCGTACTGTTTGAACCGCACCGATGGCACCCGCTGTTGGAATCTCAGCGCTGCCACCAGCTGTTGGAACCTCAGTGCTGACACCCGTTGTTGCAACCGGACCGTTGGCGCCCGTTGTTGCAAATGGGTCGCAAGCCCCAAGGGTAGCGTTGGCCTGGCGGCCTGGGGCACACTGGAAGCATCCGAAGGTCCCAGCAAAGCATGAGGCGACTGCTAAGAGAACAACTTGTTTATTCTAGCATCGCAAAGAGCGGGCGGTCAGGTCGACCGAAGTAGAGAGACGGGAGAGCACGTTACTCAACAGAAGAAATCGGAGCCTCTCTCCTGGCGTCCGGGGGCAGCTGCTCTTATACTCTTGGCGTCGCGGGCAAGAAGGAAGGTTACGGGACGACACCACGTGACAGCGGCGACGGACGGACTGAGAGACACGTTGGGACAAGGAGGTGACGCATCAGCCGGGCCGGCGCCGGTCAGACCTCCTCGCTTCACACTGGGGGAGCTCCTCTCCCCGGCTGCCGCGCTTTGACGAGCGTGGGCACACATACACACACGCACACACAAAGACACGTGGCACTGAACATGCCGGGACGCGCTCGGCGGGGATGCGTCGCGGCCGCTCCGAACGGGCCAAAATGTCCGCCGCTTTGAACGAAGCCCGGACGTCCGTTGCATCCGCGCCGGCCATATCGCGCGTCGTAGGCGAAACGTAACAGACCGCCCCGCCGGGGGAGGGAGATCCCGATGGTCAGGGGACTGCATCCGCTGTCCGGAGGGATGTCGCTCGATGATGCTCACAACCGAAGTCGGTCGTCCCTCGGCGTTTCTTGAGCGCAGCGCACCGAGAAGGCCTCGTTCTCACGTTCAGGTTCACACAGGACACTGCAAAGTGACTTCAGGAGAGTTGCCATTTTTGTTCTCTTTCCCAGCAAGCGTTAGAACTGCGTCGAAACTCAGCCGCTCAGTCAGCAAGCACGGCACAACCCTCACTAAGCCATGCCAGGCTCTTTCCCCTTTTATACTACTGCCTAGCTCCTTACAGTAGTCTATAGCAGCACTCAGAACGCGTCCACAAATCGGAAAATTGCACTAGAAAGCACATCATCACTTTGAAACACTACACAAAAGCAATATGTTAAAAATCCTGCCTCAGGAAGAAAAACATCAATAACAAACAATTTTGAGGCTGATTTCCACGTTAGGGGCTTCGACTTAAGCCATCGGCGTTACCGTTGAGACTCCCCTTTTTGTAACGCACCTCAAAGGAATATTATTGCAAAGCGAGGCTCCAGCGCAGGAGGCGGCCATTTGTGAAAGAGATGGTCTGCAGCCATTGGAGAGGGCAGTGATCCACCTCGAAGCATGCGAAGCGGAGATCGCAGCGAGCGACCGTACACTAGCTCAGCTGGCGAAAACCCCGTAGCCGCATGCGGCGCGCTCCTCAATGCAAACATCACCCCAGGCAGAAACAGCTCCCAGTCAGTTTGTTCTTCAAACCACAATGCTCTCAACACGCGCTTCATGACGGAGTGGAGCTTCTCAATGGAATTCGACTGGGGGTGGTGCACTGAGCTGTGTAACAGCTTTACCCCGCACCTTTCGAGAAAGGCTGTCGTCAAAGCGCTAGTAAACACTGTGTCCTGATCTGATTGGATTTCCGCAGGAAAACCAACTCGCGCAAATATGGACAGTAGTGCATTGACTATCTCAACTGAGCTGAGTTCTTTAAGCGGCACTGCTTCAGAGAACTTTGTCGCTGGGCAGATCACAGTCAAAATGTGTCTGTACCCCGTGGCTGTTACCGGCAGAGGTCCCACTGTATCAATAACGAGCCGTCTAAAAGGCTCCGTAATGATACGTACCAACTTCAACGGCGCCCTCGATTTGTCCCCTGGTTTGCCCACCCGCTGACAGGTGTCGTATGTCTTCACAAAGTGGTCTGCGTCCCGAAAACACCCTGGCCAATAGTACTCTTGCAAGAGACGGTCCTTAGTTTTCTTAACTGCTAGGTGTCCGGACCACGAACCCCCATGCGACAAGCGCAACAGATCCTGACGATAGCACTGAGGCACGATAAGCTGATCGAACTCCACTCTCCTGCGGTCTATATACTTCCGGTACAGGACCCCACCTCTTTCCACAAAGCGAGCATTTTTCTTGGCGACACCTTCCTTGACAATGCAGCGTATGTTTTCTAGGCTGCCATCCTTCTTTTGCTCGGCTACCAAAGCCGACCGGCTGACTTTTAGCAACCTATTAAGTCCGTCTGACGTAGGCGCGACGAGCAAATCTGCAGATAGCTCTTCTAACTTTCCCGCATCGGGAATTTCTTCTCCAGTATCTGGTGCCTTTAACGCTACAGGCTCAATTTTATCCAGTTCGGGCGTGCTCTGAATATCAGCTTGCTGCGCCTCGGACCCTTTCTCATCGTTCGACAACGTCGGCCTCGCAACTACCGCCTTTGCAGCGAGCTCCCGAACCTTCGATCTGGTTAAGGCCTGAACGCTAGCCTCACCAAACAAAAGCCTCTTCTCGCGCAGGAGGTGATCGGACCTGTTCGAAAATAGGTACGGGTACTGGGGGGGCAGCATAGATGACACTGCCGCCTCCGTCTCAAGTGCTCCGAAAGGTCCTTCAATAAGCACTTTTGCTACGGGCAGACACACGCTATGAGCTTCCACGGCTTGCTTGATCCATGCGCACTCGCCCGTGAACATATCGGGTTCTACGTAAGAGGGGTGAACTACATCCATTGTAGCTGCGGAATCGCGAAGCACTCGGCACTCTTTCCCGTTTACGAGGAGGTCTCGCATGTAAGGCTCGAGAAGCTTCATGATCTCGTCAGTGCTGCATAATGACAAAAACACAACTTTTGTTTTTGTTTCTGGACACTGCGCCGAAAAGTGACCCGGCTTCTGACACGTATAACACACGCGCGCTTGCCTCGTCTCGAACCGCTTTCTGCGTTCGGCTTCGGCTGCCGCCGTCTCCTTACGTTCGGTCGGACTGCTTTCACTCGCATCCGCACTACGTGTGTCCCCCTTTGCTCTCATGGGCGTGAACTTCGGCCTCTCAAACTTGGAGCCAAATTCACCCTTTTGACTGTCCTTAGCTCCGCGAGCCCGATGCGTCACAAACTCTTCGGCTAGCTCAGCGGCTCTAGCCACCGTACTAACGTCTGGCCTATCCAAGACCCAGTAGCGCACGTTCTCAGGTAACCGACTATAAAACTGTTCTAGCCCGAAACACTGCAGAACTTTCTCGTGGTCACCAAACGCTTTCTCTTCTTTGAGCCACTCCTGCATGTTAGACATTAGCCTGTAGGCAAACTCTGTATATGACTCACTTTTACCTTTCTCATTTTCCCGAAACTTCCGACGGAACGCCTCCGCTGACAGCCTGTACTTTTTTAGCAGACTCGATTTCACTTTGTCGAAATCCTCTGCCTCCTCTCTCTCCAAGCGAGCGACTACGTCGGCCGCCTCGCCGGGTAACAAAGCGAGCAAGCGCTGTGGCCACGTTTCCCGAGAGAACCCCTGCTTCTCGCACGTTCGCTCAAAGTTAACCAGGAACAAACCAATGTCCTCTCCAAGCTTAAACGGCCGCATCAGGTCAGTCATTTTAAACAAGACTCGTTCTCCTGCACCGTGCGCCTGACTTCCATTACGAGCGCGTTCCATCTCTAACTCGAGACGCTTCATTTCCAAAGCGTGTTGACGGTCACGCTCTTCTTTTTTCTCTTGTTGCTCTCGTTCTATCTGTTCTTTACGTTCACGCTCATCTTTCTCTCTTTGCTCCTTAAGTTCGCGCTCCTGTCTTTTTGTCGTCTCCCTCTCCTCAATGGTCTCAAGGCATTCCGACAGCTCGTCATCCTCAGCTCCTAACTCAAAAATAGCCCTTAGCAGTTCTGGTTTTCTGAGTTTGTCTGAGACATCCAAACCCAACTCTCTTGCAAGCTCCAACAATTTCGGTTTGCGCAACGACTTCAAATCCATGGCTGCTCTGAATGCTGCTTTCTCTACTGCCTACTATTGTCTTGCCGCAACTAACCCGGCAGCAACGACAACCACAATTACCAGCTCTGTTTCTGACACTAACAAAAGCCTGGCAAAACTCAGAAGAAGAAAGTCCCGCACTCACCAAACCTCGCAGCCAAGAATTCAGCGCAGTCGTTCCGCTGCAGGCAACCAGTCATCACACAGGGCTCGTTGCACTGCTCCCGGATGGTCGTTGTGCTGCTCAGCATACAGTCAACCGCATATCTTCGCTGCTGGCCTCCGTTGTCGCGATCTCACCGCTGGCAACCAGATGTTTGAACCGCACCGATGGCACCCGCTGTTGGAATCTCAGCGCTGCCACCAGCTGTTGGAACCTCAGTGCTGACACCCGTTCTTGCAACCGGACCGTTGGCGCCCGTTGTTGCAAATGGGTCGCAAGCCCCAAGGGTAGCGTTGGCCTGGCGGCCTGGGGCACACTGGAAGCATCCGAAGGTCCCAGCAAAGCATGAGGCGACTGCTAACAGAACAACTTGTTTATTCTAGCATCGCAAAGAGCGGGCGGTCAGGTCGACCGAAGTAGAGAGACGGGAGAGCACGTTACTCAACAGAAGAAATCGGAGCCTCTCTCCTGGCGTCCGGGGGCAGCTGCTCTTATACTCTTGGCGTCGCGGGCAAGAAGGAAGGTCACGGGACGACACCACGTGACAGCGGCGACGGACGGACTGAGAGACACGTTGGGACAAGGAGGTGACGCATCAGCCGGGCCGGCGCCGGTCAGACCTCCTCGCTTCACACTGGGGGAGCTCCTCTCCCCGGCTGCCGCGCTTTGACAAGCGTGGGCACACATACACACACGCACACACAAAGACACGTGGCACTGAACATGCCGGGACGCGCTCGGCGGGGATGCGTCGCGGCCGCTCCGAACGGGCCAAAATGTCCGCCGCTTTGAACGAAGCCCGGACGTCCGTTGCATCCGCGCCGGCCATATCGCGCGTCGTAGGCGAAACGTAACAGTACCCGGTTACCGATGATGATTAAAGAGGTCAGTAAGAGACTGAATGGTGCCATAATCCAGATTGTGCAGGAACTTGTTACGTATTTTGTCCTTGATTGAGGTGATGTTTCGTATGAGTGCATGGAGTGCTTGTTGCACCTCAGTGATAGTGATCGGCTTGTCGAGGTCGTAATTGTCGCTCCCGCTGTACATTGGAGGCTGTCCTTTCAACAATGTGGCTCACCATGCTGTCCTTACAAACCTACGTTTCACAAACTGTGGTGTAAATACTTACAATTACATACGCGCCTTTCTAAGCAACCGCACGGCCACAATAGGCATTGGCTCACTCAGAACCCCGACGTTACCTACCCGCAACAAAGGAACCCTACAAGGTGCTGCTCTATCACCCACCCTTTTCAACCTTGCTATCATGAAATTACCTGACAAACTCAACGCAATACCAGGAATCAGGCCTACAATATACGCCGATGACATCACTATGCGGACCACCACTGGTTCCGACGGAGAGAAACAAGACGCCCTTCAACAAGCGACCGACGTCGTCCAGCAATATGCAAAAACAAGTGGTCTCCGGTGCTCCCCTGAAAAGTCACAACTATCAGTCCTTCGACAGAAATCACGAACAAAACTCAATGAAATACCCCCATCACACTCGCCCTCGACGGCAAAGAAATACCCACAGTAAAGGGCGTCCACATTCTAGGCCTCCGCATACAACAGGACGGTGAAGGCGAATACACCATCCAACGACTCAAGCAGACCACCTTCCAAGTCATGGGAATGGTCAGCCCGCATCACCGCCAAACAATACGGATACGGACTGAAATAAAACAACATAACACAGCTCCTCCAGGCCCTGATAATCAGCCGCATTGCCTACGCTACCCCGTACTTACCCCTCATTGTCAAGGAGATATATCAATTAGACGTACTTGTTCGGAAAGCACACAAGCAAGCGCTCGGCCTACCACAGGGAACACCGACACTCCAGCTTGAAGCCCTAGGCGCCCATAATACAATAAGAGAAATTATAGACGCCCACCTCACAAGCCAACGAGAACGCCTAGCCCTCACACCAACAGGAAAAACAGTCCTAGCGCCCCCACACACGGCAGAGGCCACGAACAAGCAATCCATCTGGCCTCGAACTTCCGGGAGCACATCAAGGTAGCCCATATCCCCAGAAACATGCACCCGGAACGTCATGCCGGTCATCGCCAAGCTCATGCAAACACTCTACGGACAAACTATGGCAGTCTCCCCACCACACTATACACAGATGCCGCGCAGTACCCCAAAAAGCAGCCATGACAGCCAGCGTTGTCGACTATAACCTACAAGAGGTGGTCTCGATGACGGTCCGCACTGCCAGCGCCCTCGTAGCGGAGGAGACAGCCATCGCTTTGGCCATCACCTCTAGTCCAACCAACGAGTACGTCACAATTATTACTGACTCCCAGGCAGCTTGCCGTAGCTACGCGAGAGGCAGAATATCTTCAATTGCCCACCGACTCCTCAAACAAGCCTCCCAATTCCCGGACGTTGAAATAGTATGGACTCCAAGACGCGAGTACCTCCGTGGAAATCAGCGTGCGTACGCTGTAGCCCGAGCTCATGCCTCCCGGGCGCCATAAGGGAGGGATACGGCCGCATCAATGGAGCCCGTACCTTTACAATATAACGCCATACTACAACACCACAGATTGAACAGACGACAATACCCACCTCCACACAAGACCCTCTCACGTGAAGACGCCGTAAGATGACGAAAATTGCAAACCAATACATACCCCCATTTAAGCAGACTATACGCAATACACCCTCCACTAGATTCATACAAATGTCCCCTTAGTAACGATTACGCCTTTCTCTATCACACGACATGGGCCTCCTTCAACATGAAGGCAGCCTGCAAATACCCAACCCCGCACCCGAGCAGTGGGAGGCCGTGCTGACTAGTTCGGACCCTTATAACCAGCAGCAACTGGTGCGGTGGGCCCGGGAGACAGCAAGAGCCGCAGGAGCCCTGCACTAAGGGCGCCTCCCGCACAGGCAGAAAAACACCTGCTTGTCCTTTTTCTTTTTCAATAGATGTTTTTCCTCCTCCTCCTTCAGCAGAAGCTGATGGCAGCGCCGTCGCAATTTCAGCGTTTTTTAGAACATCCTCGGCGCTTGCCAAACCGGCCACTGGACCAACCATCCCATTCCAGTACCCTCTAGTTTCGTGTCACGGGAACATCCGGGATACCCCGCGTTTGCATGGAGGTGAGCGTCCTACAGGGCATATCGCTCAGTATAGCGTTCCGGCGGCTCGGTGGGCAAGTAGTGTGCACGACGCGAATTTCGGCGGCAGGAGAATTCCGTTCGCTGCAGACGCCGGATTCGCCAGTGCGTACGTGCCATTACAGACTTGCTTTTTCTGCACCACTTGCGCTTTCAGAGAGGGTTTAATTGCAAAATTTGTTCAGATAGCTCTTACAGACGCATGTTTAATCAAAAGTTCTTCGCTTGGCTAGGTAATCTCGAGGACGGGCTCGAAACTACTCATTTGCTTTAGCCACCTAAGATCAATTATTGAAAGTTAACATAGCTTCGTCAAGTACACACACTTCTCAGCTTACTCCTTATCTAGAGGCTACCAACCTGCATAATCAAATGATAAAATGATGTTACCAATATTTGTACTCCATAAGTAGTTTTATTTGGTGCAGTTAAAAGCAGCCGGCATTTTGATGGTGCAGTAGGCACGTGTGAAAATTGAACAGGTTATCTTAGCGCAAATCAAGTTCATGGATTTAAACGCATGTGCCCAATCGGGCACTTCTGGCTGTACAGTCGGTTCTCCTACATTATGCAAGAAACACCACAGCGCTACGGTATACCACACAAGGGGTGCGAGAACAATATGCACACTCCCGATTAGATTTGTGAGCGTTACTGGCATTAGACTCTGTTTGCTGGCGCGCGTCATTAGGAATAAAAAGCTCAGTGCCCTTCCACTCTCTGAAGAATGGTGACCAGCGAAGCTGTGTATGGTGGGCCGCTTAATGGTGAACTGTACCTCCACCGTGGGTCGGCCCGGCATTGCATTATCTTAGAGATCGGCCCACGTATGGGCAGTGTTTATCGCCTCCTTCCCCTATGCCGCGGGTGTCCCAGCATTGCACTATCTTCGGGATCGGCCCACGTATGGGGAGTGCCTAACGCGAGCTTCATCTCTGCCGAGGGTCGATGCGGCATTGCACTAACTTCGGTATCGACCCCCGTATGGGGCGTGCTAAACGCCTGCTTCATCTCCGCCGCGGGTCGATCTGGCATTGCACTATCTTCTGGATCGGCCCACGTATAGGGAGTGCCTAACGCGAGCTTCATCTCCGCCGAGGGTCGATGCGGCATTGCACTAACTTCGGTATCGACCCCCGTATGGGGCGTGCTAAACGCCTGCTTCATCTCCGCCGCGGGTCGATCCGGCATTGCACTACCTTCTGGATCGGCCCACGTATAGGGAGTGCCTAACGCGAGCTTCATCTCTGCCGAGGGTCGATGCGGCATTGCACTAACTTCGGTATCGACCCCCGTATGGGGCGTGCTAAACGCCTGCTTCATCTCCGCCGCGGGTCGATCTGGCATTGCACTATCTTCTGGATCGGCCCACGTATAGGGAGTGCCTAACGCGAGCTTCATCTCCGCCGAGGGTCGATGCGGCATTGCACTAACTTCGGTATCGACCCCCGTATGGGGCGTGCTAAACGCCTGCTTCATCTCCGCCGCGGGTCGATCCGGCATTGCACTACCTTCTGGATCGGCCCACGTATAGGGAGTGCCTAACGCGAGCTTCATCTCCGCCGAGGGTCGATGCGGCATTGCACTAACTTCGGTATCGACCCCCGTATGGGGCGTGCTAAACGCCTGCTTCATCTCCGCCGCGGGTCGATCCGGCATTGCACTACCTTCTGGATCGGCCCACGTATAGGGAGTGCCTAACGCGAGCTTCATCTCCGCCGAGGGTCGATGCGGCATTGCACTAACTTCGGTATCGACCCCCGTATGGGGCGTGCTAAACGCCTGCTTCATCTCCGCCGCGGGTCGATCCGGCATTGCACTACCTTCTGGATCGGCCCACGTATGGGGAGTGCCTAACGCGAGCTTCATCTCTGCCGAGGGTCGATGCGGCATTGCACTAACTTCGGTATCGACCCCCGTATGGGGCGTGCTAAACGCCTGCTTCATCTCCGCCGCGGGTCGATCTGGCATTGCACTATCTTCTGGATCGGCCCACGTATAGGGAGTGCCTAACGCGAGCTTCATCTCCGCCGAGGGTCGATGCGGCATTGCACTAACTTCGGTATCGACCCCCGTATGGGGCGTGCTAAACGCCTGCTTCATCTCCGCCGCGGGTCGATCCGGCATTGCACTACCTTCTGGATCGGCCCACGTATAGGGAGTGCCTAACGCGAGCTTCATCTCCGCCGAGGGTCGATGCGGCATTGCACTAACTTCGGTATCGACCCCCGTATGGGGCGTGCTAAACGCCTGCTTCATCTCCGCCGCGGGTCGATCCGGCATTGCACTATCTTCTGGATCGGCCCACGTATGGGGACTGCTAGCTGATAAATTGAGCACGATGTGACTGACATGACGACGCTCAGTTGCAGCAGGTGAACCGGTTAGCTGCTGTGTATCTTGAAATTGTACGTGAACACACGTGGCCGTTAAGTTTTGTAAAGCGATGGCAGGCCAGATGGCCACTGAGGTGGAGAGTAAAAAACATGTTGTGATAGCCTGCCGTGGAGTTTTTCTCTCGTTAATGTGACAGATGCTTTTATATACGCAAAATATTTACCTTTGTACATGAACGCTGCTCAAATTAAGAGCACTCAATATCATAGTTTACCTAGTCTCTTGGGTAGAGAGTATACATTCGCTTCGAGGGCGAAACCGAATGAGTTTCTCGAAGTCATTCGATTCTAATGGCACTAAATATTGCAGTGTAGCAACCCAATTATCTTATTTGATGCTAACGCCATTCATTTCGAATGACATTAAAACATCCGGTGGGCAGGTGTATAACGGTAAACAAATTAATTAGACAGGTCATGTATTACGTAACAGTAGTTAGTGCTCTGTAAAGAAGAATAAAGTATGCCTGCCTGCAAATCTTGTATGAATGAAGTCTCGTGTTGCATCTAACACCGCATTTTTAATGTTATTTTGATTTCGTGAATTTTGCACAACAGTAAACGTGCAGCTTGCTCAGGGTCCGGTTTTTTCCTATCGTCACCAATTTTTGTTTCCGTTTTCTTGTTTTCCAGTTCCTACGCCTGCGCTTCGACAACAAAGTCGGCATTACCGCCTGCATCATCTACTTCGTGTTAAGTGTGAGTGGACACGAAGTTGCTTTCATTAACGAGAAGGAGAGGTATGAAAAACAGACTACGCCGACGGTGTTCGTAACTTGCTCCACCTTTTTCTATGGTATGAAAAAGAGGAACAAGGAAATGATCACCAAATAGTGGTCTGTGCAACTACTTCTTATGTATAAAGAGAGACAAGGGCCTGGGCGCGGATGCATGCAGACTAGAGCAAAACGCGCGAGATAAGTAGATAGCATAATGTGAGCTCAGAGACGAGGAACTACGGCATATCTCAATGTGGCTCGAATTGAACACAGACGCCATGCACAATGTTTATTACGCAAACAAGGCAGGAAGGCCTTACGTAAAAAGTAAAAGCAATCAGAAAGTCACTTGATGTTTTGGAAAACTCATTAAACGATGCACATCACTCACATTATTGCTCCTTTACCATTATTATGTGTCTGGTGTGCCACCGTACAAGAAGACAAGTTAGAAATGTGAATTTTATTCCGTATTGTTTCAATTTCTCTGGCCCGACAAGTCCTTTGCTAGAAAAGCCAAGTAATAAACTTTCTGATAGAAAACCAATAATTAGGTAAGGTAAGCTGTTTTACCATGCTTTGATGGTTAAACAAGATGCCGTAGTCAGAGGCGTTCCCTTTCCTTGTTTTAAATTTTCTTCTGGTCTGAGAGCACTCAGTTTTTATTGAGAGAGATGCTCCTTTCGGGCCTGGACTCGGTGGCGCTTTATTTGTTGCACAATATCTTTTGTTAGACATATACTAACGCGCACCAGTGCCAGCCGAGATTTTTCACTGCAGAAATGTGTTCGTCCACAGCAAACATTAGGAGCTGTGGGCATCTACAGCGCCGCCATTGGGATTTCCACCAGTAAGTACTTCAAGGACTTTTGCCGCTAAGGCTGCTTCTATCGTTACTCTCGGAAGAATTTGCTCTGAAGCTGCGGTCCTGTGAGGCTAGGGTGGAGTATTGCTAGCTGCAGGCTGACCTAGCCTCGCAAAAGCTCTAGTCAATGTTGCTGCTTCCTAGTGGCACTTAGCGCTATAGGGTAGAACTTAGCGCTACAGGGTAGATGTCGCTTTAGCGGCCTTCAGTCGCACGTTGTTACTGCGAATTTGTTTAGTGTTAGCTATTCAATTGTACGTCATACTCAAGTCCTTCTTTATGGCTGGGCGGCACATACGCAGAGTATGCCAACGTAACACGTACTCCTCCCGTCACCGACGCCCGTGCCCCTGGCTTAACGCCGAATACGCACTGCGGAGAAGCAAAAGATCTGTTGCGCGCGCCCCAGTGACACGGACCAAAGAGTAAGGACAAAAATCTGACGTTTCGCCATTACACACTCCGTATCGGTTGCCATGCTCCCGTTCGGAGAAAAGTTTAGGTGACCGACGAAGCAAAGCATATCGTCCTCCTTGGTACTTACCCAAAAGACACATTCTTCGGAGCAAGAGGGGCATGAGTCTCCAGCAGAAAGTCCCTACATTTTTATTTAGGGACCTTTTGGGTCGGGAAAGCGCGAGGAGGAAGCTCTCGTCCTACCACTGGGCTGTCATTCTCGACGCCATAAAGCTTAGCTATTTTGTACAATTCGCCGTTTTGGTGTTTCTGAGCCAACCAGAGAAAGATCAGATGCCCTTTGAGCCAATCATAGATGAGAAGACGACGAAATTTACAGCAAGGCAGATTGAACGGTGTTCGGGAATGCGCTGATGCAGAAACGTGCGAATTCGATTCTATCACAGGCACTTCTGATGCCAGCGATGACAGATTTCCAATATTGTACTTTTGGTTGTGTAGTCGGGTGCGGGTGTGAGGCGGGTGCTAACCTTTAGTAAATTTCTCAGGAAGAGAAAATGCACGTTAAAATCGAGCAAATATGGTATTAGGTGCACTAGTGTCTGCATTCGGTCACAACTTGCACATACACGTAACACTAACGGCGAGGACAGGTTTGAGCGAGTGGGAGGCAGGATGCGCTTCATCCATTCCAAACCGCACAGTTATCCTGCTCACACACCTCGCGATTCACACTCTAATTCTGTATAGCTGGAGGTCAAACTACGACGTGGTGGTGCAAAACAGTATAACGTGTCATCCGAGGGGGATGTTCGCGGTGACATCAACCAATTATTTGTTTTAGAATCACTAATTTCGCGCATAATTTAAATCTTTGATACATAGACTGGCGCGCCGAATGACCATGCGCAAAAGCACAATTGACATTTTCCTCCTGCGAGTAGGTTACATAATTAAGGCAGAGGTGTTTCAGCTCCTCCTCAGTGGCAGGAAATCGTAACTGGCAACTTCTCGAATAATTTTTGTATATTTACGATAGCAGCGTAAAATGCGTCACCATGCACGTCAATGTTCGGCAGAAAAGAGATGTAAAAGTGGTACAACCTATTATCTGAGAGGACATGATCGGTTGGATTAAGTCTCAAAACACATCAAAACCTAGCAGCAAGGCTGTTGGCTGTTTGAAAGGCGCCATAACTCGCAGGCTTGCGTGAGCGTTTGACAACTGTCTCTCACAAATGCAGGCACAAGTACGTGGCTCACGACAAGAGGGGATGAACAAGTGTAGCTATAGTACGGGCGAACTGACTTGCATTTGTCCGCAGACTTAAGAGACATGCCATTTTTAAGGAAAACTTGTTTTTCTGGTACATCCGGCAAAGGGAATAAATACATTGTGGTTATGAGATATAGGAAACCAGAGCGTAATCCTCTAGCGCAACTTAAAAAGTAGGCGTGTTAAAATCGAATAATTAATTGAATATGGAATATGTACTATTTGTTAACAACAAAGGATAAAGTGTCGATGAAGTCTGTTTGAGAGCAAACATTCTGATTTGGTAGGTGTAATGCTGTCGCCAAGTGGATGTACGGAAGTTGCAATAAGGAACTTGTAAATGACACACATAGGAAGGCTGTTCGTATCTGATGCACCAATGACAATAATTAAACAAAGGAAGAGCACGTCTTCCGATATATTCCCTTACTAGAGCGTAGTGCTTATTGAAGGATCGAAGTCCGCACAATGTTTTGAAAGAATCCAAACATGACATGATTGGCCAAGTGGAAACATTTCTTGCCTAAATGGACCTATCAAATTTTTGGGCAATCTGAAAGAAGAAACATTATTTAACAACTAAAAGAATTGATCAGAAGGGATGCCTTTCATGCGTTGCCTCATGAACTGGTTCAGCTGCGCAACAACCGTGGTTTCCCTGCAGTAAAGTCACTCCAAAGACTTTTGACCTGTGTCATGTATTTTTCTCTGCAGACTGCAAGAATAGCAGTTGCGTCTTATTGTATTCGAAGTGAAGAAATATTCCACAATTTTGAATAATGAACTGTCGAATCGAATAGGAATCCGTTAGCATATACTCGTATTGGTACTGGGAATTGCAGATATTCGCACGCTCCTAGTAGTATTCAAAATGAGCAGATCACATCATCCAGAAGCAAAAGTTCATCCAAAACTTCATAAGATTAGTTAAACGCATGAGAAGAACAACGACATCCATGTCAAGAAATAAGAAAGCAAAGCCTTCATGTATAGAATCATACCTCCCCTGCGAAATTCGTACAGTTCATTATTTCAAAATACAAAGGAGTACCTAATTCATCACCTGTATCTAGCACAAGAGAATCAGTGGCATGTCTTTCTTCGTTGTTTCGCATGAATCATTACAATGACGATCAGGCTACATATACCATCAAGACTTAGTCAGCCAGGAACACTTTCCCTCATGGCTTGCTAAAGGGAAAGACAATTTTTTTTTACAAACTTGATAGCGGATTGACTGATCGCCACCCAATATCAGCTTTTGAGTTGTCGTGGTTGCAGACGCTACAACTTAGTTTCAGGCCATAGCGCCACACCGTGCCATAGCTCGAAAGATTGGCTCAGAGACGTGAAGCAGGGGCCTCTCGGGTCTGGACACGTGGTTGCATTCGCAGTATAGTTTCTTTAGCGTCATTAATACCACAATAATATCTTTAGTGCGTAATGCATTCCGCAAACATTAGCTAGTAGCGATGACTCATGAAGCTCTACTGCAAGCAGAACAATGCCGAGTACTATATACTCGCGTAGTATCGCATACAATAATTCATCGGCAAATGCTAGTATGTATGTATAAAGAATCCTGCTAGAAATTCACTGTGGTGAGTTCATTGCGGAAATTAATCGTGGAAGGCGCCAATCAACCGGACAAAATACGTCGACGGACAAGAGTGCAGACTATTGTTGAGGAGTCCAGGGTTTGAATCCGGGCTAGCTGTTTCGGGCAACATCTGCGTCGGTCTTTTGCTGCTTCTTCATTGTGATGCTGCTGCCACTGTCTAAGCAAAGGAGTCGATCACGGATATAGTTCTTGCAATATGTGCCAAGAAACAGCCGGAATTTCAATTTTTGGAGCTTCTACAGAGCTCAGTAATTTCTCAAGCGCTCTTTCTGTATATATAAATGCAAAGTACTAATTTTCGAATGAGTGCCCCGTCTACTAAACCTGCAGTGTATTGTCGCGGTCACTTTCATCGTTTGCAAATAATTGCGTACATCTTTTCTTCAGTGTTTTCCTTCCCACTGCTTTACGCCAATATTGCCATCGGCCTCGCCGGGACAATTTACACAGCGCTTGTGAGTACTTCTCTTTTTTTGTTTCGTAGATACTTGTGACAAAAAATATTAGTTTCTAATAGTCGTTTACCTTGCCTTATAAGTATGCGTGCCTTAGCTGTTACACCTCCCAACCTTTTGATTTTGTTCATTACCTGATGTATAATATATATATATATATATATATATATATATATATATATATATATATATATGTCTTTATATAGAGCGTATTTACAGGCGCTGAGGAGACGTTGGCACCAGAGCGCATATTCACACAAAAGTGTGCGTGCTAGTCTGGTTGGTATGGTTTGCAGACTTAAGCAACACTAGGAATGAACTTTTTCAAGCGAGGCTTTCTCGGCCGACCCCTTTCAGATTTTGCCGAGCACAAGACAGCACATACTTTAATGAATCGAATTATTACACATCTGTGGTACAGCTCCAGCTTCTCTGGTGACTGGTTCTTTTCTCTACGAAATTACGCAACAAATCAATGATGTAATACCTAAACACTCTCACAGCAACAAATATGCTTACTGAAACACATCATTCCATATTAAAGCAAATGTATCTCTTGTTTCTTGCTGGGGTTTAGCCTGTCTGATCCATTGGCTTCTCGTCGAGTATAATAGGTGGATCCCGGAGACAGTATGTAGGCCGGTCGCGGATATCATGTAGTAGAAACCAGTCCGTACCCGGAGGCAATGCAACCAGCTTTCGGCTATGTCATGTAGCTCGCATGGTGGGGGTGTTGCCGTCCTGCCTGCAAGGCACGTGTTATGCTGCAAACGCTATAAACAACACGAAAGTTCGGCGATACGACAACGTGAACAGTTCTGTTGACGATACTTGGAAGTGAAGTGCAATTTGACTCATCATGCGTGTCCTGCCATATCACTAACGAAGATCGTCAATCAACGTTTGAAGAAACACCTAAGGTTTCGCTCCATGCGCATGAAACCTGCTGTCTATCTATCTATCTATCTATCTATCTATCTATCTATCTATCTATCTATCTATCTATCTATCTATCTATCTATCTATCTATCTATCTATCTATCTATCTATCTATCTATCTATCTATCTCTTTTGTCTCTCTCTCACTACATATATATATATATATATATATATATATATATATATATATATATATATATATATATATATATATATATTGTTACATGTAGTTGTAGCCCAATGCTATATGCATTTATTCAGAGGAAGCTAACGGAAGGCCACAATGGCGACGCTATATCAAGCTGGTCCACGTTATCTTCCTCCTCTTCAGTGCAGCCACACTGGGGTGGCTGTTTCGTAGTTATATATATATATATATATAATATAAATATAATATATATATATAATATATATATATATATATATTTTACTGTAAACTAAGGAGCAGTGGGGCTGTGGCTTCGAGAGAGAGAACGACGACGAGAGAGTGAGTGAGTGAAGTAACTTTATTGTGGTCCAGAGAAGAAGCAGGGGAGACCCCGCGCCACCCGGCTAGTCCCACGTAGGGACCGCCAAGCCGAGCTTGACGGCCCAATCGCGGGCACTCTGGATGGCCAGGGTTTGGTCGCTGAGTTCGGGGCTGCCCAAGAGCGCAGCCCACCTATCCTCGCTGAAGGAGGAGCCGATGGCTTCACACCCCCACAACACATGGTCCAATGTTGCCCTTAGTCCACAGGCAGGGCTGTCCGCACTGGGGTATCTTTCGGGGTATATGGCATGAAAAACCGCGAGGTTAGGGTACGCACGGGCTTGTAAAAGTCGAAGGGTAACCGCCCGCGCCCTACATAAGGCGGGGTGCGGGAGGGGGAAGACCGTTCTTGACAGATAGTAGTGCGTGGTGATCTCATTAAATGTAAGCAAGGGTTCACCGCGGGGCTGAGGGACTGCTGAGGCGGCGCGGTCAGTGAGTCCTCGCGCGGCCTCGTGTGCGCCCTCGTTAGGGTTAGAGGGAGAACCCTCAATCGACGCCAAGTGAGCGGGAAACCAAAATAGAGAATGCGGAGAGATACTTTTGGCGCTTTGGAGAATGCGGAGGGCCTGGGGGGAGACCATACCGGTTTGGTAGGCCTTAATGGCTGCCTCGGAATCACTATATATTGCATCTCTGCGACCATCGAGCACAGCCAGCGCGATTGCAACCTGTTCGGCTACCACGGGCCTTGAAGTGCGTACCGTAGCGCAGCAAGTGAGCCTTAAATTGGAGTCTACGATGGAGACGGCGAATGCCTCTTGTTGGACATATGCCGCGGCATCCACGAAGCTTGCCTCAATGTGGTTATTGCGGACATGCTCGAGTAGAGCTCTACCCCTGGCCCGACGTCTGCCAACGTTGTTTGCGGGGTGCATATTGCGGGGCAGGGGCGCGATGTGCAGTTGAGACCTGATGTCGCTGGGAATCCGCATGGCGTCAGGGCACTGGTCGACAGGATTGAGGCCCATCTCGTCGATTGAGGCCCGTCGGGGTGCCCGATAGCCTGAGCAGCTGTGAGTGCTCTTGTGCCTCGATAATCTCTTCGAGCGTGTTGTGGACTCCGAGCTTCAACAGGTTTTCGGTTTGGGTGCTTGCAGGCAAGCCGAGGGCAAGCTTAAAAACCTTTCTGATGAGTGAATTGAGCTTGTTCCTCTCAGCCACATGCCAATTCTGCATGGCCGCCGAGTAAGAAAGGTGGCAGAGAACAAAAGCATGTATAATGCGGATGCGATTTTCTTCCTTGATTCCCCGGTGCCTGTTGGCGATCCTCCGAATGAGGCCGAGAGCACTCTCCGTCTTGGCGGTGATCTTTCTGAGTGCGGTTCCACTGGAACCGTTAGACTCGATATACATCCCCAACATTCGGAGTGAGTCCACTCTAGGCACCGGAGAACCGTCACCAGTGAAAAGCCGTATTTCGCTTTCGGACGCCGGTTTCCAATCACGATGGCCGCCACCTCTGGGTCTTTTCTTGTAGAGAAGTAGCTCAGATTTTGATGGAGAACATCTCAGCCCAGTGGGGCGGAGGAAGCGCTCGGTCGCATCGATGGCGCTCTGCATGGCGGCTTCAACTTGACCGTCGCTCCCGCCGACGCACCAGATGGTGATGTCATCTGCGTAGATAGTGTGGTTGATTCCTTGAATCTTCGCGAGCTCCTTAGAAAGCCCGATCATTGCGATGTTAAATAATGTTGGCGAGATGACTGAGCCCTGAGGCGTGACGCGTGAACCGAGGGTGATCTCTTGCGAAAGGTATCCTTCGATCTTGAGCTTGGCAGTTCTCTGGCTAAGGAAGGATCGCACGAAGTCGTAGACCCTTTTCCCGAGCCCGAGGCCGGCAATAGACTGGAGAATGAACTCGTGTGAAATATTGTCGAATGCCTTCTGCAGGTCTAGTCCAAGGATGGCTCTGGTATCTCCCGTGCTCCGGTCGATGATCTGATGCTTTATCAGCTTCATGGCGTCCTGTGTCGAGAGGCCGGCTCTGAAACCAATCATATTGTGGGTGTACATGTCATGGGCCTCGATGTGCACCTTGAGCCGGTTGAGCAGCCGGTTCTACAACCGGTTCTGCAACCTTACCAACGCAGGACGTCAGGGAAATTGGTCGTAGATTCTCAATTCCTGGTGCTTTACCGGGTTTGGGGATGAGTACCGTGCAGGCCGCCTTCCACTGTGTGGGGACCTGTCCACTGCGCCAGACTTCATTAATCCTTTCAGTGAGGAAGTCGATCGACTCATCATCGAGATTCCTCGGCATCCTGTTAGTGATGCCATCTGGACCAGGGGCAGATTTGACGTTGAGTGAGAAGAGGACATCTCGGATCTCGGCCGCGGTGAAGTCCTGGTCCAACTCCGGCACCGCACACCCCGCGTAGTCCGGGAACTGGGTAGGGGCAGAGCTATCCGCGACCGGCAGGTACTTCTCTATGAGCCTGTCGACAATAGACACGTCCGGGGTAGAGTCCGTAGCGAGGTGGATGGCTCGCGCGAGGGATCGTCTCTGGCTGGATCTGGTGCTGCCCTCATGGAGAAGGTGGTTGAGCAGACCCCAGCTCTTGCCTGATCTGAGCTGACCCTCGACGGATTCGCAGAGCTCATCCCGTTGTTGCTTACACAGGTTCTTGCAGTGATGTTCGATCTCCCTGTTAACTTCCGAAACCTTCTTGCGGAGCCGCCTGTTATGCTTCTGCCCCTTCCATCTCGTGAGGAGGGCTTGCTTAGCTTCCAGCAGGTGCGCCAATCTGCTATCCATCTTGTCAACGTCGAGCTCAGTGACGACCTCCTTGGTTGCCACCGCGGCGTCATCCCTTATCCCTGTGCACCAACCTTCAAAATCTGTCTCCGCCATCGGTGCGCGCTCGGCTCTGATCTTGCGGAAAATGTCCCAGTCGATCAGCTTGAATTTCCTCGTCTTATAGCGGGCTATCGGGAGGGAGACTTCGATGACGTCTTCGACGACTTCCGAGGTCTAGAGCCGTGTTGACCCACTTGACCTCCCCTACGTTCTTGACAAAAGAGAGGTCTGGGGTAGTGTCCCGGCATGCGGAGTTGCCTCTCCTAGTGGGGAAGTCCTTATCGGTGATAAGGGTCAAGTCCAGTTCCATCGCAGTCTGCCACAGTTCGCGTCCCTTGGGCATGTCATGGGTGTAGCCCCACACTCTATGTGGAGCGTTGAAATCCCCGACGATGACAAGGGGGTGCCCACCGGCCAGGCTGACGGCCCTCTTGAGGAGAGAGTTCGCCCTCACCCTGCGGTAGCTGAGGCTGCAGTATACGTTGAGGATATAAAGGCTGTTTCTTCTGAGGCCCTATCTGGGTGGGTTCATGAGGATTTCAGTCATGACGTACTCGATGCCATCACCAACTGGGCCGAGGTCGCGAGAGAGGCAATTGTACCTTTTGCTGACAAGGGTAGCAACTCCCCTGCCTCCTGAATGTGAGGATACTACCAGATAACCTGCGAGTTTGATAGGAGTACTAGTTGCAACTTCCTGAATAGCGATGATTTGGGGCTTAACCATGAGAGTTCTTAAATATTGCTGCAGAAGCGGCTTCTTGTTGGGAAACCCTCCGCAGTTCCATTGCCAAATACTAAAGTTCTCGTCCGCACTATCCATGGCTAAGCTGAGAGGAGGCTTGAACGGCCCTGAGAATCGCGCCCTCCGTCGGTGGTGCTAGTACATGACGTCGTGCTGCGACTTCCGAAGGAGCGGGGCTGGGTTCTCTCCTGGCATCGACCTCCTCTAATTTGCTTATCCGTTCACTGAGTGCACCTAAGCCCATTTTTGGGTGCGATATAGCTTCCTGGACCTTTGCTAAGCTAGCCTGCATGCTGGCGAAAGCATGCGTGAGTTCTGAGAGCAATTTTATAGTCTCGTCTTCCTCTCTGTTCTCTACCGCTCGACGCTGGGCGCGCGCGCCACGTGGGATGTCTCGGATGTATCCATGACGACCGGGGCCAAAGGGGGTTGCGGCGAGGAGGGGGAAAGCGCGAGTTTCCTAATCTCCGCCATCTCCGCAGCTAGCCTGCACATTTCTTGTCTAACCTGCGCGTTTTCTTTCCTCAACTGCTCGTTAACTCTTCGCAACTCCTCGAGCTCGTGTGCGTGGTGCGAATCGCGAGGCGGGTCGTCACCTCTTGGACCCTCACGTCCCCCTCGAACCTTGTCGGCCCAGGAGAGCGTGGACTTGCTTCTAGGGGCGGTGGGCGTGCGGGAGCGGGACCTGGTCCGCCTCGACGTGTCGCGCCCCGGCCTGGAGCTGGAGCGAGGCCGAGAACCGGAGCGTCCCCGGGAACAGGCCCGTCCTCTGGACCCACGGCGGGAGCCGGAACGTGCATTGGAGGCGGAGTGGCCCCTGGATACGGAACGGACTCTCGAGCGGCCCCTGGAACGGGAGCGTCCTCTGCGCTGAGCACCCGGAGTGGACGAAGCCTGGACGAGTTCCGCAGTGTCCGAGCGCTGATGAGGGGACGGTGACACGGCACCGGCCACCTTGGCGCGCTCACTGCGACGACGACGCACGATGTATGACCCCATACTATAATTCTAGGTGTTTGCTACAGGCCTCCGAATAATATTCCAGATTTCTCATTTAAACTTAACAACAGTTTGAGTGACCTTAGTAATCAACACCCGCAAGCAGAAATCCTCCTTTTTGGTGATTTTAACTTTCCTCAAATAGACTGGAGCAATGACGTCCCCATAAGTATGGGCAGTGAGCCTGCCAGAGATTTTGTGGATTTCTGCCTTAATTTTAACCCAACTTGTATCAGAACCTACACGCGTTGCACTGAGCACTTCTAGCATCTTAGATCTCATCCTAACCACTAATCCGGAAAGCTTATCATCAATAGCATATCTACCTGAAGTCAGCGACCATAAAGTAATTCACGCCACATTTTCGTTTCAGCCCGTGAAACGTCATTTAGTCAGCAAAACAATCCGCCTGTACAATAAAGGTAATTATGATGCAATTGATAGTGATCTGAGCACATTTCTTCCTACGTTCGCGAGGTTATGTTCTACGCGCTCTATTAATGAAAACTGGTCAATATTTAAAAACAAACTAGGTGATCTCGTTGATAAATTCATACCAAGAATAACATTCCGCGGTAATCGTAACAAACCATGGTTCACTAAAACGCTTAAGCGACTTGAAAACAAAAAGAAACGTCTCTTCCGCTCAGCCAAACTAAACGGACACCCCTCTGTTTGGGAGAAATATTTTGTAGCCGAGGACGATTATCTGAGGGCTATACGGAAAGCTAAATTCTCCTTTTTCCACGATGAACTGCCTAAAATGCTTACGAACAGCCCTCGTCAATTTTGGCAAATAATAAACCCTCAGGAGGCGCGCATCATCAGCTTGTTAAATGCACGTGGCGAAGTGGTCAG
Organism: Dermacentor albipictus; assembly: GCF_038994185.2. Classification (NCBI taxonomy): domain Eukaryota; kingdom Metazoa; phylum Arthropoda; class Arachnida; order Ixodida; family Ixodidae; genus Dermacentor; species Dermacentor albipictus. The sequence goes on along the minus strand of NC_091828.1, from coordinate 55,445,834 downwards.
CGACAGCGAGTGTGCTGACATTTTCAACGCAGCCTTTTTCTCTGTATTTACTAACGAGACTTCAACTCCAGATCTTCCCACATCTACTCACATAACTGCGCGTATGTCGCCAATTATATTCTCGGCAGATGGAATCACTTCGATTATTGATAACATCAAGCTTTCATCGTCAGCAGGTGTAGATGATATTAATTCCAAGCTCCTAAAGAATACTAACCATGTATCTGCTGCGTACCTAACTTTGTTGTTTTCACAGTCACTCTCTACAGGCATCTTACCATCCGACTGGAAAGTGGGCAAGGTCGTTCCAGTCTTCAAATCAGGCAACAGAGACACCCCATTAAATTATCGCCCTATATCATTAAATAGTGTCCCCTGCAAAATCATGGAACACGTCATATACTCGCATATCATGACCTTTTAAAACTCAATCTCTTTTTTTCACCCTTGTCAGCATGGATTTCGAAAAGGCTACTCTTGCGAAACACAGCTGGCAATTTTCCTTCACGACCTGCATGTTAACCTTGACAGTAACCTTCAGACTGACGCCATATTCCTGGATTTTGCAAAAGCATTTGACACAGTGCCCCATAAACGTTTGCTGCTAAAATTGTCTCAGTTAAATTTACACCCCGACGTACTAAAATAGATAGAAGCATTCTTGACTAACCGCTCTCAGTTTGTTTGTGTTAATAACCATTATTCTAGCAGACTCCCCGTAACATCAGGCGTCCCCCAGGGATCCGTCTTGGGACCACTTCTTTTTTTAATTTACATTAACGATCTACCAACGCATGTATCATGTAACATTCGCATGTTTGCAGATGATTGCGTAATCTACCGCAAAGTTACTAACACATCTGACCACACACTCATCCAGAACGATCTCAATAATGTACAAGAATGGTGTAATCGCTGGCTGATGAACCTAAATCCTAACAAATGTAAACTCGTGTCCTTCACTCGCAGCCGTAACCCCCACACATTTACCTATTCAATTGCTGATGTTCCAATAGAATCAGTCCAATCATTCAAATACCTCGGTGTCATCCTATCTTGTGATCTGTCCTGGCGCTTGCACGCTACTAACATCATCTCAGCTGCTAATAGATCACTGGGATTTCTTAGACGACATCTGCGTCATACCCCACAACAAGTCAAAGCATTGGCCTATAAATCATTTGTAAGATCGAAACTTGAATATGCATCTCCCATCTGGAATCCGCATCAGATTTATATCATAAATGCACTTGAGGCTGTGCAAAATCGCGCTACTAGGTTCATTCAATCTTCATATTCATACGATATCAGCATTTCATCGATGAAAGCGCAATCTGGCTTGGAAACGCTTTCTGTCCGTCGACAGGTTGCCACCCTCTCTCTCTTCCGCTCATTTTTTTTCAGCTCCCTAAATCACCCACCGTACATCACGCCCCCTTCATACATATCTCATCGCACCGGTCATCCGCTTCAAGTTGCACGCGCACGTGCCCGGACCACCACTTTTCAAGCATCATTTTTTATTCGAGCATCAAGGGACTGGAACGGCCTTCCACACGCCATCGCAGCCATTACAAGCCCATCTGCCTTTACTGAAGCTGTTGTCACCCATATCTCAAGATGAACGGCTGTTTCTAATGTTTATTTTATTAACCACCCCTTATGTAATACCCCTCTAATGGGGTTTTTAAGGTAATAAAGTGAAGTGAAGTGAAGTATGGGATCTTGAATCTTTGAGCACAGTCCTTATTAGCCGTGAGATGCTGGCCACCACAGAGCTTACACTTGGGGGTGCACTGATGCTGCTCATCGGGACTAGGGGCACCACAGCCACGACAAATAGCGTCAGCTGGATTGGGACACACCTCGGCGCGATGACCGAGGCGGCCGCACGTATAGCACACGTCGAGTTGCTTGCGGTAGAGTGAGCACTGCATGAGTAACGGTCCATACCTGACAAAGTTCGGTACACGATGCCCGTCGAACGCGACGATGACCGTGCCGGTTTGAGCTATTCTCTTCGCTGCTAAGGCGAGTGGATTATTGGTGTTGACAATCTTGGCATCGATGATGTCAGGGCCGTCTTGAAGAGGGATGTTGCGGATCACTCCCTTGCACGTGGAGTGCGGGGCCGTCTCGTAGGCACTGAGCTCATATACCTTGCCCGAGATGAGCATCTGCTTCATCCGGACGTAGCGGTTCGCATTCTCGCGCTTGGGAGTACTAGCAACCATAATATTTTGCTGTAGATTCGGGCATAGAGTATCTTGGCATAGATCTTCCTGACTGATGCCAGCGGCGGCGAGTATTGCGTCAGCCACCGTAACAACGCCAATCTTGGAGATATTGAGTCCACCTCGCGGCCTGATCACAATCTTGATATCATCTCGAGGAAGTGAGGGCATTCGTCCCGCTCGTATCACTCTGGATTTTAGCGCAGCACCGCCTGATTTGCCACGTCGCGCTCCCGGCTGGGGCGATAGCGCATTAGTGTCAGCCGTGCGTGTTTTGGCGCCAACTCTTCTGGCCCCCGCAGACTGCCAGCCTTGATCTTGGGTAACCTCGTCCGGGGAGATATCCTCCCCCGCCACTTGATACTCCATCTTGAGTATGAAGCGTACCCCGCCTTCAAAGGGACAGTACGCGGCGGGCAGATGGTTCACGAAGCGAAAAGCTCGGTCTCAAAGCTCGGGCACGGGCAGGAGGCTCGTGGCCGAGGCGCGTGGCCTCGGGGAGCAAAGCTTGGCAATCGTCCGTAGGCTTAGCTTGGCGGCCGCCGCCTTGCTGCTGTCAAAGCGTGTAAATATGTGAAAAAGAAACTCACAGCGCTGCGGATGGTCTCTCTGAATGCCGCTTTTCGAGCTGCGTCGAATAATGCAGACGTTCTGGCGCTTCCGGGTTGCAGTCCGCAGGAAGTACGCGTTGAATCGGGAGCTCATGTGGAACAAGTTCGCTGAGTTGGCCCCCTTGCGGAGCAACCACGACGAGAGAGATTTACCCTGTTTCGGTGCTCGATCGGCTGTATACCACTTGCTCATCAAGCGCCTCCCACGCCTGTTCCACTTACGTAGGCTGCCATTGTCGCGAATCCAAGGACTCCGTCTGCAGCTATTCAACCCAGAATTACCAGCGCCTTTCCCTCACCTCCGCAAGCAACATTTGCACCTCCAAGCAGCTACTGGCCGCCACAGCAGCCCGTGCGCCCACCTCGCCAATATTTCCATCAGTCTCCGCGCGCTGTTCTAAAACCATGGTGCACCCATGACAACCGGCCTATCTGTTATTCGTGCGGCCTACCTGGGTATGTAGCACGGCTTTGCCGCCGGCGCGGATGGTATCCTTCGGATTCTCCGACGGCACAAGGTAACGGTTTCGACTCTCCGACCCGTTCCACTTCTGCCACTCAGCCCTTCGAAACCTCGCCTCCCGCTTCCCGAACCTTCAATACCCGTCGGTTTCCGTCTCCCCGTCGGCGTCCTCTGTCGCCGCTTATCCGTCGCCCTGAAGCTATCCGAGAGGAAAACTAAGGAGCGCAGTTCCGGAGGCAAGAACTACGGTCTCAACGAACTCCTCAAGACCTCATTTATTTCCTGCGAACGTCCTTGATGTTTATGCAGAAGACATTGCCGTTCATTCGCTTGTAGACACGGGAGCAGCAATATCAGTGATTTGGGACCAGCGTCGTCTTAACCTTAGAAAAGTCGCGACGCCATATTTTGCCATTTCATTACGTACAGCAAGCGCTGCGCCGATTGAACCCTTGGGGAAGTGCACCGTGCGTGTTGTTATAAGCGGCACTTTATACCATGTTGAGTTTGTTGTTCTGCCTCGCAGCTCCCATGCCATGATTTTAGGATGGGACTTTCTGTCCTCTCATCATGCCGTTATAGATAGTGCCCGTGCTGAACTCGCGCTGTCGCCATTCGGCCACACCGTTCTTGAAGATAATGATCCCGCTTCCGGTCGTGTGTTCGTCACATCCGACACCGAGATTCCCCCATACTCGGCCGCCCTTGTACCCGTTTCCTGCGTTGGGTTTTTTGATTCCACAGTTCTTTTCACGCCGTCTAAGCTTGTTGTTCGCCGTCATCCCTTCTTGCTTCCGTTTGCCCTTCTTGCGATTCATCAAGGTTCCAGCGCACTTTATGTATCGAACCTGCTTCCTTGCCTTGCTAGCCTGCTCCACGATGAGTGTCTTGGTTATGCGGGCGAAATCGAACCAAGCTTTCTTTACGATGTGCCTGACGACTGGGCTTCGCCTCCGGTTGACGCTCTGGCCCTTCAAGTTTCTCCTCCCACGCCGCCGTGTGACCCAACATTTTCACGCTGTACTGAACCAAACCTCACTCCAAATCAGCACGCCCAGATCGTCGACCTCCTTGACTGCTTTCGCACGTCATTCGGCCTACAACAATCTCGCTTAGGCCGTACTTCCACTGTTGTCCACACATCGACACCGGTAACCATGCGCCTTTACGCCACAGGCCGTATCGTGTGTCCGCCACGGAGTGTAGCGTCATCGCTGAGCAAGTTGGAGACATGCTACAACGCGGCGTCATACAACCTTCGCACAGTCCCTGGGCTTCTCCTGTAGTGGTGGTCAAAAAGAAAGATGGCACAATTCGCTTTTGCGTGCACTACCGACGACTCAATAAGATCACCCACAAGGACGTTTATCCATTACCCCGTATTGACGACGCGCTAGACTGCTTCCAAGGCGCCGAATTCTTCTCATCTTTAGACTTACGATCAAGGTACTGGCAAGTGCCAGTGGCCATGTCAGACCGTCCAAAAACGGCCTTCATCACACCTGACGGTTTATTTGAATTCACCGTGATGCCATTTGGCCTGTTTAATGAGCCTGCCACATTTGAAAGAATGATGAACAACATATTGCGCGGCCTCAATAGGCAGATATGCCTTTGTTATCTAGATGACATCGTCATCTTTTCACCGGACTTTCTTTCCCACTTACGTCGACTCGAACGCGTCCTCAAGTGCATCGCCGATGCTGGCCTCCAGCTTAACTTGAAGAAGTGTTGCTTCGCTACGCGGCAGCTAGCCATCCTCGGCCATGTCGTGTCGAAAGAAGGTGTACTGCCTGATCCGGCGAAACTACAAGCTGTTGGCCAGTTCCGCGACGAACGACCTTGAAAGAACTGCGCAGCCTTATTGGGCTAGCGTCATACTTCCGTCGTTCCATCCGCAATTTCGCCACCATAATAGCACCAGCTTCTTCGTGGTGGCCACAACCTTTCGACTTGGTCACTGGATTGCGATGCCGCATTCACAAAGCTGCGTCGTCTCTTGACGTCACCACCAATACTGCGCCATTTCGACCCAAGCTCTCCAACTGAAATACACACGGATGCCAGTGGCGTCGGCCTTGGTGCCGTTCTCACTCAGAGAAAGGCTGGCTTCGATCAGTACGTCGTCGCCTTCGCCAGTCGTGCACTCACTAAACCCGAATCAAACTATTCGCTAACAGAAAAAGAATGCCTAGTTATAATTTGGGCCATAGCCTAATTCCGTCCGTATCTCTACTGTAGCATTTGGAGGCGATCCCATTACTGGTAACCAGTCGTAAGAGTTGAGGAGGACTTTGGGATGAAAACTGGAGGTTTATTTACATTATTTACAGTGAGTGCAAAGAAATTAACAGTCATACAGTCATTACGGGCCGGCAGCAACTCGGACGCTGTGGCCCGTGGCAAGAAGCTCGAAAGAGATGAATGAAGGAATGCTCTAGGAATGCTCCCGGTCTCTGGCTTTTAAGCCCTTCGGTGTCTCGAAGTCACGTCACGTTCGGGCAATCATGCAAGCCCACTCAGGTGACGCCGTTTTCGGCCAATCGGCGAGCCCGCTCAGGTGTCATTTTCGGCCAATGGTAGGCGCCCGTGCGATTGTGTCACACCCGGCGGAGAGGGTCGCTCCTTGGTCCCCAGTTGTCCGAGTGCTTACTTCTCTCTGCGCTCTTGCCTTCCAGGTCTGCAACTACCGCGACAAAAGCGGACAGGGGGGATTGCTGCCAGGGCTTCACCGTGCATTACACCCATCTTGCCTCTTGGACCCACGTTACCTGGAACAGTGCCAGGCTCTCGCTGCACTTTCCGGAAGAGTCAAGCAGTGAATAGCTCCAGATGCGGCCTACGAGGTGGGGGCCGCCAACTTTCTTACACGTGCCACGCCTCGGGAATGTGGTATACGTGCTTCTGCGCTCCTTGATTAGCTGTGGCGCGATTCGATGTAGTGTGGTGAACTTGAGGGAGGCTCAGGAAAAGGTCCCGTATCTAACACTATGGACGCCCATTTGACGTTATAACTGATCACCACTCACTGTGCTGGCTGTCGTCCTTAAAAGAACCATCAGGTCGTCTTGCTCGATGGGCCCTTCGACTGCACGAGTACGACATGCGAGTGCTGTACCGTTCTGGCCGAAAACACTCAGATGCGGATGCCTTGTCTCGTTCACCACTAACAGACGAGGTTAGCTCCCCGAAGGGCTCATTGTCCGAGTCTTCCCTTGCTGACACGGACATTTTTGTGGAGCAGAAGAAAGACCCCTGGATCGTGTCCATGCTGAGTTTCTTGTCCACCCCATTGACACCCACTACCAATCGCGCATTACGTCGCCAAGCACATCACTTTTCCATTCGTGACGGGCTCTTGTACCGTCGTATTCACCTCCAGGATGGCCGCAAGTGGTTGCTTGTCATCCCTCGGCATCTGCGTTCGGATATTGTGCAGCATTCCACGACGACCACGAGTGCGCGCATGCGGGTGTACTAAAGACATACGCGCATCTACGCCTTCGTTACTACTGGCGGGGCATGTATCGATTCATCCGTCATTATGTTCGCTCCCGCCTCGTTTGCCAACGCCGCAAGGATCCCCCTCGCCGTGCAACCGCCCCATTGCATCCGTTGCCTTGCCCAGTACGTGCTTTTGATCGAGTAGGCATCGACATTTATGGACCTCTGCCAACCACATCAGACGGGAATCGCTGGGTAATCGTGGCCATCGGCCACCTTACGCGCTATGCGGAAACTTCCCCTCTGTCCAGCGCTTCTGCACGTGACATCGCCTGATTTCTCCTGCGCCTGGCATCGCCTAGTTTCTCCTGCGCCACATCATCCTTGGCCACGGAGATCCCAGGGAATTACTTAGTGACAGAGGCCGTGTTTTCCTCTCCGACGTCATCGAGGCTCTCCTCAAAGAATGCCGCATCATTCACCGCACCACTACTGCGTATCATCCGCAGACTAATGGTATGACCGAGCGCTTTAATCGCACTCTTGTTGACATGCTGACCATGTACGTTGCATCCGACCAAAGCAAATGGTACCATGTTCTACCATTTCTGACCGACGGTTAAGACACCGCCACGCAGACTACCACGGGAGTTTCGCATTTCTTTCTCCTGTACGGACGCGAACCTTTTTCCACAATGGATACTATCCTTCCGTACCGCCCTGACACCACGGAAACCACTACCTTATCCGAAGTTGTTGCACACGCAGAAGAGTGTCGCAAGCTATCCCGTATATTTACGGCAGAAGACCAGCAACGCCAGAAGCACCATCGAGAAACTTTCCATGCCCCTGTATCCTATGCTCCTGGCCCGCTAGTATGGCTTTGGGTTCCAGCCCCTACCCCTGGACTCTCACCGAAACTCGCGTCGAAGTACCAGGGCCCATACCGCGTGATCAACCAAACGTCTGCAGTCAACTAATCGTGGAGCCCCTCGAGCTACCTTTGGATCATCGCCGCCGAGGACGTGAAATTGTGCATGTCCCGCGTCTAAAGCCGTACTATGATCCGCCTATGCTGTGCTACCCGTAGGTCGCCGGAACGGCTTCCTTTTCCGCGATGTTGATAACTGTACTGTAAACTAAGGAGCAGTGGGGCCATGGCTTGGAGAGACAGAACGACGACGAAACTTACCTTGTTTGGGTGCTCGATCGGCTGTATTAACTCTCGCTGCTCTATCATTCTAGTCGCCAACGCTTAGTGCCCAACGTACTCCACGACAATATATATATATATATATATATATATATATATATATATTGAGCAAGAGAGAGGGAGACGAGGGGTAACGCAGGTGTTCACTTTATTGTAGGTATATAGAAATATATACATATATATATATATATATATATATATATATATATATATATATATATATATATATATATATATATATATATTGAGCAAGAGAGAGGGAGGCGAGGGGTAACGCAGGGGTTCACTTTATTGTAGGTATATAGAAAAAGGTAACACTTTGTTCTCGCGGAACCAGACAATGTATTTTTAATTTTGAAGATATAGGTAACTTGCTGTGCGTCTCTTGCGCGTATGTATGATATGCAGCCGAACCAATCTTTATTGAGTTACGAGTTATTCATGTTGTTATCTCATTGCTGATACCCCCCGTCACTCCTCAGTGTCGAAAAGTAACAGACGACAGACTACATAGGCTGTCTACAAACTCTGAACTTCTTCAGACTTTATGGAATTAGTGTAGGAACTACTGACGTTCAAATCTATATTTTAGGCTTCATCTGTGGGTGTTCTTTATTCCTCATCTTGAGGACTGTAAATTACTGCTTTAGTATCAGAATATACCATCTGAGCAATGCCGTTTGCTGGTGTGTTATCCAGCATTACTGACACTCAGCCTTCCCCTATGGAGCGTACTCCACAATATTGCAAATACAGAGTAGATGAAGTGGTTAGCATACTTGTCTCACATTATAAGACGAGGAAAAACGAACGGATCCAAAGGTTTGTTCTAATCTACGCTAGTGTGCTATCCGAGTGCGTTAGCTTCTTGATCACGCAGGGATCACGCGTCTGCATCCGAAGTTCTCGAAAATGATAGCGAATTGGCTTCTTCGTTAGCTCGGGATTCTAAGGAACATTCACTGTTGAGGGGCTTGATAGAGAAGCACGTGCTATATTTTTTTAATTTCTGGAAAGACCAAAATGGGCAGGTATCCATAGAAATTTGACCATTTGTATTTGTGTAGCTAGGCTATTGGTAAATATGTTTTCTGTAGCTCAATTTAGAAATATTGGTTTATATCAGCACCATAGGTTTTGCGCATTGTATTTATTTTCCTTACCGGTCGTAATACCATTGCATTGTCTCATAAGGCCACTGACATTTTCTTTTCTTTTTCATCTCAGGGAGGACTACGCAGTGTCGTGTGGGCGGACTGTGTTCAAGCACTAGTGATGCTTGCGTCTCCTGCAATCATCATTGGTAAAGTGATATACGACTCTGGCAGTGCAAGCCCACCGCTGAGGCCGATGAGTGATCTCAACGTAACAGAATACATACTTCGGTGAGATATCGCCCTAGGTACAATTGTAGAACGAGACTGAAAAGTGCGGGTGTGGGGGTGACACACACATAGAAATGATAGGTAAAACCTGCAGCTGTGTTCATATATATATATATATATATATATATATATATATATATATATATATATATATATATATATATATATATATATATATATATATATATGCATGTGTCAGTCGCCTGTACACCTCGAACTCCTCCGGCGCAACCCCATGCGAATGCGCGAAAAAAGAAAATCTAAACAGGCGCGCGATAAGCCAACACCACCTAGCAGCACAAGGCCTGTTTACTCCAATCTATGACGTCGCGCTTCCAGGCCTGAAATTTCCATTGACAAGACTGGCGTGATGAAAGCAGTGACGTAAAAATTATTGCTGCCTAGTTGGGACCATCCCCATTAGATTCTATGGCAGTCGGGCTAGGTAACATGACGTCATGGACCGGAGTGAAAAGGCCTTGTGCAACTAGGTGGTCTTTGATTAGCTGCTCTAGTGATGTCGTAGGCTAAGGCCATACGTACTCCTGAGGAGTAGGCAGCTTTCGATCAGGAACGCTGCGAGAAGAAGCGGGAGAGAGCTCGTCTACCCCGTACCGCTGCTGTAGCCTGGGCACAATAACAGGCTTGTGCAGCCGAGCGCAAGCAGCAACTGTGCTCCCAGGATCCGGCAGCATACCAAGCCGTCGTTTAATGAACTGTCGGGATTAACCCAGTGATAAACAGTATTGCCGCACGTTTCAGCTTCGCTAGTTAATCATCTGCACGGAGTGCTTCGGCAGTGAGGTTTCTGTTCCACTTCTGATTATTGCTGTTCATTTCTGTAACAGGCAGAAATTATTAAACGACTATACATTCTATATAAGGCGCTACCCAGCGAGCCTAATTGCGTCTGTCACCACAGCACAATCGGCAGTGTCAATGCGTTACTGCGTGACTGATAATTCAAAATGTCCACAATAAACACATATTTTTCCGCAGGAAAGATACTGGAACTTGTCCGTGACGCCTGCCAGTATGCTAAAATTTCCGCCAACCCGCCGTGGTAGCGCAGTGCCTGTGACGTTGCGCTGCTGAGCTCGAAGTCGCGGGTTCAATTCCCACAATGGCAGCCGCATTTCTGTGGGGTAGCATTGCAAAATGGCTCGTGTAATATGATCACGGTACACGGTAAATAACGTATTACGGTCAAAAAGTATTCTCTAGTCCCCCACTACGACGTGCCTCATAATCATATTACGGTTCTGGCACTCAGATGGCCCGAATTTGTTTCTTTATTTGCCGCCATCAGCAAAAAACCTCAGGTGGGAACGCCTTCCATCTCCAATCGGACATTGAAAATGGACGTTTATCCAAATTTCAGCACAAACGTGGACTTGACGAGCGATGAGAACGTGTGGACTGCCTTGGCAGGTGCACTGCCTTACAGTCTTGCGCGAACGGGATTTGACCAGATGGCAGTTCAACGATTCATGGCGGCGAGGACTTTACGAGAAGCGAAAAGGTTTGTGAGAGCGTTGCGATTCTTTCGGGGGAAAAAAGCTAATTTTCGATATGATTTCTTTCAGGATTGTCATCACCGGTGCTCTCTTCGTATTATCATTCTTCGCACTCGCAGCATTCGGCGCCCTTGCGATAGTTTACTGGTACAGAGACTGCGATCCAGTCCTCGCTGGTGTCATCAGAAGCTTTGACCAGGTATTACATTCACGCGGCATTTTGCTGGGCCATTCAGTTCATAACGACTGCTTTAGCTGCCCTGACGTTGCACAGGGACAAGTAATCTGAGACACATTGCCTTAGCTGTTGTCGTGACGTGGTTTTTAACACTTGCGCGCGAAAAGCAAGAAGAGGGGCAGACTCATGTCGCATCCTAGGGGTCATTGCTATGCACAAGAAGGTCTGCCCTTTTTGTGCATTTTTGTGCATCCTCCTACTTGAGGATGCCGTGTCAATCGGATTATCCGAGAAGGAAGCAATATTTTTCTCCCGTTTGCGTAAGTCCCGGATAGCAACATTATTTAGACGCGCACATGCAATTGTTTTTATTTTATACATTATGTGATTTTACATTAATGTGTAAGTGCTTGAATTTTTCCAATAAAATTAAGGTTTTAGTGACCTGTGTTCTTATTTATTTAGCTCGTACTTGCGTAACCTTATGCTGGCCAACAAATCACGGCTCAATTAGTTCAGCTGCTTTCTACCTGGAAGCGCTTTTTTTTCAGCCCGAGAGCGTCAGGAGTGATTCCTGCGAGGCGTTGTTGACGTTACCAATCTGCTCAGGGGCATGGTTAAAGTCGCAATAAAGATTTAAAGGAAAAATCTTTTATTTTATTGGTTGATAGTGGTGATGCAGAACTAATCCTGAATTTCTCATTGGGCGCTTATTTTCTGAGTTAGGTCGACATTGGAGCGATGATTCTGTATAACCTACTCGTGCGCATTGCACTTGGTGCAATTTAAAAGACTTGCTCGTGCTTCGTAAGATACTTTCACTTAAGTGTGAAAGACTTCTTGTTGCCACGTTATGTAATATCACTGTCCAGCTTCTTTGGGTCCTGATGGTGTTTTCTTTTGTGTATATTCTTGCAAAAACTGTGGCCTTTACCTTGGAAATCCCATCCTCCAATTTCTTCTCAAAACGCAACAAAAAGAACTACAAGAAATTTCATGACCGTCACAGGCCATTCATAATCTTGCGCCTTCGAAAACGTGTAGTTGACCATTAGAAGCGCTACCCACTGTATTTGACAAAGTTTACGCGCTTCAAAGCTGTGGTGATGCTTTCTGCATTACGGGCCGTGCATTACATTATATGTGTAGCGCCTATCGCATGTGCTCACTTGTAACGCCTTTCTCGTGCATTTTACTGATACGTACGTGAATGTGCTCAACAATTGCGTTTTAGATTAATTGGCGTTACAGCCGCACTTCGTACAAAAAAAAGCGGGAGAACACATTTCACGATGTCGACGTTATTACGAGTAGCATTCGGTCAATGTAACGACACTCCGTAGTTCTGAAGGCACGTTTATTTAGCATCTTAGTGATCATAATGCTATATGCTGCATACTGTGTTTTGCACTCCAGCCGAGTCTCGTTGTTTTGTTGCAATGTACGATTTCTTTGTTCCTGTTACTTATGTACCCCACTCCTGCCTAAGGCTTGTAATACAGGCCGGCAGTATTTGCTAAATAAATAAATAAATACTCCAGTACCGTACTATTTTGCTGTGAGTCTCGCTTGCCATCAGGTTTGCCAAGGTTGCCCATGAATACTGACAGCCTGAGGACGACCGCATGACACCAACGCAATGACGACTAAGGATTGGCGAAGAAGGGATGACGTCACTTAAAAGAAAAATGTGGTCTGAGGACGATGATACGATGACATTGAGATGTGATTCGTAAATTACGGTGCTGGTATATGGACGGCAACGTGACATGACGACGTCAGGAGAATGGGTTAAAGACGAGTGGATCAGGCGATGGCATGGCGGTGAGTGTACGACAAGAACCGTATGACGAATCTGTAGTGACGACGATGGCACAACCACGATGGCGTGGCAACGACGGTTTGACAAGAGATGTATGATAGCGATGTTCTGGTGACGATGCAATGAAAAGGATGACATTACAATGGCGGCATGTCACGAATGACAGAATGACGAAGAGGAAATAATGTGTATGGATCGACGTAGGCAGTGTGACTGTGACGATATGATGATAATCGGATGACGTTACCCAAGTAATGGAGATAGTAAAACGGCAACGTGAGATCACGAACTTATAATGACGACGATGGAACAACTGTTGCGGCATCACAACGATGATATGACAACCAGTGCACGACGACTACTGTATAGCGAGGACGCATTGACAACAACGCCACAGCAACGGTATGATGACAATGAAACTACGACCAGTGTATAACGACAACTGCAAGACGACCACTGCGTCACGAAGCCTGTATGACGAGCGCGGCATGGCGAGAGTGGGTGGATAAAGTTAGAAGACGATGACTGATGGTACAGCAGCACCTCGATGACATAACAGCGATAGTATGACGAAAAATACAGAACGACAAGTGTATGACGACGACGCTATGACCACGGTGGCATGGCAGCGCTATAAGGATAACTAGTATGACGACAAGTGTATGACCACGACTGTATCAAGAGGCCTGTCTGAAGACGATAGCGCAAAGCTGGAATAACAACGGTGAAATGACCACGACGGCATCACAACTGTGAGCCCGTACCGAGTGGCTCAGGCAACTTGGGCCACTTGGTCGGCGTGAGAGGCCACATCAACAGAAATAGATAGATAGATAGATAGATAGATAGATAGATAGATAGATAGATAGATAGATAGATAGATAGATAGATAGATAGATAGATAGATAGATAGATAGATAGATAGATAGATAGATAGATAGATAGATAGATAGATAACAAAGCTAATTGCCTTAAAATTCCTGCATTCTTCGTAGTTCCTGGCCCTTCATCATTGCCTTACTCGAAGCCCCCCGCAAGCATTCCTTGGGGTTGGACTATTGGCGAGACGCATCATCAAATATACAAATTACAGATGGGCCATTACTTAACATGGAGTGTGTTAGCTTTTGTGCCTCAGTGAGGTGGTTTTCTACATCTTGCGGGATTTCTCTTAACCAAAAACGAAACAGGAAAGCACAAAGGCGCAGAAAGTATTGTTTCTGTTATATTTAAATACCTCGGGCCGATAAAAGCATAAACCCAAGAGTAACCAACAGCAATGTATGTTTGTAGCATTCGGACTAAATGGCATGAACCATAGTCATATACGGGATCACTCCGAAACATTAGGCACCTATGTTGTATGCAATATATTTAAAAATTCGTCTACTAAAACCATCGACACCTATTTATTGTATGCATTCCATGTGAATTCTTTTGCTTCACGACTCTTACCAAGCGCGGTGCGGTACGGCATAAGTAATTTTCGTTTCAAGGCACTGAATTAAATTATAAGCTACTCTACGCACGCTCCAAAGTCGCAATGAAACACTATAGGGATGCAGGTAGACACCATAGATATCACAAAAGCACTCATTCGGGTTTCTGCTCACGCAGACTGCACTTCAGATATTCGTGAACCGCTGCAGCCTAGCTCTTTTCTACTTACAATTGGAGTTTGTTAATATCTTTTTCTGTTCCTGTGTATTTTTTGTTTAAGATTGTTCCATATTACATGCGAGAGAGGCTTACTGATGTCGCAGTGCTCCGGGGGTTATTCCTGGCAGGACTGCTCGGGGCTTCGACAAGGTGAGTGAGGCAAATTAAAGCCACGTTTACAGACGCGGACAGGAAACTAAGCTAAATTTTTTTGCTGTACTTAAAGCAGCGCTTTTCTATCTCGCAATTCTCGCTCGTTATCCTTACACTGAATGAAGAACGCGTAGACCACGCGTGTGGTTTGTTTCAAAAATTAAGGGTTGGAAAACATTGATTATTGCAGAAGCGCAGTATGACCTTAGTCTATGCCAGTGAGCTTGATATCAATGTTCCACGTGGTAAATCTTCTGTAAAACTGACCCCAGCCACGTGCAGAACGCAGTAAACTTCCAAATACTTGCCCTAATACTTCAGGCACTCAGCATCAGATTGACTTAGTATGACAGTGAGTAAGTGAGCGATACCACAGATATAATTATATGCGAGTTATTTCGCGTGGTATAAAGCGTTTACTTTCTTACGCATTTCTAAATTTCACAATATTTGGGTGCACCCGCCGTGCTTTCTCAGTGGCTATGATATTGGGCTGCTGAGCACAAGATCGCGGGATCGAATCCCGGCCACGGTGGCCGCATTTTGATGGGGGCAAAATGTGAAACCACCTGTTTCCCTAGATTTAGATGCACGTTAAAGAACCCCAGGAAGTCAAAATTTCTGGAGCCCTCCGAATACAGCGTGCATCATAATCAGAAAGTGATCAAAACGAGAACAAGGTGAAAGCAGGGGCCAACGTTTCGACAAGTGGACTTGCCTTCTTGAAGGCGAAGCATATGTCGCTTTGAACGAAGACAAGTCCACTTGCCTTCTTCAAGGGTCTTGCTTCGTTGGCCGCTGCTTTCACCTTGTGCTCGTTTTGCTCATCGTCTTGAATTACCATCTCCCGCCTTCCCCGTGTTTTCCCCCATAATCAGAAAGTAGTTTTGGCAGATAAAACTCCACAATTTAAACTTTTGTCGCCTCATGACTGTACAATATTGGAGTTCTCGAATGAGCTATGTTTTGAATGTCATTCTCCAACCATAGAAGGTATGGGGCGACATTAAAGAACTTAGCAGACATGCGGCCGTATGACGCAAACCTATTTCATTCTGAGTCTATTCCAATCTCTGGACTCAAACTTACGCAAACATGAGGTGGTGAACCGCAGCCTTGTTTGAACAGCCCGGTAAAGCTATCGCCTTATTTATAGGAAGAAAGCTTTGCTTGCTTTCAAAACAAATAGCATTACCAACCTTGACTTGTTTTTCTTATGTAATTGGCTGGCCAGACGCGTGGAGCGTGCAGAGGTGGAGAGGTTTGCGGTGGGTGTGTGCTAGCGCAGTGAAATTATATAAGCGGATAAGAGGGTGGTGCTGGCGCCTGCGATTGGTCCGCTTCCACTTGCCGAGCTTGCGGTGGCTGGTCCAAAATCGCGGCATCGGCCAACGGTACTCTAAAAATGCAGTTAAAACGGATTCTCAGCAACAAGAGTTAGCAGATCGATGTCGGATACCTGCAGGAAGTGCTCTACGATATTATAGCGCCCTGTAAAAATTGTTAGTATATGCAGAGAAATCCATTCTGTCCGGCAGCTTCGAGTAGCCAGTGCCAGATCAATCAGTGTGTATTCAAAATTTATTCCTTTCAGAAAGGCGCAGTGGCCGGCTATTCCTAAAAGAAAAATCAGTTTAGTTGGCTACATTGCATATTTAGTGCGCACCCGCCACTTGGACGGGCTGAGTTTTCGTGGTTTTGTGACGTTGCTTGATAGACAGCTGAAGTAGGCGCAGCCTGGACAGACATTTCACCGATAACTGAGGACCAATGGCGAAAAAAGAGTGAAATCAGAAATATGTTTGTTTTGTTAAGTATAATAAGGTATAATCAGTGTCAACACGTCATATCAAATCAGGAGTTTTCGCGGTTTGCTTTACCTGGGGCGCTATATGGTAAAACTATTCCAAACTTTTCTACTCCAATTCTGCAATCAGACCTCCGCGATAGGTCAAAATTTTTTTGGACCACCCCCACTTCACCTGTCTGTCACGCGACGTCACTAACACCACGATAGCTCCCCGTCTGACATGACGTGAACACACTGATTATGGATGAATTGACCTAACAAAATAAAAAGGGTTATTTTTGATTCGACGCCTTTTCACAATTAGCGCTCGGCTATTGGTCAAAAGTTTTCGGCCTGCACCGACTTGACCTGCCTGTCACTCGACGTCACAAAACCGCAAAAACTCACCGCGTCAATGTGACGTATACGCGTTAAAGATGCATTAATATGCCGAACAAAACTGAATTACCTTCTGAATAGCCACAGGCTGCCCCGTTCCGAAAAGAACAAAGATGGCTGCCGCCGATCGCTCAGGCACTGGCTACTCGCACCTGCTGGAGAGCCTGGGTTTATATGTTTATAATAAACGTTTTTGCGTGCCTCTGTGACGTTTTCCAGCACTTTCGGCACGTTTATGGCCTCGTTCTGCCAGGTCTTCTTTGCTGAGGATCCGTTTTAGCATCATTCTTAAGCTTCCATTACATGCCGCCGTGATTTTAGGCCAGCCAGCGCAAGCTAAGTAAGGGAACGCGGACCAATCGCAGAAGTCGGCACCACTCTCTTCATCCGGTTGCCAATTTCAGTGCAGTGGCTCTGCCCCGTCTGATTTCTCTGCACTTTAGCGTGCTCCACGCATCTTGTCAGCCAATTAGATAAGACAAGTCGCTCAGTGTAGGAAGTGTTATTGGTTTTTCAAGCAAACAAAAGTGACCTCCTATGAACGAGAAGATAGTTTGATTGTTCTGTTCAGACAACCCTGCAGATGACCGCCCGATGCTTGCGTTGGTGGTTACGCAAATTTGACGTCAGGAGATTGGAATGAACACATATTGGAATAGTATTCCGTTGTAGGGCCCCCGGCCTGAAACAAACGCTCAGTTGCCTCTTCCCTGATCGAAAGAGCACATAGGATTTGCTCCAGCGAAGTTGACCATGCATCTGACCTGTTCAAGATGCGTTCCAAACTTTCCAGTTGCGGGTATCCCGCTAGTTTTATTTATTCCCTAGAACGGCGCACACGCAATGGCGCTTCGTCGCGCACGGCGTGACCCCGGGCCCACGCAGCCGACGTCACAGCGTGCCGGGGGTCAGTGAGGCCTTGGTACGGGTTCTGCGGTGATTTCACGTACTCGTGGCACATGTTCCCGCAAGCTGAAGCACGAGCTGGTGCACGTGAAGGACCGTCTCAATAAAGAAAACTTTGCAGGCGTTGTTTACGGAATTCCCTGCGCAGACTGTGAGTATGTTTATATCGGCGAGAGAGGAAACTTTTAAAGACGGCTGAAAGACCATAGGAATGACGTAAGAAAGAAGAATGCCGTCTCCAGTGCACTTGCGGTACACGTGGCAACTTTTAATCATGAGGTTGACTGGGACAAGGTGAGCGTAATCGCGAGAGAAACTGGTGTTTCCGTCAGTATCTGGAAGAGCTTGTTATCCAGACTACGAAAAAAAGAAACGCTGAGCAGGAATGATGGCAATCAGCCACCTGCGTACGCTAGGTGTCTCGGTTACTTACGAAAACGTACATAAGCTCGTCTCGTCGAGCAACCTTTTTGTGAGCAAGGCTTCCGTACGGAAGTCGAAACATCTTTAAGTTTTTAAACCTTATCATTCTTGGTCGGCATTTCTCTCTTGTACCTTTTCATTATGCCTCCTTCCGGCCAGACGAATTATCGTCGACCCATCCATTTCTAAGGCCACACGGACAAAACGGTGGCGCGCATCTGTGGATGTGGTAGGAATACGTTCAGTCTCACGCCATAAAAAAAAACGGAGGTTTGCAAGAATATAGAAGTTGATAGTTCGAGCTTCGCTTAGCATGTGTCGTGGCTGTTACATGTATCCCCGCCTCTCAGTGCCTTAAGCCAAGCTCTTTACCAGGGGATGTGAACTCTTCATCGGATATTCTCCCTAAATGGAAAACGACGCGACCGAATGAAAAGCATTCACGCAGAAACTCCGCTGGGAGTTCCTAACTATGCGTAAGCACTGTGCCACTAGCTCATCTCCGTGCAGTCCATTGTCATTATCAATCTTATGAAACCTGATCCCACCAGTATAAAGCGTATCAACCCTTATCAGTCGTTATCAACCTTATAAGACTAGATCCAACCATTATCAACCTTGTGAAACACAACTCGACTCTTGTTAACCCTTATTGGTCGGTATCAAACTTAACGCAATTGATCCGAACCTTACTAACCATTACCGGTCCCTATAAACCTCATTGGACATGATACGACCCTTATCAACCTTTATTGGTCCTTCTCAACCTTATCCTACTTATTCGGACCCTTATCAACCGTCATCAGTGCTAATTAACGATCTCAGAATTGATCCGACCAATATAAGCCCTTCTTCTGGTCACCATTTTTCCTTTTTTTGTGGTGAAGAATAACTTAACTGAACTGAATCGCTCTTTAGCTACTTATCCATCCGCGTCGATCCTTTATCAACCGTGATGAGACCCATATGTCCCTCATCATTCCTTATCTGCCTTATGAAGTCATTGACTGGTTATCTGTCTGTGTTGCGTGACGTCAGTGCATGAGCCCTCACAGATCGGTGGCATTTCGGTCGTTGAAGGAACGCCCCAGCAGAAGGCGCCTCACGCGACCACCGAAACGCAACGGCGATGTGGCGCGTTTGGCAGTAAATTTTCGCCAAATGGGAATATTCGTGATGTCTACAATGCACCAAGTCGCCTCTACATGTGGCTCTAGAGATGGCATTTATTCGATCATCACCAATATTTCAAGAAAGCCTTCATAGAGAATGTCTTATACATTAGTTTCTTTATAGTGATTCGCTTTAGGAGACGGACAGGTTTCCTCGTTATGTAGGCGAAGTGGAATCTCACTTACTAACAGCACTGCAACACTAATGCTCTTACATCCACCGGAATGATCATGTCGACAGCTATAGGATCATGTCGATTTTACGTGAATCTGCCGTAAGCAAGATCCTTGTATTGAGGTATGAATATTTATTTACTGTGCGTTGCCTCCTGCCATCCCATAGGGCAAAGATTTTGCGGACTTCAATAGAGCGTTGATAAGTAAGTGACATGGTGTTACGCCCTGCAGTAACGCGTGAGTTATAAAAGATCGTGATACTTTGCGCTAAACAAAAAGGCACAAGGAGAGATACACAAGGACGAGCGCTTTCTTTTCGTAGCTTTCTTTGTCCTCGCTTCCGTAGCGCAATATTCCACGATGAATCGATTCCAACTAGGTCGGCTCGCCGTGATCCTTGAGTTGTAAGAAAAACTAAGCAGAAACTGGTTGTGGAATAAGCACGGATTGATTTTGTACTTTTCGCGAGAATACAGGCTTGTTTTGCACTTCCGTAAGAATACGGTCGACACTGCCGTCAATAAGCACCATAGCCTTGCGCTCAGCCCAGGAATCCCATAACTACTGAGCCACCTCGGCATGGCACTGTCAGAGTGGAGGAAGCTGCCGGGATCATTAAAATAATTGTTATTGGTCGCCTAGTGCAAGTGCAATAATTGTATTGATCGCCTAGTGCAAGTTCTGTCACTGCGGAACCCACGCCTGCCACCCTTAAAGGGACGCCCAAGGAAAATATTACGCCAGGTTAGAACAATATATTATTCGTAGAGAAGTATATAGCGTAATTTTCTGTGTACCAATATAACAGTTGCTGCGTGGAAAATTGCCACCAAATGTCGCGCTGCTGCTGGTCAAGTTGAACCATGCGCACCAAACGGACGAGTTCACGTAATCTCCACGGGACCTCCCTCTATGTCGATCTCCGTGAATCGGCGAGTGCTGGCGTCACGTGACAGGTACCATAGTGTACAACAGATGGCGACACTCCGACTTTTCACTTTCGTCGTATTCTAGCTAACAAAAGCCGAGTTCTCGCTGCGAATGACAAATTGGTCATTAAACAAGCTTAATGTTTGGATCTATCTCAACGTAATCTTTTTCTTTAGGGTCCCCTTAAAATATGTACATCGTGATGCGCAGATCATTCATCATGTTTTTGTTGTCGTGCAGCACGGTGTCGTCAATCGTCAACTCCCATGCGGCCACATTCTACATCGACGTCGTCTCACCGTATGTCAACATGAGCGACAGGACAGCCGCGAACGTGATGCGTCTTCTAGGTAATCCGAAATATTTTCCGAACCATCGTTTACATGTTGCAAATCTCGGGAGTGCAGTTCGATTAGACGGATAGATTGCAGTTGTTACCAAGTGAGTGCGAAGTTAATCGTTATTGAAGTTAATGATTCGTTTCAGCGCCACTTCGCATGTACTGGTATCCAGTGCATCTCGCTGATGAAGGAATTCGAAACCGCTATAAGAATTTTCGTCGGCCTTCTTTTACAAAAACACACAGTATCTGAGGCAATTTACAGATATTCTAGGCGTCTTTAACAGTACAGAACAAGGACTCAAACACTAAAGTAAGAAACCATAGACACTGCACGACAGCTGCTATAACTACAATTGATGCTATCATTTTTTCAGAGTGTGCCTAATCCGTTGTGGAAGGACAATGTAACAGTGCAAGTGTGCTCTTTGTCGACAAATGCCAGGACATTTTATTTTTTTTTAGTATTCAAACTCAAGAAATTGCAGTTATTGAGCCACTTGGCATGCGGTCAGAGTGGACATGACCTCAGAAGGGTCTGCAGTTGAACTCACTAGGCGGCGAAGCTCTACTTACCAACTCACAGTAACGCTTGCGGGATCGTTTGCTCGGACGTCACGCGAGTGAAAGAACGGAAAAACCTTCCTGTCATAGCCAGTAAATGATGACGAAGAACAATGGAGAAGCGGTGTCTTTGAATGACACCACAAGTTTTGGGTGTCATTCCAACTTTGCTACCTCTTAAGGAGACGCAATTTTGTACTGCCAGCATGACCCTAAAGCGGAGCGAGAAATCACCGATTGACGAGCTAATAGACCTCATAGCACCTCTGTCGCAGAAAGGGAAGTGTCCTAAACAAAGACAACGTTGATAGCACTTTTTTAATGATTGAGGCTTCGCGCACCATGAAACCAACCTGAGGACAAATAAAATAAACCAAGACTTCTACACTGACAGGTAAAACGCTTGCGCAAAGCAACTGCGGCGGCGCCATCCGGGCAGTCGTTCTTGCACCACAACGCAAGTCCTCACGCAGCTCCATCAATTCAGGAATACTGAGCCAGACACCGTACTGCTGGTCCAACACATCTCCCATAACTACCCGACCTCTCACCGTGTTATTTATGCTTGCTTGCAATGTAAAATTGTCGTAAATAGAGAAGCGTCACGAAGATATGGCAGCTGTCGGAAATGCGGTATCTGACGTGCGGAACAGAATCCCGCATGAAACATTTTCTGCTTGCATTCGTGACCTCCAGAAATGGCGGCAGTTTTGCGTAGATAGCCGAGGGATCCACTCTGTCAAGGCCTAGAGTAAGTTTATGAGCGGCGCGCTTGTGGCATAAATGTTTGCGACCTCAGTCATCAATTTTTTCTGACGAATTCTCTATTATCTTTTAGCCTGAACAAAGCTAGTACGGCGTGGAAATGAACATTAAACCAACGTCATCTTTAGAGCGCTCGTATAGCTAGCTTATGTGGACTATCTTTCCGCCAGAAAAGTTCGCTTGCGTGCAGTGGTTCAGCGTTTCGCACACCGAAGGCTATTGGAGCCCGTGATCAAAATGAGGCTGTATTGCTGTTTTTTGCCTCGAGATCAATCGAGGAACCAAATATGGGTTGGCTTAATGGTGAAACCCTCGAGTGGCTTTTTTGTACCTGATTTTTTTTTAACTTGCTTCATTGCAGACGTTATTGCATGTGTTTTGTTATAGTCCAAGGTCGGAGTGAAAGTGGGAGAAGGTTTATTCGATCATAGGTTTATGACCATGAATATGTGTTTCTATTTTCCATGCCTTATGCCATTCCGTTCTGGAAAGAAAGCGTGATGAACAAAAATCATACGATCGGTCCATTTTCTAGGCCGGAACTGCAGTTCGCCATAACGTTTGTAACAGTGTATGTTTATTTTAAAAAGACAGACTGTTATTTCGTGAGACCAGGCAAGGGAACACTTTGTACCCACGGGTCAGTAAGGTCAAAACCTGTCAATATATTGTGCGGGTGTACGCGCCTTAGAACGATTATGTTGAGTCAGACGGACGCTTTCGTGCACAGCTTACAATCATGCGCTATCTTACTAGCCTCTGCAGCTCAGAAAAGGATTAGTATCCGCTTCTTTGCCCCAATGGCAATGGCTTCGTGTGAAGAGAGAGATGATCGGTTCGAATTGCATTAAATGTGACGTGTAAACTCTATGAAAGGCGATAAGCTTTTCAGTATGGCTTTTATTGCGTTCTTGTGGGCCATACAGTCGTTATCAAAATTAAAGCGAATGCCTAATTGTTTTTCAAACGCCCACAGGAGATTAACACACATGCCCGACATACGAAACGTTCAATGAGACTCAACGTTCGGCAGGAAAATCTATTCTTATGTATCAACTTCAAGATTTGAACCTATCAATCACGAATTATTGCCGTTTAAAACATATTTGCTATTCCCTTTCATATTGGTGACGACTGCGGCTCAAAAGTCATATAATTTAGATTAGCATCAATCCTGAACACATTCAAGCTGGGTTCTTCAGCAAGTCGATACGGTATTGAAAAAAATTTTAAACTCGTGCAAGTTCAAAAATAACGTACGGCGCGAAGGACAAAGACTGCGGTAGAGGACATACACATGTCGTCTATCGCAGTCCTTGTCCTTCGCGCTGTACATTTTTTTTATCATGAATTACCAACTAGCTCAAGCAACTGCCCTAATTCGTGCAAGTTTATTGCAGCAGTTTGGTACTTTATACGCGCACGTTCTGGTCATTTAGGAGGTAGTTAGAGGACAGAACATGAGCTAATACGGAAAGTCTGCACTCGTCATTTAGTTTATGATCTTTGTTACAACAAAATACCCTGAACATCATTAAAAAGGGCAATTCTAAGTATGAGTGGCTTCGCTGATATTTATGCACTTGCATAACTCGAAACAGAAGCCATGCCGGTGTCGAGTTTTCCAACATTTATTATCGAAATAACGCCACAATCAATCGTATAGTGGTCTAGGGTATGAGGAACTAAGTCATCCGTAGTCATTGCTAGCGTAATTTTTGGTTTGCGTGTCTCTTGTGCTCGTGTATAATAATGACGCTGAGCATGCAGGGAAGTCTCGATAGCCTCGTTAACGTAACTAAATCCCATTCCCCCCCCTCCTTTTCCCGCCGAATTATTTGAACTTGGCGAATTCATTGCGTATGAAGATAACTATCTTTAACCGCAATGAATTTGCCAAGTTCAAATAATTCGCTGCGTAACACCCATTATCGCTGCCTTTCGCTCAATTTTACTTGCTTGCAAGATGATGCTAAATGTGGGCTGTCTGCTGCAGAATATTTTGTTGCTAGCCTTAGATAAGGAAATAACAGCTTGTTTGCAGCAACACCCGCATTCATGGCAGAGAAACTATTGAAATGCCTGCAAGAAAACTGTAGATGTTTTCGTAATGCAGGCGTGAAGTCCATAGTTGTGAACAGCGTGCAACTGTAATGTTGCATGCCATTCTCAGTCAATTTTAGGGATAACCCGAGTCATGCCCAAGGTGCAAGTTCATGTAGCAAATGTCAATATTCAGTTGGCCTAAACACTAGGTGTCTGAAAAATTATTCTATGTTTATTTAGGTAACTCCTGCTGTTTTAATTTTAGGATGGTTTCGGTTTCTTTCTCTGCGCGTTATCTCTATTTATGAGCATCGTAGAAAAGCACCGAAGATCACCCAGTCACGTAGCATAGTTATTAATTCGCAATAAAATTTTCTTTTTAGCATTGGCAAGCGGCACCATAATGACCCTATTTGCCATCGCAGTACCATTTCTTGGCACAGCTACAAGGGTACGTGCAAGCTATTACAGCTGACAGGTGACCGCATTGCCAGCGGCTTCCTTTTCGTTCCATCTTTGCACATTACATATTGGAAGCCTGAGAATATTCCCAGTCCAACACACACTCTGCAACAACTGGCCTGTTGAAGTTGTTCTAATCAGATCGGCAGGACAGTGCTAGCGCAAATTATCCTGCTTAAGTTTGCGTTAGCCAACGGCCATCTTATGAGGGAGTTCGGTAAAGTGGAAAGTTGGGCTAGTTGGTGAGTGATCATCATATCTTGCTGGTGAAGCAAGATATGATGATCTTTCCTGTTTTTCTTCACTGTGTCCGTGTCAGTGCGCTGCTTCATCAGCAAGATACGATTATGAGGGAGTAATGCAACCTTACCCAAAGAAGGCACGACAATTAAGCCGCCGCGGTAGTTTAGTGGGTATGGCGTCGTGCTTCTGAGCTAGACGCCTTGGGTTCAATAGAGGCCGTTACCGGCGCATTTCTATGGCCGCGACAACGAGAAAACGCTTGTCTACTCATATTTAGGTGCCCGGTAAACAAAGGCAGGTGGTCAAAATTAATGCGAGTTCTCTGCTACGGCGTCACAAACAAACAGGTGCTGGTTTTTCAGCACGAAACCCTACAATTTAATTTTTTATGTAGCCCGACAATTTTTCTAAACTCTGATGTTTGAGGTCCAGAGAGAGAGAGAGAGAAACGGGCTGGTAGAGGCAGGGGGGTTAAGCGGAAGAGATCCTGATTTGCTACCCTGCACTGGGGAAGGTCAAGAGTAACGTTCGCAAACTGCTGAATTGGTTATGAAGGAAGCCATAGGCCAGACCTCCGGAGTAATTTTGACGACTTGGTATTTTTTAGCGTGCAGCTGAATCTAATGACTTGAGCGTTCTTACATTCCGTTTGCATGGAAATCTAACGCGGCGTAACCCGCGGCCTTGTTCTAGGGAGCAAAACTTGATAGCGACGGAGCTACAGTTACGGGTTGCGGCAGATATTCAGTTCAGCCCGTGTCATGGATGTCAGAAGCCTCAAACATCTAAGCTTTAGCAAACAGCTGCGCGCTGTCTGGGTTGCACTAAGAGTATTTCAGAGTGCTCTCCAAAAGCGGCATGCGCACTGGCGATGAATATGCGCGATCCGCCCATTAATTAGACCGGTTTCCTGAAATTTATAAATTCTCCAAATTTGAACGATGCTTTTGCAGTGCTCACTTGACGTTTTCTTTGAATTTTGGTTCTCAACAAGTATTAGCTTGTCAGTACCAAATTTGAAGAGTAAGTCATACTTAGGTGTCTATTTCGTGTTCATCTTACGCATCAGCCACAAAGAATGGCTGTGGGCGAGCCTTTCGCCTAATTATTGTTGCCAGAATAGAGGCACGATATATGCTTTGCTATCTCTATAACGCAGTTGTACTCACTTATAACGAACGCACAGTTAGTTATAATGATGATGCCGTAATCATGAAAATTAGCGCGCGCATAATGGTGCCTTACGTACGTGACGTGTTTGCGTACAAGCGTAGGGAGCGGGATACCCACGTCGTTTACAAAGGTAGTGAAGGTGAATGGCGTAGCTGCGTGCTTAGCAGTCTGCAAATTTTCGTTGCCTTTTCTGTTTATCAAACGCTCAGATAATTTCGTCGACCCCGGCGATGGAACACCTTAGGGTTGAAAACGCCTCTTCCTGAAAACTCTCCGCATACACTCACCGTTCCACCAATAGGGGTCGTACGAGATATGGCGTCCACGACGTCTTTCCGCCTTCTAAATCGCTTCCCGCGTGCGCAGCCAGCAAACGCATCACCTTCGAGATCTGGTTTTCCTATCTAAAGAAATCCGCCGATGGGGCGTAGATTCGGACGCCACCTCAATGAGCCCAGTTATACGCGGCTCTCCAGCCTAAACTACTCGCTGATTTCCGCGCAAACTTCGCACATCGGTAGCATTTCTCACTGGGTTCAGTTTGCTGCAAGGTTTGCTAAAATTTTAGTTTTAGTTTAGAAGTTTAGTTCAGCACAAAGCCGAACTGTGCCTTGTCTGTTGCGGACTGCACTTAATAAATTTTGCTGCTGAGGAAGCGGTGGCGCCATCTGTCTGCAATAAAGGAAAATCGCGTTTCACGGTGTTCTGCACGAACCCATTTTATTATCGTCGCTACTGCAAACGAAGCTGACTTCCGTTGTGGTGCAAAAGAAACAAACTAAAAACTAAATTTTGAGGTTTCACGTCCCACAGCTACGATCCGATTATGAGATGTGCCATACTAAGGGGCTCTGGACTAAATTTGAAGCACGTTAAGTAACGATCGCAAGACGGTACTAAACTGGACTCACTACAAGATGCTATCTTTGTGCGATATTTTATCGGAAGTGAGACTGCGGTTCAGCTTTAAAAGTTATGTATACTTGCTGAAACATTTAGTACACAGATTACTCGTGAGGTGGTATTGGCGTAACACGCGAAAAATGCAGAAAATTTCGCAGCATTTATTCTGATAAGATAAAGAACCTTTGTGAGTGTGCTTAGAATGTTAGTGAATTTGCCTCAAAACACAATAGCGTATGTGTAAACTAACCTGCCGTGGCTGCTTAGTGGCTGTGGCGTTGGGCTGCTGATCAGAGGTTGTGGAATCGAATCCTGGCCATGGCGGCCGCATTTCTATGGGCGCGAAATACGAGAACACCTCTGTACTTAGATTTGGGTGCACGTTAAAGAAGCTCAGGTGGTCCAAATTTGTGGAGTCCCCCCTACGGCGTGCCCCATAATCAGATCGTGGTTTTGGCAAGTGAAACCCCATGATTTAGTTTTTTATGTATAAACGGCAGATGATGCCGTTCGAATAACTGAGTGATGCATTCACGAACAGTGCACATGGCTGGCAGTTTAAGTAGGCATCACAGTGTACGTTAGACAGTTCATCTCGGTTACATATTTTCAGCAGTCCATTCATTGTAAGAGCATCTAAAGCTTAGCATTTTATGCATTGATCGAATTTTCTTGTTTGTTTCGTACTTTTTTGTAGCTGTTTGTTTCCTTGTACTCCTCGGCTTCGGGCCCATTCTCCGGTCTGATACTTCTCGCCATCTCATCTCCTTGGGTGAACGCGAAGGTAAGCTTTATTTACACATCATTGTAAGTGTTAAACCATAGCAATTATTTGTGTGCGTTCAATGACCGAACGGTATTACCTGTGAATCTGGTGATTATTCTTTCGTTATCCGGCGCAAAACTTGTATTGGGTACTTAAAGCCGTAATTGAAGATTTTACTGATGTGATTTCAAAGGCACTAGCACGCTCTAACTGAGCAGAAAAGTGTTCGCATACATTATTATGCTTTGCGCAACGTAAGGAACGTTAAAAAACAAAAAAAGGAGCAGAGTAGTTCCATTTCTCTCACGTTATCAACGTCAAGCCAAGCCAAACTATGCCAAATATCAAGTTGTTCTGGAGTTCACGTGCACTATTCACCAGGTACAATTTATCATTTAGTAGACATTCACGTAACTAAAACTAATGCCCCTTCTAAGTTGTGCTGACAAATACAAATATGTAAATTTTGCCTATCGCGGCAGCGCTGCCACTGACATAGCTGCCGTTTGCATTGCGAATAAATATTTACCCACACGCCATCATAACCACTGTTCTTTTACGAGCGTCGATATCACTCATTCTTTGTCGTTAATTGATATAGATACAGACCCGGATAGTAGTGCACACAGTGATGGTGTTTTAATCGATTTAATCAACATATAGTTACTTAACACAGTGTATGAAACAAAATGTGAAAGGAGGGTGTATTTTTGGGGCAAACAACGGTCCCTGTGGACAGATAGCTTCGAATCTGCCTTCTGCTACAGCTGAATCTGCCTTCGGCGTATAGTTGCCGCGTTGAAAAAACCGAAATCGAACTTTATTTATTTATTTCAGTGAAGCAAAAGGAACTCGTATATCCGGCATTACATGGAAATCTTGCGCTCCTTTTCATATTTGCGCGAAGTGCAGCTCACTTGATCTTTAGCAAGAGTGGTAGAAAGATATTCAATAGCATGATAGAAGCACATGCTGCAATTCTGCATAGCCTACAAGGACTTCGCACAAATACTCATTGTACCTTGGAGAACAGATACAAAGGGTATTAAAGCATAAGTATAACCTGCTATGTGGAAAGCGTGGCAGCGAGCACGAGCGTGAATATGGGCTAAAACAGCGCTAAACGTTTCCAATGGGCTGTGAAAAATGCAATGAGCGAATGTTACCGAGGTTACAACTATCTAACTGTTCGTGGCACAAGCTACATTTAAATATGTCAGCACACTCGTATTGTTGATATCAACAATTGCCGCACGTACAAAAATTGGTAATGCATAATGTCGCGAGAAATGCAGTAGCTGAATGCACCTTCTCATTCGTTTCACAAAATACAAGACGCTAGTGCAGTCGCTGAAGATGTCCGCGTGATCGTCTCGTGACATAAACTCGTACGATTGTTCAAGATAAGGATTGCGTATATATACTGCAACGTTCTGTCTTACGCGTTCAGCAAGATTGTTCGACATTCTCAGTGAGCGAAAAGAAAAGTGCCAGTACCAGGTCAATTACTTGGCGATGTCTAAACTACCACCTGTCGCTTGCTGTTTAGTCTACGTCTCGTATCGCCTTACTCGTCTTAATAAACCACGCATTCGTTGCGAGGCCGTGGGCAGGACTACACGAGGAAAAATACACGCAAAAATAGGTCACTAGATTAGCAATTTCGGAATGATGAGAATTTCATTATCGAAGGGAAAAAGGCAGATCAAGAAAGTTTTCTTTTTTCCTTTCATAGTTTGAGCGACGTGTGTTTACCCTACGAACCTTTAAAGAACGTACGCTGGCGTGCTATATATTTGGGCCACCAAGGAATCCGCAAAAATATAGGTTAGGTTTAGCATAGTTCCGCAACGTATAATTGCATTAATAACATTGTATAGATCGAACACGCGCACGTAAGCTGGCCGCTTCACTTCAGCCGTCGTGCCCTGGTTCCGAAGGAAAGTATTCTTCTTTTTCTTTATAGAAACACGGAGTGAACATCCTAGGATAAATGTCTTTTTATGTGGTCGCGCAGGGCGCTGCGTGGGCAAGTATTCTGGTCTGCGTACTACAGCTGTGGCATGCGGTGGGAAGGATGCTGTCGGCAGTCCCTCCACCTCCCGTGATTACCGGAACGCTGGAGAGATGCCCGTCGCTCTCCAACGACACCGGGGTGCTCGCTGGCTCTCGCATCCTTGCTGATGAACCACTGCAGTACGGGTAGCTTGCCTTATGTTGGCTCATGTTACTTTTTGCAGTCTTGTGTTGTTTTCGGGCAGCGGTATAACATACCCTTAGAACTTTTGAAGGGGGTGAGGACTTAGTTTCACAATGAAGCGGGTGAAGACTCACTTCGATGTTCTTGTTGCATGAGATGCTCAGATTGGCAGGCTGTGTGTGACGTCTTATTAGTTTTGCTGCGATACCGCAATTATATTGACAGTCCAAGCGCATTTCTTCATGCGGCGGCGCCGCAAGGTTCTCTATAAAGTCGGGTGGCGTATTTCCAATTGCTAGTAGGTACAGCGGGGCGTGGCACTTGCGCACACGACGTACGTTTGCGCGCATGCGCGACTAAGAGCGGGTGCGAGAGAGGAAATATGGGAACTTTTTCTCCTTGAATATACGACTCTGCCTAGGCACTACAGAGGAGTTTCTTAGCGGGTGTTGTACGCGCTTGTCCCATGGCGTGTGCCGGCAGAAGTCGCGGGGCGCGGTAGTGCTGATCTTAGCATTGCAATTTGGTGACTCGACGCAATTATATTTATTCAATCGTGTTTGCTAATTGTCTTATTTCGTCTTTACTAACGTGTCATTATTTCGAAATATTGGCGGCGCCTCGAGGACACCAAAGCGACACCGGGAACATCAAAGCTAGAACTCGGACTTGTCCGTGAGTTGGGACTCGCCGAGGCCTGCATGTGCCATAGTAGTATAAGATCGGCTGTCCGCGGTCGTGGACAGGCAATGTTTTATGCGAACACCCCCTGGCACGCTTCGGCCTACGCGGCCCCAATCCACGGGCCGCCCTGCTTCCAGCTTTGATCCCCGCGCTACCCCTTGGGTGCCCTGGAGATCCTGCGCCGCCTGCTTTAGTATAACCTCACGTGCTCTCCGTTTGCTGGTTACATGTGCCCTCCTGGAGCAGTGCTTGTAAAAAATCCGATCTATCGTCGCGACGAAAAAAGTGACCCGCGGACTATACAACACCAGTCAGAACATTGTCCCTTCAGACACAGCGATCACCAAGCGGCGTCCGCGCCCTCTGCCTCACCGCGCGGGCAGCCAGCGGCGGAGCGTATAAACCAGCTCGACCGCACTCCGCAATGCCAGCATGTCTAGAGAACAAACGAATACAATGAGCTCTAAGAAACCTCCTCCGTAGTGCCTAGGCTTAGTCATATATTCAAGGAGCAAAAGCCCCGAGATTTTCTCTCTCGCACCCGCTCTTGCTAGCGCCTGCGCAGAAATGTCGGGCGCCGTGAAAAGTGTCACGCCCCGCTGTACCCACTGGCAAATGTAAAAACGCGCACGGGTCGCTGTATCCTGAAAATCTTGAAAGCCATCCGCGACGGGACATACTCATCTGTGGGTAGGGAAGGTGGGGGGACGCGTTCTATTCACGGGCGGCGCGGTCGGCCGCGCACACGCATCTGGGCCGCTGTGTCTTGATAGTCATCTGCGGAGTGTGCAGAGTTCACCGCGCGCTGTGTTTTCGCTTCGTTCTCGTTGATGGGAGCGGCAGCACAAAGGTCGATTCGCTCGCTCCTGCTGCTGCCGCCCTTACTCGCTCCAGCGTTCTGACAGCAAGTTTCCGCGGTCATCAAGTTAGATGGGTTCGTGCTTGCTAGTGCCCGCGTGACACCATGCTTGTTAATTTAGTTAGTACGCCTACGTTTATAACTTTAAAAAGCTGGTAAAACTACTATCCTTACGTAGTATAGCTGTCGACTAATTTGCTGTCATAATAGATGCTTCGCTTTCTGGGCAAAATATCGGCTTTTTCTCATTTTTTGTTTCAAGTAAGCATAGCCAAATGCGTCTGCCTGAGTTCTGAAGCGTTCGTCTAAGATATTAAATATATTGTGAGCATTGTATTACCCCTTCATCTTCTTCATCTGTATATATTCATCATCATCGCCCGCGTCATCGTCTTTAGCGCGCAACCTGCGAAAAAAACCGTTGAGGCTTAACAGCTGTCTCGCAATATATTGCGGGAAATCGCATTAGGCTGTTATTTATTCTGGTACAAAAGCGCGATGCGTTTGTATTTACGTTCGTTGATTTTACAACAATGCTGCGTTATTCAAAGCTTTATCTATAGCGACTAACCCTTCAGCTCGTTGCAAACATAAACTAACTATGCACTGCTTTTAATAAATTTTGCTTTAACTACACAGGCTGAGTTCATGTTCTACTGCGGCAAATATATTTAAAACCGTTTTGTGTGCTCAGGGCGTTATAAACTGTCCATATGAACTGTTCCTGGCATGTTTTTGTTGATTGCGCATGTGTGTATTTCGGACGTCAGATCCGTGCCATAGACCAGGCCTCTGAAAGGCACCAGTATCAGGTGAACAAAATTTAATTGTGCGTATTAAAGTGGAAGTGAAGGAACAGCAAAACTTGTGCTCGAGCCTAAAACAACGACAGCAGGAAGTATCTCAAAGGGTATTTCTGCAGGCCTAATCGCAAATTGGAGCTATACTCTATGAATTTATGTACTGCAAACAAAAATTCTTACGAGTTCCAGAAAACATCCCAAAATATGTTCATAACCGTGTTTTTTTTATAAAATACAATATAACGCCAATTGCCAGTATGTACGATTAGTGGCTATATACAGCATACAAACAAGAAATTGAAAATGGAGTGAGCTTTCTAAGAACACTAGTGGATCTAAAAACAACGTTACAACATATACGACAAGGAACAAAGAGTTTTGGAAAGCAGAAGCCGTTAGAACGACATAGGGACAACGAATTCTTCGTAACAACCTGCAAAGGCTACTGAATAGATTATACAATGACACCAATGGATTGGAAAATACCTCTTTTAAAGATCTCTATAGTTATTTCTGCCTGCACTAGATTGTTTCCCTGGCTTTCGAAAAATTTTCCTTATTGAAACTAACGAGTACCATAGTATAGATTATATTCTTGATATATTTTGTTTAGTTTTTATGAGAGATGTTATTTTACGGCTTGTGTTTTGATTATATCTTTTTCGCCCTCGTCTTTCTAACAGTTCCGATACCCTTATGCCTATCATTGCTTTTTTGTCCTCATTGGTTGGAGATGTCTTTTACTAAGCCCTGTTGTTTGAGCACATTTTTTTCTTCATTTGCTTCGCATGCTTCGCGATGCTCAATTTTGCATAAATGTCATTTCTAAACAATGATCTACTGCCTTTGTGTTTGCTATTGCCGCGCGAACGCTAATGCGGGGGCCTGCGGCTTTTTCAAGCTGTCTCTGTGGCAGCTTTTTCTTCATGCTCCTCGCGTCATGTACTGATATACTGATGCAAATAAACTTCGTTGTCATTGTCATTGTAGGGTGCCGTTTGGAGAGCATCTGACCTCATCAATATGTTTATTTGTTCCATTATTGGAAGAGATGACACAAGTGAAAATGCCACGTGCCCACGATGTTTGAACACGAGCCCCTTTCTCTGTCAATGCAGATACTCTCTTTTTCTGTGTCGATTAGCGTCAGAAAGCCCCTCCCCTCCAGCCTTCTCTCATACCGCAGCTGAGAGACCGCGTTAAGCTTGCGTTGCGAGCCCCGCCACCTTTGCTTTTTTTTTTTTAATCTCTTCCGCCTATTGCTGCGCGGCGCACTCCCAGTGACGGTTTTGCGCTTTCTGCATTTGACGATTTACCGAGGTCACGTGGTACAATCGTTGACGCTACAGGCAGTGCGTTTTGTGTAGAGGCATTCGGCACCAACTTTTACTCGTGCTGGAAGCGGTACTCGCTAAAGGGGAAGAGCGTATGGACCCCTGTTTAAACATTCAGCTGCTTTCGTGTCACGCAGCCGCTCGGCACTTTGCAGACACGATTACCGCCGCGTGATCTACGCGCCACGCTTTCCTGTTTGCAATCCCGAAACCTGGTGAGGGGCACTTGAAATCAATCAGATTGGGAGAAAACCTCCTGAAGCTCAGCGAAGGACATCAAAACCCGGAAAGTTCGATGTTTGAATCTTGGTGCTCAAATTTCCCGACGACTATACGGTACCTCGAAATCGTCGCCTCTCCTATAGATCGGGGGTTCGTAGATAGGCCCCACCAAGTGCATAATTCATAACCGGCAAGCAGTTTAGACACGACTCTCCTGTGCAGACTCTACGTGTTCCCGCTGTACCGGCTGTCGTTCTTCTGGATCACCTTCATCGGAGCCCTCCTCACGATCCTTTTAGGAACAGCGCTGAGTCTCGTTACAGGCGAGTAGCCGCGGTGGTTTAACATCCATAGTATTGCGTACGAGGGTGTCATATTCGGGCAGTTGCAAATACTGCAGAGCAGAGTGAATTGGCAATGCTGTACACCAAAGCGCCTACAAGTGACTTGCTGCACGCTGCGGTTCATCTGTGGTTCTGTTCGGTCCTTTCGGCATCGACGTTTGCTGGTGTCTAGTTGGCGTCAAAAATTTAAGTGGAGCTACTTCCGCGATACGGTTCAATTCCAGCTCAGTTCATTTCAGGCCGCCCATTTTCCTACCAACTTTTGTCGTGCCATCGAGCTAGTGCCTGTAGTGTTCGACATCCGCTATACTAAATGAATCATTTGGACAATCTTTCACGTTTCTGGATCCTAGTTGCGGTTGCATGATCGCCCGCCTTTCATTTTATAAGTTCACGGCGAAATAATGTGAGTTCTTTATTATGCGAAAAGTGCGAACCACCCAGTTAGTTCGAATTTAAGCGTACTTATACAAAACTTGTTCTAACGAAACCCGATCTTACGAATTGCCCGATCTGACGAAGAAATTCCTGTTCCCCGGCGGATACCCATAAGGCTTAATATTGTAGTCAACTCGAGTTAGCGAAACGAACTTGGCCAACAAACTCGATTTAACAAAGTATTTCCTGAAAGAATTATTTTTTTCTCAATTTGACACAAGGCGGGTGTTTCTTCGAGCGTCCGCTCTAACGCAATCACGATCAAACATCTACGCGCCCCAGTCACGGCCCTAGCTTTACATCGACGAGGCTTCACGCCGCCCCCATGCATGGAACAACGGACTCGGCATTCGTCGATCTCTTGAGGCGGTTTGCCGGGTGCCCACGAGGGAACCGAGGACGCATTGCAAGCGCTTGTGGGCTATGAGAAGTGTGTGCACCCACGGCTGATGAAGCGCACGCAGGCGAACATCGCAAGTTCTTTTCACTGCAACATGCTGAATAGGCAGTTCTCTCCCGAACAGCGAGGCGTTTTTTTTTTTTCTTTCGGTTTCACGCACAAGCAATTTGGGCCGGCATCGCGGACTTGGCCCAAATTGGCCCCTATTTAAAAAACTTCGGGTAATTAAAGTCAGTGATATGTTTAACTACCGCCTTGCTCTTGGATACCTAAAAGGAACCAAACAGAACTTAAGCCTTGTTTCATCTTTGGCTAGATTAAAACACAACATCCCATGTTATAACACCAGGTCCCCGGAATACTAGCATGTACCGCATGTGCGTTCAACTTATGGTAACCAAATGACTTGTTACACTCTCCCCACTCTGCTGAATAATCCCAGATTTGCGTCCATCGATGTACCTAATTGTTCTGGCAGAGACCTGTATAATTTCTATTGCCCCAAGAATTGGGTTTAGTCATGTACCTAATGTTTTTCTTTTTAGGGTTCTGTGTATCTATATATCTATATTGTTTGTTTTCCCGAGCTCTTTGATGTGTGAAGCAAATTGTTGAAGTGAGATCTATGTACTACATGCCATTACTCTTTCCTTTCTCTATTTCCATTGTTCCTCTTTCATTTCTTTTTCTTCTTCTTTTTTTTCTCGCTCCTTCCTGTCTACTGCCTTTTAGACCTTCTGGTTATTAGGACCAGTCAAGTTGCTTATGTAGCAACTCTTTTCCTAATGCCTTGGCACTTTGTACCACTTGTCTTTATAAATAAAAGTATATTATTATTATTATTATTATTATTATTATTATTATTATTATTATTTCAAATACGCAGGCATGAGTTAGCGGCAAATGCAATGCCGCGGTAGGTTTTGGGTGTGGCTACGTTAAAGTTTTAGATTTCGGAGGACCACACGATCCCTTTCTCCATTTTACGAACTTCCCAGTTTAACGAAATATTTCGAGCGTGCTGATCGCGTAGTTACACCGAGTTTCCAGTGCAATGCCAATCTACGCCAAACGGCAACCAGGATAGCGGCCCTTTTTATTATGTAGGTAAAGTGACACCACTCATTTACGGTCTTAAATAGTTGCATTATTACGCCAATTGGGCTCTGAAAACGAAAAGCGCATACAAATTCCTGCTTTAAATTTCAGCCGCAGCTATTATTTGGAAAAGCTCACTAGAACCCACCGCGCTAGCATACCGCATATGCCTCGTGCTGCCGAGCACGAGGTCGCGGCTTCGATACCCGAACGTGCCTGCCGCATTTCAATGGAAGTGGGACGCAGTAAGTTTTATGTACCGACCTTTGTGTGTGCGTCAAGGCAACCCGGGCAATCAAATTAATGCAGAGCTTTCCACCACAGCCCCCCTCATAATGTGCTGTTAAGTATAGGTAGGTTAAACGGCACAAACAAGTTTTCAAAAATCGTATAACGTTATCGTCTTCTCAGCTTTATCCTAAATGGTGACATGAGAGCGACTGCTGACACTGTTACCGTCTACCTTGCAGGTGGTGCAAAAGAGTCGAGAACGAATTTGCGCCTCACTAGTCCCGTCTTTCTCAACTTTTGGAGGCGTTGCGAGTTTTTTCGGCAAGCGCTGCAGGTGAGTGCACTTCGTGGCGAAAAGAAAACAAAAGGATCACACGAACAATCTCTACTACAAAAGTTAGCTTATTATGTGCTTTTATGATTGTGTGGGTGAATACCGCGTGGCAAACAAGCGTGCCTACAAGACTTCTCTATTAATTGCTTAGCTTGAAAAAGTTTGGATATTGTGCAGGCTCGGCGAGTTTTGAATTGTGAAAGTGACCCGTATTTGTATAGTTATCAGGTCGATGAACAGTGTTGTAGTGCGTTATGAATTTTGTTGACAGTTTGCGCCTGAACGAACGTTGTGAAGACGAAAAGATACCCTGCATCAAAAGCACGTATCTCTCGTGTTACTAACGAAGCATGAAACCAGGGAAAAGGTATTGTGCTTAAATCACGTGCACACTTCATGCGGGAATAAATTAAGCAGGAGGCTGGAATAGTACGAGGACTACGTTTCAAGCACTAGAAATTTTTTCTGCTACCTTTTGCGACCTCACAAACCTTGCTGCCGCCGAGGTTTGTGGATGGTGGTGCTGGCTAACTCTCCCAGGGTGACTTCTAGTAGTAACTCATAAATACCCAGGAAAGCGGATGGGAGAACCGCGCAGTGGTAGCTCAATGGTAGAGCATCGTCCGCGTAATGCGAATGCGTGGAATCGTTGCCCACCAGCGGTGTGTTGCCTTTTCATCCACTTTCATTTCCAATAATTCATCATTTCTTTAATTCAGTTAGTAAGTACAAGTAGCTTCCCCTATGTTTTCCTTGGTGTCAGTGTTTGCCGGCCATATGTGATATCACGTAAACGAGGCACGCGTTATAGGATCGCAATTTCTATGTCTTCAAGAGAACTAGAACTACGATGTTCCGGAGGAGGCCCTCCGTGTGCGTAAAGACCGGACAGACTCGGCCAATAGTGTGACGTTTGCATTTGCGGTGATATTGTATAAGTTAATTTTAAAGTTACATAAAACGATTCAGAGAGGAGAAAGAAAGAAAGCCAGCTAGTCGCAGCCTAAAGACGGACCCAAAAGCCTGTCTATGGAGTCTCTGGCCGTTATTTCAACTGAATTCGCCTACATGGCAAACGCGACACTGGCCACTTAAGGGAGGGTTAACGAAATAAATTTGATTTTGAAGTGAAGGGTGGTTCGGTCCTTAACACTGGGAGACGGGCTGGTACAATAGGGGCCAAAAAACATGATGCAGAAACCCGATAATCTGACTATCGAAGCAAGCGAATAGCTTTCTGACCCCAATGAATTAACCGTGCAGTTCTTTTATTTACCACTGAAATACATCACCAGCAAGTCTACAAAGATGAAATTCCTACGACATTAAGCCAATTTTGAAATTGAAGCATGATGTACGAATGAAGGGAATGATTGACCGCTGGTCAATTAAAGAGATCCGTTTGTGTCTAGGACCCGTTCTTTATTTGTGCTTTCGATTTCATACACACGCACAAACTTACAGTGCACTCCAAGTGTTTTTTTTTTTTGCTACTGCGGAAACAACACAACGCCTCCCGCTGTGTCGGAATCGACGCGAAGACTGATAGCGTTGCAGACTACGCACGACTGAACGCTGTTGTCCTCGTTAATCGACAACTAAGCACACGACGCGCGTTCGCTAATCGCAGAAACCGGAACATTTCATTCATGTTTTTATGCGAAGCATATTACGAGAGCTCAACCCAGCTCCTCAGGCGCGGCGGTGTCGCCTTGAATACCACGTGACACCGTGACGTCACGACAGAGGAGAAGTGGCTTTGGCTCAACTCTTGCAAGACGGGCTGGGTGGGAATCGAACCAGACTCTCCGGAGTGTGGGACGGAGACGCTACCACTGAGCCACGAGTACGATGCTTCAAAGCGGTACAAAAGCGCCTCTAGTGAATGCGGTGTTGCCTTAGAAACGAGCTGTTTCTAAGGCGTGCGTCTCTTGCTCAGGCGCACATTTCGTTGCCGCACCGAACGCTGCTTTGCTCGACGCTCACCGCGTCCAATGCGGGGCGCGTAGTCGCTGCCCTGTAGCCCATTGTCTTACACCCCTTGGCGGGTCGACGGGAACGCTGTCGCGTTCCACTCTTGAAGGCGAAGCAGTAATGCATGAGTTGTTTCTTCGTCTAGCCGAACCAAATATAGCCAAGCAACAGCAGTTCACCAGGCTAAACAGTGGTTCAACAACTAAAATAAAGGCTAGTAAGTATGCTTCGCATCCTGGGCTTAACCTTGCCTAAGCCACAGCCATTTTTATGCGAAGCATATTACGAGGGCTCAACCCAGCTCCTCAGGCGCGGCGGTGTCGCCTTGAATACCACGTGACACGGTGACGTCACGACAGAGGAGAAGTGGCTTTGGCTCAACTCTTGCAAGATGGGCTGGGTGGGAATCGAACCAGGGTCTCCGGAGTGTGAGACGGAGACGCTACCACTGAGCCACGAGTACGATGCTTCAAAGCGGTACAAAAGCGCCTCTAGTGAATGCGGTGTTGCCTTAGAAACGAGCAGTTTCTAAGGCTCAGGCGTGCGTCGCTTGCTCAGGCGCACATTTCGTTGCCGCGCCGAACGCTGCGTTGCTCGACGCTCACCGCGTCCAATGCGGGGTGTCCAAGGCGAAGCAGAGTAACGCATGAGTTGTTTCTTCGTCTAGCCGAACCAAATATAGCCAAGCAACAGCAGTTCACCAAGCTAAACAGTGGTTCAACAACTAAAATAAAGGCTATTATGCTTCGCATCCTGGGCTTAACCTTACCTAAGCCACAGCCATTTTTTGTACTAACAATTGCATCGCTGTCTTGTATTACCGTAACACTATTACTGCACTGTATGCACCGTATTTCATTTTATTAACCAGCACTACAAGAACACTTAGATAACATTTTGTAACCGAGAGCCATATATTTCTGTACTACTAATCATTTTGCTGCACAGTACTTCTTTTTTGTATTTGATGCAACCATTCTCCTCTTTAATGCCCCTGGGCCTGACGGTATACGAAATAAATAAATAAATAAATAAATAAATAAATAAATAAATAAATAAATAAATAAATGGTGGACGCGACGCGGTGGCATGCTGCCACACAAATGTGCATTTCTGATGGCGCGAACTTTGAGCCAGATGTTAAAAAGGTGTACAGTTGTAGAAGAAATCCATTCGCGTTTGAAGTTTTGACTAATCCCACCTGACTGTCAGTGCTTCAAATTTTGGCTTTGTGATGGCGCTTGCTAAGCCCAGGTGATGTAATTGTCCTTCCATTCAGTGGTTTCCGTTTGTAGTCCTACTGCATGAATAATTCCACTACAAAAAGCGAACTCAAAGCGAACTAATCATGCGGATCTCAGAACTTGTAGTCGGAACTTGTCATTTTCGGTCCTCTGTTTTCTGCATTCGCCGCTTCCACATGCTAGGAGTGTAACGTGCTCATGAGGGACATTTGGAACTGTAAAAAGTGATTGGAAAAGCCGCGGACACTGCAATCTTACGCGAGAGAGGATAATCATTGGTGCAAGGCTTATGACTACTGGAAGTACTATAAACGCCAGACGAAGGAGCTGGAACGAGGGACGAAAAGCACAAACTTAGAGGTTTGTTCAACGGCAGGCATGATTGACGCCGCTATTTTGTGTCTTTCAGAAAGCGCTGCCGTATGCCTACACATGATTTCTGGAGGTTTCTCGAGTTGCTATATATATATATTATTTCTGAGTTCCGCCCTCTACCTCTTAAGAGGTTAAGAGGTAGCTTTAGCTCGGCTGCTCCTATCTAAATACCTGTAAAAGGAGAATTCGTTTTTCTCGGCTAACACGTCACCAAATTTGACGATGTTTGTTGCATTTTAAAGAAAAACTTATAGTCTAGTGACTGTTGCTTCAATTTATTTTATTAAGAAAGTTAATTCTTTAATAAAGATTTGTAAAAATCGTAAATATTCACAAAACGAAACTATCAAGTTCACAACTCTCTTACCCAGCAAGGAAATATGATATCACAATTCTGTGAATCGCATCTAGTAGTACATCTAAAGCGGATAATAGTTATGTATTACACATTGAAGCTACAAAAATTGAGCACTATGAAAATACAGCTTTTGCAGAACCCTTGTGCACAACGTAACAAATTCACGTAAAATACAAATTGACATTTTGAATTTGTCCGCTTTCAATTTCCTAACGGATGCCGTTTACAGAACGGGGATAAGTGTTCTTGATGCAGAGCCGTTAATTTATAAACAACGTGCGTCTATTTTTTTTTTCGCACTTTCAAAAATTCTTTTTACAAAATCCACGCCCTAAATCGAAATTCCGCTTTCAACAATCACCAGAATTTAAATTTCTCTCTGAAATGCAACAAAGTTCATTAAAATGGGTCCGGGGGTTATCTCAAGAAAACGTTTTTGCGTATTACGTGTATTTGAATAGGCCACGTCGGAGTTGGGCCCGAGATAATTAAAGCTTCCTATTAAGCCTTTCCCG
The DNA here is from genome assembly GCF_038994185.2 of Dermacentor albipictus. Taxonomy (NCBI): domain Eukaryota; kingdom Metazoa; phylum Arthropoda; class Arachnida; order Ixodida; family Ixodidae; genus Dermacentor; species Dermacentor albipictus. Next base: position 55,404,684 of record NC_091828.1, on the reverse strand, counting down.
TATGTAGATCACGGCTGCACTAAAAATCTTATGTATCAACCGAATTAACGAATAAAACTTAGTTGACCATACATGCTTATCTGTATCTCTCTACGTTTTTTGTCTGGCCTTGCACCCAGTATGTCGTCATGATAGATTAACACGACGAATTCGCCCAAACATTCGCCATACATGATGGAAAGAGCAGAGGCGACGGCGCCTTGCATAAAGTGCTCCAGCTGTCTTTATTCACACCTCTGTATAGCTGTGGAAACCTTGAGAACCATTTTAGCGATATACTTTAGCAACCATTGCCTTTAGGGCTTGCAGTAAGTTGAAGTTCCTCTGGGCGTGTTAATGTCAGCACTTAGCGTAGAATTCTAATAAAATTATTTTTATTCAAGCTAAACTCACGCAACGCAATCACATTACAAATGTAACATATTTGCTCTTTTTTATGGTATATTTGTACTCATAATCTTAATTCTTGAATTACATGTTTCGTAACACAATGCGCGATTGGATGATATGTATACAGATGCTGTGATTTTTTAAGTTGTTTTCTAAAACGCTTGCTCTATTTTGCACAGCTCGACGAAGCCGAAGCGAACCACAGTAAGGAATCGACGCTTCAGAGCTACAACAACGACGAATGCGCCGTCCTCAACGAACAGGCTTCGCCAAATGGAAAGAAAGACCTTTTCAAGGATGCTTCCAGACGATTGCTTGAGTCCACCGCCTAGTCTAATCACTGCGCCGGGTGAATGTTGTAATACTTGCTTCCATATGAACTCATCCTCCGGAAATCGTGCATCAATAAAGAAATAGAATGGAAATAAGCAATAAAAGAATGGACGTTATTAAGTGTGCTGTAAACACAGGAAATAAATTACGCATCTCGTCTCTTCCAACCACCAGAGCGATATGCACTGATTCTAGGATCGGACTAGAGCCCTGTGTAGAAGAGCCCTGTGAACACCCTCTTACATAAAACAATCACTTGTTTCGAGATCTGAGTCAATAATAAATATGTCAAACAGATAAACAGCGCACTAGGAGCCAGCGTAGATAGCCGCGTCTGCTTAGAGGACGGTAAAAGAACAACTGGCCCGTATAACCGGCACTTTGCACGTACTGCGTAAATGGTGAGGTGGCGGCTCAAAACTTAGGTGAGCAGCACCGCTGCGATCGGTAGCGATGCAGATTTTTAAAGCCTTATAATAGACTAACGCTCCCTGCGGAGCGTTTAAATTCAGTTCATTTGTAGAAAATTGTCAAAATTGTTTCAGGGTCTCTTTGAGCGTTTCAGCGTCTCACTTACGTTGCCAATATATTCTGAACGTTTTCCACAAGTAAGGCCTCATGTCTATAACAGGGGCAGTATTTGTATCCATGTACGTGGCAATTTCGCCTGCCAGCACATTGCCATCGATGCCCGTATGCCCATGCACCCAGCATAATATGATATGCTGGTTCGACGTACACGTTGTACAAATAACAGAATAAAACTAATTGAGTGCAGGTTTTTCCTGCTTACGCACTAACATTATAGTTTTACGGCACGTAAGGAATTTGCAATTATAATTTCTGGAAGCTTTAATTTCTTGAATTGTATCACTACCACCGATATTGCATAAGGCTCGGCCGTGAAGACACATGTTTCGGGTTCGGCACATTGGATTCTGAGGATTGTCTGACGGCTGTATACGACCCGCCGGCATGTGACCTAGAAAGGTCAGTGTGAAATTTCTCACACGAGTACTGCGACTGAAGTTCCAGGAAATGCATCTGGTTATTTACCCCTGGAACGTGTTTTGTTCCTTCTACAAAGGATGTCACATTCTGTGAGCTGCCACTGCCACGGCGGAAATGGCTTTGGTGATGCCTTTAAGCAATGTTGAAGGAAGTGGCGCTCCAATTTCTTCACCGTTACTCCTCACACGCACTTAAAAGGTCTCTGTCACTGTGGCACGGTTATGAAAGCGTGTGGTACACGTCGCATCCTTTACAGTTGAGCTACAACTACGTTCATCGTTCGAGTGTACTCTTAGAAAATATGTAAAACTACAGGATAACCTTTCTAAATTAGGTGACTACTCCATCGATCTGATTAGATCGGTGGCCCCATCGATCTAATTAATCGGCACAGCGATGTCTTTTTGTTGTGGAATCCGCGACAATTCCACTGCCACACACTAAAACTGTGGGCGATATCCACGATTATTGAATGGGTTATTTTGCTGTTACCCGCGATCGATCTCATTGGAGCGCCCCCTGACGTTCCAGAGAGCGATTTTACACTTTCTGATTCTGACGGCAAGAATTCGTCATCATCGCATCTCGTTTCCAGTTTCTTGAATCGCTGTTCGGCCGTTAGCCTCCATTTCCATAGTTTATCCACTTTAAAATTAGTCCTTTCCGTCGTCTCTCTAATTTCTTTTATTACCTCTTTCAGCTCGCTGAGGACTGAGAAAACCGAGTCAGTTTCGGGGCTTACTGCTCTTTCTTTCGGGGCGGGGTAGTTAACTCCCTCGCTTGGTTCGTTGCTTTGACTTACTGGTCTGGCTACTGCTGCGCTGGCAGGGCTCGGCTGTGCCTTCTTTTTCAGTTCTGCTACCTGTTTGGTCAGCTCTTCATTAGCTTTACGCAAAGAGTTAACCTCCCTAATCAACTGTACTCTTCTGGCATCATTGCTTTCAGTCAACGCCTGCGTAGTGGCGCCACTGACGATTCTCACCGTACCTTTGACTTTATCCGCCCAGGCGGTCCCAACTGTCGGCTTGGCACCAGGTGTTCCATCTTCTAAGCGCGCCTGCGCTCCTCCCGCTATGGCGTGCCTCATAATCAGATCGTGGTTTTGGCACGTAAAACCTCATAATTTCTTTCAGCTGCACAAGAGTACGCAGACTCTACATACAATCAGTGTGGCGTAGTGTTCCGATATGTAGTTTTCGAACTCACAACTGTTATCATTTATTAGTAAAAGAAAATGTTAAAAATATTTCTAAATGTGCATGCCGCTCACTTACACATACAATCCCTCTGATGCACCGTTGTTGTCGTAAACCTGTCTCTATATCCAAATTTTTTTGGAATGCAGCACGCTAAAGGCGTTTTCGCAAGAACAAATATGTCCGTCTCGCGAAGGGTAGTGGTGCTAGCATGACTACTCCCAATAACATTTCATATGCCCACTAGCCCACGTCTAGTGTTAAGTTCATAAGACCGCACGAACTCTTCAATTACAAACTCGTCGTGCTGCTTTCTTGGTACGAGTTCTCGCCCGCATCGCCAAATAAAAATGTATTTATTTGCGCTTCTTTCGTTTCTTTTTAGTGAGCTATATCTACTGATTTGTACCAGCTGTCACCAGCCAATGATTTTGTTGAAAGAGAGTGGTGACGTGCTGGGCAAATTATGACTCTATTATTTCATCGGCGGATGCAACGCACGCATATTGCACAATTTCGGTGTGAGTCGGCGTACAACAACAATTCTGCTGACTATGAAATTTGTCCATTGGGCTCACAAGAGAAAACCCACTTTCAGCACAAAATGTAAACAGATATAAACCGGAAACTCTGCACGTCCATTCTAAATCATCATAAAACGTTTTAAGCGCACACACCGCGGACACCACCAGCATAATGAACCAGCGAAATATGCAGTGAGTCGGCCGTTGAGTCGAGATGTCGATGTCGTTGGATGGTCAGTCCCAAAGCTGATGGTAATAGCTCTTGCTGGGACAACCACAGCACGGGACCAACACTGAATGTTTATGGAACCATCAGTATAAATATGTACACTGTCCGCGTACCTCTCGTGTAGAAGCAGAGATGGCTGTTTCAGCACAAACGACGGCAGCTAACTTTTTTCCGATTCCTGTTGCCACTGAGATGTACTGTGGAGCTGATAAGACACCAAGGGGGTATCGGTGGTTTAGATGCAGCGGTGAAGCCCGAGGGAAGTTTGTCGTTGTACTTGAGGATAGCTTTAGAGAATGATGCTTGGTGCCTGTCTGAAGGTAGTGTTGCAAGGTGGTAATAGGGGGCACGTGCAAAATGTCTAATGTCCGTTCTCAGGGCTTCCACCGTAATGGGAGTTTGCAGTGGATGGTCGCGAGTAATCGCAATAGTTGCTTCTGTAGACGTGCATCCGGGCAAACCAAGGCAAACTCTGAGTGCTTGAGCTTGTGCTGCCTGCAGAACACGAATATTTGTCTTGCAGGTGTTGTTCAGTACAGGTAGACTATATCATAGAAAACCGAGAAAGAGAGCTATGTCGAGTTTCAGCATTGCGTCTACTGACATTCCCCATGTCTTTCCTGTCAAGTATCTAATAAATTGGAAAGTTGCTGTCAGGTGCCGTTTCATGTAGGCCACGTGCGGGCTCCAACAGAGGTCTCGGTCAATAATTACGCCAATAAACCTGTGGGTTCTGACTTAGGAAATGGTCCGCCCATTGATTGAGATGACATAAGGCGTCATTGGTTTGCGAGTAAATGCCACTAGTGCGCATTTTTCCGCTGATATGCTGAGACCTTGTTTTCACAAGAAGCTCGTTGTCAAAGTTGCCGCTCTTTGAAGACACAGATGTCATCTGCGTATATTGAAATTTTGGTGGTAGTTAGCAAGTATTCAGCAAGCCCAACAAGAGCGAGGTTGAATAGCGTCGAGCTGAGAGCACCGCCTTGAGGAACGTGCCCGCTGGTATAGCGTCGCGTAGTTGGGCCACCGTCAGTGAACGCAAAGAACGATCTTGCAGATAGGTAACTCGCAATCCGAAAAAACCTCGACCACCTATGAATATGAATTAAAACCTGTGCAGTCCGTGCCAACAATGAAGCAGTAGGCTATTAGCCACAATAATGTTTTAGTTAATAGGTTGAGGCAACTGAACAGAAACTTGAGGTGATGTGGGTGAGAAAACTCTGGCTATGACACTTTAGGTGGGAGGGGGGGGGTAGGCTTCGGCATCGCCGGGGCCGGGGGGGGCCTGTGGCCCCTCTGGAAATCTCCAGAGGCCTCGGGCACCGGAGCGGTCCCCCCCTCCCCCCATTGTCAGTGCCTGTGGTTGTGCTCATGGTGCGGGTCCACTCTTGCCTATACCTCCCCTTACCTGGCAAAGTGCCATTGCGGTGAATCGAAAGACAGTTATAGCGTTTCGTCCCCTTACTACTCCTACCCCCCAACCTTGTGCGGCCACATTGAGGCCTGTCTGCGAGTGAATGAGTGCGTGACCTTTACTCAATACCCCTGTTCTCCACACGTTTCCTCATGCCACCTCATAAGAAAGATTAAAAAATAATTACTAATCTCCCCCCATTCCCACCACGGCAGTGACCCACTATAAGCTGGCGCGATGGCGCGTCGCTAGAGGGCCGGCTCGATAGTGGCGGATCGTGGTGTGTGCTGCCCAATCCGAAACGCAGAACTCCCTCCCTTCGGCACTGCGAGTTCTGTATGCGGTTACCTTTTGTTGAAATAAGGCAGCACCTGCATTCATAGATCGCATTACCAAGAAGCGTAATCGTGGGCCATTTTTTTTTATTTCTGAATGATCTACCTCACTTATGCTGCAACAGAACTGCTTGTTGGCACAGTTAGTGCTTGCTGAAAGACATGTTTTTAGCCGCAAGTTAAAACACACACACACAAGGAAGTCTGCAGGTTTTACGCTGTTGTATTGCAATTTTTCTGCGATGGGGGGCCTTCACATCTACAAAAACATCTTGTACTAAATTACAGCTATCTATATTTGAAATTGTGTGTTTATGCCTGACTTAGACGACTTGTGTGATGCATTCAGAATGCTCAGCAGCGTTGGTCTTGGGCATTTCCTTTGCTCCATTCCTCGAAAACAAAGTGGTGAGTGCCGTGCATTCTTGGTCATCGCAATGGTCGGCTGAAGGTTTTTCCCCATCCTGTGTCCTTGCTTCGTGAAGCTGCACAAGACAAAAAAGAGAAGATAGCGCATTTAAGAAATCTTACAAAACCCAGTTCACCAGCTTCTAGTCAAGGTGTACATTAGCCAGAGCTTCTGCTAAGGCCGTGTTAATGTAAGGATAACAATCAGCCGCAAGAAGGCAGTGAGAATAGGACTGCAAACGCCGGTTTGGTGATATGTTTGCGGAGGTCAGGAGAAAACTGCGCCAATGGGAAGACCATAATATGTGTAGAGTGAAAACATTGGTCTGTCGCGTGATATAGTACCGTATGGACTCGTGTAAAGGCCGCATCCACAGCTTGGCAGCCCAAAATTTGCAGAAAAAGTTTTTAAGGGAGATGGAATCAGGTTCTGTGCCCTGATGCCGCCGTCGAAACATGGGCGAATTTTCACGCACTGCATACTTCCGCATGCCATTAGTAGATGGCGAGAGCCAGGGTGTGCACAAGATCCCGTAGTTGCGCGAGGAACCTGCTGAGCCCGCATTATTTTGGCCAAGGTTCGGTCCCGTGTAAAGGGCGCACGTCGTCAAAATTCTGGAAAGAAATCGTCATGAGTCATTCAGAAAAATTCGGTAGAACTCACCTTACGGTAATTGTCGGCGGTAATGCGCTTCGGATTGAATCGATATAGCAACACAACGTATTGCCATTGTCGAAACGAGTTATCTATGGAGCGTGTACTGTACCGAGAGCCCTCTATGGCGCTTTCCTAAGAAAATCCGGTGCAGTATTGCGCTTGGCCTCCGAAGTGCCCCGCCGGCCGGCACACGCGATTGCTTAGAACGCGTCACACGGAAACTGGGCTCCGCTCTCGCGCTTCATTCTTAGGACGCCTCCATACCAAGCGGTAGGCCTGCTATTGAGGAACGCTGCTCGTCGTGGACACGCCGCGTCGCCCTTGGCCAAGACGTGCGCGCGTGGCCGCCGAGACGTGAAGCGTGGCGCACCGGTGACTGGGAACGCTGAGAATGGCTCCTTCGCTTGCCGCACAACCAGCAGCACATACACAAATGCCCAAGCTGGCCAGATGTACAATGAATAGCGACACATACACAGTGCATCTGTGGCGCAACCTGCTAAATGTTCGGGTTGCTGTTCTTGAATGTCCCTTGTGACATGGGCGTGATTCCGCTCAGCATCGGATAAGCTTAAGATATATTTTTCGTCTTTCTAGAGCGGCGCATACCTAGTTAGCCAAGTTGTCGTCAAATCCGTTTCTTGAAGAGCAGTAAACACCCACTGGTGCATGGCTAGTCAGCCAAGCTGGGATCAAAGAGGTTCATTCAAGACCACACAGACCGAGCGGCACATGGCCAGCGCTTCAAGTCGGGATCGAATAATTTCATTGAACAGCGGTACCTACCGAGTACCGCATCTAAAGTTGAGCAATGGCGGCGTGAAAGTGGCAACGTGGAGTCACTGCCAAATACGCAGCCACTTAAATTGGTCCGATGGTTGGCTTCGAACGCTGTTCCCACAGCAGCCTCGTGCACTACCCTTTGGACCACGGACTTCCCGATGACCCAGCCCGGCGGAAAGACGTTTACCTTCAAACCTACATCTATACAAACATGAATGCAAACACAGATAGCCCCCCAAAGTAAAAAGAATGCTGATGTCATGACTATTCATGGGTTATTATTGGTACACATAAGAGATAAACTTACTTCTCGCGAGAGTTGAACACTAGTTGGTCGAAAGAGGATCCTTGCAACTGAAGAGCACAGCAGGCTTCTCCCGTCGAAAATAATCAGAGTACAAAGCCTTTATTGAGCGAACTCACGAGATATCGCAGAAAATTCATGTAGCAGTAATACTCCTCATGTGAAAGGAACCGCGAGAATATTATCGAGTAATGTTGTTACGAAATCGTACAGCGTCACACTTTGAAGGCTTCTGATTTGCGAACGCTTGCTTCGAAGGACTAGCTGATGGCCTAGCTGACACTCTTACCACACTCACTGCGCTCTAAATATTGCAAGGCTTCCTTTAGAACCTGGCAATATCCCTCAAGTAGCCTAACTCAGAGTTGCCGTTATCTGCTCGTAAGAACAGTAGAGGAATCCCTTTCATATCGTGATAGTAAGGGACGCCACAAGCCTGGTTAATTTTAAACTTATACTGCCTATTGTGTTCTGTATATTGCGGTCAGAACTATGGAGGGAAAAGTGGTTCTAATGAGCAAGCATAGAATGTTTTAAAATTAAAGCACATTACCAATTAACGTTAAAAGAGTCTAACTAGAGCAGCATACTTCGCAGGAGAAGCAAAATGCTTTTAGGACATGTTGGTGTTAACTTTCACAGTGATTGTTCCTGCACAATTGCTTATACAAGGTGTCTAGCGAAACGTTTTTGTAATACTTTAACGAAAGGCAAGATGGGGTAATTAGTCAATTTTCACGGGACTGCTTTCATCGCAGAGACATACATTATACGAATAATCGTGATAGTAATTGTACTCATATCTTTAGAAAATTAGGCAAATTAACTTTCTGTTCAAAAGACCCATGCTAGTGACAGCAATGGAAGACATTGAAGTCCGTCCTCTGAGGAGCTCATAAGTTCCCAGAAACGCGAAATGTTGGTATTGATAACTTCTAGAGCATAAAAGGTTCCAGACATATTTACACAAAAATGCGAAACTGAAGTTCAACAGAGCTACTCTGTTACGGCAGGAGAAACTAACGAGCCGCCAAGAAACCAGAGAGAGAGAGAGCTACTCGTCGTTCCAACGTCTCTCGCAGTGCCCGCCTGCGCACGTTTAATCCTCGTTTTCTACGACGCCCTTAGCAAGGGCCCATGAAAGACGAGACCACTACCATGGCCCTCAAGAACGGCACCGAGAAAACTGACATAGGGTTGTCTTCCCGCGAAGCCAGGCTAGCTCTGACCGCTTGGCCTTCCGGCAGTGTTAGCCACGGGCTTGTGGCATGTGTTCCAGCAGCTGGCAAGATGCTGCCCATCCGCCTTACTGTTACTGACCGTCTGGCGAGCCTGAAGACGCGAGATGGCCGCTTGATAAGGATGCTTGCTTGATGCTCACTGACGCTGACCTCCAAGCAGTCAGGGTCATGTCACTCGCACGCGCGTTTAATAAAGGTACGTATCCCTTTGGTGCAGCACTGCACCCGTAGAGTAAGAGGAGGCGTCTTATATTAGCTCGAAAGGAAACCTGATTTCTGGAAGCGTCAGAATCGAATCTGATGAAATGGTGCTGACAAGGCTCAAAAAATTTGATTATGGGGTTTTACTTGCCAAAACCACTTTCTGATTATGAAGAACGCCGTAGTCGAGGACTCCAGAAACTTCGACCACCTGGGGTTCTGTAATACGCACCTAAATCTAAGTACACGGGAGTTTTCGCATTTCGCCCCTATCGAAATGCGGCCCCCGGGACCGGGATTCAATCCCGCGACCTCGTGCTCAGCAGCCCAACACTATAGTTGACATAAAACTGTTTACAGCGCAAACACATGCAACCACAAAGTAAGGGACAGGACACAAGCGCTTGTGTCCTGTCCCTTACTTTGTGGTTGCATGTGTTTGCGCTGTAAACAGTTTTATGTCAAGTATGCACCAACTCGCCCAGAAAGAAGTTTTAATGAAAAATTTAACCAACACTATAGCCACTGAGCAACCACGGCGGGTTGACAAGGCTTTAATGACCGTGTCACACTCTTGTATCCACCAAATGTCACATCTTTATCGGTCATTTTTATTGGGCACTTTGTCTTTATCGCATATTCCCCGATAAATGACAGAAAAGGCTCAGCTAAGCCCATAAACACCCGGAAAGAGTGCAGGTCACGTGGCGTCTGCATTTTGGAACTTCGTTCGACCAACCCCTGCTTAGTTGTCTTGTACTGGCTATCAAACACTCTTCCTAGGAACACGTTTTAAAGCGAAAGCTTTACTGGCCGCGAACTAGCGATTTCGCCGTGGCGGTGCTCCGAGGAGGTACGTGACGTCACAACGCGCTCCTCACCGCGGATAGTTCTCTCACTCTCGCTCCCTTGTCACTACTGCGCATGCGCCACTAGCAGCACCGAGCCACAGGTGTTCCGACGCTGCGCAGAGCCGCGCTTTTCTACCGCTGCCGTTTGGTATGACGTCACACCGCGTGCATCGTCGCTGCGCTCGCCTCCGCTTGCTTCGCCGGCTGCGTCGCATGCCTGATAACATGTCGCAGGATTGAAAAGGAGAGCCCGCTTGCGCTGCAACCACAGTTGAGGCGGCTATATGGACGGCGAATATTCTGATATGCAGGAGGAGGCCCGGAATCGACATCGAAACGAGATGAAGAGCAAATGAATCGCCCAGGAGAGAGAGAGTGAAACAACTTTATTGAGCCGAGCTCGACCTCTTCTTAGATGCCGTCGATGTAAATGGTTCCCTCTTCACGGCACCCATATGCTTCCCTAGCCGCCAGCGCCGGAGATCAGGACGAGCTTGCCTTCCAGGGCGCGGCTGGTTAGCAAGGTCTCCCAATGCTCGGTAAGAGTGGATGAGGGATAGGGTCGGGTAGTGGGACAGGTAAGAGGCGGGAGGATTGCCTTGACGAAATCGCATGCTCCAATGACGTGTTGGGGCGTGCGTAACTGAGTCTTGCAAAAATTACATTCCTTCGTGTAGCTTTCCGGGTACATCTTGTTTTGAAGATAAGAGTGCGGTAAGGATCTTCCCTGTATGTGCCTGTAGATCGCTTGCTGTTCTCTGGATTAACGGAGTAACGGATCGGAGTAACAGCGCCTCTCCGTCTTGTAATGGTTTGCAATGTCCCTATACCTAAGTATGGACTGTGGCTCACCTTCCTCTACCCCGTGTTCCATCTCACGGTTGAACTGGTGGGAAAGTTCGTTGCCCTCCCGCCCAGAGTGAGCCAGTGTCCATATCAACTCAACTTTCCTTTCAGGTAGGTCGCGTTTGATATTGGGAATATCTAGTGCCGGAAGAGACACCCACCCGTTTCTGCAGCTGTTATGTACTTTTTGCGAGTCAGGGACACTTCCTCCCACCTTGGGCTGCGCGAGTGCTAGCGCTATCGCGGCCTCTTCTGCCACCTCCAGAAAAGACGTCTTGATGGAGGCGCAGGTTACGAGCACATCCCGCGTCGTAACTGCCAGCGTGGATTTCGATGAAAAGATGGGTAACGAACCGTCTGTGAAGACAGTGACCCCATCTTCCTCTTCCACTAGTTCATCTAATGTCTCCGTCATGGCCGCTATACGAGACGTCTTGCGTGCTCAGGTGCCTCCGGAATCCGTACATGGTCGGTGGCATCTGATCACCGGCGTCCAAATGTCTCTGTAGTCTCTTCAAAACCATAAGCTCACTTACGTTCCCTACACAAGACGTGAGGGAGACGGGGCGCGGATTGTCGGCGTGGGGTGGTTTCCCCGGCTTGGGAATAAAATGCACCTCCGCTTCTTTCCATTCTTTTGGTAACGAACCCTTCTCCCAGGACGCGTTGGCGAGGTTTAGCAGTTCGGCTTGGCTCTTGTCACTCATATTTTTCAGCTTGTTGTATGTAATGCCGTCAATTCCCGGTGCGCTGCCTTGATTATTTCCATCGACGGCCGCAACCAGCTCCGACTCGGTGAAGGCTTCGCCCATGTCGACGTTGATATCCCCCTCATACTCGTGAGGTGGGTTACCGCTCTTCTCCTTCTTGAGGTTAGAGTTATAGTCATGACGTTGGATGCAAAAAATAAGCATCTCACCATTGCCAAGATGAAGTCATCACGACTTAATCTACGGGTCAGGCCGCGAAAAGTTGGTTCCATGCGCAAATCTACCGCTCAAAAAGTAGAAAATGACTAAGACGAATGGAAAGCAGAAAGAGACTGCGACGTTATTTCAGTGGAACTGTAGGGGTATTAGAAACAAGATGGAGGAGTTGCAACTATACGTTGATAAATTGAACCAGAAACCGGATATCATAGCGTTACAAGAGACCAACGGCCGGGCCAAGCTCGCGGGATACATTACGTATACGGTTCCCTAGCAAAAAGGATACTGCGATCTTGATCCGCAGTAATGTGGTGGCCACAAAGCACGTGACCGCTCAGCGAGGCTGCGAACATACGCTCAATGAAATTCACAGCAGAAGAGTGGTGGGTGACAAGAACATTTTCGTCCTGAATTCTCATTGCCGACCGTCCAGCAGGGTCATTGACATTGAAGGCACCATATTGGACTGGTGAAAGAAGCAAGAACAAGGCCGATTTCAGTGCTAGGAGATTTCAACTCGGCCCACACGATGTGAGGTCACGAATATTTGTCCAAAAGAGGAGACCAAATAGTAAAAACAATAGAGGATCACGACGTGCAAGTGGTTAACGAACCGGGCGTGCCAATCAGCACGGGCACTACCACGGTCACAGACACCACTCCTGATCTGACGCTAGCTCAGGGGAACCTCGACGTTACTTGGCGTAACACGGGGGAAAATCTTGGCTCAGATCACGAATTTGTGTGACCCTCGGAGGCACCAACATCAAGGCAAAACTGGGTCAAGCCAACATTACAGACTGGGGCCGGTTACGTAGAAGCGCAGACAGTGAAGGCGAGGACGAGGACCAAGACTCCAAGATGTATGAGGCGTGGGCCAAAAAGCAACGCGAATTTGTGAAGAAATTTACGCAGAAGATTACTACGACTACGCAAGTTCCCTTCGTAGACAGCAGGCTAAGCCACATGTGGGCGGCCAGGCACGGTCTTACTCTAAAGTGGAAAAGGCAAAGACATATCAAGAAGCTTCACAGACGCATACATGCGCTCAACAAGAAGGTGACTAAGTATGCGGAACAACTATGCAGGTAAAATTGGATGAAGATGTGTGACGACCTGCAAGGCACCTCATAGATCCGTTAAAAAGCAAGAGCGCATGCGCTCGAGACCTCACAAGTACGATCAACAGTTACGACGGGGACAGGGAGAAGGTCATTCGTGAACTCGCCTAGGAAACAGACGAATAGCGCGCCGAACAACTGGCTAAATGCCGCGACATAGCTAGACAACCAGACTAATCTGGACTTGCAATCAAGATTAACCAAGGCTGACTATGCTATGCCTTAGCTTTCGCTACGTATATGTTGGCACAGCCGAGCTAAGCCACTGTTATTTCTCGAAATCGCATGTTACGCTACGCACTTGCGCAGCTTCTCTGTGAAACAACTAGGAATAATATTTTGTCGACAAAATCTGAGCAGCTTTTTCAATACCCGCCAGTTGGGCCTGTATTTTTTTTTTTCGTGAAAATTTCACTTTTATTGCCAGTGATCTTGAGCTCTGCCCCACTCAGTGACTGAAGTACACAAGCACAAGTATAACGTCGATGCACACGTCACAAAACTTACGCAGAAACGGTATTAAATCATCGCTCATTAATTTTTGGTACCAAGCGGGTAAACTTGGCAAACAGGGGCACTCCACAAAGGGCTGTGCTCGGAACAATGCTATTGAATTCAGCAATGTCCAAGGTTGCAAGAAAGTTGGAGAAAATTGAGGGTATACATTATGTGGTATATGCCACGGCATAACCATATGCAGTGCCAAGGGTAATGTAGGACAGACAGAGACCACATTAAAGGAATGTTTATATGTTGTGGAGAACACACTGAAAGACATAGGGTTGAAATGCTCGACAGCCAAATCAGAACACTTGATCATCAGGCATAGCAGAAAAGGTCGTAAATCAAGAGGCTACATTCCGGAAGATGAGCCAAGACTGTGCTTATACACTCGTGAAGCATCCGCAATCAGGCTAGTTGAAAGAAATCAGGGTTCTTGGGTATCGCGTAGAAGGAATCAACGGTAACTATAGAACAACACAACACTTCTCCAATAAAACTAAAGTCACGAGGTTACTAAGCAGAGAGAGAAAGGCAAAGGAAAGACAGGGAGGTTAACGAGAGATTATGTCCGGTTGGCTACACTGTACTGGGGGAGAGGCAAGGGGATGCGATAGGTGAGAGAGAGAACGATTAAAAAAGAAATAAAGAATACTACACACACACGCACGTAGACACAGACTGTTTCTGTGGGCACTGTCACGCAGCCCGCGAAGGCGTTCCTAGTGTTATGCAGTGTCACCGCACAATCCTGCGTCACACAGTGAAGTCACAATCTGTCAGAAAGTCCACTGTCTTTTAAACACTGCAGCAGCGCCTTCATAGCCGATCACGCTGACTTTCGCGTAGGCCAGTTTCCAAGGATCTTGTTTTCTGTCATTGGGCGCTTGTCCAGCTTGTCTAGGGTGGCTGAGAGGAATGCTCTGTGCGGGTCGAAACGAGAGCACGGACAGAGAAGGTGCACGATTGTTTCATAGCACCCGCAGAAGTCCCAAAGTGGGCTGTTGGACATTCCAAAAATATAGGAGTACGCATTTTAAAAGTCTACTCCAAGCCTTAGACGAACTAGAAGGGCGCAGTCGCGTCGTGGAAGCTCGGGCGGAATACGGAGTTGTAAATTAGGGTCCAGGGCATGAACGTGTTCACTTGTGAAATCGGATTAATTCCACTGAGCTAATGTCGGGTCGTGTGCAAGTACGGCAAGTTTTTTTCGCTTCGTCTTCTCGAAAGAGGAATGGCAACGCAGTTGACGCCGTCATAGACAGATCAGGCCGCTGCGTCTGCTCGATCACTGCCATGTATGCCACAGTGACTAGGCAACCACTGATATATGATATCGTGTCCTTCGTCAACTATGCGATGGTGTACTTCTCTGATGTCTGCGACGAGCTGTTCATGTGATCCATGGCACAGTGCTGAGAGTACACTCTGTAGCGCTGCCTTGGAATCACAGTAGACTGACCATGCATGGTGTGGTTCCTCCTGAATGAAATGAAGAGACGCACGCAAGGCTACCAGTTCAGCAACTGTCGTTGATGATACATGTGATGTTTTTAGCTGTATTTTGACGGATCTTTTTGGTATCACCACAGCAGCAGCTGAACTTGCAGATGTGACTGACCCATCGATGTAAACGTGTACGCGGCCACTGTGCACCTCATGTAAAAGTTCTAATGTGGCCTGCTTCAGGGCAAACTACGGCATGTTAGCCTTCTTCATGATTCCTGAGATGATGAGACGTATTTAAGGTTTGTGTAGGCACCATAAAGACAATGATGGTCTTGCTGCATGCATGTAGTTCGATGGCAATAAGTTACGATTGGCAACAATTATACGACTGATAGTTGCGTTTGGCCTTTCTGCGGGTAGAGCGGCAAGATGGTGAGAAGGTAGTCGGGCAACGTGGCGAATATGTGCTCTGAGAGCATCGGTTACCAAGTACGTTGATATTGGGTGATCTCGAGCTATGACAATCGCTGCCGCTGTAGACGTACACCTCGGAAGACCGAGACACATCCTCAGGGCTTGAGCTTGTAGTCCGTTGAGTACACGCAGGTTTGTTTTGCAGGTGTTACCAAACACCGGGAGGCTGTATCTTGTGAAACCGAGGAACAAGGCGTTATAAAGCTGCAGCATTGACGGCCCCAATGCGCCCCATGACTTTCCGGCGAGAAATTTGAGATGTATTATTGTCATCAACCCCTTCTTTAGGTATGAAACGTGCGGGCTCCATGATAGGTCGCGGTTAATAATTACCCCTAAAAACGGTGTTTTTTGCATTTGCAACTGTTTGTCCGTTGACACTTACAGAGTAACGCTTTATTGCCTTCCGAGTGAAAGTAACACGGCAGCATTTCTCTGAAGACCGCTCGAACTTCTGTTTTCGTAAGTACAGTGATGTTAACCTAGCTGCCTTTTGTAGCCGTGCTCGTACCTGGAGTCGTGTTACAGCAGACGCCCAAATAATAATAATAATAATAATGCCTTTATTTTCCATCTCAAGGATGTGGGAGGGGGAGAGAAAAAGCTACATATCCAGCTTGACGGGCTCTCGCCTCCCCGATACAATACATGATGTTTAGAAAAAAAAGGCAAACAGTACAAGCATATCAGTACAGTCAAAAAGGAATATTACAAATGACAATTTTTACAAAAATGTACAATTCCAAAAAACAAAGTGATGTGCATAATATGTCGTACATTTCAGACAGAAAGTGCCGCCCTTTCACTTATAAGTGAAACAAAATGACGCAAATCTTTTGACCGGGTGCGTTGGAGATTTAAATTGTAATGTTGGCACAGGTTTAAGAGATGTGGAAGAGTGTTTCTGAGCATATGTTGTCCGTAACCTGTTCTGAATGAATGTATGTGCCAAATATCGGTGTTTCTGGTTGCGTAGGCGAAATTTATTTTCTGCAGTGAT
This sequence comes from Dermacentor albipictus, assembly GCF_038994185.2. NCBI lineage: Eukaryota > Metazoa > Arthropoda > Arachnida > Ixodida > Ixodidae > Dermacentor > Dermacentor albipictus. Next base: position 55,388,480 of record NC_091828.1, on the reverse strand, counting down.
GCCAGTTGTGCAATGAACGAGACGTTATTTTTGACCTCTGTAATGTATTTAGTTATTAGGCGGTATGCGTACAGATCATGAATTGGTATTATGTTGTCTTTCATAAAGAGCGGTTTAGATGGGTGGTCATATGCTACATTGTATATTATCCTGAGCATTCTTTTCTGCTGAATGTGTAATTTTCGTAGATTCGCCAAGGATGTTCCCCCCCAGACCAAATGACAATAATTTAGATGCGAACAGAACAATGAATTGTGAAGGAGCAATTTTACTTTTATAGGGAGGATGTTCTTATGAGTGTAAATCGATCCGATGACACGTGACAGTTTAGATGCTACGTAGTTTGTGTGGTCATCCCACGTCATTTTCTCATTGAAAAGTACACCTAGCACTTTAAAGGAATTTACTATCTCTATTTTAAAATTATTAAGAATGATATCATCGTTAATAGGAACATCCTTGTTTTTTTGGACGGTAAATAATGGCCTTTGTTTTGGAAGTGTTAATTTTTAGAGCGTACAGCTCTAAAAAAAAACAGATGTATTTTCCATTTCCAGCTATCTGTATTTCCCAAATACAGATGGCTGCATTTCCATTCACGCGGAACCAAACCGTAACGCCAAGGCTCGTTGTAAAGGTTTAGCAGCATGAGTTGTGCTTCTTGCCCAAGATTGGCGAGTTCCGCATAGGTAACGCCGTCCGGCCCAGGTGACGAAGAGCGCCTGCAAGTTGCCAGTGCCGCATCAAGCTCCTCCACCGAAAACATTACATCCATGCGGGAATGCCGTGGCACAGGAGCGGCGCATGGTGTAAGTGCGCGCTGGAGCTGCGAGCTGGCAAGTCTTGAGCAAAATTCTTCAGCAATGTCTACTTCGCTGCGACCTTGGTGCAAAGCGAGGGATTTCAAAGCAACACGCTGTTGCGGTGATATGCGAAGTCTACGCACAGTTCTCCATATCTGATATAATCGCTGACGTGGATCCAACGACTCACAGAATCGTTTCCATCTTTGATATTGTAGTGGACCAATGCGGCATGGAATCTTCTTTTGCACTCGCCTTGCCTCTCTGAGATCATGGATCTATATGGTTCTCCTGTGTCTTCTTTGAGCTCGCCGGCGAATTGCTCGTAGTCGCTGCAGTTCGGCTTCAAATTCTTCGTATTTTGGGAAAGGCTGAAAAGCACGCGTGGCATCTTGCATGGCTTTTTGAATTTCGTGTTCGAGACTTGAATGGTTCCCTTGCTGACACATTTCCTCCATGTGCAACCGAAACGCCGACCAGTCAATTCTCCGGAGCGTCGTGGAGGGGCATTTAGATAGTCCTTTGATCTTCAGGTACGTCGGAATGTGGTCGCTTTCATGGGTTTCGGTGTCTGGAAACCATTGCACGTTTCATTCAAGACGCCGAGAAACCAGGGTCAAGTCTAGGCAGCTGCTGTATGTAAGCCCGCGTAATTATGTTGGACTACCATCGTTGAGGCAGTAAAGGTCGTGCTGTGCGGCAAAGGATGCTAGTCTCCTCCCCTGGAGTCCATCTTCAAACTCCCCCAAAGCGGAAGGTGGGCATTAAAATCTCCGGTGAGGGTCATAGGGCCGGGTGTCGCTGATAGCACGTCGTGCAGTCGTTTAGAGTCGAAGCCACTTGAAGCAGCAAAGTAAACAGCGACGAGTGTGAACGTAAGCTCATTCGTTTTCGCAATTAAACAAATGTACTGGTTGTCGTCGTGAGGCGGGACTTGGTGCAACACGTACGTCAGATCACATCTAATATGTACAATTACCTTGCTCACATCACCACAGGTAGAAGACATAAATTTTCATAGCCAGAAATGCGTATAACATTCTGCACGTTTGGTTCGCAAATAGGAGGATGGGAAATTGGTTTTCCAAGACATAGTGTTTAAAATGTGAAACTTTTGTTTGAGCCCATGGGCATTTTACTGTAATAAAGATGCTTTCTTGACTTCCATGTGGAATGGCAACGAGGGACGGGCCAAGGTGCTCTGCGATGCTTCAAGTAATGGAGTCAGCGCGTGCAGCACTTGCAGTGCGCTACGAGCAGCCGGAGTGTCCATGTTTGTCAGTAGTAGACGCATAACATTTGTGAGCGATTTGACCATAGCAATCACTTGTGAATCCTTGTCTCTCATTTGGTAAACTGAAGTGACATTTGACGTTACGTGGCGAGTCATCTGCTCTGGCTCTGGCGCGTGACATGTCTTCGGCAGTGCTTGCCACACCTCACTTGATGAAGCAGGAATAGCAGGGCCGCTTTTATCGTTGATATTCGTGCTCTTACTGGAGACAGATGAAACAGGAGGCGGCGTTGCCGGACGAGACATTTCCCTTAAACCGGAAGAGCATTTCGTTGACTTTAGTTTCCGGGAGAGATGTCGCCTTATCGCTGTAGAAGCATTTCTGTGTGATGATCCGTCTCTAGCCATTTTTAGTAAGATTTTCTGCTCTTTCTTTAGGCGTGGATAGTCTTTTGAGGATGCGGTGTGCGAGCCTTGACAATTTGGGCACTTGAGCTCTGTTGCACGGCAAGTGTCAGTGTCGTGTTGTTCGGAACATCGTGGGCATATCACTGTATTTCGGCAGACAGCACTCAAATGTCCAATTATTTGACACCTTCTGCACTGAAGCGGCTTGGCTACGAAAGGTAGTTCCACATGCCGAAAGTACCCGACCTTCACATGTGATGGCAGGCAGTCACCTTTAAACACGAGCCTTACACAGGTCGACTTGCCAAGGCGCCGAGCTTGAAGTAAGGCAACACCATCAGTGGCAGGTTTAATTAAAATTAGCAGGTCGCTGTCGCTAATCGATGTGTCAAATCTGTCATTCCTGCGGAATAAGGTAGTGGACATTGATGTTGCCCAGGAGCTTTAATGCCATCAAAGCATTGATTGCGCTTTGGTTGTGGACATCAATGGCCCGGACTTTCTTTCGAGTATTAATTCTGACATCCTTCATTTCTCCTGGGAGAAGAACCTCCAGAGAAACGGAAATCGCTTGTCTATTAAGGCAATTGAGGCTGTCGGTAGGTATGTCCGGCACAAAACGAATTGTGTGCGCCGATGGCCTTCGCTGTGGCATGACAGTAGACTTGCTTGACGAACACCGTCCGCTGATGTTTCTTCTCTTGGCCTTGCGATGTACCACTCTTTCGAAGCCTTCGTCATCTTAGGCGTCATCGCTTGAGCAGGAGTACAGCACAGTGTCCTCGCTCTCAATTTGACTAGGAGGGCGATTTTTCTACCCCGGGCCGGTACCTGCCGAAGCAGTCACGTCGCGGCGGCATTCTGCCGACTCCAGTTTCATTGCCGTGGCAATGTGAGCGGCGTTTCCCAGCAAGACACGGGAAAAAGCTAAAAATACTGCAGCGCGAAGGAACAGTGGTCTCTACGAGAATCACTTCGTCTTACCAATACCACTAGACACAATACCAATCGACACAGAGACTTAGGAGAAGACAGCGCTTCGAGGCTAATACACACCTTTGCTCTATGTCACTGTGGCTGGATTATTCAAATAGAAGGAGGCAGAACTTAACAAAGTTGCTCTGGTGCTCAGAAAGCTTGTTAAAGTACACCTAGGGATACCGAGTAACGCTGCAGCCGACAAACGCATGAGGCTGGGGTGCACAATACACTAGAAAAAATTCCGGAGGCCCAACCGCTAGCGCAACACGAAAGATTGTAAAGAACACGAGCTGGAAGGAACATATTGCAAATAGGCGTAGAACTGAATAGTTGAAGGAGTTCAATAGAGGTTAAAGTAGGATTATGGACTCAAGTTAGTAATAAGATCAGAACCAACCCTCTCCCCAGAAACATGCATCCAGAATATATCAAAAGGAGATAGGCAAGAGCTAAAGCGCTCTTGCATGAAATAGAGCAGTGGAACCAACTGTCTGTTATAGCTGACGCTGCCTGGGTGATGGAAAGGAAGCATATACAGCCATTGTATAAAATTCTCGAGGGAAAGTGCAACACGCTACCACTGTTTTTACCAACACCATCGTGGCTGAACAAGCGACAGTTGCTCTAGCCTTTAGGCGTAATAAGTGGGCCTGCATTTACAGCGATTCAAAATCCGCTACAAGGTGTTCTAATAAAGGCTATGGCTGGAGTTGCAGCTAAACTTTTCGAAAACAATGCGGGTTATAAAAACTGAAATCCGATGGCTTCCTGTGCAGATGCGAAAGTGGAAGAGACTCCGGTAAACCTCAATGAGGTTGCGCATGACTTGGCACGAGGACTTGCTAATCGTGACAGTCACAATGGAGCCGTTCACCATCACGCCAAGGAATGCAGAGATCATCTATTAACTTACAATGACACTACCAAACATTACTATTTAGTACGGAGGCAATTCCCATAGCCACATTCAAAACTGAACAGGGCTTAGGCAGTCTCACTGCGCTTATTGCAAAGAGGTATATATCCCACGCCGTACCACATTAAAATATATCCAGAGAGGGAGATCTAGACGGACTGTAACGATTGTAATGGCATCATTGGAATCAGACCTATGCTGGCGGGGTGTCCCGCGACTCTCCCCAACCTCGTTTAAGAATGGACACAGTGGGAAAAAGGATTCAAAGCCCATTGTTTAAAGATCAACTAAGGGCCGTCCAGAGGGCCCGAGATGTCACTGAAGGGCCTAGCCTGACAACGCCAACGTGGCAGCAACCCGCCTTGGCTAAAAATTCGAGCCTTCGGACCTCATTTCAATAAGTTTCCACAGACACAATTATATCCGCGCACACAGCTATATCCGCCCCGAGTCAATTATATCCGCGGACGCCGAAATGACTTATGACGCAGGATATTTCTTGCAGCCTTTACATAAGTTACATAATAAATAAGTTACATAATCCTTTACATAAGTGAATACACCAAAACACTACTACCCGCAGTCTCAAGGATGACGGAGTCTATTAGCGGCACGCGAGAAGGAAACAGCTCCGTCTGCTTGTTGCAGACTTCTTTACAGTCCGCGCACAGCCGGAGGCTGACATAATTCTTAGGGAGAATGATTTGCAAGCTTCGCAGCTGAAGAAGTTATCGTAATACAGAATTCTATCAGAAGTCAATCATATGGAAGCTTGATAATCAAGCAACTTCAATTATCCAATTTAAAGAACACACATTGCCGCACATAATCCTGCACCATCTAATGAGTTTAACGGGAATAGCTGGGTTCATACGCGATCATCTATGACATGAGATTCAGGGCAGTAGTCATAGGGGGCACATGTTCTTCTTTTTTTTTGGCGTGTGAAGAAGGACCAAGGCTTCTATGGCGAACTATGAGAAATGAGTTATCGGTAATGCATGATGCCGAAAGAAGCACCGTCAGAGCTTCAATTTTTGGCCGCTTTTTGACCACGTAAATATTACTGTAGATGTTGGCTGTCTAGCCACAGCTTTCGTTCATGATTGTAGAGAAGGACTGGGAGCACTAATGTCGATGGGAGCAAACGGTAGGAAGGGGCCACTGAAAAGCGAACCCTGCAAGTTCTAGACCGCGCGCTAGCTTAAGAAAACCTCCGCTACAATAAAAGATATTAACAATGGGTTTTCTTATTCCCCGGGTCAACGGTGGACTCGTCAATTGTTGAGATGATGAGGACCTTGTGGTATGGATTCCGTAGCAATGCCGCATTGAAGAAATAGGTTGCTCGGGCGCTGTTGCCCGACACATTGCTGCATCTTTAGTTAGAAGTTCCCTCTGTAACCTAAAACTGTTTATCTACACAAAATGAAACTACCCCATAATTTAACCATACCAGACACAGACCTTAGCGGCAAGCACAAGAGGCATTGAAATGTGTCACTGGCGCCAAGCTGACGCATCTTCGGAAGGCTTTTGGCACACTTTAATGCAAAATAGTGATTTCGATCTCGAAATTCATCAATCCAGCTTGCATTTAGACAAAACCTATATGTGTTTAGAATTTACATTTTAAGTTATGCGTGTGGCTAATGTTAGTATTTGGGGTAGTTCCGCCAGCCGCCTGTGCCCTAGTGAGCCCATGCTCAGGCTGCTATTTATTTTTTCCGGCTTTCACTACCTTCATACGAATGATACGAAGAATTGCATAGGAAAGTCCGCTCACCTGAACGATACGTCGAGAAAGCTTGAAGCGTCTCAAGAGGTTCAAAAATGGGATACCGGTTAGATGCAAGTTGTTCTTCGTTTCCTTAGCCCCTCCTGCGACAAATAAAATGACGGTTCAAGTACACTGCGCTGTAAAGAGTAAGTCGTCAGGAAATTCAGCGGCGCTTTGGCACAAAATTTCTGGCAGAAAAGGTAGCCCCTCATTAGCAGACCACAACAATGCATTTCTGAACTGCTGTCAGCTGCAGAGATCCTACGGTAAGACGCGGTTTCTATAGCCCACCGGCAGCGTATGAAAACTCACAAAAAAGGAGTATTCATTGAGGTCATGATAACCACATTTTCAAATAACTAAGCAATCAATCAGACCTTTCCGCACAATATACGACCTTAACTAGCTCAAAACTCAAGAGAGCACTTACCTGTGGCTAGGCTGAAGATTGTGCCCAGAATAATTGTGAGTAGCTCACCAGACAGTGCCATCCAGTAGAAAGACAATCGGTATAGTGGGAAGACGTAAGGGAGGCTGCACAAGGAGATGGGATAGCGCAATAACATGTAAATTTTACGGTGCTTCACCATGTACATTATGGCAGTAAACGTCCCGCAGGTTAACTATTAGATGGTACTCCGGGAGCATAAACGTACCTAAATGTGACTGAAGGCCACTGAAGTGTTCACACCCTGAACAACTCCGACTAAGTAACGGTCAGCGTCAAGTTGCTCGTTTTCAGCGGCGCCAAGCTGGGATAATGCATCGGCCAACATAACTCTGTTAAGACGCACACTTTCACGGGTATTACTGCGATGACCTTAGTGTAGGCTACTCCAAACCTGACCCAAGCTAGATGACCGTCCCACCTTAATCAAGTTGTACGTATCATACAACGCCTCCAAAAAAGAGGCGCCACTCAATGGTGAAAGTGAACGCGTTTTGCTCGAGCACCCGCCCATTGACGAACAGTTATTACGAACGAAGGGCTTTGTGTTTTCCGGTCCTGGGACCATACTCCCAAATCATTCTGTTAGGCTAGTAGAGCAAGGTATTAAATCTGGCACTACACAATTGGAACAGATTGCACGGGGTCATTAATGAGGGCCAGGTAACCTAACGTAGTTCTTTTATACGAATAAGCACATCTCAATTCGTCTTCAGAGGCCAAATTTAAATCAAATCCTAATGCAACACTTCGTCCTCGGGCATCACGCATTTTCCATTTAATCGAGGACACACGAATAATAAAGGGCGCGCGAATAATGAAATTTTAGAACACAAATCGAATAGCGCGTGCTTTTTGTCACCTATTTATTTCCAGTCAATGTTATCGAGTACTTCTTCCGGTGAAATAATATAAAGGACAGCAGTAGTTCGTCCACTCTGCATACGAAAGCACGGATTGAAGTGCGCATTCTTCTGCATAATTTTGTGACTTGGATAAGAGTAGGCAAAACAAAAGGAAACATATGTTTAGGTAATATCGCGGAACAACAAGCACACGAGCGCTTCTTCGATCTTAGTCTTCATCTCTTTGCTGGCAACTACTGCACGTTAACCGCAGGAGTTACCCAGATGAAGCAGATCCTACAGACGCAGCAGCAACGACAGTTTCCTGTCGTTAAGTAAGCACGCCTAGCCTCAGGGAGCGCAAGACGTGGCTTCTTGATTTACGGACAGCAACTTATTTTTCCGCTCTCCCCGTGTGTGCATTTTATAAAAGAAATTTCTAGTGGTGCAGAATAATATCAGCTTTGCTTTCTTTGTGACATAAAATCCTCTGCGGTGACCTGAAATTCGGCTGTTGAAGGCATCAACTCTGCCACTTAAGGCGAAGAAGCGTTTTCGTGCCTAAGTGACCCCCGAGGAACCTTTTACTTGCATTTGTTTAGAAATTCAAAATATTCCATTTCAGGTTCCATTCTCAAAGTTTATCTCAAATATTGGTTCTCGATTTGGTTAGAAGTACTCGCTGTACAAACACATTTACTAATGATAAATAGAATGTGGTACATGATCAACGCCTGGTATGAGAACTGTTTCCTTTATGAATGTCAGCCGAAAACACCCTTTGTAAAGAGAAAGATTGCGAAATTCTGGCGCTTTAGCTATACTTTCCTGCTCATTAAACTTCATATAATTAGTTGTTGCTGCCAGCCAGCGCGAAAAGTTTCTGGTACCTTGCCTATGATTTGGTTTCATGAACAAGGTTGTTTCGCCGGTTATGCAAAACGCAAAGCCTGCGACGTCTGGCGGTTGCAGGCACAGGTCCACTTCTCGTGAGCGTGGCCTCCGAGATCGCAACGGCGCCACATTCTCGAGAATAATTACCACCTCAAAATTTATCCGTGTCCCGCGTTCATAAATGTGCAGATAGACGCCAGGGCAGCTCGTGCACTGCGACAGTGGAAGGCGCTCGTTTTTGGATATCTCTATATACGTATTTTGCCAGAATTCAAGGCCATGAGGTAGCCGCATTACCGATGTAATGTACTTGAATATTGGGTGGTGTGTTCAAAGAGGACTCATGGCTGCCGCGCCCAACGTCCAAAGTCACGAGATGGCGCCACAAGAGATAGGACTGTCACATCACGCACCACTTCCGATGGATGCGCTACGGCACTTTGCCTAAGTCGCGTTTAAGAATCTGCTTTTTAACTGCTAACACGTCAATGCTAACACCTCCCTGCTTCGACGGCCTTGTCCAAATCATTTACTATGGTTTCCCAGCTGGAGCCATCACAAGGTTCAACAAGAGAGCTAATTTCTTCTTCAAGCTCTACATTGTCTGAATGACTGCCTTTGCACGGTTATTAAATCACAATCAGTTCAGAACAATCAGGAACTGCGTTGGTATGGGATCCTGGCTGAGATAGCATCATATTACCTAATTATTCAATTAGGTAATATGAGTAATGCAAACAAACAGTGCAATGATTTTATTTATTTATTATTCAGAAGCTTTAATTATTTGCGTTATATCAAAGATAGGTAAATAAAATTATTTCAGTAACTAAGTAATTATTTATACGCACTCAGCTCTTTAGATTCGCTGACAACCGCTTTGTGTAATTCCAACTGGAATACTTCAGGGAAAATCAAGCTTTTTCCAGGCGAAAGCCTTAAGTGGCTCGCTGCACGATGGCCTTGAAGAAAGAAACACGGCGTCTATAGTACGATACAATTTAAAAGAAACAGCAGCTCGCAACCAAGGCACACGGACTGCGCGACGTAGTGTTACTCCGCTAGCGAATCACACATGCAAACATAGTAGTCGCCATGCGAGGTTTTTCAAAATGGCGTCGTTCTTTATAACTACGGAGCGTCTGCTGTTCTTGAACAGTCTTTTCATTGGCGGAAGCGATGCGGTGCGCAACAGACATGAAGAAAGTGTATAGAGTCTGCGCATTTCACTGTTCAAAATTGCGCGGTACAATTCATACAACTGCTGAGCCATGTTGCTCATAAAACTTTAATGCCAACTGAAGTGAAACTTGACAGTAAATGATTGCAGCGAAGAAAGCATTTCATTTCAGTTAAATAAAGAATTAAGCTTTCACCGTTCCACTTTATCAGACGACTTAAAACGTATAAAATTACGCGCTTACCAATTTATTTTTGTGGTTACCACCTTATATACGCAACAGGGAGAGTTTGAATTACGAACTATTTGCAGCCTCGCTGAGGAACAGGCGCTGGCGGCTATGGGGTCAAGAGCGGGGCTTCAATTCAGACTTGAGTTGTATCCGACTATTGGGGGCAAGCTCCACCTGTGGAAAAGCTGGCGCCACCGTCAGTGCGACGTGGCATGAGGGATCACGTGGACACAGCAACCGCATCGGCTGCTTCGGGAGCGCTGAAGCGAGCTAAAGACGAAAGTTTTAAGTCCTACCAGCGCCACGGTTCTGATTGAGTGGTGAGGCTTTACCGCCTTGGTTGTGAATTTGACAACCTGTGAAACTAGTATAATAGTCAGTGGCTGCCTTTGGAGGCGTGCAGCATGGTAGGCTACTGCTCGGTGCCGCAGTGCCGGACGTACGGAACGGAGCCCGGTGTCAGCCTTATTCACACGTAGCCGCGGGGCAAGGAGCTACGTGAAGCTTGGCTGGCGAAACTTAGAACCGGCAAACAGCGATCGGCAACAACTCGGGTATGCAGCAAGCACACACGCGAGGAAGGTTTTTACTGCGGCGCCGGGACTGCGCGATGTTCGGTGAGTAGCAGAAAACGCCCTCTGACACACTCGCCCGCACCCGCTGCCCGGCAAATGTCAGGACGGTTTGCCTATGAGCTTGTTGATGCTAGATACTGGCAAGTTCACTGGAACAGAAAGGGAGCGGTAAGACGCACGTTAAAGAAAGGCATGGCATATGGTCATGTTTGTGTTATGAATTAATGCACTAGATTACAAAAAAGAAGCAGAGGGAAATCGCACGTTGAGAAGACCGATAAACATACAGTGCGACGTAACTTGAGAAATAATGTTGAAATGTCTAAGAATTTAGAAGACAAAACAAGATTGAGTCGTTGGACGGCACATCACAGTCGCCGTAGGCGTCGAAGTCTCCATAACGAAATTATTTTTGAACAGGTGTGATAGCGTCCACGCAACAATGGTTGCTAGTGTACTGTCACATGCTCATATGCCGCGGCCTAAAGCTCACGTAAAGGCACGAAAACGCGCTCACAGCGAAAGCAAAACATTGTGCGCGGATATGCATGCAGACGCGCAGTCGGTCGCTGCGAACCCGTACGATCGCTGCACTGAGGCTTCATTCTGCTATGCCTCATTTGGTTATATAGACAGCCCACAATAAGAACATATTTCACATAGTTTACTTGCTGCGTTTGCCTACCTTTCACGCAAGAAGCCGGTTTGGAAGACTCCATCACGGCGACCGCGCGTAGTGGCGTTCACTGTAGGTATTCGGTAAAGAGATAGCGTCTGTAAAGGATTATTTGCTTTCACTCTGCCCAAGATTATTATATACACAGTCAAAAACTTCCCTCGTTTTGAGGGTACCTACATAAATGTCCAGGAGGGTTGCCAAGTGGCATTTTTATTGAGCGCCGTAAGCGCGCCGCGTGATCCCTCATACTAAGCAAGGGAGGCGCTTTCGACGTACACTGTAAAAAATTTCCGTAATTTTACGGGGGATTTCTGTCATTATACGGAGAACTGCAGATAAAAATACGGAAAGTATGTCATATTTCAAAAATACGGCAAAATCTGCCGTTAATATACGGAAAGTGCTCTCCGTATTCAGCTTTACGGACATTTTCACTGTAATCATATAACGGCTATACACTGTTTTGGACGAAACAGAGAGAATTCCGTATTTTTGTTATGTGAACATCCGTATATTGTGAGAAAATTTAAGCTGTCTGAATGAGCGCTCGTACTCATAAAGTTTCAGCTAACAATACTTTAGTGAACACGCAAACTCTACGCATTATGAAGTTGCGTACAAAATGTGAGAGCTAGCCTTCTACCAAAAGCTGCAATAACAGATCGTATAAATATACATACGCATCTTCTATTCCGGTCGCAGTTTGCCGCGCATATGGGCTTAGTAACGCTGATCATATGCGCAAATATATGCGTGTTCTCGCAATGTTCTCAAATTAAGCGCTTTGTAGTTAATAACGCAGCATATATGTTTGGGTGAATGAAGAGCCGGGGACATACGTGCATACGTAAACAAGCTTGCGGCACTCAGGTGCTGGTGCACTGGGAATGACATTGGTGCTCTATACGCCAAAAATTGTGCGCACTCTAAATCAGTACCGAAACGCAGGGAGTGGTATAATGACCGTAACTGCGCTTACATTTGGCAATAAATGGTCTCGAAGGGGACTGGCGGCCTATAGATCCAAGTACAACGGTCGGAGGAAATTTTCGAATGCGGCAAGCAATTAACCCAAGTGTCAAAGGGCACTGCTGAACTGCAATGTAGTTGGTTGAACTCATTCCCATGATATTTACAAAATATCTCGTCTCTGACAATAACTACCCATTCATTGAGACAAATCGATTACGCATAATCTTCACTGTTCATGTGTTAATTCTTGCGGTAAGATGTAATCGCAAACATTTGGCGCTTCATCTTGAAACAAGACCGGTAAGCGCGCTCGTTCTTGTACGGTAGAATAAAGAACGCGAACATGCACCGACATGTATGTAAACTACTGGAAGGTGACTGAAGATGAAGGACCTATTACCGTGCTAGTACTGTGTATACTGTCAAAAAGAAGAAAAAAATATTTCGGAAAGAAAGAATGCCCAGTGTCGAGATGTAACGATTCAAGCTTTATTTCTTTTTGACCTAGAATGCAACACCATTAGTTCCACGTGCTTTATGCATGGGTAATGTTATGACACAACTCATTATTTACCCGTTCATTACATGCACCAACCCGCCCAAATTATCGCTGTACTCGAGCTTATGGACGCATCGCAGTGCACTGCTTTGCACTTCATTGTAGCACAGGGGTTTGCTATCGCCAGTAGCGAATGCTTTGGTTGACCTCCCTGCTTTTCTGCCTTTTGAATTCTCTCTCCCTTTGTATAAAACGCACTAACTTGTGGGAGAGAAAGCGTTCTCCTCCTTTAGAATTCATTTAATTGTCAAGCAATTATATTGCAGTTCCAGTAACAAGAGCACAAATGCGAAAACGAAACCGATTCTGTTCGGTTCTCCGCGCTCAGAGTGCGGCACCAGGGGGCAGCGCGCGCTGCGCGTCCGTTAGGAGTGGCAGACGGAGATGCACGTGTGTAGTCAGCCGGCATTTTTCGAGTCGTGTTGTAAATGTTGTTAATTCGCCGTAAATATCTCTTGATTTGTACTCAAGGGTGGAGCAAGACCCCAAGGAAGAGAGATTGACGCATCGGGAGCGAAGAACAGAAACGATGGATGGTTACGCTGCTTGGGTCTCGGCACATTCGAATTGGCAAAGTTCCGAATTTGTTGCTGTGTTGTGTACGCTTGTGCGCTCGTTATTTGCCGTCATCGCGCGGAGATATTTGCGCTGGATGTCATTCACTTCGTGTACAAAACTCTGCTCGCTGCGGCATCGAAGAAGTTGTCCTGTGTTTGGGTGCACGTATGCGCTTGGACACGGATAGCCTGCTTGCTCTCAACGGGTGTTCAACAGTCTACGCGCGCTCGTAACTTGCTCATGAGGTAAGCCCATTTTAATCTTATTTGGTTTGCATAACGTAGGTGTTAAAATGATGTGTGGTAAGCCGGTGTCGCGAACAGAAATATTGTTTCAAAAGACCACTATGCAACGTCTTAGGGCAAAAATCACGCATGAATGGGGAAAGGGATCAACCTATCTTTTCAGATCGATTCCAGTCGTAGCGCGATAGGCTCGATCGCAATTTCCGTGAGGTACTTCTAACCTTTTGTTCACTCGCGTTAAAAGCGTAGAATAAAACTGCGTTCAGTTGAGCTCTTGTATTGACGCTTGTATTGGCTTGAGAGCATACTGTATCCGATACAAGAACTTCTGTTAAAATACGGAAATACACGTTCGAGGCAATAGCAGTCGCTCACTACCTGTGATCGTTACTTTCTTGCTTGGGTGCACGTTTTAATTGTGACCAGAAAAAAACGTCTTGCTGCACCGTTTGCGGTGCAGCAAGACGTGTTCCTTCGAATGATGTCTGGGCAGTCAAAGCATTCGTGCCACTAAGCAAGCAGTAAACGGGGTATCAGTGCGAAAAAATTTGGACATACAAGAGAAGCGAATGGTATCATCATAGGCTCTTTTATTTGACGAATAATTCAGTTGTATTACTAAATCGGAGAGTGGATATGCATGAAAGTCAGATTGTATTGATACTCAGCAAAAACAAGGTAACTTATCATTACTAATCAATCCTTTTCTTTTACTGAAAGGCAAGTTGCTGTTGTGCTGGAGCTAAGAAGAGGTCTGCTGCCTGCAATGGGTCCATCTCTCTCAAGTTATTGCAGTATTATAGCTCTCAAGGTGAGTGGATTTTTTTTTCTCATAGCTATTTGCCACCTTAATCATGACCGTTTACTTAGCTGTGTAGGTGATCACTGTTAGTGACATTGGAGTGCTGGTGGACCAGCACTCCTTTATGATTGCAACGCATATGACAGAGTGCAGCTGTGGCAGTATGCAAAGGTGTTAATCTATAAGCCAAATTAGGTTCTTTGAGGTAATATGTTAATATATTGATGACATTGGATTGTGGTCTAGCAGGCAAAAATGCTAAACAAAAAGAAATTTTAATTTACACTTGGTAAGATGTGCAAGCAATTCAGGCTGTTATACATGAAATGGGACATTTGTAGATGTCTTCTACAGTGCTGCAGTCCTGAATTGCTTCAGAGTTGAGTGATACCACTATAATTTCTCTGTAGAGCATGCAGCACAGTTTAGCATTGGGGGAGGCTGGCATCAACAGGCGTCTACTTACTGTGAAGTTCAAATGAGGTGTTACTGTTAGGGTGACTATATATAATTTATGGTTTAATTCTAGTTTTGTGTCAGGCAGACATAGTTTACCCACTTGGTTAAACAATAGAGATGTAATATCTATGTATACAAGTATTACCCATTCATTTATGCCATTTAGAGAATGGCAGAAATGCGTGGGTAATACTTGTGTACATAGACAATACATCACTATTGTTTAACCAAGCGGTGCCCCTGCATGCTAAATTTTACAGGGCTATTATTAAGTAATGTCAGCTTTTGTTGTAACATTAAGGCACCTTTTATATTATTACAGATTACCACCATTGTGCACCATCATAGTGTCATATTTACACTAAATGTATTTGACTTTGCTATAAAACCTTGCACAGCGGTGCATCATGAAATTTTTTTTTATAGTTTCTGGCCTCAGAATGCACTTCACGTTATATTCTTGTTTGCAACAAGACTATAATGCAGGTTTCTCTCCTTATGTTTTGTGGCACTTCAAACTGCGGCGAGCTAAACCACTGGGCAGCAATACTGGATACGCTACTGCGTGTGGAGCTGTCTTCAAACACACACAAGGAATACATCATTGCTTTTTTAGCACAAAACAACGGACACAAGAAAGACGACAGAACAAGGCGCTACTCTCAACTGACATCACTTTATTGCGTCCCTCCTTTGTAGACAGCAGAATCTAGAAGAACATTTGCTGTGAACACCATGTGCAGGAACCACCAACATCTGATCAAAAAAGCACACTCATGCGACAGAATAAAAAAAAACCATATTGAGCACTTTACAAGGTTAAAGAAAGCACATAATGCACTGTGACCCCAATGACTGTATGAAGAAACTTCCGATAACTCTCTGGCGGTGGTATCACGGCTCTTTTTTCAAAATCGTAGCATCACGAAACATTGCGAACCTAAGCGATCCATACCAACAGGCACAGGTTCCCATTTGGCTCAACATTGTAAAATATGGAAGTGCAAAGCCATGTTTCGTGATATTACGATTTTGAAAAAGTGCTGTGATACCACTGCCTGAGAGTTATCGGAAGCTTTCTTCATACAGTCATTGGGGTCACAGTGCATTAGTGTGCCTTCTTTAACCTTGTGCAGTGCTCAATATGGTTTTTTGGATCCCGTCGCATGAGTACGCTCTTGTGATTGGTTGTTGGTGGTCTCTGCACATGGTGCTCACTGCGGATGTTCTTCTAGATTCTACTATTTATAAAGGAGCGACGCAATAAAGTGATGTCAGTTAAGTGTAGCGCCTTGTGCTGGTCGTCTTTCTTGTGTCCATTGTTTTGCGCTTAACAAAGTATTTATGGATTCACACCAACTAGCCCGCCAACACATTGTGTTGCGGGCACTTCTGAAGTACTGTCTGTCCAATAACCTTGGTGGCATGGAAGCGCCGTCCACTTCTATGCGTTGCTTTCTGTTTCATTGTGGCATCACATCGCATTATAATCATAATGTGTATGTACTTTTTCCAAGAGACCCATATTCCTATCCTTGTGTTATATTTGCTGTCGCATTATTTATGTGCAAATGACCAGTGCTCCAAGCTCCATTTTATCGCAAAGTAAACTACTGGTACCTAAACAGTTCTGTATATCAGAAAACCAAAGCTGAACTGCCGAACAGTAGCAAGCGGCAGCCTTAGTGCAGTGTCAAGTAGTCAGATTTTATTGGTCATGCAGAGGTACACAGGATAGCTCTTTATTACTTGCTGAATAATTAAGCTGTGTGAAAACTGAGTATTTATGTAGCTTGCTCCTGCCCTCATCAAATGTAGAAGATTATCACGGCATTTCCTATTCTCTTTTTCCTTAATACAGTGGGATTACTGCATGCGTAAGTAGGAAACGGATCACATAGGCAATCAAAAGCCAACATTGTGTAAACTTGGAACATTGATTGTACAGTTTGATGACCCAGAATCAGTAGAAATACACCATAAATGATTGACAATTAACTTTTACTTGACACAGGGCTAAAGCATACAGTAAGCATACTGTATGCTCATACGGTGTCACATCAATTTAAATTTTAGTGTAGCTTTACAGTGTGCGCTTCTATTGTTGCATTCTGTCAGAGGAATGGTAATGTTTCGCGTGTATAGCAACTAGACTGTCTATATACAGAAGTAAAAATGTGTGAACTGTATTTTTTAATGATTTGATAGAATGTGTAGCACAATAAAGCCATACAATCAACGCACAGTGATGTGACTTTCTCTGCACATGTTGCAGGTTCAAAAAAAGTATGGTGGAAGCTGTTGCCAAGGTTCCGACCAGAAAAGACAGCCAGTATAAAAGGGTCCGCACCACTGATCTCTACTACAGGGAATGAACAGCACATTGAGCGCCCTCGACTGAAGCCGGCCTTGTCCCGGAAGTTGGTGCTTGACAACTTTGCGGCAGCACTTTGTTGCACGGGTGTGTAGCATTTCTTCCCCTAACATGCCTGCCTGATGTGCCATAAACTACCCAAGCAGTGTTTCGAGGTGTCCAGAATTTTTCCATTGTAGTGTCTACAGTGTCGCTAACATAAGTGGCGTGCAATGGAAACACTGGTAAATCAGAAAAAACTTGATGTAAGAGAGCACTATCGTATACGGGTTCAGATTGTCATAAAAGTGCTTACCAGACATGTAGGGACCTCCTAAAATGTGAAAAACCACAAAGAAAAGTTTTTCGGCAGCAATATTATCTGATCGCACGCACTAGTTAGTCCACCATATGCCCTGCTTCCAGGACAAGCGACTGCATGACATCGCATTTCCACTGGCTACACCTGCATCCGGTGCGGTGTGCTGCATCCAGCGAAACATGTTAGAAATCAGTGGTGCACAGTGCTTTCTGTCCCCTTTCTCGACGCCTACTGAACACATGTTAAACTGTTTCCAAAGCAGAAAAAGAGAGGGAAAGGGCTCTGAACACATTGCATTTTAAAGTGGCTGGTACTGGGTAACGCAAGTACTGTGGCATAATAGATTTGCACCAGGCAACCTGGGCGCCCAAAAAGGCTGCTGTTTACTTGCAAATGGCCAATGTATTGCGAGCATGTTGAAGTTCTTTTTTTATTCTCATCGCTTATTTAGCTAACGGAGACAGCTTTCACAACTGAAGAAGCCTTGGAAGTAGAAACACTTCACAAAACCAGCTTCAATATATCGTGTCTGCATCACAATTTCATGGCTGCATGAGTGAACCCTCTGGTTAACATGTAAGAGAGTTCATGATGTTTGCCATGCATTATCCACTTTATTTACAGGTCAACCCTGTCTTGAGATTTAAGCTGATGTTGCGTTTAGAGAAATTATGGCCGAGAGCCAGCTTTTGAGAATACAGATTGAGCTTGACAGATTAAACGCCAGAACAAGTCATTGAGGATTTCAGATCAAGAATCTTCAAAGGCCAGTTCATTTAGTGGTGTTAATATTCTGCTCGAAGTTGTTGATTGTTACGTTCATATGGTGCCCAAGCATTGCGGTAACAACTTCACTTGGAGTACATAGCAAGGGTGTATTCGATGTAAGCTGCTGGCTTTTTTTCTGTGTTTTCAAAAACTGGTTTCTTGTTCAGTTTAAATTTTCAAATTTTGCATTGTTTATTAGGTGTTGTGTCTTGTTTCCTTTTCCTGCAGCTTCTTAGTTAAACATCTGAATAGTGAACACAACTTGACCTTTTGCTTGATTGCCTAGATTACATGCCCTCGATGCAAAACAATTTCACTTCAAAACTGCTTGTACCATACTGAAAGAATAACTTGAAGCAGCCATAGCCACCAATAACACGCAAGAGATGATTATGAAAATTTTAATATTGTTTTTTGATCTACAGGGTGGCTTAACTATCGTGCACCAAGATTTAGAAATATGTAAATGCGATGTAACTAGACAAAATGAAGGCAATGTTTGCCATCGCCTGGAGATACTCTGATTATATTGTGCATTCTACCTAATTACATAATTCTTAATTAGTTATTAAATATCTCAAATAATTAAATGAAATGTGTCAATGAAAAGGTGTAGAGCAATATGAAAGCCTCCTGATACACTTTTTTGTTACTGTTACTCATTGTGTGCTACATAAAAGTGTTTTTCCAAGGAATAAGCCTGCGAATACACATAAAGTGTCTTGAGTGGCCAGTCATGTGTCAGTTTTGTGGTGCAAAGCCACGAATACAACTTAAATGGGTTCTTTTAAGAAAAAGACTTAGCTCAGCAAATTATCTTTCTTTGTGCAGCCTGTGGAGACAAGGTTTCTTAGACATGGCCGTGGCCCTCAAGGAAGATGCCGAGGCCACAGGCAGTTCCTCCAGTGACCGTGAAAAGGTCCCCTGGGGCACAAGTCTGGTTTGGCACCCCCACCTTTCTCCTGCAGCTTTTCTGTCTACTTAGCTAACCAGGTGGGTCAATGATGGCAAAGGGAAAAAAGAATCAACAGCATCAAATGCAGAACTTGCTCAAGCTCAATGCATTTTTGGTGTGAAGTTTTTCCCTTATCATTTATCAAAAAACGGGTAATAAGTATATGATATGGTCTTCATACGGACACCTCTTTCCCACAGAGAATTAGCAGTAAAAAAAGCAACTTATGAAGGCTTGAATATTAGCTAGGATGATGTGGCATAGATAGGATAATGATTATGAATGTTGCTAATGAAGGCAGTGGTAGTAGAGTGAATAATCAGAGTTTATATATAGATTGAAAGACATTTCGTTCCAATGCCAGAATTTTAAATCATCCCAAATAATTCTTGCATTTTATAGTCTTCATTTTATAGTTCTTGATGCTTGCTTCTTGCTGACATCATTGTTATGCTGCATAATTCACCTGTTATAAATTCCCTATTTCCCCCATTCAAGCAACTTTACAGTCATCATATGAAACCTCGTAGATTAGTTCCAGAAACTTGCTGATGAGATTAGGGGGCGGCGTGTACCCCAGGCTGAGATATGCATTCAAGAGCCTCATATCTTGCAAATGTTAGAAATACTCCTGCTAAGCAAGTTCTTGGTGTCATACAAGGTTATTTGCGAATACGAATTTGCCTAAATTTAGAAAACAGTCAATATAAAACATGTCAAGCGATATCGCTGACGATACACACTCATTCCAACTGAAATAAATACAAATAAATATAGCACCAAATGCAGAATCATTGGCATGATGCCATTCTTTCAGTGTAATAAAATCTGTCCTGCATTGTAAATCTGGAATCCTTTATAATCCAGACTACTAAATACTTATGAGGGTTGTAGCGTAAAATATGCATGTATTTATTCCTCGTTTCTTTACTATAGGACCCGATAATGCTTAAACAGCAGTGAAAGAACTGAGATCACAGTACCTAATACTTTATATTGCTCCAGAAATCCGTTTCTCTGCCGATCGCAGCATTCGACACTAACAAGAAGGCACATAACACTTAGGGTGGTGCTATTCACTTTGATTGTTTGGGAACGAACCCCATAATGTACATGTTATGGCCCTACGTGTCATTACGTTTGAACAACAAAAAGGTAGGGGGTTTGCATTTTGCAAAACTGCATGGAGGTTTTCACTGTGTGCAATTAAAATTAGGAACCTTCCCAGCTCATACTAAATGCATTCTCCAAAGCTTTAGGTTATACAGGTTCACTACTTTACACAGAACACACTCTTTTCCCTCGTCACGGCTCACACTCTTAGGCAGAGTTACACCCTTTGGAGTGCCCCTTCTTCCACACAACGATAATTGTCATCTGCCTTTATGCATTTTCTTTCTTTAACGCTGCGAGCCCTGTGCTTTCCAGTAACGAACGGCATGCGCATTATCAGCATGATAGCATTCCTGACAACAAAGTAGCGGGCGTGGCGTCTTCAAGAAAGGAAACGCATCAAGGCAAATAACGATTATTGTTGTGTGGCAGAAGGGGCACTCCAAAGGGTGTAACTTTGCCTAAGAGTGCAGGTGGTGATTCAGATTCTTCAAAGGTGTTTCATTGTATGGGATGGCACATCGCGCTTCACTTATTTGCAGAATATTGCATTCCAATTGTGTCATATGAGATAAATCCATTAGAGAGCTTTAGCTTGCCCTAAATTTATTACAGCTGTGTACTGGTAAACTGGCCGCAGCTTGCAGTGCTTGTGGAAAAACAATTGTAACTGCCATATTATATGTAACTGCTAGTGCACAGGCATCGGCAGCAGCAATGGTTAGGGTACACTTGTTTCTTCTATTCTAGGGTATGCATCCTCCACCAGAAAGTAGTTTTTTTCGTCTTCCTCTTCTACCATATTGGAATGTGAAATGGGGTGTAATTTGTAGGATATACTCTTGCATAAACTTCATGAGCATTTATTCTTGTCTGTGCCACAGATCATTGTTGCTACCACTGTAAAAGCAGGGTGCCTGTTTACAGCACCCATAGGGAACAATCTGTGAATCTTTAACGAACAGTAAGGATAATGAATAATCGAATAATTTTTAGTAATTTTCAACGAACTTAGCACTCTTTGCTTTCCACTACGGTGTTTTTCAAACTCTAATTTTGGCACAAGGTTTGAATGCAGGATGTCATTTTGTGTGAAAGAGTACACTTGTGCGCATAACACCTCATCGTCGAACATTCTGCTGCACAGAATGTCATTAGATTTCGCATGCATTGGTCACTATCTCACAAACCGGTTTCTCCTTTGTTAGTTGGAATGTAGCATTTATGTAAAGCACATTTGATGTTCTAACAAAAGCATTGTGCCCTCTTATCCCCTAATTCTCCTCACTTGATGCCTAGTGTTGTAATAGCATGGTTGACACCATGAGAGTCAATGTGGTGAATAATTGTGTCTGGTGGAGTAGGGGGTGTACGTTAACTGAAGCAACTTTTCCAGACGACTTGAATCAGTATTGTGGAATGCTGGTTTTTTTTTTCAATCACTGTTACCAAGTTTCACTTTGGTTGTGGCAACAAGTATAATGTAGTTCGCTAGCACTCCTGCCAACACATATAATGTGCAGGCATCTGTGTTGAAAAAAAGACCAGCTAATGGTTTGCCAGGAGCTAAGGTCCATTTAGACCATTAAATTTTGAACTTACACCGGTGGAAATAACTGGTGAATGAAAGCACACCCAGGAGAACTGAAGCAAGACTGCGAGTCGGCCTAGTTGGAACAAATTCATCTTGAAACTTATTGTGCGCAACAAACAAGGACGAAGAATAGAAGAAACACAAGGACGAGCGCTTAACATTGTGTTTCTTCTATTCTTCGTCCCTGTTTGTTGCGCACAATAAGTTTCAAGATGAGCAGGAGAACTGACCATAATATTTTCTTTCATTATAACACCGCTGAAGCTTTGAACTGCATTTGAACTGGCTTGTTTAAAAAATGACCCATTTCCTTGTTCAAGTAAGACAAAGGTTCCACAGGAAGACAGAAACTTGAAGCCGTCAACAGCAGCATGAATATAAACAGCACTCGACGTTTTGCAATCTTGCACCTGGTTATATTATCCATCCCATTTTTTCCCACAGGCTGTTCTTTACTGTTTTATGGTCATATCCAGTTTAATTTTGATGTCCCTATTTTTTAATATTTGGTTAATATATATTTTCTTCATCGGCTTTCAACAAAATATATTCATAATGTGCCTTCATTTACCATTTGCAGTGATCTTAACCAGATGCATCTTGATACAAAATTTATTTTCCTTAATTCTTCGTTTTCCTTTTCCAAAAGTGCAAACTGTTTATCTTGATACCTATTTTGTCTTCTGGGAAGATTGGTTCTACTGGATTAATGACTGCATACATGTGTACATCGTTTTCTGTTTTGGTCACCCCTACTCTTGGCAAGTACTGACAGCATTGCTCATACCCGCTCCATCACAATCACCACTGCTAAGCACACCCTTCCTTCCTTTATTTTAACACTTTGGCTTCTCTTGACCTATTATATGCACCAGTTACTTCTCCCCCAATGAGGCTAGGGGCCAGTGAGATATGCACAATCCCACAACACACCCAAGGAAAACATTTGCTACCCTAATGACAAGCACCTATGTCGAAATGTTGGCTACAGCAACATCCCTTGTGCCAACAATGTTGATCTACTTACATGTTTTTCTAACACAGAAGTTACTGCTTTGTCGTGTTCTGTGATTAAACTTTTTTGCCGCTTTCTTTAGGATGGATATTCACGAATACTATTTGTTTTTCCTAACAGCAGCAAGTTTATCCTTGCAAGTGTTTGGAGTCAAGAACAACTTTCACCAGGAAGAAGTGCAAGACGAGTGATTGAAGAAAATAAAGTTGCTTCTGTGATCTAAGAACTTGAGGGCTGAAATGTTGCACCTTTTTGTATATATGCTATGCAGTGCATTCATATCACAAAGTGCAAAGTGTTTTATCTCTGCAGCCATGTCAGTGTGTTAGCAAGACAATTTTCTCAATGGTGGCCTGCTCCTTTGACTATGAGCTGCCTTCATGACATTTGCATTAAAGGAGATGTACTATCGTGGACAAAAGTACCCTGGAAGTGCGAGCGTTGACCAAATTGCATTTCTGCTCAAGACCGCTGAAAACAGTGGGTCACGTATGCACATTCCGAACGCAGATGGTGGCACGGCTGATCCCAGCAAATAGCACACCAATGAAATTCGGTCGACTCTCGCACGTCCTGGGCAATTTTGTGCCCGATGGCACATTCTTCGAATGGATATGCTCTGCAAGATGAAATACGGGAAGCACCTGTACTTTAACGGATATAGTACAGATTTAGTATACAGAGTCTTTCGTTTTCTGAATACGGCAAGCACCTGTTTTTTAACGGTTATAGCACAGATTCAGCATACGGTGTGTTCCGTTTTCTGAATACGAGAAGCACCGTACTTTAACGGTTATAGTACAGATTCAGAATACAGAGTCTTCCGTTTTCTAGATACAGAAGCACTCGTATCTTGTATTAAGGTCTCTTTTTTTACAGTTGTCCGTTCTACGGAAATGACCGTTCTTAATTTACGGAAGAGTGTTCGGTCACAAATTACCAGCAAATTTTCTGTAAAGTAAGGCAAATTTTTTTTACAGTGTATGGCGACTCCGTAACCCCTCGCCCCCAATATTGCAGTGGTACAAGCAAAACCAAGTGACCTTCTCCGAGAATGTTGCGGGTGGAAAGGGCAACGAGCGGTGCGCACAGACAGCAAAACAGGTGTTGCGTCGCTGACGTCACGTAATGGCGGCCGGTTGTGGCGACAATCAACTGCGATGTGAGAAACGCGACGATGGGGGAGCTCGCCCGGGGCATAGCGGTTTGCTTGGTGGGCCTCGGAAGTTCGCTACGGCTTCGGATGCTCGCCAACCGAGAAACGAAGTGCGAAGTGGCGGAAGAAAGGCGTTCGACCATGAGTGCAGCTTTCCCCTGCTGAGCGGATGCAACTTAATTGTGTTTGGCTTGTGTTACACATTTGTAACGCTTACTGGCGACAACCATGCTGAACATTTCGATAGTGCATTAAGCGCTCGTATGTGTCGTTCAGGAGGTCTACCTAAAGCGCCACATGTGTACTTCACACTGGGGCTCGTTATGTCTGCAAGAAGTCTGACCCATCCGATGGTATAACTTAATGCATTACCAAGTGTGCAGCAGGCTATAGTTTTCACGTTTTACAGTAGTATACCATGCTGCCGAACTTTTTTAAACAGCGCGTCGTTTGAAGTACATCAGCCACAAAAAATATCACAAACAAAACAAACTTCGACATATGCGCTTGCCGTGTACAAACAGCACAACTGTCAACAGCAGGAACCGATCGACGGATGTTGGCGGTGGCGCTGCTGTCGCGTGGGTTGGCATCCAAGCCACGGGCTTTTCCACGCTTGCTGCCACACGGCTATGGATTGCGCATGCTGCCCCTGAACACACTACCCGCATCCAGTGCATTTTACTACGCATAAATAAAAAGTTATTCATGCGGGACAATGTTGTTTAAAAGTGAGTAGCTTCCTTTGGCTCTTTCGCCTATTTTTGTTGGTGGTGGGTGGTAAGACCTGGCGATAAACGCGTACATTTATTTGTTTGTTCTTTCGTTCATTGGGGCCATTCGGTTCCATTTATATATTTTATTTCATCCGGCTGCGCTTTCCTTTGCAGCCATGTTGACATGCGAATCCAGCAAGAAATAAGAGTGACATGGCTATAGAGGGAGCGCTAAAGGCAGAGAGCCACCGAAATTAGCAATTGCAAGTTCCCCCATGGCGGTGACACCACGTGGTTTACGTCATCTAAAGTCTACAACGCTACCAGCGATCACTAAATTGGATAATTGGGCTAGTTGGCATGGCGTAGGGACGGGTGCACGATCAGCGAATATATAAAAGGTAAAGAGAAGAAATGGGAGGACACAAACGCTGCACTCACAACTAGTTTTTAATAAGAAAGAAGGTAGCCTTAATCTGGCAAACCATGGAACCCCATGTGACAGGAAAGCCGTTTTGTAACGGAACGTTATTAGATAAACATAAACATACTCCTCTTTTTAGTAAATTGGGCCTCAACGTTTAAGACTGCCTTCCGAAAACGGTAAATATTCTTTGTTCAACATAACCGATGACTGACGGACAGTTGACTCGTTATGCTAAGGCTATGTGAAAAGCCTGGATTATTTACCGCATCAGCTGATCCACGTGATGTGACTGTATTGTAGTGTCATGGGTAATGGCAAGTAACCGCAGGTGGTGCAATGATGTCTCAAATTTCAATGCATAGTATTTCGTAGCGGATCCTTTTGTTCCAAGAAACGAGTATCATCACAACGGTCAGTCTGGCCTATGTACACGTAAGACCGGAAGTTAGGAGCAAACAAGAAACCAAGGTATGCTCCATTTAAGAAAAATAGGCACATGCTGAATCCTGCATTTTCCATCGTCATGTCGCGTCGGTTTTCTAACAACTTATGGTCAACTTCATGGCGAGAACGGCGACAAGAACACGGAGGAAGCTCGTATGCTGCGGACCGTGGATGTAATCCTTGGGGGCGAGAATATGATTTTGATTTTCAACTACTTTCGGGAAAACGACCTGACGATATATTTTATAACGTTATTGATGCGAAAGCGGAAGGTATTCTTTGGCGACAGCGCTGTAAAAAGGAGTGCCAGCGCTGTTGTATACACGCACTTCCCTAGCAGCAAGAGCTTCATTTACTTTTTTTTTGCGAACACACTTGTACGTCCAACGATGCTAAGCTAATTACCTTTCAGCCATGAATTCTTCGACCCCTTCCGTGGGATTGGTGTCATTGGTTACAAGCGGGCATCGGTCCATCGTGCGGGCAATCACAGGTGGAGCAGGCAAGGCTGACAGTCCTCTGCCCACGGCGTGCCACAACTGCAGTGCGCAGACTAGCAGGCACGCCCACGCTGCACCCTGAACGGATGAGTATCTGTCATTCAAGTACTACGGTACGCTTTATTTGGTATCAAGTCTCAATATGTTTGCGAAACAGGAAACAGTGGGGGAGAGTGTTTGGCTTGAGGTGTTTTTAGAGACAGTTACAAAACTATGGAGGCCATAAATCACTGCAAAAACCTGGAGGGGGGGGGGGAGTATTTCATGGCCGCCTTACGTGGTCGCAGATTGCTGAATGAATGGATGGATGAAAAACTTTATTAGGGTCCTTTAGGGCGCGCACTAGCGCGCAGCGGGCCGCTCGCCCAAATGTTATTTGAAACCTTTATGAGGGCAAAGGATAGATATTAACACAGTAATGTTCACGCAATATGTGGTGAATGATTGATTTCACTCGCACTCTAAATAGTGTGCACACATTTTGGGGCGTATATATGATCCAATACAATAGTAAGGCAACGCATTTCCTGAAGGCTGCGCGCCCGGTACTTTCAGGTCAGAAATGGAATGCGCGTCATAACCATGCCATTGAATTCTTGACATAAGCTAGCTAGCGCATAGTTCTCAATATAGGCAACAAAAAGAAAAATAGAGATGAACATTGCTGTGTGACAAAGACAGGCCCCAAAAGGTGTAAATTATTTTTCCAGCGCCGCTTCCCGCGAAACCACCAGAGCAATGCTAGACATATTTTAAATGCACGGATGAACGGATGATATAGGGAAAGTTAGGCTCCACTGCAACAATGTGTAAGTCGGCGAGCGAAGGACCTGCGAAACGTTGGAACCGGTGGCAGTAACAGAAGAAGCTCCTTTAAAGCGAAAGCTTTACTGACTGCGAACTTGCGATTTCACCGTGGCCGTGCTCCGAGGAGGCACGCGACATCACACCGCGTTCCTCGTCGTTGCGTTCGCCTCTGCTCCCTTCGCCAGCTGCGTCGCATGCGTGATAACATGCCGGAGGATTAAAAAGCAGAGCTCGTGTGCGCCGCAACCACATTTGAGGCGGCAGTATGGACGGCGACAATTCTGATAAGCAGGAGGAGGCCTGGAATCGACATCGGAACGAGATGAAGAGGAAACGAATCGCCCAGGAAATAGACGAACAGCGCGCCGAACGACTGGCTGAACACCGCAACATAGCTAGACAACCAGACTAACTTCGACTTGCGATCAAGATTTACCAAGGCTAATCAAGCTTCAGCTTTCGCTACGTATATCCTGGCATAGCCGAGCTAAGCCACTGCCAATTTTTTTATTCTTTTTCGTATAACCTGACAGCTCGCAGTAAAGGGCACGAGACACGCGCCAGAGGGCACCATATATAGAAAGGCGGCCGAGGGAGATTACGATGGCGGCTAGAGGCCTCGAGGGCTCACAACCCCTCCCCCCCTCCCCGCTTATAAGTAAACAGCGATGCAGCGGTGCCCAAGAGACAGCCTTTGATGCTGGGCGATCTTGTAAATCTGTCGTTTCAGTGGTTTTAAAATCGTTGAAAGCGGGTAGTGATGACAACACCGCTTGGCAGGCTGCTTTGACCCTGTGCATCCCCACGACTTCTTCACGGCCAGTGAGGTCAATGGTAACAATTTTGTTTAGGCCCTCTGGAGTACCTCTAAAGGGTCGTCATAGGTAGGCGTAAGAGATGGGCGGAGGCCTTCAAGCCGTGCGAAAACTTGGCTAGTTGTAGGCATGTGTTTCCGGACATAGGCTTTACTAGATGACGCAACTAAAGTAGGGGAAAGACGCAAGCGTGCAAACCAGAATCGGAGCTGCTCAACATAGCAGTCTGGATCGGGCGTGGCAACAGCAGCTGGCGATAAAAATTGACCGGGTACCGCAACGTGCCATAGACCAGCTCCGCAGATGTGCAGCCGAGGTCTTCCTTTAAAGAGTAGCACACGCCAAGCAGGGCGAGAGGAATGCCTTCAATGCCAGAACACTCAGCCCGGCGGGCCATGAACGCGAATTTAACTTAATGTAGAAAGCGTTCAACCATTCCATTTGCCGATCGGTGATAAATGGCAGTGTCGATATCAGACACGTGAGTTCGTGGAAGAGATCACATTAAAACTGGCGGCCACGATTGGCCGTAACAACTCTGGGGCATCTGAAGCGCGATATCCAGCCACTAGCAAACGCGGAAGCCACTGTGAGTGCCCTTGCGTCAGTGGGAGGAAATGTTTTAGGCCAGCAGGCATAACGGTCTGCACAAGTGAGTATGTAGCGAGCACCTCGGCCTGGTGGCAGCGGGCCAATGATGTCGACTTGACTGTGATCGAACTTGGCGTCAGCTGGACGAAATGAGTGATCTGAGGACTTCGTGTGTCGTGTCGTCTTGAAGCGTTGACAGTGAAGGCATTCGCGAGCCCAGGGCCCATGTCAGCGTTCGCACTCGGCCACACAAAGCGGGAAGAAATAAGACGCTGGGTGGTACGAATTCCGCGATAACTCGCGCCGTGTGACTTGCCACGTACTTGACGGCGGACTCTGAATGGAACGAATAGTCGTGTTCCACACCTTGAAACGTCGCCAGTGATAGTGCTTCAAGAAAATCGAAGAGGCACATCGGACAGAGCTAATGACGTAGTAGACGACCGGAAGTCCCGAAGCTCGACGTCGGATCACTGCACTGCGGCAATTTCTTCGAAGTCAACTGTAGCCGTGGATATGGCGTCGATAGGAAAGGTCTGGGTCTTCAATGTATAGTATGTCCACGGTAAACTCGGAGAAGAGATTGAGAAACCTTATCTCTCTTGCAGTATAATTGTTGATTAACGCGAAAAACGAACATCAAAAGCTTGTGATTCCAGAGGATGTGAGAGCTTATTCCTTGCAGCAGCTATCGGAAATTCCGAACGCCCAAGTATACCACCTGCAGCTGGCAGCCGAAAGTGCTTTAGCGCGTCTACGCAAGATTTAACCCGAGTGGGCACCAGGGGTTGTGCTGGAAATGTTGTAACACGGCACCGACAACCGCACTAGATGCATCGGTGATAAGACGCATTCGTGCGACGCGTAGAGGATGCACCAGCAATGGGGCATCTGCCAATACGTTTTGGCAGATTGCAAGGACTCTTCAGCGTCGGACGTCCAGTACGCAGGACGCAGCTTTAATGGACTAGAGAAGTTGGATCACTGGTGTAATAATTCGGGCGATGCTGAAAAAAAACTGCGGTGGAAGTTGAGCAGCTCAAGCAACTCACGCACCTTGCACAGTGACGTTGCACGAGTGAACTCGCGCAAGGCGTGACTTTTCTTTTCCAACGGTCTGATTCCTTCACGAGTCATGCGGTGCTCGAGGACCTCAATGTCATGGACACCAAAGACGCACTTTGCGGGGCTGATGAGAAGGCCGTATTGCTGGAGCCGAGAAAATAGCAGGCGCAAATGGTTCCTATGTTGCTCGTGGGAAATAGTAGGGGCCAGGAAATCATCAAAATATGCAAAGACGAAGGGGAGTCCCCGGGTGACTACGTTGATAAACCTATGGAACGCCTGGGCAGCGTTTCTCAGCCCCAACGACATGCGGACATACACGAAAAGCCCGAATGGTGTCGCAATTACAGTGTTCGGAATGTCCGCTGGCTCGACAGAGATTTGACGGTAAGCCTTCAATAAATCTTTCTTGCTGAATATTACCGTTCCAGCTTGGTTAGCTGCGAAGTCATGAATGTGAGGGAGTGGATAGCGATCAGGGACGGTGCACGCGTTGAGCGCACGGTAGACGTCGCACGGGCGCAAATCGCCTGGATTACCCTTTGGTGCCATGTGGAGAGCTGAAAGGCAACTGGTCGACGAAAGACGTATAATACCCAGTTGCAGCATGTGGTCAAATTCCATCCTCGATATGCCAAGGCGGTCACAAGCGAGCCGTCTACGGCAGAACACTGGGTGTCATGTGGTGACAACATGATGCGTGACGTTGTGACATACTGGCAGCTCAAGATTGGAAAGTTTCGTGATTGCTGGGAACGAGGGTTGCAATGTGGGCTTGTTGGTAATGCATCTTCAAGGGGTGTACGGTAGCGCGATTAAAATATGGGAGAAAAGAAGACACGCAGAGAATCACATAGCGCTGTGTGTGTCCCTTTGTGCCTTCTTTTCTCCCGTATTTTAATCGCGCTACCGTACACCCCTTGAAGATGGCTGGGAAGCCTGACAGAATTGAGGCGAACGCAGATGAAGGTATTTGGGACACCCTTATAGTAATTGATGCCATTGGGGCGAGAATACCTCGTAGAGACGGTCTAGTCATGTCCACAAGGCGGTGAGCGCGGAGATTAACATTAAGATAAAAGTATATAAGAAAATCCGCGCCCAATATAGCCTTGCGTACGTCTGCAACAATGAATACACATCGGAATGTGCGACAGATACCCAAGTCGATGATAAAGGACCGATTTCCATATCTGTTGATAGAAGAGATGCTGGTTGCTTGAAGAGGCGCGGTTTGTCAGACAGGCTGCCGGTTTAATGACGCAGCAAGAACAGCGCTGACTTCTGCATTTGTGTTCATGAGAAATCGTTGTCCGGATATCCTGACAGTCTGCTTGCTTTAAGGCAAGAGTCACTGGCCGCCACCAGTGATTTCAGTATGTTTTCCTGCCAGCTGCGAAGCGAACGGCAATGACGGACGCTTTCACGGAATTTGTTGTGATACCAGCAGTATGCGCCGCGAGGAGGCCTAGAACGGGTGCTGGACCGAGAAGGGAATCTGAAACGATAATCGCGGTCACGCTGATCACGGTGTGCGATGACCGCAGTGCAGTAATGGTCTCAGAAGTTCCACAATCATGTGCTCCAGGCGAGACGGCCGATCCTCGAAGTGCGACAGCGGAACGGTCGTCGTTGCCACAGTGTCTATTGCTGAACAGCCAGCGATGTGGCCGACCAGCTCTGCAACATTGTCCAGGGACATGTGTTCTGGTGTGATAGCCAAGGCGACCACCAGATTCTGTGGCAAGCGCTGAAGGAACGGTTCACGCAGCAGCAGGCTGTTTGCGTCCGGCCTACAGTAACTCAGAAGCCGCCGCATACGACGTAGAGGTTCCGACGGTCAACGGTCCCCGAGCTCTTTTTCGTTGAGAAGCTGCCGGA
The DNA here is from genome assembly GCF_038994185.2 of Dermacentor albipictus. NCBI lineage: Eukaryota > Metazoa > Arthropoda > Arachnida > Ixodida > Ixodidae > Dermacentor > Dermacentor albipictus. Next base: position 55,357,388 of record NC_091828.1, on the reverse strand, counting down.
GGCGCCTTAGCACAGACACGGACTTGCGTTAATTGCAACACCACCATTCTGAATTTAATTAATTAATTTAATTATGGGGTTTTACGTGCCAAAACCACTTTCTGATTATGAGGCACGCCGTAGTGGAGGACTCCGGAAATTTCGACCACCTGGGGTTCTTTAACGTGCACCTAAATCTAAGTATACACGGGTGTTTTCGCATTTCGCCACCACCATTTTGAAGTGGTGTCAAGGGGTGCGTCCGCCACATCTTGGAACACCTCTGTAGGGAATGCCAAGGCAGCGTGGAGGAACCTCGCGCGCTTTGAGCTAATTGCCGAAGGTCGAAGATGGCCTCCACCTGAGTAAGCCAGGCTGCCGGATTTTGTGGTCAAAAGGACGGCAGGTCAATCTCCACCGTGACGAGAGTTTCTGCGGCGATCTTCGGGGATTTCGTTCTTGGCCTCGTCCATGACGTCGTGCTGGCTCTACAATTACGTCCGAGTCACTACGTTATAGGGACCGAGGTTAGGTCCACTACAACAATAAATAATTCAGCGAGCGAAAGACACGAGAAACGTTCAGATGGATGGCAGGAGCCGAAAAAGCTCTTTTTCTATTCTAACTTCACAGCGCGAGGCCCGAAGCACACGCGCTCGAGCGCGCGAGTTACAAAAACGCAGCCCCGGAAGATGACGATTGCTGCTAGATTGGTAATGAAACAAGAAGCGGCATTTGATATTGCTGTTTTGTGGTAGAGCTTACGTCACGTTGCTTTGGTTAAAGCTTTGGAGCGTGCTAGACAACCGGACGCAGTGTCTCGAGAAATCTGAGCGCAAGCGTCGTTCTTTGTCCTATAAACATGCACATGTCGTCTCACGAATTTTTTTCACCGTGTGGTCATTCGGAATATTCGGACAAGTGCCGAGCATAAGAACGGAAGACGTGTCACACCTTTGCGTTGACCCAGGGCGACGAGATTGCCAGAAGAATGAGGCCAGCAAACGGACCCGCAGCGGAGGTGTACAAGGAAATGAAGACCTGCAAAAAAGGTAAATGAAAAGAAAATATTATGTACGATCGCGAGGTACATCACGAAGACCACGAAGAACTACACCTCCCCCAGGGCGCGAAATAAAGTACAAATCATGCACACAATGTAGGTTGGCGTCGCTTCCTTATTTTCTTGTGACCTGAGTACTACAATATAAGTGAAGACGAATGCGGTGCGTAAGCATCGATATTTGCGGGGAAAACGCCACTGTGCCCAATTGGTTGGTTGCCTTACATTTGGTGTGGGTCCGGTGGCTTTCGTCTACTTCGCAATCAAGCCACCAAACACTGCCGCGCATCGTACGTGACCATGCAAGCCAGACTCCGCGACCGGCATCGCCAGCGTTTGTTTGCGCTGGCGCTTTGCGTTAGCGGGATACGGCAAGCTTTACGCTTGCCGTAGTAAGCGCCTCGAGCGTACCTAACTTTCTTCCAGTAAAAAATAGTGTGCAATCATGCGCAAAAATTATAAATTTGCAGTCTTCGTCGATGTTGATCATGTTATTGATGTAATATGAAAATAATACAGGTCCTAGAATGCTGCCTTGTGGCACCCCGGTTTCAATTGGTTGTGTGCGTGATTTAAAGCCATTTATTTCAACGTACTGAGACCGCGCACTCAAATACGACTGAATACGTTTGAGCGAGATTCCTACCTAAGTCACTACCTACAGTCGGTATCAATTACCTTTCTCTCCTAATAGCAACACATTTATGTCAAATTGATTCAGCAGTTGTCAAATGCGACCATTTCTGTGGATGGCGTATACTTGAATAGTGAAAACGAAGTCGTCCCTGCGGTAAGGCTTTAAAACAAATAACACACGGTTGAAAAATGGGCCAAGAACACTGTGCGTACCCTTGTAGCCGAGCCGACATATGGCACTGCGATTGCGAAGAGCGTCATTATGGTTCCACTAGCCATGGCTGAAAAAGAGAAGCCACATTTTAATACGCCATCCAACATCTCGATCTAAAGGTCCATTCCGTTACATTGCTATATTGTCAGATGAGCTGATATTTTCGCACATAAGAGTGAGCCCGACTTGTGGCAAGCTCCTAGACCAGTATTACCAAGAAGCTCCTGCATTAGAATGGTTCGTAACACCGATTTCTAGCAAATCGTAATGCTAGTCTTGGTATAAGTGGGAAACGAATATATTTGTGCATTTGGCCCCTGATTTTCTATGCGTACACTACGAGTCATTACTTTGTTTTTTTTTTGGCCTTATTTTCAGAGTCGGACGATCAAGTGGCCATTGGCTAGTCATGTCTTATTCAATTTCAGAGAGGGTGGTCCAAGCTCAGAACTTTCTTTTCAGGAAGTTGAAGGCACTGCCGAAATATAGGTTGCAAAACACGTAGCGTTTATTTATAATTTAAACACAGGGTAGGCCTCACAACAGTTACCACTGCACTGAAGTCGCTGTCAAACTTGTCAACTTCGAACTTGATTTTGGCACTCCTTTGCTAAAATGGAAAGGTTCCATCAGCGAGTTCTCCATTTGATTACATGTGTTGCGATAGGAACCACAGACTATTATTGTACTCGTTCACATCCATACAATGTGCTTTTACCGCTCTTCGGCGCATTATTCCTCCGCAGGAATGTGTAGATAAAGGAAATACCAGCGTTTCATACCGAATAATGTCATTTAGTATTCATCTGCGCAGTATGTTGTGGTTATAGAGAATGAAAAAAATGTGAACCGCGCAGCTCAGCAGCTGTGCTGTCCGCCTCTTTCAATCACAACTGCCAATGCGATTATAAGCGAAACATTCTAGAGCCAGCGGCAGTGCGAATGAGTGCTCATAGAATTCAAATACAGCAACAAAGCCTACGGTACGTTAAAATTTCATTTGCCCACGGAAGTTATCAGCTCTTAGCTTTTCACTTCACGCCATACGTATTGATCTATTTATCTTGAATGTTGTCTCCTTTTTTTGTCAAGACCATAGCACGTGGGCGCATGCTAGAAAGTGAATATACAGGGTGTTTCAAGGAACTCGCAATTTTTTTTAGTTGCCCGTGGGAGATATCCCAATTCTAGCCCATAGACTGGTCTACACGAAGAGGTGGACATTGCTTGCACAAAAAATTGGCATGCTCAGTCGACTAATTGACACAAATTCGCTAATTAAGTTGTCAGCTTATTACCTTATGACCCACATTGCAATTTACAAATCGTACATATGGAATCCGGAAGGCAGATCCACTTGGGACCAATTCTCAGGATTACACCAGTTTCAAGGTATTAGCTCCCGAACTTTGCGGAGAAATGCGTGGGCGTTCCAGTTACTTTCTTGACAAGACGTCGTTTTATGCAATCAAGCACAAAAGTAACTGGAACGGCAAATCATTTCTCCACAAAGTTCGGGAATCTCTAAAGTGGTGTCATCCTGAGAATTAGTCCCAATGGATCCACTTTGCGAACTCTCCGGTGAGAATTTGTCAATTGCAATATGTGCCATAAGGTAATTAGTTAGAAACTTTCTTAGTGGAGTTTTGGTAATTAGTTATTTACGCTTTCCAATTCATTGTGCAAGTAATGTCCGCCTGTTGGAGTAGACCAGCTCATGGACTATATTTGTGCTATATCTACCACAGGCAAGTTAAAAAAATATTGGAAGTATTCGCTGAAACACCCTGTATAACTTTAGCAAGAGATATTGAAAAGGATAACGTAAATCCGAAAAAAAATTATTCGCACTCCTACATCGAACGAAAAGCGTAGTATGCTACATACGGCTACACAGTACTCACGGAAGCACAACGTAGCATATGGCTAAATAATAATAGAAGTGGGCCAATATAAAGTTTGACGAATGCGAATCGTATCCGAATAGTCAATATCAAACATTGAATAGCCATACTCGGACCAATGTAGCCAGGAATAGAGCAGGAATATTTCTTTCCGTATTTAATTAGTCATTATACCTGTACTGACTAGCGCAAGAAAGCAGCCATCATCGACAAATGATAAGGTTTAAACATAACATTACTAACTAACCAAAAAAAAGATGCGCGAATAGCCTCCTAGCATTTATACAGCATTGTTGCGAAAGTTAGGTTAGGTTGCTGCACGACTCCCCTTCCATGGGCGCTACATAAGTGGCTGCTGAAAAATAAAGAATGTCCGGTTGCGCCCTAAAGGCGAAGCATCATATCGGCAGTCAACATCAGGAAAAAAGAAAACAGGGACTAGCCCAGGCAACCGCCTTGCAAAACGCCTATTGCGATAGCGCATTATTAGACAGCTATAGCAAGTAACGATCATAGTTTTATCGGCTGTATAAATCAGCAAACATTAGCTTGCTAACTAACTTAACAAGCATGGTGTCAGGCGCGCGCAGACAAACATGAACGCATCTTACTAGGTTACGCCACGACAGTTCGCTGTCAGAAAGCTGGCGTGTAAAAGAGCCTTAAAAGCCTGTAGGAAGGCACGTTGCAGGAACATTAATGCTTGCAGCGTTAAACAAGAAGCTCCTACACGAGTACACAGCCAAAAACAGGAATTGACATGTCGACTCCGTAGCATAGTGGCTGCTAAGCTCGAGGCAACGGAATCGAGGTCGGCTGCGGCACCCGCATCTTCTATGAGGGCGAAATGAAAAAATGCTCGTGTACGTAGATTCAGGCGCACATTAACAAATGGTGGTCACAAATAATCCGGTGTTCCCAAGTAATGCGTGCTTCATAATCATAGGGTGGTTTTGACATGACAAATGCCGCACTTTCAACACTAAATGAGAGACTACATTGAACAGACACCGGCTTTCATGCAGGTTTTAGCTGAAAAAGCGAAACAAAGCTTGTATAACCTCACTTGCATCTCTATTGTTTCGAAAAAGTTTGGCGATGTCTCACTTCTAATAATATGTGCTAATTTATTCATTCTTTTGCCCTTGGAAGAGCCGCAAACAGGCTTTATTAGGTAGTTGTTGGCTATTAAATGGTTAGTTTCAATTATTCAGAATTAGCTAATAGTTCGTTTTCGTATGGGAATAGTTAGTGCGAAATATTGAAGTCGCATTCGAGACTTCCAATGGAATTGGATAAAACTCACACCTAAATAATGTACATTGTTGAAAAAAAATCAAATCTGCTATGAAAAGGCGGTTTCACAAACGTTCTTGCAGTGCAGTTTACCAAATATAATACAACTTGATAAAACTATTGCACACTATCTACGTAAAACATATGGCGCAAAAGAGGCAAGCGTTGCTAGGTGGAATCAGTACTTATATTTATCATACTACTAAATGTTAGCGCTCGCTTGTTTACGGCTGTTGAATAATAACAAAACCCCGCAAGTGTGTAGGAGATGCACGTCAAGACTTATTTTTCTTACCCAGAAAGCGCATCACGTTCACCGCTGTTTTCTCGCTCATGTCGACGTACGGCGAAACGATGTCGATGTAGAACGTGGCTGCATGAGAGTTGACGATTGACGACACCGTGCTGTGGAACGTGAAAATCGAAGGGGTTATGGGCTTTGCGAAGCTTCTTCGAACCGGTTCAGCTTTTGGAGCTGAACAGCCGGCATTTGCGCTCAGTCATGCCCCGAAATACCGCACACTGCTATTCCATATGACCCATCTCACGAGCATGTTGACTCTATGAATGAAGCGAAGAGGCACAGCTTTAGGCTTAGCATCACCTCACTTGTTGCATTCTGGGTGCAGAGCGCTCGATTTCAATGGCGTTTTGCAAGTGTTCGATTACTAGTGTTCATTATTTTCTGTTGCAGCTAAATATAACTTTGCAGACTCAGCTGTAGTCGACATTTACTTAATGCGAAGAGTTACAAGAAGTTCAGGGCCGCGCGTTCATTGCGGGAAATTCTTAGGCCTAATTACGCCTGTCAACGAATGCGTCTCCGGTGTAATGGTTACCGTATTCGGATTCCGTACTAGCGGTACTCGGTTCGAATCCGGCCGTCGGACAAGTTTACGAATATTACGTATATAATTGCGCATATACAGACATTTACACGTATATCTCATGTGTGTATACAGCTCACGGCCACCAGTGACGTAAGTTTTCAGACTTCAATATCTCCAGGATTGGCCAAAAAACTGCCTTTAGTCCCTCAATGATCGTTCGCATCAAAATGCCCGTACACTGTCGTAGTCTTCAGGTAATCAGCCTCTAACCGCATGGCCCGATAATTATATCGCAAAGGTGTAGAAACATATTGGCATTACATAGAAAACCTGCCTTTTTTATAGTAACCCACGGTAAAAGAGCAGTGAAAGAAGAGCATTTTAATTACTTTCGTTAGTTATGTTGGACCTAGTGATAAGAAAATATACGTAACAAAGTGCGGTCGCACCTTTGCGATTGAATCACGCACATTACTGTAGTTACAAGAATACAGAAAGCCCACAACGAAGGTACTGGCTTGAATATCTGGTCCGCTTCCAGCTGCTTTGCACGACTTCACGTCGCTAATCTCAAACTAACGCGCTTGCATTGTGCTGTGAAATTTGCTTTAAAGTGAACTTTGCATATTCGCGTGCACCTATGCTGAGTAGCAGACTTGATCCTTCTGCATGAAAAGAAGAAAAATTACCGGAGCCCCTTGGGGCGATCTGGGGCGCCATAGCGTAAACCTATTCCAATCCTGCACTCAACCCTCCTCGATTCGTCAAAAAGCTTTTTTGATCACCCCCACTTCGCCTTTCTGTCACGCGATGTCACGCAAACCGCAATAGCTCTTCATATGATATCGCATGTACGCACTGATTATGCATGACTGGACTGAAGAAAGGAGAAATATTTATTTCTGATTCAACGCCTTTTCGCCATTAGCCCTCTGCCATTGGTCCAAAATTTTCGGGCTGCACCCACTTCACCTGCCTGTCACACGATGTCAGATAACCGCGAAAACTCACCGCGTAAAAGATGTATTAATGTGCCTAACAAAACTGATTTTTCTTTAGAATAACCGTAACGTTACGACAGAAATAACGTTCCGACAGGAATAAAAGATGGCTGCCGCCGATCGCTCAGGCACTGGCTACTCACATCTGCCGACGAGCATGCGTTTATTTGCGTGTTATAAAATTGTTGACGTTGCCGTGTAACGCTATCGAGCACTTTTGGCACGTTCACGGCAGCGCTCTGCCAAATCTTTGCCGAGGATACGCTTTAGTGGCCTTCCTAACCTGGCATTGCACGCGACTGTGATTTTCGACCAGCCATGGCAAGCCAAGGGAAAGTGGACCAATCACAAACGGCGACACCACCCTCTTAGTCCGGTTATCTATTTTGAGTGCGCTGGCTTGGCGCCATCGGTACTTTCTCCATTTGAGCGTGTTCCTCACCTCATGGCAGCCAATTGGTAAATAAATACCGCTAAATGTAGGCAATGTTTTTCGTTTTGAAAGCAAACAAACGTGGCGTCCTATGAACAATGAGAGTGTTGCTTGGGCTGTTAAGGCCAAGCTGTTGGGCTGTTCAGGACACGCAGGACGCTGCGTGACGCTTCCCGATGCTTCCATCGGCAGCTACGTTAATTTGGGGTCAGGAGATTGCAATAAAAACATATTGGAACAGTTTCACGATACAGGTCCGTTGTTTAAGCTAAGCTCTCAAGAATGCTCTCTGGAAACATTACACATTACCCATCTTATACGACATCTCTCATCAGCAACCTTTTATTATGGCACTGTCTCTTCCCTTTTTCTCTTTCCCAAAAGACACGGCGCCTTCATGTCCGCGACCTTCAAGGTGTGCCCTATGTGTCTAGCTTATCGCGTGTAATATGGACAGTTGCTCAATCTAAACCGCGCGATGGGAACGCGCTGAAAAGGCAGAGGCGCTTACACCGCTGAATAGAAATGCGTGGACTGCGTCGTCGTGCTTCTGAGGAGCGAGCCCATACTGCGACGAAGTTACGTTTTGCACTTCACGCCGATCGCCTGATCGTTTCTGCCTCATTTAAGCTTGGCGCCGTGAGTTTCGGTAACGCTTTCGGCGCCTGGCTAGCCTCGCCAGTTGCCGCGTGGTGATGTAGGCGTGCCGCCTGTGCTACGCGACGCAAGACGCTCAATTTTGCCCACATGACCACAGCCGGCGACGCCGCCTCCTACGCTTGACAGCTGGGTCTCTTATCTCAGCACATTTTGCAGCGCCACCATGTTACACCTTGGATGTCGACTTGGATATATCATCACCAGTCCAAAAGTTACTGGTACTCTGCGCACCTTTTCATTGGCTGTAAAGGTGAAGGTGGCACTGTGATCCATAAAGCGTGGGTCACCTGCTGGGTCCGATGCTTGCCAGCTCAGTTTTAAATCGAAGTTTTTTTTTTCTGCTCTACTCCCGACTTTCCGGGCACGGCTGCTGTAGGCTTGCTCGCGCGCGCCGCTTGGTTTCTTGCAACACCACCAGGTGGTGCTCGCCTTCACGCATACTGGTTGCAGTGACGAGATTGTATTTGAAGAGAAAAGAGCATGGAAGAGAACCAGATGGAAAAGGAACTGGTGCGACCAATTTCAACTGGAAGAAAACCGAAGAGAAAATTCTTAAGCGCACAGCCACAGGCCAGATGAGGTTCCTTAGGCTGATTAATGAACTAGGACCCAAAAGTAAGGAAGCTCTGGTGAAACTAGTGGAAGTACTGTATAAGATGGAGGAATATCAGGCAGTTGGGGCCAAATCAGAATGAATGTATTTTTTAAAGCTAAGGGGGAGAAAGATAGAATTCAGTCGTATAGGCCTTTGACCATTACATCGGCAAGATACAGCTAGGTTAACAATGCAGGCAATCAAATTAAAGCTGCAAGAATAGGCAGAGAATAATGGCATCTAGCGAGAACTTCAGAATGGCTTTAGAATAGGTAGCCGTTTGGATGATAACTTCTTTGTTCTTACTCAGTGTCTTGAAATATCAAGAGTAGGAAGGGTACCATTATATGTGGCCTTTTTAGACATAACAGGAGCGTACGACAAAGCAGACCGGGACATTGTGTGGGATATTCTGGAAGGGGAAGGCTTAGGCGACGAGTGTCTACAGCTTTTGATCGAAATTCACCTGGAAAATGCCGTTTGTGCTGAATGGGAAGGGTTGAGCAGCGAGGAGAAGAAAGCTGATATCAACAATTGACTGAGGCAGGGGAGCCCTTTATCCCCTCTGCTGTTTAAGATGTACATGGTGAGGATGGAGAGGACTCTAGAAGGAAGCAATATCGGGTGTAATTTCTCATACAAACACGCGTGTACAGAACTAGAGCAGAAGCTCCGAGCTACGACATTGTGTTGCTAGTTAAGAAGCAAAGTGATTTGCAACCTCTGGCTAATATATGTGGTGAGGAAAGCGGGAATTCAGGTTTGAAATATAGCGTTGGAAAATCAGGTGTTATGGTATTCAATGAAAACAGTCAACACACAGTGGCAATGTAGGGCTGGGAAACACCTTGGGAAAAGAATATAAATAACTTGGTTTATGAATAAACGAAGGCAATTGATATATGGGACCACATGAAAAAAGAATAACAACAAAGGGGAAGAGAAATGCAGACATCATGAACGACAGAGTGCTATGGGGACACAATAGGTACGAGATGCTCCGAGATAGGTGGAAAGGTATAATGGTTCCAGGACTTACTTCTGCAAATGCCGTTGCTTGCTTGAAAACAGGCGTACAATCAGGACTCGATGGCAACCAAAGACCAGTGGGACGCCTCGCATTGGATGCTCACGGGAAGATTAGAAATGAAGCTGTGCAGTGTGATATGGGCTGGGCTAGCTTTAAAGTGAGGGGAGCTCACAGTAAAATTCAGTATAAAGAACTACTGAGGAATATGGAAGAAAGTAAACGGGCTGGTAGAGTGTTCAGGTATCTGTATAGGAAAAACATTGATTAACAGTAGGGGAAAATAACCAGCAAGTATGCGGCCTGTAAGGTGTGCAACAAAGCAACAAAGACGGTCAAACGGGAAGTCAGAGTGGCTGAAATAATCTCATGGGTGGCGGCAATGGAAAGGAAACCTGCCAAGAGTAACTACTTAAGAGGAAAAAGCGAAATCATATAAGAAACAATTTGTGATAACTCAAAGGGCAGCTCCTTACTTTTGGAAGCGAGATCAGGATGTCTTGGAATACGCACCTATACAGTAAGATATAAGAAAGAAGAAGAAGCATGTGTTTGCTGCGGTAAAGCTAGGGAAAGGACCGATCATGTTTTATTAGAATGTGAAGATATATCTGCCCAGCGGTCTATTTAAGCACCACTAGCCTCGACGCCCTTGGGTTCAGTGAGGGCAGGGTGAAAGTGAGCATGTCCGCAATAAAGATTACTAAGAGGAGATAGGAAGATTGGTGGGAGAAACGTAGGGAAACGGGAAAAAAACGGAGACGTACAAAACAAAGCTCACAGTAGGGGGTCAGAAAATTTGGTTATGGGAATTCATTGTGTTTTTTAGTGCGAAAGCAAAAGTGCTCGCACTTTCGGCCCATCGGTGGTCGTGGCGCCTCCTTACACAGCTGCGCGTCACGTGACCGTGTGACGTCACGCCAGACAGAGAGACGGGGCCCCAGCTCGCGGCACCGATGGTGGAGGCGAAACCTTGCGCGGCGCTACTGCAGCGCTACCGAGAGAGGGCGCTCGCTGGTGTGACGTCACGCTAGGAGGATAAATGGGGCTACAGCTCGGCTCCTCGCAGTGGTCGGCGCGCTGCCTTGCGCTATGTCGAATGATGTATAGCCATAAGTTTAACAAAGGGCAACCATGTCTACACCATCAGCCGAACCAAGGCGCAGCCAAGGGTATTGCTTTCGCAATCTTCCAGGCTTAACCAAGCTAAGCCTTCAGCCATTTTTTTTCGCTTATAACGTAGGTAGGATATTCGGCAGTATAATAGCAAGAGCTTGGTGGCGCAGCCCACTGCCAAGTTTCAAAGGGACGTTCATAACGTCCACCCATCCATTCAGTGGTCGGCGCCGCCGCGGCAGCTGTTCTGCAGCTCAGCTTTCTGTCGTTCTAAGCTTCTTTTCTAGTGCAGCTGTTCACAGTTTGTGTATGGCACGCGCTGTGCTTGCTTCCTATGCGACAAAACTGCAGCTAATGGGCTGTGGAGATTGCGTGCTGAGATGTGATCGTGTAAACATTCCAATCGTCCATCGCCTGAAGAAAGCACTTGGAGCTGGCATCTCAACAGCGTGGTGGCCACGTATGCAGGACCTCGCAAACGTGCACAAGCAAATGGCTCCAAAGCGTGCATTCGGCATTGAGGACACCCAGGCCCGAAAGAAGCGTCCCGCATAACAGGAGCGTCCTCACTACGCAGCAAAACGTGGCACAGACCGTGTATGTATACAATTATAGTAATTCATTGAATTAGGTACAGCCACATAATTCAAATAAAGTTTAACGCTTCTACCACGATCGTGGCGATGTGCCATGTGAGGGAATGATAATACTCGACCCTCTCATAGATTATAACCAGTGACGAACAGCGCCTCAAGCAAACACGTCTTCGTGCCTGTTCTGTGGATTACGCAGACAAACAGCAGTGGCACACCCACGGTAACTTTTATCATCAACTCACAACTCTCGTATTGGACTAGAGTAGAAAAAATTTGATTCGCTACCAACATCACCACTAATTCTCTTCAACAAAGCCAGCAGCATACAAAGCTTCCCTTACATCGATTTTTAAACTGCGTAGGATGCACATATTTTTAGGTGGCCAATGAGTTTAAATGCATTTTGGAATGAAATCGATTTCGCCGATCCGAGGCATTTTCTTGTGTTGGGGTATCGTGCACATTCTCAAGCGCAACGGTTCCCCTGTTTGTCCTGAATGGATGCTTATCACCCTCCTTAATTTCGATTGCAACGTACTCACAATCACTATTCTTCGGCGCTGAGGGCACCTGATGAGCTTTCTAGATTGTAATCAGCAGGAGTCGTCAGTACCTGCCAGAAAGATACACCATCTGTCTTTCCCAACTCGAGACATCACAGTATATATGGTGTCGCGGTTTGCACGTGGTCATCCTGTTTCTTTGGACGAAGAGAAGGCACTTCACCGTCTGGATAACCTGCATATATTTAGTGTCCCCACAGCATTTGGCTATCCACAGTCATTTGCGGCATTACCTTCAGCCTCATTCTTTAAAGCATGGAAAAAAATGCTAAACAGAGATTCACGTGTTCAGGGTGTTGCGCTCCCTGGTAGCGACATAGTGAATGTGCCGCATTCGCCGACAACATTACATTGTCGCTTGCCTATGAGTATAGCCTGCCAAAAGAGGTGAGGCGTGCAGACAGGACACAGAAGTAGAGAAGTGGACAACACGAAAGCCGACTACCAACTGATGGGAGCACTGATGCGAAAAACAGAAAGAAGACACAAAACTCATCTGCGCAAGCTCAGGAATGGTAACACCACGTGTCAGTCGTGTACACGTGCCGGTCTAGATGAGAGATAACTGTTAAGGCACTTAACCTCTTCCTTATGTAAAGTAATCGAAGGCGGACTCACGCACGCACTTCCACTATTATAGATATACCATGCCTCTACCATAAGACGCATATCTTCATTCTTATGCCTGTACAATATCGCGCATTCCTCTAACTCTCGCGTGCAGTTACAATCTTGGCAATGTAGAGAAAGATTAGTAGGCGATCCACCGGCTAACGACCTTTTATGTTCCATTAGCCTCTGATTGATACACCGTCCCGTTTGCCATACGTAGAACTGGCCACAGCTAAGGGGAATTTTATAAACCACACCCATACTGCAGTCAGTAAACCTGTTGTTCTTATTGTGCTTCACTGGACAAAGATCTGTTCGTTTTTTGCCTTTTACTTGCTCCTTTTTCCTTTCTACGGCAGCTCATAAGCTTATTGGGAGCAGTGAAAGCAACATTAACATCATATCTACTTGCAACTTTTTAAAGCCTGTGCGACACTGCATCAATATAAGGAATAGCCGCTACTATTTTTTTGCTATTACTGCTTTCTGTAATCACGTCCGTCCCCCTCGATACCGACTTCTTTAGGCGCTCAGCCACAGTGGCCACTGCTACACTAGGATAACCTGTTTCTAACAGGCGCCGGACCTGCGCATTAAAACTGGCGCTATTTTTGCGCATGCAGGATCTGGTGAGAGAAGACTTAAGGAACGTAATGGTAATTGCGTTTTTTACTGCTTTGGAATGCTTGGATTGAAAGTTAAGCAATGGCTTCGAAGATCCTGGGGAGTACTGCCAACAAACATGATTTTGTTCAAAGACCAAGGAAATCAAGAAACTGAATTACGCGTCGCTGAGGAAATTCCTTGGTAAATTTTAATCTTCCTCCATAAAGTTTCAATCGCTCACCTACTGAGGTAGCAGCGGAATCGAATTTTCCGCTATTGCAAACAATCAGGTAATCATCAACGTAACGAAATATCTTGATAACGCTATCACGTAAGGCTTTCTCTAAGCAGTTGTCAACCTTACTCAGGTAAATATTGCTAAGAATAGGGGCAACCTTTGAGCCAATACAAATGCCTGATCTCTGCAGAAAAAACGCCATCTCTCCACCCAATCAGCGTCGACTTCAAGTACATTGAAATAATTTCGAGAAAAGCTCCCGTGGAAACACCACATTTGTCAATGAAAGCCGACTCTTGCACTTGTTCTTTAATGCACTCATTTACTGAATTTAGCAACCCGCCATGAGGAAAGGAATAATACAGGTCTTCGATATCCATACTAAAAGCTGTAAAATCACCAGGATTTTCGTCTCTCAAATACTGAACCAGTGCCTGACAATTACGCAAGCAAAAGGGGTCTGAAAAAACTAGTTTAGCTGAGCAGTTCCGTAGGTAACTAGCGACACAGAGCTGCCACGTCCCTTTCTCTGACACTGTAGCACGAAAAGTAATTTCTTGCTTATGGGCCTTCGCCGACAAAAACAGTTCTAAGGTGGGGGATTTTGCTTTCTGGACATTCCAGACAACCTTGTCAAGATTATGTCTTGACAAGACATAATCTTGGTAGACTTGTCAGACATAACTTGTCAAGACATAATCTTGAAAAAGGTTGTCTGTAATGCCAAGAAAGCAAAATCCCTCATCTTAGAACTGTTTTTCTCGGCGAAGACCAATAAGCAAGAATTTTGTTTTCGTGCTATAGTGTCAGAGAAAGGTACGTGGCCGATCTGGGTCGCTAGTTACCTACAGAACTGCTTAGCTACACTAGTTTTTAACACTAGGTCCGGCGCCTATTAGAAGCAGGTTAGCCTAGTGTAGCAGTGGCCACTGTGGCTGAGCGCCTAAAGAAGTCGGTCTCGAGGGGGACGGACCTGATTACAGAAAGCAGTGATAGCAAAAAAAGAGTAGTGGCTATTCCGCATATTCATTCAGTGTCGCACAGGCTTATAAAAGTTGCAAGAAGATATGATGTTAATGTTGCTTTCACTGCTCCCAATAAGCTAGGTAAGATATGCGCCGCCGTAGAGAGGAAAAGGGAGCAGGTAAAAGGCAATAAACGAAGAGATATTTGTCCAGTGAAGCACGTTAAGAGCAACAGGTTTACTGACTGTCGTATGGGAGTGGTTTATAATATTCCCTTTAGCTGTGGCCAGTTCTACGTAGGGTAAATGGGACGGTGTATCAATCAGAGGCTAATGGAACATAAAAGGTCGTTAACCGGTGGATCGCCTGCTAATCTTTCCCTACGTTGCCAAGATTGTAACTGCACGCCAGAGTTAGATGAATGCGCGATATTGTACAGGCATGAGAATGAAGATACGCGTCGTATGGTAGAGGCATGCCATATCTATAATAGTGGAAGTGCGTGCGTGTGTCAGCCTCCGATTACTTTACATAAGGAAGAGATTAAGTGCCTTAACAGTAATCTCTCACGTAGACCGGCACATGTACCGGACTGACACTTGGTGTTACCATTCCTGAGCTTGCGCAGATGAGTTTTGTGTCTTATTTCTTTTTTTTAGCCTCAGTGCTCCCTTCAGTTGATAGTCGACATTCGTGTTGTCCACTTCTCTAGTGTTTTGTCCTGTCTGCACGCCTCACCTCATTTTTGCATAATGGTACTGGCTTCTACTATCACCCTTAGGTTCACGCTTAGGTTCGCCAGTTGGTCCCCAAATACCCAGACATGCACCAATCATTTCTTTCGTGCGGTCGGTCATATGCTTCCACATAAATGTTGTCACCTATGGCACAGGTCACGTGATTAGGAAAAAGAACGTTAACGAGAAGTAAAACTTGCTATGGAACATAAATCCGTTCCAGCACGAGCTTTACTGCGTTCATTCGGGCGTCTTTCGTTATTAACAACATTTAGAGGTTACGATCGTCAACGTCATAAGTCTCACCTTGTGGAAGCGCTTAGCAAACCAGCCAAGAATAGTCCCCGCACCATTGTGACGTCAGACAGCCGCTCTCTTATGAAATATGGAACAACCTGAGGCATAGAAAAAACATGACTATTCGGACAAAGTAGCAAATTAGTAGGTAGAAAATGAGGAAACAGTTATACGAAGTAAGGATTGTACTTTTATGGCCGTATACACTTTTAAACATTCATTTACTAACTAAATTAACAAGCACGGTGTCACAAGTGCTATTGTAAACTTGAACACTCCCCTCTCAATAATCGCGTAAACTCGCTGTCAAAACGCTGCATTGAGGAATCGCGGCAGCAGCAGCGAGCGAATTCACCTCCGTGCATTTCTCGCTTCAACGCGAACAAAACTTTTAACGCACAAGCCATGCGAAGCTACCGACACTAAGCGCACACTGCAAACATCCCAGATCGCCTTGAAAATGAGGCGGTTCGCACTTTTGCCAGGCCACACATCGCTTTCAGGATATGGCGCACACACGGCCGTGCGTAAGCAGCAGCCGTCGGAAAACCCCCTCCCTCGGCTCGTCCCCGGGCATCGTGCGCTTCCGCTCCGCCTCCCCCTCTCGCGCACGCGCGATTGAGCCGCGTGCGCTGGCTCACCAACGCACGCTTTCACTCGCACATACAGCCAACGGCGCGCGGCGACGATTTCATCGCCCCTGTACTTTATACGGGGCCTGACGACGACGGCGACGCCGACGGCAGAAATGCGCCTGGAGTGGGGATATAATTTCTGTCGCAGCAACAGTTCAACCTGCCCTTTTTTGCCAAATAAGCGACACATCATACCCCACTGAACAGGACGTTTTGAAGACGTCTTAGGCTAGCGCAAATGAACTAAAACGGCTACAGCTATTCAGGACGGCTACAAGACGTATTTTCACGTACGTCGGTCTGGAAAGCGTTCTTCGAAAGACGGCTGGGGGTTATCGTGTTAAGATGTCGTCTGCGCAAATATTGGAAACACGTCTTTGAAACGTCGTGAGAAGACGGCTTGATAACGTTTTGCGTAAGCGTATGGAAGATAGCTGCGTGTGTTTTTGAATATATCTGAAATAAGACATGTCGATGCTTTTCTCGGCTTACACGGCTGTCACATATCTTCCCAAAATGACTATACCTAGTATAAATACGTCCACTTCTTCGTACCTTCTCATAGCGTTCATATATGTACGTCACAGAAAAAAAGCATGGATCGAGCGTAAATTTAATAGCGCTAACAAGATTGACAACGTGCACATACATAAGCCAACATTAT
Source organism: Dermacentor albipictus (assembly GCF_038994185.2). NCBI lineage: Eukaryota > Metazoa > Arthropoda > Arachnida > Ixodida > Ixodidae > Dermacentor > Dermacentor albipictus. The sequence goes on along the minus strand of NC_091828.1, from coordinate 55,340,721 downwards.
TCAAGACTTTAGTCAATACGCAATTTGGTTCAGAATAAATACAAGGACGTGCGTAAGTGCACGTGAAAGAAAGACATACCGGCGCAAATAACGCACTGTACACTGCTCGATACATATATACCGCAGTGCTTCAATGTTTTTTTAAATAGATATACCTAAGTTCTTGAGTGCGTTATATACCGTGAGTTCTTTTTTTTTTCCGTGTGGGCGGCTCTGTTTGCAGTGTTTTACCCATCCAGCCTCTGCTGACAAAAATATCTCTCATGAAAGAAGTTTTCAATACGCTCAATGAGTACATATGACTGTAAGACTTTGACAATCAGCGCCTTTGCTATACTGTTCTGAGCACCTGTGTAAGACACAGGTTTTCAGAATCCGCATGCCAGTGTAATTTAAGCCTTGCGATTCTGATGAATAATGCCAGAAACATCATGTATTTAGTTCTGACATTAGCAGAGTCAGTGATTCGCATAAAGCATGGTACGGAATTGTGTTGCACTTAAAACGAAGCATTAACCGACAGATGTTGTTAAGGTCATATGTTACTTAAAAAAAGCTTGTACTATGACGCCAGAAAGAAACATGCTGTACGGTTTAGCCGTCGTCAGATAGGAATTGCAATACATCCCCCGTCATCTTACGGTAGGGTATTTCTTTGGTCTTTCAGTTTTGCAAAGGTGCACACATACGCACGTAGAGCTCTCCCCTTTTGTACGGCCCTTCCTTGTATCCATGTCGGTTTCGGCGGTTAAATAAATCCCGCCAGGCCAGCTAGGCGTTTCCACGCTGCTGTTCATTGCTGCTTCATTTCTTATTACCTTTTATTTCATCAGCACTTCATGGGTGACCTGTGAAGTGTTACTCTCCTATAGCAATTTCCCCTAAAGCTCCTATCGGAATGTGAACAGAAATTGCAATTTTAAGGTTGTTACAAACGTTTAGCATAGCGCTATGCATCGCTATACACCGTTGCCGCGACGGTCTCCGGCACAAGTCCGATCGGTGCATGCTCGCTAAGCTGCGCCATTAGCACGCGTAGCGAGGTTTAGGCAATACACATAAACCAGCTGGTAGCTGGCAGAGGCGATAGCGCAATGGTCGAGCGGCATATGATCAATGCTTCTTCAATCAATGTTGCGGTGGGTACCTGCGAGTTATGTGTGCCCACTCGCACGTAGCGCCAAGCGTTGAGCAAGACTTGGCAGCAGCAGCCGTGGCAAGAAGGACACACCACTAAGCAGTACTTTTTTGGCTACGCAGATCGGAGCACAGTAATCGGCAAGCGCTGATTTCAACCGCCGTTGTGCTGACAAGCATACGGCTATCTTGGCACGTGGACTTCACGCCTACCATCCCCGCCAGTCGATATCACCGTGGCCACCTGGTGACACCTCGCAACGCTACCACAGAACTGGACCGCTCCGTGGCGCCGCCAGCACTATAAAAAAGGGATCCGTTTCGTCCTGCGCTTCACTTGGCAGCAGCAGCCGTGGCAAGAAGGACACACCACTAAGCAGTACTTTTTTGGCTACGCAGATCGGAGCACAGTAATCGGCAAGCGCTGATTTCAACCGCCGTTGTGCTGACAAGCATACGGCTATCTTGGCACGTGGACTTCACGCCTACCATCCCCGCCAGTCGATATCACCGTGGCCACCTGGTGACACCTCGCAACGCTACCACAGAACTGGACCGCTCCGTGGCGCCGCCAGCACTATAAAAAAGGGATCCGTTTCGTCCTGCGCTTCACTTGGCAGCAGCAGCCGTGGCAAGAAGGACACACCACTAAGCAGTACTTTTTTGGCTACGCAGATCGGAGCACAGTAATCGGCAAGCGCTGATTTCAACCGCCGTTGTGCTGACAAGCATACGGCTATCTTGGCACGTGGACTTCACGCCTACCATCCCCGCCAGTCGATATCACCGTGGCCACCTGGTGACACCTCGCAACGCTACCACAGAACTGGACCGCTCCGTGGCGCCGCCAGCACTATAAAAAAGGGATCCGTTTCGTCCTGCGCTTCACTTGGCAGCAGCAGCCGTGGCAAGAAGGACACACCACTAAGCAGTACTTTTTTGGCTACGCAGGTTAGTCTTCGCTTTTATACGGCATTAACCATTCTGTTCTTAACTTTTGTCACGCCTGCTGCTGCCAAAGTTACTCCCGTGGTTTTTTTTTAGCAATGCCTAGTAATGCAGAACTTGCTCGCGATGTTGACGCCCTTCGGAAAGAAATCGCAGAAATGCGTGAAAGTTTGCGCATGATGAACCACCTGTACGAAGAATCAAGGGGAAAATGTGACGCTGTGAATGCAGAGAACAAAACGCTCGCAAAGGAAAATGAAAAGCTGGCTAGAAGGGTAGCGGACCTCGAGCAGTATTCTCGTACAAACAATGTCGAGATCCGGGGTGTGCCGTCCACACAGGGCGAGAATTGTGTCGCTATTCTCCAAAAAATCGGCGACAAGATTGGCTGCCCTGTGGCACCATCTGACATTGACATTGTTCACCGCGTCCCTGCGAAGAAGGATAAACACATCATTGCACGCTTCTGTTCCCGCACTAAGAAGACTGATTTCATAAATAAGGCCAGAAAAGCACGACTAAACACTACTACTCTCGGCTTCCCTCCATCTGCAGAGGCGAAGGTCTTCATTAACGACCACTTAACACAAGACAACAAACGTCTGTTTGCTCAAGCCCTCGAACTAAAAAAGCAGCACAACTGGAAATTCCTATGGACGGACAACTGCCGCATCAAAGCACGAAAGACAGAAGGAGGCCGCGTGTACGTTATTTCTAGCACACGCGACCTTTCGCTAATCGCCTCGTAGCTGTCCAAGCCTTCCGTTTCTACATCTAATCAAATAAATATTCCAAACAATGTATTTTTCTTCAGAAGAACTAAAACGTTCACTAAATAACAGCAGGCTCACCCATAAATCCCTGATACACTTCAACATACGTAGCCTCTCAAAGAACTATGATAACATGATAGATTTCTTTTCTAATCTAAATAACCCTTTCACTATCATTTGCCTGTCAGAAGTATGGCTGACAAACGCTGATAGCAAGCTATTTGGTATACGCGGTTACACAATGGAAGTATGTGTCCGTAAAGATGCTCGGTATGGTGGTTCAGCAATTCTTGTCCAAGATAACCATCCATATCACCGTCGCCATGATCTATCTTTCTCTTGCCCTAACGTTGAATCTGTATTTTTGGAATTCGATAAAACTTTTCTTTCAGCTAACAGTCGAAACACAATAATTGGATCAGTATACCGTTCTCCATCATCTTGCTCTGCAAACTTTTGTTCTCAACTAGATGCTATCTTGAACATCATTGCAAACGAAAACAAAAATGTTGTCATCCTCGGTGACATAAACATAGATATTACTAACCCCAATGATAGTCATTGCTCTAATTATACCAACTGCTATGCGGGATATGGCCTAGATTCATTAATAACCGTACCCACAAGATGTCCTCCGTCCGGATCTCACACTTTAATAGATCATGTATTATCTAACTTACACATAGAGCATTGTGCTGGCGTAGTCACTGTTCCCATAACAGACCACTATCCCATATTCGTTCTATTAAAGTCTATTAACACACCGTACCAACGAAACATAAAAACGGCAAACTTTCACACCACTAAGTTCATTAGTCAAATTGCTGAAATCGACTGGAACCCGATTCTTTCTATAACAGACCCAATCCTAGCATTCGAACAATTTAACAACAAAGTTAAAAGCGTGTACTCGGAGTGTACTAACATAACACAACATACTCACTGGTTCTCCGCCCCTAGAAACCTATGGATAAGAGGATCCCTCTTAAAAAGTATTAAAAAACGTGACAACCTCCACAAAAAATTAAAACGCCAACCTTTTAATGTAACTTTAAAGTCGCGGTACATAACTTATTCTAACACACTTACCAGACTCTTGAAAGAAGCCAAGCGTTCCTACTTCGAGACAATGGTTGTTAAACACACAAATAACACCCGCAAAACCTGGGATACCATTAGGTCATTTCTTCATCTGTCTTCACCAAACCACGCACTGAACCAACTTAATACAGGAACAAGGGTAGTAACGGAAGCCACTGACATCGCAAATGAATTCAATACTTTTTTCTGTCCTACACATGATCATTCACTAGACAGTATACCACAGCCAGTACTCAGGCAAACCCCTTATTCATTTTACTTGTTCCCTACATCACCCAAAGAAGTATCTGATTCAATCGCTAGTTTACGAACTACAGGTCCCGGCCTTGATAATTTACACCCTTCTAAAATCAAATTAGTATCGTTCCATATCGCCGATGTACTAGCGCACATTGTTAACTGCATGTTCATAACAGGCGTTTTCCCCGATGAATTAAAACACGGTAAAATAACTCCCATATTAAAAAAATGTAACAAAGAATTAATTTCAAACTACCGTCCTATCTGTATGCTATCTTTTTTTAGCAAAGTCATTGAGAAACTACTTGTAACCCGCTTAACAAACTATTTTCACAAATTTAATCTTCTCTCGCCTGAACAACACGGGTTTCGTAAAGGTTATTCGACCGAAACAGCTATAACATTGAAGCGGTATAAGCCTTGGAATAGAAGATGAAGAAGCGCAGGAGTCTGGGTTCAGGAGAAGAGAAGAAGGAAGTGAGAATAAAATGTAGACAAGATGGACGCCAGTTCCACAGCAATGCTTTACGTTTACTGTGTCCTTTAAGTAGGAACGCTACATTATTTTGGCGCAGCCGACAGCGAACTCCAACATGTGGGTGAGATTTTTCCTTGAGGAGACCTCCGCGGACAAGATCATCTTTTCGAGATACCAAGCTGAAGATGAACCAGCGGTGGAACTACCTCGCGAACTCAACTCGGCAGAACTCATGAACCTGGTTTTAGAGAAGGCTTCCATGGACCCTGATGAACTACGTCGGAAGGGTGCTGTGAACGTGAACTTGCCTCTGGTGATCTTCGACGAATTAGTTCTTCAACCGATGCGTCGGAAGGACTCTGGATCACAGTCGTCGACGGAAGAGGTGAGCCTCGTTTTGAAAGCACTTCGGCTACAACAAGAACAGATTTCGCAACAAAACCAGCTGGTGACATCGCTTATAAGCTCTTTAAACGCTGAGAAGCCAGTGACTAAATTTGTAGAACCTGATGCATTCGACGGCATGTCATCAAGTCCAGAAGGTTGGCTTGAATTCTATGAATATGCCGCTGGAAAGAACAACTGGCACTCTAATGAGGACAAGATTACTAACATGCATAGTTACTTAAGCGGTGTTGCACGGAAGTGGTATGATTTGCACATTATTGAAGAGGCTGGCAACTCTTGGAATCAGTGGAAAGAAAAATTCTTGACGACATTCCGAAGCAACCCAGTGCAAAGGTGGGACGCCGCGCTTAATTTCAAATTCAAGCAAGGCTCCCTCGTAGAGTATTTCTTTGACAAATGCCGCCTTTTAAAGCTGGCCGAGCCTATGCTTCCTCCGTCTGCCGTAGTAGCACTAATAATGCACGGACTGCACGCGCAAGTCCTGAAGCAAGTGCAACTACGGTCACCTAAAACTATGGAAGGGCTCCTGGAGTGCCTTCACGACATATCATTTACTTCAGAAGAAAATATAAACGCTAGCTCAAGCGGTCACTTCACACGGTCCGGCACGGATTGGTCAAGCCGTAATCAGCGAGAACCGCGCCGCCTTGCAGGCGGCACAGAGAGCTTGGGTTGGCGCGCTCCCAGAGGTCGGGTGCATAACATCGACAGCGACCCTGTTCCCCTACTTTCGGACGCTGAAGAGGCTCCGACGACAAAAAACTGATAAACAAGGGTGATCAGTCCGACCCGATGACCACAACTGAGACTGTTTATTTAACTTGCTCTAGCCTACTTCACATCCCTGTGAAAGTGGGAAACAGACACATGATGGCTTTGGTTGACAGCGGTGCTTCTGTGTCTATAATAAATGCCAAGCTGGTAGATGCAAGTCACCTGCATAGTGGAAGAGTACTACGGGTGCAAGGCTACGATGGAAAAGTGACAATGCATAATCAGTGGGCCTCCGTAAACATCGAGTTCCAAGGTCATGAAATAGCGAGTGAAGTACTGGTGATTGAGGGGGTGACGTATGACTTTCTGCTATCCAGACCAGATATAAAGAAACTAAAAATCAACGTATACTGGGACGATGCGGTTTTAGTGGAAGGACTATCAAGGCAAGAGACACAGCCGGATAGAAAGGATAACCTGCGAGTTGTCAATTGCGCGGAGGATATTGCAACGACCTATCCTGAACTAGTATGCATAGGAAGCTATCCACCGGCGATGACGTCACACAAGGTGCCTTTCGAACTCACCGACAAGACCGTCATCCGAAAATCACCTTACAACATGTCAAGAGAGCGCAAGATATGGTTGAAGAAGGAATTGCAGGAGATGCTAGACGCCAATATAATCCGGCCTTCGGTGCAGTGGCGTAGCAACAGGGGGGGCCGGGGGGCCGTGGGCCCCGGGTGCACGGGGCCAGTAGGGGGGGGGGGGGTGTCATATACGTCTGAAGACACCCGAAAATTGTCGATATCCTTGCCTTCCTCGACTACACCCGGGGGGGGGGGGTGACAGAAGAGCTAAGGGCCCCGGGCGCCAGACGACCTAGCTACGCCACTGCTTCGGTGTCACCCTTCGCCTCTCCCATAACTATTGCGCCGAAAGAAGATGGAACTTTCAGACTGTGCACAGATTACAGGGTTCTCAACCGACAGACAGAACTTATACCATTTCCCATGCCGAAGATAGACACGATTATAGATGAGACAGGTGGTTGCCGATGTTTTTCACGTATTGACTTGTGCAAAGGTTTCTGGCAGATCCCGCTAACCGAAGAAACAAAAATGTACACTGCTTTTATCACGCCCTTCGACCTGTACGAGTATAACCGGCTTCCTTTCGGCTGGAAAAACTCACCAGCATGGTTCCAGAAGATTGTGAACGAAGTCCTGAAGCCTTTCCTAGGTGTCTTTTGTAACGTGTACATAGACGATATTATCGTCTTCTCCAAAACAGAGACGGAGCATCAGGCACACCTGTCCCAGGTATTAAATGCCTTGAGCTTGGCACACCTCAAGGTTAATTTTAAGAAAAGTGCGTTCTTTCAAAGAAAAGTGGTGTTTCTTGGAAGAGTCTTTGATGGGACTACCAAAAGCACGAAACAAGAGTCCGTCGAGAGGATATCCCAACTGGTAAAACCATATGACGTACACTCATTGCGTGTATTTTTGGGATTAGCAGGACATTTCAGGCCCTTCATAAAAGACTTTGCCATCAAAACAAGATGCCTCACGCGCCTAACACAGAAAGAAGTTCCATTTGAGTGGAATGAGGAATGTGAGAGAGTCTACCGTGATCTGGTGCACAGAATATCTGCTGACCCTATTCTACGCATACCAGATTTCACTTTACCCTTTGAACTGAATACCGACGCCTCACACTATGGGACAGGTGCAGTCTTGTACCAGAAATGTCCAGAAGCATCCGGCCGAGAAAAGCGACACGTAGTAGGTTACTACAGCTACACCCTCAAGCCACCTGAAGTCAACTACACCACTACTGAAAAGGAAGCTCTTGCAGTCCTCAAAGCAATTCAGTACTTCCGTACGTACCTAGAAGGTGCGAAGTTTACTTTGTTCACCGATCACCAAGCCCTCACTCATCTCTTGAATATGACCCAACCTAAGGGACGTATCGCCAGATGGGTGAACTATTTGCAGCAGTTCGATTTCACCATCTCCCACAGACCTGGACCCCTGTTGACTGATGCAGATGCATTGTCTAGACTGATGATACAGGCCAACAACGAACAATCGGCAGAAATCAATGAAATTAAATTGTGGGAAGGCACTGAACAATTGATTTTTAGGGAAGGTCGCTATCAAGTCCCGCCAACGCTGATTTCAAAGGTTCTTTATTTGTACCACGATAGCCCAGAATCTGGAGGTCACGACGGATTTTGGCGCACCTACAACAAGCTAGTCAAGAGATTTACGTGGCCTCACATGAAAGACGACGTCAATCGATACGTTCGTTCATGCCACATTTGTCAAATCAACAAAGTGAAATATAAGCAGCCTACGGACGCCATGATAATACCTTGCCACTCAAACGTGCCTTTTGAAGTTATACACCTGGATTTCGCCGAGCTAAATAAGAAACGAGAAGGAGTCCGAAAAACGCAAGCTTTTCTTCTGGCCATAGATGAATGCACCAGGATGGTCGCGGCACGGGCAGGAAAAGAAGATGCGAATAGTGTCATCGCCCTTCTCGAACGGGATATGTTTAGGACAACCAAGACAATTGTATGTGACAACGGTCCAGCGTTCAAGAGCGAAAAGCTAGCAAGATGGGCTCGAGACCATAATATATCAATCCAGTTCTGTGCGCCATACCATCCCGCAGCGAATGGGCTTGCAGAGCGTGCTATACGAGATGTTAAACAATACATCAGGATGTACGATAGTTTCCCTGGTGGTTGGAAATGCTCTTTAGAAGCAGCTGTAAGACATCACAATCGCTCCTACACCAGCGGCTTGGGATGCAGCCCGCAATTCGCTTCTTCAGGAGAAACCCCTATTCTTCAGGCGGACCGTGAACTTGGGCTGTTAGAAAATCTCCAGATCGTCGAGGAAAGGAAACAGAAATCGCAGGAGGAGAGGTACCGTAAACGAATGAAAAAAAATTTTGACAAGAGACATTGCTCAGATATTCCAGACATTCAAGTCACCGACCTCATTCTAGTTAGGAAAGGAGTAAGAGAATCCAATGCCAAATTTTATGGTCCTTACTCTGTGACAAAGACGGCCACTCAGAAAGGAATATTGAAGACTGTGTGGTACATTGGCGAACGTGGCTCAGTTGAATGTGCTTCGATTGGAAATATATATCAAAACGTTTATTTAAAAGAGAAAAAAAAATGCAGAAAGCGAGTGGGTGGAGCCCCTAGTCCAGGGCCCCACTGGCTTGAGCGGTCCGCCGTGCTTGGTCGAGAAGCGCTAGTTGCATCTCCCGATCCTCGCTGGCGAGCCAAGTCTCCCACTGCTCCCTTCCGGAAAGTTTGCCGGCTATTTTTGGTGTATTAATTTTGGGTGGCCTGTTCTGGCAGTCCCACGTAATGTGGGCGAGAGTTGGCCGGCCTCCGCACCAAGGACAGCGAGCGCTGTACAGCGTTGGGTGAATGGCGTTTTTCAAATAAAGGTTTGGAAATGTGTGCGTCTGTATTCGGCGCCAGTCATAAGAGTCCTGCCTGGATAGGTCAGGGTGTGGTGGACTGTACTTTCTTCGCTCGCGCCGCTGGTGCTCAAGGATGTCTCGTGGTAAAAAGGGGTTTTCGTCAGAGTGGTCGGCCGCTCGGTTGACAAAAGCACGAGCTGCGCCGTCCGCTCTTTCATTGCCCTCGAGTCCTGCGTGACCCGGGCACCAGATGATCATGTGTTTCTGCGTTAGGTTGGATCCTAATAGGTGAGTGGTGCTGTGTGGTAGCCTCCCGGTGAGGAATAGTCTACATGCGACTTGGGAATCTGTAAGAGTTATCGACGATTGTCCCAGAGCGTCCTTAGTTTTAATAGCTAGCGCGATGGCTGAAGCTTCTGCGGTATTCGCAGATGCAACTCTAGCCGTGGCACAAGTCACAAGCCCTTGATTTGCGGCCGCTCCTACCACTGCGAGGGCGTATTTGTCAGCACCACATCGAGCGACATCTGTGTAGCCTGTATCCGGGTTTCCATCGAATTGCTGCATTAACTTTCGAGCTCGAGCATTTTTACGTCCCTGGTGGTATTTTGGACTCATGTTCTTAGGGATTGGGGCTACTATGATCCTTTCACGAAGGACTCTGGCCAGAGATTCGAGTTCTTCTCCCGCATACTGTGGATGGGTAGGGTAACCCACGCGGCAAAGTAATTTTCTGCCAGAGGTGGTTAAGCTAAGCCGCTCCCGTTGAGATATGAGCGTCGCTGCCCGTAGCTCCTCGTAGTTATTGTGAATCCCGAGGGCCAGCAGACGTTCAGTAGAGGTTCCCTGTGGTAGGCCGAGAGCCGCTTTGTACGACGTTCTAATCAACGCATCTAGGGCCTTTAGTTCTGTTTTCTTGGGGTCCTGGAAAGGGAGGCTATATGTGAGACGACTTAGCACAAAAGCCTGAACGAGCCGGATCGTCTCTGTTTCCTTGAAACCTTTTCGGTGATAAGTTACTCTACGGATCATACGAGAGATCTGTTTCACCGTAGTCCTAAGGGTTTTAATGGTGTGGTCTACTCGTTTGTTGCTTTGCAGCCACAGTCCGAGGATTCGCATTTTTTGGACTTCCTTTATCTGGCTGTCTCCTAGAAAGAGGTTCACCGGCTCGTGAGTTTGACGGCCTCGCCCTCGTATCCTGATAAATTCTGATTTATCGGGAGCGCAGCTCATTCCACTGCTGCGAGCGAAAGTTTCAACAACGGTCGCTGCTTCTTGAAGGATTTCTTCTTTTTGTCCTAACGAGCCGCTGGTTGCCCATAGGGTTATATCATCTGCATATATTGCGTACCCTAGCCCAGGTATGACGTCGAGTGATTTGGCTAAGCGTCTCATACCGATATTGAAAAGAAGGGGGGAGAGTATCGCCCCTTGCGGTGTACCTCTATTGGGCATGGGAAAAGGGTCTGAGCGCGTAGTGCCAATGCCTATTGTCGCGATGCGAGAGGTCAGGAAAGAGCGGGCGTAATCATAGATTCTTTGTCCACAACCGATGTCACTTAGCTCAGATAAGATAAGTTCATGTGAAATAGTGTCAAATGCGCTTTTTAAATCAAGAGCCAGGACGAGATGTTCCGCACCAACCGTGGTGTTGCATAGAACGTCTTCGCGAAATAGCAGGAAAACATCTTGTGTCGACAGATGCTGGCGAAAGCCGAATATGTTAGTAGGAAATAGGTTGCGGTCTTCAATGTAAGACGTGAGACGTGTGTGGATCACCTTCTCAAATAATTTGCCAAGACAGGAGGTTAGTGATATCGGCCTGAGATTTTGTAGATCATGAGGTTTTCCTGCTTTCGGAATAAGCACGATTTTGGCCTCCTTCCACTGTTGTGGAACTGCGCCCCTCTCCCATATTTGTTCATTAAAATACCGGGTAAGCTGTTCTAGGTGGTCGTCGCTCAGGTTCCGGATCATAGCATTTGTGAGCTGATCTGGTCCTGGAGCAGTATTTCTCTTCGCAGCTTGCGCTGCCGCGAAGAGTTCTGCCTTAGTTATCGGAGCGTCTAGCACCGCGTTTTCTTGCCCTTGGTATGGCAAGGTGCATGGGGGAGTGATTACTGCTCCTACGTACTTCTCTTTAAGCTTAGTGAGGAGGGCCTGATCTGTTCCTGAAAATTCTCCGGCAAGTTTTTGAAGAGTGCGGTTATTGGCCGTTTTTGTTTTTCCTGGTTCCATTATGCTGCGAAGTATCGCCTATGTCTTGGAGGTGTGTAACGTTTCGCGAAGTGAGTCGCAAAAGCTCGCCCAACTCGCTGTCTCTAACTGCTGTGCGTAAGCGTTTGCCCGCTCTGATATTTCAGCAATTCTGTGGCGCAGTTTGCGATTAAGTCGCTGTTTTTTCCATCGTTTAGTTAGCCCCCTTCTGGCTTCCCACATATGTAGCAGATGGTTGTCAACTACCGGCGTTTCCGCTGTGAGCGCTAGCCGCTTAGATGTTGCTTTATGAGCGTCTCGAATGTGTTTTGCCCACTCTTCAGCGTTCTCAGGTGATATCTCCGGCATGGGGATTTTGCGATAATTTACCCAGTTCGTGATTACCACCTGGCCACAGGGTCGCCGAATTTTCGGGGAGCCTACCGACACACTGATAATGAAATGGTCACTGCCTAGATTCTCTCCTAGATTGGTCCAGAATACCTCGTTGACATTATTTGTGAATGTGAGATCTGGAAAGGTGTCTGCACTGACGCTGTTACCTATTCTTGTCGGGTTTTGAGGGAGAATTACGAGTTGGAGATCATATGCTTCGGTCGCTCGCTCGAGCTCTCGGCCTTTGGGGGTGTCTGTTCGGTAACCCCAGCTGGTGTGAGGAGCATTGAAGTCCCCAAGAAGCAGTAGTCTATCCTGGGTGCCGGAGTGACACATGACGTACCGAATGATGGCCTCGAAATCGGCCCTCCTTTCTTTAGGGGGGCTATACACGTTCGTGATTATTGTTTTTGCCTTGCTACGCTTCTGCGGTAGTATTGTTACAATTTGATGATTGATGCTGCTACTCGCCAGATAATCTATACTGACTGCTATGTCCTTGAGCACCATCGTCGCGACCTTAGGGTAGTCTGGGTGGGTTATCGTGTAGTAGCCAGTCAATCTGACTGGCTTGTTACCGATCTCTTGCAAACAAATAACATCAGGTTTGACTGGCACCGTGTTAATGTATTGTTGTAGAGCTGCCGCCCGTTTGTGGAAGGTGCGGCAGTTCCATTGCCAAATTTCGAGATATTCGTGATGTACTCGCGTTCTACTCGCCATGAATAGTGCTTTCGCTGTCCGAGGTCGATATGGGTCGCGGACGGCGGTTAGATTGAGCGCTGGGGCTAATGCTGGCTCGCTTACGAGCCGCGCTCTTTGCACTGGCCACAGATTCGTCGACGTAAGTTTTTAGGCTTTGAAATTCTGCGTACATCTGCTGCTGAAAATTTTGCATAGTTTGTAATTGATGCACAACCTGTTGGAGTGTAACTTCCACAGAATTCGGCGTCGTTATAACCTCGAGAGGCATGCCTGCTGCTTTAGTATGTGTTGTTTTGTTCGTTTCGGTACAGCGACTAGCTTTGAGGGAGGCCAACTCTCGCTTAATTTCTGCCAAGCTCTCGCGGAGGAGCTTGTTCTCGTTAACGATCTTCCGATATTCGGGATTTTCTGTTATAGGAGCAGTAGGAGAAACGACTCGTGCCCAGCTTACCGTGTTATCTTGTGGCACTTGCTTGGTCACAGTGCCGAAAGCCCCCGATTTAGGTGGTTTTGGTGATTGGTAATGAGGTGGGTTTTTGGGATTGGAGTTCTTTCGGGTCCGCGATCTTGACCTGGATCGACGGCGAGTCTCTGATACCTCCGGCGAGGAATCGGATGCGGATTCTCCATCATCGGAACTGAACCAACGTAGGCGTTGAGGTGGCTTCGTTGAGCTGTCCTTCCGGGTAGTCCGTTGAACGCCAGTCCTCGGCATTCTTTTGCTTTGGGGTTTGAGACGCTTTTTACAACTTCGGTCTCCTGTCATGTGACCCTCCCCACAGGCTGCACACTTGGGAGCACACTCATGTCCGGCTACAGGGTCCCGTTGTCCACATATACGGCACACTGGAATGTCCGGCTGGGGACAGACATCCGATCGGTGACCAATTTGGTGACACACTTTGCACACCTGAGTGGTAATCTTGTAGGGATAGCAAACAAGTTCTCCGCCGTTGTAGTAGACGTACCGCGGCGTAATACCTCCAAAAAAGGTGATAACGGCCGTTTTAGTGTTACGGAACATGCGCGCTTGGAGAATTTCAACCCCTTGCGTGCGTATGCGTAGATTCGCTTTTAGCATTTCAGGTGTCGTGTGCGGGTCCAAGCCGTGAATGACACCCTTGGTTGTCCCGTCACTTGTCGCTACGTAGGCGTTGACCGAGTGAGGCCGACCGTTGATGTTGAGCATTTCAATACGTCTAACGTAGTCCGCCACTGTCTGGTGTGGCGTGGACACGATAAAAATGTTGGAGCCCGGCTTGATTCTGAGCAGAAATTGCTCACCTGATATTTTCCCGTTGCACGCAGCAATCACGGCATCCGCCAGTAGTGGACTAGTCAGGTTCTTGACCGGTAGCCCTTGATGCGGTCGCACCACTATCTTAAAATCATCCTTTGGCAGGGGGGGTAAGCGCCTGTATGCTGGTTTGTGTTTAGATTTACCAGTTGCTTGACCAGTGGAAACTTGCTGATTCTTCAAGGTCCCCGAATATTCCAGTGCTCTGATCTTCTTCTCTTTCGCATCCTTCTTTTTCTGCCGAAGCGTGAGGACCGTCTGCCAATCCCCATCTGTTTGACTTTGGCTCTCTGTCCCGGCGTTCTGGTCGCTGGGTCCTTTTAGTGTCGTGAGGTTGTGAGCAGCGGAGTCTTGAAAATCCATGCTGTCAAGGTCCTGGCGGCGCGTGTCCGTCACCCGCGAGGGTCCGGGACGCGCAGGTGCGTCAGGCGGTTGATTTGCAAGAGCCATCGAGCGGTCGGTGGGAAACGGCAAGAAAGCCGCTTCCCATATGGCTTCCGGCGAAAGCGGCCCGGCCGAGGGCAGTCGGTGAAGATGGCGTCGTCTTCTTGGTTGGGGAGCGCGCCGACGACACGTCCGTTCCCTTCCAAGGCGAAACTCTCTGGGGTCAGCTGGGATCGGTCGATGCCGCTGGCCTTCACGGACACATTGGTGCAAGCAAAACTTACGTTCGAGGTAAATAGCACTGCGTAATTAGCTAGAAATCATGGAGCCGATCTCTGGCTAGGAACGAGCGCTTCTTCTTCGTCGTCTTCCTTCGATTGGAAACGTTTTCAAGTATTACCCCAGGAGGGGTTAGCAAAAGAAACCTGGAAGGGTGAAGCGGTATGAGCCTTGGAATAGAAGATGAAGAAGCGCAGGAGTCTGAGTTCAGGAGAAGAGAAGAAGGAAGTGAGAATAAAATGTAGACAAGATGGACGCCAGTTCCACAGCAATGCTTTATGTTTACTGTGTCCTTTAAGTAGGAACGCTACAAACATCATTCACTGACAAAATAAAACATGCCCTTGACAACTCCCATATTGTTGGTTCAGTTTTCATTGACTTCAGTAAAGCATTCGACACCATCTGTCATAACATCCTTTCTTACAAGTTAGAAGCTCTGGGCATTCGTGGCCCAGCTCTTACGCTCATCCGCAGTTATTTGACTAACAGAACTCAAGTTGTAAATTTCGGAGGTTCACTTTCACGTACTAAACCAGTCACTAAGGGGGTCCCACAAGGCTCACTTTTAGGCCCTTTACTTTTCCTGGTGTACATTAATGATCTTCCTCACTGTTTAACCAGTACTTCATCTATTCTATATGCTGACGACACGACTATATTCACTCATAGCAAATGCATAAATACTGTAATAAAACGACTAAATTCTGACCTAAGCAACTTATCTGCGTGGTGCACAAGTAACAAACTTCACATCAACCCTTCGAAAACTCAGTTTATGCTTTTTCATACACATAAACGCATCATCGCACCCGCGCCACCACTCGTCTTACAAACCCATGTTCTCTCACCTGCACATGAAGTTGTCTTCCTTGGCGTCAAACTTGATCCCCAACTTAAATTTAACTTGCATGCTGACATGGTCTCAAAAAAAATTGCCTTTTGAATAAGAGTACTAATCCTAACGCGCTCGTATTTTCCAGAAAACGTTAGAACTTCACTTTATTACGCATTTATTCACTGTCACTTGCAATACTGCATCTCAGTTTGGGGAAACACATATTGCTCGCACATAATACATCTACAGCATTTACAAAATCAAGCCTTAAGGATCATTACTTTCTCCAGTTACATGTCACATGCAGTACCAATTTTCAGTTCCTTAAAAATACTACCATTACGTTACATGCTCCAGCTCAAATTGGTTTTACTAATGTACCGCACACTAAATCATGAAATAATTTCAGATGCATTTAATAACTCTGCTCTTACCAACACTAACAATACGAGATTTTCCTCTAACAACAATTTTTTACTCCCTCGAATAAACACTAATTATGGAATGTTTACTTCGCTTTTTACGGCCATTAAATACTGGAACAAACTACCACCCCATATTAAAGCCTGCCGCACAACATTAACATTCAGGAGAGAGACGAAGAAATATTTACTAACGACACTACTGGCTACTGATTCATTACTATAAGTATATATTGTGTACAAATATATTTCGCAGTTTTCAATGACTCTGTACTTACCTATTGTATCGACAGCCTTTATTTATTCGTTATTCTATATCTTCCTTTGTCTTCTTTTTTAATCCTTTCTTAGACATTTCAAATTTTTTGTCGCATAGCCTATATAACATTTGTACTTTGCGTATTGTAAGCATATATTTATTTTTAATTATCTGTTGCAATAACCCCGTGTTCTTTGACATGTGTCATTTCCTGTGTTTCATTAACGTGTCAATTACCACATATTTATTTATGCATACGCTGTATCTGTTTTATTTGCTGTATTTTGAACTTCAATTATTATAAGCAACTTTTTGTATTTGTTTATTTTTTTCATTAACTTCGTGTTTTCTGATGTCTGTCGTTGCTATGTTGCCAAAATGTATTAATTCATGCAATGTTAAATTACTAATAGGAGGTCCCCCTGACAGTTCTTGTAACTCCGGGACCTCCTTCTGTACTAATGATGAATGATGAAAAAAAAAATCACCACAGGCTTGTGGCGTTGCATTAGTAACCTTAAGCGCTGGTAGACAGAGCGATGCGTGAGGGAGCTGTTCTCTGTGGTGCTCCCTTAACGATAGACCCTTTTTATCGGAAAACTAATTACTTGCTAGGCAGAAGAGGCCATTTATTATTGGACTCGTGTGCCATAGACGTGCGGAAAGGTAATTTACAAGTGTCTGCATTTCATCAGGCAACGTATTTATGTTGACCCGATGTCACCTCTTGCTGCAAAACGGATGATGTGTTCCGATGTATGTAATTTATTTTTAGCTGCACCAAATTTATCATAACTCCCTGTGGCAGACATCACAATTCTAAATCTTTCGAGACAATTGGAGATAAATTTTAAAGTGTCCAACGAAATGCATTGGCGTTCCAAGTAGACAGTGATTCAGTGCATGAAACAGTGTTTTCTTAAAAATTAAGTTAAACAGTGAATTGTTACCACAAGTTTCACAACGCATATCTTAAAACCACTGTCATCCTCGGAATTCGTTCCAATTTATATGCCTTGCATACTCACTATCTATTCACTATCTACAACCAGCCGTTTTTAAAATGGCTATAAGATGTTTCGCATGACATCTGATAACCGTTTCTAAAACGGCTAAAAAACGTATCGCAATACGTATTACAGCCGCTTTTAAAATGGCTACAACGTATCGCAAAACGTTTATATCCCATATTGGGTGGTCCATTACTCGGTCTTCACGACGGCTGCAAGACGTTTCAAGACATCCGACAAAGCTTCAGTAACGCGTCTTTAAAATATTGAGTATCTTGCCAAGACGTCTAGAAGCTGTCATGTACAGCTTTATAATAATTTTCAAGATGTCTTCGTGATCTTACAAAGACATATTGTAAGCGGCTAACCAATGCGTGTCCAGTGGGTACAGTGCATCAGACTGCACTGTCTATGCAAAATTCCAAGGAGGCGATGTCATAGTGTAATTTCATAAAGGATTTTTCAAGCCTTGGTGTATGACAAAAGTTATCCGACAAGGAATATTGGAGGCGCACAAAGTCAGGAGAAGCCGTCAGTAGTGAGTCCATTGCACTTTCCTGACTGCGAGCCTCCGGAATCGACCTGCTTTGACATTTGCTTTCCTTGCCTATTTTCACTGCGCGCTTTTTTTGTGATATATACCGTAGTAAAATGCACGGAAACTACTTAATATGAAAGCCTGCTATAATCACTATAACATGCGAGCGCAGTTAATTCTAATATAAGAGAGGAAAGAAGAATATCGGTTTTCACGTACTAAAGCAAGATAAATCACATGAAACCCGAAGATAAAGAGTGAACGAATGAATGAGCGATACAAATTGATGAATTTACCGCGGTGTTCCCAGTAAGAGTACACATGTAAGGACAGCAAGATGCGCGGAAACGTGTTCTTTTCTGCATTTCTAAAGGGATATACTCACTATCCCAAGTTAGAGGGTTCAAAGGGCCCCTAGTGCAGTTGTTATGATTGAAGGACATTTCAAGTAAACGCACGCTTTGCACAGAATGACGTGGCTATCGTCTTTCCCCCAACATAATTAGCTGTGCTTTGCAGGAAGCGGAAAACAAAAGAATAAACAAGAATCCTGCTTTTCTTACTGGGGCCCGTTCCATTACTTTTCTCCGTACTACTGCCAAGCGCTAATGTTGTGCGGTCGGTAGCTCAGTGATTAGCGGACCTGGCTACCAACTGTACATCTTCCACGGCGTCGTGATTTCGATAATACCAAGAGATATTGTATTCGATGCCGATACGCCACAAAGTTCCGAGCTCCAAGTGGTTTAGGCCCTCTTTGAAGAAGAGCTAAGCTCACCCTCTCTGTTTTACATGCAGTCTACTAAATCGACAATGGAAACACCTCTATTGTAGGTCGATCGTTACTAGCATTATGATTATTATTATTATTATTATTATTATTATTATTAGTATTTTATACCATCATCATCTCACAGCCGTATCTACTTTCATGGTAAGGCTAAATGTGCCAGAGCCCTGCTTTACATTCCCTTTCAAGTCACGCAAATTTTAATTAAAACGCGGAGCTAACTATGCCACATGTGTTTGCACACGCAGTTCAAACGCTTCGGCAGACACAATTTTCGCGAATGAGTCATGACATCACTAAAAAAACTTCACAATAAACCTTTTTCCTATCACAATTCTAGTGCGCCTAGAATTGTAATTGTATTCATATTTCAATTTTGAATGACAATCGTATTTCAAGAAAACTTCACTGTTTTTTCTGGAGCGCTTCTGTTCGATATTCATCATCAAATCTGCCATTCAGTAAGCTGATTTACCATGCAGGGGCGTGAGCCTCTACACCGCGTTAAGCTAATGACTACGCTGCAGTGCCCTGTAGAGACGGTCAAAATCAGTCGTGGCTGTTCCCGCCAGCCTAGAGAAAGCTTTGATCAGCTTTGCCGAGCTTGTACGATGATTTGTACCATACAGTAATCTACGTCACAATGGGGACCAAGCGTTCCGATCATGTGCACCTCCTGCAGGAGAGAGTTCCATGTACGTCATATTGAAACTGCCGATCATAAACGGCGTGTTTCCACAAAATTAGTTATTGAGATCCGCTTTGAACAGCATTTTTAATGTGGTTCTAAATGTTCGCCCGAATTTCCCGATTAAGTTCAGGCAACTCGCCTGAGGTCGCGAAGGAACACACGATGTCGTCTTTGCCCCTCGATATGTTTAGATCCTCACTAAAATTCGCTAATAAAAATAATCTAGTAGTCCGAACAGGCATTTGGGTTTGAAGAACTCGCACCGACCTGATGACTATGCCGGGATGCTGAGAATATAATGAGGATACTATGCAAGGTCTACCTATAAGTGATTGTTGTGCTTGTATGCCACCGCCACAGTGGCTTCGCAATAAATATTCATCAAGCCCAGAATAATAGCCTATGTATTCGTGTGAAATTGCGCGTGCTCTTCAAGAAGAGCTTTTCTGATTCGCGGGGATGATTGGAAGACCTGGAATGCCGCTATACAACATATGTACGTTACCTGGTCATAGCTGTTGATGGCACCGGACAGGGCTAAATCACAATCTCTGTACCAGTAGATTATTGACAAGGCTCCGACTGCTGATATTAGAAAAAATGTGATTACGATAACGGCACCGGTGATGACTATCCTGCAATGATGAAGAAAAAGAAGTTGCAGTTTCGTCAGGAAAGGCGAGGCATCGATTGCAATAGCAATTTAGCAGAAAGCCACACAAAATAAGAATAGCACTTTTATCGGTCATACAAACATGCAAATATTCGCTGGCTAATAAAATTAGCATGCATGGTGAAGCCGCGCACAACAACCATGAAGACATCACACTCGATGACCGCGGACACTCGCTGTCGAAACGCTGACGTGACCCATCGCTGCAGCAGCAGCAAGCGCAGTGGCCATGCTGTCTATCGCTCCAGCGCAAACTTAGCGCCGAGAACCCACAGCGCGCACAAATCTACAAGCCGTCGACGCACTTAGACTCTGCCCCCCAGTGCAGATCGCTCTGAAGAAACGGCCACGCGACCGATCGCACCCGCCACATACGCAGTTGCAGCCGGTGTAGAACGCCACCTCCTCGCTCCCCTGGTGCCTCGCCACATTGGGTGTCTCACGCGCGACGGAAGACGGCGCGCTTCCTCCGCGTTCTCCTCCCTTTCGCGCGGACGAGCTTAAGCCGCGATCGTCGACTCTCGCACGTTTTCATTCGCACACACAGCGTAGGGTGCGGGGCGATGGTGTTATCCCCCTTGCAATTTATACAGAACATCACAGCGACGGCGACCGCAGCAAAGGGTCTGGAGTGTACAAGCCAATGCTACTGCAATAAATGATTGTTCGTTTTGCTTCGTTGTAACTGCTCATGCACGTATATCCTGTGATGCTACAGATGCGTAGATCATGTGCGCTCGTACACAATTATTGCTATCACGCAGCATAGGTTTCGACCAAGCGTGAAATCGGGGAGACAACATGCTGGTATAGAAATGCACCATCATGCTATTATAAAAATATACCAGAGCAGAGAGGCATAGAACAACGGGAGCAATCCATTGAAGTGCGTTAAAAACACGGCTGCAGAAAGGTTCCAAAGCAACCACGTCACCACATAGTAATGGTAAGAAATTATGCTCATTAGAGGTGTGGTGTAAAGCGTTTATAAGACCACTGTGAACGAAAACTTAGCCGTAGCTGGCTTCCGCCGCCCTGATTAATGCAGCCATGTCTGCATTGCGGCCAGCGAACGTATCCACCCTCCCGGGTTACATGCCGAAACTAGGGAATTCCGCAGCCGGGTGCACTCCCCAGGCGGAACACCCCAAAGACTGCCCGGTGCCGGGATTCTGGAGCCCCTGTACCCCTTTTTTGTCGGTGGGCTCCGGCGGTGGGCATCGAACTGTCGACCTACCGCAGCCGCGGTGGACGCCCTGTACGCTGGAACGCGACTGCGGTATCCGCCGCTGTCAAAGGAACACTGAAGGCAAATACTCATTCGACGTGGACTGTTTAAATAGATTTCGAGAAACCTCGCAACGCTTCTTTTGTGCAAAGAAGATACTTCGTTTACGAGAAAATTGCATCTGAAGGGTCCGAATACCTTTTTCGAAATTGAAATCTCCCGCCACACAACCGGGGAAATGGCGACGTTGCATAGGCTATCCCCGCCCTTTGCTGCCATCGGTGAGTAAAACGGCGCCTGAGAGACGGCGGCACCGAGCCAGGACACAGCGCCGGATTCGCCGCTGCAGCTGCTTTTTGGTCAAGTGGCCTGGACCATTGGGGCATCCCACGACACCACATGAAAGTTGAATTCTCTGCTACTTGCAGTTTTCGCGAGCCAACAAAAAGAGAGCAGCATCACGCGATCAGGAAAGTACTGGAACGCGAAAGCGTGGGCGGCGCAGTGTCGACCGAAAACGAAACCTTTGGCCGCCCGCGTCGTTGTTAACGGTAATTTCAATGAGTTCTTTTTTAAAACATGATGTTGAACGGGACAACCAGCATTTTATTTATTCTTGTGATACAATACGAGGGCGTTTTTGCAACAAGTAGTTCAGTACTAGTGACAGAATTCAACTGAGGAGTGCTTTCGTCCTCCGGCAAGTGCTGGAATGTCCCGGGGGAGTCTCCAGTCATGTCCTGCATTTGCCTTAATTTCTCGATTAATAAGGCTCCTTTCGCGACAATATTGACGCCTGAGAGATGATCGAGCACTAATCTATCACTTTAGCTTAACTTAGTATTTGCCTTCAGTGTCCCTTTAACATTGCGAACAACCAGCAGCATTCAGTCCGCACAAATTTCTGTTCTGTATGAAGCTGCAGATTTGCCCAAGAGAAGGCTGCAATGTTTTCTTGGGTTTGAACAATTATTGCATTCGGGGCCTGTGGTATAATTTTGACCAGGGGTGGTTTTTGTTGTATTGAAATCTCGCATATAACCATTCTTGCATACACACTGACGGCAAGCGACAGTCACTGAGAGCGAAGAGATAAAGAGATATAAAGAAAGCGAAGATAGGGAAGGTAGGGAGGGCAACCATTCGAGCGCCCAGTCTGCTGCCCTACATTAAGGGTAAGGGAAAGGGGGATAAAAAGACTGAAAAATGGAAAGAAAAAACAATGAAGACTGCGCGCACGTACCAAGGGCTATAGCAGTACTGCAATCAGTCACTGAGGCCAGTGGTCTTTAAAAACTGCCGTAGCGCATGAATATGTTTCTGTGACATCGACAGATGTGGCCAGGGCAGATGAATTTTTGTTGCAGAGAATGCTCGGCTTGTGTCCAGCGTGCTTAGTGCTGTCTGTAAAGTCTGTGTAGGGCGAGGTAGTCAGGAAAAGTACAAACAGGCGTTGGATGATTTCTTCAGAATCACAAGTGTCGGAGATTTGTGATTCCATGATTTGCCATTCTGATTCAGAAAGAATACACGTTGTTAAATGCCGCACAAAAGCCTAAGCGGTAGAGCGGTGTTGCATACCTACGGGAGAGTGTAGTTGGCACTTCGAGCCGTAACAAAGAGCCCAGGGTACGTGGGCAGCAATTTAATACGCTCAAAGAGCTCCAGAAAGCTTCTGTCGTTGTGGGAGCAAATTTCTCTGGCATTTCCACTGGAATCGAGGCAATCTGAGGGCCTCCATCGGCAGCACGGCCAGCCTTCTCGGCAAGATCGTTAAGGCACTCACACCAGGCTGACCCGATGCCGATTTCGGCCTGCCGACTGTCGGCGACAGCGTTTTTTCCTTCGTGTCGGTGCATCTGTCATACAGTACCACGGCGACAATGTACCGACGGCCGGCCGAGAACTCGGCGTCGGTACAGTGTGACAGAGGCACCAACACGAAGGTAAAAAATGCTTATTTTCGCCGACAGCCGGTAGACCAAAATCGGTGTCGGGTGGCCTAGTGTGAGTGAGCCTTTACCGACAGTGCCACAATGACCGGGAAGGCCCTGAAAGATGAAACCGTACCATTTTGCTTGAGCGTAATGGTTAAGCTTTCCTACTTCAGATATCATCTCTTCATATGCACTTTGATTTTACCCTCTCAAAAGATGCCTTGAGGTCACTAAATTAGAACGAACCAATCCTTCGCTTGTTGGTGAACGACATCGTTTGCAGCGGCACGCAGAGCCACAATTTTTACCGCTCTATATGTCGTTATCCGAGACACCTTGAGTTTCGTCATGACCCGTTTACCTAGTATAGAAACGGCGTCTGCTGAGCTGGTAGGCGAGGTCCAATCGTCAGCATAAATATGCACGCTGTCTACCTATGTTTCATGCAATAGGAGCTGCGTCATCCGTTTCGAATGCACTTGCGAATGATAGGGCTTCTTCTTAATTCCTGGAATAGAGAGGAACTCTTGAAGATGTCAAAGACAATCCAAGGGGGAGAAAAATATCTTCATGGCGATGCATAGGCTGACGGTACATTCTTGTCAGCGTTGATCAGTCGTAATAAAGTAAGTCGGGGTCGCTGCACCGGCAGGAAATCTAAGTCGTTAAATTATTTAAAATATAGGGTTTCACGTGGTAAAACCACGATCTCACTATGAGACACGCCGTAGTGGGCGACTCCGGATTAATTTTCATCACCTGAGGGTCTTTAACGTGAACCTATATTTAAGTAAACAGATGTTTCTGCACTTCGCACCCAACGAAATGCGGCCGCCGCAGCCGGGATTCGATCCCGCGACTTCGTACTTATGAACGCCACACCAAAGCCACTAAGCAACCACGGTGGGTCAATCTAAGTGATGGTTGGGGATCCGACGAAAGATGGCGAATGTGAACTCTGAGCGAGTTGACTGCGAAGTGAGTTGGAAGCAGATTATCTCTGGTGATGGTGATCGTTGCTGATGTCGAGGTACATCGAGGTAAACCGAAACACGTGCGTAACGCTCGACCGCATGTGCTCTCGAGGCCACGAATGTTGTTCTTGCATGGGTTTGATAAAACAGTACAGAGACCCAAGCACACTGTACAGGTGGAACATTAAATGCGCAGGTGCACTGCAGGTTTTCGTTCAGAGGAATATAAACCACCCGAGCAACGCCAGAAAGCTTCTTCCTCAAATAGACGCAGTGGCGGCTCATGAGATGTTTCAGTCAAAGAGACGTTTCAAGAGATGAGATCTTTCATCTAAAAGGGTGCGTTCTAACGCAAGACAGTTTGGCCGCTCATATAAACCGGATAGAAGGACATAGGATGCCAACTCGCGTTTTTCATTCGACACTGACATCTTGTGATCGCGGATAGGACACTGTCATAGCTGCTACGCGCTGAGCCCACCCAGCCCGCCATTGAGGTCAAGTCTTCGCATATGCCCAGATACATGCGTCATCGGCGTATTTGCACACGTGAACTGTCCGCGGTAAACATTCAGAAAGTCCTGAGACGGCGAAATTAAACAATGTGGGGCTCAACAGTCCCCTCTTCGGGATTCTTCGGGGGATATAGTGTACGAAGTAGGGCGTTCCTCAGTGTCCACGAAAAAAATGCATGTGAGTTAGCGAGTCATGTATCCAACGATACACGTGGCCGTCAACTCCCACGGCATCTTGTGCGCTTGCACTGGCATGATGGGCACATATTACCGTATGCACATTTGTCATCCAGAGACAGCTCTACTGATATGCCTCTTCTGGATTGTTTATTCTTGAACGTAGGTAACAGAACCAACGGTACAGTCAGTCAAAACGATTTCTCGACGAAAGCTCGGCATGGCGTCAGGATAGATGTCGAAACGTTCAAGGTTACCATTCCAGGCGAGCAAGAATTATTCATCACTTTTCCTGCGCCGTTGGAAAGCGTATAGCGCGCTACTAATGCCACAGTGATCCAACCAAAGAAAAAAGACGACGACGAAACACACCACGCTGACGGTGTGCGAGCAAGGAATCGGCGGTTGCAAAATCGAAGGCCAGCGGCGCTTTGTCCAGCTCCCGCCTAAGTGAGCGGGCCCTGTTAAAGTATTACTTGGGGACACCAGGCAACGACGTCATGTCTGGTTTTTTGCACGCCCACAAATTGGTGACTCCGGACGTTGCGTCATCGCTCTCAGCTCCTAGCCTACACTGTTACCCTTCGCTAGGCCTACCGCCGCCAGAAACTCCAGCCCTGCTGTCTTTGCAGCCCGCCTTCTATCTAGTAAGACAAGGGATCGGATTCCTACGAACAAGTACCGTCATCAGCGCCACCATACCGAGAGTCCGAGGTCTCCGCTCTCAAGCTCCATGAATTCCGGTCGTCCGGCTTGGAAGTTCGGCTCATGATCATCGAATCCTTGTTCCACCATTACCACATCAGTTCGCTGTCGACCATGTTAGACCACGTTATTTGAACCGCACCGATGGCACCGGCTGTTGGAATCTCAGCGCTGCCACCAGCTGTCGGAACCTCAGTGCTGACACCCGTTGTTGCAAATGGGTCGCAAGCCCCAAGGGTAGCGTTGGCCTGGCGGCCTGGGGCACACTGGAAGCATCCGAAGGTCCCAGCAAAGCATGAGGCGACTGCTAACAGAACAACTTGTTTATTCTAGCATCGCAAAGAGCGGGCGGTCAGGTCGACCGAAGTAGAGAGACGGGAGAGCACGTTACTCAACAGAAGAAATCGGAGCCTCTCCCCTGGCGTCCGGGGGCAGCTGCTCTTATACTCTTGGCGTCGCGGGCAAGAAGGAAGGTCACGATATGACACCACGTGACAGCAAGGCACGGACGGACTGAGATACATGTAGAGACAAGGAGGTGACGCATCAGCCGGGCCGGCGCCGGTCAGACCTCCTCGCTTCACACTGGGGGAGCTCCTCTCCCCGGCTGCCGCGCTTTGACAAGCGTGGGCACACACACACACACGCACACACACAGACACGTGGCACTGAACATGCCGGGACGCGCTCGGTGGGGATGCGTCGCGGCCGCTCCGAACGGGCCAAAATGTCCGCCGCTTTAAACGAAGCTCCGGCGTACGTTGCATCCGCGCTGGCTTTACCGCGCGTCGTAGGCGAAACGTAACAGACCGCCCCGCCGGGGGAGGGAGATCCCGATGGTCAGGGGACTGCATCCGCTGTCCGGAGGGATGTCGCTCGATGATGCTCATAACCGAAGTCGGTCGTCCCTCGGCGTTTCTTGAGCGCAGCGCACCGAGAAGGCCTCGTTCTCACGTTCAGGTTCACACAGGACACTGCAAAGTGACTTCGGGAGAGTTCTCATTTTTCTCTCGTTCCCAGCAAGCGTTAGAACTACGCCGAAACTCAGCCGCTCAGTCAGCAAGCACGGCAGAACCCTCACTAAGCCATGCCAGGCTCTTTCCCCTTTTATACTACTGCCTAGTTCCTTACAGTAGTCTATAGCAGCACTCAGAACGCGTCCACAAATCGGAAAATTGCACTAGAAAGCACATCATCACTTTGAAACACTACACAAAAGCAATATGTTAAAAATCCTGCCTCAGGAAGAAAAACATCAATAACAAACAATTTTGAGGCTGATTCCCACGTTAGGGGCTTCGACTTAAGCCATCGGCGTTACCTTTGAGACTCCCCTTTTTGTAACGCACCTCAAAGGAATGTTGTTGCAAAGCGAGGCTCCAGTGCAGGAGGCGGCCATTTGTGAAAGAGATAGTCTGCAGCCATTGGAGAGGGCAGTGATCCGTTTCGAAGCATGCGAAGCGGAGATCGCAGCGAGCGACCGTACACGAGCTCAGCTGGCGAACACCCCGTAGCGGCATGCGGCGCGGTCCTCAATGCAAACATCACCCCAGGCAGAAACAGCTCCCAGTGAGTTTGTTGTTCAAACCACAATGCTTTCCACACGCGCTTCATGACGGAGTGGAGCTTCTCAACGGAACTCGACTGGGGGTGGTGCACTGAGCTGTGTAACAGCTTTACTCCACACCTTTCGAGAAAAGTTGTCGTCAAAGCGCTAGTGAACACTGTGCCCTGATGTGATTGGATTTCCGCAGGAAAACCAACTCGCGCAAATATGGACAGTAGTGCATTGACTATCTCAACTGAGCTGAGTTCTTTAAGCGGCATTGCTTCAGGGAACTTTGTCGCAGGGCAGATCACAGTCAAAATGTGTCTGTACCCCGTGGCTGTTACCGGCAGAGGTCCCACTGTATCAATAACGAGCCGTCTAAAAGGCTCCGTAATGATAGGTACCAACTTCAACGGCGCCCTCGATTTGTCCCCTGGTTTGCCCACCCGCTGACAGGTGTCGCATGTCTTCACAAAGTGGTCTGCGTCCCGAAAACACCCTGGCCAATAGTACTCTTGCAAGAGACGGTCCTTAGTTTTCTTAACTCCTAGGTGTCCGGACCACGAACCCCCATGAGACAAGCGCAACAGATCCTGACGGTAGCACTGAGGCACGATCAGCTGATCGAACTCCACTCCCCTGCGGTCTACATACTTCCGGTACAGGACCCCACCTCTTTCCACAAAGCGAGCATTTTTCTTGGCGATACCTTCCTTGACAATGCAGCGTATGTTTTCCAGGCTGCCATCCTTCTTTTGCTCGGCTATCAAAGCCGACCGGCTGACTTTTAGCAACCTATTAAGTTCGTCTGACGTAGGCGCGATGAGCAAATCTTCAGATAGCTCTTCTAACTTTCCCGTGTCGGGCATTTCCTCTCCAGTATCTGGTGCCTTTAACGCTACAGACTCAGTTTTATTCAGTTCGGGCGTGCTCTGAATATCAGCTTGCTGCGCCTCTGACCCTTTCTCATCGTTGGACAACGTCGGCCCCGCAACTACCGCCTTTGCAGCGAGCTCCCGAACCTTCGATCTGGTTAAGGCCTGAACGCTAGCCTCACCAAACAAAAGCCCCTTCTCGCGCAGGAGGTGATCGGACCTGTTCGAAAATAGGTACGGGTACTGGGGGGGCAGCATAGATGACACTGCCGCCTCCGTCTCAAGTGCTCCGAAAGGACCTTCAATAAGCACTTTTGCTACGGGCAGACACACGCTATGAGCTTCCACGGCTTGTTTGATCCATGCGCACTCGCCCGTGAACATATCGGGTTCTACGTAAGAGGGGTGAACTACATCCATCGTAGCTGCGGAATCGCGAAGCACTCGGCACTCTTTCCCGTTCACGAGGAGGTCTCGCATGTAAGGCTCGAGAAGCTTCATGTTCTCGTCAGTGCTGCATAACGACAAAAACACGACTTTTGTTTTTGTTTCTGGACACTGCGCCGAAAAGTGACCCGGCTTCTGGCACGTATAACACACGCGCGCTTGCCTCGCCTCGAACCGCTTTCTGCGTTCGGCTTCGGCTGCCGCCGTCTCCTTACGTTCAGTCGGAGTGCTTTCACTCGCGTCCGCACTACGTGTGTCCCCCTTTGCTCTTGTGGCGACGAGCGACCACGTAGACCGTCAAAGTATCGGGCTCTCGCAGGAGAGGAAAAACCAACACTCCGTCGCCTAGCGTAGCATTCTTTTTAATGATCTTCGGAACGCTAGCCCGCGCCGGAACGCGCCAGCCGCTCGAGCCTCGTGTAGACGCTAGCGTCCGCGTCAACTCTCGTGCGACGCCGATGCTGCTGCCGCTACAGAGGGCTCCCCCCCTAGAGAGGAGGAAAGTTCGACGAACGATGGAAAGTCCACGTGACGCGGCGTGTCTTCGCGTTGGTCTTGGGTGTCACGTGCGCAGGCGGCGACGAAGGATGCAGCAGGGTCGCGTCGCATACAGGTGGAGCTGATGGCGCGAGTGCTTCGATGTAGGCGGGTTTGAGACGTTCCAGGGCAATTGTGTCTGATCGGCCGTTGACATTCACAACAAACGTCGTCGGACGACGCTCTAGAACACAATATGGCCCGGAGTAGTGTGGTTGTAGAGGCTTCCGCACGGCACAGTTACGCACGAAAACGTGGGTAGCAGAGCTGAGTGCGGGAGAAACGTACGTGGACCTTGCTTCTTGTGAACGTGTAGGCACGGGGCGCATCTGGCTGAAGAAAGCTTGCAGTTCGGCTACGTAGTCGGCGGGTGATGGCATAGGCGTTTGGGGGGTGGCGACAAAGAAATCGCACGGAAGGCGTAGGTGGGTGCCGTAGACTAGCTCAGCACAGGAGCAACCTAGGTCGCTCTTGAGTGCGGTTCTGATGCCAAGTAAGACGAGAGGCAAATGCAGGACCCACTTCTCCGGCGATTCATGTGCCATAAGGGAGGCCTTGAGATGCCGGTGAAAACGTTCAACTAGTCCGTTGGAGTGCGGGTGGTAAGCAGTTGTGCGAAAGCGTGTCGTGCCGAGTAGTTTGAGTAGCTCGTTGAAGAGCGCTGAGTCAAACTGTCGACCGCGATCTGTGATTATTGTGGATGGGCAGCCGAACCTTGCTATCCACGTAGACACGAAAGCTGCTGCAACAGTGGGTGCTGAGATGTCAGATATAGGTGTAGCTTCTGGCCATCGTGTATAACGGTCGATACATGTCAGTATGTAGCAGTATCCTTTCGAAGGTGGAAGAGGGCCGACGAGGTCCAGGTGTACAGTGTCAAAACGAGCATCCGGTGGAAGAAAAGACTTGGCAGGCGGAATGGGGTGACGCTGGATCTTCGAACGTTGACACGACAAACAGCAGCGAACCCAATCGCGAACTTGCGCGTTTAGCCGAGGCCAAACGAAACGACTGGAAAGAAACTTCTGTGTCGCGCGTATGCCAGGGTGCGACAGGTTGTGCATGGTTTCGAATAGGCGTCTGCGAAGGGATGCCGGAATGTATGGTCTAGGTGTGTCGTTAGAAGTGTCGCAGACGATGGACGTACCATCTGGGGTCACAACGACGTCTTCCAATTTCAGGGACGTTGACGAATTCCGGAGTGTGTGAAGTTCAGTGTCGTCACGCTGTTGACTGGCGAGTAAGTCGGCCTCGATGATGAAAGGTGCCGATGTCAACGTGGAAACGACATTGACACGACTCAGAACGTCACCTGGAATGTTGTCGGCGCCCTTGATGTGGCGGAACGTTGTTGTAAACTCGGAGATGTAGGAAAGCTGTCGAATCTCGCGGGGCGAGTAACAGGACGCCGAACGATTCGTAGCGTGCACAAGGGGCTTGTGGTCAGTCAAGACAGTGAATGCACGGCCTTCGAGGAAATGGCGAAAATGCTTGATAGCCAGGTAAACAGCGAGTAATTCACGGCCGAAAACGCTGTAGCGGGACTGCGCAGGCTTCAGTTTCTTGGAGAAAAAAGCGAGTGGATGCCACTCATTGTCGATGAATTGCTGCAGAACGGCACCAACGGCGGTATTTGAAGCGTCGGTCATGATGGCAGTGGGTGTGTCTGGCTTTGGGTGTCTAAGCAGCGTGGCGTCGGCGAGGGCAGACTTGACTTTTGCGAAAGCGTCTGCGGCCTCTTCAGTCCACTGAAGCACTTGTTTGCGCTTGTTTACCTGGAGAGCGTCTAGCGGAGCCATAAGTCGTGCGCACTCGGGAATGAATCGGCGGTAGAAATTGACGAATCCGAGAAATTGGCGAAGCTTGGTGAGTGTGGTCGGTCGGGGAAAGTTTTCGATGACGCGAATCTTGGACGGCAGAGGTCGAATGCCGTTAGCGTCGACGATATAACCGAGGAACTCGAGTTCGGTTTGACCGAATTCACTCTTGGCGGCGTTGATGACAATTCCTTTACTGGCAAGGCGTGAAAACAACAACCGCAAGTGGTGAAGATGTTCTTCGGCCGAAGAGCTTGCCACGAGGAGGTCGTCAATGTATGCAAAAACGAAAGGCAGACCTCGGGTGACGGAATCGATGAAACGCTGAAAGGATTGGCCCGCGTTCCGTAAACCGAAAGGCATGCGGAGAAATTCGAAAAGACCGAAGGGCGTGGTGATGGCGGTCTTGGGAATGTCTTCCTCAGCGACCGGTAGTTGATGGTAGGCGCGAACGAGATCGATCTTAGAAAAGATCGTCGCACCGTGCAACGCTACCGTGAAGTCCTGAATGTTCGGTAGAGGGTAGCGATCAGGAACTGTGACGTTGTTTAGTGCCCGGTAATCGCCGCAGGGGCGCCAGTCGCCCGTCTTCTTAGGCACCATGTGAAGTGGTGATGCCCAGTTACTGGAAGAAGGGCGGATGATGCCAAGGTGTAGCATGTGTTCGAACTCCGCGCGAGCGATCTTGAGTTTCTCCGGGGACAAACGCCGGGGTCGGAAGTAGACCGGTGGGCCGGAGGTGACGATGTGATGGCACACGTCATGTTGCACCGGTTGCGTCCAGTCCGGTAGGCGCGTCAAAGTGGGAAACTCGCGTAGGAGTGCGGCGAAAGGTTCGTCCAACATGGCAGAAATAGGCGCTATGGGCGATGTGCCTGATGATGGGACGCCGGGAACGGATAGCTGGGTCACGGAGTCGACGAGACGGCGTCGTTGGATGTCGACAAGGAGTCCGTAGTTATGCAAGAAGTCTGCTCCAATGACTGCATGACGGACGTCTGCAACCAGGAAAATCCAGCGGAACGCTCGTCGAAGGCCAAGGTTTAGCATGACGGAGCGTGACGAGAAAACTGGAATCCTGGTGCCGTTGACGGCTTGCAAAAACGACACAGGAGTCGCTTTTCGGTCGGAGCGCTGGGCGGGTAGAATGCTGACGTCAGCACCTGTGTCGACCAAGAATCGTTGTCCCGTAACTCTGTCCGTCACGTAGAAAAGGCGACTTGTGTGCTGGGCCGGACCACTCGTCGCCGTTAGAGGTCGGCCGGCCTGTTTCCCTGCCAAGCGCAGGGACGCCGACAGTGACGAGCGTCGTTTCCAAAACGGCGGTGGTAGTAGCAAACGCCAGGCGTTGTAGTTGAGGCTTCATTGCGAGTGCCCGTGCGTCTTGATCTGCTGGAACTACGGCTGCGTGGGCGACGAGACGTGCGGCGATGCTCCGCTCCACTGATGATGCGTTCCAGGCGCTCACACAAGGAGTCGAGCGGAGAGTGCACTGCGGAAGAGCAGGGAAGAGTTTGCAGAGCGGTTGTATTGTCACCCGGAGACGGTGACGTGGCTGCGATGGTTGGGGTGGCTACTTCCATGACTTTGTCGGCCAAAGCGGCAAGTCCGGTAAGGTCAATGGTAGAGGCTGTCGCCAGGACCATCTGCACGTTAGCCGGGAGTCGTTGCAAAAACAGTTCGCGCAACAGCGTGTCGTCGATGGATCTCGCGTTGTTTCCGAGCAGCTGGCTCATTCGGCGAAGAAGTTGACTAGGGCGTCGGTCGCCGAGTTCTTCAGCGGACAGAAGCTGCTGGATGCGAGAACGCTGTGAAGCTGCTGTGCGCTGTAGCAGTGCTGCCTTGAGATCGTCATAGGCGGCGGCAGACAATGGGGAGTTCAACAAATCTGCTACCTCGTCAATGGCGGCGGGCGAGAGCGCTGCGACGGCGTAATGGAACTTCGAGGCTTGAGAGCGGATACCAGCGACTTGAAATTGCGCTTCGGCCTGAAGAAACCACGCCGAAGGATGCTGGTCCCAGTACTGTGGGAGGCGGACAGCGATGGCGGAACAGGAGGGCTCACCGCGTTCCTCGGAAGGGTTCTGGCCTTGAGCTCTCGTAGCGTCGGTCTGGTCCATGGTCGTCTCTACCACAGGAGCGTATGGCAATATCACGTCCGGGTTCACCAAACTGTGGCGACGAGCGACCACGTAGACCGTCAAAGTATCGGGCTCTCGCAGGAGAGGAAAAACCAACACTCCGTCGCCTAGCGTAGCATTCTTTTTAATGATCTTCGGAACGCTAGCCCGCGCCGGAACGCGCCAGCCGCTCGAGCCTCGTGTAGACGCTAGCGTCCGCGTCAACTCTCGTGCGACGCCGATGCTGCTGCCGCTACACTCTCATGGGCGTGAACTTCGGCCTCTCAAACTTGGAGCCAAATTCACCCTTTTGACCGTCCTTAGCTCCGCGAGCCCGACGCGTCACAAATTCTTCGGCTAGCTCAGCGGCTCTAGCCACCGTACTAACGTCTGGCCTATCCAAGACCCAGTAGCGCACGTTCTCAGGTAACCGACTATAAAACTGTTCTAGCCCGAAACACTGCAGAACTTTCTCGTGGTCACCAAACGCTTTCTCTTCTTTGAGCCACTCCTGCATGTTTGACATAAGCATGTAGGCAAACTCTGTATACGACTCACTTTTGCCTTTCTCATTTTCTCGAAACTTCCGACGGAACGCCTCCGCGGACAGCCTGTACTTTTTTAGCAGACTCGATTTCACTTTGTCGAAATCCTCTGGCTCCTCTCTCTCCAAGCGAGCGACTACGTCGGCCGCCTCGCCGGGTAACAAAGTGAGCAAGCGCTGTGGCCACGTTTCCCGAGAGAACCCCTGCTTCTCGCACGTTCGCTCAAAGTTATCCAGGAACAAACCAATGTCCTCTCCAAGCTTAAACGGCCGCATCAGGTCAGTCATTTTAAACAATACTCGTTCTCCTGCACCGTGTGCCTGATTTCCATTACGAGCGCGTTCCATCTCTACCTCGAGACGCTTCATTTCTAAAGCGTGTTGACGGTCACGCTCTTCTTTTTTTTCTTGTTGCTCTCGCTCTCGTTCTATCTGTTTCTCTTGTTGCTCTCGTTCTATCTGTTCTTTACGTTCACGCTCATCTTTCTCTTGTTTCTCTCGCTGTTGCTGTTGCTGTTCTTTAAGTTCGCGTTCCTGTCTTTTTGCCGTCTCCCTCTCCTCAATGGTCTCAAGGCATTCTGACAGCTCGTCATCCTCAGCTCCTAACTCAAGAATAGCCCTTAGCAGTTCTGGTTTTCTGAGTTTGTCTGAGACATCCAGACCCAACTCTCTTGCAAGCTCCAACAATTTCGGTTTGCGCAACGACTTCAAATCCATGGCTGCTCTGAATGCTGCTTTCTCTACTGCCTACTATTGTCTTGCCGCAAACTAACCCGGCAGCAACGACAACCACAATTACCAGCTCTGTTTCTGACACTAACAAAAGCCTGGCAAAACTCAGAAGAAGAAAGTCCCGCACTCACCAAACCTCGCAGCCAAGAATTCAGCGCAGTCGTTCCGCTGCAGGCAACCAGTCATCACACAGGGCTCGTTGCACTGCTCCCGGATGGTCGTTGTGCTGCTCAGCAAACAGTCAACCGCATATCTTCGCTGCTGGCCTCCGTTGTCGCGATCTCACCGCTGGCAACCAGATATTTGAACCGCACCGATGGCACCGGCTGTTGGAATCTCAGCGCTGCCACCAGCTGTCGGAACCTCAGTGCTGACACCCGTTGTTGCAAATGGGTCGCAAGCCCCAAGGGTAGCGTTGGCCTGGCGGCCTGGGGCACACTGGAAGCATCCGAAGGTCCCAGCAAAGCATGAGGCGACTGCTAACAGAACAACGTGTTTATTCTAGCATCGCAAAGAGCGGGCGGTCAGGTCGACCGAAGTAGAGAGACGGGAGAGCACGTTACTCAACAGAAGAAATCGGAGCCTCTCTCCTGGCGTCCGGGGGCAGCTGCTCTTATACTCTTGGCGTCGCGGGCAAGAAGGAAGGTCACGAGATGACACCACGTGACAGCAAGGCACGGACGGACTGAGATACATGTAGAGACAAGGAGGTGACGCATCAGCCGGGCCGGCGCCGGTCAGACCTCCTCGCTTCACACTGGGGGAGCTCCTCTCCCCGGCTGCCGCGCTTTGACAAGCGTGGGCACACACACACACACGCACACACACAGACACGTGGCACTGAACATGCCGGGACGCGCTCGGTGGGGATGCGTCGCGGCCGCTCCGAACGGGCCAAAATGTCCGCCGCTTTAAACGAAGCTCCGGCGTACGTTGCATCCGCGCTGGCTTTACCGCGCGTCGTAGGCGAAACGTAACAACGTCATTGGAGCGCTTCCGTGTATACCATTGCGGTTCTTCGCAATGTTCTACGCTCCTTTCATATCCTTACTGAACTTAAGCCACTGACGCCCGCCCAGCATCTAGCAGCAGTTGCTACGCTCCCCGCGAAATGGAACAGCTCGCCTAGATTTCTGAATGCACCAGCTACATCCGTCACGTAAGCGGCAAATCCAACGCCGTTGCGGACGCACTTTCTCGCTTCCGTCATTCATGCAGCGGACCACGGCCGGCCGGTCATCGACTTCATAGACCATGGGTGCCGTCCAGGGTATCGACGCCGAGCTCAATCTGCTTCGCAGGAGCGGCACCTCTCTGGTGTTTGAAAACTTCTTGCTCCCTGACTGCGACGTGCCCCTCGTTTGTGATACGTCGACCGGACGTCCTCGCCCTTATGCGCCTCGCCTATACCGCCGGACCATCCTTGACAATTCGCTTGTCAGGTTTGAGTAAACGTAGAGTTGAAGCAAGCCAATAAACAAGCGCGCGTCTATCCTTTTTCAGAAAATCGTCTACTTTCCAACTTAGCCGAAGTGAGTGGCGTCGGCAGACCTTGTAGGAAGCAAAAACAGCCGCAACACCACCTGGCCATCGCCCGGCGCCCATGGTTCTCGCACTGGTCAATGACATCATAGGCGGGACATAATAAAGCAGGCGTTGAAAGTCGCAGGGAGAGCAAGCGACCTTTGATGAGAGAATGTGAGCAGCGGAATCATACTTGGCTCGTACGTTCGTGGCAGCATCGTGTATAGATCCTTCACAGTTTCTTAGTGTTGGCAAAGTGTTGCTCAATACTGTAATATTTTAAACGTTCGCTGCTTAGAATATTGCAATTTTCAGATATTCACAAATCGTATAAAGCTGAAACAAAGGATAAATTCTCATCCGCCTTAGCGCAGCTCGAAGACACCAAAGAAGGCTGTAGCTCGGTGCTGGCTTGCTTTTTTCAGCAACGACCTTGCTCTTGGGCATAAGATCCTTTGTAGGTCAGAGCAACTTGGATGGATGTCAATTGCCCACTTCATTATCCCTGTTAATCTCACTAGTGCAAGTCTCAATTGTGAAGACGGGAAATCGAACGCCACTTTTTGTTGCCTCCGAAAACTTGACGAAACCTACCTTTTCGCTTGTCGCAGGGTCCTCGCTGCCATGAACCTTTGCACTGCCATCTGGTCGAACCCCAGGCGCACGAAGCTGTAAGGGAGCGCTGCTGCCAAACCACTCCAAATGTTCTCCTCGGTTGTCAGGTCAAAGTTTGTTCTGCGAATTAGAAGGCAGCACATTTCCTTTTCGTTTTTTGCTAGTGCCTATTGTTGCGTTTATGGACGGCAGGCGCAAGAATAAGAGCAGACCTTAAGGATCTTTTAAGCCACGCTCATTTGGCAAGCGCGAAAAGATACAGGTAAAAACATAGGACGCGACTCCCCCCGAATATATACACTCCAACAAACGTCCACACATTTAGAGGCGTATCTTGTCCCAACACTACACTCTTGAAAAATATCGCACCCTTTGTGGCTCATCTTGTCACACAACAATTATGTTAACTAGCCTTGCTTGCATTTCCCTATTTGAAAGCTCTGCGCTCGCTACTCTCCTACGGAGAATGCTATGTCACGCTGATGACACGCATGCCGTTCCACACCTGGAACTACCGAGTGCGCAGCGCTATAGGCAGGAAATGCGGGTTAGATAGATGACGGTTATTGTTGACACCCGTTCGGCGTGATTTTGTTGCATAAGGCCAGTAACCTAATTGTGGCTTTATTACGCGCAGCTTAATGTTTCCACGTCACACAAGCGTTGCCAGTAGTTTCGCAGTTTCCTTCGTAACAAGGGCTTCAAATCTGAGACAGGGACTGCAGCGGTAGCATGCGATGCAAGTGCGATGCAGCATGCGATGCAAATGATGTGGCCGTCTGGTCCGCTAGGACGTTCCCGTGGATGCCCCTATGGCCAGGCACCCAGCATATAATCACATGCTGCTTAGATGTATACGCTTTGCACTGGACGTGATTGAGTTAATTAATAAATGTATTTTTGTACCTGGAGAATGACATCAAGGCCTTCGGAACACTTAGGGGGTCCGTACACATATATATATAT
The DNA here is from genome assembly GCF_038994185.2 of Dermacentor albipictus. Taxonomy (NCBI): domain Eukaryota; kingdom Metazoa; phylum Arthropoda; class Arachnida; order Ixodida; family Ixodidae; genus Dermacentor; species Dermacentor albipictus. The sequence continues at coordinate 55,303,726 of NC_091828.1, read as the reverse complement.
ATATATATATATATACAGAATGAATAATATATATATAGAATGACATCAAGGCCTTCGGAACACTTAGGGGGTCCGTACATATATATATATATATATATATATATATATATATATATATATATAACTAATTTTGCAGTTTTGATTTCCTTATGCGCTTCACGGCCGACAATAGTGCGCAGGCCTCATCCGTGAAGACAATTGTTTCCAGATTCCGTACTTCGGATTCCGAGAAGGATGGACCAACGGCTGCACAGGACGCCCCCTCATGTGACTTCGATGCGTCTGTGTAGAAATCCGTGCAGGAGTGCTTGTACTGGAATTCCAGGAAATGCATTTCGATTTCAATCTCTGGCGCATGCTTTGTAACTTGCAGGAAAGATCCATCACATTATATCAGCTGCCACTCCCATGGAAGTAGCATACCTGGAGGCATTCAGCGATGTTTCAGGAGTAGGACGTCCATTTCAACCCTCACACACAGAGAAAAGGGCTGTCCTACAGTGGGACGATTACGAAAGAGTGTAGCATATGTCGTATTGTTAACAGTATTAAAACACGCATGTTGATGATTAGATTGATCTTTCAGAAAGTGTGTTTGGCTGACGTATGTTTTCTGCACATGGAGTGACCAATCATTTGATTCTACATATAATCTTTCTATGCGACTTGTTGTCAAAGCCCCAGGGGCCAGCAGGATCCCTAAACGGTGTACCGGATCTAGCATTTTTGGCGTGCTCGGGGCGGCAGAATGGTAGATCACAGCACCATAGTCCAATCGTGATCGAATCAGGCTCTTGTAAATATTCATTAAGCACTTACTATTGCTGCCCCATGTTGTGTAGGATAAAAGTTTCAGTAAGTTTATTGTTTTTAACCATTTCACCTTGAGATACCTTATGTGTGGAATAAAAGTTAGTTTAGAGTCAACTATGATACGTAGGACTATGTGCTCTTTGTTCACAGGGATTTGCTTACCATACCTTTCGATATTGGGATCTGCATTGAGCCCTTTGTTTCTTGTGAAAAGCACACGATAATTTTTGTTGGGGTTCAGTATAAATGCGATTTCATCTGCCCATTCGCACACTTTGTACTTGCCTCTCACACTGCAAGGTTGCAGGATTTGAAACCTATTTGTATGTCATCTACATAAACAGGATCAAATGTGGCTGGCGGTAATGAAGCCCGAAGCGTGCTAATCTTCCCGATACAGAGCGTGCAGCAAAACAGGCATCCTTGAGGCACACCAGGCTCTTGTATAAAAGGTCGCGACAATACATTGCTGATTTGCACGCGGAAGGTACGTTTTGGCAAATAGCTTTCAATTATGTTCAGCATATTTCCCCGGATGCCCATGTCTGACAGGTCTCGCAAGATCCCGTAACGCCATGCCGTGTCATACGCTTTTTCGATGTCAAGGAATATCAATAGGAAATACTATTCATGTATAAATGCATCGCGGATGCTTCCTTCAATGCGCATCAGATGATCGGTTGTCGACCGCCCTTCTCTGAAGCCACACAGATAAGGATCGAGCATATTGTTCAGCTCAAGGAAATGTATTAGTCTACGATTCATCATTTTTTCGAATAGCTTACAAAGACAACTTCTAAGAGCTATCGGGCGATAACTTGACGCCAAGGAAGGGTCTTTACCCAGCTTCAAGACGGGAATAACAATAGCTTCCTTCCATGAGGGTGGAGTGTACCCGGCAGCCCAGATGGAGTTGAAAAGTGCCAGAAGTGTAATTTTTGTGTCTTCGTGTAAGTTCTTAATCATGTCATAGATGATTCTATCAGCTCCCGGTGCAGAGCTTCTGCATGCGCTCAATGCCGCTTTAAGCTCGCCAATATTAAAAGGACGGTTATATGGTTCATCTGGACGGCATTTACGATCAAGTGTCTTAAGTTCAGCTATTTGTTTATACTTCAGGATTGATCTTGTGTAGTGTGTGGAACTTGATACATACTCGAAGTGTTCGCCCGAAGCGTTGGCCTGGTCTTCCAAGGTAGTTCCTTGGGAGTCAACTAAGGGCAATGGGTGGATGTGCTGCCCCTTTAGCTTTCGTGCACCATTCCAAACTTTAAACTCCCGAGTGTAGGATGTGATGCTCGAGAGAAACCTCTCCCAGCTAGCCCTCCTTGCCTGTCTCCGGGTGCGCCTTCCTTGCGATTTGGCCAGTTTAAATTCAATGAGGTTTTCTGCAGTCGGGGACAGACGCAGCAAACCCCACGCTTTGTTTTGTATCTTTCTTGCGAGTCTGCAGTGCAGTCGTGCGCTGCACTGCACCGAGTCTGCAGTGCAGTGCAGACTCTGTGTTTGTGGAATGAACTTTTGAGCTACGTCGAGTGTAAAACAAGTAAAATATTCTACTGCTTCATCTATGTTAAAATTACTGATAAAATCCCGTGATAAGTATGTGAATGCGTTAAAATGATTCCATTCGGCGGAGCCTAGTTTCCACCGGGGGGCGTGTGGAGCGCATTCATGTTGATGTAATAAATTTAACGTTATAGGGAAGTGCTCACTTCCAGAGGGATTTTCGGTTACATGCCATTGTAAATCAGGGAAAATTGAGGTAGAGCCAATTGAAGGTCTATTGAGGAATATGGATTATGATAACTGTTAAAATACGTTAGTTCCTTCTTGTTGAAGAGGCATGCACCGCAATTCAGAAGGAAATTTTCAATAAAACGGCCTCTCGCGTCACATCGCGGGTCTCCCCACATGATATTGTGGGCGTTAAAATCGCCTACGATGAGGTAGGGGTCCGGGAGCTGATCAATCAGGCTATCAAAATCGCTTTTTCGGAGATCATAATTTATGGGAATGTATATGCAACATACAGTGATTAGTTTATTAAGAAGAATTGCCCGAACTGACACTGCCTCAAGGGGTGTCTGAAGGGCGACATGATGACAAGCTACTGACTAGTCACCAACTATTGCTACAACGCCAGCCGAGGCGTTCGCCTCACTGCGGTCTTTACGATAGGCTGTGTAATGACGGAGAAAATTTGTGTTCGTACGTTTCAGATGTGTCTCTTGAACACACAGCAACTTGGGATTGTGTTTGTGCAGAAGTTCGCTAATATCGTCTAGGAGATGGAGTTGTCCTCTAACATTCCATTGTAGTATTTGTGTATCCATTATGCTATATGTGTTGGGTGCTGTGTGTTTAAGAGGCAGAGGTTAGCTTACGCGCCTTTTATCTGGCGCCGTGACCGGAGTTTTGTCTCTTTTGGAGCGTTCGAGAGTGCCCTGCCTCTCCTTAGGCGCTGGTGGCGCCGTCTTGCTGGTGGTTGTGTCCATTGCCTCTTGCGAGGCGCTGGACACGCGCTCTTCCGAGCGCTTCGTTTGGCGTGAAGGCCTCGGCACGTTGGACGAGGCCTCTGGGGTCACCTGCCCGGGGGTAGATGGCCCCTTCTGTTGGGTTGGCGTGGCAGCGCTTGCTGCAGCCACCGGGGGGGGGGGCGGGGGCGGATGGCGTCACTGCCGCCTCACTGGATGTGAGTCGGACAACCGCCGGAGACCGTTGTGGCGCTGCCCCTGATGCGCCACTTCGGCAAATGTGTTCTTGGGCAGGTAGGGTACCCGCCTGCGTGCCTCCTTGAAAGGGATATTTTCCTTTACTTTTATGGTCACAATTTCTTTTTCTTTTTTCCAAGACGGGCAGGACCGCGAGTACGCGGCATGCTCGCCATCGCAGTTGACAGAGTGTGGGGTATTCTGGCAGGTTTCAGAGGAGTGTTCATTTTCACTAAACTTCGCACAAGTCATCCGGCCTCGACAGTTCTGAGCTTTGGCCGAACCTTTGACTCTTGAAGCATCTCAGGGGATTTGGTGCATATGGCCTAACACGAATCTTGAGGTACCCGGCCTCGATAGCGTCAGGCAGAACACTAGAGCCGAAAGTAAGAATTAGGTGTTTCGTCTGAATTTCTTTTCCTTCCCGCCTCATCTTAATTCGTTTGACCCTGATGACGTTCTGATCACTGCAGCCCTCCAGGAGTTCAGTTTCAGATAGCTCTAGCAAATCAGCATCAGAGACGGCGCCGCGGGTGGTATTCGTGATACGGTGTTGGGTAACTGTAACGGGAACATCACCAAAGGACACTAGTTTAGGTAGCTTTTCATGCTGTTTCTCGTCACGAAGCTCCAGTAGGAGATCGCCGCTTGCCATTTTCGACTCTTTGTAACCAGGTCCAAAGACTGCAGACAGAGATTTCGATACCAGAAAAGGTGAGATCATTCTCACCATTTTTCCAGACTGATCGGAGTGGACGACGTGAAAGCGGGGAAAGTTGCATGTTCCGTTGCCCGAAAATTGAAAGACTTCGGTACGCCCTCATTTAGGAGGGTGGTCAGGAAGTGGGGGAGAAGAATTTTCCGTGAATAGGCATAACAAATTCAGCAACAGCGCTGACCACCCACCACGAAGCCCAAAGAGGGGACGCGGCAGAAATTGAATACAAGTCTGCACGACGCCAGCCGTACGCCGTCACTGTAACCAAATATAGTGTGCCCCTAGGTAGGATAGCCACACAAAGTTAACCCTTGCCGCCGTGGGGAAAGGAAGTAAATAGAAGAGAGAAGAATACAGGAACGGTCAAAAAGTCAGAGATAAAGACGAAGATTTGAGGAGAGAGAGATAGGAAAGGACGATTGCCGATTTCCCCCGGGTGGGTCAGTCCGGGGGTACCGTCTACGTGTAGCCGAGGCCAAAGGGACGTGTTGCCTCCGCCGACGGGCCTTAAAGGTCCTGACACTCAGCATGGGCTCAATCCCCAGGATCCGCTTTTTCCCGGACACGGCTAAGCCGCGCACGGTTACACGCGGGAGAGTCCAACCCTCGTGTGCTCGGGTACGTGGTTTCGCAACACACCAAACGCCTGCTTGCGCAGACGCCCCTGCGGGGCCAGGCGCTCCATACACTGTCTCGCTCGGGATTGTGTCCTTCGACTCTTGGGAGCCGCTGGACTTCTGCTTACACGAGCGGGGTGTTTTCACCGTAAGCCTCGCCTCGAAAAGCAGGGCCTTGGAGGCCACCAACACAGAGGTCGATGGGCCCTCCTTCAGGGGTGGCTGTTGACGCCAAGGGGGCTGGTGGCACGGCCGCAACCACACTCTTTGTCGGCCGCGCCGGCACCTGAGTTCCTGCGACCTTAACCCCTTGCGCGCTGCATCAGCATACCCTGAGGTATGGAAAAAGGAAACATGTTCCCGTGCTTCTTGAAATGAGATGTTCTCTTGGAGTTTCATTGTGATTATGTATTTTTATTTTTTCCGTGTGGAGCAAGTTGGAGAGTATGCTGCGTGTCCACCATCACAGTCGGGAGAGCGGAGTGTGCCACTACAGCTGACCTTTTCGTGTTCGCTACATTTTGCACAGGTCAGTAGGCCATGGTAGCTTTGCGAACCATGGCCATATCCCTGACACTTGAAGCATCTTCGGGGATTTGAGATGTAAAGACTGACTCCAATTTCGTATATCCCGTTTCTAGGATTTCTGGTAACACGCTCGATGCAAAGGTGAGGATAAGATGCTTAGTTTGAATATTTTGGTTGTCTCGCTTGATCTATTCTTTGCACTTCAATCACGTTGTGTTCTCAGCCCTGCAGGAGCTCTTCCTCGCTCAAGCTCAAGAGATCTTCATCAGAGATGACTTCTTTACAGGTGTTCAATGATCGATGGGGGTAACAGTAATTACCACATTGCGGAATGCTAAGAGATTGGAGAGCTTGCATTGCTGTTGAGTGTCGCGGACCTCAAGAAGAACGTCGCCACTGCTCATTTTCATCACTTTGTAGCCAGCACCTAGTGTGTCTGTAAGACATTTAGCTGCGATGAAAAGTGAGATAGTTCTTACTGTCTTTTCGGGATCTTAATTCTGTATCACATGGAAGCGGGAGAAATTTTCTTTGTGCTGGCTGAATAGCTGGAAAGTTTCTCCGGTGCGCCCTCTTTTTGAAAGAGGACGATCGGATAGAGCGGGAATGATGCCTTAGCCATGCAGAATTCATTTAACTTCGGTAGCTACGCCAGCCACATACCACCGCGCCTAAGAAGGGGACGACACGAGTCTGGGAGGAAACGCAGACACCAACTGTACGTAGATACTATAACCTAATATAAAATACCCAAGGTTGGATACATACACCAGGTTAACCCTTGCAGCCTAGAAATACGGAAGTGAGAAGAAGTGATAAGAAGACAGGAAAGAAGAGACAGCGAGAGGGAAAGCAAAATATTGAATAGAAGGACAGGGAAAGGTGCCTGCCGATTTCCTCCACATGTGTCAGTCTGGAGATGCCGCCTATGTTTGGCAGAGGCCGAAGAGGTGTGTTGCCTCCGCCGGAGGGCCTTGAAGGTCCAAACACCCAGAATCCGCTCAACCCCCAAGATCACCCTTTCCCCAGACACGGCTACGCCACGCGCGGCTACACGCGGGAGGATCCAACCCTCGTATACTCGGGTACTTGGTGTCGCAACACACCAAACGCCTGCTTACGCAGACGACCCTGCGGATCCTACCACTTGAAATTAAACGGCTGTCTGACGCGGGATACCTGGAAACTCGCGTGGTGTATGTGGCCGACGGCCTGTTCCAAAAAATGAAAATAGTGCGGCAATCTGAGAAGCAGGGTGTAGCAGGGAGGGGGGGTTCGGTTGTGCGCAAGACAATAGCCATTATATCGTATATCGACCAGGCTGCGCACACCCTGAAAAAGACTGAGAAACGCGTAGGCATTGATGTTATCTTTCCGGCTCCGTTAAAACTTTCAATCCTTTGCAGAAAATAAAATCGTGGAATAGCGTAAAGAAAGAAGTCATGCAAGATTCAATACCAAAACGTTTTGTCTCTTAAGACGAGGGTGTCGTTTATTGCGTGCCGTTGTCTTGCGGACGCGAATACATTAGACAGACTGGAGGGTGACTAAACACCCGACTAAAATAGCACAAGTATATCATCATCATCAGCAGCAACAGCAGCCTGGCTACGCCCACTGCTGGGTAAAGGCCCCTCCAATACATCTCCAACTACCCCGGTAATGCGCTAATTGTGGGCAAGCTGTCCCTGCACACTTTTTAATCTTATCCGCCCACCTAACTTTCAGCCGCCCCCTGGTACTCTTCCCTTCTCTTGGAATCCAGCCCGTAACCCTTAATGACAATCGGTTGCCTTCCCTCCTCATTACATGCCCTGGCCATGCCCATTCTTTTTCTTTATTTCAAGTAAGATGTCACTAACTCGCGTTTGTTCTGTCACCCAATATGCTCTCTTCTTATCTCCCATTAACGATACACCCATCATTCTTCTTTGCATAGCTTGTTGTGCCGTCCTCAATTTAAGTAGAACCCTTTTCGTAAGCCTCCAGCTTTCTGCCCCTTAGGTGAGTACTGGTAAGACACAGTTATACAGTTTTCTCTTTAGGGATAATGGCAACCTGCTGTTCATGGTCTAAGAATGCCTGCCAAACGCACCCCAGCCCATTCTTATTCTTCTGATTATTCAGTCGCATGATCCGGATGCGCGGTCACTACGTGCCATAAATAGATGTATCCCCTAACCACTTCCACTGCCTCACTAACTATCGTAAACCGCTGTTCTCTTCCGAGACTGTTAAACGTTACTTTAGTTTTCTGGAGATTAGTTTTTAGACCCACTCTTCTGCTTTGGCAGTCCAGGTCAGTGAGCACGCTTTGCAATTGCTCCCATGAGTTACTAAGCAAGGCGTAATCATCAGCGAATCGCAAGTTACTAAGGTATTGTCCATTAACTCGTATCCCCGATTCTTCCCAATCCAGGTCTCTGAATAGCTTCTGTAAACACACTATGAATAGCATTGGATAGATCGTATCTCTCTGCCTGACACCCTTTCTATTGGGATTTTCTTGCTTTTTTTAAAGAGGACTACGGTGGCTCTGGAGCCACTATAGAAATTTTTGAGTATTTTTACATACGGCTCGTATACGCTCTGACACCGTAATGCCAGCATGACTGCTGAGGTTTTGACTGAATCAATGCAAGCTATATATATAAGGGTTGGTTACATTAAGGGCTGCTTGATAGTGTGAATAGTGTTGACAGAACTCTGTTGACAATAGTGATTGATAATGTGATAGTGTTGACAGAACTCTAAGGTGTTTTTATTTCTATTTGCAATTACCTTAGCAAATGCTTTGTAGGCAACAGACAGTAAGCTGATTGGTGCGTAATTGTTGAACTCTATGGTGTCCCCTTTCTTATGGATTAAGACTATGTTGGCGTTCATCCGAGATTCCTGTACACTCGAGCTCATGAGGCATTGCAAATTAATCTGCATGGCCAGTTCTTTTAGAACAATCTGCCCACCATCCTTCAACAAATCTGCTGTTACCTGAAGCTCCCCAGCTGTCTTCCCCCTATGCGTAACTCCCAAGGCTTTCTTTACTTCGTGGAGCGTTACTTGCGAGATATCAAATTCCTGTAGACTATTTCCTCTGTCATTATCGTCGTGGGTGCCAAGGGTGCTGTATAAATCTCTATAGAACCCCTCAGCCACTTGAACTATTTTATCCATATTAGTAACCATATTGCCAGATTTGTCTCTTAAGGCATACATCTGATTGTTGCCTTTTCCTAGCTTCTTCTTCACTATATTTAGGCTTCCTCCATTCCTGAGTGCATGCTCAATTCTATCCATATATACTTCCTTGCGTCAGCTGTCTTACGCTTGTTGATAAACTTCGAGAGTTCCGCCAGTTCTATTCTAGCTGTAGGGTTAGACGCTTTCATACATTAGCATTTCTTGACCAGATCTTTCGTCTCGTGTCATAGCTTAGTGGCATCCTGTCTAATGGAGTTAGCACCGACTTCTATTGCACATTCCCTAATGATGCCCATAAGATTGTCGTTCATATCTTCAACACTAAGGTCCTCTGCCTGAGTTAAGGCCGCATACCTGTTCTGTAGCTTGATCCGGAATTCCTTTATTTTCCCTCTTACCGCTAACTCATTGATCGGCTTCTTATCTACCAGTTTATTCCGTTCCCTCCTCAAGTCTAGGCTAATTCGAGTTCTTACCATCCTATGGTTACTGCAGCGCACCATGCCGATCAAGTCCACATTTTCTATGAAGCCAGGGTGAGCGCAGAGTATAAAGTCTATTTCATTCCTAGTCTCGCCATTCCGGCTCCTCCACATCCACTTTCGGTTATCCCGCTTGCGGAAGAAATTATTCATGATCTGCAAATTATTCCGTTCTGCAAACTCTACTAATAACTCTCCCGCGCTATTCCTATAACCTGTGCCATATTTCCCCTTTGACTTGTATCCAGCCTGCTTCTTGCCTGCCCTGGCATTGAGGTCGCCCATCAGTATAGTGTGTATTTTGTTTTGACTTTACCAGTCGCCAATTCCATGCCTTCATAGAAGCTTTCGGCTTGCTGGTCATCATGACTGGATGTAGGCGCGTAGGCCTGTACGACCTTCAATTTGTACCTCTTATTAGTTTCCACAACAACACCTGCCACCCTCTCGTTAATGCTATAGAATTCCTGTATGTTACCAGCTCTATCCTTATTGATCAGGAATCCGACTCTTAGTTCTCGTCTCTACGCTAGGCCCCGGTAGCACAGGACGTGCCCGCTTTTTAGCACTGTATATGCTTCATTTGTCCTCCTAACGTCACTCAGCCCTATTATATCCCATTTAATGCCGGCTAATTGCTCCAATAGCACTGCTTCACTCGCTCACTAGATAACGTCTAGCGTTAAGCATTGCCAGGTAAAATTCCAATTGCGGCCTGTCCGGATCCAGATATTCCTAGCACCCTCTGCTGCGTCACAGATCTGACCACCACCGTGGTCAGTTGCTTCGAAGCTGCTGGGGACTGAGGGCTGGGATTTGATTGCTGTATTCATATAGGAGGTTGTGGCCAAGTACTGCACCAGGGTGGCCAATGCTCCTGTGGTAAGGGAGTGCGTTACCAGTTGTGGTCACCGGGATCAGGCCTCACGCCAGACCCCTTTATGCAATTTTATCAACACGCGGATTTTTTTTAAACCGGTGGGAAATGGCGCGACACCAGGATTCCAACCACGGTCCTCTTGCGCCCGAGGCGGATGCTCTAACTCTACGCCATCGATGAATATAAGTGACGGTAATGAGGGCCAGCTCAGCTTACACTGCCGTAAATGTGATAGGTCTACGCGTCATCGTACCAAGCTATGCGTACGGCAATTAAAAAGAAAGCGGTATTGTTTCTCGACACAAGCACCAGTGCTTCAGAGAACTTATCGAGGTGGTCAAGATTGCTCGTGCAGGAGATGGGTGTGTAACTATCCCATCACTGACACTGACCAAAAAGAACTAAGGTTCTTAGATGGTTTGTGATTAGGAGCTTGGTGATATCACCTCGTGCCACTCATACTGATTGTTGTTCTTTTCTTTTCTCCCTAATGTTCCTTTCCTGCCGGTCTTTTGCATGTAGGCATATGCATAGCATCTACAGTAGAATAACCAGCCGGAAGCCAGCGCTCTTTTCACTCGGTCTCTATCGTCGTCCCTTCCTTATGTTTCGCGCTGTTACATAATTTGCACTGAACCAACTGGCCCAGCAACCAAGCATTAAGCGGTGAAGTTTCCTCTACGCTTTTGAGGGCGTCACGGATAGTTACAGCTGTCAAGAGTGCCATACCCAGGGAGCTCCTGAGGGCACTGTGCACATGCCACGAGATGTAAAGGTCCGAACGAGTTTCTCGCATCGACTTTCCTCTCTGCCCCGCTCCTGCAATGTATATACACGCTCTGAACGATCCCCCGACGCGGCGTGCCGGACAAAAAACAGCAGCAGTAGCGCAAAAGTCATAGGAAGACACAAAGAAAGCTTCGCTTTAAAACGCCTGAACTTACCGCTGATTTATTAGGCAGTATTCGCCCGATTATAACACGCCCCCGAATGATACACGCGCCCACTTTCTATATTTCCAAAGTATAAAACTAACGTTCAAGTGACATTACCATTAATCAACAAAGCAGAAATCTAATACGCCTCTGATTTTTAGCAAATACAAAAATGGGCGAAGGTCGAATATGTCTTCCACAATGGCGGCCGGATTCCTAAAGTGAGCTTCACCGCAGTACATTTTACATATCTGCGGAAAAGCATTCGAATGTTGCGATGGCAGTTTTGGTTTCGTATCCGACTGCACCGCGCAGGCAATCTTAGGCCCAACTTGTTTGAAAAAAAATCACCGATGAGTATGATACTACCTAATGCGAAATTTGAGCTCAGTTAGATGCATATTTTCATTTCGCGATATACTGAGGCAAAACAAATTGAGAGATACATGCAGTAGGGTCGGCAATAGTCGTGAATCTGATCTGGTCTAGCGCGTCGGCTTTTACACATGACTCGTCGAAGATTCCAGTGTAATCGCTGGACTGTCAAACAATTGTCAAACAATTATCAAACTTAACAGTATCTTATTCTAACTAAACGGCTCCATGCTTTGGATTTAGAACTTTGTCCGCTTACGTAAAAGCTCCTATAAACTAAGAATAAATCATTGAACGTGGCTCTTTCGGAATAAATCGACACCGATAATTTAAGCAGCTGACCATTCTACGATACCGGTGCCACGCCAAGAGTTCTGGATCGCATTGCACGCACCCTGTGGGAGCGAGAGCTGCTCGAATGTTCGACAGGATCAGAAAACTTCCCTTTCCTATGAAAAAGATTTAGGCCTATTAAAGGTGCACAAATCTGACAATACTTTCTTCAGGTCAGGAGCGTACAAACCGAAATCAGGAGAATGACCGATGAAAAACTCTCACCTGAATATGTATTGCGTAACGTTGAAGTCATTCACAGGCCTCAGCGGTGGGCTGGCACTGGGTGAATCATAGACGACTTTTGTAATGATGATTATAGGTGTCAATGCCATTACCGCTGCTTGAACGCAGTCTGCCCAGACAACGCTGCGAAGTCCGCCCTTCAATGAGAAAACAACAACAGGCGCATAATACCTTTTTGTTAATGACATTACTTTCATCATCATCATCAGCTTGGTTACGCCCACTGCAGGGCAAAAGCCTCTCCCATACTTCTCCAACTACCCCGGTCATGTGCTAATTGTGGCCATGTTGTCCCTGCAAACTTCTTAATCTCATCAGCCTACCTAACTTTCTGCCGCCCCCTGCTACGCTTCCCTTCTCTTGGAATCCAGTTCGTAACCCTTAATGACCATCGGTTATCTTCCCTCCTCATTACATGTCCTACCCATGCCCATTTCGTTTTCTTGATTTCAACTAACATGTCATTAACTCGCATTTGTTCCCTCACCCAATCTACACCCTTCTGATCCCCCCACCTTAGCGTTACACCCATCATTCTTCTTCCCATAGTTCGTTGCGTCGTCCTCAGTTTAACTAGAACCCCTTTTGTAAGCCTCCAGGTTTTTGCCCCGCTTTTGCCCGTAAGTGAGTACTGGTAAGATATAGCTGTCAAACACTTTTCTTTTGAGGGATAATGGGAACATGCTGTTCATGATCTGAGAATCCCTGCCAAACGCACCCCAGCCCATTCTTCTGATTATTCCAGCCAGATTATCCGCGGTCTCTACCTACCCTAAGTAGATGTAGTCCCTTACCACTTCCAGTGCCTCACTACCTATAGTAAACTGATGTTCATTTCCGAGACCGTTAAAACATTATTTTAGGTTTCTGCAGATTAATTTTTAGACCCACCCTTCTGCTTTGCATCTCCAAGTCAGTGAGCATGCATTGCAATTGTTCCCCTGAATTACTAAGCAGGGCAATATCATCAGCGAATCGCAAGTTACTAAGGTATTCTCCATTAACACTTATCCCCAATTCTTCGCAATTCAGGTCTCTGAATACCTCATGTAAACACACTGTGAATAGCATTGGAGAGATCGTGTCTCTCTGCCTGACGCCTTTCTTTATGGGGATTTTGCTGCTTTCTTTATGTAGGACTACGGTGGCTGTGGAGCCACTATAGATATCTTTCGCTATGTTTGTATACGGCTCGTCTACACCCGATTCCGTAATGCCTTCATGACTGCTGACGTTTCGACTGAATTAAACGCTTTCGCGTAATCCATGAAAGCTATATATAAGGGTTGGTTATATTCCGCACATTTCTCTATCACCTGCTTGATAGTATTATTATGGTCTATTGTTGAGAAGCCTTTAAGAAATCCTGCCTGGTCCTTTCGTTGACAGAAGTCTAAGGTGTTCCCGATTCTATTTGCGACTGCGTTAGTAAATACTTTGTAGGCAACAGACAGTAAGCTGATCGGTCTAAAATTTTTCATGTCCTTGGCGTTCCCTTTTTTATAGATAAGGATTATTTTGGCATTTTCCACGATTCCGGTATGCTCGAGGTCATGAGGCATTGCGTATACAGGGTGGCCAGTTTATCGAGAACAATCTGCCCACAACTTTTCAACAAATCTGCTGTTACCTGATCCTCCCTTTGCATAGCTCCCAAGGCTTTCTTTACTCCTTCCGGCGTTACTTGTGGAATGTCAAATTCCTTTAGACTATTCTCTCTTTCATTATCGTCGTAGCTGCCACTGGTACTGTATAAATATCTATAGAACTCCTCAGCCACTTGAACTATCGCATCCATATTAGTAATGATATTGCCGGCTTGTTTCTTAACGCATACATGTGATTCTTGCTTATTCCTGGTTTCTTCTTCCCTGCTTTTAGGCTTCTTCCATTCTTGAGGGCGTGTTCATTTCTATCCATATTATACTTCCTTATGTCAGCTGTCTTACGCTTGTCGATTAACTTGGAATTTTCTGCCAGTTTTATTCTAGCTGTAGGGTTAGAGGCTGTCATACATAATCAGATCTTTCGTCTCCAGCGATAGCTTACTGGTACCCTGTCTAACGAAGTTACCGCCGACTTCTATTGCACACTCCTTAATGATGGCACACTCCTTAATGATGGCCATAATATTGTTACGTAGGAAGACGCACACGAAAAGCTATGTACAAGTATATTTACAAGAAATTACGCTGCGCTTGGCCAAGAGGCAACAGCCCGCGCTGGCTTCTAATCGTCGTCGTCGTCTTCACACTGCTCGCCTTTTCGTGATCGCACATATTGTTCCGTAGCACTACCCCCGGCTGCAAAAGCGCCGTCCCGGAGCGTCTAAAGATCGGACTCGGAAGCAGTGTAGTAGGCCTTGAGCCTACTGACATGCACGACATCACTTGATGCCAAAGGAGAGGACGAGGTTGAACCCACAGGAGCAATTTCGTAAGTCACAGGCGTCACCTGGCGCAGCACGCGGTAGGGCCCTGTGTATCGCGAAAGGAGCTTCTCTGAAAGTTCGACGTGACGTGAGGGTGACCACAGGAGCACGAGCGCACCAGGCGAAAACTGTACGTCACGATGGCGGGCGTTGTAATGACACTGCTGAGTGGCTTGTGAGGCCGTCAGTCGAGCACGGGCAAGCTGGCGTGCATGGTTGGCGAGGGCGATGGCGTCGCGCGCATACTCGCTTGTTGAGATCGCAGCAGGGGGAAGTGCCGTGTCTAGGGGCAAGGTAGTTTCGCGACCGTACAGAAGATAAAATGGAGAAAATCCGGCGGTGTCATGCCGGGAAGAATTGTACGCAAATGTTACGTAAGGAAGGGCAATGTCCCAGTCGTGGTGGTCTTTCGAAACGTACTTGTACAGCATATCGGTAAGAGTACGGTTTAATCGCTCTGTCAGGCCATTGGTTTGCGGATTGTATGAGGTAGTCAGTTTGCGTTGAATGGAGCAGGATCGCACAATGTCAGCAATAACTTTCGGGAGGAAGTTTCGACCACGGTCAGTAAGCAGCCGTCGCGGGGCGCCATGAAGCAAGATAATGTCACGCAAGAGAAAGTCCGCGACGTCAGTGGCGCAACTGGTAGGGAGAGCACGAGTGATAGCGTATCGGGTGGCGTAATCAGTCGCGACGGCTACCCATTATGTTCCCAGAGGATGACGTGGGAAAGGGACCGAGCATGTCTAATCCAACACGAAAGAACGGTTCTACAGGGACGGTGATCGGCTGGAGATGACCGGCAGGTAGCACCTGAGGTGTTTTCTGTCGCTGGCAGGGATCACAGGCAGCAACATAGCATCGAACGGAGCGGGCGAGACCAGGCCAATAGAAGCGCCGGCGGACGCGGTCGTACGTGCGGGTTACCCGAAGATGTCCTGCAGTGGGTGCGTCATGCATGTCAAAGAACACAGTCTGTCGTAGCTGTTTTGGCACGACAAGAAGAAGATCAGAGCCGTCAGCGAGGAAGTTCCTTCGATAAAGAATGCCGCCTTGGAGGACATATCGGCGAACGGATGCGTCGGTAGGTGTTGAGCGCAGACGCTCGATAAGTGCTCGCAGCGATAGGTCTCGGTACTGCTGAGCGGCGATGTTAGCGAAGGCAGACACAGAGAAAATGCCGTTGGCGCTACTACTGTCGGCGTTGTCAGGCTCGTCGACCGGGTAGCGAGACAGGCAGTCAGCGTCCTCGTGTAGTTGGCCAGATTTATAGGTGACAGTATACGAATATTCTTGGAGGCGTAAGGCCCAGCGACCAAGTCTTCCTGTAGGATCTTTCAGTGAGCATAACCAGCAAAGCGCGTGATGGTCTGTGACAACGGAAAAGGGTCGGTCCTATAAGTATGGGCGGAACTTCGCAACCACCCAAACTAGGGCCAGACACTCACGCTCAGTGATGGAATAGTTGCGCTCCGCGGGTGAGAGGAGCCTGCTGGCGTAAGCGATAGCACGGTCGTGGCCACGCTGGCCTTGTGCCAGTACTGCGCCACTTCCGTGACCGCTGGCATCAGTATGGACTTCGGTAGGCGCAGAAGGATCGAAATGGGCCAGAACGGGAGGCGTTGTGAGAATGTCGATTAGATGTGAGAATGCAGAGGCCTCGTTATCGCCCCACTGGAAAGGGGCGCCTTTTTTTCAAAAGCTCGGTTAGTGGTTGTGCTATGGCGGCGAAATTTCTCACGAAACGGTGGAAGTACGAACAAAGGCCGATGAAGCTGCGCACATCCTTGACACACTTTGGAACAGGGAAGTGCGCAACAGCATGGATCTTGCCTGGGTCCGGTTGCACCCCGTTCGCGTCAACGAGATGTCCAAGGACGGTAATCTGGCGACGGCCGAATTGACACTTCGATGCGTTGAGTTGCAAACCGGCTCGACGAAAAACGTCCAGGACTGCTGAGAGGCGCTCGAGGTGCGTAGCAAACGTTGGGGAGAATATGATAACGTCATCGAAGTAGCACAGGCACGTGGACCATTTGAAACCGTGAAGAAGGGAGTCCATCATGCGTTCAAAAGTGGCAGGGGCGTTACATAGACCGAACGGCATCACTTTGAATTGCTAAAGACCGTCGGGTGTTACAAAAGCAGTCTTCTCGCGGTCGAGATCGTCCACGGCAATCTGCCAGTAGCCGGAACGAAGGTCAATAGAGGAGAAATAACGAGCACCGGGAAGGCAGTCAAGGGCGTCATCAATCCGAGGTAGGGGATACACGTCCTTTTTGGTAACCCTGTTAAGGTGCCGATAGTCCACGCAAAAGCGCCATGAGCCATCCGTCTTTTTGACCAGTACAACAGGTGACGCCCATGGACTATATGATGGTTCAGTAATCTTCTTGGCAAGCATTTTGCGAACTTCTGCGTGAATAACTTGACGCTCAGCTGGTGACACTCGATACGGGCGGCGATGAATAGGAGGGGCATCGACGGTATTAATGCGATGTTTGACAGCTGTAGTTTGGGCCAAAAGACGATCGTTAAAGTCAAAAATATCGTGGTAGGAAAACAGAACGCGGTAGAGTTCACGAGCGTGCTCGGACGGCAAGTCGGGCGCAATCATTTTCTGTAAGTCAGCGATGGTACAATTTGCCGACTGCGATGGTAGAGGAGTATCGGATGAAGTATCGTCTACTGCAATAGATGCTACTGAGTGATCCTCGAATGCGCAGAGCTGGGCCAGAGACATCCCGTGTGGCAGCACTTGTGTCGTCAAGCCAAAGTTGACCACTGGCAGGCAGACGCAATTCGCCGTAATGGATAAAACTGTATGAGGTACTGTGATGCCGTGTGTAAGAAGGACGTCTTGCATAGGAGCCGCGATGTAGTGACCGTCGGGGACTGGTGGGGAAGACTCTAGGTCAACGTAGGTCAGTGCCGAAGGTGGCAAGCGAACGAAGTCGACGGAACTGAGGCGACTGGGGTGTGGTTCAGCGGGATCCAGAACAGGCAGGTCAAGGCGGAGAGTACTGGCGGAACAATCGATGAGCGCAGAATGTGCGGAGAGGAAGTCTAAGCCGAGGATGATGTCATGGGGACAGTGGGCGATGACTGTGAATAGCACGATTGCTGAGCGATCGGCGAAGGAGGCGCGGGCGGTACACATACCAGTTACGGGGGCTGTTCCGCCATTGGCGACACGGACAACAGGCGTCGTGGCGGGCGTGATAATTTTCTTAAGCCGGTTACGAAGGTCAGCGCTCATTACGGACAAATGCGCCCCAGTGTCTATGAATGCAGACACAGAAGCACCGTCGACTTGCAAGTCAAGAAGGTTCAGATGAGTGGGCAACGTCAGTAGAGGATTTGGCGGCATAGGGAGCAATGCAGCGTCACCTCGAGGCGCTGCATCGTCTAGTTTTCCGGCTGGGAGCGGCGTGCGAAGGGAGTCGGCGAATAGGAGCGACGGGGCTGGGGAGAGCGAGATTGTCGTTGTTGGGGCGAAGGCGAACGAGAATAGGAGCGGTTCGGTGCAGGAGAATTAGCGGCGGCGTTAACGGAGCGTGCGGCATAGGGACGAGAAGGGCCACCTGGAGGGCGAGAGTAGGCAGTAAAAGTAGACCGGGTCGGGGAATTCCAGCGACTGCGACAGTACCGAGAAACGTGCCCGATTCAATGGCAGTGGAAACAAATGGGCTTGTCGTCAGCAGTGCGCCATTGAGATGGGTTGTGGAAAGGTGGAAGGTAAGAAGATGCGGGACGGAGCGGAATCGAAGAAGCCGGGCGAGTATCAGGACGATTGGCCGAGCAGATGGTGTGGAGACCCATGTTTTCGAACTCTTGGCGGACAACTGGCTGGAGCAGTGAGACCGTGACTGCAGATGTGTTGGCGGGACTGGAGTCGAAGGCAGCCAGATAGGCGGCATCGATCTCACGCCGGACGATCCTGGTAACATCGGCAGTGTTGTTGGGACGAGGAGTGTCGGCACAGGAAGATATCGCTGGGGTGTTGGGCAGACGGACAGACTACTCGTCAATACGTCGGCTTTTAGCGAGTTCCAGGCGGCGGCACTCTTTTATAACAGGATCCGCCGTAGCTACGTTGTTGCAAACGAGCAAGTTGAAGGCGTCATCGGCAATGCCTTTGAGGATGTGGGCAACCTTGTCTGACTCAGCCATGTGGGTGTCAACCTTGCGGCACAGAGCCAAGACGTCCTGAATGTACGTGACATAGGGCTCTGTTGGCGTCTGCACACGGCCGGAAAGCGCCTTCTGCGCGGCAAGTTGGTGACCGTAGGGGTTGCTGAACAAGTCTCGAAGCTGTGTTTTAAGTGAATCCCAACTGGTGAGCTCATCTTCGTGCGTACGATACCAAACTTTAGGTGTGCCACCGAGGTAAAAGACTACGTTGGCGAGCATAATGGTAGGGTCCCACCGGTTATTGCGGCTGACGTGTTCATACAGGCTGATCCAGTCATCGACGTCTTCCCCATCTTTGCCCGAGAATAGGCCAGGACCACGGGGAGCGGGGAGAGTGATGTAGGTCGTCGAAGTGGCAGCGGGTGTCGGAGCCGGGGGAGTCCGGTTGTCGTCGCCGGGAGCCATGAAGGAAGGCTCGACGTACCGTCCACTGCGAAGCTCCGTGACGAGGTACAGGGATCGTCCACCTCCACCAGATATGTTACGCAGGAAGACGCAGACGAAAAGCTATGTACAAGTATATTTAGAAGAAATTACGCTGCGCTTCGCCAAGAGGCAACAGCCCGAGCTAGCTTGTAATCGTCGTCGTCGTCTTCACACTGCTCGCCTTTTCGTGATCGCACATATTGTTCCGTAGCAATATTGCCATTTAATTCTTCAACACTAAGGTGCTCTTCCTGAGTTAAAGCCGAATATCTGTTCTGTAGCTTGATCAGGAATTCTTCTCTTTTTCCTCTTAATGCTAACTCATTGATCGGCTTCTGATGTACCAGTTTTCTCCTTTCCCTCCTCAAGTCTTGGGTAATTCGAGCTTTTACCATCCTATGGTCACTGCAGCGCACCTTGCCGAGCACGTCCACATCTTTTATGATGCCAGGGCTAGCGCAAAGTAGGAAGTCTATTTCGTTTCTAGCGTCGCCCCATTCGGGCTCCTCCACGTCTACTTTCGGGTATCCCGCTTGCGGAAAAAGGTACTCATTATCCGCATATTATTCCGTTCTGCAAACTCTACTAATAACTCTCCCCTGCTATTCCTAGAACATATACCATATTCCCCCACTGACTTGTCTCCTGCCTGCTTCTTAAAAAAAATTATGGGGTTTTATGTGCCAAAACCACTTTCTGATTATGAGGCACGCCGTAGTGGAGGACTCCGGAAATTTCGACCACCTGGGGTTCTTTAACGTGCACCTAAATCTAAGTACACGGGTGTTTTCGCATTTCGCCCCCATCGAAATGCGGCCGCCTTGGCCGGGATTCGATCCCGCGACCTCGTGCTCAGCAGCCTAACACCATAGCCACTGAGAAACCACGGCGGGTTGCCTGCTTCTTGCCTACCCTGGCATTGAAGTCGCACATCAGTATGGTGTAGTTATGACTTTACCGATCACGGATACCACGTCTTCATAGAAGCTTTCGACTTCCTGGTCATCATTACTGGATGTAGGGGCGTAGGCCTGTAAGACCTTGCATTTTTACCTCTTATTCACGTAGAGCATCCGCCTCGCATGCAAGAGGACTATGTTTCGAATCCCGGTGCCGCGCAATTTTCCATCGGAATAAAAAATCGGCGTGTTGACAAAATTGCATAAGAAGGCCTGAGTGCAGACTGATCCCGGTTACTAGAACCGATAATGCACTCCCTCACCAGAGCAGGATTGGCCACAACACCCTATATGAATACAACAATCAAACCCCGGCCCTCAGTCCTCAGCAACTGCGAAGCAGCCGACCACCGCGGCGGTCAGACCTGTGATGTAGGAGAGGGTGCTAAGAAGCTCTGGGTCCGGACAGGCCGCCATTGGAATCTGAACGTCATTGCCTTGACTGAGCATCTTTAAATTACCAAAATATGTGCTGCGCTCTCCGTGCCTCCGTCAAAATACCACTGAAGTCATTCTGGCACAGAATTCCATTATCATCACCCCATTATCGTCACGCTGTCATCGTCATCGCGCTTTCGCTGTTTCATTGAAGGCATTCCTTCTTCGTCACTGCGTCATAATCTTACCGTCGCCTTCATGCTGTCATGGGTATGGCTCACCCTGGTGAGCTATTGTAACAGAGAAGTATGCCGATCTCAAAGACAGTGCGTGTTTTGTATGCGCCTCGTTAGCTCGTATGGTGGCCCTGCTGCTCCCCAACACCCAGCATGACCTTCAGAGGACTGCTCCAGAGTATATTCCAGTCGAAACCTGACGCACCGCTAGTGAAGACTCGTAAACGCCTAACTCCGGGCGCCACATACTCATACGATGTAAAGCAGCGCATGTTGTTTGGGTGGGAAGTAGTAGAAGGCAGAAACTATGCAAAGATCATAGACGATATTGTCAGCGCAGGCGAATAGCCCCAAACGAACGAACCAGCAAGGAACAGTATCCCCCTCACCCCCCCCCCCGCCTTGCCGGCCATCACCACAACTTGGCTGCGAGAGACCGCGCGCCCTTTCCCTCAATGCCTTCCCGGAGTTCCTTCGTGGTAGCCGTAGACAGTGAACGCGTCCACTTGCACTGATTGATATATCGCCACCGACATCACCAGCGTTGAAGAGAAAGCTCGCCTGCTCTGTATATATCGTGGTCAAGAGCCCGCTATGGATTCTTGTCTGTGGCGTCGTACATGGTGGGCTCGCTACCGCCGGCCCGCCAGCAAGAAGTGTGACGAACGAACTAGAGACCACCTCCACTCTTCCGCACTCCGACTTGCTTGCCCGAGAGCACGCACATCGGAGCGGGGGGGGGGGGGGGTGACTAAAGAAGTTTAATAATCCTGCATAACTTCTGGTATATATCATTGATAAGCAATTTGCATAACTACACAAGGCACCACGTATAGCATAACGATAAGCTAACCAAAGCATATCCGTAAGTGAAACAGCAAGCATAAACACAGGCTAAATCATAAAGCATAACCATAAGGTAAACCGTAAGCATATCCGCACCTTTAACCATAACCATATCCATAAGTTAAACCGTAAGCTTATCCATAGGCTAAATCATAAAGCATAACCATAAGCTAAGCCGTAAGCATAACCATAGTCTAAATCATAAAGCATAACCATAAGCTAAATTATAAACTTCACCGAACCCTGTCGCTTCGAGTTATCCAGGCTTAACCTTAGCTAAGCCCCGGCCAATTTTTCGATTTAAAAGGCTCGAAATACAAAATACCTATTCAGTTTGCGACGTATGTTTCGAGCGCGAAATTGAAACGAAGCAGTAGCGAGCAGAAGCGAAGTCATGTCTGCTTCTCAGAAATCTTCAATCTTGCTCCATCCTCGAGATATCCGCATTCAAAGTCTGCTAAAAACGCAAACGTTAACGTCACAACTAAGATCATCCCGAAATGGTAGAGAGGAACGTTTGCGAAACTGTGAGCTGGAAGTGGTGACCATTTTAGTATTTCTTTTAAGCGAACAAAATTTCACTACTGCACAGCTTTAATGTGGCAATGAAACATGTGCCTTAGAATAAATATTTGCAAAAAAATATTTAGCACATCTGTTGACACGGCTGCTGGTGTTCATTAAGACTCTCCATATTACAACTTGCTTTGCAAGTAACATCCGCCTCTACCATAAGGGCTTCTGAAAAGGCGGTGGAACGATGGCACAGACAATAGTTTGTTATATATCTGCTCGAACTAAATCAATTCATGTGGTATAGCAAATATCATGCGTGCTAATTACAAAGATCAATAAAAATGTCATTACCAGAGCTGTATAAATAGTTCCAGCCAGACCAATGGCAATATTGCAGTACAGCACTGGCACGGAAAACACTGAAAGGGTAAGGGAAATATTAGCTGTGAATAAGGATGACAGGTCCAGAACAGAAAAAGTTGGCACGTCTCATTCCAACACACCCGCAAAATGTTATAATACTCTATAAAGAAAGGGACCTTCAGACTTACAAGGTATGCCTTGCGCATGCGGCATACACAAGATATAAGGAAGGTGTAGGCTTTATGACATAGACCAGCTCGAGGTCATTGAGATGTTCATAATTTCAATTGCAGTTTCATTGACATTGTAATAAGGCTTCCAAAACAGTGTGTCAAAAATAATGACATGCCTAACAAGCAAATTGTACGTCACACTTTTATCATCTAGTCATCAATGAGGATTGCCCCCCTTGTTCAAAAACGAGTCGCAAAAAGTGATAAAAGAACTCTAAAGGGGAGGTACGAAACCACATCTGCTAAAGCCCATCTTGGAGAAACTTTAAACATTCTGAGGAATCCTTCCTGCTTCTTCAACATAGAAGTACTGTATTTCATGTCTTCGATTACTCTTGCAAAGATGTGACATTTTTGTTTTCAAATTGCGTCATCGAGTTCTTTGCGTTGTAGAATTTCTGACCGATACTCAGATTTTCTTTCAGGTCGTTCTCTCATTCGTTAGTGTAGAATGAAAGGCGATTTTTTAAATGAAAATAAAAGAGACGTAGTCAACTAATAATGGTGACGGCTACACGTTTTCACATGTCCGAAACAACAATATAAAAAAACATATGTAAAAATATGAAAGGAAACCTCGTCGCAGGGTCAGAAATCCACAGCACACAGTCCTATACACCCATGAATATGTCTATGTTATAAGCAGATCAACCTATGCGTGCATGTCTTTACGCTTTGATGGTAGATTTTCCGGACTTTTTCCAAATCAACTGACAACCAGCCGGACACACTGCGTCAACATTGTGCTTGCGAAAAAGGAGCTGCAGCTTTCGATACTGTAACCACAAAAGTCATTCATAACCAGCCCGGTTTCGCATGCTTGAATGCTTCGCGTATGGTATATTTTACTGTGACAATGGAGGTTATCGCTAAGATTCGTACTGTGACAATAGAGGTTATACACGGTAACCTTTGTGCAAAGAGTGCACAACCTTTATTATAATAGACGCGCCTCTCTGAAGTTAAGCCACAGAAACGTGCGCATGCGCGTTGCGCACACTGATTGTAGCCGTCATTGATAGATGTTGAATTGGTGCCGCCAAATGAAAAAAAGAAGTATTTGCAAGCACATGCCGTCGTTTCATTTTTCTTTACCAGAAAGGCCTGAATCTATCAGACTATCCTATAAATGTTAGAAGACGCCAGCTCACATGGCAGAGAAAGTCGGTTTCTAGGTTGTTCAAACAAGGACGCTTGGACACAAAGGACGACCCACGTTGCAGCCAACCCCAGTGGAATTCAGCGCGCCACAAAACTTGACAGATGTGCGAAATCATGTGGTCGTCGATCGCCAGCTCACCATCTGGAGAATCACGCAGCTGACGGGAATATCCAAAAGCACAGCACAGCGCAAACGTACCAAAGAATTTGATGGGCGTATAAGATTTCTGCGAGACGTACCCTCAGATAGCCAACTCATGAGCCAAAAAGCGCATGAGGTGCGCAATGTCCAGAGACAACATTCAGTCGTCAAGGGAGATTTTGGCAACGTCATCGCGCGTTGCGAGACCATACATGAAATATGAGTCACCGCTTCTGATGAAGTGTGGGGTTTTATGGCGCAAGGGCCAGATATGACCAAAGAGTGCCATACACATAGTGATCGATTTGCAATGAATTGTTCGTGAAGTGAAGAAATGTACTTCGAATGGTGGATGGGGCATGGCTGTAAATAGGCCTAAAATCAGTCGCTCTGGATTGCGTAAAATAAATAAGTATTAAAACAATGACGATGACCAGAGATGTGAACTATGGAACTGTCATGTTACACGCGGATGATGAAACAAAACATGTAGTGAACGCAGCACAGATGTCTCACCAGGGCCCTTGAATGCAAGGGCCTGGAGACACGTGCTATGCTAATGTAACAAACGCAGCAGCAGCCTCTGCTGAGAAGCCGTACTACGTAACACTTGGTCGGATATTGTGCAATGTTTGAATGTTATTTAAATAATTTAAAACTGATGTGGTGTTGAATAACGGGCTCGAGCCGAGAAATTGTGCTGGATGTAATGGGATATGGTGTTGATACGCCAAGGGAAAGTGCTTTTTTCTCTCGCGTTCTGTTTCCCTACATTCCACGAGGACGTGGATGACCGTCAGTCTTTTACCACATCTACCACATGTAGGAGGTTCCTCACCAGTCAGCAAGAAGTTGTGTGTACTGTATGTGTGCCCTATTCTTAGTCGACAGACCGCGACATCAGTCTCTGGTAATTTTGCTATAGATGGGGAGGTGCCTAAATGTGGCTTGATTAAGTGAAGTTTATTCGAGGTTTGCGAGTCCCACAAGTGTTACCAATAATCTCTTAATTTTTTGCAAATAAAAGGTCTTAAATATATGGCGGGGACACCTATGGAACAGTTCAAATCTTTTCTTGCTGTGGATGTGGCAATTTCGTCAGCGAGCACATTACCGTAACTCAATGCCCCTGTGCCCTGGCACCCAGCATGTAATGAGACGTTGATTACATACATAGACAGCGCACAACAGCGTATAAAGGCCATTTATTACAGGGTTCTTGTGCTTTTTAAGCGATACTAACGCCTTAACAACGCTCAGAGAATCGGTATATATAATTGACCTTCCTAGTTTTTATTGTTTTATGTGTTTCACAGCTGATAATAATGTATAGGCCTCAGCCGTAAAGATACTTGTCTGCGCATGCAAGATGCCAGAGTCGGAGAAGGACGGACCAACTGCTGCATAAGAGAAGAGACGCCGGCTTGGTACTTATATGCATCGCTGTAATACTCCGGGCAGCAATACTTCGACCGAAGTTCAAGGAAGTGCATTCGAATGTGCATCTCAGAAGCATGCTTACTGACTTCAATAAACGACATGTCACATTCCGGGAGCTGCCACTGCCACGGCGGAGACAGCTTCGCTGGAAGCATATGATGGTGTTCTACAAGTGGGACAGGCATTTCTTCACTAAGATTCCTTATACGGAGCGAGAAGGGCTGCCTGACTGTAGGCCGATTATTAAAAAGTGTGGCACAGGAAACATCATTTACAATTGTGTAAGAACGGTGTTCAGGATTCGAGTTTACTTTGAGGTAATATGTAAAGCTGGAATATGACCTCTGTAGATGGAGTGACCGCTCGTTTGATTCTACATAGAGACTTTCTACAGGGCTTGTCCTGAAAGCACCGGTCGCTAGGCGGATACCTAGGTGGTGCACAGGGTCTAGGATTTTTAGCGCGCTTGGTGTTGCAGAATGATAGATTATAGCACCATAGTCAGGACGAGAACGGACAAGGCTCCTGTACAAGTTCAGGAGACATTTTCGATCACTTCACCATGTTGTGCGAGACAGAATGTTTAGAATATTCATCGTTTTCAAACATGTTGCCTTCAAATATTTGAGATGGGGGATGAAAGTAAGCTTGGAATCTAGAATTATTCCCAGGAATTTGTGTTCACTGCTCACAGATAGTTGCTCTCGATTGATGGTGCGTTTCGGCACTAGTGTTATGCCTCTTCTGCTTGAAAAGAGTATACACGTACTTTTGCGGCAATTTATTTTAAAGCCATTTGCATCCGCCCATTTAGATAATTTGTTTAATGTGATCTGTATCTGTCGCTCGCAGATCGCAATGTTACACGATTTAAAACCTCTCTGTATGTCGTCGACATATACAGAAGAAAACATTGTGCGTGGTTTGACTGTATACAGGGAGTTCATCATTACAATAAACAGTGTGCAACTAAGCATACCCCCTTGCGGCACCCCAGTCTCCTGAGTGAATGTTCTAGATAAAGCGTTGCCCACTCTCACACGAAACCTACGGTTGGATAAGTAGCTTTTGATTGTGTTTAACATATTTCCTCGGACCCCCATCGCGGAAAGATCTCGCAAAATCCCGAAGCGCCATGTCGTATCGTATGCTTTCTCTAAATCCAAGAATACCGAGAGTAAGAACTGCTTATGTATAAACGCATATCTGATGTTCGCCTCGATGCGGACGAGGTGGTCTATTGTCGACATACCTTCTCGGAACCCACACTGGAATGGGTCTAGTGTTTTTCTATTTTCTAGAAAAGAGAATAAGCGCCGGTTAATCATTTTTTCATACAGCTTGTACATACAGCTTGTTAGCGCTATTGGCCTGTAGCTGCTGGCTAAGGATGGGTCTTTGCCTTGTTTAAGTATCGGGATGACTATGGCTTCTTTCCACGAGGATAGAATATACCCAGCCGCCCACATGGCATTGAAAATAGATAGGAGCGTTTTCAGTGCTTCAGGGTGTAGGTATCTAATCATTTCATACATAATGCAGTCGCCGCCTGGCGCCGAGGTTTTGCAACAAGCCAGAGACGCCTTTAGTTCAGCTAAGTTAAATGGACGGTTGTAAGCTTCATTCGAGGAGTCTTTGTCATTAAGAGGCTGTCTCTCTGCACGTTTATTTAACCTCAGGAAAGATTCTGTATAGTGCGATGTACTTGAAACATATTCAAAATGTTCACCTAGACAATCCGCCTGAGCCTCCAGGCTATCACCGTGGGTGCTTACCAAGGGTAGAGGATGCGCCTGCCGGCCTATTAGTTTATTCACTCTTGTCCAGACTTTCGTCTCGTCCGTGTAGGAATTTATGCCAGAGATGTATTTCTCCCAGCTCTCCCTTTTAGCACGTCGACGTGTTCTTGTACCCTGAGCCTTTATTTGTTTAAAATTAATCAAGTTTTCGGCGGTTGGAAAGTCGCGAAGTCGTCCCCAGGCTTTGTTTTGGTTTTTCCGTTCTTTTTTTACATTCTTCGTTCCACCATGGGATACGGCGCTTATTCGACATTCCATCAGTTTCACGAATGCATTTTCTCGCAGCCTCAATTATAAGGCATGTAATATACGCCACAGCATCGTCTATATTGAAAGAATCGATTTCATCCCGGATTGTATATGTTAGTTCGCGGAAAAGTTCTCTGTTAGCCGACTCGATCTTCCACCGGGGAGCATGTGGCAAGGATTCATCTCGTTTGGTCAAGTTTATATAACTGGGAAGTGGTCACTTCCAAAGGGATTCTTCAAAACGGACCACTCAAGGTACGGCATTAGTGTACTCGACAGTATGCTTAAATCTATCGAGGAGTACGTATTATGTGCCACACTATGGTACGTCGGCTCCTTTTTAATAAGTATACATGCTCCTGAGGGAAAAACAAAGTTTTCAATTAGACGGCCTCTCGCATCGCAACGAGAGTCTCCCCACAAAGTGTTGTGTGCGTTTAAATCTTTGACAACTATGTATGGCGCGGGAAGTTCATCTATGTAGTTTTGAAATTCGCTTTTATTAGGTTGATAATTTGGAGGAATGTACACAGAGCTGATAGTGACCAGCTTATCAAACACCCCTCGGATAGCGACTGCCTCTAGGGGCGTACGAAGTTCTACTTCCCGGCAAGCAACACCTCTGTCTACAATGATTGCAACACCGCCGGATGAGACGAGAGTGTCATCACGGTCTTTACCAAATATAGCATATTGTCGAAGGAAATTTCTTTGCGTATGTTTGAGGTGTGTTTCCTGAACACACATCACTTTTGGAGTATACCTGTATAGGAGTTCTTTGATATCATCAAGATTGTGCAGCAGACCTCTGATATTCCAGTGTATTATTTGCGTATCGATGTTGAATGTGGTTTGTGTGCTGTGTGTTTAAGAAAGACGAGTTACCTCCGGAGCCCTTTGTGGGCGCCAAGATGCGCTGCTTTTCTTTTTGGGAGCCATTGAGAGAATCTCGCCACTCCTTAGGCGCTAGCGGCACCGTCTGGCTGGCTGTGTCCATCACCTCGGAGGAGGTGCTGGACAAGCGCGCCTGCGAGCGCTGCGTTCGAGAAGAGGGCCTCGTCCCTGTGGAAGAGACCTTTGAGGCCACCTGCTCGAAGGTAGATGGCCCCTTCTGCCGGGTTGGCGTAGCAGCGCTAGCTGCAGCCGCCGGAGGGGCGGGAGAGGCGTCACTGCCGCCTCACCGGGTGTGGGTCGGACAGTTGCCGGAGGCCGTTGTGGCGCTGCCCCCTGACGCCCCACATCGGCAAAGCTGCTCTTGGGCAGGTAGGAAACCCGCTTGCGCGCTTCTTTAAATGAAATATTCTCTTTAACTTTTATCGTCACGATTTTTTTTCCCTGACGGGCAGGAGCGTGAGTATGCGG
This sequence comes from Dermacentor albipictus, assembly GCF_038994185.2. Lineage (NCBI taxonomy): Eukaryota > Metazoa > Arthropoda > Arachnida > Ixodida > Ixodidae > Dermacentor > Dermacentor albipictus. The sequence goes on along the minus strand of NC_091828.1, from coordinate 55,275,149 downwards.
CGTGCTCGCCGTCACAGTTGACACAGTGTAGAGCGCTTTCGCGATTTTCAGACGTATGATCTCCGCCACTGCATTTAGCACATGTCTGCCGGCCTCGGCAGTTCTGGGAACTGAGTCCGAAACGCTGGCATTTAAAGCATCGAAGAGGATTTGGGACATAGGATCTGACACGTAGCTTTACATAGCCTGCCTCGATTGTCTCAGGCAGGATGCTTGAGCCAAAAGTGAGTATAAGATGCTTTGTCTTGATTTTCTTACCGTCACGCCTTAGCATAATTCGCTTGACATTGATAACATTTTGTTCGGTCTAGCCTTCCATCAGTTCGGCTTTTGTCAGCTCCATGAGATCATCATCAGAGACAACACCGCGGCTGGTGTTCATAGTTCGGTGCGGTGATATAGCGACTGGAATTTTTCCAAATTTAACTAGGTTAGGAAGGCTTTCATGTTGCTATGCATCGCGGAGTTCCCGAAGGAGATCTCCACTAGCCATCTTTGATGCCTTGTAACCTGCGCCAAGTGCTTCGGTAGGAGATTTTGACACTAGGAAAGGTGAAATAATTCTCATCGTCTTTTCAGGTTTGTCGAAATGGATGACGTGGAATCGGGGAAAGCTTTGTAATCTGTTGCCAAAAAACTTGAAGACATCTTCGGTGCGCACTCGTTTCTGAGGGCTTTCGGGAAGTTTAGGCAAAGGAGTTTCCATGAGAATATATAAAAATTCGGCAACAGCGCTGACCGCCCACCACGGAGCCCAACGAGGGGACGCGGCAGAGCTTGCATACAAGTCTGCATGACGCCAGTCGTACGCCGCCACTATAACCGAATATGGTGTACTTAAGGTTGGATAGCCACACAGGGTTAACCCTTGCCGCCAAGAAGAAGGAAGTGAATAGAAGGGAGAAGGAGACAGGAAAGGTGGAAAGTAAGCGAAAGACGAAAGTTGTAGGAAGAGAGAGACAGGAAAAGGCGACTGCCGATTTCCTCCAAATGGGTCAGTCTGGAGGTGCCGTCTAGAGGTGTGTTGCCTCCGCCGGGGGGCCTTAAAGGTCCCAACACCCAGCATCGGCTCAACCACCAGGACCCATTTTTCCCCAGACACGGCTAAGCCGCGCACGGCTACACGCGGGAGGGTCCAACCCTCGTGTGCTCGGGTCCGTGGTGTCGCAACACACCAAAAGCCTGCTGACGCAGACGCCCCTGCGGGGGAGTCACCGCTTCCATCCTGATAATAAATCATAGGTAAATTACTGGAAGTAGCCGTCTTTTCCAGCGTCAAAAAAAAGACTGGCATCTTCCGTCCCCAAGAAAGCTGATGGCTACCGTATTCTGGGATTCTGAGGGCCTCGTTCATTTTCTTGAGAGGCGACGCACCGCCACGGGAGAATACAATGCAGTCCCGACTACCAACTCATCACCTGCGTAACGCCATCTAGGCTAAAAGGGTCATTATCTAACAAGACAACGCGCGTTCACTCTGCGCTGCTGTGGAAGTGCCTGCCACTCCTTCATGCGACCTTTCTGTGCTTCAACCGCCGTACTGACCAAATCCGCGCCGTCAGATTTTCACTTCTTCCGCGAGACAAATATTGTACTAGCTGAGCTTTGGCTTTCTAGCAAACATGACGTCATTCAAGCCGCGACCCTTCTTTAGGGAGCCAGCCTTTCCCATTTTCCGTTTACTTGCGGGTATACAAGCGCTGTAATGTGGTAGTTCCCTCAATCGAGTACGTTGAAAAGTAAGATGTTGCTATGCATGACAGGCTTTTTTTGTCAGGTTGCAGCCGACAAATGCGGAGCCTACCCTAGTATATTTATATCAAAGGTGCAATATCTCTTTTCAACAAATATGCCAAAAAGAACAACGCAACATAAAACCGGCTCTACAGCCGCAGCACTTCATAAAACCCGAAGTTGTTGTAGTCAGGTATTATTGTCCTGAAAACTGCATTACATTCTCCAGCTTCTCTCCTACATACATAACCTCTTTCGGAGACTCACTGCTCATCAGGTCGATTCTTCAACATAATCTCGCGGTGACTAATTTAGGTTGCGCAGTGAAACTGCGCATTGGCGAGTTTACGCGTGCACACAAAGCGTGGTGATCTGCGACTGCTATCATTAAAGCTGCTGTAGAAGATGCACTCAAGACCTGCTGCAATACCTTTGCATTGTGTTAACATTTATATTGTGTATACGCGATCATCGAAAGTGACATCCCTGTGATTTTTTACGATTATCTGCGGCATGCATTTCCTGAGCACATATCTTATGTGAGTGGACTCGCCGGTACCACATATCATCCCAAACGTTTTCCTAAACACAGTCATTAAAATACGCCTCGCTTCCCGGCACGTTCCGGCCATTGTGACCTGTTATGGTGATGCTGCTTTTCCCTCTTTTCTGCAGCACTCGGCGCCGACTCCCGGTAGCCGCGCATATTCCCGTCGTAAGTTGACGCGCCCGCAAGCACGCCTATTACGATCGGCCTCTCAAATGTGGGAAGCATTCCAGCTCGCCTTCCCATGACAGAGGAATTGCCCTCATTCCGGAGAGGCAGGTATGATCGGCCTGGAATTCGACCCCTAAAGTGTCGGAAACATTCCAGCGTGCTTAACCGTGTCGGGGTAATTGCCTTCATCCCCGAAAACGCGTCACCTCTCTACACCCTGCGCTGACGCAAGGGGGCGGACCCATAGGAGAAGACACAAAGGATGTGGGGTCAATGACTTGACAAACTGACAAACGCACTGACACTTCCACAAGGTGTCCAAGGAGACGCCGACCAGCACAAGACCGCGATGGGTTATTTGACGCCGTCCTGGCCCCCGCGTGATGGAGAACCACTCGAGATTCTCGTCGTGAAGACCCACCTCACTCGGTCAACATTGTATCAGCTTGTTGGCAACAATGGGATTCTCCACCGTTCGTCCTGGATTCAGCAGAATGGTAAGCGCTTCACTTTCTTTGACAGTTTGCCACATTTTAGCTCATGTTATTTCTAAAACAGCAAATTTATTTCCTCCACGTGAATGCTCCTGTTGAAAGCTTCCTCACATAACAGCAGGGTAAGAAAGTCCTCGTTCGTGATGGACCATGGATTAGAGCAAGCGGGGCAAGCCAGAGTTGTTATTAGCTTCTGAAAATCTTGAAATTGAGGCCGGGGACAGTCAGAGAAATTCCCAGCTTCTTGCGGCCATTGAGAAGAGCGGGCTCTTTAAGAGGAAATTTCAGAAGCATGGGAACAGATAGAGAAACGAAATGAGAAAGCTAACGGAACGCTGCAGAAAAATAAGCTAAAGGATAAAAGGAACGATAGGAACAGAGAGCTCACGAACTAAAGTTAAAAGAGCTAGAGGATCAGTGCGATCCGGCCAGGCAATCAGCAAATAACCTCTTAATAAATGAAAGACGTTCAGCTGTTGCGTGAGTGGATATAAGGCATCCCGTGTCGTCGTACAAGGTGAACGACGACATGATACTCTTAAAAGTGCGAAGCACGTTTTGCGTCAGTGGTGGCTCATGGTAGCGCAAATTTTTGTATATAAGCATTGACATTGCAGGCTTGTAGAAACAAACCATTGTGGGTTGTTCAGTGCTCTACAGGTAGATGCGTTTATCAGTTAGCACTGTTGAATGCACACCACCGCAACAGTCAAGATCATGAGACTGCCACTGTTTACGCAGATTACCGCTTTGATAGCCATCGCGGCTGGCTCGTTTCTCGCCATCACCGTCATCGGACCTTGGCTGGCCTGAGCACGGGCTTCTTGCGATACCGTGCCTACACGCAAAGTTCAGTACTTCGGCCCCTGCTTCATTGCGGGACCCGAATGAAACGCTTACCGCTGAGCTTGGCCACCAACTGCGACTACGACTAGCAACAGCGTACCACCAGACGCGCGGTTGATACGCCACGACGACAAAAGCAGCTTTCGCTGTGGACTGGCTTGGGGCACGCTACCGTAACAGTCACGGTCATGAGACTGCCACTCTTTACCCAGGTTCGTTACTTGCCGAGCGCTATTAGCGTTCACTTCAATGACCGATGCTTATGTGCGAAGCCGTGCCCTCCTCTCGGCTTCTTGCATTACCAACGTGGAATATTTAAGTCATTCATTGTACTCATTATGAATCAATGTTCACATTTCCAGTCTCTTACTTCTGCTCTACGGAGACGTGGAATTGAACCCCGGTCCTGACGATAATAGCCCTTTCCCATCCTTTGAAGCTACAGCTAATGCCATTTCTCGCCCTGGACTTGGGCAAAATATAATGCCGGCTAACCTGACCCTCATTCGCTCGGAAAACGCCAACTGAAAAAAAAAAATACAGTTGGTATTCTCACCTTTCGAAGTGACGTTCTTCAGTGAGTGGTTCAGTCCGGTGAACCGATGCTAGGCCATAAATCTAACTGTGCTATTGCCAAACACACGTGTCCAGAGAAGGAATTAGCCGCAAAATGTGACCACTCCGAAAACCGTCAACGCCGTTGCAACCTAATATTCCTTGGAATTCTAGATGTGGAAGAACAGACATGGGCTGAACCATAGTCACGCGTCATACCTTTCTGTTCCGAAAAACTTAACGGAACACTTGATAATGGGGCTGTTCAGTGGGCTGACAGTCTGGGCCGCTTTGAAAACGCAAAAAAGCGCCCGATAATGGTAAAACTTGGTAGTTTTAAAGATAAATAATAACTACTTGCCGCTGGATTCAACCTTACCGGCTCCCCTTTCCAAATACGAGATTATTCTTCTGGGGCTCGACTAGCCCGGAAGAAGCTTTACCTGTTTGTTCGGGGGAAAAAATGTTCAGACTTCACACTCTATACGGACCACCAGCCACTACTAGGAATCCTGGGACAGGATAGACCAACGCTTACCCTAGCCGCAGCACGTATGCAGCGTTGGGTCATGCTTCTTGCTGCATACAGTTACCGGCTCAAGTATCGCAAGGGCGAAAATCTAGAACTAGCAGATGCGCTATCTAGATTACCACGTGTTGAGCCTGCTTCAGACGAAGCTGACGAGTTTTTGTCATTGTTAGACAGACCACCACTGAATGCCGCCGATATTGCCAAGGCCACAAAACGAAACTTCACCTTGAGTCGTGTGGACGAATTCACTATAAATGGCTGGCCAAATCAATACTCCGAAGAACGTAAAGTCTATCACGTGCGCCGCAATGAACTGTCACTCGAACAGTGCTGTATGACATGGGGAACGCGAGTGATATTGCCAGAGCAGCTGCAAGAATGCGTGTTAAGCTTGATTCATGATGAACATCCAGGCACCACGCGCATGAAGATGCTAGCCAGGAGCTTCGTATGGTGACCTAGGATGGATCAAGCTATTGAAAACTTTCTTCGAAAATGCAAAATCTGTGAAGCAGTTGAGCCTGCAGCTCAAACTTTACCGCTTCATTCGTGGAGGCACCCTTCGAAATGCTGGTCACGAGGGCACATTTATATGCTGCCAAATGTACTAGCATGTTCCTTGTTTTAGTAGATTCTTTTTCAAAATGGGTAGAACCCTGGCCGATGTCATCAACATTGACCGCGAAGACGATCGAGAAACTGCGGAGTGTCTTTGCGACTCACGGACTGCCTGAAACGTCAGTGAGCGATAATGGCCCACTGTTCACATCAGCAGAGTTATCGAACTTCTTCACGAACAATGGTGTGAATGAAGTACATCCTCACACCAACCACCGTAACGTGAAACGAGTGTTGCTAAAACAGGCACTTGAACAGAATAAGTACGCACGTGCCATGTTCATTGCAAGTGCATGTAGCGGCGTGCCCAGTCACGCAGCTAGGCATATTGCGGTAGGCAGAAAGAAAACTATCGTCATACTGCACGCTGCACGCGCGTGCTATCCCGTTCAAGCACCTGTTTTTCAAAATGAACACTATGTCGAACAGTGAGGGGGAAAGAAAATGTTGTAGTGCGCCGCTGTATACGACGCTTGGCAAGGCGCTGTGTTCTGCCGTCATACCTCGCTCACTACATATGCATGTATCGTTTCATCGTTGTATCGTTGCTTCGTTGTATCGAAAATAAAGGGTATTTTCGCCGTACGCTCGAGACGCAAGTCCTAACAAGTGGAAAACGCGTAATGTAGTGTAAAGCAACCTACGTTCGACCGACGACGAAAATGCAGCAGATGCAAGTCTACCGTGGGCTCTGTTTGGGGTAATCTTTTTATTCGCTTCTACGCACCGAAATATCTCGACATATGTTCTAGCGGTTCTGTCTCGCTAGCAACCATATACAACAGTGCGGTAACCCATGAAACTGCACCATGGCATTTTATCAATGAACGTGGTAACCTCAGAACGACAGAAAGCTGAGCTAGTTGGTAAGGATTCATTATGCAAACTAGAAGTGAGGCGAGACAGGACACACGAGTAGAGAAGTGGACAACATGAACGCCGACTATCAACTGAAGGGAGCACTGAGGCGAAAAATGAAAGAAGACACAAAACTCATCTGCGCATGCTCAAGAATGGTAACACCACGTGTCAATCGGGTACACGTGCTGGTCTACGTGAGAGATAACTGTTAAGACACTTAATCTCTTCCTTATGTAAAGTAATCGAAGGCTTACTCACGCACGCACTTCCACTATTATAGATATGCCATGCCTCTACCATAAGACGCGTATCTTCATTCTTATGCCTGTGCAGTATCGCGCATTCATCTAACGTTGGCTTGCAGTTACAATCTCGGCAATGTAGCGAACGATTAGAAGGCGATCCACCGGTTAACGACCTTTTATGCTCCATTAGCCTCTGATTGATACACCGTCCCGTTTGCCCTACGTAGAACTGGCCACAGCTAACGGGAATTTGATATACCACACCCATACGACATTCTGTAAAACTGTTGTTCTTATTGTGCTTCACTGGACAAATATCTGTTCGTTTTTTGCCTTTAACCCGCTCCTTTTTATTCTGTACGGCAGCGCATATCTTACCTAGCTTATTGGGAGCAGTGAAAGCAACATTAACATCATATCTACTAGCAACTTTTTTAAGCCTGTGCGACACTGAATGAATATACGGAATAGCCACTACTCTTTTTTTGCGATTACTGCTTTCTGTGATTACGTCCGTCCCCCTGGAAACCGACTTCTTTAGGCGCTCAGCTACAGTGGCCACCGCTACATTAGGATAACCTGCTTCTAATAGGCGCCGGAGCTTTTCTAGAAATTCTTTCAATGTACTTGAAGTCGACGCTGATTGGGTGGAGAGATGGCGTTTTTCTGCAGAAATCAGGCATTTGCATTGGCTCAAAGGTTGCCCCCTATTCTTAGCAACATTTACCTGAGTAACGTTGACAACTGCTTAGAGAAAGCCTTAGGTGATAGCGTTATCAAGATATTTCGTTACGTTGATGATTACCTGATTTTCTGCAATAGGGAAGAATTAGACTCGGCTGCTACCTCAGTAAGTGAGCAATTTAAACTTTATGGGGAAGGATTAAAGTTTACCAAGGAGTTACCTCAGCGACGCGTAATTCAGTTTCTAGACATTTCCTTGATCTTCGAACAAAATCATGTTTGTTGGCAGTACTCCCCAAGTTCTTCGAAGCCGTTGCTAAACTTTCAATCCAAGCATTCTAAATTAGTAAAAAACGGAATCGCCATGTCGTGCCTTAAGTCTTCCCTCACAAGATCCTGCATGCACAAAATGAGCGCCAGTTTTAATGCGCAGGTCCGGCGCCTATTAGAAGCAGGTTATCCTAATGTAGCGGTGGCCACTGTAGCTGAGCGCCTAAAGAAGTCGGTTTCCAGGGGGACGGACGTAATCACAGAAAGCAGTAATCGCAAAAAAAAGAGTAGTGGCTATTCCGTATATTCATTCAGTGTCGCACAGGCTTAAAAAAGTTGCTAGTAGATATGATGTTAATGTTGCTTTCACTGCTCCCAATAAGCTAGGTAAGATATGCGCTGCCGTACAGAATAAAAAGGAGCGGGTTAAAGGCAAAAAACGAACAGATATTTGTCCAGTGAAGCACAATAAGAACAACAGTTTTACAGAATGTCGTATGGGGGTGGTATATCAAATTCCCCTTAGCTGTGGCCAGTTCTACGTAGGGCAAACGGGACGGTGTATCAATCAGAGGCTAATGGAGCATAAAAGGTCGTTAATCGGTGGATCGCCTTCTAATCATTCGCTACATTGCCGAGATTGTAACTGCAAGCCAAAGTTAGATGAATGCGCGATACTATACAGGCATAAGAATGAAGATACGCGTCTTATGGTAGAGGCATGGCATATCTATAATGGTGGAAGTGCGTGCGTGAGTCAGCCTTCGATTACTTTACATAAGGAAGAGATTAAGTGTCTTAACAGTTATCTCTCACGTAGACCAGCACGTGTACCCGATTGACACGTGGTGTTACCATTCCTGAGCATGCGCAGATGAGTTTTGTGTCTTCTTTCATTTTTCGCCTCAGTGCTCCCTTCAGTTGATAGTCGGCGTTCGTGTTGTCCACTTCTCTACTCTTGTGTCCTGTCTGCACGCCTCACTTCTAGTTTGCATAGTGGTAACCTCACCGCTAGATGCTTTTGGAGTCGATAGTAACGCCTCATAAAATCTCTATAGGAAAGTAACAACCACGGGCTGATTCATTTTAGTCAATTTATTCCTTGAAAAAAAAATAGCAACGTCACGATAATCGTTTCTCGTCACGCGCGTCGCGCCGCTGAAGTCAGGCACTCTATCTCTCTCTCTCTTCAAGGTCTTTCGAGGGTCTTCAAGGGAATTTGGACGCTTGCCGCGCCTCTGGGACGTCTTTACAACGGTTTTTTTTTTTTCGAATAACTAACGCCAAAACAACAGTAGGTCACATATTTCTGTTTGCTTTCCAAGTGTCATGCTTTCCGCTGTTTGCGAACTTGCTTCGAAAGGACTGATTAGTATCGCTCGGCGCTGTCGGTGGCGCTAGCACGCGTGGCTGTAGCGCTGCGTTTCGGTGCTAATATGGCGCGAGCAAATAACCCATACAGCTTACTTGGTGACGTTCTATACTGCAGAATAAAATTTGTTTTGCGATATTGTCGTTATAGGACACAATGTGAGCTGTACATATTGCAATGTGATGTTTACTGTTGAGAATTATTTTTTTTCTGAATGGCGAACCAACCGTGCAAAATTGTGTAGGCCTATAGGTGCCGCCATGCATACAAAAATAAGTTTAGCAGAATCCCTCATTTCAGCGGCAACTTAAGCGAGCCAACATACTTGCAATGATTCTGACAGTCTACGACAATACTTACTTTGGTATTTTAATGCGTTAGAACTAGGAGTGTCAAAGTAGGAAAAAAAGTGTATGTGTGTGAAATGTGGGAAGCCGGTCACGCGGTAGTGTACCTCAAAGAGCTGCGAGGTCGATGATTCTCATGAACTTCTCTCGCATTTACCGCTCAGTCGTCATTGACCGCTTGTCTAGAAGTAAACCTAGTAACTTCATTAGTATTCATACATATGTGGTGTGTGAAATATATATTCATGATTGTAAATTAAGATTTTGAACTAAACCCTAAAAATAAAAATAAATCGATAGAGTAAGGCAGGAGCTTAGGTCTCCTTTGCCCCTAAAATATGAAATGACGCCTTTCTCCAGCACTCCTTTGCGACGTTCTTCTTTAAGTCGGGAGGAAGTGAACTTGCTACATACTTGTGGAAACTCCAACAGCGGCACTGTAGATTCCCACTGCTCCCAGGGTTTGCTGCAATGGAGAATGTATACGTGAAGCAGTGCGCCGTTTCGGTTTTTCAGCAAAAGGGCATAAACGAAAAACCATGACTGCACTTAAAAAAGAAAACCTACCACTAACTAAACTGAGCTTACGCATCCTCGCAAGGAGTTTAATTTTTTAACATGCAAATTAGCCCACGTGCAAGGCGTGGAAACACCTAGTCCATCAATCGCTGCATTGGCCCCTGCAACTTCTGCATGCATTTACTAATGAAGTCTTATTGTATTTGTGTTCGAATATGAAATTCACTCACTCAAAATTTTCTGCTTTGCCACATCACCCCGTAGAGCAACATCTGCGGTCAGGCAGTGCGCGCGTCCGCGCCAAAAAAATACGTAAACTGTGCAGTCACAGTGAGCTTTGGCAAATAAATTAGCCCCTGTCATATATCGGTAGCTATTTTCACAGATTAGGCTATGCAGCCTTCACAATGGGATGAGATGTGAAATTATTGCAATATGGACAGTTACGACAGCAAGTGAGCTAGGAACAATTGACTGTTCCTTCGCACACTTTGTGATGACGGCGCACTCATGTGCTTCTTAACAAAGGTTTCCTGTTCGGCGATTCGTATTTGATTGCCAGCAGAAGACAATTAGTCAGGGCTCGTACGCACACGTAATTGCAGTGCACTACGCATGCAGTCATGATGATAAACCGAGAACGTCTCCCGCGTGAACGTTTTTTTTCCTTCGTTGAGGCATGTGCTCGAAATGAAAAGGTGTTCTTTCACAGCAAATTTTCTTCTGAGCACGTAAAGCATAATGAAATAGATTGCAGTACCATTGAAGCGCAAAACGCGAATGCACATCAGACGGAAAACGTTATTTCTATGCTGCTTTTATCCGAATGACTTCTTCGTTCTTCAGTGATCGATCAGCGAATATATTATTAGCCCAACTAAAGCAGTCCTTCATGGATATATTAGTTTTACAATTCTGGCAGCGCATGCATATTGAGGAAGGGAGGGGGGCTTGCATGTGCAAGACTACCGATGGTTGCCAGGGGCAGTTAAAACAAGAGAAAGACAATCATACTGGCACTGCAAAATTATTTGAAAAGAAATTACTGTACAATTGCTTACACATAGCCACCGCGACGACCGATTACAGAGTCTTACGGTAGCAGTTAGCATCTGTAACGGGAAACTATAAGAAAGAAACATCACCGCTTCACAGATCACAGAAAGATCACATATGCTTAACCAGCTAAACTGAAACGTGCGGCTCCGGTGTTTATCGCTGGGTTAATCCCGACGGTTCATTAAACGATGGCATGGTAGGCTGCCGGATCCTCGGTAAGCAGTTGCTGCTTGCGCCTGTTCTTGTGCCCGAGCTGCAGCATCGGCACGGCGTGGACCAGCTCGTTGCCGGTTCTGCTGGCGGCGTTGCTGATCGAAAGCTGTCTGCTCCTCAGGATTACGTGTGACGCGTGGCCTACACATTACGGAGCCGGAGAGAAACTGCTGCGAGCACGCTCGGCTGCAACTGAGAGCAACGACGTCACTAATGACGCATCCAATCGCGCGCCTCTCTTTCTCTTTCGCGCGTGCACATGGGGTTGCGCCGGGGGAGTTTTTGGCGTACAAGCGACAGACGGAAGGGCGAATCGACTAGCGATACACAGCTTCGCTGTAAAAGGTGTGCGCAAGCGGGTATCCGTACATCAAAGGACGCAAGCGCTCTAACTTGAAGTATTCCTCTCGCCTCCAACACGGTAATATAGGGCCGTCTGTAAATTATCATCAGCAGTAACGTTCTGTTTGTGCTTTCGGCAGAGGCAGAAAGCACTGCATCTCCGGTGAATAAGTCAAGCAGAAACTGAAAACGGTAATTTTTACTCAGTACATCATTCGCCGTGCGAAAGGGGGAGTCGGAAGGCGCTAATTGTCGACGTGTTCACTTGTTTCAAGATGGCAGTGCTCATGCTGCGGCGCTGTAAACGGTCTATAGCCTAATGAGGAATCACATTAATCGACTTCGCCCAAGTCTCGTGTTGACAATAAGTCTTGATTATGGTCGTTATTAGTTATTCACTATTTCAAAGCAACAATAAATTCGGACATTCGTAGTTGGTCACCGAAATGTCCCAGGTTCTACTTACACTGAAGATGAAGTAGACGACGCAAGCAGTGATTCCGACTTTGTTGTCGAAACGTAGGCGCAGATACTGACGTACATGAAAGAGAAATGGGACGCCAACCCGGACCCTGTGTTTAATCAGTGCTTACACCTTATAAGAGAAAACCTACGCAAAGTGACGTTACAAAACAAAACGCGCTATACTGTCGAGAAAATTATTTTTTTCTTTGGCGCTCATTAATTAAAATAAGTTCGCTGTTTACGCGGCAAAGCAGAACACCTGTAGTAAAAGTCGGCGTATTCTCACTCAATGGAAAGCACCTGAGGTTCTTTACACGTTAATCTGAACATAATGAGTCAGATTGCACGAGCCTTTTCGTATTCCAACCGCGTCGAAGCGTTGTCGCGGCGGCCCCAAATGTAACCCGGGACCTCGTGCGCAGTTCTGCAATCGGCACAACGAGCAATTGGATCGTAGCGACTGCATGCCTCTGGACGGCCCCTCCTGCACATTACGTGTGTGATGTGCATTAGTATAGCGGCATCTTCTTGCTTTTGTGTGAAAAAAAATTATGTAACTAAATCCCTTTGCGTCATCACGGAGGTTCATTGAATGCTAGTGACTGAATGACGGAAATGTCTTTCTCCTTCGAATTAAAAAGCATTCACATGAAATTACGCGGATCCCACGCACTGTGGAAATCGATGTAAGCGAAGCTTTCTGTGCCCTTTGCTTTGATTGACGATAAGCAGCGGTGATGTCGACGGCGAAGGTTTAACGTCTTCTACATTTAGTCCAATGTGAGAGTGGTGAGTTGATGTTAAAAGTTACCTTGCGCGACCACTGCTGTTTGGCGACGCAGTACACAGAATACCCAGCGAAACGTGTTTGCTTGAGGCGTTGTGGTGCGCCATTGTACTAACCTCCGAGAAAGTGTCAGCATTCTCACTGCCCCACATGATGCATCGAGTGGTGGCAGAAGTGTTAAGCTTTAATTTAATTATGGGACTGTAGATGCCTAAATCACAATCGGATTTTGAGGCACGCCGTAGTGGCAGACTCCAGAATAAGTTTGACACCCTGGTATTTTTTGATGTGCACTTAAACTTAAGCGCTCGAGCATTTTAGGATTTCGCTTCGCTGGAAACGCCGCTGCCGCTGTCGGCACCGAACCCACAACCTCGAGCAATTCCACAGCCGCAGAGCTACCACGGCGGACACTGTGTGTTCATTTTACGGGCGACTGCTTCCGCAGTAACACCTGTACCCTATGGTGCGCGTTATGCGGCTTTGCGTCTGCGCGCTTCCTTCAGTTGTCCGCTTGAAAAATTTGCATGGTTTATGTTTTATAAGAAACAGGAACGGCCCGTACTATACGTTCAGTGTGCCTGCCACCGCTGTCGTATCTATAGGAGCAGCGTTTCCTTGCCTTCTCACGTCCCCGGTTTCCCATTCTGGCTTGTAGTTTCTGCAGTGATTTTGCGGAATGTCACGGATAGTTACATCTGTCAAGAGGCTAATGTGGTGACGCCCCGGGAATAGCAGAGGACATTGTGCGTATGCGACGCGATTGCATGGTCCAAACGAGTTTCTCGCGCCGCCGTTCCTCTCTGCCGCGCTCCTTCTTCTATACACACGCTCCGAAACACCCGTTGGCGCGTCGTGCAATACAGCCACAACAGCATCAGCAGTAGAAATGTCGAAATAAAAGACGCAAAGAAAGCTTCGCTTTAAAGTCAACTTACGCCTAGGCATTGAACAAACACCAGAGGCCGAACGTTTGCCATAAACAGACCTCAGTGAAGGTATTTTATATGTGCCAAGTAATTTTTGGTCTAAATTGTTAACGACGTGCTATGCATCTCTTCCCACAACAGTTGGTAGTCATGTCTACTAAACACATCGGCATAGAAACTTCAAATGCCACAGGACATTTTTTTTCAATGAAAACAACACATTGGTAACAATAAACTACCTGGAAGACAGAAGCAGCGCGCATGTTGTACAACAGAGGCACCAGTGCCGTCGACGTCACGAGCACCGCCAGTGCAGTGGCGGACAGTGGCAAGATAGCGTGGAATCCGTAGCCGTAAAAGTGTCCGAGGAAGCCAACCACCGACACTCCGTTGACCACGGAGGCCAGAACTGAGACTGTCAGGGCGGCTTCGGGGAGCCTGCGACCGCCGAGGAACGTCTCCATCGCTGCGCTGTTGCTGCCATGGCCAGCCGGCGTGAACTGCATGAGCAAGAGTGCTTCGTCTCCTACTGCCATCTGGTGCGAGTTGTGTTCCCTTGCTCGATGCCATAAAAAAAAAATCACAGCCCCTTCCAGTCCGTGATGATGGTCGAACAGTAAAGTTGGGTTACTTACACCGCGTGTTACAAAATGCAAGTCAAAATTTGCAAGCACTCTACATTGCAGATCTTTTGTTTCACCATTCTTTCACCCCATTCTCGCTTTTGCATGCTTCGCGTTGTGGCAGGCACGTACCCAGGGGGGGGCCCGGGGGGGCCCGGGCCCCCCCCCCCCCGAAATCAAGTGACATACCCCCTCCCCCCTCCCCACCTACGCCACCACACCGCCCACATTCCTAAAGCGCCACCAGATCAATGTTGAGACTTGACAGCTGTTCATCGGTCAGCATTATGCTGCCTTTTTCACTCCTTTTAGACGGCGGTAGTTATCGGCACCTCTTGTAATGTGAAGGACAAGTTTCTCATAGATTCCGCACCCGCGCGATTAACTCGAGATGCGTTCAATTGTCACCATCTATTCAACCGTCACGCGCATAGCTGTTGCTTTTGTTAGTTCAACCCTCTTTGTTTAGGCTGATCCTGGGACCAGGAGAGGGATGCGGCTGTTACTCAGCTGGTCTGTACTCTCATGGAACGAGTTGCGGCCGGAGAAAACGCCAATTGCTTTTAACTTTTCCCTTTGCTTCATTATTTTCTTGAGTTACGGCTCGCCGCGACGCTGGCAGATGCCCGGAACCATACACGTGATATGGGTTAGATAAGGTGGGAAATAAAATAATGTGAAAGAGCGTCCATCATGAAACCCTGCAATAACCCTTAAACGCATAAGCAAGATGACTGTCGCCCGTTACCTCGTCTGTTTTTCCCTAACTGTATAGCACTTTTCGTGCAAAATTGGCAACTGGAAACAAAAAACGCAAGGAGTTGAGAAATTAAGCGATATACTAAGGGACAGAGCCAAAGCAAAAACCAAACTGCAAGCAAAAGCGAATAATAGAAAAAGTTAAGAGTTGTTTATGAGACTATTTATGGATCAACATCTTTTTATTGAAAAAGGAAGTAGAGAAAACGCCGCCGGAAGTGGAGAACAATTACTTGTTTTGAATGACACTTCTACAGTTATCGGTCGAACCGCCTCACGTAGCCACTTCTCTGCTGTGCTTATGTGGGTGTTTTTCTAACCTTTCGCGGTGAGCGCATTACGCCTAGAATCGCAGAGTCCTGCGCTCTAAGCGGTTGTATGGGACTGGCGGCCGCACAGCGTTACGCAATTCGCGGAACAGTCAAAACTGATCAACAAGGCGAAAATAACTGATATTCGAAACTATAACATGAGAAACACTGAAGAAGCCGTAAAAAATGAACGCAGCCTGAAATCAGTAAAAAAGAAACCTGGCATAGGACAAACCATGATGTATGCACTAAAAGATAAAAAGGGGAATATCATCAGCAATCTCGAAGATATAGTAAAAGCAGCAGAAAAATTCTAAGCTGACCTGTATACAGTACCAAGAGGAGTCACGATACTTCACTTAGAAACAGTAATGAACAGGATACAGAAACTCCTATTTGACAGAAACCAGATTTGAAACCCACAGAAACCCAGAAACCCACATTTGACAGCTTCTCCAGAGTATAAACACCTGGCATTTCCCTGGCATAGCGAATCTTATTACACAAAGATGCTTGAGGTCTGCCTCACCAAATTACGCTGCCGCATTCCCTCCCTAAATTTTTATTTATACAGGTCGGGTTTGGTTCCCTCTACCCTTTGTTCTTTTTGTGAAGAGGAGGAGACGATACAGCACTTTCTTCTATCTTGCCGCCGTTTGCTGTGTTAAGAAAAAGATTGTTGGAGATACCTTTTCGAAGAATTCACCTGGACTTGACAGAACCTGCAATTCTTTCGTTCGGGGCGTCCACTTTGGAATTCAGCCACAGGGATGCATGCTTCGCTGTCAACATTCCTTACAGAATCTAAACGAATGCCCTGCTAAATTCTATTTTTTTATTACTTTTAAATTAATTATTCCTCATTCAACAGCACCTTCCTGATTTTATTTTAGTCGGTAATTCAACCCTATTCAATGCTATATTATATTCTATATTATTTTGAAATAATCCACCCATTTCTTGGCCAATCCCCCATCATGGGTAGGAGCCACACGTGCCACAGGCTACAACAACAACAAAGGAACAAGAGATCAGGATCGCCAGTCGGCCACTAGAGACTGTGAAGGGGCACGTTTACCTAGGTCAATTAATCACAGGCAACCCTGATCATGAGACAGAAGTTCACAGAAGAATAAAAATAGGTTGGATCGCATACGGCAGACATTGCTAGCTCCTGACTGGAAGCTTACCATTATTATTGAAAAGTAAGGTGTGCAATCAGTGCATTTTACCAGTGCTGACATATGGGGCAGAGACTTGAGAGCAAGTTAAGGACCGCGCAAAGAGCGATCGAACGAAGATTGCTAGGCATAACGTTAAGAGAGAGAAAGAGCGGTTTGGATTAGAGAGCGAACTGGTATAGACGATATTCTAATTGACATCAAGAGGAAAAAATGTAGCTGGGAAGGTCATGTAATGCGCCGGTTAGATAACCGTTGGACCATTAGGGTTACACAATGGTTACCAAGAGAAGGAAAAGTCAATCGAGGACGACAAATAAACTAGACGGAGCGATGAAATTAGGAAATTCGCGGGCGCTAGTTGGAATCGGTTGGCGCAGGACAGGGGTAATTGGAGATCGCATTGCAGGGAGAGGCCTTCGTCCTGCAGTGGACATTAAACAGGCTGCTGCTGCTGATGATGATGGTGGTGGTGGTGGTGGTGATGATGATGATGGAGGTGGTGGGCCCCCCCCCCCGAAAAAAAATCCTGGGTACGTGCCTGCGTGGTGGGCATGCTTTAGGAGTGTTTTTTTTTTTTTTTTGTGTGTGTGTGTGTGTGTGTGTGTGTGTGTGTGTGTGTGTAAGTTTCCCCGCCAACTATCGCTGACGCTCGCGCTAAGCAGCTTTTTCCTCACACCGTAAACGGAAATAACTCCCACGTGGGTGTATCATGCTTGTCCTCTAGCGAGCCCCTGGTTGGGAGTTTATTATACTCCGTATGATCGGAGTAGAATTTTTTGCTCCGCGCTAGCGGAATTTACGCG
Organism: Dermacentor albipictus; assembly: GCF_038994185.2. Lineage (NCBI taxonomy): Eukaryota > Metazoa > Arthropoda > Arachnida > Ixodida > Ixodidae > Dermacentor > Dermacentor albipictus. The sequence goes on along the minus strand of NC_091828.1, from coordinate 55,257,879 downwards.
TGGAAGCACGGGAGCTTTTTTTGCCTTCTTTTGTTTTTTAACTATGCACTGGACGGAGTTTCTTCGAAGTGCAGCGGCAGTATGAGAGGTATCGAGTCAGTTTGCGTGAACATTTTTATATGCAGAGGCTAGTGGTCAAATTTCGAAATGTACTCACAAGACTGTGTCAAAAGACTACCTACATTACCGTACTCAAAAAGTAATCAACGACACACAATCACACTCCGTAACGGTAACATCTGGCCTGCCACAGGGATCCGTCCTCGGCCCACTTTTGTTTTTAATCTTTATAAACGATATTAGCTGAGGCGTGAGATCAAAAATTCGTCTATATTCAGATGATTGCGTTCTGTGTCGAGATATAAAAAACGATGACGATACAGCTGCATTACAAATGGACCTCAGTCGGATTATTGCATGATGCAGCAAATGCAATATGACTCTAAATCCTGAAAAATGCTGCCACATTAGCTTTAGTAGAAAAAAAGGTGAAAATACTCAGTACGTACTTTTTATATAATCATCCAATAGCCTCATATAAGGATGGTAAGTACTTAGGTGTGCATTTCTCCTATAATCTAACGTGGGACAAGCATGTCGAATATATAGCTTTGAAGGCTGGTCGCGTTTTAAACTTTATTAAAAAAATTTTCGGAATGTGCCTAGTGACGTGAAACAAATTCTGTATATCTCCAACGCACGCTCAATATTACAGTGCGCAGCAACAGTGGGCTCCACCCACTAAAATGCTACTAAAGACACTTGAAGCGATACAAAACCATGCGGTGCGTTTTATTTTAAAGGCATATGACCGTCACAGCAGCGTCAGCGCGTTAAAAAAGCAGCTAGGCTGGGACTCCCTGCAGCTTTCCGAATAAATCTCTTAAACGACATTATGAACGAAAAAATTGGCATTGACCACGGAGCTTATCTAGAACCTTCCACGTATACTTCCCGAAGAAAAGACCATAGCCGTAAAATACGCAAAATTTCCCGTCTGACATCTGCATTTAAATCAGCTTTTTTTTTCCCACGCGCGATACCCGAATGGAACAGCCTACCAAACGCAATAGTTACATTAAATGACAATAGCTTCTTGGCCGCGCTCAAATCGCATTTACGAGGACAAAGTGACGCGTAATTGTGCACTGTACCATCTCATCATAAACCATTGTCTACTGTACTGATTTGAGGGGTGTCTGTGATTTACCTGTAATCTGCACATTAAGCTTTCCTTTTTTTCATACATAATTTAGGTATTTTGTTCATGTTTTTAGCTGCAGTGATGTTGGGTCCTGTAGACCTTATTTGTGATCCCAGTGCTTTCGCTTATTCCTTTGTGCGCCTCCCGTAATCCAATACCCGTATGGGTGGTCTGTACATACAAAAATAAATAAATAAATAAATAAATAAATAAATAAATAAATAAATAAATAAATGAATAAATACGCTCAATGAAACAAGTAAATGAAGGCGCATAAATCATGACATACGTAAACATTTGAGAAACGGCAATGGAGAACTCTGAAAGTCATCCAACATACACGCGACACACAAGAAGCAATGCTGTCATTATATGTAGTCACGATACTGTGTGCCTCGAAACCGCCCAGTGAGAAGCTGTGCGGTTTTCAGAATTACAATGAATCACACGCTCGCTCATACGAGATCTGCCTCTCAGAAATTAAAATAAGACTGTAATCAACGCAAAACTGTTAATTCAAAATGGCAAGAAAAAGGTAATGGCATAATATTTCAAAATTAGCATGCCATTCTGTGAGTGTTATAACGACTTCGCACACTGATGGTGTTCGCCGCCAACAAAGTAGTGCGTTAGTTACAGTAAGCAAGAAAAATGTAAGTGCGTGTGCTCCAAGGCGATAGTAAGCTTGTGCAAATAGGGGTAGCATAGCAAGAATTTATTGCGTGTAAGCATGACCCGCAGCAGCCGACGTAACATCGAAAAGTGCGTATTCATACATTGCTAGACCGCACTACTTGCTCAGTGTACAAGCAATGAGAGAGAGACAACAAATAATAAATCAAAGGAAGGGAGGTTAACCAGGACTGAACCTAGTTGGCTACCCTACACTAGGGAAAGGGAAAATAGGACGGAAAGAATGAAACAAGAGCAATCCCACTGGGAATATCGTTCAGTCACTCAGTTCATTCATTTCTCTCGGTTGTGGTAAGCGGTATGAGCCTTGGAATAGAAGATGAAGAAGCGCAGGAGTCTGGGTTCAGGAGAAGAGAAGAAGGAAGTGAGAATAAAAGGTAGACAAGATGGACGCCAGTTCCACAGCAATGCTTTACGTTTACTGTGTCCTTTAAGTAGGAACGCTACATTATTTTGGCGCAGCCGACAGCGAACTCCAACATGTGGGTGAGATTTTTCCTTGAGGAGACCTCCGCGGACAAGATCATCTTTTCGAGATACCAAGCTGAAGATGAACCAGCGGTGGAACTACCTCGCGAACTCAACTCGGCAGAACTCATGAACCTGGTTTTAGAGAAGGCTTCCATGGACCCTGATGAACTACGTCGGAAGGGTGCTGTGAACGTGAACTTGCCTCTGGTGATCTTCGACGAATTAGTTCTTCAACCGATGCGTCGGAAGGACTCTGGATCACAGTCGTCGACGGAAGAGGTGAGCCTCGTTTTGAAAGCACTTCGGCTACAACAAGAACAGATTTCGCAACAAAACCAGCTAGTGACATCGCTTATAAGCTCTTTAAACGCTGAGAAGCCAGTGACTAAATTTGTAGAACCTGATGCATTCGACGGCATGTCATCACGTCCAGAAGGTTGGCTTGAATTCTATGAATATGCCGCTGGAAAGAACAACTGGCACTCTAATGAGGACAAGATTACTAACATGCGTAGTTACTTAAGCGGTGTTGCACGGAAGTGGTATGATTTGCACATTATTGAAGAGGCTGGCAACTCTTGGAATCAGTGGAAAGAAAAATTCTTGACGACATTCCGAAGCAACCCAGTGCAAAGGTGGGACGCCGCGCTTAATTTCAAATTCAAGCAAGGCTCCCTCGTAGAGTATTTCTTTGACAAATGCCGCCTTTTAAAGCTGGCCGAGCCTATGCTTCCTCCGTCTGCCGTAGTAGCACTAATAATGCACGGACTGCACGCGCAAGTCCTGAAGCAAGTGCAACTACGGTCACCTAAAACTATGGACGGGCTCCTGGAGTGCCTTCACGACATATCATTTACTTCAGAAGAAAATATAAACGCTACCTCAAGCGGTCACTTCACACGGTCCGGCACGGATTGGTCAAGCCGTAATCAGCGAGAACCGCGCCGCCTTGCAGGCGGCACAGAGAGCTTGGGTTGGCGCGCTCCCAGAGGTCGGGTGCATAACATCGACAGCGACCCTGTTCCCCTACTTTCGGACGCTGAAGAGGCTCCGACGACAAAAAACTGATAAACAAGGGTGATCAGTCCGACCCGATGACCACAACTGAGACTGTTTATTTAACTTGCTCTAGCCTACTTCACATCCCTGTGAAAGTGGGAAACAGACACATGATGGCTTTGGTTGACAGCGGTGCTTCTGTGTCTATAATAAATGCCAAGCTGGTAGATGCAAGTCACCTGCATAGTGGAAGAGTACTACGGGTGCAAGGCTACGATGGAAAAGTGACAATGCATAATCAGTGGGCCTCAGTAAACATCGAGTTCCAAGGTCATGAAATAGCGAGTGAAGTACTGGTGATTGAGGGGGTGACGTATGACTTTCTGCTATCCAGACCAGATATAAAGAAACTAAAAATCAACGTATACTGGGACGATGCGGTTTTAGTGGAAGGACTATCAAGGCAAGAGACACAGCCGGATAGAAAGGATAACCTGCGAGTTGTCAATTGCGCGGAGGATATTGCAACGACCTATCCTGAACTAGTATGCATAGGAAGCTATCCACCGGCGATGACGTCACACAAGGTGCCTTTCGAACTCACCGACAAGACCGTCATCCGAAAATCACCTTACAACATGTCAAGAGAGCGCAAGATATGGTTGAAGAAGGAATTGCAGGAGATGCTAGACGCCAATATAATCCGGCCTTCGGTGTCACCCTTCGCCTCTCCCATAACTATTGCGCCAAAAGAAGATGGAACTTTCAGACTGTGCACAGATTACAGGGTTCTCAACCGACAGACAGAACTTATACCATTTCCCATGCCGAAGATAGACACGATTATAGATGAGACAGGTGGTTGCCGATGTTTTTCACGTATTGACTTGTGCAAAGGTTTCTGGCAGATCCCGCTAACCGAAGAAACAAAAATGTACACTGCTTTTATCACGCCCTTCGACCTGTACGAGTATAACCGGCTTCCTTTCGGCTGGAAAAACTCACCAGCATGGTTCCAGAAGATTATGAACGAAGTCCTGAAGCCTTTCCTAGGTGTCTTTTGTAACGTGTACATAGACGATATTATCGTCTTCTCCAAAACAGAGACGGAGCATCAGGCACACCTGTCCCAGGTATTAAATGCCTTGAGCTTGGCACACCTCAAGGTTAATTTTAAGAAAAGTGCGTTCTTTCAAAGAAAAGTGGTGTTTCTTGGAAGAGTCTTTGATGGGACTACCAAAAGCACGAAACAAGAGTCCGTCGAGAGGATATCCCAACTGGTAAAACCATATGACGTACACTCATTGCGTGTATTTTTGGGATTAGCAGGACATTTCAGGCCCTTCATAAAAGACTTTGCCATCAAAACAAGATGCCTCACGCGCCTAACACAGAAAGAAGTTCCATTTGAGTGGAATGAGGAATGTGAGAGAGTCTACCGTGATCTGGTGCACAGAATATCTGCTGACCCTATTCTACGCATACCAGATTTCACTTTACCCTTTGAACTGAATACCGACGCCTCACACTATGGGACAGGTGCAGTCTAGTACCAGAAATGTCCAGAAGCTCCCGGCCGAGAAAAGCGACACGTAGTAGGTTACTACAGCTACACCCTCAAGCCACCTGAAGTCAACTACACCACTACTGAAAAGGAAGCTCTTGCAGTCCTCAAAGCAATTCAGTACTTCCGTACGTACCTAGAAGGTGCGAAGTTTACTTTGTTCACCGATCACCAAGCCCTCACTCATCTCTTGAATATGACCCAACCTAAGGGACGTATCGCCAGATGGGTGAACTATTTGCAGCAGTTCGATTTCACCATCTCCCACAGACCTGGACCCCTTTTGACTGATGCAGATGCATTGTCTAGACTGATGATACAGGCCAACAACGAACAATCGGCAGAAATCAATGAAATTAAATTGTGGGAAGGCACTGAACAATTGATTTTTAGGGAAGGTCGCTATCAAGTCCCGCCAACGCTGGTTTCCAGGGTGCTTTATTTGTACCACGATAGCCCAGAATCTGGAGGACACGACGGATTTTGGCGCACCTACAACAAGCTAGTCAAGAGATTTACGTGGCCTCACATGAAAGACGACGTCAATCGATACGTTCGTTCATGCCACATTTGTCAAATCAACAAAGTGAAATATAAGCAGCCTACGGACGCCATGATAATACCTTGCCACTCAAACGTTCCTTTTGAAGTTATACACCTGGATTTCGCCGAGCTAAATAAGAAACGAGAAGGAGTCCGAAAAACGCAAGCTTTTCTTCTGGCCATAGATGAATGCACCAGGATGGTCGCGGCACGGGCAGGAAAAGAAGATGCGAATAGTGTCATCGCCCTTCTCGAACGGGATATGTTTAGGACAACCAAGACAATTGTATGTGACAACGGTCCAGCGTTCAAGAGCGAAAAGCTAGCAAGATGGGCTCGAGACCATAATATATCAATCCAGTTCTGTGCGCCATACCATCCCGCAGCGAATGGGCTTGCAGAGCGTGCTATACGAGATGTTAAACAATACATCAGGATGTACGATAGTTTCCCTGGTGGTTGGAAATGCTCTTTAGAAGCAGCTGTAAGACATCACAATCGCTCCTACACCAGCGGCTTGGGATGCAGCCCGCAATTCGCTTCTTCAGGAGAAACCCCTATTCTTCAGGCGGACCGTGAACTTGGGCTGTTAGAAAATCTCCAGATCGTCGAGGAAAGGAAACAGAAATCGCAGGAGGAGAGGTACCGTAAACGAATGAAAAAAAATTTTGACAAGAGACATTGCTCAGATATTCCAGACATTCAAGTCGCTGACCTCATTCTAGTTAGGAAAGGAGTAAGAGAATCCAATGCCAAATTTTATGGTCCTTACTCTGTGACAAAGACGGCCACTCAGAAAGGAATATTGAAGACTGTGTGGTACATTGGCGAACGTGGCTCAGTTGAATGTGCTTCGATTGGAAACGTTTTCAAGTATTACCCCAGGAGGGGTTAGCAAAAGAAACCTGGAAGGGTGAAGCGGTATGAGCCTTGGAATAGAAGATGAAGAAGCGCAGGAGTCTGGGTTCAGGAGAAGAGAAGAAGGAAGTGAGAATAAAAGGTAGACAAGATGGACGCCAGTTCCACAGCAATGCTTTACGTTTACTGTGTCCTTTAAGTAGGAACGCTACAAGCATGCCATTCTGTGAGTGTTATAACGACTTCGCACACTGATGGTGTTCGCCGCCAACAAAGTAGTGCGTTAGTTACAGTAAGCAAGAAAAATGTAAGTGCGTGTGCTCCAAGGCGATAGTAAGCTTGTGCAAATAGGGGTAGCATAGCAAGAATTTATTGCGTGTAAGCATGACCCGCAGCAGCCGACGTAACATCGAAAAGTGCGTATTCATACATTGCTAGACCGCACTACTTGCTCAGTGTACAAGCAATGAGAGAGAGACAACAAATAATAAATCAAAGGAAGGGAGGTTAACCAGGACTGAACCTAGTTGGCTACCCTACACTAGGGAAAGGGAAAATTGGACGGAAAGAATGAAACAAGAGCAATCCCACTGGGAATATCGTTCAGTCACTCAGTTCATTCATTTCTCTCGGTTGTGAAAAGGAGCGACATCGCTGATCTGTCGAAAGAATCCTCACACTCAGAGCCAGTAGGCCTGCTTACAAATCAGTGTCTGGGATAGAGCATAATGTTAATGCAATATCGGAAACAACGACGTGATCAAAACAGATGTCCGCGATAACAATTCTATTCACATCGATCAGTAAGAAGCTACCGTCCTACCGTTTTTCTTGGGTGAGGATATCCGTTCACAGATACATAAAAATAGTTGCTTGCACTCCGGTATTTCTCGCTGGCATCACAGCACAGTAACGAACTTGGAGTACGCCATTCATATGCGACTAGCACGGACGTCGTCGCTCGAACAGTGGCTGCTGTTGCCATTGCTACGCGGTCCTTTCAAACATTACACCGGAAGGTGACATTGCACGTACTGAAGAACACAAGCTACGGTAACGCAGCAGGAAAATGCAGTCGGAAACCTGAGCTCACATCACGAGTCAGTGAGCAGCTTCGAGGTGTTGGGGGCGAGGAGTTGCGGAGTCGCCATCTGTCGCAAGCGCCTCCCTTGCGTAGTATGAGGGATCGCGCGGCGAGCTCCTCATAGGTTTCGCTTACGGCGCTCAACAAAAACACCACGTGGCAGCCCTCCTGGACATTTCTGTACATACTTTCAGAACTAGGGAAGTATTTTTACTGTCGAAATAATAATCTTGGGCACACTGGAAGCACAGAATTGTTTACAGACGCTATCTCTTTACCGAATACGTAGTGAACGCCACTGCGCGCGGTCGCCGCGATGGAGTCTCCCGAACCGGCTTGTTGCGTGAAACGTAGACAAACGCTGAGAGCAAACAATGCGGCATACGTTCTTATAGTGGGATGTCTGTATAACTAAATGGAGCACAACAGAATGAAGCCTCAATACAGCGATCGCAAGGTTTCGCAGAGGCCGATTGCGCGTCCGCATGCATGTCCGCGCACAAAGTTTCGCTTTCAACGTGAGCACGTTCTTGCACCATGCTGTGAGGTTTAGGCAGCAGAATATGAGCATGTGACAGTACACAAGCATTGCGTGGACGCTATCAGAGCTATTCAATAATAATTTGGCTACAAATACTTCGACGCTTATGACGACTATGATGCGCCGTCACGACGACCCAATATTATCTTTTTTTAATTCTTCGACGTTTCAATATTATTTCTCAGGTTGCGTCGCACTGCATGTTTATCGGCATTCTCAGCGTGCGATTTCCCACTGCTTCTTTTTCGTAATCCAGTGCACTAATTCATAGCACAAACATGACCATATGCCATGCCTTTTTTATGTGTTTCTTACCACTCCCTTTCCATTCCAGTGAACTTGCCAGTATCTAGCAGCAACAAGTTCATAGACCAAACCATTGCGACTTTAGCAGGGCTGCGGGCACTGGCGAGCGTCTCATGGCGCGCTTTCTGCTAATTACTGAACATCACAGTCCCAGCGCCGTAGCAGAACTCTTCCTCGCGTCTGCGCTTGCTAACCCTAGTTGTAGCTGATGGCTGTTTGCCGGTTCTCAGTTTCGCGAGCCAGACTTCACGCAGCTTCTTGTCCTGCGGCTACGTGCGAATAAGGCTGACACCGGGGTCCGTTGCGTACGTCCGGCTGTGCGGCACCGAGCATTCATACCATGATGCACGCCTCCAAAGGCAACCGCTACCTATTACAGTGCTTTCAAATATTGTCGAGCAGTCACCCAAGGAGGGAAAGTCGCACCAATTATTCAGAGCCGCAGCGCAGGTGGGAGTTAAAAAACTCGATCTCAGCTCGCTTCGGCGTTTCCGAAGCAGCCGCCGCGGCCGCTGTGTGCACGTGTTCCTCATGCCACGTGACACCGACGGTGGCGCCAGCTTTTCCAGTGGTGGAGCTCGCTCCGAATACCTAAGCATCTTTACGCACATGAAAATGTTGCTCTTGCAATCATCGTTGTCAGCGAAGTGATCACAGCTAACGTACTTGAAGCTGAGATACAGTGAGTTCGGGCACGCCTATAAGACTGTCTGAAAGGAAATATTGGAAACAAATCGAGGAAACGCTGTCACGGAAGGCCACTTAACATATGTAAACAAACTGTCACTCATGACCACTGCCCATTCCGCCGAACGCGCGCAGTCTCTGGCGCGGCGCACAGCTTCATGGGCAACACCACGTTTCGGCGGGGGTAGTTTTTTTAAACTCCATGTGGAGAGTTTACACTGGAGAACATGATTTTGAAGCGGAGTAAAATCGCGTCATGTCAGCTTAATTCTCCCACAGCTAGCCAGCGGAGTAAAACGACGGAATGCCGCTGTATTGCTGCCATACTTCGGAGTAAATATTCAAGTAGGGGGATGGTTTAGGGAACATCACTTGTTAAACTCCCAGGTGGGTATGTTTTCGTTTACAGTGCAGAAGTACGCACTACTTTTTGTCTACACAGTTGCAGCTGGGATGGAATGTGTGGAACCACTAATCCAATGTCCGTATATTAGGCGCAAGGCCCAGCACTTGAAATGCAGATGCTATAATTGTTTCTACGATTGCTTCGATGGGTTTGATTATTGACGTGGCTGCCGGCAGTTCTTGCTGGCGCAAGAAGTGCCGATAGCCACGAGGTCCTAGTATCGCGTTTCAATCGCTGGGAACTGTTCGTTGGCAACAAAGTACCAGCATAACATTTGTTTCTTTCGCGGCAGGGTGGAATCAATCGTCGATAAATTCGATAACGATCTCGCTCGATCGCTGAAAATGCACCGTGTGACAACCGTACGAGATTCGCGTATCAGATAGAATTCTCACAGTGGGTAGAACCCCTTTCCCCATCAACCCCTTTCCTCCTGTTCAGTTCTTCTTTTCCTCTTCCGCTAGGTCACGTGGCCCCTTTTTATCGAAGTCCGACCACGACGACACAGGGTCGGCATAAACAGCTTCGCTATAGTAAACATGCCGAGGGTGGCGACGCGTTACAGCACGCGAGGCGAGCACAGATTGATGTCCAGGCTTTCGGTAACGTTCACGACGTGCGATTACTTCATCAACAAATAGTAAGATGGATGGATTTTCCTAGGCAAGGATAATACGCCTGCTTGCGTCGCAGTAATTTTCTATAGCTCCCACCGAATGATTGTCGCTATTAGATGGTTCCACAGAACGCCCCTTCAGATGAAGAGAGGAATCGTGAGGCATAATGGCAATTAGAATTTTCTGTTATGTTGACTGCCTCGAATAAGAGTATACTATAGTCATTACCTGCATGCCCCAACAATACGCCTTTAAAGAAGAAATGGAAAAAGTTATAGAAGGTATCTCAGATATGGTAGAGCGGGTAATAGAATACAGCATCCGAGAGGTGCTGTTTTACTGTAATATAATTCTGCCATGTCTTTACCTGCTGACCTCGGTCGTGTTTCGTTCATTGGAGACACTAATTAGTCTATCTGTGAAATCACATTTTTCGAGCACGTCCACGAGTTATTAAGGCGTTTAAAAGATGTCCAATTAGTTAAACAGTTTTATCCTTCGGTGTTGATTTTCCTAAAGCGCTGTAAGAAGGCTTTCCTAAAGCGTTTTGTAGCTGATTTTGCGAAAGCGTCCCAACCTGTCCCACCGCGTGAGAAAAATGAAAAAAATAGGTGGAGACAGAAACATAGAATGCTGGTTTCTCCCCTTTTGTAGGCACGTTCTGATGGTTCAGCATGGAGGTGTACTGACGTGTCTCGTACCTAGCTAAGGCAATTTGCTTATTTATGTAAACTGGATCAAAGAATGCCAGAAAGGGCCCAATTTATCAGAATGCGCAGCATTTAAGGCAGAAAGCTGCGCTAAGTGGAATTACAAAATTACATTTTCCAGCGCGTAATAGTATTGAAACAAGCTGAAGAGACAGGTCGACAGAAAAAGGTAGAAGGCTCTGCAATTCGTCTGAACTACAGTAACCCAACGCTCTGCCTCAAACGCTGGACTTTCCAGTGCATTGGGCCTTTTCTCGCTTCCTCTTTCCACAGCTGCTTTAGTTTATCAAATCAATCTGACCAACTGTAAAGCACAGATGTACACGTTCGCCCAGAACCACAGCTCGTGTCTCCGCAAGTGGAGAGACCAGCATTCTACCCTTTCTGTGGTCGTTTTGCATCTGCACCTCTTTACATTTTCTTCAACTTGGACATAGAGTGTTAATGCCTATGCCACTAATACACATTCTCGACTCGCACGTAGACACAAACTTCGATATAATTTCACATCGAATTTGGCATTCGAAATGAGGCTGCACTCGGCCCTGCTCAACTGCTGACCATTCACACGTATGGCCAAACATAAATTCTACATGACAGCTTCCGTAGAAGAAAAAAAAAAGCTACGACATGCTTTTTTTTTTGCTCGCGCTCGTGCCATTCACAACTCTATCCGCACCATGGTCCAGTGTTGCTTATACCTACTGTGAAATTTCTTTGCATTGATATGATCTTGGCTTACACGCCTACCGTTACGACACAGTGGTTATGGCAGTCTACTGCTGGGCAACAAATCACGACTTCGATTCCAGTCCGCCGCGGCCGCGTTTCGATTGGGACTAAATGCGATAATTCTGGTGCACTTTAAAGAACCCCATGTCGTCCAAATTATTCTGCAGTTCCCCACTACGGTATGCCTTATAACCCACAGCGCACTTTCGGCACGACAAACTGCCTGATTCATGTACTGGATTCCTAAACCACTGATACCTTCCGGTTTGTATTTGCCTCGCCTGCATCACTGCGTATTGATGACATCATCCAACTTTACCCAACTTTAGTCTTAAACCCATTCGGACAAATAAGCTTTCCTCTCTTGTTGTGGCACAATGAACTGGTTTTCTCGGAGGGGCGCAGATAGACTAATAAAACGTAACTAATCCAGAATCCAGAGGGAAACAGAGTTAGGATGTGCAGTGGTGGCGTAGAGTTGGAGCATCCGCCTCGCGTGCAAGAGGACCGTGGTTAGAATCCCGGTGCCGTGCAATTTTCCGCTGGATTAAAAAAAATCCGCGTGTTGATAAAATTGCATCAACAGGCCTGGAGTGCGGCCTGATCCCGATGACCAGAACTGATAACGCACTGCCTCACCAGAGCAGGATTGGCCACCCTGGTGCAGTACTTTGACACAACCTCCTATATGAATGTAACAATCAAACCCCGGCACTCAGTCCCCAGCAGCTGCGAAGCAACTGACCACGGCGGTGGTCAGACCGGTGACGCAGCAGAGGGTGCTAAGAATCCCTGGAACCGGACAGGCCGCCATTGGAATCGGAACTTGGCAACGTTTAACCCTAGAACGTTATCTGGTGAGGCGAGTCAAGCAGTGCTGTTGGAGGAATTAGAGGGCATTAAATGGGAGATAATAGGGCTCAGTGAAGTTAGGAGGACAAATGAACAAATATACAGTGCTAAAAAGTGGGCACGTACTGTGCTACCGGGGCTTAGCGGAGAGACGAGAACTAGGAGTCAGATTCCTGATTAATAAGAACATACCTGGTAACATACAGGAATTCTATAGCATTAACGAGAGGGTGGCAGGTCTTGTTGTGAAACTACGCCGCTACATCCGGTCATAATGACCAGGAAGTTGAAAGCGCCTATGAAGACGTGACTCGGCAATGGGTAAAGTCAAAACAAAATACACTATGCTGATTGGCGACTTCAATGCCAAGGTAGGCAAGAGGCAGCCTGGAGTCAAGCCAGTGGGGGAGTAGGGAATAGGCACTAGGAATAGCAGGGGAGAGTTATTAGTAGACCTTGCAGAACAGAATAATATGCGGCTAATAATGCCTTCTTCCGTAAGCGAGACAACCGAAAGTGGACGTGGAGGAGCCCGAATGAGACTAGAAATGAAATAGAATTTTTACTCTGCGCTAACCCTGGCATCATACAATATGTGGACGTGCTCGGCAAGGTGCGCTGCAGTGACCATAGGATGGTAGGAATTCGAATTAGCGTTGACTTGAGGAGGGAACGGAAGAAACTGATACATAAGGAGCCGATCAATCAGGTAGCGGTAAGAGGGAAAATAGAGGAATTCCGGATCAAGCTACATAACAGGTATTCGGCCTTAGCTCAGGAAGAGGACCTTAGTGTTGAAGATATGAAGGACAATCTTATGGGCAGCAATAACGAATGTGCAATAGAAGTCGGTGGTAACTCCGTTACACAGGATACCAGTAAGCTATCGCAGGAGACGAAAGATCTGATCAAGAAACACCAATGTATGAAAGCCTGTAAACCTACAGCTAGAAAAGAACTGGCAGAACTTTCCCAGTTAATCGACAAACGTAAGACAGTTTACATAAGGAAGTGTAATATGGATACAATTGAACGTGCTCTCAGAAACGGAGGAAGCCTAAAAGCAGTCAAGAATAAACTAGGAATTGGCAAGAATCGTATGTATGCGTTAAGAGACAACGCCGGCACTATCATTACTAATATGGATGAGATAGTTCAAGTGGCTGAGGAGCTCTATAGATATTTCTACAGTGCCAGTGGCACCCACGACGACAATGGAAGAGAGATTAGTCTAGAGGAATTGGAAATCCCACAAGTAACGCCGCAAGAAGTAAAGAAAGCCTTGGGAGCTATGCAAAGGGGGAAGGCAGCTTGGGACGATCACCTAACAGCAATTTGTTGAAAGATGGTGGGCAGATTGTTCTAGAAAAGCTGGCCACCCTGTATACGCAATGCCTCATGACATCGAGCGTACCGGAATCTTGGAAGAACGCTAACATAATCCTCGTCCATCAGAAAGGGGACGCCAAAGACTTGAAAAATTATACACCGATCAGCTTACTGTCCGTTGCCTACGAAGTACTTACTAAGGTAATCACAAATAGAATCACGGACACTTTAGACTTCTGTCAACCAAAGGACCAGGCAGGATTCCGCAAAGGCTACTCAACAATATACCATATTCACACTATCAATCAGGTGATAGAGAAATGAGCGGGATATAACCAAACCTTATATATAGCTTTCATTCATTACGAGAAAGCGTTTGATTGAGTCGAAACCTCAGCAGTCATAGAGGCATCACGGAATCAGGGTGTAGACGAGCCGTATGTAAAAATATTGAAAGATACCTATAGCGGCTCCACAGCCACCACAGTCCTCCATAAAAAAAGCTACAAAATCCCTATAAAGGAAGGCGTCAGGCAGGGAGATACGATCTCTCCAATGCTATTCACAGCGTGTTTACAAGAGGTATTCAGAGACCTGGATTGGGAAGAATAGGGGATTAGAGTTAATGTAGACTACCTTAGTAACTTGCGATTTGCTGATGATATTGCCTTGCTTAGTAACTCTGGGGACCAATTGCGTTGCATGCTCTTTGACCTGAAGAGGCAAACCAGAAGGGTGGGCTAAAAATTAATCTGCAGAAAACTAGTGTTTAACAGTCTTGGAAGAGAACAGCAGTTTACGATATGTAGTGAGGCACTGGAAGTGGTAAGGGAATACATCTATTTAGGGCAGGTAGTGACAGCGGATACGGATCATGAGGCTGAAATAATCAGAAGAGGAAGGATGGTCTGGGGTGCGTTTTGCAGGCATTCTCAGATCATGAACAGCAGGTTGCCATTATCCATCAAAAGAAAAGCGTATAACAGCTGTGCGTTACCAGTACTCACGTACGGGGCAGAAACCTGGAGGCTTACGAAAAGGGTTCTACTTAAATTGAGTACAACGCAACGAGCTATGGAAAGAAGAATAAAGGGTGTAACGTTAAGGGATAAGAAAAGTGCAGATTGGGTGAGGGAACAAGCGCGAGTTAATGACATGTTAGTTGAAATCAAGAAAAACAAATGGGCATGGGCAGGACATGTAATAAGGAGGGAAGATAACCGATGGTCATTAAGGGCTACGGCTGGATTCCAAGGCAAGGAAAGCCTAGCAGGGGGCGGCAGAAAGTTAGGTGTGCGGATGAGATTAGGAAGTTTGCAGGGACAACATGGCCACAATTAGTACATGACCGGGGTAGTTGGAGAAGTATGGAAGAGGCCTTTGCCCTGCAGGGGGCGTAGCCAGACTGATGATGATGATGAATCCAGAATCTACAGAAAATGTTCTGTTGGAGCCAGCGAAACACACAAATTTCTTGCACTCACCGGTCGTCGACGGCGAGCAAACGAGAAGTAGAGGCCGACCAGGTACCCGAGAGCCGTCAGCACGCCAAAAACGGCACAATCAGCGGCGTCCAAACTCTTGGGCGGCGTCATGCTTTTTCCGCTGTCTTAGAGCTGGCGCGATGTGGATCTGGGCATGTAGCCTGTACAAAAAACTGTGAATTTAGGAGCTTCTTTGGATGAAGTGCTTGCAGATGTATTTTACTTGTCCTTTATGTTATTTTAACACCACTTTCACAACCAAACTCCCTCCAATGGACCAGAAAAGACTTTGCGGTGAGGGCTCCAGTGTTCACAAGAAATTTCCACATCGCAATTGGTAAGTATACTCTGTTGAGACTCTCGAAGGGGAAATTGTCATCAACCCGAACTGTAGCACATCCAAAGAAACCTTCGCAATTCCAAGGTCCGGGATGTTGTTGAAACTGCATGTAGTTAACGGCGAGCGGACGATAAAGAGCAAGAAGACTGCGGGAGAAGCGTGTTTGTCTTGTTACAATATGCACTGTCATCAACTTACCGATTTTTCTAGCTAATTACTTTAATTTTCTATTTAAAGTACACTCTGTATAGTTGATGGGTTTACAGAACAAATAATTTTCGTTCCTCTGAGCACCCTTCACTCGGATCAGCAGCTGTTGCTATGACTTCAGGCTGGATGGCGTTGGCTGCAATACCACCTGCTGTTTGATGTTTACGCCCCCCCCCCTCGGCTAACAACATTTCCACTCATATGCGTCTAGTTTTTGATATCACCATATATTTGCATCTCACCGTTAAGCGACCACGAGTCCAAAAAGCAAGTTTCCAACTATGACCGCTCGCGATCTTTGCTCAAGCATTGAAAACTTGGCAATGCGTTAATTCCTTGCACTTCGACGATCGCTAGCCATTCACAATATTACACCATCGCAGCGTTTCAGCTCAGGCCGGCCAATTACTGATCTAGGTAGATGACGGTCATAAAGTGATCCACGCCGCGCTCATTCAACAATGACCCTACCTTCGATGAGCATTAAGAAACATACATTATCACGGTGAAAACACTCGGTTTGAACGTAATATTATCCGAGGTTTCACTTACCAAATCGGGAACCGTACTTGCCAGATTAAAGAAATGCAACTTGCGCAGTGGAAAACATCGGGGCTGCATCCAAGAGCAACATTCACAGCGGAATATTGCCGGTCCGTGGCCGTTTAAACATGTGGTTCCTCGCTGCATGACGATGATCCATGGCTTCACTGAGCAGACGCGTGAAGTTTTAAAGAAAACAAAATTTACTGAAAACAGACTAAACCTTTTTTCGGTACGTGTTGGCCTACATACTGAGTGCGCGGATATTCGAGATATTTCTTTTTAACCGTACACAGAAAAAAAAAATGACGTGCACTGCGCTATGCAGCTGTTCCATGCAGCTCCAACTTGTTTTTCAGAGCGATGGTTCTGACCCTGGCGTCGTTGTAGGCGCCCGTGCCGACGGATTCTTTCAGCAACTGCGACTTCCATCAACAACAAAAAATTGACGAAACGCCCTTGGAAGCTTGCCCTGTCTACACTCTCTAACTGCTTGCTCTTCATGGAAACTCACCGGCAAAAATATACAAACCGTTTACCGTGCACGCCGAGAATAAGCTTTCAGATTTGCGTATTTCCATCCGATTTCCTTTGTCATCCGCATCGCCGCATTGCAGGGCGAGGAAGATGGGTTCTCTTGCAAGAATCAGCTACGTTGTATGATGTCACGTCGTAGTTACCGCGAAGAGCTGTGAATCACGAAACTTACTCTTTATTGGGCGATCTTGTGCCCAGAAATGCAAGTGGCCTTCAAAGCACAGCGGCAGCCATGAGAACAGTCGGCAATCGTCGAAAATCTGGTCTGCGGGTCCAGCACGTCGGCTGTCGTACATGACTAGTCGAAGGTTCTAGCGTAATCGCTGGTGCTCGTACAGCTTCCGAAAAGGCAAATATGATTACACAAAGACAATCCGATCACGCAAGGCTTCGCGAGAACACAGACAACAGATAGAAACAACATTCGAGTCAATTCAAAATCATGCTTGCGCGTTATGTGCAGAACGATAAATTTAACCTGTTGAGACTCACTCACACTAAGCCATCACGACACCGAATTCGGTCTGCCGACTGTCGGTGACGGGCGTTTTTCCTTCGTGTCAGCACCTCTGTTGAACACCGCGTTTTCTGCTCTTGGTGCTAGCGCTATGCCTTGTGTTGCGCATACAACTGCAGCAAGAAGCTTGAAGATGGTTATACAGTTTTTATGATACCACAAGCAAAGCGTGGCGGCTTGCGCAAGGAGCAGTGGCTGCCGTACATTAGTGGAAGGAACTCTATTGCGACAAAAAAAAACACATTCCTGGCGATGTAAGGCGTCTTTCTTATCGCTCGTATCAAAGCTTCCTTAAAGGGAAGCTGAAGAGTCTGTCGAATTCAATAAGACGCTCATATACGGATGCGGGAACCTTATAAAACATGTAGGTAAAATTTGGGGGGGGGGGGGGTTCAATTAGGAACGACGTAATCGTCGGTTGAAATTGCGCTGTAGCTGCGCCCCCCGTCGAGTGAGCGAGCGGAGCGCAGACCGGAAACCGCGGTGTTGTGACGTCAACTCTAGCGTTTCGTTCCTTCGCAGCGTCCGCGACCGTGCCTGACCGCGCTTGTTTCTGCGTGCGTGCCATCGTAATCTGCTTCGATCGACCCTGCATTCCTTTGTTGGTGCGTCTGCGAGTATGTAGAGTGGTAGTCAACGTGCGTGGTAGTCAACGTGAGTGGTAATCAACGTGAGTGGTAGTCAACGTGAGTGGTAGTCAAGAGATGAAAGTCACTACACGTACTGCATGAACTGGGAAGCTTTTCACGCGTTCAAAACGTCTTTGTAGATTGCCGACAGCTTTGGACAGCGCACAAATGCCGACGATCGCATCGCCGCTTACGTTCCACGACCCCGCAGGGGCGTCTGCGTCAGCAGGCGTTTGGTGTGTTGCGACACCACGGACCCGAGCACACGAGGGTTGGACCCTCCCGCGTGTAGCCGTGCGCCGCTTAGCCGTGTCCGGGGAAAGGGGGATCCTGGAGGTTGAGCCGATGCTGGGTGATCGGACCTTTAAGGCCCCCCGGCGGAGGCAACACACCTCTTTGGCCTCTGCTTCACGTACACGGCACCCCCGGACTGACCCACCCGGGGGAAATCGGTAGTCGCCTCTTCCTATCTCTCTCTCCTCAAACCTTCGTCTTTATCTCTCACTTTTTTACCTTTCCTGTCTGCTTCTCTCTTCCAGTTACTTCCTTTCTCTACGGCGGCAAGGGTTAACCTTGTGTGGATATCCTACCTTGGGTACACCATATTTGGTTATAGTGACGGCGTACGGCTGGCGTCGTGCAGGCTTGGACACAAGCCCTGCCGCGTCCCCTCGTTGGGCTCCGTGGTGGGCGGTCGGCGCTGTTGCCGAACACACACACTTTCCTATGGCAGCTCAAATCTCTGTTGTCCATGATCGGCGTCTCAAAAGATGCCGCACCGAAGTACCGTTTCAATTCTCCTTTCGAAGCAACGCTCCATCCTTCCCCAAATACTATGTAGTCCACAGTGAAAGTAACACGCCTATTAGAAAGATTTCTCCATTCCTGGTCGCCAAATGCCTGAAAGATAAAATCGGACAGATATACAAAGCCTCCAAAATGTCTAGCGGGGACCTCCTCCTAGAATTGAATAGTAAAGATCAAGCAGATAAGCTGTCTGAACTTACCAGTATTGGCGAGGCGACAGTGACTGTTTCAGCCCACAGAACACTCAATACAAGTAGGGGAGTAATATCTGAAGAAGATTTTATTGGATTAAGCGACGAGGAACTGCTGGAAGGTTTCCAGGAACAAAATGTTACCAAGGTACAGAGAATAGTAATCCGCAGAAACGATCAAGAAATCCCCACCAAACACGTTATACTCACCTTCGGAACAAGCGTAATGCCTACCTCGCTCGATGCAGGTTATGTTAAAGTCAATGTAAGGCCATATATTCCAAACCCCAGACGATGTTTCAAGTGCCAAAGGTTTGGACACGCTTCACATGTATGTCGAGGACAAACAACTTGTGCTAAATGCAGCTCCAACGAACACCAATCTGAGAATTGCACTTCTTCCCCACATTGTGTTAACTGCAAGGGAGATCACCCAGCTTATTCACGGTCCTGCCCTTGCTGGAAAAAAGAAAAAGAAGTCATTGCTCTAACTGTAAAAGAAAAAATTTCGTTCTTTGAAGCCCGAAACGGCTTTCGTATCTTCCGCGAAGAAAGCGATAACCTGAAGGTTATCGCTCATTTGTATTAGCCTTTTTATCCATGTCACCT
Source organism: Dermacentor albipictus (assembly GCF_038994185.2). Taxonomy (NCBI): domain Eukaryota; kingdom Metazoa; phylum Arthropoda; class Arachnida; order Ixodida; family Ixodidae; genus Dermacentor; species Dermacentor albipictus. The sequence goes on along the minus strand of NC_091828.1, from coordinate 55,238,416 downwards.
ATAATCCCACCTCTTAGGTTTTCGTAGGGCCAGTTTTACCTTTCAATTTCAAGATGGCTTTTATTATTCATTGGAATTGTAGAGGGCTTTTACACAACTTAGGTGACATCAAAGACTTGTTAAGTAACTTCTCGCCTGTGGCCTTGTGCTTACAGGAAACAAACTTAGGCGAAAAGCATAAAAACATTTTAAAAGGATTCACCGTTGTACGGCGCGATCGTACTCAGGCGAACCGGCTTTCGGGTGGCGTAGCTATAGTTCTACGGAACGGCATTGCAGCTAGAGAAGTTACCATTAATACTCACTTAGAAGCCATTGCTGTCACGATTTTAGCACATAAAACCATTACCATTTGTTCAATGTACATTCCACCACATTCCCATTTTACTGTAGGAGATATGGAGTTAGTTTTAAACCAGCTACCCAAACCTTTTTTAATAGCAGGTGATTTTAACGCTCATAACATCTTATGGGGTAGCAAAACAACTGACACCAGGGGACAAACACTTGAAGATTTTATCCTGACTAACGAAATATGCCTTTTAAACACTGGTGCGCCAACCTACTGCTCCCCAAGCACAGGAGCTATGAGCTGCCTTGATCTGGTGCTGTGCACTCCATCTCTGTTGATCGATTTTAAATGGAGTGTTATTAACAATCCTTATGGTAGTGATCATATGCCCGGCATTATTAAAAACACATCTCCTTTCCCTACAGTCCCACTAAGACCACCCCGTTGGAAACTCCATCTAGCAGACTGGCCTCTCTTCAGCGAGAAGGCCAGTCTTGACAACATATCAGATGAACAAACAATAGACGAAATGAATGAAAATATTATTGCCTCCATACTTGCTGCAGCAGAACAGACGATCCCACGTCCTCCGGCCTCTTAAGGAAAAAACTAAAACCCTGGTGGACCAATGAATGCACTCAAACTAAAAAAGCACAAAACAAAGCATGGGGTATCTTTCGGCGATATCCAACATATGATAACCTCCTGAATTTCAAAAAAGCAAAGGCGAAAGCCAGGTACACGCGTAGGCGAGCCGAACGACAGTCATGGCAAGCATATGTATCCTCCATCAACAGCTCAATAACATCCAAAAGAATGTGGGATCAGCTTCGTAAATTTAGAAGCCAGTACGCTCCTTATACAATCCCCATACTCTCACCTCCAGGTACACAGACGAATTTAAAAGAACAAGCAGACATATTAGGGCAGCATTTCCATAACATATCAAGCTCACTAAACTACTCCACTGAATTTCAAAAGTACAAACAATCAGCAGAAAAACAAAAGCTTCCGACAGCAGGAAGTTCCGAGAAACCCTATAATGCCCCCCTAACACTTTCCGAAATTAACAGAGTACTCACTACTGGGAAAAAAACAGCGCCAGGTCCAGACAGAATACATTACACAATGCTCGCACATCTATCTTCAAAAGCAGTTAATACATTGCTCCGCTTTTTTAACATAATCTGGGAAACAGGAAAAATGCCGAATGCGTGGAAAAAAGCCATTATAATCCCTTTCTTGAAAGCTGGAAAGCATCCTACAACAGCTACCAGCTACCGACCTATAGCACTCACAAGCTGTCTCGCCAAGTCATATGAATCCATTATAAACATCAGATTGACGTACGTCCTCGAAACTGAGAACCTGCTCGATAATCATCAGTGTGGGTACAAGAAAGGCTGCTCCACAACAGATCATCTAGTTCGGTTAGAACACGAGATACGTGCAGCCTTTCTACAAAAGCAATATTGTCTTACAGTGTTCTTCGATCTCGAAAAAGCGTATGACACAACATGGAGGTTCGGTATTTTAAGGGATTTAGCGGATTTAGGGATCCGCGGCAGAATGCTTAAATGTCTAGCTGATTTCATGTCCGATCGAACATTCCAGGTGCGTTTAGGAACGGTGCTGTCCAGCGTATTTATTCAGGAAAACGGAGTACCTCAGGGATGCGTATTGAGCACAACACTGTTCGTGGTAAAAATGAACTCGCTCAATAATGCAATTCCATCTTCTATAATGCATTCACTATATGTGGATGATCTTCAAATTGCATGTCGTGCATCGAACATGGCAACCTGCGAACGACAAATTCAAATTACACTAAACAAACTAACGCAGTGGGCATCTGAAAACGGCTTTCGCTTCTCAAGTGAAAAAACGATTAGTGTTGTCTTCACACAAAAAAGAGGCCTACAACCAGATCCCATCCTTAAACTACAGGATGCCACACTACCCGTGAAACAAGAACACAAGTTTCTGGGTGTTCTGTTTGATAAAAAGTTGAACTTTCTCGCACACATCAATAGTATTAAAATCAAAGCGAACAATGCACTTAACATTCTAAAGATCCTCTCCCGGAAACGGTGGGGCTCTGACCGTAAATGCCTGCTACACATCTACCGCACTTTGGTGCGTAGCATATTAGACTATGGTAGCATTACATATGGTTCAGCCAGACTATCTTACGTCCGACGACTTGATCCTGTCCACAACTTAGGACTACGACTAGCATGCGGTGCCTACAGAACATCACCTATACAGAGCTTACATGTTGAATGTAATGAACCTCCTTTACAGCATCGCAGAGCGCTACTAACGTTTTCCTACATACTCAGAATCCGATCCTCACCACAACACATATGCTACAACATCGTCACAAAGTGCAGCTCACGCTTACATTACACAAATAAACCAAACATGATTAGGCCGCTTATCTTGCGATACGAGGAATACTGTCGGGAATATGACATCCCTCGGGAAGTCTTCCAGGTTGCCAGAAAGCCAGAACGTTTACCCCCGTGGTGTGATTTCACAGCGTTATGTGATTGGACACTAACACATCTAAAGAAAAGAGACACACCACATCAACACATTATACAAGAATTCCGCTCTCTTCAAGACAAGTACATAAACTACATAGAATTTTATACTGATGGCTCTAAAACGGAAAAACACGTGGGTGTAGGGGCTGTAACAGAAAATTGGGAAACATGTATTCGATTACCTCAGCATGCCTCTGTCTACACAGCCGAAGTGTACGCGATATGGACGGTAGTTCAAAAGATCATTGCTGACAAACTTGAAAACACTGTCATATACACAGATTCATTAAGCGTACTGAAGGCTCTACACATGAAATCCCAAAGTGAACCCTTGCTAGGCGATATTTTGAATGCATTAACGTCAAACAAATATGGCAGATCAATTAAGTTATGCTGGGTACCAAGCCATGTTGGAATATTGGGTAACGAAGCGGCGGACAGATGCGCATCAATGGCAGCGTACAAAAACATTCAAAATACAGCACTTCCATATAAAGACAGTGTCAATGCGATTCGGAAGGCCTTGACGTCAAAATGGCAACGCGATTGGGACACTTGTTTAAGCAACAAGCTTCATCTAATTAAACCTGTCATTGGAGAGTGGAAATCATGCAGTCACCAGCAACGATTCTACGAGGTGATCTTGTGTCGACTTCGAATTGGACACACACATCTGACGCACAATTTCCTTCTCCGAAAAGAAAACCCGCCAACTTGCGAAAAATGTAATGAAGCTCTTACAGTCATGCACATCTTAATAACATGTCCACACATCGATACACTGAGACGCAGGTTTTTACACAGCCTGTATAAATTGCACATCCCATTACACCCTACCCTATTACTAGCAGATGACCCCCTAGTGCCATTTCCTAACCTCTTCGACTTTTTAGAAAAAACTGGCTATTTACACCAGCTATAATGTAATGCAGGGTTACCTGCCCTAACGGTCCTTTTATTTTGTCTTGTGACTGGCGCAGCATGGCCTTAGTTGCCTTTGTGCCACTAAACCCAAACAAACTAACTTACGTTCCACGAGGAGGCATGCAGGAACACAACACTACAGTTGTTTGACCGGAAACGAGCTCACTAGATCGGCGAAAGATCGGCGACATCACTAGATCGCTTTGCAAAAAACATACTCACCAAAGAGCATTTCCAACACGAGGAGATCCCAAAACTTTGCTTTCGTTCGCGTCGAAAGCACTGCTCGCACCAGCATCGTTTGCTTCGTCGAGAGGCCGGCTCTTCGCAATCGTCTCGTACATGTAGGGAGTAACGCCGAACTCCTCAGAAAAACGCAGCCTCTCTAAATTTTCCATTACTGTCTCAGAAAAACTACACCGAACTACCTGGCACCGCGTTTCATCTGTAGCGGCAGCGGTCGGTTACTAGAGTTGACATCACGAGGCGCCCGACCAATCACAGGCGGAAACGAGACGCGCGAGCTGGGCGTGTCCGCTGCTGCACTTTTCGTCGAAATAAAATATACTTGCGCTTTCTTTCGCTCAATTTCGATACGATATTCGAATTCGGAGGGTTGAAAACCATATGTACAGATGTTCACTCATTTTTTATGGAAAACCTTTCAGCTTCCCTTTAATGCTTCATTTCTTTTTAATTCTTACGGCCGGCTCACCAACATTCCAGCTGCGACAATTTGTACATTGCATAAAAATGGGGGTGTCTTCAGTATCCAGAATATTCCGCTCGGGCCCATCATCTCGCAAGTCAACTGTTATTCAGTCGGAAATGGAGCAGTATAGGTTCTGCTTTCCGTTGTGAACAATTATGTGCGACGATACACCTTCTCGATTGCACTCTTCGTGATTGTTGAGATCCGTCGCCTGTTTAACCGGAAATCGAAATAGCGGCTCGTAGAGGAGCTTCCTTTCCAGCTTACATCGATGTGTGCGTTAGTCACTTAGATAAAATGAATGCAGACCCTGAAAAAATTAATGGCAAGTGTACCGGTGGTATTGCGGGTGATGAGCGCTAGCTAGTGTACGTTACCTTTTTAAATCGCTGTGGTTGCTTACTGGCTATGGTATTGGGCAGCTAAGCATGAGGTCGCGGGATCGAATCCCGGCGTTCCAGCTTACATCGATGTGTGCGTTAGTCACTTAGATAAAATGAATGCAGATCCTGAAAAAATTGATGGCAAGTATACCGGTAGTATTGCGGGTGATGAGCGCTAGCTAGTGTACGTTACCTTTTTAAATCGCTGTGGTTGCTTACTGGCTATGGTATTGGGCAGCTAAGCATGAGGTCGCGGGATCGAATCCCGGCCACGGCGGCCGCATATCGGTGGGAACGAAATGCGAAAACACCCGTCTACTTAGATTTAGGTGCACCTTAAGGAACCCCAGGCGGTCCTAATTTCCGGATGCCCTCACCACGACGTGCCTCATAAATGCGTTTTTAATGCATATTGATTTATTGGTGAGCCCCAACCCCGTCACGCAAAAATTGTAATTTGTGTAATTTGCTAAATTCACGTTTAGTCATTATAATGTGTGCAGATAAGTATCTAAGTAGTATCTAAGGATAAGTAGCTATATAATCGATAAGAAAGAATTTTATCCCCCATAATTAACTAAATACACAATACCCACAAAGATACATAGGGTTCTTTAGAAAATGCATGGGGAATCTTATAGTAGTTGTGGGCCGACATATAATTTGGAGTTGAGTCAACTTGAAATTTGGAGGTCGGCCAACAGTGGGCCAACTTGAAATTCGGGGTTGAGTCAACTTGGAATATGAAGCTCGGTCAACTGAAATTTGGGGGCGGGTCAACTTGGGGATAAGCCAAGTTGAAATGTGGGGGTGAGTTAACTTGAAATTTGGGGGTGGGCCAATTTGAAATTAGAGGGCGGGCCAAACTGAAACTTGGGGGTGGGCCAACTTAAATTTCGCCGTAGGTCAACATCAATTTGGTGGTTGGCCACCGTGAAATTTCGGGGTGGGCCTGCTTAAATTTGGGGATAGGCCAAGTTGAAATCTGGGGGTGAGCCTACTTGAAATTTGGATGTGATCCAACCTAAACTTCAGCGCAGGACAACTGAAATTAGGGGATGGGCCAACAAAGTTTGGTGGTGGGCCAACTCGAAATTTGGGGGCATGCTTACGCACACCTAGACAACTCCAGTGGAGTGGAGTTTCTTCGTTATTTTTTACTTCTTGAATTTGCTTTGAATCGAGCTGCTACGAACGCATGAGTGGATGATGATTAATATTTGGCTTCTCATGGATACAGCCGATGTGCAGGGGGAGTTCGCATGATCGCGCAAACTTGCTCGCACACAAATTACACAACCGTCCTATTCAGTTTCACATTGAGCAACATAGCTACTTTCACATAGCTGCAGTCACATTCAGAAGACAAACTCATGGGCGGATGGTGCACTCGCGTCTAATTCATTACACGAAGCCACACTGAATATAATACCTGCGAGTCACATGTGCACACAGGTAGAAAAAAACTGCCAGACAAAGAGGGGTGTGCCGCCAAGCAATACTAGATCAGATGCACAAAGTAAATGATCTTTTCATGTGGCACAAAAAAAAATGTCTCGAGTATCGAACCCGCCTCAAAGCTCCTGATGGGGCATAGTGATGTAAACAGTACAGCTTTAAGAAGAAACCGACCTACTCATAAACGTTACCTTCAGCATTATCGATGCTGTTAACATCATATTTCGAAATATTCTAGACCACTGGGACGCGCAACTTGTCCTCTATCGCCTCTATCGAATACAGCGGCCCGTCCGAAGGAACCAAGGAGAAAGAGCCCACCGCGTGCAGCGCGCGCAGCTGAGGCGCGAGATGAATCGAGGAGGAAAGCACCACGTAAAGCAGAAAGTCGCTACATTTAAATTATCAAGGGGCTTTAAGGAGCGGGGGTCCCGCCGGGATGGAAGCGGACCAATGAGGGCACGCGTGAGGGGTTGGGGGATGGGTTAATAGCGGACCAATGAGAGCGCGCGCCGGGAGTAGAGGTATAGGAGAAGGTGTTTCGCCGGCGCACGCCCTTTCGGCTCATCGATACCGCTCGGCGCGAGCTGCGGCCGCAGCTCGCACGAGAGCTGCAGTGCCAACGTCACGCACATCCCGAGCTTCAAGAGCGAGAAGCGCAAGCAAAGCCTCAGCGGAGGGAAGCCGCTACCGCCGAGAATCCAGAACGGGAAGTGGAAGTGAAGCGCCGGTGGAGCCAAGCCAACCCCCAAATTCAAGGGAAGGCCACCTAAGCGAAGCGCCAGCAGAGGCAAGCTATCCCCCAACTTAGAGAGCAGGAGACCAAGCAGGGACCACACAGAGAGATTCCTCCCAAGGAGTGTGCCCATGGACGGTTCGAGAGAGAATTGCTCGATCGTGAGTGCGCCCACAGCTGCAAGGTGCGTGATAGACTGTGCTTTGTTCACAACCTCCCGAAACTGAAGAAGGCCAGCAATCCGGAACTGAAGCTCGAATCTCGCTAAACGACGAGAACGCGACAAACGGCTCGTAAAGATGGTGATAAACACTAGTTCAAACTTGAAAAAACGACCACCTGTTTCGCCATTTGGACACCTTTTACTGCGTAGTACTGGCTTTTTTTTTTTATTTGATGTCACTGATGGGTTGCCTGCCTGTATTTCACGCGAATAATGAGTGGTCGCTGTACCCGATCTAAATAAACGCGCCGGTCAGTGCTTTAGACACATAGCGGCGTTCTTCAGGGAAACTACTCGCTCTATAAATCGATACACAAATGCGGAAAGCAGCCCTCCACAACATCATATATAAAGTATCCGAAACGCATCCATAAATACTTGTCACACACCTCAAATAGCAAGCAGCAAGTATTAAATCGGTGATTAGGGCTACCGTTCGTCTTCATGTTGCAGCGCGATGTGCTGCGCTGTGCGCTGGCTCTCGTAGTGGTTTGTAGAATGCTAACGGCGAATCATGGCTATTGAATTTGCCGGAATCGTTGATGTCAGTCTTTGGCATCTCCAAAGACCTGATGCCGCTGACATTGTTCCGTCGCGGTCGCTAAAAAACTTAGCGTCTGCTCTTCACCCCCTTCATTCTCCGCGCTGGCAGTACCGGTATGCCCAGCGCACCTTCCCTCTGGTGTGCCTTTCGTCACATGTCACACCGAGATCTTGGCTCGTCTGCTCGGTCTGGTTTCGGTTTATTTTTCGCGCTTCTTTCCCTCATTTAAACTTGTGTTCCACTTTACGCAACAATTACACTATCGATGCATCCGTTTTCTATATATGTATCTTTTGCATACTTGCATTAAACATCAGTTGTGAGTGAGCACGTGGGACCGGTGTTCCTTTTTGACGTCCTTTGTGTTTATAGCGCTCAAAGTTTTCCTAATTATGTATTACCAACTACACCACCTAGCCATGCTTTTGCAAATATCTTATAATTCGCGCTACAGGGGGCTCTTGGGAACGTAAAAAAGCCATTACATTGACTTCGTAAAAATGGCCGCAGTTGCCTTAATGCGTCAGTGTTTTTCTTTCTCTACTGCGCCAGTAGTGTTGGTTGGAAAATCCGTTGAACTGAGTGCCACGTACCGAGCAGCAGTCGCAAGCGTGCAGAGCATTCGCTCTCCTGAACGAGGGCGCTCTGAAGGCTATCGGCCTCGAGCTCCACCACTGGAAAAGCCGGCGCCACCGTCGGCATGACGTGCTAGGAGGGATCATGTGGACATAGCGGCCGCGTCGGCTGCTTCGGGCGCGCCGAAGCGAGCTGAAAACGAGTTCAAATTCCCTCGTACGCTGCGGTCCTCATTTAGTGGCGAAATTTTCCCGCTTCGAGTGTCTCCTTTACAACGCTTGAAAGCACTACAATAGGTAGTGGCTGCCTTTGAAGGCGCGCAACATGGTAGGCTACTGCTCGGTGCCGCAGGGCCGGAGGCACGTAACGGAGGCTGGTGTCAGCCTTATTCACACGTAACCGCAGGACAAGAAGCTGTGTGAAGCTTGGCTCGCGAAACATAAAACCGGCAAACAGTCATCGGCTACAACTCGGGTATGCAGCAAGCACAGACGCGAGGAAGATTTCTGCTACGGCACCCGCTCTGCGATGTTCTGAAAACGCGCACTGAGACGCTCGCCCGAGTCCGCTGCCCGACTAATGTCATGACGGTTTGGTCTATGAACTTGTCGATGCTATAGATACTGGCAAGTTCAGTGGAGTGGAAAGGTAGCGGTAAGAAGCGCATTTTAAAAAAGCATGGCATATGGTCATGTTTGTGTTATGAATTAATGCACTGGATTACAAAAAAGGAGCAGCGGGAAATTTCACGCTGAGGACACCGATAAACATACAGTGCGACGCAATTCGAGAAATAGTATTGAAAGGTCAAAGAATTTAGAACAAAAGAAAGATTGAATCGTCGCGACGGCACATCACATGCGTCGAAGTCTCTACAATGAAATTATTTTTGAACAGCTCTGATAGCGCCCACGCAACAATGCTTGCTTGTATACTGTCAAATGCTCATATTCTGCGGCCAAAGCGCATGGCACGGTGCGAAAACGCGCGCGCGGAGAAAGCGAAACAGTGCGCGCACAAGCATGCAGACGCGCAGTCGGTCGCTGCGAATCTGCGCGATCGCTGCATTGAGGCTTCGTTCTATTACGCTCCATTTAGTTATACAAACGCTATAAGAACATATTTCACATAGTTTGCTCTCAGGGTTTACCTACCTTGCACGCTAGAAGCCGGTTCGGGAGACTCCATCGCGGCGACCGCGCGCAGTGACGTTCACTGTACGTATTCGGTAAAGAGATAGCGTCTGTAAACGATTGTGTGCTTTCAGTTTGCCCAAGATTATTATTTAGACAGTAAGAAATTTCTCTTGTTTCGAAAGTACTTACACAAATGTCCGGGAGAGCTCGCGCGTGGTGTTTTCAGTGAGCGCTGACAGCAAAACCTATGAGGAGCGCTCCACGTGATGCCTGATACCACGCCAGCGAGGCGCTTCCTATAGATGGCGACTCCGTAACTCCTCGCCGCCAATAGGGACTGTTCATGTGACGTAAGCAGCCATCCCTGAGCCAGCGCGCGCGCCATCTTGTTATAGGGAGCTGGCTGAAGGCAGCATGCAGTTGCGGCGGCGGCGGCACTAGACTAGAAGAGGCGAATTCCCTCCGTTATCCTTTTCCTCCCTCGCACTCACGCAGGCCTTAGTCTCCATTCAGTGGAGGAAAGGGAGCCCTCATAAGGCGGCGACCAGTCTAGCGCGTGCGCGCTCACACACGCTATGTACACCCATATAATGTATCAGTGAAGCGTTCAGTAAAGCGTTGAAAGCCGGCAATATCATCACTAATATGGATGAGATAGTTCAAGTGGCTGAGGAGTTCTATAGAGATTTATACAGCACCAGTGGCACCCGCGACGATAATGCAAGCGATAATACTCTAGAGGAATTCGAAATCCCACAGTTAACGCCGGAAGAAGTAAAGAAAGCCTTGGGAGATATGCAAAGGCGGAAGGCAGCTGGGGAGGATCAGGTAACAGCAGATTTGTTGAAGGATGGTGGGCAGATTGTTCTAGGGAAACTGGCCACCCTGTATATGTAATGCCTCTTGGCCTCGAGCGTACCGGAATTTGGGAAGAAGGCTAACATAATCCTGATCCATAAGAAAGGGGACGACAAAAACTTGAAAAATTATAGACCGATCAGCCTACTGTCCTCTGCCTACAAAGTACTTACTAAGGTAATCGCAAATAGAATCACGGACACCTTAGACTTCTGCCAACAAAAGGACCAGGCAGGATTCCGTAAAGGCTACTCAACAATAGACCATATTCACACTATCAATCAGGTGATAGAGAAATGTGCGGAATATAACCAACCTTTATGTATAGCTTTCACTGATTACTAGAAAGCGTTTCATTCTGTCAAAACCTTGGCAGTCATGGAGGTATTAAGGAAACAGGGTGCTGACGAGCCGTATGTAAAAATACTGAAAGATATCTATAGCGGCTCCGCAGCCACCGTAGTCCTCCATAAAGAAAGCAACAAAATCCCAATAAAGAAAGGCGTCAGGCAGGGACATACGATCTCTCCAATGCTATTCACAGCGTGTTTACAGGAGGTATTCCGAGACCTGGATTGGGAAGAATTGGGGATAAAAGTTAAAGGAGAATACCTTAGTAAATTGCCATTCGCTGATGATATTGCTTTGCTTAGTAACTCAGGGAACCAATTGCAATGTATGCACAGTGACCTGGAGAGGCAAAGCAGAAGAGTGGGTCTAAAAATTAATCTGCAGAAAACTAAAGTAATGTTTAACAGTCTCGAAAGAGAACAGCAATTTACAATAGGTAGCGAGGCACTGGAAGTGGTAAGGGAATACAACTTCTTAGGACATGTAGTAACTGCGGATCCGGATCATAAGACTGAAATAATCAGAAGAATAAGAATGGGCTGGGCTGCGTTTGGCAGGCATTCTCAGATCATGAACAGCAGGTTGCCATTATCCCTCAAGAGAAAAGTGTATAATAGCTGTGCCTTACCAGTACTCACCTACGGGGCAGAAACCTGGAGGCTTACGAAAAGGATTCTACTCAAATTGAGGACGACGCAACGAGCTTTGGAAAGAAGAATGATGGGTGTAACGTTAAGGGATAAGAAAAGTGCAGATTGGGTGAGGGAACAAGCGCGAGTTAATGACATGTTAGTTGAAATCAAGAAAAACAAATGGGCATGGGCAGGACATGTAATAAGGAGGGAAGATAACCGATGGTCATTAAGGGTTACGGACTGGATTCCAATGGAAGGGAAGCGTAGCAGGGGGCGGCAGAAAGTTAGGTGGGCGGATGACATTAGGAAGTTTGCAGGGACGACATGGCCACAATTAGTACATGACCGGGGTTGTTGGAGAAGTATGGGAGAGGCCTTTGCCCTGCAGTGGGCGTAACCAGGCTGATGATGATGATGATGAAGATGATGATGAAGCGTTGAATCATACGATCCGGTAGTGAAACAGGTCAGAGATGC